>NC_072393.2:20012500-21391250 GCF_028885625.2 Pongo pygmaeus
GAGGCGCGGCCCCTTGCTCCAGCTCTGGCCTTGTTTCTGACACCACAGCAGATCCCGATGAGCAAAGTGAGATGTGACTATGACCCCAGGATGTTTTGCTGCCTGAGTGACCCCGAGGGGTTCCAACTGCTCTCTGTCACAGAGACTTGACTGGACTTAGCCTGGGTTGGGGCAGAGCATAGTGGTGAAGGACGAGAAACTCAGCCCCTCCAACTGCAAAGTAGGGAGGGCTGTGGTGACAAGCAGCAAGCCATGCTGTGGGTCAGCACCTGCCATTCCTGCTGCCATAGAGGCTGTGGGGCTGTGCCTGCCCGGGTGAGAGGGCGGCACCCAGGCCCTGTTCCACACACTCATGCTGCCGCGGGGGTATGGCCCGGACCTGGCTCGCTGCCGTAGGCTGCCTGGACTTACCGTTCCCATGTTAAAACCTTCGGAAATGTTTCTTAGCCTCTTGGTCTTAGTGTCTCCCTCCTTCACCCCCAGTTCCACAGAGGACACTGGTGGCTGCCTACCAGGCTATAGAGTTAGGGAGCTCACACTCTCTACCACGTCACCTCAGGGAGCTCACACTCCACAGCATCCCCCGGGGAACTCACACTCCATCTCAATCACCTCAGGGAGCTCATACTCCATCTATATCCCTCAGGGAGCTCACACCCCACCTGTATCCCTCAGGCAGCTCACACTCCATCTGTATCTCTCAGGGAGCTCACACTCCATCTGTATCCCTCAGGGAGCTCACACTCCACCTCAATTACCTCAGGGAACTCACACTCCATCTGTATCCCTCAGGGAGCTCACATTCCATCTGTATCCCTCAGGGAGCTCACACTCCATCTGTATCCCTCAGGGAGCTCACACCCCATCTGTATCCCTCAGGGAGCTCACACTCCACCTCAATCACCTCAGGGAACTCACACTCCATCTGTATCCCTCAAGGAGCTCACACTCCATCTGTATCCCTCAGGGAGCTCACACTCCATCTGTATCCCTCAGGGCGCTCACACTCCATCTGTATCCCTCAGCGAGCTCACACTCCATCTGTATCCCTCAGGGTGCTCACACTCCATCTGTATCCCTCAGGGAGCTCACACTCCATCTGTATCCCTCAGGGAGCTCACGCTCCGTCTGTATCCCTCAGGGAGTTAACACTCTGTCTGTAACCCTCAGGGAGCTCACACTCCATCTGTGTCCCTCAGGGAGCTCACACTCCACAGCATCACCTCTGGGACCTCGCATTCCATCTGCATCCCTCAGGAAGTCCCCAGGTCCCTCTGTGGGTACACTTGCACCCGTGCCTCACAGATGAACAGGGAGAGCGCTGGAGTCCCACATTTGTAATGCAGAGCCTGGATCTGGGCTGGCCTGGCTGACTCAGAGCCTGGAGACTTGGCTCCTGTTCCACACTTTTTTTTGTTTTTCAGAGATAGCATCTCACTCTCTCACCCAGGCTGGAATGCAGTGGCACCATCATAGCTCACTGCAGCCTCACCCTCCTGGGCTCAAGTGATCCTTCCACCTAGCATCCCAAGGAGCTGAGACCACAGGTGCACACCACCAAGCCCGGCTAATTTTTTAAATTTTTTGTAGAGACAGTGTCTCACTATGTTGCCCAGGCTGGTCTCGAACTCCTGGCCTCAAGCGACCCTCCTACCTCATCCTCCCAAAGTGCTCGGATTCCAGCAGCCATGCCTGGCCTCTGCACACATTTAACAAACTTCCCTGGGTGTCCTCATGGGACATAGTCATCCACTCCTCCCAGGCATGGCAAGGTGTGGCAGGAGAGAACGTCACCTGGGAGACGGTGATGCCGCCCTTCCTGGCCAGCTCTTCTTTGGCTTCTTCGCTGGGGTAAGGGTTGTTCAGATGGGAGTAAAAATACTCATTCAGCACTTCCGTCGCCTGCTTGCTGAAATTCCGCCGCTTGCGCCTGCAAAAACAGCCAGCCTTAGTAGGTGTTAATATGCTGGGACTCCAGTACCACCCCCACCTCTAGTTCTGAGTATGATTTTCCAGTAGTTCTGAAAACAGCAATCACTTGAGGTCAGGAGTTTGAGACCAGCCTGGTCAACATAGTGAAACCCCGCCTCTACTAAAAACACAAAAATTAGCTGGGCATGGTGGCGGGCACCTGTAATCCCAGCTACTCGGGAGGCTGAAGCAGGAGAATCGCTTGAACCCGGGAAGTGGAGGTTGCAGTGAGTGGAGATCGCACCACTGTACTCCAGCCTGGGCACCAGAGTGAGACTCAGTCTCAAATAAATAAATAAATACAAACAAAATAAAATAAAAATGAAAACAGCAATACTTCAGGCCTTCTTCCCAAGAGGCTGTGAGGCCTCCAACCGTGACTGCGGACACAGCCTCCAGGGCTGTCTTCAACCCAAGCCAGCACTACTTCCCTCCAGTCCCTCAGAGCCAGCCCTTGAGGTTTTGGGTGCGTACAGGCCCTGACCTGGCATCGAGCAGCTGCGAGCGCAGGGTCATCACCGCCTCACAGGTGCTCTGCTTCAACTGCATCTGGATGGCGCTGAACTTGCCGTGAATGGCGCCAACCACGCGCTCAATCTCCTTAGGGGAGACGGGCCTCATCCTGCTCTGCTCCTGGAGGAGGTTGGTGACGTGCGTGGTGAACTCACGACAGGCCTGGGGTGGGAGCACAGACACGCCGGCCTGTGACTAGGCAGCAGGGTGGCACAGGGCAGCAGGTTCCACAGCGGAGCGGCCGCCTGCCACCCCCTGTAGCTCACACACCGGCGGGTGACTGTTAAGTAAATGGAAAGGGCTTTCAGTAACAATCGGCCACCTCTGCAGCGACCAACTGCATGGACTCCCTGTTCTGCGCCACGAAAGAAAGGTGGTTAGCGTTCCGTGTTTTGCTTTGACAAATGCGCATTCACATGACAGAAACTCTTCCATGCAGAAAGATCACCTGTTCATATTTCTCTAGCTCAGAGTGGTAAATCTGTCGGATCTGGGACAGCTTGGCCCTGTAGTCAGAGTGCTCAATGCTATTGTCATTTGGACAGCCACCTGGTGTTGCTGTGCCGGCCCTGGCCACCGCTCTTCCTCTTCCTCTCTTCTCGGGCCTGCACACGCCCTCAGCCAGCAGCATGTTATCCAGCCTCAGGAGCTGGGCGTCAGGGGGATCTTCGTCCTGAATGCCACGAATGCTTACCACTAGATAAGAGAGATGGGGACAAATCGCAATTCATTTTCTGGAGAGAAAACAAACCGTGAGAAAACGTGAGCACTGGTGTTATGTCTGAAGATTTTTGCATAGAACCCTTCGGGAGAAAGGAATACTCCACTTTATCACCAAATTGGATGATGGACACTGAGCACCCCGCTATCACCAAATTGGATGATGGACACTGAGCACCCCGCTAAGACATGGGTCCAAGTGCCATCCTTAGAGCATAGTCTGGGGAGGATCAGGGAGAGACAGGTCACAGTTTGGCATAGCCCATGAGGGCAAACCTTGGTCACAGCTGTGTGCACGCAGCAGGGCCAGGCAGGTGCCTGTTGCTGGGGACACCTGAACCTCTGAACCGAGTCTCAAGAAGTGCTGGGGAAGAGGGGGCACCCGAGATGCTGCATACTGATAAAGGCAAGTGGCAGGCTGGCATCGGCAGCGTGGCTGGCCTGCGCCCAGGACTGTGCAGCTGTAGGCCTGCTGTAGCTGGTGCATGGGGTATGTGTGTGTCGGGGTGGGGGTGCTGTTATAAAACTGGAGAGGAAAAGCCTGATAAGAAAGGGCCAGAAAAGATGAAATAACCCACTGAAAGATTTTAAGCAGAGAAACAAGATAATGGGTACTACAATTTGGAAATGCCGTCCCAGCTCTGCAGAGACGGGACCTGCATAGGGGCAGGGCTGGACTGCAGGGGAAGCAGTCAAAGGGCAGCCACCGTCAAGGTATACACAGCTGTGGGGTCTGCAGGTCAGCTACAGGGCAGTCAGAGAACCCCCAGGATTCATGCCCCGGGACACGGGTGTCAGAGAAGGGAAGACTCCAGGGTCATTCCCAGATTCCGCCGTGGGCAGCACAGCCAATGGCGCCGCATTCTCCCAAGTAAAAAGCCTGGAGCTGCAGCTCATGCAGGTGGTGCTGGGTGAAAAGGTGGCTTCATGGCCGGGCACAGTGGCTCACGCCTGTAATCCTAGCACTTTAGGAGGCTAAGGCGGGCGGATCACTTGAGGTCAGGAGTTCGAGATCAGCCTGGCCAACACGGTGAAACCCCATCTCTACTAAAAATACAAAAATTAGCCAAGCGTGGTGGCGCCTGCCTGTAATCCCAGCTACTAGGGAGGCTGAGGCAGGAGAATTGCTTGAACCTGGGAGGCAGAGGATGCAGTGAGCTGAGATCTTGCTACTGCACTCTAGCCTGGGGGATAGAGAGACCCCGTCTCAAAAAAAAAAAAAAAAAAAAAAAGTGTTCTCTTAGAATCAGGCTTTTTTTTTTGAGATGGAATCTCATTCTGTCACCCAGGCTGGAGTACAATGGCATGGTCTCCGCTCACTGCAACCTCTGCCTCCCGGGTTCAAGTGATTCTCCTGCCTCAGCCTCCTGAGTAGCTGGGACTACAGGTGCGCGCCACCATGCCCGGCTAATTTTTGTATTTTTAGTAGAGACAAGGTTTCACTATGTTGGCCAGGCTGGTCTCGAGCTCCTGACCTCATAATCCGCCTGCCTTGGCCTCCCAAAGTGCTGGGATCACAGGCATGACCCACCGTGCCGGGCCAGAATCAGGCTATCTTAATACGGTCAGCTACTAACCGAATTAGTGCTCAGATGACAATTCTGTTTGATTATATCATATATTTAGTCATTTACAAGTATCCCTTTCTTATTCCCTACATAACAGATGAACCTTTTCTGTCAAAAACTCACTAGTCAAAACTGAAGGAACTCAAGCGATATCCTTGTAAGAATTTTCCTTAGAGAGTTCCACTTCAGGCTGGGCGCGGTGGCTCATGCCTGTAATCCCAACACTTTGGGAGGCCAAGATGGGCGGATCACCTGAGGTCGGGAGTTCGAGACCAGCCCAGCCAACGTGGAGAAACCCCATCTCTACTAAAAATACAAAATTAGCCGGGCATGGTGTTGGGTGTCTGTAATCCCAGCTACTTGGGAGGCTGAGGCAGGTGAATCGCTTGAACCCGGGAGATGGAGGTTGCAGTGAGCCGAGATCACGCCATTGCACTCCAGGCTGGGTGACAAGGGCGAGACTCCGTCTCAAAAAAAAAAAAAAAAAAAGAGATTTCTACTTCAACACTTAGTGCTAGTTTATTAAGCACACATGCAACAGATTTTATAAACCAGGATTTTGAACAAAAGACAAAAAAAATTAGCAACCAGATCCAAGGACTGACCACAAACCTGAAGGGGGTGGGTCGCCCCTTCACAGCTGTGGGTGTTTCTCGTTGGGTGGAACGAGAGACTTGGAAAAGGAAAAGACACAAAGTGAAGAGAAAGAAATAAGGGGACCCAGGGGACCAGCGTTCAGCAGATGGAGGATCCCACTGGCTTCTGAGTTCCCTTAGTATTTATTGATTACTTATCGGTGTTCTTCAGAGAGGGGGATGTGTCATGGTCACAAGACAATAGTGGGGAGAGGGTCAGCAGACAAACACGTGAACAAAGGCCTTTGCATCATAGACAAGGTAAAGAATCAAGCGCTGTGCTTTAGAAATGCATAGACATAAACATTTCAATGCTTTGTTAAGCAGTACTGCCGCCCACATGTCTCACCTCCAGCCCTAAGGCAGTTTTTCCCTATCTCAGTAGATGGAACGTACAATCGGGTTTTATACCGAGACATTCCATTGCCCAGGGACAGGCAGGAGACAGATGCCTTTGTCTTGTCTCAACTGCAAGAGGTATGCCTTCCTCTTATACTAATCCTCCTCAGCACAGACCCTTTACGGGTGTCAGGCTGGGGGACGGTCAGGTCTTTCCCTTCCCACGAGGCCATATTTCAGACTATCACATGGGGAGAAACCTTGGACAATACCTGGCTTTCCTAGGCAGAGGTCCCTGCGGCCTTCCGCCTTCCGCAGTTTTTGTGTCCCTGGGTACTTGAGATTAGGGAGTGGTGATGACTCTTAAGGAGCATGCTGCCTTCAAGCATTTGTTTAACAAAGCACATCTTGCACAACCCTTAATCCATTTAACCTTGAGTTTGACACACCACATGTTTTAGAGAGCACGGGGTTGGGGGTAAGGTCACAGATTAACAGCATCTCAAGGCGGAAGAATTTTTCTTAATACAGAACAAAATGGAGTCTCATGTCTACTTCTTTCTATACAGACATATTAACAATCTGATCTCTCTTGCTTTTCCCCACACAAACCTGGTGCTTAATATAGGACAGTGTCGGCCAGGCGCAGTGGCTCATGCCTGTAATCCCAGCGCTTTGGGAGGCCAAGGCGGGTGGATCACCTGAGGTCAGGGGTTCAAGACCAGCCTGACCAACATGGAGAAACCCGATCTCTACTAAAAATAGAAAATTAGCCGGGCATGATGGCACATGCCTGTAATCCTAGCTACTCGGGAGGCTGAGGCAGGAGAATCGCTTGAACCCGGGAGGTGGAGGTTGCGGTGAGCCGAGATCACACCACTGTACTCCAGCCTGGGCAACAAGAGTAAAACTCCATCTCCAAAAAAAAAAAATGTATATATATACACACACACACACACACACACACACACACATACACACATATATATATACACACATATATATATAGGATAGTGTCCCACCTTCTCCAAAACTGTTTCTTACTCGATTAAAATTGGAAAAAGCAATATGAGAAAAATGGGAAGATTGCAAGAAGAATCCACACACCCTGTTACACTTTCAAGGTAGAATAGATGGCGGCACAAAGTTGCAGACATGCAGAGACTTAACCACAAGTACCCAGGCAGTGAACGTCCACGGCACAAATTAGTCATGCAAACTAGCCATAAATTTGTCTAATTTGATAATAAGAACATAAACTATAATAGAAACAGCCAAAGTAGCTAATCCATGAGATTGGTTAAGTAAATTATGATAGAACCATAAAATAAAGCCGCCAGCAACTCTATTTTCTTTTTTTTGTTTTTTTTTCTGAGATGGAGTCTTGCTCTGTCTCCCAGGCTGGAGTGCAATGGCGCAATCTTGGCTCACTGCAACCTCCGCCTCCCGGGTTCAAGCAATTCTTCTGCCTCAGTCTCCTGAGTAGCTGGGATTACAGGCGCTCGCCACCATGCCTGGCTAATTTTTGTATTTTTAGTAGAAACAGGGTTTCACCATGTTGGCCAGGCTAATCTCAAACTCCTGACCTCAAGTGATCCACCTGCCTTGGCCTCCCAATGTGCTGGGATTACAGGCGTGAGTCACCACACCCAGCCTCACACCCAGATAATTTTTGTATTTTTAGCAGATACGGGGTTTCACCATGTTCCCCAGGTTAGTCTCGAACTCCTGAGCTCAAGCGATCCACCTGCCTCGGCCTCCCAAAGTGCTGGGATTACAAGCGTGAGCCGCCGCACCTGGCCTGTTTCTAAAATTTCTATCACCAAGTCTATGAAAAATCATCACCAGGAATGAGGGCATCAGGATACGTCCCCTTGGGAGGCTGAACTATATCAGAGTGGATATTCCTCAAACTGCTTTTGTGCATATCACTCAAGCTTGACCCTGTCTCTTCAAAGACGCCCTCCTCTGCCTCCACGTACTTATTTAAGCAGACACTACAGGCTATACTTGGTGCCAGCTCCCTGCAGCCCGTGGCCACTGCGGCCCTTGGCCTCAGAGCTTCAGAAAACACCCCCTCTCCCTGAGTGCCAGGCTGAACTGCAGGTTCCCACCACCTCACACTCAAGGTCCCTCCCCACCGGCTCACTCAGTCTCTTTGGGCTGCACTGAGGCTCTTTCTGAAATGGCTGAAGGAAAAGTGTCCCTTTTATTAGCTGGCAGCCAGCCTTCCAGTTTCGTGGCCCAATTTTCCTTTTTTTTCTTTTTTTTTTTTTAAAGACAGAGTCTCTCTCTGTCGCCCAGGCTCAAGTGCAGTGGTGGGATCTCAGCTGACTGCAGCCTCCACCTCCTGGGTTCAAGCGAGTCTTCTACCTCAGCCTCCCGAGTAGCTGGGGTTACAAGCATGCGCCACGATGCCTGGCTAATTTTTGTTTTTGTTTTTTTCAAGAGAATTAAATCGTTTATTGATTACAACTTTTGTATTTTTAGTAGAGATGGGGTTTCACCATGTTGAACAGGCTGGTCTCGAACTCCTAACTTCAGGTGACCCACCCACCTTGGCCTCCCAAAGTGCTGGGATTACAGGCGTGAGCCACCATGCCCAGCCTGGAGACTCAATTTTCTAATAATCTTACTTTATCTTCAAGAAGCTCCACCATCCTGGCTAACACGGTGAAACCCCGTCTCTAACAAAAATATAAAAAAAATAATTAGCCAGGCGTGGTGGCGGGTGCCTGTAGTCCCAGCTACTCGGGAGGCTGAGGCAGCAGAATGGCGTGAACCCGGGAGGCGGAGCTTGCAGTGAGCCAAGATTGAGCCACTGCACTCCAGCCTGGGCGACAGAGCGAGACTCCGTCTCAAAAAAAAAAAAGAAGCTCCAGCTGTCTGTTTTAGTTCCTCCCACTGCCAGCACCATGAGCGAGGACAGCCCACTTGGAATGATGCTCATGGGGTGCTGTGCCTATAATCTGGGCCTTACAGATCTGGGTGACAGTCACAACAAGTGGACACCCTCGGACAGCCAGGTAAAGGCCGCTCCCAGAATTAGCCTGTGTTTGCCTATTCCTCATAATGACCCTCCCCTCTCCTGCTAATCTCTCCTGGCTCAAAACAGACAATGATTGTCCTCTCTGTGGTCCCTCTGTTTTCAAATCCTATTGATTCCGCCTAACAATCAACTTTCCACTTATCCCTCCCTGGGCCCCTACTGTGCTAACCCTCTCCTGCCCTTTGTGACCTGTGGAGGAAAGTCTCTCCCCCTCCATCCCTCATGCACACCTGCAGGCCAGCCCTCTTCAAACACATCATGCCGCTCTTTCGTTCAAAAGAAACCCAGCCTCTAACATCTTTCTGGACCTGCCTTTGGAACTGTTCCCTCGCGGAGCCTTGCACGGCCTCTGACAAGCACAGATGTCCCACGTGCCCCTGAATCTTGTTCAGCAGTTCCTTCCTGAGCACCTGTGGAGGTCGTGGCCAGGCGTCATGTGTGGGCGGAGGATACACAGGACTCAGTCCCTCCACACAGGACCTCAGCATGCTCTGACAGCCAGGGCGAGGAAAGCCACCTCCACACCTTCCATTACAGGCCCAATTGAAGCAGGGAAAGGAGCATGGTCGATGTTGGCACATGCAGTGTAATGAGAGTGTGTTCACGTGGGTGTGAAATGCAGGGCTGCTGCAGAATATGTGGCATTCTTTCATTCATTCATTTATGTATTTAGGGGCCGGGCGAGGTGGCTTATATCTATAATCCCAGCACTTTAGGAGGCTGAGGTGGTAGGATTGCTTGACCTCTGGAGTTCAAGACCAGCCTGGGCAACATGGTGAGATCCTGTCTCTAAAAAAAAATTTTTTTTTTTTTCTTGAGACAAAGTCTTGCTCTGTTGCCAGGCTGGAGTGCAGTGGCACGATCTCGGCTCACTGCAACCTCCAACTCCTTGGTTCAAGCGATTCTCCTGCCTCAGCCTCCCAAGTGGCTGGGATTACAGGCACACGCCACCATGCCCAGCTAATTTTTGTATATTTAGTAGAGACGGGTTTTCACCATGTTGGCCAGGATGGTCTCGAGCTCCTGACCTCGTGATCCACGCACCTTGGCCTACCAAAGTGCTGGGATTACAGGCGTGAGCCACCGCACCTGGCCAAAAAAAAAAAAAATTTTTTTTTTAAATCATTTACTTATCCAACAACAAACATCTGGGAGCCCATCACAAGCCAGGTACCACACTAAGTGTTGAGGATTTTTATTGTATTTATTACTTTTGGGGTCTGTCTTTGTTGCCTAGGGTGGAATATAGTAGCGTCATCATAGCTTTCTGTAAGCTCGACCTGCTGGGGTCAAACGATCCTCCTGCCTCAGCTTCCTGAGTAGTTGGAACTATACACATGCCACCACACCTGGCAAATTTTTTTATTTTTGTAGAGATGGGGTCTCACTATGTTGCCCAGGCTGGTCTCAAACTCCTGTCCTCAAGCGAGCCTCCACCTTGGCCTCCCGAAGTGCTTGGGATTATGGTTGTGAGCCACCACACCTGGCCCGAGGATTTTAAAAATATATACCAAAACCCACAGGACTTACTGTTCTCCAATTAAAACTCTCAAATTACAGTGAGAGGCTGAGGCGGGCGAGTCACCTAAGGTCAAAAGTTCAAGACCAGCCTGGCAAACATGGTGAAACACCATCTCTACTAAAAATACAAAAATTAGCTGAGCATGGTGGTGCACGCCTGTAATCCCAGCTACTCCGGAGGCTGAGGCTGCAGTGGGCCAAGATCGTGCCACTGCACTCCAACCTGGGAAACAGAGCGAGACTCCATGTCAAAAAAAAAAAAAAAACTCTCAAATTAAAGTGAGAACACCTGTGCCTTTCCATTTACTCTTCACGGGATATGCATTGTACAGTATTTCTGGAGAAGAGTTTTGAGATACTGGTTAACCTTGAAAAAGTGCATAATTTTTAATCTCCAAATTCCCATTCTGTACCTGGAATTTATCCTACAGGGGTACTGACACCTACAAACAAAGATGTATTTACAGGAGGCACAGTGTTTGTAATCGTGGGCAACCAGAAGGGTGCAGATGTGCACGAGTTTGGGCACAGACAGCATAACTGTCACCCTCGGGCCCTGTGGTGTCACCTGTGAGTCTCTTGAGGGTGCCATTATGAGGCAATCAGATGTGATAAGCCTTATTTCTTTAAGATTACACATTTTTGGCTGGGCTTGGTGGCTCACGCCTGTAATCCCAGCACTTTGGGAGGCAGGCGGATCTTGAGGTCAAGAGGTCGAGACCATCCTGGCCGACACAGTGAAACCCTGTCTCTACTAAAAATACAAAAATTAGCCAAGCGTGGTGGCGCACGCCTGTAGTCCCCACTACTTGGGAGGCTGAGGGAGGGGAATCGCTTGGAACTGTGAGGCAGAGGTTGCAGTGAGCTGACATCGTGCCACTGCACTCCAGCCTGGCGACAGAGAGAGACTCCATCTAAAAAAATAATAATTAAAAAAAAAAAAAAAGATTATGCTTTTGAGGCTGGGCGCAGTGGCTCACGCCTATAATTCTAGCACTTTGGGAGGCCGAGGCAGGTGGATCACTTGAGGCCAGGAGTTCGAGACTAGCCTGGCCAACATGGTGAAAACCCATCTCTACTAAAAAAAAAAAAAAAAAAAAAAATTAGCTGGGTGTGATGGCACAAGGCTGTAATCTCAGCTACTTGGGAGGCTGAGGCAGGAGAACTGCCTGAACCCAGGAGGTGGAGGTTGTAGTAAGCCAAGATCATGCCACTGCACTCCAGCCTGGGAAACAGAGCAAGACTCCATCTCAAAAAAAAAAATATGCATTTTTGCTGTATATGTGTTATAAGCAAAAGCAAAACTTAAAAAGCTAAGTTACCAAGGAGAACCGCTGTGCCTTGGTTGCCACCATCAGTCCATGCTGGGGACATCTGCCCTGCCAGCTGCCGCTTGGGTGGCGCCTACAACAGCTCCCTCAGCACCGTGCCTTTGTGCTCCCCGTACACTGCTGCTGGCCTAATTATGGTCATTAGACATGCGTTACCATCAATTACAGCAAGCTCAGTTCCGGTGACTGTTCCAGAGTTTCTCAGCTGTGCTCCTCAGCTCCCCCAGGGCCCTTGACTGGCAGGCAGGGAGGCTGGAGGTACCAGAAGCTCGGTTCAGGGATACCATCTGTCGGAGGCACTCACATGGGGAAACAGACCTAAGACAAAGGTATCCCCCTCCTCAAACTGCCAGGTTTCCTTCTGTTCCTAACTTACTGTGTGTGACAGAAACTCCAGTAAATCAAACAATGACATAAAATCGGGATTATGTTTTTCTAAGAAACAATATGGCAATGCTGTGAGCCGAATGTTTGTGTCACCTCCAAATTCACATGTTGAAGCCCTAACTCCCAACGTGACTATTTGGAGGTGAGGCTTTTAGGAGGCAATTAAGGTTAAATGAGGTCATAAGGATGTGGCTCTGATCTGATAGGATTAATGTCCTGATGGGCAGAGACCCCAGGGAGCTCGCTTTCCCAAAGAGGTCATGTGAGCTCACAGTAAGATGGCAGCCGCCTACAAGCCAAGAGAAAAGACCTCATAATGAACTCTATCTGGCCAGCACCTTCGTCTGGGACTTTCTAGGCCCCAGAACTGTGAGAAATACATTTCTGTTTTGTAAACCACCCAGTCTGGGCCGGGCGTGGTGGCTCACACCTGTAATCCCAGCACTTTGGGAGGCCAAGGCGGGTGGATCACAAGGTCAATAGATCGAGACCATCCTGGCCAACATGGTGAAACCCCATCTCTACTAAAAATACAAAAATTAGCTGGGCGTTGTGGTGCGTGCCTGTAATCTCAGCTATTCAGGAGGCTGAGGCAGGAGAATCGCTTAAACCCGGGAGGCGGAGGTTGCAGTGAGCCGGGATTAAGCCACTCCAGCCTGGCAACAGAGTGAGACTCCGTCTCAAAAAAAAAAAAAAAATCACCCAGTCTGTGGCATTTTGTTAGGGTGGCCTGAGTAGACTAAGACAGTCACATAACCCCAAGTTGCTTTAATTTTTCTCCCCAGGAACAAAGATGTGGGGAAAAGCAAAAGGCTCAGAGGGGACCCTCCTTTGCCCTGACTTCCCCAAGCTGCTCACCTGCCCCCGCACCCACTCAGCAGTGCTCTCACTTGGCAGCAGGCTGTGCTCCTGCCTCCTTCCCACAGCAAGTGGGAGCCATCTCTGGGACCCCAGCCCCATAGGGAGAAGACTAACCCATGGATTAAATCAGATGCCCTGACTGACCCCTTGGGTCTGCCACTTTCCAATCATGTGGCTGTCAGTGGTCACTCCGCTGGCTGCAGGCCCCATTTGTGAATGGAGCTGCCCCAGGCAACTGACTGGATGGAATTACATAGAACTGCAGGCCTGGCCCAGAGCCCATCAGGGTATGGGACTAAGCAAAACACTCACCTCACGCACTCCCTGCTGTCTCAAATCAGCAAGAAGCTGGCCCCTCAAAAGCAGAGGCAGGGCCTCCTGTGCCAATCAATCGATCGTGGAGGCTGAGCCTCCTCCCCATCTCCCCCCACCATCCACAGCCGGAATGAGCGTTGGAGACGGATTAAACTGTGGAATCTGGGACAGAGGGTTGACGCCTGGTGAGAGGCGGCCGAATCTCTCTCTGAGGAGTCCTTTGGTGACAGAAAGCCCAAGTCTAGTGTGCGGACCTGAGTCACAGCTTGCTCTGATCACACAGGCGCAGGCACGGACAAACATGTCCACCTGCCCTCGGGCCCACCCACCGAGTCTGGAACTGACAGTGCCGGTGACTCTGCACAGGTGAGAATTGACATAAAGGAGAAAACATGGGGACTTCCTGCTTTCTAGAAACCTTTCGAGGCTTTTTCAGTCACTTACTGGGCACCTACTGAGTGCTGGGCCTGAGCTTTGAGGATGACAAGTGGCTGCTGCTTGCCCTGGGGGGATAAGAACCAGGGTCTTGCTGCTGCTACCGGGGTCTCCTGTGCTACTGGCCTCCTGACCAGTGACCTTTAGAAAGAACAGGGCCACTGGCCACAGTTCTGCTGGTGGGACCCAGCGTAGTAACTGGGACCTGAGCTGAGGTTAACTTTCCTGTCCCGATTTTCAGAATGAGAGCTCAACCTCCATCAGCTCCAGCTTATCTTGTAGTCAAAGAGCCAAAGGTAATAAGGACATGAGTTCTACAAGGCATTCTGGCAAGGTGCTCACCAGGAGCCACTTTCATTTGTTGTGAGGGTGTTTCCTCCCTAAACAAGGCCTCTGATTTTGGAGGACAGGGATAGCGGAGGCAGGTGGTAAATAACCTTCTGTACTTAGACCCCAACTGCTTAAAATAAAAAACACCAGCTATTGGGAAGGTCACTCAGGCAGGAGTGCAGTGGCATGCTGCAGCCTTGACTTCCTGGGCTCAAGTGATCCTCCCGCCTCAGCCTTCTGAGTAGCCGGGGACTACAGGCATGCGCCACCCTGCCCAGCTAATTTTTATATTTTTTGTAGATACGAGGTTTTGCCATGTTGCCCAGGCTGGTCTTGAACTCCTGGATTCAAGTGATTCTCCTGACTTGGCCTCCCAAAGTACTCGGATTACAGGCATGAACCACTACGCCCGACCAGATTTTACCTTGTTTAGAGTAGGACTCCTAGAAAGGTGATCTGTCCTCTGGGCCTGCCCACACCTGTTACCTGCCTACAGCGAGGCAAGCACAGACACCAGCATCTGCACGTGGAAATGTATTGCAATTTGACAGAGTAATTTGATGTCTATTGAATTTAACACAACTTTTGGCCTTACTGACTTGTATGTCTGTTTTATTTTTCCTTTCTTTTCCCCAGTAGTTCATCTTGCTTCTGTTTTACATGGCCACCATGCTGGGGTGGCCAAAACCCTGCCTGAGGCTGGAGGGGCCTGAAGGCTGAGCCTGAGCTGCTGCTGGAAGCTCTGATGAGCCTCTGAACCACCACAGTCCCAGATCCAAACTCTCAGGGCCCATAAGAGCTGGGGTGGAACAGTCCAGAATTGAGAGTAAACCTATTTCCTCGCACACATCTGTAGGATGCCTGCTTCCCCTCTGCGTCATTACTGTCTTTCGGGTGGTGGCGGCACTGCCACTTGGAAGGATCCGGCGTTCCGCGTTCCTGTGTCAGGGAAGTGATGACAGAGGGAAGAGCGCCCGCTCTAGCGCTTCCAGTGGAGAAAATGCCATGACACCAAACAAGGAAGGGGAGACAAAGGCCACGCTGCAGGAGGAGCGACCTGCTCGCTTTGGGAGACCTGTTTGGTGGGAAGCAGGCCTGTCCAACCCCAAGAATGCCAGCCCAGAGGTGTCAGGAAGGCTGCGGGAACCCAGGCCATGCGGTGCTGCCATTGGCTTTGGGAGCTGAGGGACTGGACAAGGTTATTGGCCAAGGAAGGTGTTCCTGCCAAGATGCAAGGTGACAGTGTGGGAATAGGCAGGGGCTTCCAAGTGGCTGGGTGGTGCTCTGAGCAGCAGGAGATGAGACTGGCTGTGAGAGGCCCATGGAGGAAGTGGTACCGCCCGATTCCCCAGGAGAGTGCCCTGGGATGTGAAGGACATCATGGGGTGGCTCCAGCAGGAGGTTGGGGAGCCCAACACAGTGAAGGCAGAAGGCCAGCAGGACTCTTCCATAAGAACCCAAGGCCCCCTACCTTTGGGATCTGGCCTCATTTGCTCCTGGCACCTCCCACCCCCCAAACCCTGCTGCTGCTTGCTCCTCTCACCTCTCAGCTCCAATCTAGCTTCCCAGTGATATGGGAGTGGGGCAGGGAAGTGCTGGGTAGAGAAGGGCGGGGTCCCTGGCGAGGGCTCCACCCTCGGGCCTGTGCCCTCGGACCTAAGTAAGAACAAGCATTTCTGTTTTTGTGGCCAAAGAGTTGCCTTTTGGCCTGCCACACCCCACATCTTGTGCCCAAATAAGCCTGAGACCTTAAGCAGACACACACAAGCAGCTGGACGTTGAGAAGAACACACCAGCAGAAGAACACACCAATAGACGCTGGTGGGCCATTGATGGTGGAACGATGCGGACACCGAGGGAAATCCAGGAGAGCCCAGTCGCTGAGTGGCCCAACTCCAGGGCAAGACCACCTTCCCAATCCAACCCCCTTTGGGCCCCCCATCCATCTGCTGAGAGCTACCTACACCACTCAATAAAACCTTGTACTCGTTCTCCAAGCCCACATGTGATCCGATTTTTCCAGTACACTAAGGCAAGAACCCCAGAATACAGAAAGCCCTTTGTCCTTGAGACAGGGCAGAGGGTCTAACTGAGCTGATTAACACAAGAAGCCTGCGGACAGCTAAGCTGAAAGAGCACACTGTAACGCACGCCCACTGGGGCTTTGGGAGCTATAAACACAACCCTAAGACGCTGCGCTGCCCCCACGCTCCCCCCACCTGCCTGACTGCATGCTCCCCCTTAGGGGTTTGAGCTGTGGGGCACCGAAGAAGTGAGCCACACCCCTGTCACACGCCCTGCAAAGGGGAAAAGGGAACACTCCTGTTTCACCAGGGCTCCGGGAACACCAAGCTCAGGCCTGCGTCATGAACTCTTTCCCAGCAAGAAAGCGGAGGTGGCCAGGCACGGTGGCTCATGCCTGTAATCCCAGCACTTTGGGAGGCTGAGGTAGGTGGATCACCTGAGGTCAGGAGTTCTAGACCAACCTGACCAACATGGCGAAATCCTGTCTTTACTGTGATCCCAGCTTCTTGGGAGGCTGAGACATGAGAATAGCTTGAACCTGGGAGGTGGAGCTTGCAGTGGGCCGAGATCGTGCCATTGCACTCCAGCCTGGGCAACAGACCGAGACTCCGTCTCAAAAAACAAAACAAAACAAAACAAAGATGCAGAAAGGCCAGGTGCAGTGGCTCACACCTGTAATCCCAGCACTTTGGGAGGCTGAGGTGGGAAGATCACTTCAGCTCAGGAGTTTGAGACCAGCCTGGGCAACATAGCAAGACCCCATCTCTACAAAAAATTTTAAAAAATGAGTCAGGTGTGGTGGCACACACCTGTAATCTCAGCTACTCAAGAAGCTGAGATAGGAAGATCGCTTGAGCCCGGGAGTCTGAGGCTGCAGTAAGTTGTGACCGTGCCACTGCACTCCAGCCGGTTCGACAAAGCAAGACCCCCTCCCCCGCCAAAAAAAAGATACAGAAAATTAACAAAATCAATGAAAACCCTTGGGCAAACCTGGTCAGGCACGGTAGCTCATGCCCTAATCCCAGCACTTTAGGAGGCTGGGGTTGGGGGATCGCCTGAGGTCAGGAGTTCCAGACCAGCCTGGCCAACATAGTGAAACCCCATCTCTACTAAAAATAGAAAAAGCTTACGCCTGTAAACCCAGCACTTTGGGATGTTGAGGCAGGCAGATCACCTCAGGTCGAGAGTTGGAGACCAGCCTGACCAACATGGAGAAATCCCATCTCTACTAAAAATACAAAATTAGCTGGGCGTGGTGGCACATGCCTGTAATCCCAGCTACTGCGGAGGCTGAGGCAGGAGAATCGCTTGAACCCAGGAGGTGGAGGTTGTGGTGAGCCGAGATCATGCCATTGCACTACAGCCTGGGCAACAAGAGCGAAATTTCGTCTCAAAAGGGAGAGGAAGGAGAGGAGAGGAGGGGAGGGGAGGGGAGGGGAGGGGAGGAGAGGGAGAGAGAAAGAAAGGGAGAAAGGGAGAAAGGGAGAAAGGAAAGGGAGAAATGGAGAAAGGGAGAAAGGGAGAAAGAGAAAGAAAGAAAGAAAGAAAGAAGGAAAGAAAGAAAGATTAGCTGGGTGTGGTGGTGCACACCTGTAATCCCAGCTACTCGGGAGGTGGAGGCTCGAGAACCGCTTGCACCCAAGAGGTGGAGGTTGCAGTGAACCAAGATCGTGCCACTGCACTCCAGCCTGGGTGACAGAGCGAGACTCTGATTCAAAAAAATAAAAAAACCCACAGGCAAATCAAAGAATAGAAAGAACCTTCCTTAACCTGATAACGGGCATGTCCTCAAGCCCCACAGCAAACCCCAGTCTTCCTGGAGATATTTTAGAGCCACTGATTTAAATTAGACACAGGTAGGCAGGGAGGTCCCTCCTTGGCTCAGACCAGCAGGGTCCAGTCAAGGAGACCAGAAACTCAGGAGGGGGACAGACCAGCAGGCAGCAAGGCATGACGAAGAAGATGTGACCCACTCACAGGCTGAAGGGTGTCCCTACAGCTGGAGTCACCCAGAGAGTCATGGATGTAATGGACAACTTCCCCTCCCCTCCACACTGCCCCCAACAGACCTCAAGGTATGGTCTGACACGACCAAGGGCTGGTTTTTTTTTTTTTTTTTTGAGATGAAGTCTCACTCTGTTGCCTAAGCTGGAGTGCAGTGGCACAATCTTGGCTCACTGCAACCTCCACTTCCAGGGTTCAAGCGATTCTCCTGTCTCAGCCTCCCGAGTAGATGGGACTACAGGCATGCACCACCATGCCTGGCTAATTTTTGTATTTTTAGTAGAGATAGGGTTTCACTATGTTGGCCAGGCTGGTCTCCAGCTCCTGACCTCGTGATCCACCCCCCGTGGCCTCCCAAAGGGCTGGGATTACAGGCATGAGCCACCTCCTGGCCCAAGGGCTGTTTTATCTTATGGTTTCCTGGGCATCATGGGCACTGAAGTTACTCCTTAACTCTAAACAAGGAGACTTCTGGAGCCCAGCCTGTTTATATTGAGAACTGCCTGGCTTTACCTTTTAGGCCACATCCCACAGGTTAGTTCATTTAAGTAACATTCTAGGACAGGCGCTAGAACAGGCTTTGTTCTGTTCTCTGAGGCAGACCAGCCTGGCCAACATGGTGAAACCCCGTCTCTACTAAAAATATAAAATTAGCTGGGCATGGTAGTGCACACCTGTAATTCCAGCTACTTGGGAGGCTGAGGCAGGAGAATCTCTTGAACCCAGGAGGCAGAGGTTGAGGTGAGTCCAGATCGTGCCACTATACTCCAGCCTGGGTGACAGAGCAAGACTCCATCTCAAAAAAAAAAAAGTAACATTCTAGATAAATCCTTATCTTAAGTCATGGAACTTTCTCAGATCCACAGGACTTTAAAAAGAATGACCCTTAACAAACACTCATCAGTTTCTGAAATAGTGGCTGCCACACACTAGATATTCACCCAACTGAGGGATTATCACACTAGGCAAATCTCCATCATCTCTAATTAATACATCACAACCAGTCACAACTGAAGTGTCAGGCCTCTGAGCCCAAGCTAAGCCATCATATCCCTTGTGACCTGCCCGTATATATCCAGATGACCTGAAGCCACTGAAGATCCACAAAAGAAGTGAAAATACCCTTAACTGATGACATTCCACCATTGTAATTTGTTTCTGCCCCACCCTAACTGATCAATGTACTTTGTAATCTCCCCCACCCTTAAGAAGGTTCTTTGTAATTCTCTCCACCCTTGAGAATGTACTTTGTGAGATCCACCCCCTGCCTGCAAAACATTGCTCCTAACTCCACTGCCTATCCCAAAACCTATAAGAACTAATGATAATCCCACCACCCTTTGCTCTTTCCGGACTCAGCCCACCTGCACCCAGGTGAAATAAACAGCCATGTTGCTCACAGAAAACCTGTTTGGTGGTCTCTTCACACGGACACGTGAGGAATGAAGATGCTGGAACCACAATCAAATATGCAAATTAATTTCATTTCCATATGTTTACACGTTTGTTAATTAAAACCCTGCAGTTCTGAAATAAACTATTAGGTGATTTAAAAAAAAATTCCTACTGTTCTGTACATTTAAAAAATAAATAGGCCAAGCATGTGGTGGCTTATGCCTGTAGTCCTAGCACTTTGAGGGGCTGAGATGGGAGGATCACTTAAGCCCAGGAGTTCCAGGCCAGCCTGGGCAACACAGCAAGACCCCCATCTATAAAAAATACAAAAATTAGCCAGATATGATGGCTTGTATCTGTAGTCTCAGCTACTTGAGAGGCTGAGGTGGGAGGATCACCTGAACCTGGGAAGTCAAGAATGCATTGAGCCATGATCATGCCACTGTACTCCAGCCTGGGTGACAGAGCAAGAACCTGTCTCAAAAAATAAACAAACAATTATATGAACTGCTAATGCTGAGTAAAAATGATATGCGGCTTAGGCTTGTTTTTCTGTGCTACTGTCCTTGCACGTGGTAACAGGGCAAAAGGAAGACAGCAAAACACTGTAATATATAGTGCTGTAATATATATTTTTCCAGATGTGCCAGGCAGCACATCTGGAAAAACAAGCCCCTGTCAGGAGTTGCAAACATTTAAGAGCCACAGCTAAGAAAAACAGCACTTGGCCGGGCACGATTGCTCATGCCTGTAATCCCAACACTTTGGGAGGCCGAAGCAGACGGATCACGAAGTCAGGAGATCGGGATTATCATGGCTAACAGGCTAAAACCCCATCTCTACTAAAAATACAAAAAATTAGCCGGGCGTGGTGGCATGCACCTGTAGTCCCAGCTACTCGGGAGGCTGAGGCAGGAGAATCGCTTGAACCCAGGAGGTGGAGGTTGCAGTGAGCCGAGATCGCGCCACTGCACTCCAGCCTGGGCGACAGAGTGAGATTCCGTCTCAAAAAAAAAAAAAAAGAAAAAGAAAAAGAAAAACAGCACTCACTGATGGCTTCTATCTACCATAAACAATTTTCTTTTTCTTTTTAATTTTTTTGAGACGGAGTCTCGCTCTGTTGCCCAGGCTGGAGTGCAGTGGCACAATCTCGGCTCACTGCAACCTCTGCCTCTTAGGTTCAAGCGATTCTCCTGCCTCACCCTCACGAGTAGCTGGGATTACAGGCACCCGCCACCCCACCCAGCTAATTTGTTTTTTTGTTTTGTTTTTGTTTTCTGACTACCAGAAAATAAACACAAACTTTATTAATAGCAATAGAAAGGGTTTCCAATTTCTCAGAATGAGAATAACATGACACCAGCACAAGTGTTAAAACAGTAGGCCGGGAGTGGTGGCTCACGCCTGTAATACCAGCACTTTGGAAGGCCGAGGCGGGCGGATCACCTGAGGTCGGGAGTTTGAGACCAGCCTGGCCAATGTGGTGAAACCCCATCTCTACTAAAAATACAAAAATTAGCCGGGCGTGGTGGTGGACTCCTGTAATCCCAGCTATTTGGGCAGCTGAGGCAGGAGAATTGCTTGACCCCAGGAGGTGGAGGTTGTGGTGAGCCGAGATCGAGCCATTGCACTCCAGCCTGGGTGACAGAGCAAGACTCCGTCTCAAATTAAAAAAAAAAAAAAAAAAAAAAAGAGTAAATGCCTACATTTCTTGTTCTGATAGCTTCCCACCACACACCGAAGGTTCCTCAAGGACAGCTGCCACCAGAGCTGCTGCAAGAACATGTTTTCCACTGAGCGTAGTTTCACAGTCACCTACTCAACCAGAAGACTAAAATATTATTTCTTTTTAGAAGATCTTGGTTGAGGGAGCACATATCAATATGGAGAACAGATCCTTGCTTCTCGAATTCAGAAAAACCATTAATTAATCTATCAATTTTTCTCCGATACAGTGTCCCAGAGTGCTCTGTGAAGAATCCTTTTCCATCCCTACTACATGTCTGGGTGAAGGGAGAGGAGGGGGTGGCAAGCTGCCAGTACACCAGCAGGCACTCCTGGTGATGCTCTGGGTTCTGCTCCCTTTCTGCTGGTAATAGTAGGCATCTTTTCTGGCAGCTGCAGCAGCTTGATGTGGGGCGGGGGGGAGGAAGGGGCCACCCACCAATCATCTCTTCTTGAAGCCGTATTTTTTGCGTTCATAGAGGAGGTCTTAGAGCTCCCCAAATAGACAATCTTCAGGCAGCCATCCCTATTCTTCTCCTGGATGGTGCACTCCTTACAATAATAGGCATCAGAGACCCCAGGGCCTCCACAGATCACACAGCGTCCCAGTAAGATCCATAGTTACACTCATCACATATGCGCACCAGAGTGCAGGGACGCACATAGGAGTCACAAATAACACATTTGCCATCACATTTTTCACACAGTCATCTGATGGCAACACCGGCCTGCTTGTGGCAAAAGATCAAATCAGGATGATGTTTTAGCCATAGTTCCCAATTAAGCTGGCCACCACACAATTTTTGTATTTTTAGTAGAGACAGGGTTTCACCATGTTGGCCAGGCTGGTCTTGAACTCCTGACCTCGTGATCTACCCGCCTCACCCTCCGAAAGTGCTGGGATCACAGGTGTGAGTCACCGTGTGGCCCAATTTTTTAATCGGAAGAAATGCTCTAATTTCAAACAACAACTAATGAGAGCCATGGGGGAAAGGTCTAGAAGCTTCAGGAGCTGGGCTACAGTCACCATGAGGTGTGGTGCCTCTTTGGCTGAGTCTCATACAGGGAGGTAACCAGCCTAGCAACATGCATACTAACCATGACCAACCAATTCCCAACCTGCGAATCAAAGAGTTTTAGGCCATCCAATGCCCTGACTACTCTAAAAAGAATTTCCCAAGGAACTGATCTATCAATAAGTTCACCAGGGCTGGACAGGTTGGCTCATCCCTGTAATCCCAGCACTTTTAGAGGCTGAGAAGGGAGGATTGCTTGAGGACAAGAGTTTAAGACCAGCCTGGGCAACACAGCAAGATCCCATCTCCACAAAAAAATATCCAGGCATGGTGGTGCCCACTTGTAGTCCCAGCTACTCCAGAGGCTGAGGTGGGAGGATCACTTGAGCCCAGGAATTCAACGGAGCAGTGAGCTATGATCACACCAGTGCCTCCAACCTGCATGACAGAGCGAGATCTTGACTCAAAAAATAAAAAAATAAAAAGAGGCTGGGCGCGGTGGCTCACACCTATAGTCCCAGCACTTTGGGAGGCTGAGGCGGGCGGATCACAAGGTCAGATCAAGACCATCCTGGCTAACATGGTGAAACCCCGTCTCTACTAAAAATACAAAAAATTAGTGGAGTGTGGTGGTGGGCGCCTGTAGTCCCAATTACTCAGGAGGCAGAGGCAGGAGAATGGCATGAACCCGAACCCGGGAGGTGGAGCTTGCAGTGAGCCGAGATCGCACCACTGCACTCCAGCCTGGGCGACCGAGTGAGACTCCGTCTAAAATAAATAAATAAATAACTAAAGACAAAGAAAAAGAAAGAAAAAAAAAAGTTCTGGTCAGGCATGGTGGCTCATGCCTGTAATCCCAGCACTTTGGGAGGCCGAGGCGGGTAGATCACCTGAGGTCAGGAGTTCGAGACCAGCCTGGCCAACGCGGTGAAATCCCATCTCTACTAAAAATACAAAAATGAGCTGGGCATGGTGGCGGGCACCTGTAATCCCAGCTACTCGGGAGGCTGAGGCTGGAGACTCGCTTGAACCCAGGAAGTTGAGGTTGCAGTGAGCTGAGATTGCACCACTGCACTCCAGCCTGGGTGACAGAGCGAGACTCCATCTCAAAAGAAAAAAAGAAGCTCCCCAGTATCTACAGTGTGCCAAGCCCACAACAGGGCAGAGATGAACCACAGATCTGCCTTGTGCTTTCTTGATTCTGGTCTTCCAGGAAAGGAGTCAGAGGTCAGAAAACAAACCAGAAAAGTGCAAGCACACAAGACAGTTTCTGTCAATGGTTAAGCCCAAAGAGGCAGCAAAGAAGTGCTAATTCATAAGAATGTGCATGTGCACTAAGGCCTTAAGCTACAGGCACACTGTTTTAGATACGGCCCCTACCAAAGACCCTCCTCAATCCTTGAGGTGAGCTTTATTGAGATATAATTCACATGCCATATAATTCACCTGCTTAAAGTGATTAATTCAGTGGTTTTTAGTTTATTCCCAAGGTTGTGCGACCACCACCACTAGCTAACATTCTCATCCTCCCTAAAGATACCCTGTCTCTATGAGCAGTCACTCTCTACACCCCCTCCCTAGCCCTGGGACAACCACGAGTCTTCCTGTCTCTATGGATTTGCCTGATCTGGACTCTTCATATTGATGGAATCACACAGCACGTGATGTGACATTTCACATCTGGCTTCTCCTACCCAGCATCATGTTTTTGGGGTGCACCCACATTGCAGCCTGTGCCAATACTTCATTCCTCTTTATGGCTGAATAATACTCCATTGCATGGATGGACCACGTTTTGTTTTGTTTTCATTCTTTTTTTTTTTTTGAGACAGTCTTGCTCTGTCGCCCAGGCTAGAGTGCAGTGGCGTGATCTCCGCTCATTGCAACCTCCGCCTCCCAGGTGCAAGTGATTCTTGCACCTCAGCCTCCCGAGTAGCTGGGATTACAGGCATATGCCACCACGCCCAGCTAATTTTTATATTTTTAGTAGAGACGAGGTTTCACCATGTTGGCCAGGCTGGTCTCGAACCCCTGACCTCAAATGATCCACCCACCTCGGCCTCCCAAAGTGCTGGAATTACAGGTGTGAGCCATGGCGCCTGGACACACATTTTGTTTTTCTAGTTATCAAGGACATCAGGTTGTTTTCAGATTCCTTAATCTGTATATTTATATACAATGATCCACTTCTCTGTCCAACAGACACTTTGGCAATGATAGGATGTTCTAGACCTTTCTATCATAGGAGGCACCAGCCCTGTGTGGCTGCTGAGACTTGAAATGTGGCTGGTGTGGCTGAGGAATGCACTGGTTAATTGCATTTGGTTTTAATCAATTCAAATATAAACAGCCCTGTGGTGTCTGGAGCCACCTGGCTGATGAGACTCAGGGGCTCAATTTGTGAGTTACCCTGAGACTGAGGGGAGGAAAGGATACTCCAATCAACCTGGAGAATAAGTCCCCCAGCTGCCGGGGTCTACTCCCACAAGAACCCTAAAGAAATGTACATGGGACTCAGCCCCAGGGTACAGCTAATTAGAAAAAGGATCTCAGTTCCAGAGAGGTGACTCATAGGCCTCAGGGTGACTGCTAGGACCCAGGAAAGCCCCATGAGCACCATGACACCCCAGCTTCCTGGCTGAATTTACAGAACCCGATTCTGTAATTGCTGACGAGGAAGGGAAAGAATGAGAATGGCTTATGCCTGCCAACTACTAGCAAGGCCAATCATTAGGAAGACAAAAAGGCATTCCCTGATGTTATGCATTATTTACATTTACTCCTCTGAATGGGGCTCTGTGCGTTCCTACAGCACAGCAAGGGTTCCTGCAGCACAACAGGCCTGGGTGAGAAACTTCTCGTTCCCCAGAGACACAGTCACAGGGTGGAGAAAGCAAAGCAGGCCCCTTCTCAAGAACCGCCCAGGATGGGATGGCCGGGTGGGTCTGCAAGGGGCCCCTGGGGCTCAGCACGCCGTCTCGGAGCTGCCTACCCACTCGAGATCTGAGATCCAAAGTTTTTCACACAGGCTGTCACGCATGCTCATGTGGAGGTAAAGCCTGACCCATTCCAACGTGCCAGGCTGTCCCTGCTCTGGTGCCAAACACCACTGTGTGAATTCAGGCCACACCTCAGTCCTCACTGGGAACATCAATGTGACAAATCTTATTTTTTATTTTTATATTTTTTTAGAGGCAGAGTCTCACTCTGTCGCCCAAGCTGGGGTGCAGTGGTGTGATCTCAGCTCACTGCAACCCTCACATCCCAGGTTCAAGTGATTCTTCTGCCTCAGCCTCCCGTGTAGCTAGGATTACAGGCACCCGCCACCATGCCCAGCTAGTTTTTGTATTTTTAGTAGAGACGGGTGGGTGAGGGTGGTGGGGGGGTGGTTCACCATATTGGCCAGGCTGGTCTCGAACTCCTGACCTCAGGTGATCTGTCTGCCTCAGCCTCCCAAAGTGCTGGGATTATAGGCGTAAGCCACTATACCTGGCCAACGTGACACATCTTAAATCCAACGCTTTCGAATTCTGCAACATACCTAGTCCTAGGGTCTCAGCAAAGGGACTGTGGCCAGTATCTGGTCCTCCCAGCTAAATTCAAAGCTCTGCAACTAATCAGGGTTTATTTTGTTCTCAGAACAGCTCCTCTAGACACTGAGGAGGACAGCTGTTTCTGGGAAGGAGGGTTTGGGAGGAAATGCATACGCTAAGGGTGTCCTTGGCCTTCAGAGACCACCGCAGGGCAGGAATGCCCAGACACTGTGGTGTGGTGAAGCTGACCCCAGGAGACAAGCTTTGAGGGACCTGCCTGCATACCTCTGACAGGCCATTCCTGGGGTTCGTCAGGGAGTGCTGCCAGTGCATCCGGTGATGCCAGGTTTACATGAAGGCCCACTTTCTTTTCAGGCTGCTGTGAGTGATAAGCCCTGTGTTCTAAATCAGGCCCCCAGACACTGAATCTTCTGAACCTCATAAGGGGAACTGGATGAAAGGGATTTCAGTTAATATGTATCAGTCATCAGAAACAGTTTTTCATTCAACAAAAACAGAAAGGCACCAGGACAGACCCTGAGAACATAGCACATCCTAGACCCTGTGCTGGCCAGGAATGGTCATTGTTCAGATGACACAGGTGAATGTGTGCGGTCCATGAGTGCCGGCCATGAGGGACAGGCCCTGGGTCCCTTTCACAAGTGAGGACAGCGTACGGGGTGGGGCAGCATGCAGCCTGGCTGTGGGTGACTGGTGTGCCCTGGGGAGGCCCCTGTCTCTTAGAGCTTCCCACTGCCTATCTGTAAAACAAGAGAAAAAGGGTCTGCCCGAGGCTGTGCAGGGCTCTGGGGAACAACTCAAGGAAGCCCCGAGCTGCCTGCCCAGGCTCCATCAATACCCACCAGACTTCATCTTTGTCGTTGTTGTTGTAGAGACGGGGTCTTACTGTGTTGCCCAGGTTGGTCTCATACTCTTGGGCTCAAGCGATTCCAAAGTACTGGGATTATAGGTGTGAGCCACCATGTCCTGCCCCACCAGGCTTTAAATGCTCTGTGGAAGTTTGGTCTTTACTATAAGGCCTGCTGCAGACTTCAGCCAGAGGGCAATGTGAGAACTGTGGGTTAAATCGAGAAGCACGCCAGGACCCCGGCTCATGGGATTGCCCTTCGAGAGAGAGGCGGCCCATGGGTACCACAGGGTGCAGGATCAGGACCATGAACAGTTTCCTCTGGGCTGAGACTTGGCCATTCCTGGTCACGGGATGGGGGCAGATGGAGCAGAATCGAGATCCTGTTTACTTTCCTGCCACTGGCTGGCTTGTCTCCGAGACTAGGAGGCTGAGGTGTTCCTGACATCAAGGCCGGTGGCCCACAGGTGGGACCCACAGCACTCACTGACTGCACTTCCTGATGTAAAAAGATACCTGGACACTCCAGGTGACACTCAGGAACAGGCATCCCCCAGCTCCAGGCTTGTGCATTTCGGGGAGGAGAAGTTGCTGTCTCATCCCTGTCCTGCTGTACCCCAAAACATACCCTGTACCCAGATGTTTGAGCCAGTCAGTGGGAAGAAAGCATTAGCTTCCAAGGAAATGCCCAGGTGGCCTGTGCTCTGAGCCCTGCAGCGGCCTTGGGACTCAGCTTGGAGGAATCAAAAGTCCTGAGTGGCCAGGCACAGTGGCACATGCCTGTAACCCCACACCTTGGGAGGCTGAGGCAGGAGGATCACTTGAGCTCAGGAGTTCAAGGCCAACCTGGGCAACATACTAAGACCTCATCCCCCCAAAAATAGTCCTCAGCGACCCCTGGACATGGTGGTGTGTGCGGAAGCTGAGGTGTGAGGATCACTTGAGCCCAGGAGTTTGAGGCCAGTCTGGGCAACACAGTGAGACTGTGTCTTAATTAAAAAAAAAAAAAAAAATTAAAAAATTAAAAATGTCGCCGGGCGTGGTGGCGCATGGCTGTAATCCCAGCACTTTGGGAGACCGAGGCGGGCGGATCACCTGAGGTTGGGAGTTCAAGACCAGCCTGACCAACAGGGTGAAACCCTGTCTCTACCAAATACAAAAAATTAGCCGGGTGTGGTGACAGATGCCTGTAATCCCAGCACTCGGGAGGCTGAGGCATGAAAATTGCTTGAACCTGGGAGGCAGTGAGCCGAGATTGCGCCATTGCACTCCAGCCTAGGCAACAAGAGCGAAACTGTCTAAAAAAAAAAAAAAGTCCTGAGCATGGCCCTCAAAGCCTAGGCAGATAGGGGTGGGGAGGCGGGGCCACACCAGGGGTTGAAATGGACAGACATCTCAGCTGCACTGGCAACAGTTGGTATCAACTCTTGTTTTCCCTCCTGAAACTGCTGAATTTGAGACTATCAGACTCATGCAGTAACATCCACACAGGGGCAGATGGAATTATGAAGAGGCGTGCCCAGGCTGAACACCCACACTCTCAAAAATCGGTTTCTCGTTCAGCCCCAGCAGCTCACTGGAAGGAAGGTCAAGAATGACAGCTTCCCGAGACTACAGTTGATTAAAGTACTTTTTTTTTTAGACAGGGTCTCACTCTGTCACCCAGGCTGGAGTGCAGTGGCACAATGTCATCTCACTACAAACTCTGCCTCCTGGGTTCAAGCGATACTCCTGCCTCAGCCTCCTGAGTAACTGGGATTACAGGCGCACGCCACCACACCCAGCTAATTTTTGTATTTTTAGTAGAGACGGGGTTTCACCATGTTGGTCAGGCTGGTCTCGAACTCCTGATCCCAGGTGGTCCAACCGCCTCGGCCTCCCAAAGTGCTAGAATTACAGGCGTGAGCCACCGCACCCAGCCTTAAAAAAGTACTTTTTAAAATAGCTTTTTATTATTACTAAATTCCTGATGTTGCATTGCTAAACACCCGCTGTGGGCAGTGGGGGAGCCCCCAAAGGCTGCTTCCTGGGGTCAGGGTCAGGGGTGAGCAAGGGACAACTTGGGCTGCCTGTGCCTAGTGGTACACATGCCTCAGCAAGTGGTCATGACACTGGCTTATTTTTATTAGGTGAAAAGTGAAAGGGACCAACATTACACAATTCCACAATACTAAGAAACACATGACCACAGCCGGTGTCTCCAGGGGGTGGATACACACTGGCTGTGTCCTTCTGAGCAGTTTCCCTCAGCCCGCAGTACTTGGGGCTCATTCAGGTGCAGGGCCCCCTCTTGTCCAGCTTACCACACAAATGCTGAAGCACCATCAGGGAGTGCTGCCAGGGAGTTGAGGGCAAATTTGCTTAAAACCAGTTCACTGCTAACAAGAAACTTGTGTGTCTGGTTCCCCAGGAAAGCCTAACCTTTGTGTTTCCATTTCCATAGCATCTGCTCCCCACAATTTAAATAAGCAACAGATAAAACAGGTCATCAGATATTCACACACCCATGAGAGGCATATGAGGTGGGCAGGAAGCCAGGGGCATCACAGCCCAGCATCTGGCCCCATTGGGAGGATGACCTGGCACTGGGTGTTGGAGACCAACAGGGGGCATATCATGTGGGGGCTGTCAGCAGCAGCAGTCTGCTGGGGGGTGGGGACAAGGAGGGGTCTGCTTGGCTGGGGGATTAAGTATACTTGGGGGTGAAGGAGGTGGGAGATTGATTACACAAGCAAAAGTACTGAGGACAACAGGAGCAGGCTCTCACTGTTGGAGGAAGGAGTCACAAACCTGGGAAGAGAGAAAAATAGTGGGAACCCTGTGGTGAACTAGAATTAAAGATATTGGAATGGGCCAGGTACAGTGGCTCATGCATGTAATCCCAGCACTTTGGGAGGCCAAGGTGGGAGGATTGCTTGAGCCCAGGAGGTTGAGGCTGCAATGAGCTGTGACTTCACCACTGCATTCCAGCCTGGTGACAGAGTGAGACCCTGTCTCAAAAATAAAAATAAGCTGGGCGTGGTGGCTCACATCTGTAATCCCAGCACTTTGGGAGGCTGAGGAGGGCGGGTCACTTGAGGTCAGGAGTTTGAGACGAGTCTGGCCAACATGATGAAACCCTGTCTCTACTAAAAATACAAAATTAGCCAGGCGTGGTGGTGCACACCATAATCCCAGCTACTCAGAGGCTGAGGCAGGAGAAATGCTTGAACCTGGGAGGCTGAGATTGCACCACTGCACTCCAGGCTGGGCAACAGAGTGAGAATAAATGAATAAATAAATAAATAAATAAATAAAATTAAAGATATCATAATGAACTCATGGTTTTTAATATATAAAGACATAGGAAAACAGATGTGAATATGTGCGCACATGTGAGTGTGTACACACGCATCTGTAATAACCCACAAATATTCCTTAGCTCTGTGTCCTAAGAGTGTCCAAGAGCAGCAATACCCCAACAGCAATGAGCACATCAAGGGCCAAGATTTACTCTGACAGGAATCAGGGCTCCTTAGAGAACTGGGTGAAGCAGGCAGAGGCAGAACAGAATATGAGCCTGGTTGGGCACAGTGGCTCACACACGTAATCCCAGCATTTTGGGAGGCCAGGAGTTTGAGACCAGCCTGGGCAACATGACAAAACCCTCTCTCTACAAAAAATACAAAAATTAGCTGGGCAACATGGCTCGCGCCTGTAGTCCCAGCTACTTGGGAGGATGGGGTGGGAGGATCACTCACCCAGGAGGCTGAAGTGAGCCAAGATTATGTCACTGCCCTCCAGCCTGGGTGACAGAGTGAGACCCTGTCTCCAAAAAAAAAAAAAGGCCAGGTGTGGTGGCTCACGCCTGTAATCCCAGCACTTTGGGAGGCAAACAGGCAGGCAGATCACCTGAGGTCAGGAGTTCAAGACCAGCCTGGCCAACATGGTGAAACCCCATCTTTAATAAAAAATACAAAAAATGTGCTGGGTGTGGTGGCAGGCACCTGTAATCCCAGCTACTCGGAGGCTGAGGCAGGAGAATCGCTTGAACCCGGAAGGCAGAGGTTGCAGTGAGCCAAGATCGTGCCATTGCACTCCAGCCTGGGCAATAAGAGTGAAACTCCATCTCCAAAAAATAAAAATAAAAATAAATTTACACTGGTGACGGTTAGGGACATCATGTCCTCATAGCATTTAGGTGAAACTTAAATGTAGATTTAAACTTGAATTTCTCCTTTAGTCACCAGATCCCTTCTGATGGCTGGGCACCATGCCTACAGCCTTACATATATGAATTCACACAGCCCTCAACAGTCCTCAGTAACCATGAGCTAAGTATTATTATTGCCCCCCAAATCACAGGAGGACCAGGAACAGAGAAAGGTTCAGCCAAGGACCAGGGTCATGCAGCCAGAGGTGGAGGCAGAATTCAGACCCTCTTGCTGTTCTCAACTGCTATATATGTCAAGTACACATCAATCTTGCACCAGAACAGTGTTCAGAAAGAAACACGCTTTTGTACAACATATACACACACTTTCCACAAGCCTCAGCAAATATGAAGTGCTATGCTCCCAAGTGACACACAAAATTCAAATAATTGACCTCAAGAGACCAACTCACTCTAAGAAATCAAGTGACACTTTGTGCAGATGACCCTTGGTTTAAATATCTTCACCTTATTTGGTGGCCCCACTTATAAGCTATTTTCAAATTGTTATTAACCTTGACCAAGTGATCAAGGTCAATGGTAGCAGTGACAGGACACATTGACAGCATGTTTTCCCTGACACAATGTGCTGAGGACACACACATCGCCTCTGTGGGACTCTAGCCACAAACGCACAACTTCAGTCCAATCTAGAGGAAACATCAGACAAACCGCACTGAGGGGTGTTCTACAAAATGACTGAGCACTTCTTAAAATGGTCAGCGTCATTCATGGATGACAAGGTCACAGATCACAGGAGACCAAAGAGACATGATGACTAAATACAACGTGGGATTCAGGGCAGAAAAGGGCATTAGGGCAAAAACTGGGGAACTCCAAATGAGGTCTGTAGTTCAGTTAAAGATCATTGTACTCAGCGTAATTTCCTGGTTTCCATATTTGTACTATGGCTATGGCTCTGAAGGTGTTGACGAGACAGGAAGCCCGGAGAAGGAGATATGAGAACTCTCTGTACTATTTTTTCAACTTTTCTTTTCTTTCCTTTTTTTTTTTTTTTTTTGAGACGGAGGCTTACTCTTGTTGCCCAGGCTGGAGTGCAATAGCGCGATCTCGGCTCACTGCAACCTCCACCTCCTGGGTTCAAGTGATTCTCCTGCCTCAGCCTCCCAAGTAGCTGGGATTACAGGCATGCGCCACCACGCCTGGCTAATTTTGTATTTTTAGTAGAGATGGGGTTTCACCATCTTGGCCAGGCTGGTCTTGAACACCTGACCTCGTGATCTACCTGCCTCAGCCTCCCAAAGTGCTAGGACTACAGGTATGAGCCACTGTGCCCAGCCGACAAAATTGTTCTTATTCAATTTCCCTAAGTCTGTCATTTTTCCTTTTTCTGTATGACTGAATGCTAAGCACCTCTTAGGTCTTCGACCTAGAATGCAGCTGCTTGTTACTGATTTGCAACAGTATTTCTCAGTTATAAACTACAAAATAAATCAGTGTGCATACCGGAAACCAGGGCAATGATAAGGCAGAAAGAAAACATCCTAGCCGTCTTCTGCGAGACAGAAGGGATGAGCAAAATGGCCCACCATGCACATAAGGGCTGAGACAAGATCAGAGGTGTGCTGCCGCAGCTCTAGACACACACAGGAAGTGCCTTTTTTTTTTTTTTTGAGACAGAGTTTCACTCTTGTTGCCCAGGCTGAAGTGCAATGGCGTGATCTTGGCTCACCGCACACTCTTGTTGCCCAGGCTGGAGTGCAATGGCGCGATCTTGGCTCACCACAACCTCCGCCTCCCAGGTTCAAGCGATTCTCCTACCTTAGCCCCCCGAGTAGCTGGGATTACAGGCATGTGTCACCACGCCTGGCTAATTTTTGTATTTTTAATAGAGACAGGGTTTCTCCATGTGGGTCAGGCTGGTCTTGAATCTAACCTCAGGTGATCTGCCCACCTCCACCTCCCAACATGCTGGGATTACAGGCATGAGCCACCGTGCTTGGCCAGAAAGTGTCTTCTAAACAGCCTACCTGTCTTTTCCTTGATCTCACAGAGCACGCTGAACAGAGCAGCCTTCATCCGATGGCAATTCAGAGCATGCTTTCTGAAATGGAGGTGACAGAGGAGGGTGTGAGAAAAGAATAGTCATCATCTTGTCCCCAAGAGTAAAGATCTTCCATATTGAGAAATCAGACCAAACGAGATCTGCCACTCTGACTGTAGATAAGCCGCCTTATGAAAATGCAGTATGATCACATTTCATGTGAATTTGATTTGCACAAAATCAATATAAAGGCCAGGCGTGGTGGCTCACACCTGTAATCCCAGCACTTTGGGAGGTCGAGGAGGGTGGATCACTTGAGGTCAGGAGTTTGAGACCAGCCTGGCCAGCATGGTGAAACCCGTCTCTATTAAAAAATACAAAACTTGGCCGGGCTCAGAGGCTCACGCCTATAATCCCAGAACTTTGGGAGGCCAAGGCGGGCAGATTGCCTGAGGTCAGGAGTTCGAGATCAGCCTGGCCAGCATGGTGAAACCCTGTCTCTACTAAAAATACAAAAATTAGTCGGGTGTGGAGGTGCCCATCTGTAATCTCAGTTACTCAGGAGGCTAAGGCAGGAGAAATGCTTAAACCTGGGAGGCAGAGGTTGCAGTGAGCCAAGATTGTGCCACTGCACTCCAGCCCAGGCAATAGAGTGAGACTCTGTCTCAATAATAATAATAATAATATAAAGCAATATACAAATATTCAAAACATTTCCCACTATATGTAAAAGTTTAAGCAATGCAAATAACTCATCAAAAACTATGGCAAGGCATTAGTGGCTCACGTCTGTAGTCTCAACAGTTTGGGAGGCCAAGGCAGGAGGACCACTTGAGCCCAGAAATTTAAGATCGGCCTGGGCAACATGGTGAGACCCATTCTCTTCAAAAATTTAAAAATTAGCTGGGCATGGTGGTATGCCGTAGTCCCAATCCCTTGGGATGCTGAGACAGGAGGATGGCTTGAGCCCATGAGTTAGAGGCTGTAGTGAGCTATGAACATGCCACTGTAGTCCAGCCAGCATAACAGAAGCCTTGTCATTAAGAAAAAAAAAAAGGCCAGAGGCAGTGGCTCATGCCTGTAATCCCAGCACTTTGGGTGGCCGAGGCAGATGGATCGCCTGAGGTCAGGAGTTTGAGACCAGCCTGGCCAACATGGTGAAACCCTGTCTTTACTAAAAAAAAAAAAACAAAAAACAAAAATTAGCTGGGCGTAGTGGTGGGCACCTGTAGTCCCAGCTACTCGGGAGGCTGAGACAGGAGAATTGCTTGAACCAGGGAGGCAGAGGTTGCAGTGAGCTGAGATCGTGCCAGTGAACTCCAGCCTGGGTGACAGAGAGAGACTCCATCTCAAAAAAAAAAAAAAAAAAAGAAGAAAAAAAAAAGAAAGAAAAAAAAAAAAAAGAACTATGAAATGTCAAGGTCCAATGACTTGAAATCTGTGTTCACGCTATGGTCCTGCAGTGGCGTATCCTGGTGCATAAGCAGAAGCACTAATCATCCTCTTCCAGTGTCACTTGGCAGGTGTTTACTGAGTACCTACTATGTGCCACACACCATTCTGGCATCAGAGACACAGACAGGTGAGGTTTTTACACATGTGGCAGTTAAGAGGGAGGGAGTGAGACACCAAAAATACACACCAACAAGAAACCCATCAGCCGTGGCAGTTGCTTTGGGGCGACTGGGGTCACATGACAGTGATGGTTAGAAGGCTTTTTGGAATTTCCATGTCTCTGAGGTGACATCAAAGCTGAGATCAGAATGAGAAGGAGAAATCAACCAAGAAAAGGGCTGGAGAGAGGTATGGTTTAGGCAGAAGAAACAGCCAAGCGCAAAGGCCCTGTGAGAACACACTGGGTTCAGTACTGGCTGTTTGAGACCAGGCTGCTGAGTGTTACGGGTGAGGGAGAGAGCTACGAGAAGTTAGAGCGGCAAGTGGAGATTGACTCTAAGGGCCTTGAAAGTCATCGGGACAACTGGCTTTTGCTCGCTTGGGATGGGAACTGTGGTTGGCAGGATAATGGCTCCCAAAAGGGTCCACATGCTTATCCTCAGAACCCTAAATACGGTACTTTACAAAAAATGGGAAAAATAATTCTGCCAGTGTAATTAAGGTTAAGGACCTTGAGATGGAGAGATTAACCTGGATTATCTGGGGGGGGGGGCTACTGTCATCACATGACCCTTAAAGGCAGAGAACCTTTCCCAGATGCGGGCAGAGAAAGTCATGATGATGTAAGGGTTGGAGAGATACTATGTTGCTGGCCTTGATCATGAAGAAAGGGACCATGAGCAAGGAATGCAGGTGGCCTCAACAGGCTGGAAAAGGCAAGGAACCAGCCCACGGGCTCACTGGGCAACACCTTGATTTTAGCCCAGTGTGCCCATGTGGGCTTTCTGATCTACCGAAATGTAAAATCGGTGTCTCATGCCTGTAATTCTAGCATTTTGGGAGGCCAAGGCAGGCAGATCGCTGGAGCTCAGGAGTTTGAGACCAGCCTGGGCAACATGGCGAGACAATGAGCTGGGACAAGAGGCACGCGCCAACACACCTGGCTAAATTCTGTATTTGTTGTAGAGACAGGGTCTCGTTATGTTGCCCAGGCTGCGCTCAGCCAAGAGAAGAATTTCATGGAGAGAAGAGTAATCTGTGAGAAATGCTGCTGAGAGACCAAGCAGAATAAGAACCCAGAAGAGAATCTGAGGCTGGGCACGGTAGCTCACGTCTGTAATCCCAGCACTATGGGAGGCTGAGGTGGGAGGACCAGTCTTGGCAACGCAGCAAGAACCTGTCTCTGATAAATAAATAAATAAATGAATAAAGAGAATTCGGATTTAGCAACATGAAGGTCATACATGACTCAGCAGAGGGGGAACAAGGTTGGGAGAGAATGTGGAGGTGAAGAGGAAGCAGAAGCAGCAATCACAAAGTCTTTGATGTTTATCATAAGGGAGATCAAACAAACATAACAGGTGCTAAAAGACAGGGTGTGTGTTAATCATGTTTTTTTGTTTTTCTTTTTGAGACAGGGTCTTACTCTGTTGCCCAGGCTGGACTGCAGTGGCCATGCTGTGCCCAAACTCAAGCAATCCTCCCGCCTCAGCCTCCTGAGTAGCTGGGACTACAGGTGGTGCTACCATGCCTGGCTAATTTTTAAAAAATGTTTTTGCAGAGCTGAAGTCTCACTATATTGCCCAGGCTGTTCTTGAACTCCTAGACTCAAGAGATCCCCCCGCCTTGGCCCCTCAAAGTATTGGGATTATAGGCATGGGCCTGGACTATTAATTATGTTTTTTTAATCTTGCTTTGACATTCTGGGGCTTGTAGAGACTGCCCTTCCCAGGGCTAGCTTATTACTACAGACAGCAAGCAACTTGCCAAAGAACATGCCATTCATATGCAAATCAACCAATCAAAAGCCCACATTCCCAATCATCGTCTTCATTTAATGCTCACAAACAAAGCCAATAATTTCCCAGCCCTAAATCACCCCTGGGCCAGGTACTGACCAACTAGAGACCACTCCTCTAGCACGGAGCCTGCCAAAATTATTTAAACTATCTAACCTAAGCTTGCTCAAACTTGCCTGCCATGCCATGCCCACTCCTTCCTGAGGAAATCACTATAAAAGTTCTGGGCCGTGTTTTCCCTCCCTCCACTGTCGCCCACTGACCCAGGTGCTTCCCCATGTAGCCCTGCCTGGCATGGTGTGCCCCCTCCTCTGGAACTGTAAGTAATAAACTTCCCTTTCAACAGGGCAGTTGTCTCCATGTGTGTCATCTTACCATACCCGATTAAAACAAATCCCGGGTACAAAGCAAGGCCAAAGGGTAAGTCAAAGGAGGTTTTTTTTCTTTTTGAGACAGAGTCTTATTCTATTGCTCAGGCTGGAGTGCAGTGGTGCAATCATGGCTCACTGCAACCTCCACCTCATGGGTTCAGGTGATTCTCCTGTGGCCTCCAGAGTAGCTGGGATTACATGTGCCCACCACTACACACAGCTAATTTTTGTATTTTTAGTAGAGATGGGGTTTTGGCATGTTGGCCAGGCTGGTCTTGAATTCCTGGCTTCAAGTGATCCACCAGCCTCAGCCTCCCAAAGTGCCAGGGTTATAGGCATGAGCCACGGCACCCAGCCTGTTGTCTTTGACTGTTCTTAAAGATAGGAGGTACTAGCACATGTTTATATGCCAAAAAGCCAGTCTAGACAGAGAATTTGATAATGCAAGGATAGGGTAACTGGCCAGGCGCAGTGGCTCACGCCTGTAATCCCAGTACTTGGGGAGACTGACGTGGGCAGATCACTTGAAGTCAGGAGTTTGAGACCAGCCTGGCCAACATAGTGAGACAATGTCTCTGCTAAAAATACAAAAATTAGCCGGGCATGATGGCATGTGCCTATAATCCCAGCTACTCAGGAGGATGAGGCAGGATAACTTAATTGCTTGAACCCAGGGGGTGGAGGTTGCAGTGAGCCGAGATCACGCCACTGCATCCCAGCGAGCGAGACTCCATCTCTAAAAAAAAAAAAAAAGAATAGGGTAGCTGGTATGTGCATGTAGCAGAACTTCTGTGAACAACTTTGATGAGTACTATGCTATTAATATTTACTATTATGATGATTTTAAATCCTATAACTCTGTCATCCAAGCGTCCATTATTAAAAGATCCATTATTAAAAGCCACAGCTGAATAATGTACCTGAAAATCAATAACTTCACAACAGAAATCAGATTTGATTAACACCACGAGAGGCCGGGCATGGTGGCTCATGCCTGTAATCCCAGCACTTTGGGAGGCTGAGATGGGGAGATCACTCGAGGTCAGGAGTTTGAGACCAGCCTGGCCAACATGGCAAAATCCTGTCTCTCCTAAAAATGCAAAAAATTTGATGGGCATGGTGGTGTACACCTGTAATCCCAGCTACTTGCTGAGGCACAAGAATCGCTTAAACCCAGGAGGTGGAGGTTGCAGTGAGACAATATCACATCACTGCACTCCAGTCTGGGCAACAGAGTGAGAGTCCATCTCAAAAAACAACAAAAAAAAGGAATACAACTGGGATGCAGAACTAAGATCTTTGTCTCTGAACTTCAAATATAAAATGTTTGTGGGGGATGAGATGAGATACGAACTTCCGAAAATCTAAACCTGAACGTTAGTCCTTATTTTTTATTTTTTGTTTTATTTTATTTTTTTGAGACGGAGTCTCGCTGTGTCGCCCAGGCTGGAGTGCAGTGGCACGATTTCTGCTCACTGCAAGCTCCGCCTCCCAGGTTCATGCCGTTCTCCTGCCTCAGCCTCCCGAGTAGCTGGGACTACAGGCGCCCTCCACCACGCCCAGCTAATTTTTTGTATTTTTACTAGAGACGGGGTTTCACCGTGTTAGCCAGGATGGTCTCGATCTCCTAACCTTGTGATCCGCCCATCTCGGCCTCCCAAAGTGCTGGGATTACAGGCGTGAGCCACTGCGCCCGGCTATTTTTTATTTTTAGTTTTTGAGACGGAGTCTCGCTCTGTCACCCAGGCTGGAGTGCAGTAGCGTGATCTTGGCTCACTGCAACCTCCGCCTCCCAGGTTCAAGTGATTCTGCTGCCTCAGCCTCCTGAGTAGCTGTAACTATAGGCACATGCCACCACACCCGGCTAATTTTTTATATTTTTAGTATAGACGGGGTTTCACCGTGTTAGCCAGGATGGTCTCGATCTCCTGACCTCGTGATCCACCTGCCTCGGCCTCCCAAAGTGCTGGGATTAGAGGTGTGAGCCACCATGCCTGGCCATGTTAGTCTTTCTTACAAGGTATACAGTCATTGATCACATGGGATATTCAGCTTAAAATATTAAACATTTTCTTTCCATAGAAGCGGTATTAACATTAATTAAAATGGACTCTGGTTATAGCTCATCTTCTGGAAATTTAACTTAAACCCCATCTCTATACGAAATACAAAAAACTGTCAGACACAGTGGCTCACGCCTGTAATCCCAGCACTTTGAGAAGCCGAGGCAGGTGGATCACGAGGCCAAAAGATTGAGACCATCCTGGCCAACGTGGTGAAACCCCGTCTCTACTAAAAATACAAAATTCAGCTGGGCATGGTGGCGCGCGCCTGTAGTCCCAGCTACTCAGGAGGCTGGGGCAGGAGAATCACTTGAGCCTGGGAGGTGCAGGTTGCAGTGAGCTGAGATTGCGCCACTGCACTCCAGCCTGGTGACAGAACAAGACTCTGTCTCAAAATAATAATAATAATAATAATAATAATAATACAAAAAGTAAATTATCTGGGTTTGGTGGCACGTGCCTGTAGTCCCAGCTACTAGGGAGGCTGAGGTGGGAGGATCGCTTGAACTCAGGAGATCAAGGCTGCAGTGAGCTGTGATCACACCACTGTACTCCAGCCTGGGTGACAGAGTGAGACCCTGTCTCATAAATAAATAAATGAATAAATAAATAAATAAATAAATAAATAAAACAGAGACGGGTTCTCCCTATGTTGTCCAGACTGGTCTCAAACTCTTGGGCTCAAGTAATCCTCCCACTTTGGCCTCACAAAGTGTTAGGATTACAGGTGTGAGCCCCTGTTTCTGGCCTGGAAACTTAATTTTAACAATAAGAGGAAAGAAAATGAAGTTGGCTCTTCTGCTTCTGTAAAGGCTCTAGGATTTTTTTTTTTTTTTTACCAGTTTTCTCCTTATAAAATATTTTACTTTAGATACAGTAGAAAGCACTTTTTAATGCATACAAAGTAATTTCATAGTTTCTGTGGCTTATTATGAAAAGAAAACAAGTTCCCAAGCTTTCAGCATGTCCTTGAGCAAGGAGTGATCAAGCAGCTGCTGCAAATCCATGAGGAAAAGGGGACTGACTAGTGAGACCTTCCCCAAGGGGATGAAATCACTTACTTGGCAGACACACCCTAAGGTAACCCCCAGTGAGTCATGTCCTTATATAGTCCTTTTTCCTTGAGTTCAGGAAGTAACTGTGACTTGCAATGTGCCAAAGGTGATGGTATCATCTCTGCCATGGTTATGTTGTTATCTAAGACTCCACCTTAGATGACTAGAGAGTCACCCACTGGCACCAGCTGCCATGTCATGACAGCTGGTGGCAGGAACTGCAGGCAGCCTCTAGAGCTGAGAGCAGCCTCAGCTGACAGCCAGGAAGAAAGCAGGGACCTTTGTACTTCAACTGCAGGAAGTGAATTCTTCCATCAACCATGCGACATTGGGAGAGAACCCCATGCTCTGGATAGGAACATAGCCCAGCCAACACCTTGACTGCAGCCTTGTGAGACCCTAAGCAGACGACCTAGCTAAGCTGTGCCCAGAATCCTGACCCAAGGAAACTGTGAGATAATAAATATCTGCTGTTTTAAGCTGCTAGGCTTGCGGTGATTTGTTATAATGCAATAGAGAGTTGATAATGAGATAGACTGGAAGCCAGAGAATGGGGACTGTCAGGAGAAAAATGGGGTTGGTGCTGGTATGTCTAACAAGTATATGACACGTTATGGCCGGGTGCGGGGGCTCATGCCTGTAATCCCAGCACTTTGGGAGGCTGAAGCGGGCGGATCACCTGAGGTCAGGAGTTCAAAACCAGCCTGGCCATCCTGGTGAAACCCCGTCTGTACTAAAAATACAAAAATTAGCCAGGCATGGTGGCACATGCTTGTAATCCCAGCTACCTGGGAGGCTGAGGCATGACAATTGCTTGAAACCAGGAGGTGGAGGTTGCAGTGAGCCAAGATCGCACCACTGAACTCCAGCCTGGGTGACACAAGACTCTGTCTCAAAACAAACAAACAAACAAAAAACACAAAAAACACAAGAATATGACATATTCTACCAAATCCACATATCTGAATATTTTTGTTTGTTTTTGAGACAGAGTCTTGCTCTGTTGCCCAGGCTCGAGTGCAGTGGCATGATCTCAGCTCACTGCAACCTCTGTCTCCTAGGTTCAAGTGATTCTTGTGCCTCAGCCTCCCGAGTAGCTGGGATTACAGGTATACGCCACCACTCCTGGCTAATTTTTGTATTTTTAGTAAAGGCGGGGTTTCATCATGTTGGCCAGACTGGTCTAGAACTCTTGACTTCAAGTGATTCACCCACCTCGGCCTCCCAAAGTGCTGGGATTATAGGCGTCAGCCACTGCGCCTGGCCACATATCTGAGTTTTTTAAAATGCTAATATTTATGAGAAAAATTCGAAAAAAAGGAAGAACAGTAAATCTTTTAAATTGACTTCCAAGGAGTCTTCTAACCTAAACAAAAACAAAAAAAGCCCAAAACCAAAATTCTGAATATCATTTTTAAACCAATATTCAAAATCTATAGCAAAACAATTGAGAGTCATATAGAAAATGCCAGAAAGTGAAAGCATAGAGCTTTATCCCCCTTCAACCTCATTTATTCAATATTTATGGGACAAACATTTATTGTGGAAGTACCATATGCTGGTCCTTGTATAAGGGCTAAGGAACATGAAAATGAATAAAAACATAATCCACATTCTGGTATCTACCAACAGTATGTTTTAGCTGATAATTTTAGCTATAATTTACTTTCCCAAATTACGGAACAATCTGTTTTCCTCAGCAAGGTATCATTTTAAATTACTTGGGAATTTCATTTAAAGATATATTCAGAGATTTCAGTCCCTATGGAATAGAATACTACTTGAAAAAGCCTTCCTGAAAGCAACAATGATTCTAACACCTTAACCAAGGATAGACTAGATTATCCTTGATTATTCTCAGTTCTAGAAGGATTATTTTAGCTGACAAAAGCAGTCAGCAATACTATACATCTCCTGGAGACAAACCTAGGTACAAACAAAAATTTAGAACTTATGTTCCCTGCTCTTAAGAAGTAAAACTGCGGGCCGGGTGCAGTGGCTCACGCCTGTAATCCCAGCATTTTGGGAAGCCGAGGCGGGCGGACCGCTTGAGGTCAGGAGATTGAGACCAGCCTGACCAATATGGTGAAACCTCGTCTCTACTAAAAATACAAAAATGAGCCAGGCTGTGGTGGCGAGCGCCTGTAATCCCAGCTACTCAGGAGGCTGAGGCAGGAGAATCGCTTGAACCTGGGAGGCGGAGGTTGTGGTGAGCCAAGATCGTGCCACTGCATTCCAGTCTAGGCAAGTGAGACCCTGTCTCAAAAAAAAATAAAGAAAACTGAACTCCCACCTGGGCAACAGAGTGAGACTCCGTCTGAAAAACAAAACAAAACAAAACAGAACAAAACAAACCAGGACAAATACCTTAGAAAGGTCAGAAGACTTTGCAAAGTACTTACACTGTACAAGTCTGGGACAAACTGCGTGCTCACTCCTTACCTGGCAAGGAGTTCAAGGCCATGCTTGGTAGGACAGCAGCTGAGGCAGGCAGTCACCCCTGAGTCTCCCTTCCGAGGTCACGCCCACCACTCACGCCCGATGGAACCACAATGCATGCCTTCATGCTCCACGCCTGCCTTGCATGCATGCTTGCACCAAGCCTACAATGCCGCATCCACTTTCTTTGCCTAGGCAAAGCCTCAAGTCCAGATCTTGGCCATCTCCTCAAGGCTCCTTGTCCCCCGCCTGACTTCAGCTAGACTCCAGAGTCACGCACTCCGATTGCCCGTGCTCTACAAGCTCTAGTCTTGCTGAAGGGCTAACTCTTCATTGCCCTCTCTGGTCCCCGTGTCACCGCACTCTCCAATGTCTGCCTCTCCAAATAATGAATCTCCTTTCAGAACTCACTGCTGCATTCCCATGCCCAGCACCAGACCTGGCACAAAATACATGTTTATTGAGTAGATGACATTTAATTTGCGAGAATGTACTTTTAAAAGTGTCCTGTAAAGCCCAAGCCTGACTGTCTGATCTCCCATGGCACCCAGGGAGGGTGAGCAGGAAGCGATGTCAGATTTCAGTGAGTTTTGTAGGATCCCTGGGAAAAGCAGAGACAGGTGGCAGGCAGTACAGCCTCAGAGTTCAATAGAGTATGCCCAAATCTCCATCCAACTACCCTCCAGTTATCTGGCCACTTGATTCCTTATCTAGAAACACAGTGAAGAGCCAGGCGCAGTAGCTCACACCTGTAATCCCAGCACTTTGGGAGGCTGAGGCGGGCGGATCACCTGAGGTCGGAAGTTCGAGACCAGCCTGACCAACATGAAGAAACCCTGTCTCTACTAAAAATACAAAATTAGCCAGGCGTGGTGGTGCATGCCTGTAATCCCAGCTACTTGGGAGGCTGAGGCAGGAGAATCGCTTGAACCTGGGAGGCGGAAGTTGTGGTGAGCCGAGATCGCGCTATTGCACTCCAGCCTGCGCAACAAGAGCAAAAATCCATATGAAAAAAAAAAAAGAGCCGGGCGCAGTGACTCACACCTGTAATCCCAGCACTTTGGAAAGCCGAGGAGGGCAGATCACCAGGTCAGGAGATCGAGACCATCCTGGCTCACACAGTGAAACCCCGTCTCTACTAAAAATACAAAAAAATTAGCCGGGCGTGGTGGCGGGCGCCTGTAGTCCCAGCTACCCGGGAGGCTGAGGGATGAGAATCGCGTGAACCCTGGGGGCGGAGCTTGCAGTGAGCCGAGATTGTGCCACCGCATTCCAGCCTGGGCGACACAGCAAGACTCCGTCTCAAAAAAAAAAGAAAGAAAAACAAACAGTGAAAAACCACCCACTTCCTAGGGTTCTGGGAAGGCGTAAATGAGGGAAATCCTTATTGTCATCATCATCAACCACTGTGTTCTGATAGAGACACTCGGTAACTGTCATTTAAATGAGTGAGTGGTACTTGCTCCTTTGCGAAATTCTACACGTGGCTTTACTTTTCATTAATAAAGCTATTTCAAAGAGGATTTTGCCAAGAGCCTTTTAGATAGCTTCAGGGAATTGTTTTAAAACCAACACAATTCGCCAGGCACGGTGGCTCACGTCTGTAATCCCAGCACTTTGGGAGGCCGAGACGGGCGGATCACCTGAGGTTGGGAGTTTGAAACCAGCCTGAACAACGTGGAGAAACCCCGTCTCTACTAAAAATACAAAATTAGCTGGGCGTGGTGGCGCGTGGCTGGAATCCCAGCTACAAGGAAGACTGAGGCAGGAGAATTCCTTGAACCCGGGAGGCGGAGGTTGCGGTAAGCAGAGATTGTGCCATTGCACTCCAGCCTGGGTAACAAGAGCAAAACTCCGTCTCAAAAAAAAAAAAAAATTAAAACAACAACAACAACAAAACACACACAATTCAAGCCGGGCAAAGTGGCTCACACCTGTAATCTCAGCACTTTGGGGAATCTGAGGCGGGATGATCATTTGAGGTCAGGAGTTCAAGACCAGCCTGCCCAACATGGTGAAACCTCGTCTCAACTAAAAATACGAAAATTAGCCAGGTGTGGTGGCGCACGCTTGTAATCCTAGCTAATCAGGAGGCTGAGGCATGAGAATCACTTGAACTTGGGAGGTGGAGGTTGCAGTGAGCCAAGATTACGCCACTGCACTCCAGCCTGGGTGATAGAGCAAGACTCCGTGTCAAACAACAACAAAAACCAACACAATTCAACTCTTAAGAAAAGTACACCAAAGACAGCAAGACTCCTCTGGCACTAGACCAAGCCAAGCTAAGCCTGCAAGCAAGCTAAGAAGAAAGACTACAAGGCATGAAGTCAACTGGCATCTAATTAATCTCTTTAGGGATACTGAAAAAGAAAATTTCAAATATGAAATCCTACTTCCCAGGTTTGGACTGATAGATCCTCTCATGCTAACGCTATCTGGCTCTGGGAAATTCCACATCATATATTCCCCCTAGAGCCCTTGCATTCTTTGAATGGGTGTGCGGAAGGCTGAATGCTCACTGACATGCTTTATAACTATGTATGAATATAAGGTCAGAACATACATAAGTATATATACTTTATAAGTATATATGTTCTGACCTTATATTCACTATTGCAAAAGTACCAAGCCTAGGGGAACACATTTCAGGTATCAGTTCACGCCTTGCCTCTTCAGTAAGTTTAAAGGATAGTCAAAATCACTTCATTATCTCCCCTTCATAATAGGAATTTAATCCATATCTAGGCAAAGTCAATCTGCAGAAATATTGGAGGGACTAAGAAAGTTATGCAAATCTCTACTAGTTGAGGTCATATTAGTAAAAATCAAATTAAAAAGAGAAGGCCGGGCACGGTGGCTCACACCTGTAATCCCAGCACTTTGGGAGGCTGAGGCGGGCAGATCATGAGGTCAGGAATTCGAGACCAGCCTGGCCAAGATGGTGAAACCCCGTCTCTACTAAAAATACAAAAAATAGCCTGGTGCAATGGCAGGAGCCTGTAATCCCAGCTACTCGGGAGGCTGAGGCAGGAGAATCACTTGAACCCAGGGGGCGGAGGTTGCAGTGAGCCGAGATCATGCCACTGCATTCCAGCCTGGGTGACAGAGTGACATTCTGTCTCAAAAAAAAAAAAAAAAAGAGAAAAGTTCAGAGATGTTTTCTTCCTAAGAAAAGCTATGCAGGCACTGTTGGGTTGCCTAAAACCAACTTCTAAATACATTTTTGGTTTTAGGTATGCCATCTCACACACCACACTGCTTGCTCCTAAAACATTATAACAGTGAACATTTAGAATGGGTGGATGGCTCATGACTGTAGTCCCAGCATTTTGGGAGGCTGAGGCAGGAGGACAGCTTGAGCCCAGGAGTTCAAGACCACCCTGGGCAACATAGTGAGACTCTGTATCTACAAAAAAATTTTAAGGCCGGGCACAGTGGCTCATGCCTGTAATCCCTGCACTTTGGGAGGCTGAGGCGGGCAGATCACCTGAGGCCAGGAGTTCTAGACCAGCCTGTCCAACATGGTGAAACCGTGTCTCTACTAAAAATACAAAAATTAGCCAGGCATGGTGGTGCATACCCGTACACACCTGTAATCCCAACTACTCGGGACGCTGAGGCAGAATTGCTTGAACCCAGGAGACGAGGGTTGCAGTGAGCTGAGATCGCACCACTGTACCCCAGCGAGGGCAACAGAGTGAGACTCTGTCTCAAGAAAAAAACAAAACAAAACAAAAAACCCAGGTTTGAAGAGAGAGCTATATTTTCCTTCTGAAAACAAACTTATGGCAACATACGACTGAGATGAAAAATTCCTTCTGGCTAAACAGTTGAGTTCAACTGACTGCTGGGGTGATGAAAGGGGTGACTGGCACATTGAGAGTGGGCAGGATCAGAAAGATTTGCAAAAGCCTCACAGGATCAGTTGATCAGAAGAGACAAACTGCTTCCCAGCCCAGGTTGGTAATCTACCAGGCTGCAGGGTTTACTAAGAGGAGCTGTATTTCCTCCAGAGGGGTGGAAATGGCCCATTTGAGGATGGAAGATTTTTGTCTGGACTTGAGTGAACTTTAAGGCTTTGAGTTCATCTAAAGGCTAGGTCCAAAGAAATGAGGGAGATTTGAAGCTTCAAAGTCTCAAAATAAAAGCCCCAGGGGTCATCCCAATTCAGAAAGAGGCCAGAAACCAGGAACCAGCTACCTAACACCTGTGTAATCAAGCATGAATAATGCCCCCGACCACAACATGTAATTTCTTCTTTTTTTTTCTCTGTCATCCAGGCTGGAGTACAGTGGCACAATCTCAGCTCGCCGCAACCTCCGTCTCCAGGGTTCAATCGATTCTCCTGCCTCAGCCTCCCCAGTAGCTGGCACATACTACAGGTGGGCATCACCATGCCCAGCTAATTTTTGTATTTTTAGTAGAGGTGGGGTTTCTCCATGTTGCACAAGCTGGTCTCGAACTCCTGAGCTCAGGTGATCCTCCTGCCTCAGCCTCCCAAAGTGCTGGGATTACAGGTGCGAGCCACTGCACCCAGCCTAATTTCTTAGCCTTAAAACAAAAAGAGCTATCTTTGAAAATGGTAAAGAAGTAACTGGCTGGCAGGGTGTGGTGGTTTATGCCTGTAATCCCAGCACTTTGGGAGGCCGAGGTGGGAGGATCACCTGAGGTCAGGAGTTTGAGAGCAGCCTGGCCAACACGGCAAAACCCCGTCTCTACTAAAAAAATACCAAAATTAGCCGGGCATGGTGGCAGGCGCCTGTAATCTTAGCTACTCGGGAGGCTGAGGCAGGAGAATCTGTTGAACCCAGGAGGCAGAAGTTGCAGTGAGCCAAGATCACGCCAGAGCGAGACTCCATCTCAAAAAAAAAAGAGAAGTAACTGGCTGCATTCCATTCTAAATCTAAAGCCTGTCTAGGGAAACTAGAATCTCAGGAGATTCCTGCAAGGAAAATGCAGCAGCCTTGGGGCTGTGCTGGGCCTGAGGAAGGCCACATCTGAGCAGAGCTCACCCCTTAAGCAGCAATATCCCAGTCTGGAAAGTACAAAAGTAGCTTCCAGGACACACCCAAAGCTCTGCCTCTATGGTGACATTCCTGGGTGTGTCACATCCATCTTCTCCCTTTCCCAACTCCTACTAATCCCTCTAGAATCTCCTCAGTGTCATAAAACTACTGAATGCAAGGTGCTGGGCATTGATCCTGGCTCTGGGAACACAAAGTATAATAAAGCCACTGCTCTCTGACTAGCCTAACAGACATCACGGAAGGCACCCTCGCCTGGCACAGCTCTTCTGTGCTAGGAATTGCCTCTACACAGCACATTCCTGTTATAACAATTATTTACAAGTTGGTCTCCCACACACCCTACTTCTCAGTGAGCTCCAAGAAGGCAGAGAACATCTTAGCCATCTTGGTTTCTCTAGCACCTGGTACAGTGCTCCAAAAAGAATAAAAACACTGGTTCACGTCTGTCATCCCAGCACTTTGGGAGGCCGAGGTGGGTGGATCACTTGAGCTCAGGAGTTCAAGACCAGCCTAGACAACATGGTGAAACCCCATCTCCACAAAAAATACAAAAATTAGCCAGCCATTCATTGGTGGTTTGAGGCTGTAGTCCCAGCTACTTGGGAGACTGAGGCTGGAGAATCACTTGAACCTGGGAAGCAGAGGTTGTAGTGAGCTGAGATCATACCACAGCACTCCAGCCTGGGTGACAGAATAAGACCCTGTCTCAAAAACAAACAAACAAACACAGCCCGGCGCAGTGGCTCACGCCTGTAATCCCAACACTTTGAGAGGCCAAGGCGGGTAGATCATCTGAGGTCGGGAGTTTGAGACCAGCCTGGCCAACATGGTGAAACCCCATCTATACTAAAAATACAAAAAACTAGCCAGGTGTGGTGGTGCACACCTGTAATCCCAGCTACTTGGGAAACTGAGATGGGAGAATCGCTTGAACCCAGGAGGCGGAGGTTGCTCACTAGCCGAGATCGCGCCACTGCACTCCGGCCTGGACAACAGAGTGTGAGACTCCGTCTCAAAAAAACCAAACCAAACCAAAAAACAGCCAAACAAACAAACAAAAACAAACAAACAAAAAACCACAATGAAAACAGTTGGAGGAGCCAGGCGCAGTGGCTCATGTCTGAAATCCTCGACCTTTGGAAGGCTGAGGCGGGAGGATTTCTTAACTCAGGAGTTTGAGACCAGCCTGGCCAACATAGGGAGACCTAAAAAAATAGAAAGATTAGTCCAGGTGTGGTGGCTCAGGCCTGTAATCCCAGCACTTTGGGAGGCCAAAGTGGGTGGGTCATTTGAGGTCAGGAGTTCAAGACCAGCCTGGCCAATACGGTGAAACCCTGTCTCTACTAAAAATACAAAAAAAATTAGCCAGGCGGTAGTGGCACATGCCTGTAATCCCAGCTACTCAGGAGGCTGAGGCAGGAGAATTGCTTGAGCCTGGGAGGCAGAGGTTGCAGTGAGCTGAGACTGCACCACTGCACTCCAGTCTGGGTGACAGAGTGAGACCCTGTCTCAAAAAAAAAAAAAAAAAAAAAAAAAGAAAGAAAGATTAGCCAGGCGTGGTGGCACAGGCCTGTGGTCCCAGCTACTCAAGAAGCTGAGGTGTGAAGATTGCTTGGGCCCAGAAGATTGAGGCTGCAGTGAGTCATGATCACACTACTGCACTCTAGCCTGGTTGACAGAGCGCGACCTTGTATAAAAAAAAAAAAGCCAAAGAAATAGTTGTATGGTGACAAGGACTCTAATTTCTCAAATAGAGCATCTGAAACTACAAAAAGTGTCAACATTCCCTGAGAAGCAAAGGAAAGAAAGTTTGAAGAACAAATTTACTTTCTCTCCCCAAACCATGAACTTGAGAGCAGGAAGAACTTGAGAGCTATGCCAGAAGCCAGTTCAGTACCCAGATATTCTAAAGGTCCAATAAATATTGGCCAAATTTGTTAAAAATTCATTGAAGAACAGGCCAGGCACAGTAGTTCACGCCTGTAATCCCAGCACTTTGGGAGGCTGAGGCGGGCAGATCACCTAAGGTCAGGAATTTGTGACCAGCCTGGTCAACATGGTGAAATCCCATCCCTACTAAAAATACAAAACTAGCCAGGCATGGGGGCGTGTGCCTGTAGTCCCAGCTACTCAGCAAGCTGAGGCAGGAGAATCGCTTGAACCCGAGAGGCAGAGGTTACAGTGAGCCGAGATCGCGCCACTGGACTCCAGCCTGGGCAACAGAGTGAGAGTCTGTCACACACACACACAAAATTCATTGAGGAACAAATGCATGCATTATCCACCTTTTTCTCTGCCTCTTCCTTCCTAGGACTGCTGTTTACCTGGCTTTGTAAACCCTCCCCACTACAGGGCTCTAGTGGGTACACAGTCCACACCACCAGACCCTAGTCCCATACCCAGAGACTGTCCCTCACCTTACAACAGTCCCCATTCAACAAGGCCTCATCCTCCAAAAGAACTTCAGTCCTTTCCTTTCCTTTTCTGTAATAATCACTGCAGGACCCAGACACAGTGGGCTGCCTTGTGATGCAGATTCTACGGATCCTGGCTGGCTGACAAGTGGTGAGTGGAGGTAAATGGGATGAGAGGTCTTAAAACTCCTTTATTTTTCCCCATTGCAACTGGAATAAATAGTCCGAACTCCCTACGGATTGTTACCCAGATGACAAAAACAAAACTATTTTTTTATTGAGACAGAGTCTCACTCTGTCACCCAGGTTGGAATGCAGTGGTGCTTGAACCCAGGCGCCTCCTGGGTTCAAGTGATTCTCCTGCCTCAGCCTCCCAAGTAGCTGGGACCATAGACATGCACCACCACGCCCGGCTAATTTTCCTATTTTTAGTAGAGATGGGGTTTTGCCATGTTGGCCAGGCTGGTCTTGAACTCTTGACCTCAGGTGATCTGCCCACCTTGGCCTCCCAAAGTGCAGGGATTACAGGTGTCAGCCACTGTGCCTGGCTGAACAAACAAAACTCTTTGCTGAGACTCGTAGGCCCCATGTAATTGGGTTCCAGCCTCCCTTTATTATTATTTTTTTGTTCAGACGGAATCTCGCTCTGTCGCCCAGGCTGGAGTGCAGTGGTGTGATCTCGGCTCACTGCAGCCTCCGCCTCCCGGGTTCCAGTGATTCTCCTGCCTCAGCCTCCCAAGTAGTTGGGATTATAGGTGTGCACCACTACACCCGGCTAATTTTTGTATTTTTGGTAGAGACTGGGTTTCACCATGTTGGCCAGGCTGGTATTGAACTCTTGACCTCGTGATCCACCTGCCTTGGCTTCCCAAAGTGCTGGGATTACAGGCGTGAGCCACCGTATCTGGCCCCAGCCTCCCATTAAACTCAACTCTTTCCCTCTCTGGCTAGGAACTTTCTCTTCCCAGCCAGACTCCGCTTTTTACATCCTCTTTCCCACCTCAGGGCCTCTGAAGGTGCTGTCCTCTCCAAAGATGTTCTTCTCCACCTGGCTTCCTACAGCATGCAACCCCTATCCCTACAGCTTTTATTGCCATTTATTTTATTTTTTTTCTTTTCTCAGATTGGTGCAGGATGGTCTCACTATGTTGCCCAGGCTGGTCTCAAACTCCTGGACTCAAGTGATCCTCCCACTGGTAGGCAACTGGGATTACCTACCCATGCTACCATGCCTGGTTTATACTTTTTTGCTTTTATTTGAGATAGGGTCTAGCTCTGTCACCCAGGCTGGAGTGCAATGGCTCACTGCAGCCTCAGCCTCCTAAGTAGCGAGGACTACAGGCTTGCGTCATCACACCTAACTAATTTTTTAATTTTATTTTTAGTAGAGACGAGGTATTACTACATTGTCCAGGTTGGTCTCGAACTCTTGAGCTCAAGCAATCCTCCTGCCTCAGCCTCCTAAAGTGCTGTGATTAGAGATGTGAGCCACTCCACCCAGTCCTTATTTTTTGCTATTTACTTTCCCTCCCCTAAATCATGTACTCGAGAGCAGGGACTATGTCAGCACCCGGTTCCCTATCCAGTTATTGTAAGGATTCAATAAAAATCTGCTGAATTCATTAAAAAGAAAATAGGTCTTCCATCTCCACCCACTCCTCTACTAACCCTTTTCCCAAAAGTTCTCGATGGTTCCCACACCAAGTTACCCCAGTTCAATTATTCAGTCTCCTGCAGACATTCCTGAGTCCCATTCCCCACCACTCACTCTCCATCATCTGCCCCGGAAACTTCCCACCCACAGGCCGGGCTCGGTGGCTCGCGCCTGTAATCCCAGCACTTTGGGAGGCCGAGGCGGAATGAATGCTTGAGCCCAGGAGTTCAAGCAACTACAGCGAGACCCTTGTCTCTAGAAAATATACAAAAAAATTAGCCGGGCGTGGTTGCACGTGCGCATGTGGTCCCAGATACTCGGGAGGCTGAGGCAGGAGGATCAACTGAGCCGGGGAGGTGGATGCTGCAGTGAGCCATGATCACGCCACTGCACTCCAGCCTGGGCGACAGAGGGAGACCGTGTCAAACAACAACAAAAAACTTCCCAGCCGCAGGAGTCCCATTAACGTACCCATTTAGTTATTCACTTGTCAAAAGTCCCGTACGTGCCCATTTCTCAGCCCTACTCCCTAAACCCCTAAACCCAACCTTCTCGCCCCAAGATGAGCTGCTGAAAATCCTTCACGCCACTGCTCGGCCCCATAAGGCCTGCCCAGCCCGTTCCGTTTGAACCCCATATATCCCTTCGTCCTCGGGACCCCCCTCCAGCCCTCCTCAAGCGCCCCTCGTCGGTCTGGCCTCCCCGCCCCGTCCCCTCTGCCCGCCAACCTCACTGCCACGACCCTGCGTGGCCCCTGCCGAGCCCGCGGGCAGCACCTGGCCTGCGCCTCGTCCAGGCTCTGGTCGGTGATGGCCATGATCTGCTGCAGGACGTCGCTCGTGTCCGGGCGCCGCTGGCGGCGCGGGGCGGGGGGCGATGGCGCGGGGCGCGGCGGGGCGGCCATGAGCGGCAGGGCCGGGCGGGCGCTGTGAAGGAGCCGTCGAGCCTGGAGCACTAGCACGGGCGCCGCAGCCAACCGCCGCTGCCTGAGCGCCGCGCCCGCTAGCGCTCGCCCCTAAGCCACGCCCACCGTCGCTACCGCCAGCCAACCCGTGTATTGCACCGCCTACAGACACGCCCCTTCATCGCCGTCAGCCAACCGGCGCCACGCACCGCCCCCGGGACTCGCCCCGAACTTCCCCCTCCCCGGGATTGGACTCGGTTTGGGGTTGCCGAGGCAACGGCACTTCTCACAAGCGCCCTCCTTCCCCTTGAGAGAGGGCAGCGCTGGCTCCGCTCCAGCCAGAGGCCCCCATCCCTCACATCTCGCGCGGTGCACGCCTCCTTCAGCCCCACTCGCATCTCCTCAGAGTTCCTGCTCCTCCTCAGAGCCCCCTTCTCCTCAAAGCCCTCGATCCTCAGAGACCCTCACTCCCCAGAGCACCACAACTCTTCCTCCAAGCCACCCCCTCCTCCTCAGAACCCCACACCTCTTATAGCTTGATCGACAGCCCCCATTCATTTCCAGAAGCCCCAAGCCCCAGACCCCTGCTCAGTCCCCCTAATGCTCCCTGCATCCTCAGCCCCATCAGGTGGGCCACTGGGGGCCCCGGCTCTTCCTCTAGAGCTTTTCACGCCCCGTTCACCTGGCCAAGGACGGGCGCAGGCGTGCGTGGTTGATGGCAACCAGGAGGTCAGAACGCAGCGCTTTTCTCCACTGCAGAAATCAATTCCAGTCACCTTTCAAGGTCCAGCTGAAGAGTGACCTCGCTTGTCTATTCATCTTCGCAGATTACAGTTCTGGGCATAGAAAATGCTACCACGTGGTTACCGAATGAAGGAAGGATGTTTACTGAGAGACTCCCCTGCAGTGCACCCCAAATCAGAGCGAATCCTCACATCTTTGTTTCTAGCCCTTAGGACACAGCATCGGAGGCTCCTAGTGCACAAGAAAAGGAACTGGGCGGTGGCTCATGCCTGTAATCCTAGCACTTTGGGCGGCGGAGGCGGGAGGATCACTTGAGCACGGGAGTTTGAGACCAGCTTGGGCAATATAGTGAGACCCCGTGGTGGTGCACGCCTGTGGTCCCAGCTATTTGGGACTTGAGAGGCTGAAGTGGGAGGATCACTTGGGCCCGGGAATTTGAGGCTGCAATGAGCCATGATTGCACCACTGCACTGCAGCCTGGTTGACAGAGACCAGGTCTCAAAAAAAAAAAAAGAAAAAAAAAAAAAAGTAATGGACTGGACATGAATCTCTTCTCCAAAGTCACAGAACCTCCTGGAGCCTATTTGCTATGAGGACAGTCTCCAGATGTGGGCTCAGTAAAAGGTCCTCAGCCTACTGGCTGGGAACCCTTCCAGGGTGGGGCCCATGTTCTCTCCATTGCTGCTGGGGAGGAAATTCAAACACCATCTGGTATGGCTGGATTGGAGAGCATCGGGAGACTCCAAAGGGGATGGCAGGGAGTGAAAATGAAAGACATTGACCGAGTGTCTGGACAATAGGGAAAGCGCTCTGATGAAGGAAACCGACACTTGGCTCCAATGACAGAAAGTAATAGATTGCATGGGAGCCACGGAGATCAGTGCCTGTTCAAAAGGTCACCCACAAGCACAGCACTGCGCAGGAGGCCTGAACAGTATTGGCCTTCAGGCTGGGTGCAGTGGCTGACACCTGTGATCCCAACACTTTGGGAGTCTGAGGTGGCAGATTACTTGAGTCCAGGAGTTCAAGACCAGTCTGGGGAACATAGTGAGACCCCATCTCTACAAAAATAAAAATTAAAAAAATAGCTAAATTAGCTGGTCGTGGTCCCAGCTACTTGGGAGGCTGAGGCGGGAGGATAAGTTGGGCCCAGGAGGTCGAGGCTACAGTAAGCTGTGTTTGTGCCACTGCACTCCAGCCTGAGTGAGAGAGCAAAACCCTGCCCCCAACCCCAACAAAGTAGTATCCTTCAGAGAACTTGGAGGGGTGGGCACTGAAAGTTTCAGGGACCAGCAGAGACAAAAATTTGAAGCCACTTGGTGGAGACGGGAGATCGACAAGAGGAAATGGGACAAGGTCTCGAAGGAGACCCACGGGGTGCAGGTTAAAACCTGGAGGAGCTGATGTGAACAGCCAGCTCAGAGAGCCTGAGACAGAGTTGCCTTTTTTTTTTTGAGACAGAAATCTTACTCTGTTGCCCAGGCTGGAGTGTAGTGGCATGACCTTGGCTCACTGCAACCTCCACCTCCTGGGTTCAAGTGATTCTCCTGCCCCAGCCTCCTGAGTAGCTTACAGGCACCCACCACCACGCCCGGCTAATTTTTGTTATTTTTAGTAGAAATGAGGTTTCACCATGTTGGCCAGGCTAGTTTCAAACTTCTGACCTCAGGTGATCTGCCTGCCTCGGCCTCCCAAAGTGCTGGGATTACAGGCATGAGCCACCTCACCCGTCCCACTGTTGCCATTTGGAGGTCATCAGGGGTCTCCACTGCATAGAAATTAGTTGGCAGCCGTGGCACTCAAAAAGTGCCCGGCCAGGGCCATTTAATATAGAAGGACCTGGGAGTTTTGGGTTCTTTGACAATGCATATTTCAGTGGTTTAAGAATTTGGCACAGGTGGCCGGGCACGGTGGCTCGCATCTCTGAGTGACCTGGGTTCAAGTTCTAGCTGTTATTCAGCATGGGATTCAAAAGTAGGGACATAACCCCACCTCCTCACTGGTGAGGTGGGAGCAGAGAATGACATCCTGGCACACACTGTACCTTGGAGGGGGCCTCCCTGAGCATCTCAGAGGGGGCTCATCATGAGTCTGGTACTCATGGGTTGAGTGCTGGGGGGTGAGGTAAGGAAAGCCCAGCTGAGCTTGGGACCAACTCTGGGCTTTGTGGGAATCTGAAGTCCCTTTCCTAGGGGCCTCTCTGGTCCCTCGGGGCATGTATGTGCCATCTCCAAGCTGTGTTAACCATGGGCCAGATCACAACCTGTTTGAGTGAGTGTTCTCATATAAAAATCAGTAAGACTGGCCGGGCATGGTGGCTCACACCTGTAATCCCAGCACTTTGGGAGGCCAAAGCAGGTGGATCACGAGGTCAGGAGTTCAAGACCAGCCTGGCCAATATGGTGAAATCCCATCTCTATTAAAATACAAAAAATTAGCCAGACATGGTGGTGCATGCCTGTAGTCCCAGCTACTTGGGAGGCTGAGGCAGGAGAATCGCTTGAACCTGCGGAGGCCGAGGTTGCAGTGAGCTGAGATCATGTGAGACTCTGTCTCAAAAAAAAAAAAAAAAGGCCAGGCATGGTGGCTCACGCCTGTAATCCCAGCACTTTGGGAGGCTGAGGCGGGAGGCTCACCTGAGGTCAGGAGTTCGAGACCAGCCTGGCCAATATAGTGAAACCCCATCTCTACTAAAAATAAAAAAATTAGCTGGGTGTGGTGGCATATGCCTGTAATCCCAGCTACTCGGGAGGCTGATGCAGAAGAATCACTTGAACCTGGGAGGCAGAGGTTGCAGTGAGCTGAGATCGTGCCATTGCACTCCAGCCTGGGCAACAGAGCAAGACTCCGTCTCAAAAAAAAAAAAAAAAAAAAAAAAGCCCAGCGCAGTGGCTCATGCCTGTAATCCCAGCACTTTGAGAGGCCGAGGCGGGTGGATCACAAGGTCGGGAGTTCAAGATAAGCCTGGCCAAGACGGTGAAACCCCTTCTCTAATAAAAATACAAAAATTAGCCGGGCACGGTGGCAGATGCCTGTAATCCTAGCTACTTGGGAGGCTGAGGCAGGAGAATCACTTGAACCCCAGGGGCGGAGGTTGCAGCGAGCCGAGATTGCACCACTACATTCCAGCCTGGAGGACAGAGTGACACTCCGTCTCAAAAAAAAAAAAAGCACCTAAAGTGTTTACCAGTGTGCCAGGCACATCAGAAGAGCTTGAGAAATGGTACTGTTCAAATCCTGCATCCCACTACCTGAACGCCACAACCTGTGGCTGGAAGTGTGAATACAGGTGGTGGAGAATGGGATAGAAACAGCTGGGCACGTGACCTTGAACCATCAGGGCTCAAACAAAAGGGCAGTGGGGAGGGAGGGGGCTCACAGGGTCCAGACACTACCCTTAGCTGCAGAGCAGAGTAAGACAGGGAGACAGGCAGTGAGATGGAGGCAGAGCAACAGATGGGGGAAACAAAGAACAGAAGCAGAGGGAAACAGATGCAAGACCCCAGTAAGAGAGACGGGCCGGGCGTGGTGGCTCATGCCTATAATCCCAGCACTTTGGGAGGCCAAGGTGGGTAGGTGGATCACTTGAGGTCAAGAGTTCGAGACCAGCCTGACTAACATGGTGGGACCCCATCTCTACTAAAAATATAAAGATTAGCCAGGCACGCGGTGGCTCACACCTGTAAGCCCAGCACTTTGGGAAGCTGAGGTGGGTGGATCATTCAAGGTCAGGAGTTTGAGACCAGCCTGGCCAACACTGGTGAAACCTCATCTCTACTATAATACAAAAATTAGCCGAGCGTAGTGGCAGATGCCTATAACCCAGCTACTCGGGAAGCTGAGGCAGGAGAATCGCTTGAACCCAGGAGGCAGAAGTTGCAGTGAGCCGAGATCAAGCCACTGCACTCCAGCCTGGGTGACAGAGCGAGACTCCCTCTCAAAAATAAACAAACAAATAAATAAATAATAAAAATAAAAATACAGAGATTAGCTGGGCGTGGTGGCGCGTGCCTGTAATCCCAGCTTCTCCTGAGGCACGAGAATCTGGAACCTGGGAGGTAGAGGTTGCAGTGAGCTGAGACCATGCTACTGCTCTCCAGCCTGGGCTACAAAGTGAGACTCTGTCTTAAAAAAAAAAAAAAGAGATGGAATAACAGCCAGCCAGACTGAAGAAGAGCGAGCACAGGGCCAAGGAAATACCATGTTGAAGGATCCTTTCTGGACTTGGGCCAAGGTAGACAATTCCAGGACACAGGGACAGATACACTGAATTGATAACAACAAATGTTTTGGAGACCTCAGAGTGAAAAGAAAGGTTTACTCCTTGTATCATCCCCTCCCCGTGGACTGCTTCGATTCTATCGGGGACAGGCCAGCCTCTGGAGGCTGCAAGGAGCCACAAACCTTTCCCAGCTCACACTCTGCACTCCTCAGTCTCTGCTGCTAAAGAATCAGCCTCAGGTAGATGGGACATCCACAGTCTGTCCTCATTACCCAGTCACACCGGGTAGCATGGCCCAAGAGAGCCCTTATCTCTCCCCACCTTAAAACCCTCAGCATCACACAGCAGGAACCAGTCCACAGGGCTTACCAAGGATACGCAGTGAAAACAGAAAAATGTCTGTTATAAACCCCCTAAACCTGAGATGGCTGAAGAGCCAGATTCCTGCACCCCATCTGACTCCCCCAGGCAGTGGGAGATGACCCGAAGCCCCCATTCCCTGGGCAGAGTGGTGTGCCTGGGGAGGCCTGGCAGTGGTGCTGTGCCGTGCCAGACCTTGGCCTGCCAGTCAGTTAGTCCCGCTGGTTGGGTTGAGCCAGGAGCACCCACAAGTCATCAGGGGCTGTGGATTTGTTGCTTGCCGCATACCGCTGAAGTTCAAGGTAGCTAAAGGGTGGAGTCCATCAGTGGGTGGCCGTTCTCGGGAAGCATGATGCGAGTGCTGGCACCTCCCTGGGCAGAGGATGTATAGTGGACAGACTTGCGGGTGGACCGGCGGAGGCACGCGCAGCAGAGGAGGCGGCGGAAGGTGCGGCGCATCTCAGCATCTCGGCAAGAGTACACAGCAGCATTGACCAGTGAGTTGGCCTCGGCCAACAGTAGGAAGTACTTTTCTACAGCCAGGACATTGCAGGACTCACAGCCTAAACCATCCAGGAGCAGTACCACCTGGCCTGGTGTCCAGCAGACCACGAACGCCCCTGTGGGACAGAGGCGGAAGTGAGCAGGGCAAGCTGTCAGAGGCCCGGCACCTACAGCTCTCAGTTTGGGGTTGGAGTGGTCTCCAGAGCTCGAGCAATAGTGGTGAAGTTTGCAGTGCAAGAGCTGCTTGTTTTGCTGATTCTGCAGTGTGACAGGAAGACCTGCTAAGATGGGACATCTATGCTAATTGGTACATAGTGGCCAAGGCACTGGACATTTTGTGTGTGTGTGTGTGTGTGTTTGAGATGGATCTCGCTCTGTCACCAGGCTAGAGTGCAGTGGTGCGATCTTGGCTCACTGCAACCTCTGCCTCCCAGGTTCAAGCAATTCCCCCACCTCAGCCTCCCAAGTAGCTGGGACTACAGGCGTGTGCCACTACACCCGGCTTTTTTTTTTTTTGTATTTTAGTAGAGATGGGGTTTTACCATGTTGGCCAGGATGGTCTCGATCTCCTGACCTCGTGATCTGCCCGCCTCGGCCTCTCGAAGTGTTGGGATTACAGGCATGAGCCACTGAGCCCGGCCTGTGTGTTTTTTTTGAGACAGGGTCTCCTTCTGTCACCTAGGCTGGAGTGCAGTGGCACGGTCACACCTCACTGCAGCATTTGACAGGCTGAGGTAGGACAATCACTTGAGGCCAGGAGTTTAAGACCAGCCTAGGCAATATAGTGAGACCTCGTCTCTACAAAAAATAAAAAATTAGCCAGGTATGGTGGCACATGCCTGTAGTCCCAGCTACTCAGGAAACTGAGGCGGGAGGATCGCCAGAGCCCTGAAGGTCGAGGCTGCAGTGAGCTACGATGGAGCCACTGTAATCCAGCCTAGGCAAGAGTAAGACATTGTCTCTTAAAAAAAAAAAAAAATTTTGAAATGTAAAAATATGGGCCGGGCGCGGTGGCTCATGCTTGTAATACCAGCACTTTGGGAGGCCAAGGCGGGTGGATCACGAGGTCAAGAGATCGAGACCATCCTGGCCAACATGGTGAAACCTGGTCTCTACTAAAAATAGAAAAATTAGCCATGCGTAGTGGCACGCACCTATAGTCCCAGCTACTCAGGAGGCTGAGGCAGGAGAATCACTTGAACCTGGGAGGCAGAAGTTGCAGTGAGCCGAGATTGTGCCACTGCACTCTAGCCTGGGTGACAGAGTGAGACTCTGTCTCAAAAAAAAAAAAATTTAAAAATACATATAGATTAAAAAACAATTTAAAGGCTTTTTGTTAAAACAGGCTTAGCACTGCTAAAAACTCCTTTTTTTTTTTTTTTTTCCTGAGACAGAGTTCTGGAGTTTTGCTCTTGTTGCCCAGGCTGGAGTGCAATGGTGAGATCTCGGCTCACCACAACCTCTGCCTCCTGGGTTCAAGCGATTCTCCTGCCTCAGGCTCCCGAGTAGCTGGGATTACAGGCACGCACCACCATACCCGGCTAATTTTGCATTTTTAATAGAGACGGGGTTTCTCCATGTTGGTCAGGCTGGTCGCGAACTCCCAACTGCAGTTGATCTGCCCGCCTCGGCCTCCCACAGTGCTGGGATTACAGGCGTGAGCCACTGTGCCCGGCCAGCACTGCTAAAAACTCTTAAGGGGTTCCCATGAAACTCAAAATAAGACTCCTGTCCGTGCCCCTTAAGGCCTTGCTGAACTCTCCTTCTCACAAGCCCGCTTTCCTCTTTAGAGGCTCTGGCCTGGTACTGCCTTGAGGTTTTTACTTTCCGTTTCCTCTGCCTGGAACTCTCTCTGTTCCTATCCTCAGCATTCAGGCCTCTGCTCACATATCACCTCCTTGGAGAACATTCCCCACCTAAATCATCCCCCTATCACCCTCTATCAGGTAGCTTGTTTTGTTCATTGCTTCGCAGTGTCTTGTGGGAGATAGGGGGAAGCAGGGTCCCTGTTGCCCCCTGAGGGCCCCACTTACCCAGGATGATGACAACAGTCTTGACCAGGCTGAGTGTGGTCTCTCGGTAGCGGGGGTGGCAGCTGACATGCTCTGCCATGCGCTGCACTCGCCGCCGCACGTAGAAGAAAATGCGGGTGTAGACCGCCACCATGAGCAGGAAGACGAGCAGGCTCGACAGAGCCCAGACGGCCAAATAGGAGCGGCTGAGCAGGGGTGCCATGCGTGAGCAGCGGTCCAGGGCACAGAGGCAGTGCCAGGAGTGGGCAGGCAGCAGCCCCAGGCCCAGGGCAGCCACCCACACACCCACAATGAGCATGACCACGCGGCCACGGGGCAGGCGGCTGTGCAGCTGCACGGCCATCACACTGCGGTGCCGCTCCACGGCGATGGCAAGCAGTGTGGCCACCGACGCAGTGAGGCTTGTGTCCAGCAAGCCCTGCCGCAGGAACCAGCCCTCAAGTGAAAGTCGGGCTGTGCGGGGACCAGTGTGGAACATGAGGAAGAGGTAGGCCACGCCCGCGAAGAGGTCAGCCGCGGCCAGGTTGCCGAGCAGGTAGTAGATGGGCTGGTGGAAGCGGCGGTTGGAGGCGATGGCTGCTATGACCAGCAGATTGGTCAGCAGCACCAGCACGCTGACGGTCAGCCCCAGTGCCACCACGACCACATCCTTGGGCCGCCAGTGGGAGCTGAGCTCTTTGCCACTGTTGTTATAGAAGAAGCCGATGGTCTCGTTGTAGTAGCACTGGCCCATGGTGACCATCTGGGGACACAAGAGATCAGTGCATGTGGCACTTCTTGGAAGGACACAGGGAGGGGCAGCAGCTGCAGAGGAGGGTCAGCGCAGGAAGGACAAGGGTCTCGAATTCAGATGCCTCGGAGCAAAGTGGCAGTGGTGAGGACCACGGTGGCCTGGAAAAAGTAAGCTCCATGGGGCTGGGGTGGGGGTGGAGGAGCAGCTGTTTCTTACCTACTAATAAGACCTGTGTGCAAGACATCCCAAGTCAATAGGTTTTTGAACCAGAAGAAGTGAAACAAAACCCATCTATGGTCGAATCCCAGCCCACCTGCCGCCAATGTGTGACCCGGTTTGGGTTGTGGGGAGAGGAGGGTTAGGGAAAGACAAAGGGGTGTGAGATGCGGGAAGAGACGAGGGAGGGTCACTTTGGTGCCGGAGTCAGTGTAGGGAGCAGAGACCCAGGAGCGTGTGCACACAAGGGTGAGGTCACTTGCTAGAACCCTGCGAGGGGACGGTGCCGAGGCATGGAGGTGATCGGAGTGGACAGAGAGGCGGCCCCAGAAGTTGGTCGGCGGGATTTGGGCGCGAGTGCTTCCCAAGCGGGCGGGGCAATACGCTGTTCCGGGTGGGACGGAGGACACTGGCGGTCTCCGGGACAAAGACAGCGGTTGGGGAAGGGATGGCTGGCCGGGCCTCCAGGCATCTCCAGACTGGGGAAGGGGTAGGGGGTTAAGGGATCAGAGGGCGGCGTCCTGGCCCCGCAGGCACGTGCCGCGCCCTTCCCCCGGGCCCAGGCCCGCACCCGCCCGCCTCCCGTCCGTGCAGGCCTCACCTGGGCCTCCCGTCACGCCGCAGACAAGGCGGGCTCGCGGGGGTTCGGGGCGGGCTCGAGGCCCATGGCCCGGCGACTGCGGCGGGAGCGGTGGAGCGTCCGGGTGCGCCGGAGCGTCCGGGTGCGCCCTGCGCTGGTTGCTGAGAGGGCGCGGGAGGCGGGGTCTCCCCGGCGCCCCGCCCCCGCCACCTGGGGGAGCCCTGCCCCGCCCCGCCACCTGGGGGAGCCCCGCCTCCACGGCCGCGTCGGGGGCGGTGTCGCCCGGAACCGCAGCCCCCCTATTTCCTTCCCGCCTCGCGGCCCCTCGGTCGCCCCTATTTCCGGCGCGGGACCCCTACCCCAGTCCCTGCACACCTCACGCGCCCGCAATTTCGAGCCTGCGGGGCTGAGTCACTCGGCGACCCGAAAATTCCCGCCGTGACCCCGCGCTGCCCGGGCGGAGCTCCAGGTGGTCTTGGGTCCGCGCCCCCGCTCCGGACCCCCAACCCTCCCAGCCCCACCCCGCTCTCTTCTTCGTGTCCAATCGGCCGCCGAGTTACAAGCCACTCCCTGATCCGACTTGGCTCCCACCGCCCGGACCCCCGCCCAGCTTCGGCTTTCCCAGCTCGCAGTATCAGCGAGCCGCGGCCTCCTGTGCGAGGCCCACCTCTGCGGCCCCAGCTGATCATCGGGCGCACGCTAGGGTTTTGCAATCCCGCCCCCGTACCCCTCACCCTGGGACAGCGCTGCCCCCTGCAAAGCCCGGCCCTGCCCTGCCCTGTGGCTTCCTCCCTCGGCCTCCCCGCGGCGGCCCCGGGCTCCCACGGTCCGGAGCACACAGCCCCATTGTCCCGGTTATCTGTACTTTGTTATACTGTATTTGATTATGCAGGACCGGATCGGGGACGCAGAGCTCCGGGAGGGCCGGGCTGGCGTGACTCAGCCGGGTGCTGCGACCCAGCCCCAACTGCCTTTAGGTAGGTGCTGCAGGGTGTTTGATGATGCAAGAAGGCGGCCTTGAGGCCGGGCGCAGTGGCTCACGCCTGTAATCCCTGCATTTTGGGAGGCCGATGCGGGACGATCACGAGATCAGGTGATCGAGACCATCCTGGCCAACATGGTGAAACCCCGTCTCTACTAAAAATACAAAAAAATTAGCTGGGCATGGTGGCACCCACCTGTAGTCCCGGCTACTCGGGAGGCTAAGTCAGGAGAATCGCTTGAACCCGGGAGGTGGAGGTTGCAGTGAGCCGAGATCGCGCCACTGCACTCCAACCTGGCGACAGAGCAAGACTCCGTCTCAGAAAAAAAAAAAAAAAAAAAAAAAAAAGAGGTCTTGATTCCCCTAATCTGTAAAATGGGGGCGAGGAGTGCTACCCATGCCGGCCTCTCCCCTAGCAGAGATGCACCCAAGGGCATATAGGACACAGTTTATTAGAGGCCATCAGACCTCAGGCACCACCAGGATGTGGAGTCTGAGCTGCCCACCTCCTCCAGGAAGGTCACTTCGAGTCCACGAAGGAGGCAGGCAGGTGTGGGGGAGTGACCACAACCAAAGTAGCAAAAGCACCCCTGTCCCAGGGGTCACAGACTAGGGTGGACCCCAAGGATCTCATAACCTGTATTGACCCTGAGTATTGACCCTGAGTGACCTCTGAGCCCGAGTGGCCCTGATGCTTGGCAGTGACCTGTGTCTAGTGGGGGGGCTCTGGGACATTATCCCCAAAAGGGTTTTAGGCCTCCCCTAGGCCATGTATTAAATAGTTTTTCCTTATAGGAACCCTCTGGACCTCTCCCAGCATTGAACTCCTGGCGGGGTGTTTGGCCACTAGGTGGTGGGAGGTAGGGAGATATGGGTCCGTCTTCACAATCTGGGCCTCTTCCTTACTTAAGGTGCCAGGGTGGTCAGAGATGGTCCTCAGCTTCCTCAGGCTGGACGTCCGGGCAGCAGGTGGCCCTGGGCACAGCCTCGCTGTCCAGTTTCGAGAGTAGCCGGGCTGTCTCCTGGGTGATCTCAAAATGCTTGGGCAGCTGGGTGCGGCGCAGGGGGCTGCCCTCAGGGGAGGCAGCTGCAGGGCTGGGCCCCCGCCCCCGCAAACTCCCTCTGGGCACAGATGTGATGGGGGTCTCCTCGCACAGCTTGGAAGCCACCAGGGCCAGACTGGACAGCTGGTGGGTTACAGGCCTCACACCGCCCCGGGGATACTTCACTGGCTGGCGGCTGAAGTGGCCACGAGACTGTGTCCCCAGGAGTGAGTCCTCTGGGCCTTGGCTGGACACTGTGTGTGGGGTGGGTGGTCAGTGCAGAGCACCTCCAAGTTCTCTGGATATCCCCCCCCAGGAGTCATCTTTTAGCAAGCCATCCTGGGGCCAGGGCACCCCCAGAACTCCTGAGCTTCTCCCTAACATACTCACCTTCCCCTCCCCCATCTTTGGTGTCTTCAGCCACGTCCTCTCTCTGGTCACTCTGTGGAGTTGGAATCTGCAGGGAGAAACCCAAGAATGAGACCCCAACACTAAAATCCCAGTTCTTTGAGATTCCTGGAGAGCCAAGGGCTTGTTCCTGGACATGCAAAAGGAATAGCCAGTGCAAAGGCCCTGAGGTAGGAGCATGCCTGGTGTGTTAGGACGCAGCCCCACCCTGTAATGAATGAGGGAAAGGTGGTAGGAAGTGAGACCAAAGAGGAGTGGGCCCAGGTGGCTCTGCCAGCCACCCCTGACTTTGCACCTACTCTGCACTGGGTGTGGACCACCACTGAACTCCTCCTATGCACAGGGCATGGACAACCACTGAATGTGCACCTGTCATCCTTTGCAGTTTTGGTGTTTGGGGATAGACGATGCCCTTATAAGTGTACTGCTTGGCCAGGCATGGTGGTGCATACCTGTAATCCCAGCACTTTGGGAGGCCGAGGTGGGTGGATTATCTAAGGTCAAGAGTTCGGTGAACTCCAGGAGATGGTGAAACCCCGTCTCTACTAGAAATACAAAATTTAGCCAGGTGTGGTGGTGCATGCCTGTAATCCCAGCTGAGGCAAGAGAATCGCTTGGACCTGGGAGGTGGAGATTGCAGTGAGCTCAGATTATGCCCCTGCACTCCAGTCTGGGTGACAGAATGAGACTCCGTCTCACAAATAATAGTAAGTGTACTGCTTGCCCTTCCAGCATAGAGCAGTGTCATTCATTGAGTCTGGACCGTGGGCTCCATGAGGGTGGGAAAATCCTTGTTTAGCAAATGGCCAGCCTAGCGAGTGGCTCAGCCCTCTCCACATTAGGACCAGGTGGTGCCTCTGAACTACCATCCTGGGCTGCTCTCTGCAACCTTACCAACCTTACTGTTCCATCCTTAGCTAAATGGTTGGCAGTGTCTACACATCAGACACTGTCCAGAGCACTTTATGAGCCATTCCAGCTCTCAGAGACCCACAGTTCACCAGCAGCCACTTCCCAGCTCTGGGCTGCTGCAGGAGAGATCCTTGCTCTCAGGAATGGCAGATGCAGCAAGATACCAGCAGCACAGCCCTTGGGCATGGACTGTTCTAGCAATCCAGAGTGGCGGGTGCTGCTATCTTCCTGGGTCACAGCTGAGCTCTGGATCCAGACTGGTGACCTTTGTTAAAGATTCTACGCCAGGCGGCCGGGCGCAGTGGCTCAAGCCTGTAATCCCAGCACTTTGGGAGGCTGAGGCGGATGGATCACAAGGTCAGGAGATCGAGACCATCCTGGCTAACATGGTAAAACCCCGTCTCTACTAAAAATACAAAAAAATTAGCCGGGTGTGGTGGTGGGTGCCTGTAGTCCCAGCTACTCGGGAGGCTGAGGCAGGAGAATGGCGTGAACCCGGGAGGCGGAGCTTGCAGTGAGCCGAGATCGCGCCACTGCACTCCAGCCTGGGCGACAGAGAGGGACTCCATCTCAAAAAAAAAAAAAAAAAAAAAAAAAGATTCTAGGCCGGGTGCAGTGGCTCATGCCTGTAGTCCCAGCACTTTGGGAGGCTGAGGAGGGCAGATCACCTGAGGTCGGGAGTTTGAGACCAGCCTGACCAACATGGAGAAACCCCTACTCTACTAAAAATAAAAAAAAAATTAGCTGAGTGTGGTGGTGCATGCCTGTAATACCAACTACTCTGGAGGCTGAGGCAGGAGAATCGCTTGAACCCAGAAGGTGGAGGTTACGGTGAACCAAGATCACGCCATTGCACTCCAACCTGGGCAACAAGAATGAAACTCTGTCCAAAAAAGTAAAGGATTCCAACTGCAGCCGGGTGTGGTGGCTCACGCCTATAATCCCAGCACTTTGGGAGGCTGAGGTGGGTGGGTTACTTGAGGTAGGGGGTTGGAGACCAGCCTGGCTAACATGGCGAAACCTTGTCTCTGAGGCATTAGAATTGCTTGAACCCGGGAGGCGGAGGTTGTGGTGAGCCAAGATCGCACCACTGCACTCCAGTTGGGCGACACAGTGAGATTCTGTCTCCAAAAAAAATAAAAGATTCCAACTGCTTACAGTCCCCTTTTAGGGCCATTAACTGCTCAGAGCCTTCATTGTTTCATCTGTAAATGATTCTCATTAACACTGTCTACCTCTCAGGACTGTGGAGAGGACAGCAGGAAGTCTCTATAGTGTCCCCTGCACAGCAGGTGCGCATTCAGTGGTGATCTGTGCCTGTGAATAGCAGATGCAAGGTCTGTGCCTGTGAATAGCAAATGCAAGGTCGGGATAGCTGGCAGAGCCACCTGGGCCCACTCCTCTTTGGTATCACTTCATACCACCTTCCGATCATTCATTACAGGATGGGGCTGCGTCCTAACACACCAGGCACGTTCCTACCTCAGGGTCTTTGCACTGGCTGTTCCCTTTGCCTGGAACACCCTTCACCTGATCAGCATGTGGCCAGCTCACTCCTTCATGTCCTTCCAGTCTTCGCTCAAGTCCATCTGCTCTCTAAGACCTGCCCCCACCATCCTACTTAGTGATACAAACTCCACCTCCCACCGTGATGCTCCCTGGTGTCATGTGTCTTACTCCACCTTTTTTTTTTTTTGAAACAAAGTCTTGCTCTATTGCCCAGGCTGGAGTGCAGTGGCATGATCTCGGCTCACTAAAACCTCTGCTTCCTGGGCTCAAGCGATTCTCCTGCCTCAGCCTCCTGAGTAGCTGGCATTACAGGTACACACCACCACACCCGGCTAATTTTTGTATTTTTAGTAGAGACAGGTTTCTTCTTGCTGGTTGGACTAGTCTCGAACTCCTGACCTCAGGTGATCCGCCCGCCTCAGCCTCCCAAGGTGCTGGGATTACAGACGTGAGCCACCGCGCCCAGCCATTACTCTACCTTTTCATGATCGATTACCCTTATCATCATCACCTCATCACATTCCAGGTAACTGAGTTTGTGTCACGTATATGGTTGGTCTTTCCCCACTAAAACACAGGCACTGAGAGGGCAGGGTCTTTGGATATTTAGCTCGTGGATGTATCTGCAATGCCTACGACAATGCTTGGCCCAAAATACATGTTCAATAAATATTCTGTTGGAGGAATGAATGATCACCCATGTTAGTACCTCTGCAGGGCTGTCCCCTTTTGTTACAACATCACTGCCCACTGCTCATTCCTCACTATTCCTTCCAGAATGAACACAAGTTAAATGAGGAAGGGAGGAAGAGAATGAAGGAAATTTTAAAAGGAAAGGAAGGAAGGCGAAAGAGAAGGTAAGAGAATTGAACAGAGATAAGGCCCTCTCCATAGCTGTGGGCCCAGTGGGTTCTTACCTCGGTAGGTGTGGCCGTGGGATGCTGCTCCAGGGTACTGTGGTGCTGGGGGTCTGGGCCAGGGTCTGAGGCTAGGACTGGGGGCTGGGAGTCTGGGTCAAGGTGCGGGGGTGGCGGTTGGGAGCTGGTTGTGAGGGGCCCAGGGGCTGGGCTGGAGTCTTGGGGCGGGGGCTCAGTGGCCTGGGGGAGCTCATCCATCCCAAAGATCTGCTCGTAGTGCACGATGAGGAACTCCACAAGCTGGGCCTGATGCCCAGAGTCCAGCAGGCAGGTGACAGGGATGGCGCCGGCTGCCCGCGGGCCGTCCAGCGGCCGCAGCAGTGTTGGCCCAAACACAATGCCCAGGTTGTTGGCAGACATCTTGTTTTCCATAAACCGTGCAGCCACCCTGGGGATGGTGTGAAGAGAAAGGTCAGGGTACAGGGTGCAAGGTCATTGGTCTGAGGGTAAGGGTGGGACCCGCAGGCCAGCCTAGTGGTGACTTGCCCATGTCACAGGTGTAAGTTGTTTGAGACCAGCAGCCACATATCCAGAGCTGGAGGTCAGGGGTCAGTACCCAAAGTTATGAATCATGGATTAAGGTTCAGAGTTCAGAAAACACAGGTCAAAGGTCAGAGGTCAGTGTCGGGGTCAGCCAGGGAAGTCAGTAGTCGCATGTCCAGGGAAGAGGGTCGCGTTTCAAGGCTCAAGGACCCATGCACACCTGAACAGATGGGCCACCAGGTGCCGCAGGGTGTTGTAGTTAGAGTCAGGCAGCTGTACCAAGAGGGTCTTCAGCGAGCGGATAACCTCAGGGCTGGGGCTGGGGGTCCCAGGGTCGTCCCCAGGGTCTGCATGCAAGGTCTTAGCCAGAGAGATGAAGGCGTCGTAGAGGTGGAAGGGGATCACAGGGTCGGTGAGCTGGGGGTGGAACGGAGGGCGCAACACGAGCGTGGGTGGGCTGTGGAGGGCCCCTGCCCACGTCCCCCTCAGTGTCCTGAGCACCCACCTCTTGAAGAAATCGCTTGAGGACACTCGAGACGTCATGAGGCGAGTTCCCCGACAGCTCCACCAACGCTCGGCCATTCTCGAAAGCCTGGCACAGCCGCTCCACACGGACCCGGGACCCGCTGACCCGGTAAATGCCCTGCAGGGTGAGGGTGAGAAACAGACGCCCAGTTCGTGATAGGACATTGATTCGGTCAGGTCACTTCTGAGGATGATGAAGGGTCAGGGCAGCACCTGCACATCCAGGGCGCGGTGTTCTATCTCAGCCGTGCACTTCGTGACCACAAAGGGTACCTCCTCTGGGAAGTCCCTAGGTAGCTGCAGGAAATCAACCCCAAAGAGGGATGTCCGGGCTGGGAGCCGCCTGTGTCCACAGAGGATCAGGAGAGTCTCCAGGCAGCGCTTGTGGCAGGTCAGAAAGCACTGCAGGGAAGGTCACAGGGACAGGGAGGTCATTAGGGACCAGTAGGGGAAGAGAAGGTTACAAGGATCCTCAAGGAATGGGGGCTTATGGGAGACATCAGGTTAGGGTGGGTCCCGGGGGCAGAAAGGCTGTAGGAATCTCAGGTCAGGGAGATGATCAAGGGTCAGCAAAGGTCATTTGGTCATTAGCCCAGGCCACACCTCCTCACACTCCGTCCCGCTGACCATGAAGGCTTCGCACTCGCGGCACTTGGCTGGGCCCCGCAGTCGCCGCAGCCGGTGGGTCTGAGCTGCGCTGGACAGCGTCCACTTCCTGAAGGGGCTGCCCAGCCCGTTCTCCAGCCCGTCTGCCAGGTCTGCAGGGAGACAGGGTCAGGAGTGCCTGGTGCCCTGCCCTGTCCCATCCTGCCCTACCCTGCTTCAGCCTCACCAGGGTCTCGCTCCTCAAAGTCATCTGAGGACTCAGTGCCTGTGGACGAAGCCTTCACCAGCCGCCTCGTGCCAGCGCCTGGGGTCAGAGGAATCATGGGAGATTCCTGGGCTATGGGAGGCACTCCTGGTTTTTAGGGCTTCCAGAACCACCCACTAATTCCCAAGGGGTCAGAAGTCAGGAGGGGGATTGGACAGGTCAGTGGTTAAGGGTTGGAGAATTGGGTCAGCAACCTGGGGGTGTGGTTCATAAGCTGGATCAAGAGGTTGAGGAAATAGGCCGGGCACAGTGGCTCACACCTGTAATCCCAGCACTTTGGGAAGCTGAGGCAGGAGGATCACATGAGGCAAGGAGTTTGAGACCAGCCTGGCCAACATGGCAAAACCTCGTCTCTACTAAAAATACAAAAATTAACCAGGCATGGTGGCAGGCACCTGTAGTCCCAGCTACTTGGGAGGCTGAGGCACAAGAATCGCTTGAACCTGGGAGGCGGAGGTTGCAGTGAGCCAAGATCGTACCACTGCACTCCAGCCTGGGCAACAGAGCAAGACTCTGTCTCAAAAAAAAAAAAAAAATAGAAGAAGAAAGAAAAGAAAAGGCTGGGCGTGGTGGCACACACCTGTAATCCCTGCACTTTGGGAGACTGAGGCGGGTGGATCACCTGAGGTCAGGAGTTCCAGATCAGCCTGGCCAACATGGTGAAACCCTGTCTCTACTAAAAAATACAAAAATCAGCCGGTGTGGTGGTGCACACCTGTAATCCCAGCTACTCCAGAGGCTGAGACAGGAGAATCGCTTGAATCTGGGAGGTGGAGGTTGCAGTGAGCCGAGATCACGCCACTGCACTCCAGGCTGGGCGACAGAATGAGACTGTCTCAAATAAACAAACAAATAAATAAATAAATAATTTTAAAAAAGGTAAAAAAAGAGGTTGAGGAAATAGGTCAGGGATGTGGGGTAGGTCAGAGGTCAAAGATAGTTAAAGATTGAGGGTCAGAGCTTGGCCAGGGGCTGGAGGATGGTCACAGGTGGAGTGTGTGTCAGGACCAGGTCCTATCCTTACCTGGGCTGGAAGTGGGAGAGTCCAGGGACCGAGACTCGCTGCCGCCACCCACGCTGTCCACATCACTGCCCGGAGTGGGGCCTGGAGTCCCTAGGTGGCACAGGTCAATAAAGATGGTCCTCTGCTCCCAAACCCCACTCCTGCAGCCCACCTTTGTGTGGGTGGAACGAACTCCTGGCACCACTCCCACCCGGCCCTCATTGCACTCACCTTGCCAGCGCCAGCCTGTGCCCGGATCCTCCCAAGGGCCTGGCTCAGCTGAATTCTCATCCAGCCTTGGAGGTAGAGGCCCAGAGAGCTTCTTTCTGATGTCCAGAGGGGAGCTGAGAAGACAGAAGTTTGAAGGTTTGAATCCCAGGAAACTGGCCTGGGGTGATGGCACCCAGGCATCATGTCTAGGTACCAACTCCAAGCACTTGGGTCTGCAAACCCTGACACCCAGGGCATTGTGGCCCCTGAAATACAGTAGCCCCACATTTCTGCCCCTGCCCCTAGGACTGGGACAACCCATTCACCCTCCTAAGGCCCCCGAGAGCCTGGAGTACTAAATTCCACTAAGGCTTTGCGTTCTCTAACCTCGAGTAACCAGCCTGCGGTGCCAACAGCCTGGCATCGCGATTCCGGGGCTCGTTCCCGACTCCCTGCTCCAGTGACCCACCTGTTCGCGGAGGGAACGAACTCCTGGAAGGAGAAGGCGGGCGGCGGGGGCGGCGGGGCCTCGGGCCGCAGCGCCCGTACGAACTCCTGGTAGCGCTGGCCCGGCTCAAAGGGCGCACAGCACTCGGCCAGGGCGGCGAAGGCACGGGGGCCACGCTCCGCCTGCGCCCCCCGCAGCCCGAAGAGACTCAGGGTCACCTGCCGGGTGGAGACAGCAGGTTGGGGAGGGGCGGGGCCTGGGAGTCTGGGGGCAGGGCCAGAGCTGGGGCGGGGCTTGAGAGAGACGCGAACGTGGTCAGGGTTTGGGACGCACCTGGGCGGCTTAGGAACTAGGGCAGTCGGCCAGGGGACCCAGGCGTGGTCAGAGCAGGGGCTGGTCATCCAGGGGACAGGACCTCATGGGGTGGAGCCGAGACAGTGGGTCTGGGGGCGGGAACTGGCTGTCGAGGGAAATGGCCTAGTCCTGGTGTCTCCAGGGTGGCTTAGGGGCGAGGAGTGGGGCACTCAGTCGGGGACCCAACGGGGTGAGGGGAGGATGGCCTTGGGGATGGGCCTCACCCGCCTCAGCACTTCATCCCCCTGAAACACCAGCTTGCGCACGTGCGACACGATTCGCTGCTTGGCGATCTCCAGGTCCTGCTGCCGCGCGTTGGCCTCGCGGACACAGGCCTGGTACAGCGCCTCGGCCTCCTGCGCCTGGGGAAACGGGAGGCCAGGGGCGGGGTGGGGCGCGTGTGGGCGAGAGTGGAGGGCAGGGGGCGCCAAAGCGCTACAGGGGCTCGGGGCCGGGTGCCCACCTTGGCCTGGGCCTCCTCTCGCGAGCGCCGCCGCCGCTCCTGCTGCTTGCTAGGTCCCGGCGAGGCCTGGGGGGCCGGGTCCTCAGGGGACCCCTGGGAGCGAGCCCGCAGGTCCTCGCTGCGTTGCACATACTGCAGCTGGGCGCGCCGAAGTGCCTGCACCGCCTCATTCTGGGGGATGATGAGGAGAAGGTCAGCGTCCCGGCCTCTCTCTCACCCTACCCCTCCACCCATTCCAAGCCTCACCATCCGCTTCTGCTCCTTCATCCACTGCTCCTTGAACTCCTTCCGCCACTTCTCAATCTCAGTCCGTTTGGCGGCGAGGGGCTGGCAAGGGTTGGGGATGGGGTGGAGACGCTGCCTTAGGGCCACCCCAGAAGCAGCCACCCAGTCCTTCCATTCCTGCGCCATGTGCTTTGCCACCTCTGGACTCTATTTTTTTTTTTTTTTGAGACGGAGTTTTGCCCTTGTTGCCCAGGCTGGAGTACAAGTGGGCAATCATGGCTCACTGCAGCATTGAACTTGAACTCTTGAGTTCAAGGAATCCTCCAGCCTCAGCCTCTCAGTAGCTAGGACTACAGGCATGTGCACTAGGCCTAGTTAATTTAAAAAACAATTTCTTTTTTTTGGTTGGCCAGGTGTAGTGGCTCATACCTTTAATCCCAGCACTTGGGAGGCCAAAGCGGGCAGATCACCCGAGGTCAGGAGTTGGAGACCAGCCTGACCAACATGGTGAAACCCCGTCTCTACAAAAATACAAAAATTATAAAGATGTGATGGCATGCTCCTGTAGTCCCAGCTACTCGGGAGGCTGAGGCAGAAGAATCACTTGAACCCAGGAGGCGGAAGTTGCAGTGAGCTGAGATCATGCCACTGCACTCCAGCCTGGATGATAAAGTGAGACTCTGTCTCAAAAAAAAAAAAAAAAAAATAAATTTTTTTGGGTAGATAAAAACAGGGATCTCACTATGTTGCCCAGGTTAGTCTTGAACTCCTGGCCTCAAGCAATCCTCCATCCTCAGCCTCCTAGTAGCTAGCACTACAGACATGTGCACCAGGCCCAGCTAATTAAAAAACTTTTTTTTTTTTTTGTAGAGATAGGGGGTCTCACTATGTTGCCCAGGTTGGTCTCAAACTCCTGGGCTCAAGCAATCCTCCCTCCTTGGCCTCCATAAGTGCTGGGATTACAGGCATGAGCCACTGTGCCTGGCTGGACCCTTTTCTGAGTCAGTATTCTCCTCCTGGGGTCTTCTCCAGACCTGCTCTCCCCAACCCCTGAGTCCAGAAATCTCATGTGGTCACCCCATCCTTTCTGCTTGGAAGCAGAGACACCAAGGCTTTCCTCCTGAGAACACTCAGCACCTCGTTCCCCTCCCCACAAACAAAAATGGTTTTTGGCTGGGCGTGGTGGCTCATGCCTGTAATCCCACCACTTTGGGAAGCTGAGGTAGGTGGATTACCTGAGGTCAGGAGTTTGAGACCAGCCTGGCCAACATGCTGAAACCCCATCTGTACTAAAAATAAAAAATTAGCTGGGCGTGGTGGCAGGCGCCTGTAATCCCAGCTACTCAGGAGGCTGAGGCAGGTGAATTGCTTGAACCCAGGAAGCGGAGGTTGCAGTGAGCTGAGATCACACCATTGCACCCCAGCCTGGGCAAAAGAGCAAGAGACTCTGTCTCAAGAACAAAAGTAAAGTGAAGTTTTGCAATTGCACAGGAAGCCCAGCTTGAATCTTTGCTGGGTAACCTTGGGCAAGTTCCCAAGCATCCCCGGGCCTCAGCTTCCTCATCAGTGAAATGGCGATGTTGGTAGTGGTGCCTTCTTCCCAGCTTGCTGGGAACCGAGGGGATCAGGCCTGAACGACAGCAGGACAGCAGGGTGCCCTCTGTAACATTCCGCCCTGCCCCCCTCACCTGGTAGTAGTCTCTTTTCTGCTGGGCCACTGTCTCCATGGCCAGGGCTCCCAGGCTGAGATCATGCTCCAGAAACAGGGTGTAGATGTACTGCAGAGGCATGTGGCTCTGGGGGAGACAGAGTGGTGTAGGAGGATACTGAAGATCTGTGGGGGACAAAGGTAGGGTTCTAGGGGGCTTGGGCTCTCCGGGGGGTCTGGTCATGACTACCTGCTGTTGAATGGACACCTTGCCAGCTTCAGCGATCTTCATGGTGCTCTTAGCAAACTCCAGCTCTAGGGGAAGAGAGAGCAGGGCTCTGGGTCTAGCTGGGGTCTGGGGACTGCCTGGTGACTGGGGCTGGGCGGAAGAGGTCCTCACCATAGCTGGCTCTCTTTTCAGTCCAGGCAAGCAGTTCCTTGGCATAGCGGCTCCAGGTCTTGGCATATTCCAGGGCTGCGTCCACACCCCCCTTTGTCCGAATGAGCCGCAAGTCCAGTTCCTCCCCTGGGGAAGATGGATGGACCTCTGACCTTTGCACCCTAGTCTGCTATGGATGTCTTCCCTAAGCCCCCAGACCAGACCAGTGGCACCTGTCCTACAGCCTCACAGCTCCCCAAACACTGCTTTGGGATCACTTGTCCTGGTTGCAATTTTACAGACTCACTGTTTTTTGTTTTTGATTTTTTATTTTATGATTTATTTATTTATTTATTTATTTTTGAGACTGTGTTTCGCTCTTGTTGCCCAGGCTAGAGTGCAATGGCGCGATTTTGGCTCACCAAAACCTCCGCCTCCTGGGTTCAAGCGATTCTCCTGCCTCAGCCTCCCGAGTAGCTGGGATTACAGGCATGCGTCACCACGCCTGGCTAATTTTTTGTATTTTTAGTAGAGACGAGGTTTCTCCATGTTGGTCAGGCTGGTCTCGAACTCCCAATCTCAGGTGATCTGCCCGCCTCGGCCTCCCAAAGTGCTGGGATTACAGGCGTGAGCCACCGTGCCCGGCCTGTGTTTGATTTTTTTTTTTTTTTTTTGAGGCGGAGTCTCGCTCTGTCACTCAGGTTGGAGTGCAATGGCCCTATTTTGACTCACTGCAAGCTCCGCCTCCTGGGTTCACGCCATTCTCCTGCCTCAGCCTCCTGAGTAGCTGGGACTACAGGCACCCGCCACTGCGCCCAGCTAAATTTTTTTGTAATTTTTAGTAGAGACAGGGTTTCACCGTGTTAGCCAAGATGGTCTCGATCTCCTGACCTCGTGATCCACTCGCCTCAGCCTCCAAAGTGCTGGGATTACAGGCGTGAGCCACCGCGCCTGGCCCTGTGTTTGACTTTTTTGGACATGGTCTTGCTCTGTCATCCAGGCTAGAGTGCAGAGGCGCGATCGTATCTCACTGCAGCCTCAAAGTCCTGGGCTTAATCAGTCCTCCAGCCTCAGCTTCCAAAGTAGCTGGGAATACAGGCACACACCACCATACCCAGCTAATTAAAAAAATATTTTTTCTTTTGGTAGGGATGGTGTCTTACTCTTGCCCAGCATGGTCACGAATTCCTGGCTTCAAGTGATCCTCCTACCTCAGCCTCCACCCTGCCTGGAGTCTCCCTGAGGGCTGGGACTGAGATCTGTCGTGTGTACTGCCATATTCCCAAAACCTAAATGATGCCTTGCATGGAACAGGGGATCAGTGGTGATTTGTTGAAGGAAAGACTCCTGTCTGTCCCCACTGTCCTGGCCTCCAGACCTCCCTACCTGTGAGGGGTACAGGACCCTCTGGGGAGGGGCCGCTCCAACAGCTGGCTTCGTTGGTCTGTGGGGGAGGGAGACAGTATTCAGAAGCAAACAGGGCAGGGACCTGGCCTTCCTAAGGCCCCCTCTGCTTGAGGCCTTCCTCCCTATTCCCCTACTCCCCACTCACAACAGTGGCTGTAGGGGTCTTGTCAGGTTCTGGGTCTTCTGAGAGTAGAGGGTCTCCAGCCAGCATCTCAAGGGTCCTGGGGGATAAAGGTGTGTCAGGATGCTACCTTACACCCAGTCTGTCCTGCCAAGGGGTGCTGGGGACCTTAGGGTTGTTTGTGACAAACATCACCTCTGTGGCATCTCTTGTGTCTGGGAGGTCCGAAGAATGGTGTTTTGGGGGAATCAGGTGAGTTTTTTTTAAATAGGACTTGAAAAAGGGTCTGAAGGGCCCCAGGTAACTCTGGGGTTCATAGAGTGGGATTATAGGGATCGCAAATGTTTTAAGGGGTTACAAGGATATGTAGGGGTTCTAGGACCACTTTGGGGATTTCCAGTCTATTTAGGGGGACACTTTTAGGATACCGAGGCATTTTGGAGGGTCTCATCCTAGACTTCTCTGGTTATTAGGTATGTAGGTCCAGATGTTACAGGTTCCAAATGGGACTTCAGGGCACCTAAATGGTTAGGGGCTTGGGGCATCTTGGTAGGATTTGGGGGTGATCCAGGCTCAGACTCACACATTCCCCAGTGAGATTTCGAGGTTGTCCAGGCTCCGGAAGATGTCACTGTACCTCTTCCTGCCCTCAGGAGCTGGGGGGAGTCCTAGGGGAGGGGAGTGTAATACATGGGCTAACCACTGCCTCCCTCCACCCACAGCACCTCAACCAGTCTCATTTGGAGGGGGTGGAAGAGAAAGGGAAAGAGAGAGAGAAAGAGGGCTGGGGGGGCTTGGTTGGGGCCAACTCGAGGCAGGCAGATGGACTCACACACCACCAGAGACCAGAGACAGCTGCTCGGGGAACAGAGACACCCACACCCTGGGTCTGCCTGCACCCAGAAGCAAACCAACAAAACGGATGCCCCAGATGCAATCACGCTGTCCCGAGAAGAGAGCCGGTCTGACAATGGAACCACAGGCTAGACAGATAGAAATACACAAGGGACAGCCAGGCAGAGCCTGGGGCAGAAACACACATGGAGAGACTGAAGCCATGAGGGACATAAAGACTGAATGACACTCCACATACACAACACAGACACAAAGACGGCCGGAAACACCAAGTCGGACCCTGCCACATTTCTGCTGCTGCCCCCCTGCCCCCTTTCCTAGGGGGCCCAGACCAGCACTGCCGACTCCCCAGGGCTACAGAGGGGCCCTGTGGGGATCCTACCGCGTTGCCCTCTCCCTCAGCAGTCGTGGCACCCTGCCCCCACCACAAAAATCAGAAGCAGAAGCAGCCACTTCCCCTTCCTGGGCCCCCTCCCCCAGGCGTCTGGGGTGAGGGATCAAAAGGGGGAGGTGGAGTGAAGGGCTGGCGTCCTGAACCCATCCAGGCATAGGGCTCCCCACAATGGAGGATCCCTGGGTCCTTCCCATTCAGGAACTCCTCTCCTGGCTCTCAGGACGGAGCGGGGCAAGTGTGTGCCCTCAATGTAGGAAGCAGGGGATGGTCGGGGGAGGCCCCTCCCGGATCCCCGACCCCCTACCCGGCTCTGCTGCGTCCATGTCTGGGCCCGGGGATCGCTCTGCGGGGACCGGGATGGGGATGGGGTCGCGCGCCGGCGGGGCCGAGCCCCGATTTCCTGCCGCCGCAGCCGCAGCCGCCGCCGCCTGTGTTCCGCGTCGCCCTGCCCAGCGGAGGCCACGCCCCCGCATCAGACCACGCCCCCGTAGCCCGGAAGCCTTGATAGTGCCCTTCTCTACCTAAGCCGCCTGAAACTGGGTCGGGCCAGGGCCCCCTGAGCGACCACTCGAGGCTGCAGTGCCCCTGACCTGGGCATCCTAAGACTTCATCTAGGCCATAGGTTCCCTCCCAGATCTTTGTGCTACACCAAATCCCACGGAGCCCCAGCCCCCTCCTCCCTGAATGGTTGCAGAGTCCACCCGTCCCGGGGAGCCTCTCCCAGGAGCTCCCACAACCCGCGACCCCGGGGATCCCCTTGCCCAGCTTGTCTCTCGGAGCCCTGAAACCACCTGGGCCTCGCTGGAGCCATGGCGCCCCCTGGTGGAGGCCTGATACTCTGTCCGATTCCAACCAAAATTCTAATACTCAGGCTGGAGAACCCCTGGGGGACGCCCCTTCCGTGACCCTCAAAGCTGGATCAGGCTCAAGGCCCCAATTACAGCACACCAGGGAGCAGCCCTTTTAGGTAGGGAGTGGAGGTTTGTCCAGAAGCACCAGCTCTGGGGTTGCCACAAGCTGCTTGTCAGTTATAAAACTGCTCCCACACCCAGCGCAGCGGAATTTTGGGGCTGGAAATAGACTTTAAAGTATGTTTATAACTTTGTGTCCAAAGGCTTTGGCTGTTAAGGAGGCAAGGATTCTCTGACTGGCTCCGTGCTGCCTACTCTGCAGCTCTTGAGTTGTGATGAGTCCATTGAAAGGAATAATACTATCGACCTAAGAGCCAAGCCAGGTTTCCAGGTCACATCCTGGCTGATGCTCAGCCAGAGCTCCCCGACTGTGACATGAGATAGTAGAGCAGCGGAGGACCCCAAAGAGCGTGACAGAGTCAGTACTTGTTTTTTTTGAGTTGGGAGTCTCACTCTGTTGCCCAGGCTGGAGTGTAGTGGCGTCATCTCGGCTCACTGCAAGCTCCACCTCCTGGGTTCACGCCATTCTCCTGCCTCAGCCTCCCGAGTAACTGGGAATACAGGCGCCCGCCACCACGCCTGGCTGATTTTTTGTATTTTTAGTAGAGACAGGGTTTCACCATGTTAGCCAGGATGGTCTCGATCTCCTGACCTTGTGATCGGCCTGCCTCGGCCTCCCAAAGTGCTGGGATTACAGGCTTGAGCCACCAGACAGAGTTAATACTCGTAATGATGCAGATCATATTCCTCAAGTCTCAGACACCACCCGAGAGGAAGGCATGCTGTTATGTATTATGGGAGAGAAAAAAATACTACACATCCTAAGGCTTCTCTCAGCACCTGAGTTGTTAAAATGTGAAACAGACCTTAGAAATATGGGGGTGCTTGTTAAACTAGAAAATATGCACTGAATTCTCTGGGCAGGGACAAGTCCATGTTCAAGTGCTGAAAGTGCTGGAGGGTTTCACCAACATCACACGGCCTGTGGGGAGGGTGCTGGGACCTTCCTCAGTGACCCTCTGTCCCTGAGCCCCCAGCAAACACCGTGTGGCGCAGACGAGGTGGAGGCAGGGCTTTTTAAAATCTCAGATGCTGCTTTATTTACCAAAGGTGCTGGCTTGGGGCTGGTTCTGCTGGCCAAGCCAGCGGATGGCTGTGGGGGTCCCAGCTCAGTCTTCCAAGGGCGAGACTGTACAGCCTTGCTGTGGGGGGTTGGGGGCAGGGTTCCCTCCCGGGGCCCTGGTGGGGTTCCCGCCCAGCGGCAGCCAGGGTGGGCAGTGGGTACCAGCACTGCCATCTCAGGAAGGCACTTTCAGCTTCGGGGTCCCCAGGAAGAACTGCAGGACGCGGTCGGCCAGGAGCGCCAGGCAGAAGTCCAGGAGCAGGACCTGGGCGATGACCAGCTTGAACTGTCGGGGCAGGGAGTGATGGTGAGCTGGAGACCTGCAGCCCAGCCCAGGGTCACCGCCATAGGAGGGACCCATCAAGCTGAGCCCCAGGGTCACCTCCACAAGGCCACTGACCTCCACAGGGATGTCCACGAGGCCAAACTGGCTGTTGAAGTCGGGCGAGGAGCCGAGGAGCAGGCCAATGATGGCCAGGAGTGAAACTGCCAGACTCCACACCAGGGGCTTGTTCTCGGGCAGGCTCTCCATGAAGGGCGGGCCCTGTGGGGATGAGGGACAGATGGCTACATGGGGTGGGGCTGGGTGGGCAGACAGGGGATGTTCAGGCGGGTCCCAGGCCTTACTTTGTAGTTGATGGCGAAGGTGGCCATCTGCATGGCCATGGCCATGATGTAGACGGTGCTGTTGACCAGGCTTGGCTCAAACTCCTTGTACAAGTCCACGAACTGCTCCTGCCTGCAAGGACACATGGGAGTCAGGGCCCCCTCTCCTGCTCCGGCTCACACACACTCTGTGGCTTCCTGCTGCCCTGGCAGAGCTAGGGCTCTGCCTGGCCTAGTGCCCCTCCCTGGACACCCTGGACAACCCCCAGGCTCTCCTGCTGATGTCTGTGGAGTCGTCATCCTGCTACTCTCAGCTGCAGGGACATCACCTCCTCCAAGGCAGCACTTACTTCTCGGGGCTCCGGGCCTGGGCCTCACGGTACAGGTAGACAAGGCTCAGGAAGTGCACAAAGAACTGGAGCATGACAGTGAGGATGGTGTACAGGTTGAAGATGTTGGGCAGGGGCCGTTCTCGGGAGAGGGTCTTGAGGGGCTGCAGCAGCAAGGCGGGTGGGGGAGTCAGGATCTGGCTCACTCGGGGCCACCCTGCCCACACAGCAGGCAGTAACATCTGCCTCCCGGGAGACCTTGTGTAGAGCCACCACCAAATCCTGGGGGATTCCATGAGTCGGCACCAGTCCCCGGAGCCCTACCTGCCTCTCACCCCTGAGCCCAGGGCTGCCTCCCTGGCCCTGGCTCTGCCATCCAGGCTCCCCGTGGCAGCCACAGGGGCCTGAGAATCATGAAGCAGATCCTGCCCTTCCTGGAGCCCACGGGACAGGCACAGTCCCGCCCAGCCAATCTCCCACCCCCTCCAGCCACTGGGGCCTCCCTGCGTCAGCCCACGCCTGTTTGGGGCCTTTGCGTCCAGTTCCCGGCCGCTGGCTCCCCTGGTTCTTTACGCCTTGGCCTGAGTGTCGGTGTCACACAGGCCTCCCCAGCTGTCCACTAGCCTGTCCTGTGTAGCCTATGACCCACTTAGTTGTTTTTTTACCCTCTTGATGATTGTTCCTTGCTTGTGGGGCTCTGTGAGGCCCACTCCTGGAACCCCTGCCTGTGGACAGGTGTGGACCCCAAGCTGTGCCACCTGGAGGGGTCTGGGAGCCTCAGTCCGCAACTGCCCTGCCGGCATTTCCTGAGCCATCCCAGCTACAGCCCCCACCTCTGGGGCCCTGGGTCCTGTAACTTGGGGATGACAATTCCCGTGCCTATATCAGCCTGGCCCTGGCAGGCCCATGCATCCCTGGCCTTCCAGCACCTCTGGGGCCCACCTTGGAACGGGAGATGAAGAGGAAGCAGCCGGCCAGCAGCAGCCCCTGTAGGGTGGCCTGGAAGTCACTGAACTTGACCCCCTCCAGGTAGAGGACGCTCTGGCTGTAGGCCAGGATGAGGGCATTGAGCGCCAGGATCTTGAACATCTGTAGCGTGGTCACCAGCGTGCAGCGGCCCTGCTTGATCACGTGGCAGACTGCAGGGTGGTGGGGAGGCAGGTGTGGGTGTGGGTAGGGGTGCCAAGGGGGAACGAAGGGAGGGGGAGCGGGGGCAGGCAACTCACTGCACTGGATGGACGAGAGCTTGGAGGTGAAGGGTGCTGCGATGCTGGCATCCCCCAGTTTCACAATGGGCGTGCTCTCGTCCTCGAGGTCTCGCAGCACCTGGCTCAGGCGGTCCTGCAGGGTAGGCAGCAGGCTGTCAGCCCTGGCCAGGATGGGGTGCAGCACCTCCCCTCTTGGGACTCACCCTCTGGGAGGTTGGCTGCTCCTCAGAGGGAGGGAGCCCCGACCGCTGCTTGGCTGTCCTGGAGGTGGCTCTGATGCCACTGTTGCTCAGGGTTGGGCTGTCCCGGGGCCGCCGTCGCCGATCAACAACCCGCTCAGGGGCGTTGGCCAAGAGCGCCACACCTGGGGGGCAGGAGGGTGTCAGACCCGGAGGAGCGGGCTCCACGGAGGGGAAGATTGCTGGCTTCAGAGCCACTGGTCCTGAAGTTCCCCAACTGGCTCCCGTGAGGACAGTTCCCAGACTTCCCCATTTCACCTGACACCCTAAGGAGACCTGAGAGTGCCCGTGTTGCTTTCTACAAACTACTTTAAGAAAACAAACCACCAACAACAAACCGCCAAAACAAATGCAATGAAAAAACACACAACAAGAGATGGGTCAAAACTAAACTCATTTTGGCCGAGCGCAGTGGCTCACACCTGTTATCTCAGCACTTTGGGAGGCTGAGGTGGGCGGATCACCTGAGGTCAGGAGTTTGAGACCAGCCTGGCTGATATGGTGAAACCCCATCTCTACTAAAAATACAAAAATTAGCCAGGGGTGGTGGTATGTGCCTGTAATTCCAGCTACTCAGGAGGCTGAGGCAGGAGAATCGCTTGAATCCGGGAGGCGGAGGTTGCAGTGAGATGAGATCACACCACCGCACTCCAGCCTGGGCGACAGAGCGAGACAGTCTCAAAACAAAAACAAAACAAAAAAACCTAAACTGATTTCAAAAGAAACAGCCAAGGAGCATGATTCTAGGAGGCAAACAACACTCAATAAATGCTTTAGTAGATAAAAGCAGATAAATATTGGAAAAGCAAAAAAAAACAATGTAAGATTGATCTTTAAAGTTCAATTTAACACCTGTGTTCTTGCCAAAAAAAAAAAAAAAAGAAAAAAAAGGCCAGGTGAGGTGGCTCACGCCTGTAATCCCAGCACTTTGGGAGGCCAATGCAGGCGCATCACCTGAAGTCAGGAGTTTGAGACCAGCCTGGCCAACATGGTGAAACCCTGTCTCTACTAAAAATACAAAAATTAGATGGGCATGGTGGCTGGTGCCTGTAATCCTAGCTACTTGGGAGGCTGAAGGAGGAGAATTGCTTGAACCCGGGAAGTAGAAGTTGCAGTGAGCTGAGACCGTGCTATTGCACTCCAGCCTGGGCAACAAGAGAGAAACTCTGTCTCAATTAAAAAAATAAATAAATTAAAAAAAAAAAAAAGGGTTCGGCGGCATGCAGTGGTTCACACCTGTAATCCTAGCACTTTGGGAGGCCAAGGCGGGTGGATCACTTGAGGTCAGGAGTTGGAGACCATCCTGGCCAACATGGTGAAACCCCATCTCTACTAAAAATACAAAAGTTAGCCGGGCATGGTGGCACGTGCCTGTAATCCCAGCTATTTGGGAGGCTGAGGCAGGAGAATCGCTTGAACCCAGGAGGTGGAGGTTGCAGTGAGCCCAGATCGTGCCACTGTACTCCAGCCTGGGCGACAGAGCAAGGCTCCGTCATAAAAAAAAAAAAAAAAAAAAAAAAAGACAGGGTCTTGCACTGTCACTTAGATTAGAGTGGATCACACCACTGCCTTGAACTCCCAGACTCAAGTGATCCTCCCGCCTCAGCCTCCCAAAGCACTGGGATTCCAGGCAGGAGCCACAGTGCTCAGCCATCTGTGTGCTTTTGACAGAGATCTGGGGCTATGAACCATCTTCATGGCTTCAGCTCTGGGTTTTCTGAGTCACTCTCCCAACTTGTTGCCTCTCTCCTGGCCTCTGGCCTCCACCCTGCTCTGTTCCTGGGATATTCACATCCCTTCCTGCCCTCGAAGCCCCTGACCTTGCCACCCCCTCCCATCCCCTGCATGCTTCCTCACAGGAATTAGTGCCCCCATGGCTGTCACCAAGGGCCGGGTCTGTCTTTCTAGCTCAGTGACATGTCCTCAACACCTCGTCCACAAAGGAACCACCCTAGCCCACAGCACTCACCCACATCAGCGTGCTTCAGGGCGCCCACGTCGTTGGTGCCATCCCCACACATGAGGGTCACGTAGCCCAGCTCCTTCAGGCTGGTGATGACAAACTCCTGTGTGGGCGGAGACAGGCTGAGCAGGGGCTGCGTGCCTACGTCTGTACCCCTGACCCCTAGGGCTGTGCACATACCTTCTGCTTGGGGGCCACACGGGCAAACACCTGCACGTGGGGGATGAGACGGAGCAGCTGCTGGGGGTCGGTGGCCTGCAGGTGGGCCAAGCCGTCGCCTGTGAGGCACAGTGCGTACTCCAGGGCCAGTGCCTTTGGGGAACCCCGGGCCAGGGGCAGCACGATGCTGCCGTCAATGGAGCGCCACTTGCACTGCCGGCCTGCGGGCAGCACCTAGGGTTAGGGCTGGGGGATTGGCTGCCCGGGCTCAGAAGCACCCTCCCTCCACTCGGACCCCAGCACCGGCCAGTCTCTCCTCTCTGGAGCCCGCACCTCCCTACCCACCCAGGTGACCCCCAGCCCTTCTCTGGGGACTCCAGAAAGAATGTCCCTCAGGTGTGCAGGGTGGAACCAAGAGCCTGGGGCCTGAGCTACTTGCCTGAGAGCATGGGACACAGCCAGATTAGAACCTGGGCAGTCTGACCCCAGCTAAGCCATGCCCCCACCTCATGCAAGGCCCCCCAACCTGAAACACACAGAAGGAGGCTATTGCACTCTCCTTGGGAAACCCCACACCAGGCCCTCACCTCATTTATCCCTGCGCCCTTGGCCTCTCTGAAATCCTGTTTTCTCAGGGCTGGGCCCCCTCCCCACTCTGACAGGACCCCTGAGTTCTCAACGTCTTCTTGCTCCACTTCCCCCCTTTCTTGCTGGCTGGCCCTGGGTTGGATGCTGGGCGCTGAGGATGGCCAAGGGCGGCCCACCAGCCCTCCTGGCACTGGCCTGCTCACCCTGGACCATCTCAAGCTGAAGGGCAGCACACCTCCACCTGGCTTGTGCTGCAGCTGTTGCTAGACCAGCTTCGCTTGTCAACAGTCCTGTTCATCTGCTCCATGCCACCTGCCCACAATCCCCAGGCCCTGGAAGACCCCGGTAGCTGGGGCTGGGACAGGGGGAGGCCTGGGACCAACAGAACAGAGGGAGGGCAGGGACCAAGTCCTCTGAGAGGTGGCCTGGAGGTTCTGGAAGCTGCTCTGGCCCAGACCTGTGAATGTTTGCTGCCAGCAGCCCTGTGGCAACACTGCTCCATGTGGTTCTTCTTAGGGCCCTGTCAACACTCATGCAGTTCCTGAACTGCATGTGCCCACGGGGGCTTCACCTCTAGCCCTGGGGCAGGTATCTGGTAAGCCCCACACCTCTAGCTGGGAGGGGCTGGGTCTCTATGTCTGCCTCTTCATCAATCTGAATCCAGGGCATTGCTCAAAGAGGTCACCGGGGAGAGGTTGGAGCCTTGAGCTCTAGAGTCAGGCTGTCTGGATTCCAATCCTTAGCCATGGGGACATCAAGTGACCTGGGCAAGTGGGTTCACTTCTGAGCCTCTGTCCCTTCTCTACAAAGCAGGGGCCCCGAGAGCTGACCCAGCCAGCTTCCTCCTCTGTGGTGTGGGGAAGGCAAGCCACCCCCTGTGGTGCAGGATGGGGTGGAGGAACCAACGCAGTACCACGCATAGAGTGCTCCGCTTGGGGTCTGGTCAGGCTGAGCACTGGGCAAACTGTGCCATCAACTGTGGCTGAGGATGCCAGCAGTCCCTGTGCTCGGGAAGGGAGCACTCGGTACATGGGCAGCTTGCCAGGCCAAAGAGGGTGTGAAATGAGGATGACGCTGAGGATGGGGAGTAAGCGTGGTAGGAGCAGTATCTGCCCATGAGTGCACAGGAAACCCGAGCTGGCAGTCAGACTATCGCCTAATTATGGTAAATAAACACCTACATGCCGCACATCCTGGGACCTGTGACCCAGTGAACGCTCACATGCTGTCCGAGGTGCCCAGTGGGCCAGGGCTGTGATTAGTGGTGCCAACGTGGTGCCAGGCATTTGAAGACACTCTGCTGCTGAGGCCTGGCACACAGGTGGGCTGTTGCGATGGGAGCTGTTCTTGGACTCAGGGTCCCCCTTCCCCACTGTGGGCCGGGCTAGGGCCTCACCTTTCTCAGAGGGAGGCTGCAGGATCAGCGTGTGGGCCTTTTCAATGAAGTGCAGCTCCTGGGCCACGTGGCATGCAGTGAGCGGGTTGTCTCCCGTGATCATGACCACCTTGGGGAAAGAGGGGCAGAGGCTCAGCAGGGCACCCTGGGGCCAAGCTCTAGGCCAGAGACAAGGCTGCCAAGTCTCCTTCTAAGGCAGGCCACAGTGGGAGATCCTGGGCCTCTAACCGAGATGCTGAATGGGCTTCCAAGGGCCACAATCCACCCCCACCCAGGTCATTTTACACAAATGACACGTGTATGTGTGTGCTTCTGAAGACACCCTTAGCTTGGATTTGCAATACAAATGAACAACCTGCCCCTGAGGTGGACCCTCTTGGCTTGGTAGCTGCCCATGGGGGTAATATTTCAGCAAAGAGGAGGATGGGACCATGACCTCTGGGCTTGGTGGGGACTAATCACATCACCCATCTGACCCAGAGCCATCATCCTCTGAGACGGTTCACTCACCCCTTATACCCTAAAAGACACCCTAAGTCCCAAAATAGAAAACACAAGCCACCAGAAGCCACCAGGACAGGCAGACAGTGCCCCCCACCCAACTCCCCAGCCTCAGCTTCCTTCTCTCCAGGATGGCGGTGGATCGGGGAAGTGGAGAGAAGCGCCCCTATCTTTCCATGATGCGGGGGGTGAAGGGAGTGGTCTGTGGAGGTGAGAGGAGCCAGCACAGGCGGGTCCCAAAGTGTTCTTGGGCCAGCGGCAATGTTAGCACCTGAGCTATGATCTTGCTCAGCCAAAACATGCAGCCTGTGAGACCTGGGTGCCCACCCCAACCACGAAGCTGTAATTGTCATCTCCTCGCCTCTATTTCCCATGCAGAGGGTGGAGCTGAGCACCGTCCCATACCCGGTGGGACGCATTCTGGATCTCCCGGATCACGGCCTTGGAGTCGGCCTTGAGCGGGCAGGAGACCACAATGAAGCCGACGAACTTGAGGCTGCACTCCAGGGCCTCCCGCTTGACCTCCCGGGCCTGTGGATAGACAGGGGCACCCTCACCATCTGTCCCTCCCTCTGCCCACACTCTGCATTTCCTCAGCTCTGACCATGCGCTGGGGGCCAGGGGGACGATGGAAGGCCCTGTTCCCGTAGTGGGCACATGCGAGGGTTGGGAGGGGAGAAATGCCAGGAGGGTACCAGGCACGCTCGAGGGGTGGGATCTGGCAGTGACCGGGTGGTCTGGGTCCCCTGAATGTGGCTCTATGTCCTGCTTGCAGACATGGGCACATCACAGAGTCCCTTGTGGCTCAGCTTCTGAGTCAATGAAGTGGGGACTCTCCCGATAATGCTGGAGTTTAGCCATGAACTCTTACTCACTGGGGCTCCACCACATACCAGAGACTGGGCACAGACCCCTGGCCTTAGGGAGCTCACACTGCACCAGGGGAGACGCATGATCAAGAAAGTCACAGAAATCGGAGTGCTGAGTGCCACGAGAGAGGAGGTGAGAACGGAATCCAGAGAGGGTGGAAAGGCCTCAGAAGTGGTCACTATGAAGGTGATGAGGACCTGTGTCACTGGGAAGGGGGCTCCAGGTGCAGGAACAGGGCAGAGCACGCAGGCTGTGAGCTGTGGCCTGGGCTCTGCACACAGCACTGCAACCTGAGGCTAAATTCTGGAAGGATCCGCAGCTGTAGGGTGCAAGCAGAACGAACGAGAGCCCAGGAAGAAGCCAAGCGGCAGATGTGCCGGTGGTGGAGGCGGAAGGTGGGCTTTGTGGAGGGTGGATGGGTGAGAGGGCTGAGGATGCCACCAAGCCCTGCCCAAGACCAGGGCAGAAGAGTAGAGCTAGGGACACACCAGGACTGGGGCAGGTAAGCCCTGCGTGTGCTCTGCATGAGCCAGGACTGGATGGGTCCCCACAGCAGCGGACAGACTGAGTGCCATTTGGAGTCTCCAAAGGTAGAAGCTGGAGGCGGGGCAAGGAGGACAAAATCACAACCATTCAACCTGGCACTGTGGGACACAGGAGGTGACTCAGGGAGGAGCTGACGGGCCAGGCACATGGTGAAGGCGGGGGGAGCCTGGGCCCGTACCTGCTGGTGAGTGAGGTGTCCCAGCTCCTTGTACCCCAGCGCAAGGACGCGGGCTCCTTCCCGGGAGATCTCGGTGTGGATGTGGTGGTAGTCGGGCGGGCACTGGGAGAACTGCAGGGAATGCAGGGGGATGTCACGGGCTGCCCCGCACCCCTACCCCTTGCCCCAGGCTGGGGCCAGCTCACCATGGAGTGCAGGGTTTCGGGGGCCCCCTTCACGGCCGCGATGTAGCAGAGGTCGGTGGAGCCCAGCTTCTCATACGAGGCAAGCACGGACATTCGCTTCAGGGCACTGGCAAAATGAAAGCGCTGGTGAATTTTCAGCCCCTGAGTTTTAATACTTCGGGGGAATACTTTCTCATCTGGAAACAAATAAGTACGAGTCCTGAGGGGCTTTGCTCCAAAGAGGCAGCCAAGCCCCCACCTCTCACCCCGGCCTCCCCCACCTCCCCCCTGCCTCCCCCAGGGCCTGATCGGGGGCTCTGGGCTACAGCAGGGGTTGGTCCAGAGCTGGAAGACCTGGGCTTGGAGGACCCTGGCACTGTGGCTTCGGCCAGGGCAGGGCAGATTCCAACCCAGAGGAACACCTAAGGACGTGGCCTGTCCTGGGTCTAAAGTGAGCCTCTGGCCACCCACCTCGGGGAGCATCAGAGCTGTAGGCCTGCCTGTCCCCAAGATCCTCTGAGGGGTGCAGCCCACCTGCCTAGGGCTGTGAGAGCCAATGGTTCCCCCTTGCTGGGCCTGAGGACCCAGCCCCTCACCTTTGGTCAGCGTCCAGTCCACGGCCGTCAGCATGGCCTTCTCTAGAGGATCACCCACGAGGGTGCCGTCGTCCAGCTGCATGAGCGAGTGGCACGAGGCCAGGGCCCGGTGTGTTTCTACAGGGATGCTGGACACTGGGGTCACCTCCTTCCCGTCTCTGCAAGGTCGGGGAACAGCTGGTTACAGAGTGCAGGCGGGTAGGGCGAAGCTGCATCTCCACCAGCGGAAAGACCTCCGAGGCCATTCATTCTGTGCCTGTCACTGGGGGGCTTGGGCGCCAACTGGGTCTTTGTGAGACCCGCACCTGCTTCACAGATGCCCCCAGAAGCCAGGCATTGTGCCTGGGGGTCATGTGGTCTCATGGCTGGTGTGTGATGTTCCAGGCCTGAGCTGAGCCCCTGTGCCGCTACCATGGCTGACACCCAGGACTTTGTGGGGAGCCCCTGGAAATGAACTCCTGAGGCAGGGCCTCTGACGGGCCCTCACTGCAAGGGCTTGGGGTGGATGGGCCACCTGTCTCTCGACTTCCCAGAAACCCCATCTGGGTGACCTTTGCTGCAGGGCCCCTGACGCTTACCTCAGCCCGGCCACACCGCGCACCACCAGGCTGTCACTGGTCAAGGTCCCCGTCTTGTCAAAGCAGCACACCTCGACCTTGCCAGCAAAGGGGATCCGGAAGGGCTCTGTGCAGTACATGTCTAGGGGCGGGAGTGAGGTCAGGGGTCCTGCTTGGCCCCAGCCCACTTGGCACCCTACCCCATTTGACACACTCACAGAGCTTGGCCAGGGCAATGAGGGAGGTGTTGACGGCCAGGGACAGCTCGATGGGCAGCTCAGGAGGCACGACCGAGGTGAGGATCAGGGTGCACTCCAGAAACAGCTTGTAGCGGTTCCGGCTGGGGTCCTTGGTACCTGTGGAGACAGGGCCTGCCAGCCTGGAGCCTCGGAGGGCGGGCGCAGGGGACCACAGAGGCCGTGGCGTTTACCTTCAATCCATACATAGGCGGCTGCAGCGATGGCAAACACCAGGAGGAAGAGGATGAAGATGAAGGTCTCCAGGTTGTTCGCAGTCACCCTCTTGACCCCGAAGAGGATGGTGCGCAGCAGCTTGCCCTGGAAGAATGGAGGGACAGCCTTTCTGCTGTGTGGACTCCCTCCAGCAGCTCAGGCCTGAGTGCGTGGGCCTGGTCTTGGGGTAGCCTCTGCACCCTGGCCCAGGTCCAGGGCCGTGCTGCCAGAGTCAGCCCGTGGGGCAGATGTTCTGGGGTTGGAAAGGGCTGATACCTTGCCCTGGGGCCCGCCCTCCCCAGACCTGGCCCTGCACCTGGGATGTGTTGAATCCAGTCCGCAGGACGTAGGCCACACACCCGCTGTCAACCGCTGGGGAGAGAAGCAGAGTCACTGTCATGCCTGTCTCCTCGTCCTGACTCCCTCATGATCAAGCAGATGGGCAAAGGGGGTGGAAACCCAGATACCCCCAGACGCCCATGAGGCACCTACGCTTCAGGCCTGTGGTGGCTTTCTGTGGGGGGATGTGCTGCACCACTTTGGTGCCCCCGAAGATGACGTGTAGCCGGGAGTCAGCCTGGAGGTCCAGCACCCGGTCTGGGTTGAGGTCTTCGATGGGCTCCTGGGGAGGAAGATCGTGAATCTGGATGGCCAGGCCTACCTTGCTTCCTTCTCCATCTGAGTTCCTGGACAGCTGGACCTCGAGGCTGGAATGAGCCAGGGGGCTCCCCACCCGACCAGCACATCCCACCCAGTTCCCGGGTCCTCACCCTCACCCTGTCCTGTCTTCTCCCCATTGCACTCACAGTGCCTGCTCTCTGGGGCCTGCACTTGGCCTCGTCCGGGACTCACCCACTCTGGGCTGCTCCCAGTCCACCTTGGTCTGACATCCCAGGGCACCAATGTACCCTGGATGCCCTTGGCTCTCTCACCTCCTTCCTCACCCCCACCACCCGGCTCCCCAGTCCACAGAGCTCATCTGTGCCCACACTGCCTCCTCCGCCTGTGCCTGAGGGGGATCCCCGCCACCCCCTGGGCCTCCACCTCCTGGCCTGTTTCCTCCTGAACAGCTTGAGGATCCCCATCCTCCACCAAGTACCTTCATCTGTGGCACAGACTCCCCTGTGAGCATGGCCTCGTCTACGATGCAGCGGCCTCGCAGCAGAAGCACGTCACACGGCACCAGGTTCTCCTGTGGGGAGCGGCCTGCAGGGCAGAGGCAGGAGGGTTGGCCAGAGGCCCTGAGGCTGGGGCTCCCACTGGGACTGAGCGGAACCCGGCCTCACCGATGGAGACGATGTCCCCCGGTACGATCTCATCACTGGCAACGGGCCTCCACTTGCGGCTTCGGTAGACCTGGGTGGGGCACGGGTGTCAGCACAGAAGCTGCACCTGTGCCGCAACCCCCACCTGGGTCTCCCCGGCAGCCACACCTGGATCATGTGGGGCTTGTTGCCCATCTTCCGGATCTCCGACATGTTCCGCATCTGCTGCTGCACCAGCGAGGCCTCGAATGCCACCAGCATGGATAGCGTGAAGACGCTGTAGTACCAGTACTCATCCAGGCACCAGAGCCCCACACAGAACACCTGTGGGATGCCAGCCCGTCTGTCCTTGCCCTACCCGCCCTGTTCCCATGAGCCCCTTCCACCCACTGGATCTGACACGTGAGGATGGGGAGAGGCTTCCAGGTTTAGAAGTGGTGGGCAGGCTTGATCCGGCTAGGAAAGCCCCAAGGGAAGAAATGGGGAGATGGGCCAGAGCTGCTGCCTTACCTGAAATACAAAGAAGGGGGCTGTGGCTCTCTCCTTGAAAAGCTCCGAGAAGTCAGGTACCACCATCTCGGCCCTGCAAGAGACCAGGCCCCATCCTGTTCCCAGGGCAAGGCCTCTAGGGTATGGAGTCTCCACCTGACCCCTCCAACCTGAGCATGGCAGGCTGCTCTCAAGAAACCAAGAGTCATATGTGGGTGTCGGGAGCCCTGGCGAGCTTCCAGACAGGAGGATCCATTTGACAGTGGCTCTCCCTCATCCTGGCTGCGCCTGGGGTAGACACGCTGCCCACCCACAGCCCTCGGCTCTGCATAAAACAGATGAAGCTCCCAAATCTGCAATATGCTCTTCCCGGCAGCCTGGGGCTGGTGTCAGACGAGAGCCCATCATCTGGTCGAGTGACGCAGCAAGTAGAGAAGGAGCCTCTGATTGAAGGATGGAGGCCCTGAAGCTACAGACAGCAGAAGACACTGAGACCCAGCCCCACCAAAGCTGAGATTTTCTACGATTCCTGAATTAAAGCCCCAGAATGGATCGAGTAGGGTGGTTCACGCCTGTAATCCCAGCACTTTGGGAGGCCGAGGCAGGAGAAGTGCTTGAGCCCAGGAGTCAGAGACTAGCCTGGGCAACACAGCGAGACCTTCTCTTTACAAAAAATTTAAAAATTATTGGGGGGTGGTGGTGTGTGCCTGTGGTCCCAGCTATTTGGAAGGCTGAGGCAGGACGAATGCTTGAGCCCAGGAGTTCTAGGCTGCAGTGAGCCATGATCACGCCACTGCACTCCAGCCTGGGTAACAGAGTGAGACCCTGTCTCCAAAAAAAAAAAACAAAGCTCGAGAATTCAAGGACTCGGGCCTAAGGGTGTGTTCTGCAGTACTCTGTGCCATGGTCCAATCTGATCAGGGCATCAGTCACGTCAATGAGGGTCATTCTCGCTCTGCCCTTTAACTGCATGGACGTCTTATGTATGGGATGTGAGAAGAGGAAACCAAAGAGCAACCCCGCTGCTATCAAACAATAAGCCCTTCCCTTGTATCTTGCTGGGTACCTTTGCGTGAGTAAGAACAGCATGAAAGGCAACGTAGTTGCCACAAGCCATTAATGTGACTGGCCAACCTTGGGGTAGGGGAAGTCGCTGAATGTTTCTTATAAATCCTTGTATTAGATTGATAGTTGAAGTCAACATATTTGTAATCTCTGAACAGTGATTAAGTCAGGAAAGAGCTCCCTAGGTGTTCTGTGGGTTTCCAGGTTGAGGACCATTGTAACAAGGCCATGACGGGGTTTGGAGCCCAGTTCTCCGGCTCCCAGCCACATGTCAGCATTTGCAGTTTTGGTGAAGATGAAGGCAGAGGGTGTGCACCACACATTGGCCATTGTGCTCAGTACAAAAGGGCAGACATGGTCACTGTCTTCATCACCATTCCTGAAGCACTGAGATGCGTAGACTCGAAACAGTGAGGACTGAAATGTTTAGGTTGGGTGCAGTGACTCATGCCTGTAATCCCAGCACTTTGCGATGTTGATTTAGGAGGACTGCTTGAGGCCAGGAGTTTGAGACAAGCCTGGGCAACATGGCAAGACCCCATCTCTACACAAATAAACAAACATTTTAAAAGAATTTAAAATGAAGCTGTTGCTGAGGAGGGGCCACAGGCTAGACTCCTGTGAAGAACCTTACACTCAAGGTCTCACACCCCAGAGCACGGGCTTCCAGCTGCAGACCCTCTGGGGTTCCTGCCAGCAGGCAAGTTCAGGGGAGACTGGACTTAGAGCATGTTGCTCAAACGGCATCACAGTCACCTGGGACATTTGGCTAAAATAGGGCAGATTTGGCCAGGTGTGGTGGCTCACGCCTGTAATCCCAGCACTTTGGGAGGCCAACATGGGAGGATCACCTGAGGTCAGGAGTTCAAGACCAGCCTGGCCAACATGGTGAAACCCCCGTCTCTACTAAAAATACAAAAATTAGCCAAGTGTGGTCGGCGGAGCCTATATTCCCAGCTACTTGGCAGGCTGAGGCAGGAGAATCGCTTGAACCGGGGAGGCGGAGGTTGGGGTGAGCTGAGACCGCGTCACTGCACTCCAGCCTGGGTGACAGAGCGAGACTCAGTCTCAAAAATAAAAAATAAAATAAAAATAAAATAATAGTAAATAAACAAATAAAAGGGCAGATGCCTCTGTCCCGCTTCCTAGGCACCCTGAATCAGGAGGGGAGCAGGACAGAAAGGCAAAGGTGCTACAGGCAAATCAAGGACTCACTTGTTGCTCCCAAATTTCTTCTCAGCAGCTCGGATCTCTGAGTCTTCCTGGAAGCCTCTGTTGCTCTGATAGTATGAGAAGGCGTTTCCCACAGGAAAGGCCACGGGGAGAAACTGCTTCTTCTCCAGGGCATCGTAGGAATACTTGATCTTCTGGAATTCGAAGGACAGCACCTCGAGCCCGTCTTCGCCCTGTGGTAGAAGGTGTGTTTGCCGCAGAGGCCCCTGACCTTGGGGTGTCAGTGCCTGGGAATCCCACTCAAGCCCCTCCTCCAGGAGCCCAGCAGGCAGTCCCTACCTCATTGCGGTGCAGGGCCACGAGCTCCGTGGAGCCATTGTTGGGGGTTGGCACCACCTTCACAAAGGTCGCTTTGCTGGGGTCGTACTCCTGACAGAGACAAAGAAAGCATTGTGGCTTAGCTCTTCTCAACCTACAGTTCCAACACCCCCCCCGGGAGGTTTTGGGTGCAGCACCTCTATGGGTATATTCTGAAATGCCACTGGGCTCTGGTGCTCTGTCACTCCCTCGTCTGTCATCAGGACAAAGGAGACCACCTTGCTGTGCCTCTGGTGCCACACTTAAAGCTGGGAGCACAGGGCTGGGCGCGGTGACTCACCCATAATCCTAGCACTTTGGGAGGCCAAGGCTGGCAGATCACTTGAGGTCAGGAATTCGAGATCAGCCTGGCCAATGGGGCGAAACCCTGTCTCAACTAAAAATACAAAAATGAGCTGGACATGGTGGTGCACACCTGTAATCCCAGCTACTTAGGAGGCTGAGGCAGGAGAATCCCTTGAACTGGGAGGCGGAGGTTGCAGTGAACTGAGATTGCAACACTGCACTCCAGCCTAGGTGACAGAGTAAGATCCTATCTCAATTAAAAAAAAAAACAAAAAAACCAGCCAAGCGCAGTGGCTCGCACCTGTAATCCCAGCACTTTGGGAGGCCGAGGTGGGCGGATCATGACGTCAGGAGATTGAGACCATCCTGGCTAACATGGTGAAACCCCATCTCTACTAAAAATACAAAAAATTAGCTGGGCGTGGTGGCAGGCGTCTGTAGCCCCAGCTACTTGGGAGGCTGAGGCAGGAGAATGGCGTGAACCCAGGAGGCAGAGCTTGCGGTGAGCTGAGATCGCGCCACTGCACTCCAGCCTGGGCGACAGAGCAGGACTCTGTCTCAATAAAAAGGCTGGCGCAGTGGCTCACGCCTGTAATCCCAGCACTTTGGGAGGCCGAGGCAGGGGGGATCACGAGGTCAGGAGTTTGAGACCAGCCTGGCCAATATGGTGAAACCCCGTCTCTATTAAAAATATAAAAATTAGCTGGGCATGATGGCAGGCACCCGTAGTCTCAGCTACTCGGGAGGCTGAGGCAGAACAATCACTTGAACCCGGGAGGTGGAGGTTGCAGTCAGCCGAGATTGTGCCACTGCACTCCAGCCTGGGCAACAGAGCCAGACTCCATCTCAAAAGCAAAAAAAAGAAAAGCCCCAAAAAACAAAACAAAAACAAAACAACAAAAAAAGCTGGGAAGCTGGCTGCACAGACAGCACCTAATGCCCAGGGCTCTGCTCTGCTGATGGTGACATGAGCTCAAATAGGAAGAACGCTGCCAGGCGCCCACTCAGTATGTCCTCAATTCACATGAGCCAAGCCCCTGCCCCCATCACAGGCCCCCTGGCCTCGTGCTCAGCTCTGCCTCTTCCACCAACCCTGCTCACTACACTCCACAGCTCCACACGCATATGGGGCTCGACCGTGCCTCAGCAAAGGGCCTTGGCATGTGCTGTTTTCTCTGCCTGGAATACACATTCACACAGCTCCCTTGCTGCCTCAGGCTTTTGCTGAAACATCGCCTTCTCAGGAGCCCCTCCCTGGCTGCCCCATCTAAAGTTCCTGGCAATGTCCCATCCTGTCCTGATGTTAGATGTCATCTCTCTTTAGCATCAACTGCTGACTGTGAGTTCTCCCTCCCAGTAACACCATAAAGGCAGGGGGATTTGCCTGTTTTGTTCACTGCTGTTTCCCCAGCACCTAAGACACAGAAATGTTGAATGGAGCTCGTTCAGTGCTCCGTGGATCCCGTGAACTACATCCATCCCTCTGCGGCTCTGCTAGACCGAGCTGCATGGAGACGAGCTGCATGGAGATTGGGGGAGCACAATGATGACCCGCAGAAACAAAGCGCCACCGCACGGGTGGTTCATGAGCCTCCAAAGCAGGCAGCAAATAACAACAATCACATAACTACAAACGTGACGTCACGGAAGAAAGGTACAAGAGGCTATACACCGTGATGGCCCCAGGGCGGGCACTTTGCAGATATCATCTCCACTTCTCACGATGGCACCCAGTAGGTGTTACGGTTCTCAGTTTACAGAAGGGAGAAACTGAATCTCAGAGAGCAGAAGTGGCCCTTTCTGAGACCTGAATCAAACCCAGATCCACCTCTCCTGGCTGATGGCTGTTCAGCTCCTCCCACTTCTCCATCCCTGGAGAGGAAGTTAAGAGCTAAGCTGCTTAGCTGTAGGTCAAAAGGCAGCTGAAGTTTGAGCGGTGCCACAGTCCCCTTAACCCCTCCTTTATTTTGTCCCTCATGGTGTCTTTCATTGCACTACCTCAAAGCCACCAAGTTGAGCTCCTCCCCTGGGATAGATAAGTCTCTTTGAAGGACAGAACAGGTTCAGTCTCTCAGGAGAGGAGAATGAGGATTCTACCCACATTCAGAGCCAGCCAGGGTGGGGGGCTTCTGTCTTTCTGTAGCCTTTGATGCTGTTCCCTTTTCCTCTTCTTGAGGCAAACACACTCCTGGGATCAGAGGGGAAGCTTCCTGATATACCTCAGTGTCCATGGCTCCAAACCTGCTGGTGTCACCTGAGACAGGCCCAGAGAGAGATGGCACAGTCACTGCTTCAGGCCCAGGGAAGCTCACAGTCACCAACTCCTCCGATGACACTTGGTCACTCAGAACTCTAAACTGTGGATCAGGAGCGCGACCTTGCTTGCTGTTGTATCCCGAGCAGAACTCACTATCACCACCCTCATTTTGCGGAAAGACATCGTGTAAGTGACTCGCTCATAAACACCTCTGCCTCTCTTCAACATTGTAATTAACTGCATTTCATGCTCCTTTCCATCACAGTATAGAAGACCACTAAGCACTGGACAGCAAAACTTGGTTCAGTCTAAGAACCAACTAAGCTTCATGGATGGGGGAAACCTATCCCAGTGGTCTCGCCTTACACTTTGAAAACCAAGGTAGGAGACAGATGAGACGAAAGGTAGGGCCGTTTCCAGAACAAGAGTAGTCGCTAATATGGGAAATACCATTAACAACTCCTACCTGACCTGGGCGACGTATGCTGGGCCCTGCGCTAAGCCTCTTACAAGTATTACATTACTGAATCTAAATGACCGTAACAGGGAAGACTTCAGAAAAAGGAAATAACACGCACCAGGCATGCACAGCAAGTCAGCAGCGGGGTCATGATTAAGCCTGCGCCAAAGTGTAGAGGGTGCCCCTGGGAACCCAGGCCAGGCAGATGGGTGGCCCAGGTCGCGATGGTGACCGAAAGGAAGGCCGCAGCTGGGACCCACGGCGAGGCCCGACGGTGCTGGGGGTCGGGCTCGCGCGTACACACTTACCGGGGTGCAGGTGAGCGCGCAATGCGCGTGCACAGACCAATGCCCCGAGAGGACAGTGAGCGCGTGCGCGAGGCAGATGGTGGCAAGCACGAGCAGCGCGGCTTCGGGGATCTGCACCCAACTGCTGCCCCAGCCCCAGCAGCCAGCGGCTGCGGCACCCAACCAGGCCGGGTAGAGCAGCCCGGCGAATGGCAGCACCGTGAGGCGCCGCAGCAGCGCCAACCGCCGGTACGGCCACACGGCAGCGACCAGCTCGTCACCGTTCGCTATGAGCGCCGGCCCGGCGGCAAGGAGCGCGCGCGGCTGCGGCCCGGGCTTGGGCTGCCTGTCAGGCCGGGCCCCGCAAGGCCGGACCCCGCAGGGCACCGCATTGCCCACCGCCGCCGCCGCTGCCGCCATCTTTCTTAGCGCCGCGCTCACTTCCGGGCAGAGGAACGACTCACTTCCGAAGTTTTACTTCCGGTAAGCCCTGAGCGCCGCCATGGCAGCCTGGACTAGGAAGAACCAGGGCAACAGAACAGGCTGTTCTGCCTACTTCGGGTGCCGCCATGACAGGCTGTGGCCGGAAGAAGAGGCAGGGCGTTGCCATGACAGAGACGGACTGGAAGACCTAACGCTGCCTGCCTCCGCTGCCACGCCGGACTGAGACCGGAAAAGACAAGGCCGGCAAGGCGGGCTGGGTGCCACCATGACAACCTGAACCAAAAAAAGCGAGCCCTCCTCCTTGACTACACCAGCACCACCTGTCACGAGGGGCGAAGCCTGGACCCTGCGGAGGCGGGGTCGGGAGCTCTGGAGTTCAGGAGGCGGGGCCCGTTGCGGGGGCGGGGCTAGTGAGGGGCGGGGTCGGTCACCGCCCCGGAACACAACCACACCGGACAAGAGCCTTAATGTGATAGATAAGAATTACGAAAACTAGCCGGGCGCGGTGGCTCACGCCTGTAATCCCAACACTTTGGGAGGCGGAGGCGGGCGGATCACCTGAGGTCAGGAGTTCAAGACCCAACGTGGTGAAACCACGTAAAAATACAAAAACTAGCTGGGCGTGGTGGCACATGCCTGTAATCCCAGCTACTCGGGAGGATGAGGTAGGACAATTGCTTGAGCCCGGGAGACGGAGGTTGCAGTGAGCCAAGATTGCTCACGGTGAAACCCCGTCTCCACTAAAAATACAAAAAAAAAAAAAAAATTCTCCGGGGGTGGTGGCGGGCGCCTGTAGTCTCAGCTACTCCGGAGGCTGAGGGAGGAGAATGGCGTGAGCCTGGGAGGCGGAGCTTGCAGTGAGCGGAGATTGCGCCACTGCACTCCAGCCTGGGCGACAGAGCGAGACTCCGTCTCCAAAAAAAAAAAAACTTACCACTTTAACATAAAAAAAATGAAAAACTGGTGTTTACTTGAAATTATATACTTATAGGCCGGGCGAGGTGGCTCACGCCTGTAATCCCAGCATTTTGGGAGGCCGAGGCGGGCGGATCACGAGGTCAGGAGATCGAGATCGTCCTGGCTAACATAGTGAAACCCCGTCTCTACTAAAAATACAAAAAATTAGCCGAGCGTGGTTGCAGGAGCCTGTAGTCCTAGCTACTCCGGAGGCTGAGGCAGGAGAATGGCCTGAACCTGGGAGGCGGAGCTTGCAGTGAGCCGAGATCGCGCCACTGCACTCCAGCCTGGGCGACAGAGCGAGACTCTGTCTCAAAAAAAAAAAAAAAAAAGAAATTATATAGTTCTATATTATTAACTGTACTGTTGCATAAATGCTATTTGAACAAAACCACAATAGGACTACTTAACAGTACCAATTAGTAGGATTAAACAGTGTGACAAACAGTAACAATATTTTATGTTTCTTTTTGTTTTCTGATACAGCAAATTTATTTAAACTAAAAATTTATTGGATATTTAAATTTTGTAGCTTATATTGTTGCATATTCTTTTTTTAATTTTTTGAGATGAAGTCTCACTCCGTCGCCCAGGCTGGAGTGCAGTGGCGCGATGTCGGCTCACTGCAAACTCCACTTTCCGAGTTCAATCGATTCTCCCATTTCAGCTTCCCAAGTAACTGGGATTACAGGCGCATGCCACCGCGCCGGCTAATTTTTGTATTTTTTTTTTTAGACAGAGTCTCACTCTGTTGCTCAGGCTGGAGTGCGGTGGTGCGATCTCAGCTCACTATGACCTACGCCTCCTGGGTTCCAGCGGTTCTCCTGCCTCAGCCTCCCGGGTAGGTGGGACTACAGGCGCGTGCCACTATGCCTGGCTAATTTTTTGTATTTTCAGTAGAGATGGGGTTTCACTATGTTGGCCAGGTTGGTCTCGAACTCCTGACCTTGTGATCCGCCCACTTCAGCCTCCCAAAGTGCTAGGATTACAGGCCTGAGCCAGCGCTCCCAGCCTAATGTTTTGTGTTTTTAGTAGAGACGGGTTTCGCCATGTTGGCCAGTCTGGTCTCAAACTCGTGGCCTCTAATGATCTGGCCGCCTCAATCTCCCAAAGTGCTAGGATTACAGGTGTGAGCCACGGTGCCCGGTCCTAGTCTTTTGTTTTGTTTTCTTGGGACAGAGTCTCACTCTTGCCCAAGCTGGAGTGCAGTGTTGCAATCTTGGCTCACTGCAACCTCTGCCTCTTGGGTTCAAACGATTCTCCTGCCTCAGCCTCCTTAGTAGCTGGAATTACAGGCATGAACCACCATGCCTGCTAATTTTTGTATTTTTAGGAGAGATGGGGTTTCACCATGTTGGCCAGGCTGGTCTGGAACTCCTGGCCTCAAGAGCTCTGCCTGCCTCGACTTCCCAAAGTGCTACAGGTGTGACCCACTGCGGCCACCCACTGCATATTCTGGTTAGGTTTTTTTTTTTTTTTTGAGATGGAGTCTCTGTCGTCAGGCTGGAGGCTGGAGTGCAGTGGCATGATCTCAGCTCACTGCAACCTCCACCCTCCGAGTTCAAGCGATTCTCCTGCCTCAGCCTCCCGAGTAGCTGGGATTACAGGCGCCTGCCACTGCACCCAGCTAATTTTTTGTATTTTTAGTAGAGACGGGGTTTCACCTTCTTGGCCAGGCTGAGTCTTGAACTCCTGACCTCGTGATCCACCCGCCTCCGACTCCCAAAGTGCTGGGATTACAGGCGTGAGCCACCGCGCCCGGCCCTGTTTTTTTTTTTTTTGAGATGGAGTCATGCTCTGTCGCCCAGGCGCAATGCTGTGATCTCGGCTCACTGCAACCTCCGCCTCCTGGGTTCAAGCAATTCTCCTGCCTCAGCCTTCTTAGTAGCTAGGATTACAGGCATGCGCCACCACACCCGGCTAATTTTTGTAATTTTAGTAGAGACGGTGTTTCACCGTGTTGGCCAGGCTGGTCTACTCCTGACCTCATGATCCGCCTGCCTCGGCCTCCCAGAGTGCTGGGATTACAGGTGTGAGCCACTGTGCCCGGCTGCATATTCTTAAGATACATGACTTCGTAAAAGGAGAAAGGAAATGTAATAGGACTTAATAATCACATAGTATCAAATAAAATAATCTTCAGTAAAAATAGGAATGACATGGTTCTGTCCCATGATACAGTTCGATATACTTACTTTTTCAGTTTTTTCTCCAATATTAATTCTTTCCCATACAAGGTCCAAGCTTCTGCTCTTGGAGTCTGGGACTGGACCCCTTTCTGGTAGCAATACCTTTATAGAATGTTTACTCCAGGCCGGGCACGGTGGCTCATGCCTGTAATCCCAGCACTTTGGGAGGCCAAGGCGGGTGGATCACGAGTTCAGGAGATTGAGACCATCCTGGCTAACACGGTGAAACCCCGTCTCTACTAAAAATACAAAAACAACAACAACAACAAAAAATTGGCCGGGCATGGTGGCACATGCCTGTAGTTCCAGCTACTCGGACTCAGGAGGCTGAGGCAAGAGAATCGCTTGAACCTGGGAGGCAGAGGTTGCAGTGAGCTGAGATCATGCCACTGCACTCCAGCCTGGGCGACAGAGCCAGACTCCATCTCAAAAAAAAGAAAAAAAGAAAGTGGTTTACTCCAGTTTTTCCCTGCATTTAATAATTTTGTTCCCTTTAAGGCATGTTTTTATTTTCTTGGCTGAAAAGGAGTAGCCTGAGAAGTAAGGTGTAGGAAGCCTTGGCCATGGGACCAATAGCCTCATCTTAAATTCCTGATCTCTGGAGGACATCAGGGCCTTCTACCTGTTCCAGTGTGACCTGGGAGTCTCTCCAGCTCCAAGGCGGAGAGATGGCTTCACTGAACACGGAGTCTGGAATTCCATGCACACTCATGTGAGCGGTGTTCCGGAAAAAGAAGCAGGAGGCGGCTGGGTGCGGTGGCTCACGCCTGTAATCCCAGCACTTTGAGAGGCCGAGGCCGGCGGATCACGAGATCAGGAGTTCGAGACCAGCCTGGCCAACATGGTGAAACCCCATTTCTACTAAAAATACAAAAATTAGCCGGGAGTGGTGGTGGGCGCCTGTAATCGCAGCTACTCGGGAGGCTGAGGCAGGAGAATCGTTTGAAACCGGAAAGCGGAGGTTGCAGTGAGCTGAGATCCTGCCCATTGCATTCCAGCCTGGGCAACAAGAGCGAAACTCCGTCTCAAAAAAAAAAAAAAAAAAAAAGCAGCAGCAGGAAGGACCCACTGAGTACAGGAAGCCGACAGGGCCTGCTCTGGAAAACCAGGAGCTGTAAGGTCAGCCGAAAGGACGAAGAGACCTGAAGTCAATCAAGTAAGTTTTATTAACTTGCCGGGCTGCTCCCCCACAGTTAGAGGAGGCAACCCCGCTTACAGACTACAGCAGGGCTTTATAGGGCGAGGAACTGGGCTGGGGTGTGAAAACTGAGTCGGGGGTGCAGGTGTCCTGACCGCATCCTGGAGATGTTTTTGCCAGCTTTGTTATGCAAGGTGGGCAGGTGTTCTCACCGCATCCTGGAACTGTCTGCCGGTTCAGCTGAAGTCTTTTGAACAAACAGTTACTGGAAGGGTCAGTGGGGAGGAGGTCTACTTCTAGCCCGGGGGGAGTTGTGTGGCGGTCACAAAGGACTGTACTGTAAGACTGATGGGGGAAGGAGGGGAACAGTCTGGTTGGGTTGACCCTAACAGGAGCAAGTTCTGCTTCCATGCAAGTCCAAGTCCAAGGTCCCAGAGAAAGTCCCGCCCTGCGAGGGGCTGCAGGTAGCACCTGTCACTCACACCCCACACAGCGGGCGGATTATCTGAGGATTCCGATCACCTCTCCTGTTGCTTAAGCCCCAGGGGCGGGACCTGGGGCGCCATCCAGTCAAAGGCGCTGTGCGGCAAACTGTCCAATCAGGTGCGCCGGGAGGAGGGGCAACTTCCAAAGCCCGAAGCGGTCTCTTTTCGCGCCGCCCCCCCATTCGGGTCCGGGTTTTAGTTCCTTGGGGAGCCTCTGGTGCCCCGGATACGGCAGATTCTGTCGTGTGGGACCTGTTCTGGCTGCTCCAGCCCCAGGGAAGACCCAGGACACCCGGAAGCCGGAAATGGTGAGCGTGCGGAGCCGGGCGTCCGGAGACCTGAGGAGGAGCTGGTCGGAACCGGCAGTGGCTGGACCTGGGCCTCCCCGCGGCGACTGTGGGGTCTGGGACCCGACTCCCCCAGGCGCAGCTCGACCCTTGGTCCCCTCGGTCGCGGGGTGGAGCTGGACCAGCCGCCCGGACACCGGGTGTCCTGTCCCGGCCCGGAGCCCTCTCAGGGCAGCTCTGCGCCCGCAGCCCCGCGTCTCTCTAGATTGTGCGGGGGCCTCAGGAGGGTCTTAGGGGGAATCCCGCCTCAGGTGTGGGGTTCGTGTGGGAGGAGCCGTGGCCTGTGGGGTCCCCAGTTCCTCCTCTCTTAGGCGGTCCCCGTTTCCTTCGGAGCCTTCCAAAGGTGTGGGAAGCTGGGTTTCAAACCCACGACCCCGTCCCCCAGCCTCGCTCCTCCCAGGGCTGCAGTAAATCCCTAAATTTCCCCGCATTCCCCAACCCTAAGTTTTCCCTCCACTACATCCACTTCACATTATTATTATTATCATTATTTCTATTATTTTTGAGACGGAGTCTCGCTCTGTCGCCCAGGCTGGAGTGCAGTGGCACAGTCTCGGCTCACTGCAGCCTCCGCCTCCCGGGTTCAAGTGATTCTCCTGCCTCAGCCTCCTGAGTAGCTGGAATTATAGGTGCTCGCCACCACATCCGGCTAACTTGTATTTTCAGTAGAGACAGGTTCACCATGTTGGCCGTGCTAAAGTCCTGATCTCAGGTATCTGCCTGCCTCGGTCTCCCAAAGTGCTGAGATTACAGGCTTGAGCCACTGCGCCTGGCAAGACCCAGTGTTTTAACTGTCATCTTTTCCAAGGAGCCGTAGATGGCACTTCTTAAAAAGTTCATTTTCCGTTTGTGAACATTTCACATGCGAGCAAAGCAGAAAATAACCCCCTGACACTCCGATGTTAAAAAAAAAAACACTGTGTCTGCCCTCTTTTTACCTTCCCTAGGCGCGGACACCTTATCAGACAGTCTTTGGGTGGAGGCTCCTCTTGGGAACTTCACAGGGTATTGGGTCCTCAGCCCACCCTCCTATCTTTCTGGTCCTGGGTTTCAGGACCGTCCAGGGATTTCTTCCAGCTGCCCTCTGAAGAATGGGTGAAAAGTCTGTCCTGGCGTGGTTAATCTTTCCTGGTTGTTTGATGAGCCTCCTAGGGAGGAGTTCTTGTCTTTTGAAAAGAAGTTTCCTTAGGAAATTCCAGAGGGAGTCCCTGCTGGCCCTTGGGGGTGGGGTGGGGCCAGAAACAGTAGAAAGAAACTTCTCCCTTCTGAGGCAGCTCAGGCTGGAATGCAGTGTCACAGTCATGGCTTACTAAGGCCTCAACCTCTGGGGCCAAGCAATCCTCCTGCCTCAGTCTCCCAAGAAGCTGGGACCACAGGCATGCGCCACGCCCGGCTAATTTTTATTTTTTGTAGAGACAAGGTCTCACTATGTTGCCCAGTCTGCTCTGGAAGTCAAAAGCGATTCTAGGTGGCTCACGCTTGTAATTCCAGCACTTTGGGAGGCTGGGGCGGGAAGATCTCTTGAGCCCAGAAGTTTGAGACCAGCCTGGGCAACGTGGCGAGACCCCATTTCTACAACAAATACAAAAATTAGCCGGGTATGGTGGCGCATGCCTGTAGTCTCAGCTAGTCAGGAGACTGAGGTGGGAGAGCCATCTGAGCCCGGGGAGGTTGAGACTGCAGTTAGCTGTGATTGCGCCACTGCACTGAACGACAGAGTGAGACCCTGTCTTTAAAAAAAAAAAAGGAAATCTTCCATTATGGCTGCAGAATATGAATACATTCCCACAAAAAAAAGGCATGGTAGGCCGGGCGCGATGGCTCACGCCTGTAATCCCAACACTTTGGGAGGCAGAGGCGGGCGGATCACGAGGTCAGGAGATCGAGACCATCCTGGCTAACATGGGGAAACCCCGTCTCTACTAAAAATACAAAAAAATTAGCCAGGCGTGGTGGTGAGCCCCTGTAGTCCCAGATACTCTGGAGGCTGAGGCAGGAGAATGGCGTGAATCCGGGAGGTGGAGCTTGCAGTGAGCTGGAGATCGCGCCACTGCACTCCAGCCTGCGCGACAGAGTGAGACTCCGTCTCAAAAAATAAATAATAAAAAAAGGCATGGTAGATAAGCAGAAATTAGTGATTTACAAAGATTCACCAGCACATCAGCTCCTCTCCTTTGCAGGTTGGGGAATTTGTGATGGTGGATAACTCTGTTCTGTTTTGTGTTATGTGGATTTGACAGATTACTGCTGAATCCTTTGGGATAAGTTTGGCAACATCTAGAAGTAGTCAGATATGATCTTTTGTTTACTGAATGGTTTATTATGGAAAAAATACTGAATGACATCTGAAAGTGATAGATACTCATCTCTTTTCCTAAGGATACTAATCTTACTCCTAGGGCTCTCTCATGATCTCATGTAATCCCAGTTATTTCCCAGAGTTGCTGCCCCTAATATTAATACCATCACCTTAGGTGTTAGGATTTCTCTTCTTTTTTTTTTTTTGAGACAGAGTCTTGCTCTGTCGCCCAGGCTGGAGTGCAGTGGCGTGATCTCGGCTCACTGCAAGCTCCGCCTCCTGGGTTCAGGGTTCATGCCACTCTCCTGCCTCAGCACCACCCCCTCCCAGTAGCGGGGACTACAGGTGCCTGCCACCACGCCCAGCTAATTTTTTTTGTATTTTTCGTAGAGACGGGGTTTCACCATGTTAGCCAGGATGGTCTTGATCTCCTGACCTCGGTCGTGATCCACTCGCCTCAGCCTCCCCAAGTGCTGGGATTACAGGCGTGAGCCACTGCGCCTGGCCGGGTGTTAGGATTTCAATGAGAATTTGGGGTTGCTGGAGTGCAGTGGCTCCATCTCAGCTCACTGCAAACTCTGCCTCTCAGGTTCAAGGGATTTTCCTGCCTTAGCCTCCCGAGTAGCTGGGATTACAGGCGCCTGCCATCACGCCCGGCTAATTTTTGTATTTTTTTTTTAGTAGAGACAGGGTTTCACCATGTTGGTCAGGTTGGTCTCAAACTCCTGACCTCAGATGATCCGTCTGCCTTGGCCTCCCAAAGTGCTGGGATTACAGGTGTGAGCCACCGTCCCTGGCCTTTTTTTCTTTCTTTCTTTCTTTTTTTTGAGACAGTCTTGCTCTGTCATCCAGGCTGGAGTGCAGTGGTGCGATCTCGGCTCATCGCAATCTCTGCCTCCCTGGTTCAAGCTATTCTCCTGCCTCAGCATCCCAAGTAGCTGGGACTACAGGCACCCGCCACCATGCCTGGCCAATTTTTTTTTTTTTGAGACGGAGTCTTGCTCTGTCACCCATGTTGGAGTCCAATGGTGCAATCTCGGCTTACTGCAACCTCCGCCTCCCAGGCTCTAGCGATTCTCTTGCCTCAGCCTCTTGAATAGCTGGGATTACAGGCACGCGCCACAGCGCCCAGCTAATTTTTGTATTTTTAGAAAATGTTGGCCATGCTGGTCTTGAACTCCTGACCTCAGGTGATCCATCCGACTCGGCCTCCCAAAGTGCTGGGATTACAGTCGTGAGCCACTGCGCCTGGCCTAATTTTTATATTTTTAGTAGAGACAGGGTTTCGCAATGTTGGCCAGGCTGGTCTTGAACTCCTGACCTCAGGTGATCCACCTGCCTTAGCCTCCCAAAGTGCTGTGATTACAGGCGTGAACCACTGCGCCTGGCCTGATATTTTTCAATGTATACTTTTTTCATCATAATCATTTTATTCATGAGACGTTTTCAGACTTCAAGAAAAATTTCAATAGGCTTTGTTCTTTTCTAAAAATTTACTTCAATGGCTTGTAACAGCAGTTCAAGATGAACTGAGGGCAGGAACACTGGCAAACACCTGTAATTCTAGGTACTTGAGAGGCTGAGGCGGGAGAATCGATTTAGCCCAGGAGTTCAAGTCCAGCCTGGGCAACATAGTGAGATCCCCATCTCTTAAAAAAATGTGTGTGTGTGTATGTATATATATAAATTATATGTATGATTATATATATATTTATAAGTTGTATGATTTTATATATAATATATTTATAAATTTTATGTATGATTATATATATATTTATAAATTTATTTACTTATTTTATTTTTTTACTTTCGAGACAAAGTCTTGCCCTGTTGCCCAGGCTGGAGTGCAGTGGTACAATCTCGGCTCACTACAACCTCCGCTAAATCTATTCTCCTGCCTCAGCCCTCCCCCACGCCTGGTAGCTGAACCCGGTAGCTGAATCCTGAGTAGCTGGGATTACAGGCGCCCTCCACCACGCCCAGCTAATTTTTTGTAGCTTTAGTAGAGACAGGGTTTCACCATGTTGGCCAGGCTGGTCTCGAACTCCTGACCTCATGGTCCTCCTGCCTCGGCCTCCCAAAGTGTTGGGATTACAGGCGTGAACCATCACATTCAGCCCTATATGCATTTTAGAACGAGCTTTTTTTTTTTTTTTTTTTTTTTTTTGGTCTCTGTTGCCCAGGCTGCAGTGCAGTGGCACGATCTCAGCTCACTGTAACCTCCGCCTCCCAGGTTCAAGCGATTTTCCTGCCTTAGCTTCCCAAGTACCTGGGATTACAGGCACCTGCCACCATGCCTAGCTAATTTTTTGTATTTTTAGTAGACACGGGGTTTCAACATGTTGGCTAGGCCAGTCTGAAACTCCTGAGCTCAGGCAATCCTCCCACTTCGACCTCCCAAAGTGTTGGGATTACAGGCATGAGCCACTGTGACTGGCTGGTATTTTTATTTCTGAAAAACAAAACAAAACAAAACAAAACAGACATGGGATTTTGATAGGGATTGTATTGAATTTGCAGATCATTTTGGGTAGTATTACCTTCCAAATAATGTAAAGTCTTTTTTTTTTCTTTGACACAGAGTCTTGCTCTATCACCTAGACTGGAATGCAGTGGCACGATCTTGGCTCACTGCAACCTCCACCTCCTGGTTTCAAGCGATTCTCCTGCCTCAGCCTCCTGAGTAGCTGGGACTACAAGCGCATGCCACCACGCCTGGCTAATTTTTTTTTTTTGTATTTTTAGTAGAGATGGGATTTTACCATGTTGGCTAGGCTGGTCTCAAACTCCTGACCTCAGGTGATTTGCCTGCCTTGGCCTCCCAAAGTGGTGGGATTACAGATATGAGCCACTGTGCCGGCTTTTTTTTTTTTTTTTTGAGACAGAGTCTTGCTCTGTCGCCGAGGCTGGGGTTCAGTGGCATGATCTCGGCTCACTGCAACCTCCACCTCCTGGGTTCAAGCAATTCTTCTGTCTCAGTCTCCGGAGTAGCTGGGATTACAGGCACGTGCCACCACACCTGGCTAATTTTTGTATTTTCAGTAGAGACAGGGTTTCATCATGTTAGCCAGGCTGGTCTTGAACTCCTGACCTTGTAATCCACCCACCTCGGCCTCCCAAAGTGCTAGGGTTGCAGGCATGAGCCACCGCACCTGGCCAAATAATGTAAAGTCTTCGAACACATGAACACAAGATATTTTTCAATTTTTCTTTAATTTCATTCAGCAACATTTTGTTGTTTTTAGTGTACAAGTAGTCTTTTGACTTCTTGGTTTTGTAATTTCTAAGTGTTCAATTCTTTTTTTTTTTTTTTTTGAGACAGAGTCTCACTCTGTCGCCCAGTCTGGGCTATTTGGTGTCCTGGGTTTTATATTTGTTGAGGTTTTTTAAATTATTATTATTATTATTATTTTGAGACGGAGTCTCGCTTTGTCGCCCAGGATGGAGTGCAGTGGCGCGATCTCAGCTCACTGCAACCTCTGCCTCCTGAGTTTAAGCGATTCTCCTGCCTCAGCCTCCCAAGTAGTTGGGATTACAGGTGCCTGCCACCGTGCCTGACTAATTTTTGTATTTTTAGTAGAGACGGGGTTTCACCATCTTGGCCAGGCTGGTCTTGAACTAACATTTTGATCCACTTGCCTTGGCCTCCCAAAGTGCTGGGATTACAGATGTGAGCCACCGCGCTTGGCCTTTTCAATTCTTTTTGGTGCTATTGTTTGTGGTATTGTTTTCTTAATTTCTTTTTCACATTATTCAGTTTTGGTGCATATAAATGCAACTGACTTTTTTGGTCTTGAGACAGTCTCCCTCTGTTGCCCAGACTGGAGTACAATGGTGTGATCTCGGCTCACTGCAACCTCTGCCTCCTGGGTTCAAGTGATTCTCCTGCCTTAGCCTCTCGAGTAGCTGGGACTACAGGCATGGGCTACCACACCTGGCTAATTGTGTATTTTTAGTAGAGATGGGGTTTCACCATGCTGGTCAGGCTGGTCTTGAACTTCTCACCTCAAGTGATCTACTCGCCTCGACCTCCCGAAGTGCTGGGATTACAGGCGTGAGCCACCGCACCCAGCCCCATTGTTTTTCATATTTGAACCATCCTTGAATTTTGCGGATAAATCTCTCTTGATCATGTCATATAATCCTTTAAATATGCTGTCAGGTATGATTTGCTAGCATTTATTTGAGGATTTTTTGCATTGATATTCATAAAGGGCATTTGTAGTTTTCTTTTTTGTTGTGTCTGTCTTTTGTGTCAGCATAATTTTGACCTCATAGAGGGAGTTTGGAAATGTCCCCTCTTCAGTTTTGGAAGAGTTTGAGGAGGATTGATAGCAATTCTTTTTAAAATTTTTGGGATTTCAGCAGTGAAACTATTTGGTGTCCTGGGTTTTGTATTTGTTGAGGTTTTAAAAATTATTATTATTATTATTTTTTTGAGATGGAGTCTCATTTTGTCACCCAGGATGGAGTGCAGTGGCGCAATCTTGGCTCACTGCAACCTCCGCCTCCCAGGTTCATGCCATTGTCCTGCCTCAGCCTCCCCAGTAGCTGGGACTACAGGCGCCCGCCACCACCCTGGGTTACTTTTTTGTATTTTTAGTAGAGATGGGGTTTCACCATGTTAGCCAGGATGGTCTCGATTTCCTGACCTCGTGATCCACCCGCCTCTGCCTCCCAAAGTGTTGGGATTACAGGCATGAGCCACCGCGCCCAGCCAATTTATTATTTTTCTTAATTTATGTTATTTTTTTTGAGACGGAGTTCCACTCTTGTTGCCCAGGCTGGAGTGTAATGCCATGATCTCAGCTCACTGCAACCTCCGCCTCCCGGGTTCATGCGATTCTCCTGCCTCTGCCTCCCAAGTAGCTGGGATTACCATTGTCCGCCACCACGCCCAGGTAATTTTTTGTATTTTTAGTAGAGACGGAGTTTCACCATGTTGGCTAGGCTGGCCTCGAACTCCTGACTTAAAGGGATCCACCCGCCTTGGCCTCCCAAAGTGCTGGGATTACAGGCATGAGCCACCGTGCCCGGCTGTTTTTTTTTTTTATTATTACTATGCCAATTTCCTACTACTACAGCTCTGTTCAGATTTTTTGTTTTTTCATGACTCAGTCTTGGTAAATTGTGTATGTGTAGACATTTGTCCACGTAATCAGTTTTATAATTTGCTGAAGTATTCTAAAGGACTTCTGAAATTAAGCCTGAGTTGTACAGTTTTTTGTCCTCTGCTGTATGTATGTATTCTGCTGCTGTTGCTGTGAGTGTAAGGGGTGAGGTGAGGGGAATCATTCTATTGACCTATGACTTAGCCTCATTTAAAGATAATAGGCCGGGCATAGTGGCTTATGCGTGTAGTCCCAGCACTTTCAGAGGAGAAGGTGGCAGATCGCTTTAGCCCAGGAGTTTGAGAGAAGCCTGGGCAACACAGGGAGATCCTATCTTTACAAAAAATACAAAAATTAGCTGGGTGTGGTGGTGCCCACCTGTAGTAGGGAACAAGGTGGGATGATCACTTGAGCCTGGGAGGTTAAGACTGCAGGGGCCATGATTGTACCACTGTACTCTAGTCTGGACAACAGAGTGAGATCCTATCTCAAAAAAAAATATTATATCAATCTTTATTTATTTATCTATTTATTTGGAGACAAAGTCTCACTCTGTCACTCAGGCTGGAGTGCAGTAACACAATCCTACTCACTGCAGCCTTGAATTCCTGGGCTCAAGCAATCCTCCTGCCTTAACTTCCCAAGTAGCTAGGACCACAGGCACCTGCTAACATACCCTGCTAAGGTTTTAAAAAAAAATTTTCTAGAGATGGCTATAACTTTTAATTTTTTTGTTTTTTGAGGTGGAGTCTTGCTCTGTTGCCCAGGCCCACCATGCCAGGCTAATTTTTCTATTTTTAGTAGAGACCAGTTTTCACTATGTAGGCCAGGCTGGTCTTTAACTCCTGACCTCAAGTGTTCCGCCCTACTACTACTCTACATGCCTACTCTGTTATTAACCAAGTTTTCATATGAATACTGGCCCATTGAAGACTCTCTTCTTTTTCCTTGATCTATTTGTTTATCTCTCTGCTAATAGTATGCTGTCCTGAATGTGATGGTTTGGAAATCCTTGGTGTTTGTTAGGCAAGCCATCTACCTGCTATTCAGAAGTCTTTGACTATTCAGAAGGCTTTGACAATTATTAGATGTTAATTCCTGCACACCAGGTGGTGGGAGGTTTGGAAAAGTAGCTTTTGTTGACCTAAAATGTCTGTTTTGGGGATTTTTTTTGTTTTGTTTTTGAGACAGAGTCTCGCCCTGTTGCCCAGGCTGGAGTGCAGTGGCATGATCTCAGCTGACTGTAATCTCCGCTTCCTGGGTTCAAGTGATTCTTCTGTCTCAGCCTCCCAAGTGTCTGGGACTACAGGCATGTGCCATCACGCCTGGCTAATTTTTTGTATTTTTAGTAGAGATGGGGATTCACCATGTTGGCCAGGCTGGTCTCAAACTCCTGTCCTCAAGTGATCCACCTGCCTCGGCCTCCCAAAGTGCTGGGATTACAGGTGTGAGTCACCACACCCAGCTGTATTGGGTATTTATGAAATTTTATAAGGCTATCATTTGGAAGAAGGGATATCTTATTGAGTTTTTTCTAGGAACACGTGTTATCTTTCCACTTCATACTGCTTTGACATTACCTGATAGAAATTTTAAAATTCTTCCATTAGGACAATTAAATATTGATCATGAGTCTTATTTACTACTTGATTAAATTTGGTCTAGAGTAAACCGCTTGCAAGCTTCAGGATATTCTCTCTTGGTATAACCACATGGGATGAGCTCAGTTTCCCAGTGGACAAGTTGTGACAACAGGTGTGACATATTGTCTCCCAGGAAAGCTCATTAAAGACTCTGTGCCCAGAGTGTTTTTCTGGGGCTAGTGCCCTAGGCACCGCTTCTACTTTTTGGAACAAAAGAGTAGGCTTTCATAAGGAAAACAGTTCAGTCAGTACCATCCTGTTTGTCAATACCATAAACCGTTTAGCCACAGTGAGCCACTTTGTCACTTAAGTTGATGGGATCCCTCTCGTAGTCTAAGTTGACCCCGATAGTAGCAAAGGTCGAACTTGGTGAACAGGCCTTTCTAAGGATACCCAGACTCAGGACTGCTGAAATGAGTGCTGTCTGCACACCAGGTGGTGGGAGTTTGTTGTGACGGGTACTAGAGATCCACTCTGCAAAGAGCATTCGGGGCAACACAGCAGCACAACTGACTCCCTGGACCCACCATGGAGAGGGTGGTCCTCCTCTGTGGCTGGCTCTCTGAGTAGGTCAGTTCTCACACCGGAACTGCTGTGAGGGAGTAAGTGCGTGTAGGTAGAGAGGAGGAGGCTGATGACTCAATCATGGAGTGAGTGTTTGGAGAGCCCGGCGTCATGGGATCACTCATGTATTGAGTAGAGATCCCCAGTGCTGAGTCTCACCCCTCCTACTCCACACCTGTGGGATGTTTCAGGACTCAGTGGCCTTTGAGGATGTGGCTGTGAACTTCACCCAGGAGGAGTGGGCTTTGCTGAGTCCTTCCCAGAAGAATCTCTACAGAGACGTGACGCTGGAAACCTTCAGGAACCTGGCCTCTGTCGGTAAGAAGGACAACATTTCCTTCCTTAGTCAATTAGAAGACAAGTGTGCTTTGGTCACCAGTGTGGTTGCACAATTTGGAATGTGGAAAGAGAATACGTTGGTGAATAAATCGGGCATCGTGGGCCAGGTACAGTGGCTTACCCTTGTAATCCTAGTGCTTTGGGAAGCCACGGTGGGAAGATTGCTTGAGTCCAGGAGTTTGAGACCAGCCTGGGCAGCATGATGAGACCCTGTCTCTTTAAAAAAAAAAAAAAAAAAAAAAAGTAGGGGGTGGGCAGTTGTGGTAGCTCACGCCTATAATCCCAGCACTTTGGGAGGCCGAAGCAGATGGATCACCTGAGGTCAAGAGTTTGAGACCAGCCTGGTCAACATGGCGAAACCTCGTCTCTACTAAAAATACAAAATTAGCTGGGTGTGGTAGTGCATATCTGTAATTCCAGCTACTCGGGAGGCTGAGGCAGGAGAATCACTAGAACTCGGGAGGCTGAGGCAGGAGAATCACTAGAACTCAGGAGGCGGAGGCTGCAGTGAGCAGAGATTGCGTCACTGCACTCCAGCCTGGGTGGCAGAGTGAGACTTTGTCTCCAAAAAAAAAAAAAAAAATCAGGCATTATGGCAGTGTTTAATGAACTTAGAACCTAGTGATTTTTCTGTAGTTTTAAATAATTCATAATGATTTCTCTGGGTCTACATTTTAGGAATCCAATGGAAAGACCAGGACATTGAGAATCTGTACCAAAATCTGGGGATTAAGCTAAGGTAATCTCCACTCACAAGAGGAAGCAGTGTCTCTTGAGGGAATCTTAGCATGTCAGGAAAATTAAAAAAAAATACAAGACAAATAAGTACAATGTTAGGTTTTTAACTGATTATTAGAAGATTGCCACCAAAAATCTGTCCTTCAATGTAATGTAGATGTTGAGTGTCTGGACAGGGTACTAAGAATCTGTGACATGGATGTCACTGTTTGGATAATTGCTTTGGGGAGCTGGGTAGCAGAATCATCAGTATACTTCCTTTCTAATAATTCTGACCCAGGAGAAAACCTCCACTTTTCCTGATTTTGGTAGCAGCATAAGTCTTAAGACATGTCAATTAGTAGAAAAGCATTAATAAACCAAGCATTGATAATGCGCTTGTCATTTTTCATAGAAGTCTGGTGGAGAGACTCTGTGGACGTAAAGAAGGGAGTGAACACAGAGAAACTTTCAGCCAGATTCCTGATTGTCACCTGAACAAGAAAAGTCATACTGGAGTGAAACCATGCAAATGCAGCGTGTGTGGGAAAGTCTTCCTCCGTCATTCATTCCTGGACAGGCACATGAGAGCTCATGCTGGACACAAACGATCTGAGTGTGGTGGGGAATGGAGAGAGAAGCCCCGTAAACAGAAACAATGTGGGAAAGCCTCCACTTCCCCCAGTAGTGGTGCACGGCGCACAGTAACACCAACTCGAAAGAGACCTTATGAATGCAAGGTGTGCGGGAAAGCCTTTAATTCTCCCAATTTATTTCAAATCCATCAAAGAACTCACACTGGAAAGAGATCCTATAAATGTAGGGAAATAGTGAGAGCCTTCACGGTTTCCAGTTTCTTTCGAAAACATGGAAAAATGCATACTGGAGAAAAACGCTATGAATGTAAATACTGTGGAAAACCTATCGATTATCCCAGTTTATTTCAAATTCATGTTAGAACTCACACTGGAGAAAAACCTTACAAATGTAAACAATGTGGTAAAGCCTTCATTTCCGCAGGTTACCTTCGGACCCATGAAATCAGATCTCACGCGCTGGAGAAATCCCACCAATGTCAGGAATGTGGGAAAAAACTCAGTTGTTCCAGTTCCCTTCACAGACATGAAAGAACTCATAGTGGAGGAAAACTCTACGAATGTCAAAAATGTGCCAAAGTCTTTAGATGTCCCACGTCCCTTCAAGCACATGAAAGAGCTCACACTGGAGAAAGACCTTATGAGTGTAATAAGTGTGGTAAAACCTTCAATTATCCCAGTTGTTTTCGAAGACATAAAAAAACTCATAGTGGAGAAAAGCCATATGAATGTAAAAGGTGTGGTAAAGCCTTTGGGTGGTGCAGTTCCCTCCGAAGACATGAAATGACTCACACTGGAGAAAAACCCTTTGATTGTAAACAATGTGGTAAAGTCTTTACTTTTTCAAATTACCTTAGACTTCATGAAAGAACTCATTTGGCCGGGCGTAGCCAGTGCTTTGGCAGGAGGCAGGGGGATCACCTGAGCCCAGGAGTTTGAGACCAGCCTGGGCAACATAAGAAGGCCCCATATCGGCCGGGTATGGTGGCTCACGCCTGTAATCCCAGCACTTTGGGAGGCCGAGGCAGGTGGATCACCTGAGGTCAGGAGTTCAAGACCAGCCTGGCCAACATGGCAAAACCCCATCTCTACTAAAAATACAAAAAATTAGCTGGGCATGGTGGCGGGCACCTGTAATCCCAGCTAATCAGGAGGCTGAGGCAGGAGAATCGCTTGAACCTGGGAGGCGGAGGTTGCAGTGAGCTGAGATCGTGCCATTGCACTCCAGCCTGGGCGACAAAAGCGAGACTCCATCTCAAAAAAAAAAAAAAAAAAAAAAAAAAATTGCATGGTGGCTCACGCCTGTAATCCCAGCACTTTGGAAAACCTAGGTGGGCAGATCACGAGGTCCAGAGATCGAGACTATCCTGGCCAACATGGTGAAACCCCGTCTCTACTAAAAATACAAAAATTAGCCAGGCGTGGTGGCGTGTGCCTGTAGTCCCAGCTACTCGGGAGGCTGAGGCAGGAGAATCGCTTGAACCAGGGACTTGGAGGTTGCAGTGAGCCGAGATCACGCCACTGCACTCCAGCCTGGTGACAGAGTGACACTTCGTCTCAAAACAAAACAAAAAAAAGATGGCCCCATATCTCCAAAGAAAAAAAAAATTAACTGGGTGGGGTGGTGCATCCCTGTAGTTCCAGCTGCTCAGAAAGCTGAGGCGGCAGGCACCCTTGAGCCTGGGAGGTTGAGGCTGCAGTGAGCTGAGATCGTGCCACTGCACTCCAGCCTGGATGACAGAGTGAGACTCTGTCTCAGAAAAAAAAAAAAGGGAAAGAAATAATTCTCATTTATACAGGAGAGAAATCCTATGAATGTAAGGAATATGGGAATACATTCAGTTTCCAAAGATATGAAAAGACTAACTGGAAAAAAATCCAAAGACCTCAGATATTCCAGTTCTATTCAGAGCCATAAAAGGACTCATACTGGAGAAAAATTGTAGAAATGTACAGAATATGGGGAAACTCTCATTGCTCTCATCTCCATTCAAAGACACATGTCAGTGCACACTGGAGATGGATGATATGAATCGAAGAATACACACTGGATGGAAACGTTAGTAGTTTGGAAAATACAGGAAACTTCAATTTTAACAACAATTAAAATTCACATAGACTGTGCACAGTGGCTGTCACCTGTAATCCCAGCACTTTGGGAGGTTGGGGTGGGTGGGTTGCTTGAGGCCAGGTATTCGAGACCAGCCTGGCAAACTGGAGAAATCCCATATATACAAAAAATACAAAAGTTAGCCAGGGATGATGGTGTTCGCCTGTAGTCCCAGCTACTCAGGAAGCTGAGGTGGGAGGATTGCTTGAGTTTGGGAGGTCGAGGTTGCAGTGAGTGGAGATTGCGCCACTGGACTCCAGCCTGGGTGACAGCGAGACCCTGTCAAAAATTAATCATCTGAGAACATCCACTCGAAAGAAATCCTATAAATGTAAGTAATTTTGAAAGCCTGATGCAAATTAATTATTATATAATGCTCAAAAACTTGATCATGAATGAGTTATTACACAAAGTTATAAATATATAGCATTTATCAGGGCTCATTCTTTTTTCTTTTTCTTTTTTTTTTTTTTTTGAGATGGAGTCTTGCTCTGTTGCCCAGGCTGGAGTGCAGTGGCACCATCTCGACTCACTGCAACCTGCGCCTCCTGGGTTTGAGCAATTTTCCTGCCTCAGCCTCCTGAGTAACTGGGATTATAAGCGCATGCCACCACACCTGGCTAATTTTATTTTTTTATTTTTATTTTTATTTTTTTTGAGACGGAGTCTCGCTCTGTGGCCCAGGCTGGAGTGTAGTGGCGCGATCTCGGCTCACTGCAAGCTCTGCCTCCCGGGTTCACGCCATTCTCCTGCCTCAACCTCCTAAGTAGCTGGGAATACAGGCGCCTGCCACCACGCCCGACTAATTTTTTTGTATTTTTTTAGTAGAGACGAGGTTTCACCATGTTAGCCAGGATGGTCTCGATCTCCTGACCTCGTGATCCACTCCTCTCGGCCTCCCAAAGTGCTGGGATTACAGACGTGAGCCACCGCGCCTGGCCTTTTTTTATATTTTTAGTAGAGACAGGGTTTCACCATGTTGTTCAGGCTGGTCTCAGACTCCTGACCTCGTGATCTGCCCTCCTTAGCCTCCCAAAGTGCTGAGATTACAGGTGTGAGCCACCGCGCCTGGCCTTTTTTTTTTTTTTTTTCCGAGACACAGTCTTACTCTGTTGCCCAGGCTAGAGTGCAGTGGCACAATCTTGGCTCACTGTAGCCTCTGACTTCTGGGTTCAAGCAATTCTCCTGCTTCAGTCTCCGAAGCATCTGGGATTACAGGCGCACGCCACCATGCCCAGCTAAATTTTTGGTATTTTTGTAGAAACAGGGTTTTTCCACATTGGCCAGGCTGGTCTTGAACTCCTGACCTCAAGGAATCCACCCTCTTCAGCCTCCCAAAGTGCTGAGATGATAGGCATGAGACACCACACCCGGCCCCTGTGGCTCATTCTTAAAAAGGATCTTTGGATTATGGGTTTCCACTTTTGCAAGGAAACGTGAGAATTCCATAGATACTCTTTAAGCAGTGGTACCTGAGGTTTAATAGGAAGTGTTTTTATCCTAAGTTAGTTAATAAAATTTTTTTCTATCCATTTTAAAGAGTGTTGGATCTGTGGGTGAAGTGAAATTTATTTCTAATATGTAAGCAGGTTTAATTTTTATGTAGTGTTTAATTGTTCTGTGATTAATGGGCCATTACAAAATGAGTCTATTTTTGTTTGTTTTCTTTTGTTTTTGAGACGGAGTCTTGCTCTGTCACCAGGCTGAAGTGTAATGGCGTGATCTTGGCTCACTGCAACCTCCACCTCCCAGGTTCAAGTAATTCCCCTGCCTCAGCCTCCTGAGTAGCTGAGACTACAGGCGCGTGCCGACATACCTGGCTAATTTTTTGTATTTTAGTAGAGACGGGGTTTCATTGTACTGGCCAGAATGGTCTTCATTTCCTGACCTTGTGATCCACCCCACCTTGGCCTCCCAAAGTGCTGGGATTACAGGAATGAGCCACCGCGCCCGGCCCATGAGTCTTTATTAATAGAGATTTCTTGCTGGTGTTATGTGGCAGATTCTGCATATTCCTCACCCATCATATGTATTCCACTTTCCTTTATTATGGGGAAAACTACTTTTTTTTATGGGGAAAACTACTCTTTTTGGCATGATACAATGTTTACTCCATTTTCTTTGCTAATAAGGACTTGGTATCAATTTATCAGTATGTAAAGTTTACCATAGAGTATTGTCTCATGTGAATCATTCCCATTTTTTGCCCTTTACTCTTTGTCATTATTTGAGTATTATTTGGATGGTTCATTTTGACTTAAGGACAGCCCTGTGATACGACAATATTTTTATCTAATCTGATGGAGAAAGCATTTAGTCTCCTGATCAAGTATGGTATTAGCTGCAGGTTTTTAATAAATGCCTTAATTCAGTTTGAAGAAGTTCCCTTCTGTTAATTATTTATTGTTTCATCAAGTGCTATTGAACTTTTTTGCATTTATTGGGATGATCCCGTTTTGTTTTTTTTTTTTTTTTTGAAACAAAGTTTCGTGCTTCTTACCCAGGCTGGAGTGCAGTGGCTCAATCTTGGCTCACTGCAACCTCCGCCTCCTGGGTTCAAGTGATGCTTCTGCCTCAGCCTCCCAAGTAGCTGGGATTACAGGTGCCCTCCACCACGCCTGGCTAATTTTTTGTATTTTTAGTACAGATCAGGTTTCACCATGTTGGCCAGGCTGGTCTCGAACTCCTGACCTCAGGTGATCTGCCTGCCTCAGCCTCCCAAAGATCCTGTGGTTTTTAGTCAGTTTTGCATTGCTGTAAAGGAATGCCTGACACTGGGTAATCTGTAAAGTAGAGATTCATTGGCTCACGATTCTGCAGGTTATAGAGGAAGCATGGTATCACATCTGCTGGGTTTCTGGTGAGGCCTCAGAGCTCTTACTCTTGGCAGAAGGTGAAGTGGGAGTAGGTATGTCACATGGCAAGAGTAGGAGAGGGGAGGTCTCAGACTCTTGAGTGAGCATTCACTTATCCCTAAGGGATGGTGCTAGGCCATTCATGACAGATCTGCCCCAATGGTACAATACTTCCCACTAGGCCCAACAGCCAACAAGCCAACACTGGGAATCACATTTCTTTTTTTTTTTTTTCTTTTTTTGAGATGGAGGTTTGCTCTGTCGCCGATGCTGGAGTACAATGGCACGATCTTGGCTCACTGCAACCTCCACCTCCTGGGTTCAAGCGATTCTCCTGTCTCAGCCTCCCAAGTAGCTGGGATTACAGGCGCACCACTACGCCCAGCTAATTTTTGTATTTTTAGTAGAGATAGGTTTTCACCATGTTGGTCAGGCTGGTCTCCATCTCCTGACCTCTTGATCCGCCCGCCTTGGCCTTCCAAAGTGTTGGGATTACAGGCGTGAGCCACTGCGCCCGGCCTGGGGATCACATTTCAACAAGAGATCTGGAGAGGACACATCTAAGCCATATAATTCCATCCCTATGCCTCCACATCTCATGTTCTCATATTGCAGAATACAATAATCCTTTCTCAATAGTCACCCAAAGTCTTAACTCATTCCAGCATTAACTCAAAAGTCAAAATTCTCACGTAAGACTCATGAAATGAAATGTCCATATTGTGGGGGTGGGGGGGTGGGACGGAGTAAAACTGCAGGGCCTTTGTATGCAATCACTTAAATTGTTATTAGCTTAAAATAGACTTCGATAGCTAAGATTCTTTTTGTAACCCTCATGGTAGCCCAGAAGAGAAAACCTATAGCAGATACACAAAAGAGAAAGGAATCAAAGCAGAAAATCATTAACTCTCAGAGAGACAGAAAGAGGAAGAAAGGAACAAAGGATCTATAAAACAGCGAGAAAACAGTTAAAATGGGAATAGTAAGTCTTACCTATCAACAATTACTTTATTTTTTGTTTTATTTTATTTTATTTTTTGAGACAGAGTCTCACTCTGTTGCCTAGGTTGGAGTGCAGTGGCGCAATCTCAGCTCACTGCAACCTCCGCCTCCTTGGTTCACGCCATTCTCCTGCCTTAGCCTCCTGAGTAGCTGGGATTACAGGTGCCTACCACCACGCTGAGCTAATTTTTGTATTTTTAGTAGAGACGGGGTTTCACCCTGTTGGCCAGGCTGATCTCGAACTCCTGACGTCAGGTGATCTGCCCGCTTCTGCCTCCCAAAATGCTGGGATTACAGGCGTGAGCCACCGTGCCTGGCCTCTATTTATTTAGATACAGGTTCTCGCTCTGTTGCCCAGGATGGAGTGCAGTGGCATGATCTCACCTTACTGCAACCTCTGCCTCCCAGGTTCAAGCAATTCTCCTGCCTCAGCCTCCTGAGTAGCTGGGGTTACAAGCACATGCCACCACACCTGGCTAATTTTTGTATTTTTAGTAGAGACGGGATTTTACCATGTTGGCCAGGCTGGTCTGGTGACCTCAAGTGATCTGCCTGCCTCAACCTCCCAAAGTGCTGAGATTACAAGTGTGAGACACCATGCTTGGCCAACAATTACTTTAAATGTAAATGGATTAAATTTCCAGTCAAAATTTATGGAGTAGCTGAATAGATTTTTAAAACCCATAAAAAACACTACTGAACTATAAGCTGCCTACAAGGGACTCCCTTCATTATTATTATTACTATTCTTTGACACAGAGTCTTGCTCTGTCGCCCAGGCTGGAGTACACTGGCATGATCTTGGCTAACTGTAACCTCCGCTTCCTGGGTTCAAGTGATTCTCCTAACTCAGCCTCCCGAGTAGCTGGGACTACAGGTGTGCACCACCATGCCCAGCTAATTTTTGTATTTTTAGTAGAGACAGTGTTTCACCATGTTGGCTAGGCTGGTCTTGAACTCCTGACCTCATGATCTGCCTGCCTCAGAATCCCAAAGTGCTGGGATTACAGGTGTGAGCCACGACTCCCTTCATTTTTTTTTTTATTTTTTGAGACAGAGTCTTGCTCTGTCACTTAGGCTGGAGTGCAATGGTGCAATCTTGGCTCACTGCAAACTCCGCCTCCTGGGTTCAAGGGATTCTCCTGCCTTAGGCTCCAGAGTAGCTGGGATTACAGGCACGCTCCACCATACCCGGCTAATTTTTTGTATTTTTAGTAGAAATGGGGTTTCACCATGTTGGCCAGGCTGGTTTCTAACTCCTGACCTTGTGATCCACCAGCCTCGGCCTCCGAAAGTGCTGGGATCATAGGCGTGAGCCACTGCGCCCGGCCACGACTCCCTTCATTTTTAAGGATACACTGGTTGGGCGCAGTGGCTTACACTTTGGGAAGCCAAGACAGGCAGATCACTTGACCCCAGGAGGTCGACCCCAGGAGGTGAGCTGTGATTGTGCCACTGCGCTTGAGCCTGGGCAATGGAGACCCTGCCTCAAAAAAAAAAAAAAAAAAAAAAAAAAATGGTATATGCAAACAATGTAATATTCCTTAGCCTTATAAAAAGACATCCTTTCACATGCTACAACATGGATGAAACTTGAGGACATTATGCAGAAATAAGCCTGTCCTGAAAAGACAAATACTGCGTGATCCTACACAGATGATCCATGGAAAATTGTCAAATTCATAAAATCAGAAACCGAATATTAGTTGCTAGCAGGTAAGGAGGAGAGGGGGAAGTGAGGAGCTATTATTCAGTGGGTACAGAGTTTCAGTTTTGCAAGATGAAAACTTTCTGGAGATTGGTTGCAACCCCAGGTTAGTATAGTTGATATTACTGATCCGTACGCTTAAAAATCATTAAGGGCTGGGCATGGTGGCTCACACCTGCAATTCCAGCACTTTGGGAGGCTGAGGCGGCCAGATCACTTGAGGTCAGGAGTTCGAGACCAGCCTAGCAAGCATGGCGAAACCCTGTCTCTACTAAAAATACAAAAATTAGCCAGGCGTCTTGACGCATAACTGTAATCCCAGCTACTCGGGAGGCTGAGGCAGGAGAATCGCTTGAACCCGGGAGATGAAGTTGCAGTGAGCTGAGATCGTGCCACTGCACTCCAGCCTGGGACACAGCAAGACTATGTCTCCAAAATAAAATAATAAAAAATATATAAAATGGACATACACACATAGCCCTTCAGACAAACAAAATCACGACCTTGTCACTGCACATACAGCTGCAGACACAACCAACTCACAAGCCCTCCCGAGTAATGTCCCAGTGACACCAACGGATTCCCCCAGACAGGCAGAGCCCAGGCCCTTGGCACTCTATCCCTACCGGCACTCCATCCCTACTGCTTTCCCTCCCTCCTGGGGACTAAGGCCCATATGATACATTTTATATATATATATAATATATATAATATTTATATGTATATATATTTTAATTATATTAAATATTAATATATTTTATTTATATTAAATATTAATATATTTTATTTATATTAATATATAAATAAATTATATAGTTATATATTATATTGCTATATTATGTGTAAATAAATTATATATTTATATTTATATATAAATATAAATAAAAATATATTTTTATATATATATATATTTTTGAGATGGAGTCTCGCTTTGTCACCCAGGCTGGAGTGCAATGGCGCAATCTTGGCTCACTGCAACCTCTGCCTCCCGGGTTCAAGCGATTCTCCTGCCTCAACCTCCAGAGTAGCTGGGACTACAGCTACTCATAAAGATATGAGACCTCATATCGTTTTTTTTTTTTTTTTGAGGTAGAGTCTCACTCTGTCGCCCAGGCTGGAGTGCAATGGCATGATCTCGGCTCACTGCAACTTCCACCTCCTGGGTTCAAGCAATTCTTGTGCTTCAGCTTCCTGAGTAGTTGGAATTACAGGCCCCTCCCATCACGCCCAGTTAATTTTTGTATTTTTAGTAGAGATGGGGTTTTGCCCTGTTGGTCAGGCTGGTCTGGAACTCCTGACCTCAGGTGATCTGCCTGCCTTGGCCTCCGAAAGTGCTGGGATTACAGGCATGAGCCACCACACCTGTCCCAGAGACCCCATATCTTAAAAAATTAAATTAGCTGGGTGTGGTGGTGTGTGCCTGTGGCCTCTAAGGCAGGAGGATAACTTGAGGCCTGAATTTGTGACTAGCCTGGGCAATACAGTGAGACCTGGTCTCTTAAAAAAATACTAAATCTTTTATCACTTACAAAGAAATGGGAACTCTGAGACCCCACCAGTTTAAATAAGTTTACGTGGCCCAATATAAGTTAAACAGGGTGTTCAAGGATTGGAACTTATTTTTTATTTTAGAGATGGTCTCACTCTATCTGGAGTGTGGTGGCGTGATGATGGCTCACTGTAGCCTCAAACGGGGCTCAAGCGATCCTCCAGCCTCAGACTTCCAAGTAACTAGGACCACAGGCTCTATCAACCACAGTTGGCTACCTATCTATCTATCATCTATCTATCTGTCTGTCTGTCTATCTGTCTTATCTATACAGAGTTTCGCTCTGGTTGCCCAGGCTGGAGTGCAATGGTGTGCTCTCGGCTCACTGCAATCTCTACCTCCTGGGTTCAAGCAATTCTCATGCCTCAGCCTCCCGAGCAGCTGGGGTGACAGGCTTGAGCCATCACTCCCTGCTAATTTTTTGTATTTTTAGTACAGATGGGGTTTTGATATATGGGTGAGGTTGGTCTCGAACTCCTGTCCTTAAGTGATCTACCCGCCTTGGCCTCCTAAAGTGTTTGGATTACAGGTGGAGCCATTGCACCTAGCCAGATAAAAGTTTATACTGCTCTTTTTCTCTCTAGTTTTTTATTTTTGACAGAGTTCCACTCTTTTTGCCCAGGCTGGAGTGCAATGGCGTGATCTCGGCTTACCGCAAACTCTGCCTCCCGGGTTCAAGTGATTCTCCTGCCTCAGCCTCCTGAGTAGCTGGGATTACAGGCATGTGCCACCACGCCTGGCTAATTTTGTATTTTTAGTAGAGATGGGGTTTCTCCATGTTGGTCAGGCTGGTCTCGAACTCCTGACTTCAGGTGATCTGCCCGTCTTGGCCTTCCAAAGGACTGAGATTACAGGCGTGAGCCACCACGCCCGGCTTTCTTTTTTTTTTTTTTTTTTTTGAGATGGAGTCTCGCCCTGTTGCCCAGGCTGGAGTGGAGTGGTGCGACCTTGGCTCACTGCAACCTCCGCCTCCTGGGTTCAAGCGGTTCTCTGCCCCAGCCTCCCGAGTAGCTGGGATTACAGGCGCCCGCCACCACGCCCGGCTAATTTTTGTACTTTTAGTAGAGACGGGGTTTCACCATGTTGGTCAGGCTGGTCTCTAACTCTTGACCTTGTGATCTGCCTTCCTTGGCCTCTCAAAGTGCTGGGATTACAGGCGTGAGCTGCCGCACCCACCCGGCCTTCTCTAGTTTCTTAAGGTGGAAGATTACATTATTATTATTATTATTTTTGAAACGGAGTCTCGCTCTGTCACCCAGGCTGGAGTGTAGTGGCGCAATCTCGGCTCACTGCAAGCTCTGCCTCCCGGGTTCAGGCCATTCTCCTGCCTCAGCCTCCGGAGTAGCTGGGACTACAGGCGCCCGCCACCACGCCTGGCTAATTTTTTGTATTTTTAGTGGAGATGGGGTTTCACCGTGTTAGCCAGGATGGTCTCGATCTCCTGACCTCGTGATCCACCAGCCTCGGCCTCCCAAAGTGCTGGGATTACAGGCGTGAGCCACTGCGCTGGCCCAAGATTACATTATTGATTTAAATATTTCTTCTTTTCTGATGTATATATCCAATGCTCTAAATGTAGCTCTAAGCACGGTTTTTGCTATATCCTCCCCACCCCCGGTTTTTTTTTTTTTTTTTTTGAGATGCAGTCTTGCTCTGTTGCCCAGGCTGCAGTACAGTGGTGTGATCTCGGTTCACTGCCATCTCTGCCTCCCGGGTTCAAGCGATTCTTCTGCCTCAGCCTCCTGAGTAGCTGGGATTACAGGCATGCGCCTCCACACCTGGTTAATTTTTTTTTTGTATTTTTAGTAGAGATGGTGTTTCACCATGTTGGCCAGGCTGGTCTTGAACTCCTGCCCTCAAGTGGTCCACCCACCTCGGCCTCCTAAAGTGCTGGGATTACAGGCATGAGCCACCGCGTCCAGCATATTCCACAATTTTTTTGAGACAAAGTCTTGCTTAAAGTTCAAAATCAGTAAATTGGACACACTTAACTACTATTATTATTTTCGAGACGGAGTATCGCTGCTCTGTTGCCCAGGCTGGAGTGCAGTGTCTCGATCTCGGCTCACTGCAACCTTTGACCCCCAAGTTCAAGTGATTCTCGTGCCTCAGCCTCCTGTAATGTCAGCTGCGATTACAGGTGTGTAATCTGTGCCTGGCCTCATTCAAATCATTGAATGTTGGGGGAGAGGTGGAGAAAATCATTTGTGCTGAGTCTGTGGATGTTATATGCCAAGGAAGAGGCCCAGTTGATAAGAGGGCTCAGGCCTTGTGAGAGCTTGGTCAACCCATCAGGGGCAGCTGTGTTCACTCCTCTGAGTCCTCTACCTTATGTCCTCCTGAGCACTTGGCATTTCTACTCTGGTGACAAAAGGTCCCAGTCTCAAGTCTCTTCTCAGGTGATGCTGTGACTCGCGCCTGTAATCCCAGCACTTTGGGAAGCTGAGGCAGGCAAATCGCTTGAGGTCAGAAGTTTGAGACCAGCCTGGGTAACACGGTGAAACCCCATTGCTATAAAAAAATACAAAAATTAGCCAGGTGTGGTGGTGCACACCTGTAAGGCCCAGCTACTTGGGAGGCTGAGGCTGAGGATTGCTTGAGCCAAGGAGATCAAGGCTGCAATCATCCATGATCGCACCACTATACTCCAGCCTGGGTGACAGAACAAGACTCTGTCTCAAAATAAAACAAACAAAAAAAGAAGGCAAGGCACAGGTGGCTCACACCTATCCCAGCACTTTGGGAGGCCTAGGCAGGCAGATCACCTGAGGTCAGGAGTGCAAGACCAGCCTGGCCAACACAGTGAAACCCCATCTCTACTAAAAATACAAAAAAATTAGCCAGCCATGGTGGCACACACCTGTAACTTCAGCTACTAGGGGAGGCTGAGGCAGGAGAATCTCTTGAACCTGGAAGGTGGAGGTTGCAGTGAGCCGAGATCGAGCCACTACACTCCATCCTGGGCAACACAGTGAGACTCCATCCCCCTGAAAAAAAAAAAAAAAGTCCAGTGGTGGCCAGACACATGGTGGGCTTGGGAACGGAAGTGCTGGGTGCACTCCGTGGTGTCCTGCTAAGATAAGTAAACAACAAAAAGGAAGGGGCCCCAGGTGGGGGAGAACAATGAACAATTCTTCTGAGAAACAGCTAATCACAAAACAACTCAGGGGCACAATGACCTCCCCCATGATCCTATAAAGTTTCCCTCCAGCCCCCACCTCTTGGCAGACAGCTCCTTCTCTGCTGTGCTGCCCGTTGCACTTGCAATGCATTTTCATACTTTCTCTATTAAACTTGCCTTTCTTTACCTACAGCTGTCTTGGTAAATTCCTTTACTGCCCCCGAAACTGGCTCTCGCTAGGTGCACCCAAGACACACTCCAGCCTGGGCGACAGAGTGGGACCCTGTAAAACGAAAAACAAAAACCCCCAAAAGATTAGCCTCTTTAGGCTCTCAAGGACAGCATTTTTTTTTTCATTGCTAATGAAAGAGAATCCAAACTTTCTGTGAAGCAAAAGTCCCACATTTCTTGGTGTGTTCCAGGAAGTCCAATTTTTAGACTTGGAGGATTTGGCCATGAAGGAGCTGACTGATGTGTTTGGTGGAGGTGAAGGGACCCCAGCCCAGGGAGAAGCGCCTCCCCGATCTGGGATCTGCTGGCCTCAATGACCCTCAGATGCCATCGAAGTGGGTGAACACAGCCTGGAAGCTCAGGAGGCCTGAATGGAGGGGAGGGAATAGCGCTGCTCTAAGCTCTGACCTGCTGGTGGGGACAGGACCCGCAAGGCTCAGCTCTTTGCCTCTGGGCAGGTTTGGAAAAGGTCCTTGGGATGGAGTGACTCTTATGACCTCTTCTGGGGACTCCAGTGTTTTTAGCATCTCCTCCATTGCCTCTTCTTGTTTGGAGATTTTGGACCTCTCCTCTTGCAGTTCTTGAACCAGGGAAGTTAATTCTTTCATCAGCATCTAGTTGATCCTCTTCATCTTTCTGTAAGCATCTGTAAGGCTGGTTTTTTTTTTTTTTTTTTTTTTTGAGACAGAGTCTTGCTGTGTCACCCAGGCTGGAGTGCAGTGGTGTGATCTCAGCTTACTGCAACCTCTGCCTCCTGGGTTCAAGCAATTCTCTGCCTCAGCCTCCTGAGTAGCTGGGATTATAGGCACCCACCACCACGCCCAGCTAATTTTTGTATTTTTAGTAGAAACGGGGTTTCACCATCTTGGCCAGGCTGGTCTTGAACTCCTGATCTTGTGATCCACCCACCTCGGCCTCCCAAAGTGCTGGGATTACAGGTGTGAGCCACCGCGCCCAGCCAAGGCTGGGTATTTTTAGAGATGCCTTCTCTAGCCTGGCATTCTCCAAAGATGCCTCCCTCTCTGCATACTCTTTTTTGGCAGCACTTGAGCTTGGCAAGTGTTGGCATTTCTCCTCAATCTGAGCAGCCAGGGCTTCCGCAAGCTGCTTTTCATGTCTTCCATAAAGTTGACTCCTAACAGACTGAACAAGTCTCAATAAAAACAGGAGACATGGCCAGACATGGTGGCTCATGCCTGTAATTCAGCACTTTGGGAGGCCGAGGTGGGCGGATCACAAGGTCAGGAGATCAAGACCATCCTAGCTATCAAGCTGAAACCCCATCTCTACTAAAAATACAAAAAATTAGCCGGGCATGGTGGCACATGTCTGTAGTCCCAGCTACTCGGGAGGCTGAGGCAGGAGAATCACTTGAACCCGGGAGACGGAGTTTGCAGTGAGCCAAGATCACGCCACTGCACTCCAGCCTGGGCGACAGAGCGAGACTCCATCTCAAAAACAAAACAAACACAACACAGGAGACCCACCAATAAGCTGATGAGATGTGGACACACCAGTGTCGCCCCCTTGAGGCTGTGGAAAGTGAGTTGCAGACTCAGGTCATGGGGTAGCAGCTCCACCACCACCTTGCCCAGGTTTGCAAGGGTCAGCCCAGAACCCAGCTCCACAGAGGATCACAGCCCCTCCATGGCACTGCAGCCACCACAGGACTCTACCCAGTAACCTTGGATCCCAGTATTACAACAAATTCCAGATAACCCTCAACATTCTGCCTGGAACCCAGCCAGCAACAGGCATCCCGGATTGGTCCGTTATACAGCTTTCACTGGGCAGTGGGATTTGTAAATGCAATGTGCCTGCCTCCATTGCTGTGTAATCATTCTTCTCCCCCTCTTTCTTGTTCTTAATATGAAATTAAAAGATAGTGAAATGAGGCTGGGCCGTGGTGGCTCACACTTGTAATCCCAGCACTTTGGGAGGCTGAGGCAGGTGGATCACTTGAGACCAGGAGTTCGAGACCAGCCTGGCCAACATAGCGAAACCCTGTCTCTACTAAAAATACAAAAAATTAGCCGGGTGTGGTGGCACGCACCTGTAATCCCAGCTACTCAGGAGGCTGAGACAGGAGAATTGTTTGAACCAGGGACGCAGAGGTTGCAGTGAGCCGAGATTGTGCCACTGCACTCCAGCCTGGGGGACACAGTGAGACACTATCTCAAAAATAAAAAAAATAAAAATAAGAAAAAAAAAGTGAAATGTGTCCATCAACTGCAGGGCTTTACAGCTTTTTAAAACTTTATATACCCTGCAGCATATAACAGCACTATCAAACTATCAGTTATGTCCATTAACTCAGGAATCAGCCCCTTGGTAACTTGTCAATTAATACTCACCCACCCCTCCAAAGGCCGTGTCTGTTTCAATTTGTATTAACAAATTAATATATCAGTTTGTCCAGTTCTTCAACTTCACAAAAGTTCTTTTTCTTATTTTTTTGAGAGGAAGTCTCACTCTGTTGCCCAAGCTGGAGTGCAGTGGCAAGATCTCGGCTCACTACAACCTCCACCTCCCAGGTTCAAGCGATTCTGCTGCTTCAGCCTCCTGAGTAGCTGGGACTACAGGCATGGGCCACCATGCCTGGCTATTTTTTTTTTTTTTTTTTTTTTTTTTTTGTAGTTAGTAGATACAGGGTTTCACTATGTTGGCCAGGCTGGTCTCGAACTCCTGACCTTGTGATCCGCCCGCCTTGGCCTCCCAAAGTGGTAGGATTACAAGCATGAGCCACCGCGCCTGGCCTCTTTTTCTTATCTCTTTTGAGACTGGGTCTCACCCAGGCTGAGTGCAGTGGCAGGATCACTGCTCACTGCAGCCTTGACCTCCGGGGCTCAAATGATCCTCCTGCCTCAACATCCCGAGTATCTGGGACTATGGGTGTGCGCCACCATGCCCAGCTAATTTTTTTATTTGTTTATTTTTTTTTGAGATGGAGTCTCACTCTGTTGTCTAGGCTGGAGTGCAGTGGCACCATCTCGGCTCACTGCAACCTCCGCCTCCTGGGTTCAAGCGAGTCTCCTGCCTCAGCCTCCTGAGTAGCTGGGACTACAGGCGTTCGCCACCATACCTGGCTAATTTTTGTAGTTTTAGTTGAGATGGGGTTTAGTTGAGATGGGCCAGGCTGGTCTCAAACTCCGGACCTTGTGATCCGCCTACCTTGACCTCCCAAAGTGCTGGGATTACAGGCATGAGCCACCGGGCCTGGCCTTTTTTTTTTTTTTTTTTTTTTGAGATGCAGTTTCACTCCTGTTGCCTAGGCTGGAGCGCAATGGTGCAATCTCGGCTCACTGCAACCTCTGCCTCCTAGGTTTAAGTGATTCTCCTGTCTCAGCCTCCTGAGTAGCTAGGATTACAGGTGCCTGCCACCACGCCCAGCTAATTTTTGTATTTTTAGTAGAGACAGGGTTTCACCATGTTGGCCAGGCTGGTCTCTACTCCTGACCTCAAGTGATCCATCCACCTTGGCCACCCAAAGTGCTGGGATTACAGGCATGACCTACTGTGCCCGGCCCAGCTAAATTTTTTTTTTTTTTTTTTGTAGAGATGGTCTCCTTTGCCCAGGCTGGTCTCCAACTCCTGGATGCAGGCGATCTTCCTGCCTTGACCTCGCAAAGTGCTGGGATTACAGGTGTGCACCTGGCATGGTTATGGTTTAACATTATGAATATAATTCATGCCACAGAATGGTGCACTTAAAATGGATAAAATAAAATTTTGTATGAAAAACCCTTTAGCTCTATGAAACACCCAGTTAGGCTGGGCACGGTGGCTCATGCCTGTAATCTCAGCACTTTGGACGGCTGAGGTGGGAGGATCATTTGAGGTCAGGAGTTCCAGCCTGGCCAACATGGTAAAACCCCATCTCTACTAAAAATACAAAAATTAGCCGGGTGTGGCGGGTGACTGTAATCCCAGCTACTTGGGAGGCTGAGGCAGGAGAATTGCTTCAACCCAGGAGGTGGAGGTTGCAATGAGCTGAGATCGTGCCACTGCACTCCAGCCTGGGAAACAGTGAGACTCTGTCTCACAAAAAAAAAAAAAAAAAAAAAAAAAGGAAAAAAGAAACACCCAGTTAAGATGATGTAATAAGCTCCTGAGTGGGAAACTATTTTCAAACTACACATACAGCAAAGAACTAGTATCTCGAATATATAGAAAAAACTGTCACCCTTGTTTAGAAACACAGACATCTAACAGTGATGTCACCATGTATAATAAAGGGATTCTAGGTTTGAGCCACCACTCCTGACTCTTAAAGAGAATTTTGAAATGTAAAAAGCCATGGTATCTCCAAGGCAATCAAATTCCTATTCTCACTGGTATATTTAAGAAAAACAGGCCACATGCATTTGCTCACATCTGTGATCCCAACACTTAGGGAGGCCGATCGCTTGAGCCCAGGAGTTCAAGACCAGCCTGGGAAACATAGTGAAATCCCATCTTTATTAAAAATAAAAAAATTAGCAGGGTGTGGTCACCTGCTTCTGTAGTCTCAGCTACTCAGGAGGCTAACGTGAGAGGATTGCTTGAGCCAGAAGGTGAAGGCTGCAGTGGGCTATGATTGAGCCATTGCACTCCAGCCTTGGGGACAGGGTGAGACTGTCACCAAAAAAAAAAAAAAAGGCTGGGTGTGGTGGCTCATGCCTGTAATCCCAGTACTTTGGGAGGCCGAGGTGGGCGGATCACTTGCGATCAGGAGTTTGAGACCAGCCTGGCCAATATATTTGTTGAAACCCTGCTTCTACTAAAAATACAAAAGTTAGCCGGGCGTGGTGGTGCATGTCCGTAATCCCAGCTACTCAGGAGGCTGAGGCAGGAGAATCGCTTGAACCCGGGAGGTGGAGATTGCAGTGAGCCGGGATTGTGCCACTACACTCCAGCCTGGGCAACACAGCGAGACTGTCTCAAAAAAAAAAAGAAAAGAAAAACAAAAAAGGGGTATGTAAATTTGGCATAAACCTGGAAACTCAATACTGTTAACAAATTGGACCAAAACTCCTAATGAATTTACTTATTTCAACCACTTTATTCAAATATGCATATCCTACACAATACACCCAGTTAAAGTGTATAATTCATAGGTATAGTATATTCACAGATACATGCAATCATCACCACAGTGGATTTGCATCACCTCAAAGAGAAACCCCTGTACCCTTTAGGTATCCACTCCCCCCATCCTCCCATCTTTTTTCCTCAACACCCAGCCCTAGGCAGTGAGCAATTGACTTTCTTTCTCTGCAGATTTCTCTGCTCTGGACTTTCATGTGAATGAAATCATACCATACAGGGAATTTTTAACTGGGTTTCATTTACTATAGTTTTTTGAAGGGATATCCATGTTGTAGTATGGTCCTGTACATCATTTAGATTTATGATGGAATTATTAATATTTTCCATTGTCTGGCTATTACATATTTTATCCATGCATTCAATGATGGATTGGTTTCTACCTTTTGGCTGTCATGAATAACACCACTATAAACGTTCATGCTCAAGGTCTTGTGTGGACATGTTTCCATTTATTTCTACCTACAACAAAAACTGATGTCATATGGAAATTCTGTTTAGTAGTTTCTTTCAAATTTAAAAGGTTTGAAGATTATTTTTTTTTTGTGGCAAAAACTCTTAAGACTAAATATAATGGCTGGGAATGGTGGCTCACGTCTGTCCCAGCACTTCGGGAGGCCGAGGCAGGTGGGTCACCTGAGGTCAGGAGTTCGAGACCAGCCTGGTCAACATGGCGAAACCCCATCTCTACTAAAAATACAAAAATTAGTTGGGCATGGTGGTGTGTGCCTGTAATTCCAGCTACTTGGAAGGCTGAGGCATGAGAATTGCTTGAATCTGGGAGGCAGAGGTTGTAGTGAGCCAAGATCACGCCACTGCACTCCAGCCTGAGCAACAAGAGCAAAACTCTGTCTGAAAGAAAAATTAAATATACCAAGTTAACCCCAAGTGTATAGGTCAGCAGTGTTAAGTCTATTCACACTGTTGGGCAACAGATCTTTAGACCTTTTCAATCTTGCAAAACCTAAAATCTATATCCATTAAACACTACTTCCAACTGCCCACCACCCCAGCCCCATTCTACAGCCCCCATCCTCAGCAACAACCTTGCTGCACTGTTTCTGCATTTTGACTACTTCAGCTAGTCCATATGAACGGAATCCTACAGCATTTATTGTTTGATGACTGCCTCATTTCACTCAGCCTAATGTCCTCAGGGTTCATCGGTGTTGTACCAACTGACAAAGTTTCTTTCTCTTCTCTTTGAGATCTTGTTGTGAAATCTTTGGGATACACACCCAGAAGTGGAATTACTGGATCATATGGTCATACTATTTTTCTTTTTTTTTAAAATTTATTTTTAGATGGAGTCTCACTCTGTCGCCAAGCTGGAGTGCAGTGACATGATCTCGGCGCACTGCAACCTCCATCTCCCGGGTTCAAGCCATTCTCCTGCCTCAGCCTCCTGAGTAGCTGGGATTACAGGTGCGCACCACCACACCCAGCTAATTTTTGTATTTTTAGTAGAGATGGGGTTTCACCATGTTGGCCAGGATGGTCTCGATTTCCTGACCTAGTGATCCACCCGCCTCAGCCTCCTAAAGTGCTGGGATTACAGGTATGAGCCACCATGCCTGGCCTTCATTTTTTTTACAACCTGTTCTTCACAATGCTGTTTTTCATAATGGCCCATCAATGCATAAGCACTCCAATATCTCTCTGTCTTCACGAACACTTTTTATTTATTTATTTATTATTTATTGAGATGGAGTCTTGCTCTGTCGCCCAGGCTGGAGTGCAGCGGCACGATCGCAGCTCACTGCAACTGCCGCCTCCTGGGTTCAAGTGATTCTCCTGCGTCAGCCCCTGGAGCAGCTGGGATTACAGGCACGTGCCACCACACCCAGCTAATTTTTGTTTCACCATGTTGGTCAGGCTGGTCTTGAACTCGTGACCTCGTGATCTGCCTGCCTCGGCCTCCCAAAGTGCTGGGATTACAGGCGTGAGCCACCGCACCTGGCCTGCTATTCTGATGTTGGCCATTCTAATTGGTGTGAGGAAATACCTCATTATGCACTTTTTTTTTTTTAAAGACCGAGTTTCTTGTTGCCCAGGCTGGAGTGCAGTGGCGTGATCTCAGCTCGCTGCAACCTACGCCTCCTGGTTCAAGTGATTCTCCTGCCTCAGCCTCCCAAGCAGCTAGGATTACAGGCATGCACCACCATGTCCAGCTAATTTTGTATTTTTAGTAGAGACAGGGTTTCACCATGTTGGTCAGGCTGGTTTCGAACTACTGACCTCAGGTGACCCACCCGCCTTGGCTTTCCAAAGTGCTGAGATTACAGGCGTCAGCCACCATGCCCGACCTCATTATGCTTTTAATTTGCACTTCTCTTATGATCTCTGATGGTGAGTGTGTGTGTACAGATATTTCAATGGCATCCTTTTGTATTTTGCAAAAACAGGGAGTATATATATACTATTTTTGCAAAATAGCAGTTGAAATTTTGGTGTAGATTTTATTAAATCTGTAGATGACTTTGGGTAGTGGAGACATCTTAACAATATTAAGTCATCTGGGCTGGATGCAGTGGCTCACGCCTGTAATCCCAGCACTTTGGGAGGCCAAGGCCGGTAGATCACTTGAGGCCAGTTTGAGACTAGCCTGGCCAACATGGCAAAACCCTGTCTCTACTAAAAATACAAAAATTAGCCAGATGTGGTGGTGCATGCCTGTAATCCCAGCTACTCGGGAGGCTGAGGCAGGAGAATTGGTTGAACCCAGGAGGCTGAGGTTGCAGTGAGCTGAGATTGCGCCACTGCACTCTAGCCTGGGAGACACAGTGAGACTCTGTCTCAAAAAACAAAAAAATATAAAGTCATCCGATCTATGAGCATGGAATTCTCTGAGAATACAGAAAAACACAATAGTTCTTTTTCTTATTCTCAAACAATAACATGCAACACTTCTGCGACCAGATGTGGGGGGTCTTTCCACACACACCAAGCAAGCAATTCTGCAGAGCATTCCTCTCCAGCAGACACCAGGAGGCTGCCCCCTAACTGAACTAAATTCTGATGCTAGTTGGAGATAGCATCAGATTCCACAGGTTCAGGTCCCAGTGCCATAAGACTGCCCTCACCTCACGTGCCAGTTAATTACTTAATTAATTTTTTTGAGATGGAGTCTCGCTCTGTCACCAGGCTGGAGTGCAGTGGTGCGACCTTGGCTCACTGCAACCTCCACCTCCCACGTTCAAGCCATTCTCCTGCCTCAGCCTCCTGAGTAGCTGGGACTACAGGTGCCTGCCACCATGCCTGGCTAATTTTTGTATTTTTAGTAGAGTTGGGGTTTCACCGTGTTGGCCAGGATGGTCTCGATCTCTTGACCTTCTGATATGCCTGCCTCGGCTGCCCAAAGTGCTGGGATTACAGGCGTGAGCCACCGCGCCTGGCCTGGAATTCTTAACAGGACCATTAGGATTAAACAAATTTTACTGGGGGTCTGAAGAAATGATGTAATCAAGCGCCTGGCTTGATTACATCATTGGATATTGGTGATAGACTTAAACTTCAGCACATCTCTCCTCCAGGTGAGGCAGGGAACTTAAGGCCAATTCACGCTGACTTCCTAAAGCTGGGTCAAAGGAAAACACCAAGGTCTGGGGGCAGAGAATCTAAGGCCAATTAACGCCAACTGCCTAAAGCTAAACCAAAAGGAAAAACCCCACCTCCCCAAGCCTGGAGCAGCAAAGGATCAAAGGCTACTTTTCCTCCAGCCCTCCCATTTCCACCACATCTCAGATGGAAAGTGCCCCAGAATGGCTGCGGGCCAAGCACGGCCCATCCCTTCATCTTCAGAGGGCACCAATTCACCTCAGCCTTTAGCCACCAGCCAAATCTTTCATCCAGATAAGGGGTAACTGATGGGGACCTCGAAAGGAGTACTTAAAACCCAGAAAACTTTGTAACTGGTCCCTTGAGCTGCTTGCTCGGGCCCACTTCCACCCTGTAATGTGCTTTCTCCCTTTAATAAATCCCTGCTTTTGCGGCTTCGGTCCTGGGTTTTGTTCCTTTGTGTGTTTTGTTCAGTTCTTTGTTCAAAAACTCCAAGGACCTGGACAACTCACACTCACGGCCTTCCTTCCAGTAACACAGGGGAGTCAGGGGTGAAGCAGAGTATCCCAACCATCTAATCACGTGGTTGCTTCCCCTGGCAACCACCCCATCCTGAGGCTATGCACGGCCCGCAGTCACTAGTCACCTCAACATCACTTTGATTCCAAGGCTTTTAGGAGCTGTAGGCCAAGGAAACAGGAACGAACCAAAATAAATATTTCATAATATCACAGGTATCTTTCTAGGTATTTGTATCTTTCTTTTTTTTGAGATGGAGTCTCCCTCTTGTTGTCCAGGCTGGAGTGCAGTGGTGTGATCTCGTCTCACTGCAACCTCTTCCTCCTGGGTTGAAGTGATTCTCCTGCCTCAGCCTCCCTAGTAGCTGGGACTACATGCACGCACCACCACGCCCGGCTGATTTTTGAATTTTTAGTAGAGACGGGGCTTCACCATATTGGCCAGGCTGGTCTCAAACTCCTGACCTCAGGTGATCCACCTGCCTCGGCCTCCCAAAGTGCTGAGATTACAGGTGTGAGCCACTGCGCCCAGCCTCTTTAGTTTCTTTTAGCAATGCTTTGTAGCTTTCAGTGTAGAAGTCTTTTATTTTCTTGGTTACATTTATTCTCAAGTATTTGTTTGTTTTTGCGCCATTGTAAATGGGATTGTTTTCTTAATTTTCTTTTCTGCCTGGTCACCGCTAGTGTGTAGAAACACAATTCATTTTTTTTTTTTTTTGCTGATTTTGTTTTTTTCGCCTTTGCTGAAATCCCATAGAGTCAGCCCTCCATATTCCTGGGTTCTGCATCCATGGATTCAACCAGCTACAAATTGATAATATTCAGAAAAAAATAGGATGGCTGTGTCTGTAATGAATATGTGCTTTTTTTCCCCCTTATTATCTCCTAAACGACTTATTATAAAAACTATTTACACAGCAGTTGCATTGTATTAGGTATTACAAATAACCTAGAGATGATTTAAAGGATACAGGAAGATGAGTGTAGGTTATGAGAAAAGAACTTTTATCGAAGAATGTGAGACTGTGGCAGGCCAGGTCTCACTAACGCAGGTCCATAACAACTGTTTCAGTACTGACTGAGTGGTTAAGTTAAATATTAAAAGCCAGCGCCCTCACATAAAGGCTGGGATGTAACAAAAGCCCACCAAAAAGTTTTTTCTAGGCCTTTCTTGGGCTTTAATGCATGACAAAAATAATGAAGGAATTTTTTTTTTTTTTTTTTTTGAGACGGAATCTCACACTGTTGCCCAGCTGCGATCTCGGCTCACTGCATCCTCTGCCTCCCAGGTTCAAGCGATTCTCCCGCCTCAGCCTCCTGAGTAGCTGAGACTACAGGTGCCCGCCACCACACCTGGCTAATTTTTTGTATTTTTAGTAGAGATGGGGTTTCACCGTGTTAGCCAGGATGGTCTCAATTTCCTGACCTCATGATCCACCCACCTCGGCCTCCCAAAGTGCTGAGATTACAGGCGTGAGCCACCGCGCCCAGCCACGTTGTTTTATCTTGTTTACTGCTGAAGGTGTCAGGGTGAGGGCGGCTTGGGTGGGCTGAAGCTTCCTCTTGCTTACAGCCCAGACAGTTGCCCGGACTAAGGAAGCCGACATCTTTGCTGTCCTGGTGCCCCGGTACCTCGAGCCAGAGCTCGGCTGCCTCAGCCTCTTTCCGTGGACATGGCGGGCGCATTCAGTTCAAAGAATTTTTAAATTTCCATCTTGATTTCATCCAACGCTCATCCAGAAACAGGTTGATCTTTAATTTTTTATTTAATTTCCATGTATTTAATTTCTAAAATTTATTTAATTTCCATGTATTTGCATGGTTTTGATGGTTCATTTGGAGTTGATTTTCACTTTTATTCCACTGTAGTCTGAGAGAGTAGTTGATATAATTTTGATTGTGTTAAATTTATTGAGACTTGTGGCCTATCATATGTCTATCTTGGAAAATGTTTCAAGTGCTGATGAATAAAATGTATATTCTGCAGTTCTTGGGTAGAATGTTCTGCAAATATTTTTTAAGTCCATTTGTTCCCGGATATAGTTTCAGTCCATTGTTTGCTGTTGTTGTTGTTGACTTTCTGTCTTGATGACTTGTCTACTGCTGTCAGTAGAGTACTGAAGTCCTTCATTATAACTGCGTTGTCATCTATTTCATTTCTTAGGTCTAATAGTAATTGTTTTATGAATTTGGGAGCTCCAGTGTTAGGTGCATATATATTTAGGATTGTGATGTTTTCCTGTTGGACTAGTCCTTTTATCATTATATAATGTCCCTCTTTGTCTTTTTTTTTTTTTAAACTGTTTTTGCTTTAAAGTCTGTTTTGTCTGATGTAAGAATGGCTACTACTACTTGCTTTTGGGGTGCATTTGCATGGAATACCTTTTTCCAACCCTTTACCTTAAGTTTAAGTGAGTCCTTATGTGTTGGGTGAGTCTCTTGAAGACAGCAGATATTTGGCTTGTAAAATCTTTTTTTTTTTGAGTTGGAGTTTAGTTCTTGTTGTCCAGGTTGGAGTGCAATGGCGTGATCTCAGCTCACCGCAACCTCCACCTCCTGGGTTCAAGCAATTCTGTTACCTCAGCCTCCTGAGTAGCTGGGATGACAGGCATTCACCACCACGTCTGGCTAATTTTTTTTTATTTTTAGTAGAGACAGGGTTTCTCCTTGTTGGTCAGGCCAGTCTCAAACTCCCAACCTCAGGTGATCCGCCCACCCCAGCCTCCCAAAGTGCTGGGATTACAGGCATGAGTCACTGCACCCGGTCTGGTAAACTCTTATCCATTCTGCCATTCTGTATCTTTTAAGTGGAGCATTTAGGCCACTAAATTAGTAGCATTTAGGCCAAGAATCACTATCAGTTATACCACCATACATTACAATGCCTGTCATTGAAAGGCTTGAACACGTTGTAATCCATTCATCTGTATTCAAGTTTGCAGTTATGGTGGAAACTTTGGCCTATTGATCATCCTGCTGATTAAATAGTCTGTCAAGAGAAAGCAGAGATGCATGAGCATCAACATGGAAAACAGTGACAATGGTAGTGTGCGCCAGGATTCAGATATCTTCCTAGTATTGTTTTCCCCAAACCTCTTTATTCCCATTTAACCATTTGTTTTGTTACCATTGGGATATCCCCGTGGTAAGACCATTTGCTACAGACCAAGAGTTGGTATACAAGTGACAAATCCCTCTGGCCTCCTCTTGAATAGCTCAGAGGATGGCTACTAGTTCAGCTAACTGGCTGTTCCCACCCCTTTCTTCATCAGAAATGTTTATTTATTTTTTTTTTGAGACTGAGTCTCACTCTGTCCCCCAGGCTGGAGTGCAGTGGCGCTATCTCAGCTCACTACAAGCTCCGCCTCCTGGGTTCACGCCATTCTCCTGCCTCAGCCTCCCGAGTAGCTGGGACTACAGGTGCCCGCCACCACGCCTGGCTAATTTTTTTGTATTTTTTAGTAGAGACGGGGTTTCACCGTGTTAGCCAGGGTGGTCTCAATCTCCTGACCTCGTGATCCGCCCGCCTCGGCCTCCCAAAGTGCTGGGATTACAAGCGTGAGCCACCGCGCCTGGCCTAGAAATGTTTATGTTTTTAACAGGATTATAAGCCATGGCCTTTGAGCATCTGGTCCCACCAATGTATTTGGTGGATCCATTCCTAAACCAAGCATGTTTCTGATCCTCTGGGCGTAGTTCTTTAAAGGATTTGTCCCATTGGGCAGGGGAGGTTTCCTTCCCTATCTGTAGGACTTGCTCGGTGATTTCCTGAGCTGGGAAGTTTTGTACATCCTTAGATGGAGGACTTGTATGTCACAAATAGCTGTAAATTAACCTACTAATGCTGCACCAGACACTATAACCCACGTCCTATAGCTTAACAATGGATAACCAATTACTAATCAATGTCATTTCTGTAAGCCAATGAGAATTCCTGACAAACAACTTTATACCAGCCACTCCCTGTACCCCATTTTGCCTTTAAAAACCTGCTTGTGGCCAGGTGTGGTGGCTCATGCCTGTAATCCTAGCACTTTGGGAGGCAGAGGCATGCAGATCACTTGAGGTCAGAAGTTTGAGACCAGCCTGGCCAACATGGTGAAACCCCGTCTCTACTAAAAATACAAAAATTACACGGTTGTGGTGGCAGGTGCCTGAAATCCCAACTACTCGGGAGGCTGAGGTGGGGGAATCGCTTGAACTCAGGAGGTGGAGGTTGCAGTGAGCCATGATTGCACCACTGCACTCTAGTCTGGGTGATAGAGTAAGACTCTGTTGCAAAAAACAAACAAACAAACAAAACACACCTGCTTGTAACAAAGGCAGAACGGAGTTCATATCCAAGGTCACTTGGGTCTGAGTCTCCCAGGAAGCTGTTCTCACTTTGGCTCAAGTAAACTTGTTAAATTATACTTGTGCCTCAGCCTCTTTCTTTTAGGTTGGCATTTTTTTTTCTTTTTTTTTTTTTTGAGACAGTCTCACTCTGTCGCCCAGGCTGGAGTGCAGTGGTATGATCTCGGCTCACTGCAACCTCCGCCTCCTGGGTTCAAGCGATTCTCCTGCCTTAGCCTCCTGAGTAGCTGGGATTATAGGCGCATGCCACCACACCCGGCTAACTTTTGTAGTTTTAGTAGAGATGGTTGGTCATGCTGGTCTTGAACTCTTGACCTCATGATCCGCCCACCTCGGCCTCCCAAAGTACTGGGATTACAGGTGTGGGCCACCGCGCCTGGCCTTAGGTTGACTTTTTTATAGAAATATTGTGCCATTTTATATAAGGGCCTTGAGTTTCCATAAATTTTGGTTCCAAGGGGTACACTGGAGCCAGTTCCCCAGGGATACTGAAGAACTACATTAATTTTAAGTTTTAAAAATGGAATCTTTCTTTTTTCTTTAGACAGGGTCTCATTCTGTCACCCAGGCTGGAGTGCAGTGGAGCAATCTTGGCTTACTGCAACCTCTGCCTCTGGGGCTCAAGCGATCCTCCTGCCTCAGCCCCCCAAGTAGCTGGGACTACAGTTATGAGCCACGACACTTGGTTGATTTTTGTATTTTTGTATGTATATATATATATACAAAAAACATATATATATATATATATTTTTTGTAACTGTCTCTGTTGGCCAGGCTGGAGTACAGTGGTGCGATCTTGGCTCACTGCAACCTCTGCCTCCTGGGTTCAAGCAATTCTCATGTCTCAGCTTCCTGAGTAGCTGGGACTATAGGTGTGTGCCACCACGCCCAGCTAATTTTTGTATTATTAGTAGAGGCAGGGTTTCAGCATGTGGGCCAGGCTAGTCTCGAACTCCTGACCTCAAGTGATCTACCCACCTCGGCCTCCCAAAGTGCTGGGATTACAGGTGTGAGCCACTGTGCCTGGCCAAGTTTTGTATTTTTTGTAGAGACAGGGTTTCACCATGTTGCCTGGGCTGGTCTCGAACGCCTAAACTCAAGCAGTTTGCCCTCCTTGGCCTCCCAAAGGGCTGGGATTACAGGCATGAGCCACCATGACTGGCCTAAAAATGGAATCTTTAGGGATTTATTCACAGAGATCTTGCCATTAACAAAAAGAGATAATTTTACGTATTCCTGTCCAATATGGATGCCTTTTTTTTTTTAAATTGTCTAATTGGTCTGCGAGGGCTGGTGGTGTGTCGAACAGAAGGAGTGTCCTTTTTCTGGATCTTAGAAGAAAAGCTTTGTCTTTTACTGCTGAATATGGTGTTAGCTGTGTTTTCAAATATGGCTTTTATTATGTTGGGTATTTTTCTTCTATTCCTAGTTTGTTAGGTTGTTCTTTTTTTAATCTAGAAAGGGGTGAATTTTGTCAGACGCTTTTAGTATACATTCCATTTCCAAATGGCTCAAATTATGGACTTTTGTTTCAGGTTTTGTTGTTGGAATAAAGAAAACAAAAATCTATTTTCCTTCCTTCACTGTTTTTTTTTTTTTTTTTTGAGATGGAGTTTTGCTCTTGTTGCCCAGGCTGGAGTGCAATGGTGCGATCTTGGCTCACTGCAACCTCTGCCTCCCAGATTCAAGCGATTCTCCTGGCTCAGCCTCCCTAGCAGCTGGGAATATAGGCGCCCGCCACCAGGCCCAGATAATTTTTTTGTATTTTCAGTAGATACGGTGTTTCGGTATGTTGGCCAGGCTGATCTCGAACTCCTGACCTCAGATGATCCACCCACCTCAGCCTCCCAAAGTGCTGGGATTACAGGCGTGTGCCACCACGCCCAGCTCTCCTTCACTTTTTGTTTTCTGCTCACTGGAAATACTTTGGGGAGGGGAGGGCCCTCTCTACTACAGCATGTGTTATTTTTTTTCTCCAGAGATCTTCAAATAACTACTATCAGTTAGGGGCCTCCTGCATAGTGAGAGATGCTTTGTGTGGTTTAAGGACGCAGGGCTTTATTTAGGTCTGAACTAACATCTTTGCTGAGCTACAAGGATGCCATGAGGGTTATTTCTGACAACCTTGGAGGATCCAGGTCTTTGTTGCATTAGAGGCATGAGCAGCAGCAGCAACAGTAGCAGAGGTATTTAAGGGTCCTGGAGAGTGTGGACCTCAAGACACCATCTAATAGCAGCTTCCCAGTCCCCACTCTTTTTGTTCTTTCTGTTTTTCAGATGACTACTTTTTCAGGAATAACTACTTGATGGGCCCACAACTTGCACAGAAGAAAAAAAATCTCCCCACCAGCCTGCACCCTAGATGAAGGCCAATACCCAGCATGAGTCACAGCTTCATTCTAAAATACACAGCCACAGCTAGGCTGGGTGCAGTGGCTCACACCTGTAATCCCAGAATTCTGGGAGGCCGAGGTGGATGGATCACTTCAGGTCATAAATTTGAGACCAGCCTGGCCAACATGATGAAACCCCATCTCTACTAAAAATACAAAAATTAGCTGGGTGTGGTGGCATGCTCCTGTAATCCCTGCTATTCGGGAGGCTGAGGCAGGAGAATCGCTTGAACCTGGGAGGCAGAGGTTGCAGTAAGCCAAGAACCCGCCATTGCACTCCAGCCTGGGCGACACAGTGAGACTCTGTCTAAAAAAACAAAAACTAAAACAAAAACAAAAAAACCACAGCTAGGTCCCAGCCAAAACATATGACCCAGGATTGTGTAAAAGGGGCTGCAATCGGCCAGGCGCAGTGGCTCACGCCTGTAATCCCAGCACTTTGGGAGGCCGAGGCAGGTGAATCACCTGAGGTTGGGATTTTGAGATCAGCCTGACCAACATAGAGAAACCCCGTCTCTACTAAAAATACAAAAAATTAGCCAGGCGTGGTGGCACATGCCTGTAATTCCATCTACTTGAGAGGCTGAGGCAGGAGAATCGCTTGAACCTGGGAGGCGGAGGTTGCAGTGAGCAGAGATCATGCCATTGCACTCCAGCCTGGGCAAAAAGAGCGAAACTCCATCTCAAAAAAAAAAAAAGGGGGTGGGGGCGCTGCAATCCCATACTTCTGCTCCTCAATGTAAAGGAATTATGCAAACTGCTGACTTAGCTCAGCTGAATCTGGAACTGAGGCTGGCTAGGCCTCAGCATTGCAACACAGGGCAGCAAACAGCAGCTCAAAGTACACGCTGGCTGCCGGGCAGCAGAGCAGGTTAGCAACCCAGACGAGAGAACAGACCCGTGGCGTGGTGACCAGCATCTAGACATCTTGTTCACGGTGCCAGCTGCCAGTGTCGCCTGAAAACGCGTGGTTCTGATGTTGACATGCATGGCTATGTGGCAGACACACAGTGAGTGAGTATAAAAAGGCTTATTACATAATTGAGGTCTCAAGGCAGGGCTCACAAGCAGGTGTGAAATGGCTTGACAGCAAGGAAGATTGCATTAATTCCTATTGTGAACGGTGATACAGGAATCCTCAAATAAACACCAGCAAACCATAGGAAGCAACATATTAAAAGCATTACATAACATAGCCAAGTGAGATTTATTCTTTGAACATAAAAATGGTTCAAAATATGAAAACTGATCATTGTCATATACCACATTAGCAAAATGATGGAAAATGACAATTATCTCAATTGATGCCGTATATGAAAAACCTACATCATTTTGACGGTGAAAAACTGGATCAGGAACAAAAGGATGTATGCTCTAACAGGCTGTTTTTTTTTTTTTTTTTTTTTTTTTGAGACAGAGTTCTCACTCTGTTGTCCAGGCTGGAGTGCAGTGGCACCATCTCAGCTCACTGCAGCCTCCACCTCCCAGAGGTTCAAGTGATTCTCCTGTCTCAGCCTCCCGAGTAGCTGGGACTACAGGCAGATGCCACCACACCCAGCTAATTTTTGTATTTTTAGTAGAGACGGGGTTTCACCATGTTGGTCAGGCTGGTCTCGAACTCCTGAACTCAAGTGGTCTGCCCGTTTGGCCGCCCAAAGTGCTGAGATTACAGGTGTGAGCTACTGCGCCCAGCCCTAACTAGTTTTACTCAATGTGTTAAGGGAGATGCTGTCAGGGAAATCAGGCAAGAAAATGAAATGAAAGCATTCTAGATTAAAAAATATATACACACAGCCCCCACAGCCTCCCAGACTAACATACAAGAGATCATAACCATTTTCACTGTACACACAGGTGGACATACCCAGAGACAGACACATAAACTCACAAACTCACAGATAAAAATGGCCCAGAGATACCAACAGATGCTTGCAGAGACACACAGACCCCAGGCCTGCCCCCTGTACTCCAGGTTTCTCTCCTTCCTGAGGAATAACCACTATGATCTACTGGATATTTTTGCTTATTCTCTTGTTTCTTCTCTTCTAGAATGTCAAGTTGGAGGAGACAGGGATATTAGTGTAGATTTGTTCATTACACCAACTAGAGAACCTGTTATATCAAGGAGATTAATACTTATTGAATTGGCTAGGTGCGGTGGCTCATGACTGTAATCCCAGCACTTTGGGCGGTGGAGGTGGGCGGATCACCTGAGGTCAGGAGTTTGAGACCAGCCTGGCCAACATGGTGAAACCCCATCTCTACTAAAAATATAAAAATTAGCCGGGCGTGGTGGTGCATGCCTGTAATCCCAGCTACTCCAGAGGCTGAGGCAGGAGAATTGCTTGAATCCGGGAGGTGGAGGTTGCAGTGAGCCAAGACCGCGCCATTGCATTCCAGCCTGGGCAACAAGAGCGAAACTCAGTCTCAAAAAACAAAACAAAACAAAAAAACACTTATTGAATTGTAGGACTCAAACAGACACCCAAACAGGTTTTACACAAACCTCGCCATAAACTCACATACACTTAATCTTCAAAGACTGAATTGTTCTCACCCACATCCCATGTAGCAGAGAGGTGCTTCCAGCCCCCAAGCCTCTCACAAAAAGTGGCTCTTTAGCCCATCCTGATGGGGAAGACATTTTACACTACTTGAGCATATAGACTCTAAGAAGTGCTTTTCTGCAAAAGTAGAAAATGCGAGTTCAAGGATGCAAAAGTAAGGGTTGGAAATGGATTGATGCTGCTGCTCCAGCCCTTCAACTGTTATAAATTGTAGATGATTCCAGAAACATCCCTCATGACTTGACCATATGTCAGTTTGCTTTTCCACTGAGAGCACAGTGAGGGCAGCAAAGGCATGGATCTCATGGCTCAGCTGCATGCCCGCCTCTGAGCTCTTCCTGGTAGCCCTCACCTTCACTAAGGGCACATCTGCCAGCAGACCTCGCTCCAGATGGCCTCACGGGACCCCACCATGCTGAAGCCTTGCAAGGCTGCCCCCTGACCCACATCTGCTGTTGGGGTAGGATGGAGGCCTTCAAAACTCAGACTAAACATCTTGAAGTAGCAGAAATATCACTTCCGGTATCCAGGGAGAGACAGGAAGTTGTTGTGAGGTTGGATGGTGAGCTGGCTTCCCTCATTCCTGCCACATCTCTGGCAGGACACTCTGACTTGCTATCCAGGTAACAGTGGGCACTGCCTCCACTAAAGGAAGGGCCTGACACCTACCATGGCTGCACAGCTCAGCAAAGGAGGAACTCTTTGGTGCTGTCAGGACAGTTTCTTGGGAGTTTAGTACACCTTGCATTCTGGGAGTGACATGAAGCGAGTCGGCTCCATGGCCGGTGGCACCTCTCTGATATGGCAGCTTCCTGTATACCACAAGGCTGGAGTTCTACAGGGTGGGTTCTGTTCCACGAAGCAGTAAGTGCTGGCCTTGGAGGCAAGGCTATGAAACCAGCCCTGCAGCAGCACACATGTGACACGCACTGAGGAGAGAAGACCTTGTCACTGTCAGTGCCTAAGCCAGGTGGAATGTGTCAGAAAATCTGGGGTGGGCAAATTAGGGAAGGTAAAAAGTTTGATTGTGTCCTGCAGTCTGTGGCCATACTACCCTGAACGTGCCTGATCTCGTCTGACTGTGTTCTGTAGCTGGGACATGGTAGGGCATGTCTCTATGATGCCATGGTTGGTTTTGAGACTTCTGTGGTGGTTGGTGCAGAGCTGGTGGTTATGGGACAGTGGATCTTATATGGTCAAGGGGCATGACACATTCTGCCATGGCTTCTTCAGCCCTCACTTTAGAGCTACCTGGGTTGTCACAGAGAAATGGTCTAGTGTGAACTTTTATTTATTTATTTATTTATTTTTTCTCTTTTTCTTTTTTTTTTGAGACAGTCTGTCTGTGTCACCCAGGCTGGAGTGCAGTGGTGTGATCTTGGCTCACTGCAACCTCCGCGTCCTTGGTTGAAGCGATTCTTCTGCCTCAGCCTCCTGAGTAGCTGGGAGAACAGGCACGTGCCATCACGCCTGGCTAGTTTTTTGTATTTTTAGCAGAGATGGGGTTTCACCGCGTTAGCCAGGATGGTCTCAATCTCCTGACCTTGTGAGCTGCCCGCCTTGACCTCCCAAAGTGCTGGGATTACAGGTATGAGCCACCGTGCCCGGCCTTAGTGTGAACTTTTAAACGCATTTACCAGCAAGAATCTACAGTGTGGGTTTGGATGGGAAACGGAGCTGGACGTGACCTCCAGATGGCCTTGGAATAACATGATGCTGACAGCCATGAATTAGGGTGTCCACAGGCAGATCCCACTGGAGAACTGTGGGATGTACCTTTGTTTTCAGAACCACAGCATCCCCAAAGATCTGACCCAAGGACACTGATGAAAGTTCAAAGGCAGATTGTGGGAGCCCTCTCAATTCTGTGCAGTCACGTACGTGAGCTAAGGGCTGGGAGTGTTTCTTAACTTCAGACGGGGTTCCAAGAAAGGCCTGTTGGGACCCAAGTCCTTTCTCCTCAGTCCTTCAATTTGTCCTAAGGCGGTGGAAAGGGTTGCATATGTAATTGAAGACATTTCCATATTGCTTACATTCAAGAAGCTGCTCTTAAATGTGTGCATGGTTTCATGGTCTCAAAATGAACTAGGATGCACAAGAAACTCTTAGAAATGACAGAAAAGAAGTTAAATGAATATGAAGCTGAAGAGTTTAGTTTCCATGGATATTTAAAAACCAGTCAACTTGAAATGGATATTCAGATTAAAAAGATAAAACATAAGATTGATAATCTTACAGCAGAACTGGAAGGTGCATCCTCCAAATGTCTGTATCTGGCTGAAAACAATCAAGTTCTTCAACAGGAATTATTATCTATGAAAACGATACAACAAATATAAAGAATTTGAGAAGAATAAAAAGGTGTCGGAACAAGAAGTGAGAGGAGTTAGCTAGCTTGCCTTAGGGAAACAGCAAGGGAAGGGTTTTTGGAGAGCCCCCGACCCACTGGTTAGTGCCTTATTCCCACATATAACAAGTTCTCTGATTGGATTAAAAATAATAATAATTAGCACAGGGAGTCATGCCTAGAGATATGCCCACAGCTGCACAGATAGAACTTTTAGCCCACTCAGATAAGGAAACTTGCACAAACCTTTAGCCCACTTAAATAAAGGAACAAGGCCCAACATAGAAATGCCTTCGTCCTTTGTATAACTAGTGGGCTTCCAGGAAATAGCCTCTACTCCTTTTATGGGCATATACCTGGTGGGCTCTGGTGGGTTCTGGTGGGCACTTTCTTTTTTTAAACATTCTTTAGCCTCTATGAATCATCACTTCAGCCTCTGATTGGTCCCAGGCCAAGGTCCTGGGCCAGGCTGAATCATGCTTTGCCAAGACAGCCTTCAGACTAGTCAGCACATTTCTTCCCCTTTCCAGTCTATAAAAATCCCAGACCCAGCCTCATAGTGGGTAACCCATTTGGGCTCCACTCTCTGCTGCAGAGAGCTTTCTTTTTTTGCTTATTAAACTTTTGCTCCAATCTCACCCTTGTGTCTGCATTCCTTAATCTTCTTGGAAGTAAGACAAATAACTCCACATACTACCTCAGAAAACAAAAAACTGCTACACTGTGGTGCATTGGCAAGCCTGTAACAGAAGTAGTAAATCTGAAAAGTCACATGGAAATGAACATGATATAGAATATGTAGAGAAGTTTAAATGAGAGAATGAAGAAAGAGAAAGACAATAAAGAGAAAAATTAGAAGTCCATCTACAGAATGAATGAGGTACTAGCAGCAGTCTGCACCAAGCTTCTACAGACATAATGCGTCAAATGTTTACTCTCCATTTTTACTACAAGGCCAGTCCAAGAGTTACCTTGTGTTGAAAATCTTAATAGTGTAGGTCTCAACAGAGGACATATTATGAGAGAAAACTTAAGGATCCCTACCTCATACCCAGAGACCTCAAATAGCAGCATGAACTACTCAACCAAGACTCAGCCAGATTGGATAGAAAAAAATAACTACAGAAGTAAAAAATGTTGTTGCTGAATTGGAAATTAGCTCTCATATGGTTTCTTCTGTAGAATCCACTGAAGAATGAGTCATATCTAAATCAATATGTTCTTTGGAAAGCATAATGAGAATATGTTCCAATTTTAAAGAAAAATGTTATAATTTATAAGATCGTAAAATTTTATTACTGGGCTGTTTACGTGATACTTTCTTTCTCATTAAATATAAACTGACAATCTTTATTAAATGAAAATATTTTTGTATCATCAACAACAACAAAAGAACTAGGACGAAGAATTTCCCACATTCTCAATATTTATAGGGTTTCTCTCCAGTATACATTCTCATGTGTGCTCAAAAGGCTGTGTGAAGGTTTTCCCAAATTTCTTACATTTATAGACTTTCACCCCACTCTGAGTCCTTTCATATATTCACACTCTAGAGGACAGGTGAAGATTTTCCCACTTTTTTTTTTCTTGAGACAGTGTCTCATTCTGTCGCACAGGCTGGAATGCAGTGGCATGATCTCAGCTCACTGCAACCTCTGCCTCCAGGTTCAAGTGATTCTCCTGCCTTAGCCTCCCGAGTAGCTGGGATTAGAGGCATGCGCTACCATGCCTCGCTAATTTTTTTGTAATTTTTAGTAGAGATGGGGTTTCACCATGTTGACCAAGCTGGTCTCGAATTTCTGAACTCAGATGATCTGCCCACCTTGCACCTTGGCCTCCCAAAGTGCTGGGACTATAGGCATGAGCCAACAAGCTTGGCCTTTTTTTAAAAAAAAAAAAAAAAAAAAAGATTTCACTGCAGCAGGAGTCCTGTCTTTGAAATGAATTAGGTCAACTGAAGGCTTAATCACAATGTTTACATTCATATGGTTTCTCACCAGTGGGACTTCTTTTGTGTTCAAAAGAAACTGGAACAATCAAGGGCTTTAGAACAATGTTTGTATTCACACAGCTTCAGTCCAGTATGAACTCTTTTGTGTATTCAGAAGGAGCTGGAACAACCAAAGGCTTCAGAATGTTGCTTATATTCTTAGACTTTTTCTCCCATATGAGTCCTTTCATGCAGTCGAAAGTGACTGGAAGAAATGAAGGCTTTTCCACATTGTTTGCATTCATAAGGTTTCTCTCCAGTGTGAGACCTTTCATGAATTCGAACAGAACTTGAAAATCTGAAGGCTTTCCCACATTGTTTACATCGATAGGGTTTCTCTCCCGTGTGAGTTCTCTCATGCATTCGAAATTTACTGGAAGAAATGAAGGCTTTTCCACATTGTTTACATTGATATGGTTTCTCTCCAGTATGAGTCCTTTCATGCAATCGAATTTGACTGGAACGAAGGAAGGCCTTACCACACTGCTTACATTCAAAAGGTTTATTCCCAGTGTGAATTTTTTCATGTTCTCGAAGGGAACTTGAAAAACTGAAGGTTTTACTGCATAGTTTACATTCATAGGGTTTCTCTCCAGTGTGTGTTCTTTCATGCAGTCGAAAGGAACTGGAACGAATGAAAACTTTTCCACACTGTTTACATTCATAGGGTTTCTCTCCAGTGTGTGACCTTTCATGAATTCGAAAATAACTTGAACACCTGAAGGCTTTCCCACACTGTTTACATTCATAGGGTTTCTCTGCATTGTGAGTCCTTTCATGTCTTTGAAGGGAACTTGAAAAACTGAAGGTTTTACCACATTGTTTACATTCATAGGGTTTCTCTCCAGTATGAGTTGTTTCGTGTTCTCGAAGGGAACTTGAAAAACTGAAGGTTTTATGACACTGTTTACATTCATAAGGTTTCTCTCCAGTATGAGTTCTTTCATGCAATCGAAGAGAAATGGACCAACTGAATGATTTGCCACATTGTTTACATTCATATGGTTTTTCTCCAATGTGAGTTCTTTCATGCACTCGACAGGAATTAGAAGAGTTGAAGGCTTTCCCACACTCTTTGCATTTATAAGGTCGAGCCCCAGTGTGTGTTATAACATGTGCTCGAAAGCTTGCAGAATAAAAGAAGGCTTTTCCACATTCTTTACATTCATAGGGTTTCTCTCCACTATGAGTCCTTTTATGCCTTCGAAAAGAACTGAGAAAACTGAAGGCTTTACCACATTCTTTACATTTGTAGGGTTTTTCTCCAGTGTGAGTTCTTTCATGAGTTCGAAAGTATGTGGGACAACTGAAAGCCTTACCACATTGCTTACATTCATAGGGTTTCTCTCCAGTGTGAGTCCTTTCATGTCTTTGAAAAGATTGGTAACATATAAAGGCTTTCCCACACTGTTTACATTCATAGGGTTTCTTTCCAGTATGAGCATGTTTTTGAAAAGACTGGTAGTATATAAAGGTTTTTCCACATTGCTTACATTCATAGGGTTTCTCTCCAGCATGAGTCCTTTCATGTCTTTGAAATGGCTGGTAATATATAAAGGCTTTCCCACACTGTTTACATTCATATGGCTTCACTCTAGTGTGAGTTCTTTCATGTTTGCGAAAGCAGTGGTGATAACTGAAGGTTTTCTCAACTGCTTTATGTTTACGTGGTTGCTTTTCACATTCCTGATACTCATTTGGTTTCTGTCCAGTGTGAGATCTCATGTGCCTATTAAGGGACGAATGATGCATGAAGTCTCTTCCACAAAAGCTGCATTCATGTGGTTTTGCTCCAGTAAAAGTTTCCTTGTTGATATTAACATTTGGCATCTGGCTAGTGGTTTCTCCACATTTGCTACCTTTTCTACTTTCACAGAGTCTCTCAACCATATGACATCTGTGAAAAATAAGCAGCACATTATTAGTGGCTTTTTAATTATTTTGTATTTATTAGTAGGTATGAGAATTACATTTTAACCATTTTCAGAAAAAGTGTAGGATATCTGCCCTGTCTGAATTGTTTGAAAGTTAATATATTCAATACTCTGGAAGAAGACTCAACCATAGTTAATGATCAAAACAGTCAATTTTTTTTGTTGTTGTTGTTTAAATAAGAGATGGAGTCTCATTCTCTCACCCAGGCTGGAGTGCAGTGGCATGATCACAGCTCACTGAAGCCTTGAATTCCTGGGCTCAACCAATCCTCCCATCTCAGCCTCCTGAGCAGCTGGGACTAGAGAGTGCCACCATGCCCGGCTAGTTTTTTTTTTCTTCGAGATGGAGTCTTGCTCTGTCGCCCAGGCTGGAGTGCAGTGGCACGATCTAGGCTCACTGCAGCTTCTGCCTCCCGGGTTCCAGCAATTTTCCTGCCTCAGCCTCCTGGGTAGCTGGGATTATAGGAGCATGCCACCATGGCTGGCTAATTTTTGAATTTTTAGTAGAGATGGGGTTTTGCTATGTTGGCCAAGCTGGTCTTGAACTGCTGACCTCAGGTGATCCGCCTGCCTTGGCCTCCCAAAGTGCTAGGATTACAGGCGTGAGCCACTGTGCCAGGCCTTTTTTTTTTTTTTTTTTTTTTTTTTTTCCCCAGATGAGGTCTTGCTATGTTACCCAGGCTGGTCTTGAATTCCAGGCCTCAAGTGATCCTCCTACCTCAGCCTCCCAAACTGCTGGGATTACCTACATGAACTATTGTGCCTGGCCAAAATAATAATAGTTATAGAAGGGGTTTCTAAATGCTATTTCAAAGTGATTTCTTTTTCACATCCTGAACATCTATGATGTTTTTAAGAAAACATTTTCAGTGAAAGTTTTCTAGGAATAAGTAAATTTGAAGCTGTGCTTAACTGTTTTGCTTGCTTTCTTTTGAAATCCCCCCACGGGCCACTATTTTTCTGTGGATGCAACTCACCTTCGATTTCTCCCCTGGTTTCTGTGGTCATCTTCAATGTCCTGGTCTTCCCACTTTTTTCCTAAAATGCACAGCCAGAAAGACCATTATAAATTATTAGAAATTATAGAAAACTGTTACAGTCTAGTTTCATGATTAGCTGTGACTCTGATTCAATCACCGAAAGATTCCCTTTCTACATTTCAAATCTTGGAACACAGCTGTTGAGCAAGAAACACTTGTTCTGTGTTCTATATTTAACTGAGGAAAGAAATGTTGATATCCTTACCTAGACAGACCAGGTTTTTGAAGGTCTCCTGCATCACATCCTCATAGAGCTTTTTCTGTGAAGAATCCAGCAAAGCCCACTCCTCCAGGGTGAAGTTCACGGCCACATCCTCAAAGGAGACTGAGTCCTGAAACATTCCACATATGTTTACAGGAGGATGGGTAAGACTGGCAGTACTGGGGATCTATAATTGATTTGTAAGTTCCCATACAATTCTGTGTTCTCCAGACATTTGGTGTATGACTCGGCTGTCAGAACTACGACTGTCCACACTGACTTCCTCATAAAATTCATGCTGTCATGAACACACAGAAATTACTTCTATTTTTTCTTTTTCCTTTTTTTCTTTTTTTTTTTTTGAGACAGAGTCTTGATTTATTGCGCAGGCTGGAGTTCAGTGGTGTGATCTTGGCTCACTGTAACCTCCGCCTCTGGAGCTCAAATGATTCTCGTGCCTCAGCCTCCCAAGTAGCTGGGACTACAGGTGTTTACCATACCCAGCTAATTTTTTGTATTTTTAGTAGAGACGGGGTTTCACCACGTTGGCCAGGCTAGTCTCTAACTCCTGAGCTCAGGCAATTTGCCTGCCTTGGCCTCCCAAAGTGCTAGGATTACAGGCGTGAGCCACTGTGCCTGGTCAATTACTTCTAAATTCTTACTGTGATCATTTGAAACCTTATTGTTCTCTAAAGGTGGACTCAAGCTCACATTGGAAAAGTAAAAGAAATGCTATACAAATGAAACAAATTTTAAGACCACTAATCCCTTGTGAGAAAAACTCATTTCCTACCTTATTACACACCATATCACTCAGCATTTCATTACACATGGAATCAATCTGGATAAGGTTTTAATAAATAAATACACCTTCAAGAACTGTAGGCTTTTCTTTTATTCCCATCAACAAACGAGAGGCCAGGAGGCCTGTGGAAAGCTAAATTGTCACAAGGAGCTGCTGGCCATGTACTGAAGGACTCCGGGCCACTACTGCAGTGGGGTAATTAAGGAATCAGAGAGATTGAGGGGTTGAGGAGGAATTATTTAATTATTTAGGTGCACCGACCCAGTTGCATTAACATCCAAAGAACTGAGCCCCGAACAAAGAGTCAAGCTACCTTTTAAGCATTTCGTGGGGCAGGGGGAGATTTGTGCAGGGGGAAGTGTATTACTGAAGCGAGAAACAAAGACAGTTATTCAATTAAAACATGCATTACATTACTTCTTACTTTTCAAGGAACAACAACATGTTTTACGACTTGAGATAATCTGTTTAGTGACCTTGCAGCTGCACAGCTAGAGAAACGGTCTTCACAATGCCTGGGAAAGGGAGAGATAAGGCTCACTAGCCACAGAAAAACAGGCAGTCAATTTTTAAAGGACTTCAGATCTTTCTCTTCCTCAGGGGGAACTGGTTTTTCTTACATACAACTGAGTTTTTGCTTATACATTTTTAAAATTTCTTTTAATTCCTGTTCCACTATAAGTACTCAAATCCAGCTGGCTGAATGAAAATATTCCTTTGCAGAAGTATTAATTTCAACTTGTTTGTGTAATATTTATCACAGGCTCAGTTCTTCCTTTTTCTCTCTCTCACATTTCATGGATCTAGGAGGTTACTGGGAAGTTAGAGCTCAGGCCTGAGGAGGAACGTATGGCAACTTACACCTCTACAAAATCTGTATACCAGGAGAGGGTTTATTACGTGTTTACTTGAGACTTTGGGAAGAGTCAGGTAGGCTGGCTGGGGGTTTTCACTGAGCTTAGGGAGTGGGCTAGTGTGGGAGTTCAAGCATACAAGCAGGGGCTAATGTGGATTGAATGTCTCACCAGCACCAAATGAGGGTGACTCAGGCTTTCTTCCTACCACATCTGGATGTAGGGTACATAGTAGAAAAGGAGCAATGAGATTTTATTTTATTTATTTAATTTCATTTGTTTTGAGACCGAGTTTCACTGTTGCCCAGGTTGGAGTGCTGTAGCGTGATCTCGCCTCCCAGGTTCAAGCGATTCTTGTGCCTCAGCCTCCTGAATAGCTGGGATTACAGATGTGCACCACCACACCTGTCTAATTTTTGTGTTTTTAGTAGAGACAGGGTTTTGCCATGTTGGCCAGGCTGGGCTTGAACTCCCGGGCTCAAGTGATCTGCCTGCCTCCACCTCCCAAAGTGCTGGGATTATAGGTGTGAGGCTCCATGCCTGGCAATAATGAGATTTTAAAGCTATCATCCATCAAACATCACAAAAAAATGAAGTCAGAGACTTCCAATTTCTGGTCTTACAGGTAAGGAACGTAGAAATTGTTAATCCCAGCTGGGCAAGTAAACATCAAATCAATTACCCTTCTTCGATCCATTAAAGAATTGAGGGTCATAAGGCAAAGTTTTCTCTCTAAAATTTGAGAGACAAATAGGAAAAGTAACAATTTTGTAATATTCCCAGAACATAATGTTCTTCTTAAGAAGACCTGTTCTCAAAAAAATCCATTTCAACAAAAGCCCAACCTACTATGATTTTACCAAAGCCTATGTGACCTGGGGGCAGGGACACAGAATCATGTGTGAAGGTGAACCGTTTTTTGTCTTCCCAGCACCAATACAAGGTGTCTTTTCCAACACCATTCTCCAAATCTCTGACATTGACTGTGACCTAAAATTTAATTCAATTCTAAGTACCCAGAATTAGTCAGACTCCACAGGTTAAGGACTCAGTCACACAAGACTGCCCCCATGTCAGATGCAAGCCACACGGTGGGGTGCCCAGGCCACCCATGCTTCTACATGCCAACTACAAATCTGGAGTTCCCACACCACCCTTTATAGTTCAATAGTTCACTAGGGCCTCCCTCAGAAGTCAGGAGAGTGATTTACTTAGCATCACCGGTTTAATTACAAAACATACAACTCAGGAACAGCCAAGTGGAAGAGGCCCATTGGTAGGTATGCAGAGGAGGTGGGATGTTTCCATGCATTCCCTGGGTGTGCCATCCTCACAGCACCTCAATATGTTCACCAACATGGAAGTTCTCGGAACCCCAATATTTATGAAGGTCCCAACGCACAGATATGATTGATTAGATCATTACACACTAATGATTAATTCAATCTCCAGCTCCTCTTTTCTCTTGTGAGGCTGGGGGCTAGGGCTGAAAGTTCAAGGGCGGGTCTTTCTGGTCACCAATCCTAATCCTAAAGTCATCTAGGATCTCCTAAGAGTGCCACTTTGCAAACAAGGAGGATCCTTTCACCCTTCTCACTTGTGAAATTCAAGGGATTTAGGAGCTCTGTGCTAGGAATCACATACAAAGACTAAGTATCTTTCTTATCATATCACAAAACATCGCAGCTCAGGGGCACAGGCTCACTAAAAGACTGAGATCAAATCATAGGACTATAAGATGTTTCCCTTCCACCTACACCTTACCACTATTGTCATTAGGGTTTCTGTTTAAAAACAGGTGACTGCAATGAAAGGATATTGCACTGTTTCTTTCTGCATGTTTCAGACTTTATTTAACAAGTGTCTAGAGAACCCCAAGATGACAGGAAAGAGAAAAGCAAGGACACCAAAGGAAATTTTAACCTCTGACATCTACAGCTACTGAAAACAGTAAACAGAGACAAAACCCAGTAGGATAAACCTAAAACCTCACACTCAAGGCCTATTTACCTCAGTTTCTTTTTCCCAGTACATCTTGTCCAGTTTTCAACAAAAATTATACGAAATACAAAAAGGTTTTAATAACAGAATTAGAATACAGAGGTCAAGCACCAGAACCAGATTAGGTAAAGAAGAGATGTTGGAATTGTCAGATCAGAAATTTAAACCAAATATGATTAATATACTAAGGGTTCTCATGGAAATGTTGAACAATATGCAAGAAAAAATAGACAATTTAAGCAGATATATAGAAATTCTAACAAAGAATCAAAAGGTAACGAAGGACATAAAATACACAGCAACAGAAATGAAGAACAGCCTTACAGGTTCATCAATACAGTGGAAATGTCTGAAGAGATGATGAGTGATCTTGAAGAACTGTCAGTATAACCCGTCAAACTGAAAAGGAGAAACAAGACATCAGAAGATCCAAAAACTGTCAGAAAATTGCAAAAAGTGGAACATACACATAATAGTACTAACTAAAGAAGAGAAAGAAACAGAAGAAATAACTGAGGCAATAATGACTGATAATTTCCCAAAATTAATGCTATACATGAAAGGACATATCCAGGAATGCCAAGCAACATAAATACCCCCAAATCCACACCTGGGTGTATCATATTCAAGGAGAAAATTAAATGACAAAGAAAAACCTTGAAAGAAGTTACAGGGGGAACAAACAACATCTTTGTTATAAAAACATAAAAGAATTAAGTCAGACTCTTTTTTTTGAGACATTGTCACACTCTGTTGCCCAGGCTGGAGTGCAGTGGCATGATCCTGGCCCACTGCAACCTCCACTTCCTGGGTTCAAGCGATTCTCCTGCCTCAGCCTCCGAGTAGCTGAGATTACAGGTATGCACCACCATGCCCAGCTAATTTTTTGTATTTTCAGTAGAGATGGGGTTTTGCCATGTTGGCCAGGTGGGTGTCAAACTCCTGGCCCCAAGTGATCTGCCCACCTCGACCTCCCAAAGGGCTGGGATTACAGGCATGAGCCACTGGGACCAGCCCAAGACTCTTTACAGAAAGTGAAAGCAAGAAGAGACTGGAGTGAAATGTTTAAAACATTATAAGACAAAACCCCCGACCACATAGAATTCTGTATAGAGCAAGAATATCTCTCAAAATGGAAGAGAAATAAAAACTTTATGAGATAAGAAAAGATAATCTGTCACTAGTGTACCTGCCTTGAAAGAACTGTTAGAAAAAATTCCCTACAAAAAAGAAAAACGATAAAGAAGGGTATTAGAGAAAAAATAAATACAAGTAAAATACAATCTCTTTTTTGTAATCTGACAGATGAGTTTGTCCAAAACACTAACAGGAACAATATATTTGGTAAGTCCAGCTTATGGATAAACGATACCTATGGCAGCAATGTTACAAAGGACAGGAAAGGAGGAATTGGGAATACTTTTTCATGAGGTACTTGCACAACCAGTGAGGTACTACAGTGTTCTTTAAAAGAGGACTTGGGTTACTTGTAAGCATGTACTACAAACTCAAAGGCAATCACTAAATCTTAAAAAACAACAACAAACTATAATTGATGTGCTAAGTGGGGAGAAAAATGGCATCAGGTAAAATGCTTAATGAAAGCAAATAAGGTAGAAAAAGAATGGAAGATGGGAAAGGAAGAACAACAACAAATAGAAAAACATAAGAAGAAAAAGGGAGACATTAATACAATTAAATCAATAACATGTTAAACATCAATGGTCTAAATACAACAAATGGTGGACAGATACTGTCAATAATGGATCAAATATACGGTGTTGAAAAGAAACACACTTTAAATATACAGGTATAGATACATTAAAAATAAAGGAATGAAGAAAGATATGCCATGCTAACACTAAGAAAAAGAAAAGTAACATAGCTATGTTCATTTCAGACAAAGCTGACTTCACATCCTGGAAATCTCAGTGACACAGGGGCATTACGTAATAACAAAGTGATCAATTCACCAAGAAGACAAGGCAATCCTTAGTGTGTATGTGCATAAAAACAGAGTGGGAAAATAATGAGGCAAAACTGATGGAACTGCAGGGAGAACTGCATGGAGCCACGAAGTCTAGCTGGAGACTTCAACACCTCTCTAGCAGCAATAGCAGATCCAGCAGGCAGAAAATGAGGAAGGACATTGTTGAACTGAACAGTACCATCAAACAACTGGACTGAACTGAAAATCAAAACACTTAGACCAGCAATAGTAGGATATACATTCTTCTCAAGTTCACATGGAACATTCACCAAGATAGCCCACATTCTGGAACATAAAACATGTCTTTTTTTTTGAGATGGAGCCTCGCTCTTGTTGCCCAGGCTGGAGTGCAATGACACAATCTTGGGTCACTGCAACCTCTGCTTCCTGGGTTCAAGTGATTCTCCTGCCTCAGCTTTCCGAGTAACTGAAATAACAGGTGCCCGCCACCATGCCCGGCTAATTTTTTTGTATTTTTAGTAGAGACGGGGTTTTGCCATATTGGCCAGGCTGGTCTCAAGCTCCTGACCTCAAGTGATCTGTCTGCCTCGGCCTCCCAAAGTGCTGGGATTACAGGCATGAGCCACCATGCCCTGCCAGGAAATTGGGCAGCTGAATTTTCTAAGAGCTCCTAAAATAATTGGAAGCCCCTAAAATTAAAAATAATCAGGGAACTCATTTTACATCAAGGACTACACAAGTGACATCAGATCAATGAGATACACAGTGGAATTTCCACCTACCCTATAATCCCACAGCAGCAAGACGTATATAGAAATTAAACAGGCTACTAAAAAGAGAATTGAAAACCCTAGACAAAATGAGCACATCCCAAGAAGCTCTTAACCCAGCAAGTTTTAATTTAAATAAAAGAGAAAGAGTTCATAAGAACAACCTCCTACTCTTATTTGTTTTTATTTACTTATTTTTTTGAGACAGAGTCTTGCTCTGTCACTCAGGTTGCAGTGCAGTGGCGCGATCTTGGCTCACTGCAACCTCCACCTCCCAGGTTCAAGTGATTCTCCTGCCTCGGTCTCTCAAGTAGCTGGGATTACAGGCACGCACCACCATGCCTGGCTAATTTTTGTATTTTTAGTAGAGACGGGGTTTCACCATGTTAGTCAGGCTGGTCTCGAACTCCTGACCTCATGATCTGCCCGCCTTGGCCTCCCAAAGTGCTAAGATTACAGGCATGAGCCACCACCCCCGGCCCTTCCTACTCTTACTTTAATCAACCAACTTTGACAGTCACAAAGGATAAGGAAGACAATGATACAAAGATTATACCTTACAAGGGGGGCATTTGACTAAATGACAACACTATCTCCCAGCAGGACATCTTGGCCCATGGATATAAAAATACTTATTGACTACAGGTAAAAGAGGAGACTTAGAATTATGCAAAATCTCCAACTTTTCTCCAAATTCTCACTAGACCTAGATTTGTTACACCTTTTACAACAGTGGCACTACACTGTTTTCTTCAAGTCACTGATTGCATCAATATTTCCGTAAGAATAATTGAAGGTGTAATTCAATCCAGTTTTACTTGCCACTCACCTAGTATTTTTAACTTCAACATCACCTGTAGCCATCACTGGAATAACTCGTTTACTTGCTTAAGACCAACAACCTGGGCTTGGTGTGGTGGCTCATGCCTGTAATCCTAGCACTTTGGGAGGCTGAAGTGGGTGCATCACCTGAGGTCAGGAGTTCAAGACCAGCCTGATCAACATGGTGAAACCCTGTCTCTACTAAAAAATACAAAAATTAGCCAGGTATGGTGGCAGCCACCTGTAATCCCAGCTACTAGGGAGGTAGAGGCAGGAGAATTGCTTGAACCCAGGAGGCAGAGTTTGCAGTGAGCCAAGATCGCGCCATTGCCCTCCAGCCTGGGCGACAGAGCAAGACTCAGTCTCAAAAAAAAAAAAAAAAAAAGAAGAACCACCTGGCTACAAATTTGTGTAGCTTCTCAGTTGGTCTTAGCGCCTTTCTTATTCACCTCTGCTAGTCATCAGAGTGACTTTACTGTCTTGTTATTACTTAAATTCCAACCACATAAACTAGGGTAACACAAGCATACACACCACTGCAGACAAATGACAAATTACACCATCTGCTTGCCAAGCAAGTATCTGATTAATAATTTGCAGACTGACAGCAACAGTGCACTCCCAGCACGGAGACTTAGTTTCTCCAAGATCACCTTTAGCCTTTCTAAGATCTCCTATGTCTTACCTTATTCTACATATGGCTAGCCAGTTTTCCCAACACCATTTATTAGATAGGGAATCCTTTCCCCATTTCTTGTTTTTGTCAGGTTTGTCAAAGATCAGATGGTTGTAGATGTGTGGTATTATTTCTGAGGGCTCCGTTCTGTTCCATTGGTCTATATCTCTGTTTTGGTACCAGTACCATGGTGTTTTGGTTACTGTAGCCTTGTAGTATAGTTTGAAGTCAGGTAGCGTGATGCCTCCAGCTTTGTTCTTTTGGCTTAGGATTGTCTTTGCTATATGGGCTCTTTTTTGGTTCCATATGAACTTTAAAGTAGTTTTTTCCAATTCTGTGAAGAAAGTCATTGGTAGCTTGATGGGGATGGCATTGAATCTATAAATTACCTTCGGTAGTATGGCCATTTTCACTATATTGATTCTTCCTATCCATGAGCATGGAATGCTCTTCCATTTGTTTGTGTCCTCTTTTATTTCATTGAGCAGTGGTTTGTAGTTCTCCTGGAAGAGGTCCTTCACATCCCTTGTAAGTTGGATTCCTAGGTATTTTATTGTCTTTGTAGCAATTGTGAATGGGAGTTCACTCATGATTTGGCTCTCTGTTTGCCTGTTATTGGTATATAGGAATGCTTGTGATTTTTGCACATTGATTTTGTATCCTGAGACTTTGCTGAAGTTGCTTATCAGCTTAAGGAGATTTTGGGCTGAGACGATGGGTTTTCTAAATATACAATCTGCAAACAGGGACAATTTGACTTCCTCTTTTCCTAATTGAATACCTTTATTTCTTTCTCCTGCCTGATTGCCCTGGCCAGAACTTCCAACACTATGTTGAATAGGAGTGGTGAGAGAGGGCATCCCTGTCTTGTGCCAGTTTTCAAACGGAATGCTTCCAGTTTATGCCCATTCAGTATGATATTGGCTGTGGATTTGTCATAAATAGCTCTTATTATTTTGAGATACATCCAATCAATACCTAGTTTATTGAGAGTTTTTAGCATGAAGGGCTGTTGAATTTTGTCGAAGGCCTTTTCTGCATCTATTGAGATAATCATGTGGTTTTTGTCTTTGGTTCTGTTTATATGATGGATTACATTTATTGATTTGTGTATGGTGAACCAGCCTTGCATCCCAGGGATGAAGCCAACTTGATCATGGTGGATAAGCTTTTTGATGTGCTGCTGTTTTCAGTTTGCCAGTATTTTATTTAGGATTTTTGATTCGATATTCGTCAGGGATATTGGTCTAAAATTCTCTTTTTTTGTTGTGTCTCTGCCAGGCTTTGGTATCAGGATGATGCTGGCCTCATAAAATGAGTTAGGGAGGATTCCCTCTTTTTCTATTGATTGGAATAGTTTCAGAAGGAATGGTACCAGCTCCTCTTTGTACCTCTGGTAGAATTTGGCTGTGAATCTGTCTGGTCCTGGTCCTGGACTTTTTTTGGTTGGTAGGCTATTAATTGTTGCCTCAATTTCAGAGCCTGTTATTGGTCTATTCGGGGATTCAATTTCTTCCTGGTTTAGTCTTGGGAGGGTGTATGTCCAGGAATTTATCCATTTCTTCTAGATTTTCTAGTTTATTTGCATAGAGGTGTTCATAGTATTCTATGATGGTAGTTTGTATTTCTGTGGGATGGGTGGTGATATCCCCTTTATCATTTTTTATTGCATCTATTTGATTCTTCTCTCTTTTCTTTTTTATTAGTCTTGCTAGTGGTCTATCAATTTTGTTGATCTTTTCAAAAAACCAGCTCCCGGATTCATTGATTTTTTGAAGAGTTTTTTGTGTCTCTATCTCCTTCAGTTCTGCTCTGATCTTAGTTATTTCTTGCTTTCTGCTAGCTTTTGAATGTGTTTGCTCTTGCTTCTCTAGTTCTTTTAATTGTGATGTTAGGGTGTCAATTTTAGATCTTTCCTGCTTTCTCTTGTGGGCATTTAGTGCTATAAATTTCTCTCTACACACTGCTTTAAATGTGTTGCAGAGATTCTGGTATGTGTGTCTTTGTTCTCATTGGTTTCAAAGAACATGTTTATTTCTGCCTTCATTTTGTTATGTACCCAGTAGTCATTCAGGAGCAGGTTGCTCAGTTTCCATGCAGTTGAGCAGTTTTGAGTGAGTTTCTTAATCCTGAGTTCTAGTTTGATTGCACTGTGGTCTGAGAGAGTTTGTTATAATTTCTGTTCTTTTACATTTGCTGAGGAGTGCTTTACTTCCAACTATGTGGTCAATTTTGGAATAAGTGCGATGTGATGCTGAGAAGAATGTATATTGTGTTGATTTGGGGTGGAGAGTTCTGTAGATGTCTGTTAGGTCCACTTGGTGCAGAGCTGAGTTCAATTCCTAGATATCCTTGTAAACTTTCTGTCTCGCTGATCTGTCTAATGTTGACAGTGGGGTGTTAAAGTCTCCCATTATTATTGTGTGGGAGTCTAAGTCTCTTTGTAGGTCTCTAAGGGCTTGCTTTATGAATCTGGGTGCTCCTGTATTGAGTGCATATATATTTAGGATAGTTAGCTTTTCTTGTTGAATTGATCCCTTTACCATTATGTAATGACCTTCTTTGTCTCTTTTGATCTTTGTTGGTTTAAAGTCTGTTTTATCAGAGACTAGGATTGCAACCCCTACTTTTTTTTGTTTTCCATTTGGTTGGTAGATCTTCCTCTATCCCTTTATTTTGAGCCTATGTGTGTCTCTGCATGTGAGATAGGTCTCCTGAATACAGCACATTGATGGGTCTTGACTCTTTATCCAATTTGCCAGTCCGTGTCTTTTAATTGGAGCATGTAGCCCATTTACATTTAAGGTTAATATTGTTATGTGTGAATGTGATCCTGTCATTATGATGTTACCTGGTTATTTTGCTTGTTAGTTGATGCAGTTTCTTCCTAGCATCAATGGTCTTTACAATTTGGCATGTTTTTGCAGTGGCTGGTACCAGTTGTTCCTTTTCATGTTTAGTGCTTCCTTCAGGAGCTCTTGTAAGGCAGGCCTGGTGGTGACAAAATCTCTCAGCATTTGTTTGTAAAGAATTTTATTTCTCCTTCACTTATGAAGCTTAGTTTGGCTGGATATGAAATTCTGGGTTGAAAATTCTTTTCTTTAAGAATGTTGAATATTGGCCCCCACTCTCTTCTGGCTTGTAGAATTTCTGCCAAGAGATCTGCTGTTAGTCTGATGGGCTTTCCTTTGTGGGGAACATGACCTTTCTCTCTGGCTGCCCTTAACATTTTTTCCTTCATTTCAACTTTGGTAAATCTGACAATTATGTATCTTGGAGTTGCTCTTCTCGAGAAGTATCTTTGTGGCGTTCTCTGTATTTCCTGAATTTGAATGTTGGCCTGCCTTGCTAGGTTGGGGAAGTTCTCCTGGATGATATCCTGAAGAGTGTTTTCCAACTTGGTTCCATTCTCCCCATCACTTTCAGGTATACCAATCAGACGTAGATTTGTATTTTCACATGGTCCCATATTTATTTCTTGGAGGCTTTGTTAATTTCTTTTTACTCTTTTTTCTCTAAACTTCTCACTTCATTTTTCATTCATTTGATCTTCAATCACTGATACCCTTTTTTCCACATGATCAAATCAGCTACTGAAGCTTGTGCATGCATCAAGTAGTTCTTGTGTCATGGTTATCAACTCCATCAGGTCATTTAAGGTCTTCTCTACACTGTTTATTCTAGTTAGCCATTCGTCTAATCTTTTTTCAAGGTTTTTAGCTTCTTTGCGATGGGTTCGAACATCCTCCTTTAGCTCAGAGAAGTTTGTTATTACCAGTCATCTGAAGCCTTCTTCTCTCAACTCATCAAAGTAATTCTCTCTGTCCAGCTTTGTTCCATTGCTGGTGAAGAGCTGCATTCCTTTGGAGGAGAAGAGGTGCTCTGATTTTTAGAATTTTCAGCTTTTCTGCTCTGGTTTCTTCCCATCTTTGTGGTTTTATCTACCTCTGGTCTTTGATGATGGTGACGTACAGATGGGGTTTTGGTGTGGATGTTCTTTCTGTTTGTTAGTTTTCCTCCTAACAGTCAGGACCCTCAGCTGCAGGTCGGTTGGAGTTTGCTGGAGGTCCACTCCAGACCCTGTTTGCCTGGATATTACCAGCGGAGGCTGCAGAACGGCAAATGTTGCTGCCTGATCCTTCCTCTGGAAGCTTCGTCTCAGAGGGGCACCTGGCTGTATGAGGTGTCAGTCGGCCCCTACTGGGAGATGTCTCCCAGCTAGGCTACTCAGGGGTCAGGGACCCATTTGAGGAGGCAGTCTGTCCGTTCTCAGATCTCAAAATCCATGCTGGGAGAACCACTACTCTCTTCAAAGCTGTCAGACAGGGATGTTTAAGTCTGCAGAAGTTTCTGCTGCCTTTTGTTCAGCTATGCCCTGCCCCCAGAGGTGGAGTCTACAGAGGCAGGCAGGCCTCCTTGAACTGTGGTGAGCTCCACCCAGTTCGAGCTTCCCGGCGGCTTTGTTTACCTACTCAAGCCTCAGCAATGGTGGATGCCCCTCCCCCAGCCTTGCTGCCGCCTTGCAGTTCGATCTCAGACTGCTGTGCTAGCAGTGAGAGAGGCACCGCGGGCGTAGGACCCTCCGAGCCAGGCATGGGATATAATCTCCTGGTGTGCCGTTTGCCAAGACTGTTGGAAAAGTGCAGTATTAGGGTGGGAGTGTCCCGATTTTCTAGATACCATCTGTCACGGCTTCCCTTGACTAGGAAAGGGAATTCCCCAACCCCTTGCACTTCCCAGGTGAGGCGATGCCCCGCCCTGCTCCGTGGGCTGCACCCACTGTCCACCAAGCCCCAGTGAGATGAACCCGGTACCTCAGTTGGAAACGCAGAAATCACCCATCTTCTGCATTGCTCATGCTGGGAGCTGTAGACTGGAGCTGTTCCCATTTGGCCATCTTGGAACCTCAAGGCCGAGTACTGTTATATCTTAGTTGTTACAGTGTTATGTTTAATCAGATACATATTACATATCCAATAATTAATATAAAACATAGGATTGACACAAATAGACTAAAATAGTTAATTTTTTTCTTTTTTGTAGCGATGGGGTCTCCCTATGTTGCTAGTCTCAAGCCATCCTCCTGCCTCGACCTCCCAAAGTGCTGGGATTATAGGTGTGAGGCAATGCATGCAGCCTAAAATATTTTAGAATATAAAAGGGATATAACAGATACAACAACTACTACTACTACTACTTCTGTTCCTACCACTCCTACTAAAGCCACCATAAAAATTCCTGAGCCTTGAATACATAGATATCCAACAATGCCAACTCATACCTAAAATCACACGATTACCAGAACACACTCCACATGTACTTGATGAAAATATATTATTTTTTGAGCAACTGCCAGAAAAATCAAGGGACTAATAATATGTAGTCTCAAACCATTTGAAATGAATGCCTAAAGAGTTTCTACACACACATCCAATCAATGCATCTTTATAGACGCTGGGCATGTATTCCCAAACACCCCTTAGAAGACCACATAAATGCGACTCAACCAATGTATGTAGCTATAATCAAGCATTCAATAACATCTCAAACCAATGGACAGCACACATAATAATAGAAAAATGCTACCAGAAACAGACATGCCAATCAAAACAGATCATTACCCATGGTGAAACTCTGTCTCTAGTAAAAATACAAAAATTAGCCAGCATGGTGGCTCATGCCTATAATCCCAGCTACTCAGGAGGCTGAGGCAGGAGAATCGCTTGAACCCGGGATGTGGAGGTTGCAGTGAGACTAGATTGCACCACTGCACTCCAGCCTGGGCAACACAGTGAGACTCTGTCTCAAACAAAACAAAACAAAACAAACAAACAAAAAACAAAACAAAACAGATCATTAGATAAAAGCAATCTGTCAGACCAAACACCAATCCCAGTACCACAGTCAAACCATATACTGGGGCCAGGCGCAGTGGCTCACGCCTGTAATCCCAGCACTTTGAGAGGCCGTGGTGGGTGGATCACAAGGTCAGGAGTTCGAGACCAGCCTGGCCAACATGGTGAAATCCCGACTCTACTAAAAATACAAAAATTAGCTGGGCATGGTGGCGGGCACCTGTAATCCCAGCTACTCAGGAGGCTGAGGCAGGAGAATCACTTGAAACTGGAAGGCAGAGGTTGCAGTGAGCCAAGATCGAGCCACTGCACTCCAGACTATGCGAAAGAGCGAAACTCCATCTCAAAAACAAACAAACAAACAAAAATATACTGGAAGAACTAACATGACAAGCTTAAATATTATATATACTCCTACGAGTCATTTGTTGATACTTGATATGAATTCTGGTACCAACCCGGACTTGAAGTAAAGATTATGATTACAAAGCAGATCTAAAAGATGGTACAACACCAGACACAGCTATCACACCAATCATTCATATTACATATACCCAACTTTCAGACCTCCACGGGAAAAAATACCAATGCCACTGGGATACCCATTGGACTGTGATATACAATAGAAGAGGATAAGACATACTATAATGGTTCTCTAACTTTCCACTTTCGGGAAATTTTGCCTTCCCCAACCTTGTTATAATTATGCCAAAAGTCAAACTTATTTGACAGAACCACAATTCTTTGACAGAACTAAAAAAATCCTCATTAGTAGAATTAGATTGGAAACAAAGATTACACCCAGTAATCTTTCTCCCCGCAACAAGATGGAGTCTTGCTCTGTCGCCCAGGCTGGAGTACAGCGGCGCGATCTCAGCTCATTGCAACCTCCGCCTCCCAGGTTCATGCGATTCTCCTGCCTCAGCCTCCCAAGTAGCTGGGATTAAAGGCACCCACCACCACACCCAGCTAATTTTTGTATTTTTTAGTAGAGACAGGGTTTTACCATGTTGGCCACGCTGGTCTGGAACTCCTAACCTCTTGATCCACCCACCTTGGCCACCCAAAGTGCTGGGATTACAGGTGTGGGCCATTGTGCCTGGCCCACCCAATAATCTTAACTGATCCTGATCACTTTACACACACAATTTTTTTTTTTTTTTTTTTGAGACAGAGTCTTGCTCTGTCATCCAGGCTGGAGTGCAATGGCGCAATCTCAGCTCACTGCAACCTCAGCCTCCTGGGTTCAAGGAATTCTCCTGCCTCAGCCTCCTGAGTAGCTGGAATTACAGGCGCCCGCCACCACATCCAGCTAATTTTTTGTATTTTCAGGAGAGACGGAGTTTCACCATGTTGGCCAGGCTGGTCTCGAACTCCTGACTCAGGTGATTCACTCACCTCGGTTTCTCAAAGTGCTGGGATTACAGGCATGAGCCACCACGCCTGACCTACACACACGACTTCTGAAACACATGCTAAAACAACAGAAGATTATGTAGACAGAGTTGTCCTAAATATACTTGTTTTCAAGGGTTGGTACCCTGAAACACCACAACTGAGAAACTTATAAAAAAAAATGTACAGAATCAACACCACCCAATGAGACATATATTTTAAGGGACAACCAACATTAATATGCTTCCACCTTAACATGTATTAGAGCTGTATTTCATCATCCTACAGGTGAAAAACCTTACCCTCACCCATTTTTCAATATAATTTACTAAAATGGCTACACATACCTAGACCAACAAGCTTTACAAATCAAACTGAATGAATAGACACAGCACCATTCAGAATCTGACATAATTCAACACATACTAAATTCACATTCGTGGCAAACTTGGCTACAATATATGCAAACTACCTTTATTTATTTAGTTAGTTTTTTTTGAGACAGAGTCTCAAGGCTGGAGTGCTGTGGCATTAGCTCACTGCAACCTCCACCTCCTGGGTTCAAGCAATTCTAATTCTCCTGCCTAAACCTCCTGAGTAGCTGATATTACAGGTGTGCGCCACCACACTCAGCTAATTTTTTTTTGTATTTTTGGTAGAGACGGATTTCACTATGTTGGTCAGGGTGGTCTTGAACTCCTGACCTCAGGTGATCCGCCCGCCTCAGCCTCCCAAAGTGCTGGGATTACAGGCATGACCCACCGTGCCCAGCCCGCAGTTTTATTTCTTAAGAGCAGGGTTTGATTTTAAACACAAACTTAACTCCCAAATGTCAACTACCACTTTCATACTCTCCTCTATCTCACAGACAATGAAATACAATCAATGATGACTCACATAAATGACCTCACAGAATATCAAAAGGTGTTTAATTACAATATCAATTACAAGGTAGGCATCTTAAAAACCAATCTATTTACATTAAGAAACTTGACGGTGAAAGACTGACTGCAAACCCAATGTACTAAGCGAAGTACTTTACTAACTCAGACTTGGAATAACATAAGAAACCCAATACAGGCCGGGTGCAGTGGCTCATGCCTGTAATCCCAGCACTATGGGAAGCTGAGGCGGGCGGATCACCTGAGGTTTGGAGTTCGAGACCAGCTTGACCAACATGGAGAAACCCCGTCTCTACTAAAAATACAAAATTAGCTGGGCGTGGTGGCGCATGCCTGTAATCCCAGCTACTAGGAAGGCTGAGGAAGGAGAATCGCTTGAGCCTGGGAGGCGGAGGTTGCGGTGAGCCAAGATCACGCCATTGCACTCCAGCCTGGGCAACAAGAGTGAAACTCCATCTCAAAAAAAGAAAGAAAATATAAAAAAAGAAACCCAATACAATCAGGAAAATTATTTACAAAACACTGGCATAAAGCAGCTGTAGTTCAACTGGATACATCCAAACCATCAGGATGTGAAGATTCAAGGTAACATATATTAAGCCTACTTGAATTAAGATGAGGAGACTCACCACTAGCTTTTGACCCAAGTACACAGACAGATAAAAGATATAATCTACAAATAACCACCTTAGAAAAACCATTATTTATTGATGATTATTTTATACAAAAATAATTAGTATTCCAATTCTGAAAAACTATATACTACACCTTTCAGGATATAGTACCCAAACTAGATATGGTACCCAAACTGACATATCAGCATCAAAAGAATACCCACCGTCAGCCAGGTGCGGTAGCTCATGCCTGTAATCCCAGCACTTTGGGAGGTTGAGGCAGGCAGATCACTTGAGGTCAGGAGTTCAAGACCAGCCTGGCCAACGTGGTGAAACCCCATCTCTGCTAAAAAATAAAAGAATTAGCCGGGCGTGGTGGTGGGCGCCTGTAATCCCAACTATGCAGGAGGCTGAAGCAGGAGAATTGCTTGAACCAGGGAGGCAGAGGTTGCAGTGAGCTGTGATCACGCCATTGCACTCCGGCCTGGGCGACAGAATGAGATTCCATCTCAAAAAAAAGAAAAAAAAAAAAAAACTACCCACAATGACTCTAGACTCAGGAACCTTCCACTGGATAACTGCTCAGAGAAAAACACACTGACCTATTACAACCACACGAGGAAAGAAAAAATCACAACATACACGTACAATCAAATGTATCAAAGTGGTGTATGTCATAAACATCACTCTCACAAACACCTCAAAGCTTACCACTTAGCCGGGCGCAGTGGCTCACGCCTGTAATCTCAGCACTTTGGGAGGCCGAGGCGGGCAGATCACAAGGTCAGGAGATCGAGATCATCCTGGCTAACACGGTGAAACCCCGTCTCTACTAAAAATACAAAAAATTAGCTGGGCGTGGTGGCGGGCGCCTGTAGTCCCAGCTACTGGGAAGGCTGAGGCAGGAGAATGGCTTGAACCTGGGAGGCGGAGCTTGCAGTGAGCCGAGATCGCGCCACTGCACTCCATCCTGGGCGACAGAGCGAGACTCCGTCACACACACACACACACACACACACACACACACACACACACACACACACACACACACACACACACACACACACACACACGCTTACCACTTATATATGGAACAAATGACATACAGAGATTTTGCATCATCATGGCACTCCAACATAGGCGAAATCTCTTGGGTAGAAACCACACAGATAAACACACACAAACAAGAAAATTTAAAAGAACCGGAACAAGCTCACAATAAATTCCATCCAGAAGCCAAAGAAACTAAAAATCGCACACATTCACGCAAGGGAACAAAATTACCCAGAGCGAAGGGAAACTGGAATTAAGGGTGGCTAGAATTAATATTTGATCAAGGAGTCCAAAGGGAAGAAACATAAACTTTCTGATCAGTTAAGATAAGGAGTCCCCTTCCCCGCAGTTCGAAAAGAAAGCCCACATTCAGAAGGTCAAAAACACCCCCAGGCTTGAGTGCTGGGAGCACTAGAGGGGGTCAGTCCCTGGTGATGAGGGCAGGGGCGTTTGAACAGCCTCAGGAACCTGACCCCGGCAGCAAGGACCTCCCCAGGCTTCGGTTCTCACAAGTGAGGAAACGCGCCCGTGGATTCATCGTAAGGTTTCCAGCCAAGTGGATTCTTAAACGCACAAACCCCACAGACCGAGATGGGATCTCCCCAGGACCCTCCCGCTGTCACCGAACAATCCGGGGAGACGCGGGGCTGCGGGCGCAGAGCTTCCCACAGAGGGCTCCAGGGCCGGGGGCCGAGGTCGCCCCGCGGGGACGGGATAGGACGCTGGGGCTCCCGGCTGCCGGTCCAGCTCCCACGGAGAGGACTGAGGGCCGAACTGCGCCCGCGGTGGCCCCCGGGTCTGCAGAGCCCGGAGTTGACTGCAAGGAGGTCCCCGGCCTCGGCCACAGACGGTTCCAACCAGAAACCTCCCCTCGGACACTGGCCCCGCACACTCACCATTTCCCAGCGTCCGGGAAGTCACGGTGTCCTCCCTACGGATCTGTCAGTACCTGCAGGTCACGGCTCGACAAACGATGCGCTAGAGCCACCTTCGGCCTTCAGGAGCAGGTGAAACGCAATCTTCCCCTGGGCCAGGAATGGCGACGTCTGCACTGCGCAGGCGCAGCGTGGCGCCGCTCACATCTTTTCAGCTGAGGTCCTGATTGGACAGATCCAATGGCGCCGCCTCTTTATCACTGAGTGACAGCGGAGCAGGAAGGGGCGTGGTTGAGCTAGCCTGGCTTCAGTCTGGCTTGTCCCCGCCAGGACGTTTGCGTTTAAACCTAATGTGTTCTTTGCCTTCCATCCATTTTAAGTGTTCTCTTCAGTACTGTTAAATACATTCACATTGTGAAGCCAATTTCCAGAGTTGTTTTCATCTTGCAACACTGAAATCTGTCTCGTTGCACAACTCCCAGTGCACCTCTTCCCTCAGGGTCTTTTGCAACCTCCATTCCATTGTCTGAGTTCGTGAATTTGACTGTGGGAATCTCATGTAAATGGCATCATAAAGTATTTGTCCTTTTCTGACGTGCTTAGTTCACTTAGCATAATGTCCTCGAGCTTCACCTTGTAGTATGTTAGGATTTATTTCTTCTTCTTTTTTTTTTTTTGAGACGGAGTCTCGCTCTGTCGCCCAGGCTGTAGTGCAGTGGCGCATCTCGGCTCACTGCAAGCTCCGCCTCCCGGGTTCACGCCATTCTCCTGCCTCAGCCTCACAAGTAGCTGGGAATACAGGCGCCCACCACCACGCCCAGCTAATTTTTTGTGTTTTTTTAATAGAGATGGGGTTTCACTGTGTTAGCCAGGATGGTCTCGATCTCCTGACCTCGTGATCCGCCCGCCTCGGCCTCCCAAAGCGTTGGGATTACAGGCGTGAGCCACCGCGCGCGGCCTCTTCTTTTTTTTTTTTTTTTTTTTTTTTTTTTAAGAGACAGGGTTTTGCTCTGTGGCCCAGGCTGAAGTGCAGTGGCGTGATCATTGCTCAGTGCAGTCTTCAACTCCTGGATTCAAGCAAGCCTCCAACCTGAGCCTCCTAAATATCTGGGACCACAGGCACGCACCACCAGGCCTGGCTAATTGTTTTAATTTTAATTTTAATTTTTTGTAGAGATGTGCGTCTCCTTCTGTTGCCCAGGCTGGTCTCGAACTCCTAGGTTCAAGCGATCCTCCTGCCTCGACCTCTCAAAGTGTTGGGATTACAGGTGTGAGCCACTGCCACCGGCCAATTTACTTCTTTTTTTTTCTTTGGAGATGGAGTTTCACTCTCGTTGCCCAGGCTGGAGTGCAGTGGCGCTCAGCCACCGCAACCTCTGCCTCCCAGGTTCAAGTGATTCTCCTGCCTCAGCTTCCTGAGTAGCTGGGATTACAGGCGCCCGCCACCACTACTCCCAGCTAATTTTTGTATTTTAGTAGACATAGAGTTTCACCATGTTGGCCAGGCTGGTCTCGAACTCCTGACCTCAGGTGATCCGCCCTCTTTGGCCTCCCAAAATGCTGGGAGTTTGAGCCACCTCGCCTGTCCCCAATTTACTTCTTTTTAATGCTGAATTATATTCTATTGTATGTAGATATCAAATTTCTGGATTTTTCTGGATCTATTTATTTTTATTTTTTTTTTGAGACAGACTCTTGCTCTGTTGCTCAGACTGGAGCACAATGGCATGATCTCGGCTCACTGCACTCCACCTCCTGGGCTCAAGGAGTCCTCGTGCCTCAGCCTCCAGAGTAGCTGGGGTTACAGGTGTGTGTGCCAATATGCCCAGCTAATTTTTGTAATTTTAGCAGAAATGGGGTTTCACCATGTTGCCCAGGCTAGTCTCAAACTCCTGGGGTCAAGAGATCTGCCCACCTTGGCCTCCCAAAGTGCTGGGATTACAGGCATGAGCCACCTCGCCCGGCCTTATTTATCCTTTCATGGACACCTAGGTTGCTTCTACCTTTGGCTATGGTAAATAATATGCCTATGAACATGGGTGAACAAATATGTGAGTTGCTGCTTTCAGTTTTTTAGGGTATGCTCAGAAGTGGACTTCCTGGATCATATGATTACTTTGTATTTATTATTTATTTAAGGAATGGCCATACTTTTTCCTAGCAGACATAGCATTTTCCATTCCCACCAACAGTGCACAAGGACCCCAAAAGATGTTCTCACTTTTTTGGTGGTGTCCTTTGAAATACAAAAGTTATCAATTTTGCTGGGCATGGTGGTTCACGCTTGTAATCCCAGTACTTTGGGAGGCTGAGGCAGGAGGATCGCTTGAGGCCAGAAGTTTGAGACCAGCCTAGGCCAACATTCCAAGACCCTGTCTCTACAAAAAATAAAAAAATTAGTTGAGTGTGGTGGTGCACACCTGTAGTCCCAGCTACTCAGGAGGCAGAGTCAGGAGGATCACTGGGGGCTGGGAGGTTGAGGCTGCAGTGAGCCATGATTGTGCCACCGCACTCCAGCCTGGGTGACAGCGCAAGACCCTGTCTCACACACACAAAAAAAGATTCATTGTATACTAGGCATTGATATTTTATTTATTGTTTTATTTTTTGAGAAGGGTCACGCTCTGAGATCACGCCTGAGCTGAGACTTAGAGTGAGGTTAGCCAACTCTTAGAGTGAGGTAAGACTAGCTCTCCAACTTTAGCCCTTTTCCCTTTTTGCCTTTCTCTCTGCCATTACTGAACTGCTGGTCATGCCCTCCTCACCAATTTCTCTCTCTCCCCCCTTTTTTTTTTTTTGACAGAGTCTCGCTCTGTTGCCCAGGCTGGAGTGCAGTGGTGCAATCTTGGCTCACTGCAACCTCCACCTCCCGGGTTTAAGCGATTCTCCTGCCTCAGCTTCCCGAGTAGCTGGGATCACAGGCACGTGCCACCACACCTGGCTTACTTTTGTATTTTTAGTAGAGACAGGGTTTCCCTGTGTTGGCCAGGCTGGTCTCGAACTCCTGACCTCAAGTGATCCTCTCGCCAAGGCCTCCCAAAGTGCTGGGATTACAGGCATGAGCCATCGTGCCTGGCCGATTTAGAAACTCTTTTAAAAATGTTTAAATAAAGCATTTTTGTATTGTCTTTTTTTTTTTTCTTGAGGCAGAGTCTTGCTCTGTTGCCCAGGCTGGAGTGCAGTGGTGCGATCTCGGCTCACTGCAATCTCTGCCCCCCAGGTTCAAGCGATTCTCCTGCCTCAGCCTCCCGAGTAGCTGGGATTGCAGGCATGCACCACCACGCCTGGCTAATTTTTGTATTTTTAGTAGAGATGGGGTTTCACCATGTTGCCCACACTTGTCTTGAACTCCTGGCTTCAAGTGATCCACGCGCTTCAGCCTCCCAAAGTGCTGGGATACAGTACAGGTGTGAGCCACCATGCCCAGCCAATTTAGGAACTCTTTCTAAATGTGGTAATACAGATACCTCAAAGCTAAAATAATATTCCTAAGCCTTTAACTTTTTATGTGATGGAACATTGTGTCTCAGCAGAATATTGAGTTGCCTTTCTTGTTTTGTTTTTTTGAGATGGAGTCTCACTCTGTTGCCCAGGCTGGAGTGTAGTGCTGCAATCTCGGCTCACTGCAACCTCCACCTCCCCGGTTCAAGTGATTATCCTGCCTCAGCCTCCCTAATAGCTGGGATTACAGCCACGCACCACCATGCCCAGCTAATTTTTGTATTTTTAGTAGAGACGAGCTTTCACCATGTGGGCCAGACTGGTCTCCAACCCCTGACCTCAGATGATCCACCCGCTTCGGCCTCCCAAAGTGTTGGGATTATAGGTGTGAGCCACTGCGCCCGGCTCACACTAAAAATAGGCCTTGTTTGCATCACCATGGCCGTGCCGGTCTACTCTGTATTTTAATTCAAATCAAACTATCATAATAGTTATGCTAATAACACATAAGGTAAAGACAGGGTTTAATAAATTTGTTTATTATATCAGTTATGTGATCTATATAATTTCTCTTGTCTCACTTCATTTTATGTTCTTAGCCAAATGCCCAGTAGTGGTTTTATCCTTTTAAAGTGTGAGATAATCTCCCCACTTCTTCCAGTTCTTCTTTCTTCTTTTGCTCTTTTTTTGTTTTATTTTTATTTTTATTTTTTTAGAAAGGGTCTCCCTCTGTCACCCGGGTTGGAGTGCAGCAGTGTGATCGTAGCTCATTGCAACCTCGCCTCAAGCAGTCCTCCTCCCTCAGCCTCCTGAGTAGCTGGGGCCACAGGCCCGTGCTCCCACGCCTGGCTAATTTTTTCATTTTTGTAGAGATGGTGTCTTGGTATGTTGGCTAGGTCTCAAACTCCTGGCCTCAAGTGATCCCCCCGCCTCTGCCTCCCAAAGTTCTGGGATTACAGGCATGAGCCACTTTACCTGGCCCCAAATGATGGCTTTCTTATTATTTCATTCCTTCAACGTGGATAAAGAACTAAAACAAAACAAAACCAACAAAGAGGGGAGAAGGGAAGGAAAGCATGTTAATTTGCTGCTCAAATGCCCCCCGATGTGGTGGCCATGTCAAGCTGACTTAATGTGTTTTTGATCTGTCACTGGTTTCCTTTGAGCACTTCCCTACTTTCTGGCCTAACAAGATGATGAACATGAGATGTTCCAAGCTTATCTTGTATTTCCTCTGCTCCAGCCCTGGAACCAGCCATTTTTCTTAGAAGCAGGGGTGGAGAGCACCCTCCCCCCGTGCACCTTCACTAGGCCCCAGTGGGAAGAACTGCCACCCATCTGCTCAGGTGTGGTGAAACTAGCAAAGGGTCTCCTGGCTGCGTGGGGAGAGTCTCTGTATGTGGTCCTCAGCCCAGCCTGGGGGCTCCTGGGCTGGCTACCATGCTGCCTCTACTGTGTCTCTAGATCCAGGCTCTGCTGGAAGAGCCCTGGGAGGCCCAGCAGAAGGGGGATCCTGGTCTGACAAACATCCCTCTGTTCCTCTGGCTCCAAGGCTCAGGAATAGGGCCAGGTGACATGTCCAGGTGGTGCCAGGACCCCCTCACTGTCCCCTTGGAGATGGGCCCAGAGAGCCTTGTGGGGGTACCTGGAGCCTGAGGCTGACTGTCCCTCCCTGTGTCCTGGATGAGGAGCCCTGTCCTGAGAAGACCCCCAGGGTCTGGCCTGCGGGCACAGCCACAGGAAGGAGAGGGTCTGTGGGCTGAGTCGGGGGGCGGGCACTGGTAGAGGACTTTGGGCACTGCGTGTCAGTGGTCTGATCAGCGGGGGCCTTGTCATTAGGAACCTGGTCAGGGGATGGGTGTGGTGGCTTATGCCTGTAATCCCAGCACTTTGGGAGGCCCAAGCGGGAGGATCGCTTGAGCTCAGGAGTTCTAGACCAGCCTGGGCAACATGGTGAAACCCCCTCTCTACTAAAAATACAAAAAGTAGCTGGGTGTGGTGGTGGCACCTATAGTCCCAGCTACTCAGGAGGTGGAGGTGGGAGAATTGCTTGAGCCCAGGAGGTCAGCTCTGCAGTGAGCCAAGATTGTGCCACTGCACTCCAGTCTGGGCGACAGAGTGAGCCCTGTCTCAAAAAAAAAAAAGTAAAGTCCAAAAAAAAAAACAAAACAGGAACCTGGTCTGGGGGGATTGGTCAACAGGGACTTGGTCATCCAAGGCCTGGTCAGTGGGGGCCTTGTCATTGGGGAACTGGTCAGTGGTACCTGGTCAGCAGGGACTGGGTCAGTGGGGCCTGGTCAGCTGGCTGCTGGGTGACCTCAGGTAAACAGTTTGTCCCTGATGCCTCCTTGCCTCCATCCCTGAGTCACAGCCCCCTAGACATCTACTGGGAGGAGGAGGTGAGAAGGTGAGTTGAATCCAGGCCTGTCTCTCAGACCTAGCACTTTACATACTACCTGAGTCCCCCCAGGGAAGGGGCCAGCTCTCTGCCCTCTGCCCTCAGCCCTCTGCCCCCACTCTGTCTGCATCCCCAGGACAGACCCATGTGGAGACGGCAGAGACTGAGGAGCACCCATGGATGCTCTGAGGCTGACCATGGGCCCTAGGGTGACAGTGATGAGGACGTGGGTGTGCACGTGAGTGAGTGTGACACACACACTCACACATGTGTTCACCCACGTGGGATGCTCACATGCACAGACACATCACACATACTGAGGTTGACAGTTCAGGGGGTGGAGGACGCTGCCTCTGGGCCCCTTGTGGGTGCTGTGACCCCAAAATATCACCATGCTAAATGCCCACCTGCCCGCCTCTGTGTCATGGAGCAGTCAGAGGCACATTGGTGTCTGTGAGTTTTGTGCACGTAGGGCTCTTTTCTAGGCGAGAGGCACATTGGTGTCTGTGAGTGTTGTGCGCGTAGGGCTCTTTTCTAGGCGAGAGGCACATCGGTGTCTGTGAGTGTTGTGCGCGTAGGGCTCTTTTCTAGGCGAGAGGCACATCTCAGAACAGCTGCCAGATCTGACTTGAGAGCATGACCTGCTCTCTTCCTTCCCTGCTGACTTGGGGACAGTCACTACCTGGTGGGTGATGCTGGTCTCTGGGCAGCTGCCAAAGAGGGTCATTCCTGGGCACTCACCAGTGCTTGCTCTGTGCTGACCATGTACACGGTTGTCTTGTTCATCCTCGTGGTGACTCCAGGGGGTGGGTGCTGTTCCCAAGTATACCCATTTGACAGGTGAGACATCTGAGGTTATAGGGGCGGTCACTGGTCCAGGAACCCAGACGTGACCCTGGGCCACGCTCTCACCCCTGCCCTGTGCTGTGTGGGACTCACTCCCTTACGCGATGCCCCTTATGCCCTCGATCCCAAATCTTTCCAAAATTTTTGACAGCAATAGGACAGAGCCTGGCCTTGGAAGAGTCCCTGTGGGTGGGGTGGAGGGTGGTCTTCCATCCAGGTCTGTGTCCTAAGGTGGGTCCCTGCAAGAGAAGATCTCATCAACACAGACTTCGGGTGCAGTCAGTGGGGGTCGCTGTGGGACCCACTGGACATATGGGGTTTCTTGTCTGGGAGTGGGGTGGGGAGCCCTCTGTCCTTGGGCAGTTGTGGAAAATGATGGCGCCCCAGAGGGTTGGCCGGAGGGTGATGATTGTTCCTCCTCTTCACCGGGGACTGGGGCTCTTCCCCACAAGGCCCTTTCTCTGTCTGTTCCTCTACAGGCCTGGCACTTTCTTTGTTCCTAATGTTCATGGGAAGGGGCCCTCTGGGGTTCTCCAGGATCAAGTCCTCAGAGTTCTCATTCTTTCTCAATAACCCTGGAACACGAGGCTCCTTCCTGTATTGACAGCTCAGAAGTTGGGATCCACTGTCCCTCCACCTGAGACATCTTCATGAACAGAGAGGCTGCGTTGACCCCAAACCAAGCACTCTCCTGTTTGGCTGGTGTTATTCTTGAAGCAGCATCACTGGCCAGAAGGAGTGGAGATGGGGGTGAAATGGAGCAGTCACGAGGTGTCTTGTTCCCTGTAAGAAACTGGGCATCTTCATGGCCCCTGCGTGATCCCAGGAGGCTGAGCATATGGAGCTCTCTGATCTCTGACCCCAGTCTACCTACAGGTGTCTGAAATAGCACACCACAGGCCCCTCACCCTTGGCAGATGGACACCGTTCCTCCCGTATGTGCCTGATTCAGGGCATTTGGGGACAATGGGCCTCTGTGTCCAGGTCCCCCTGTTCTCAAATCCTCAGGAAGAAGCCCACCTCTGGCTGGGGCAGGGACTCCAGAGACCCCAGCAGGCATGGGGACCCTAGGTCTGGCCCCTTTTCACCCAGAGCAGTGGTGGCATGGGGTTCACCTGGCCGGCGGCGTCTCAGAGTTGGGTGGAGGCGGTTTGGGTGTTCTCTGAAGCACCCAGGTGGAGTGTGGCCTTTGGACAATGTTGTCTCGCAGGATGGACATGGAAAAGGATTACAGTTGCCCTGCCCACATAGGAGCGGGACATGATTGACAAGTGTGAGCAGGTCCGGGTCGGGCTGTTCCCTCGAGGGAGGCGAGGCCACCCGTCTCCAGCTGTATCCTGGTTGGAGTGTCCTGGGCTCCCTCTGGATGCAGGGCCAGGACCAGCTGCTGGGAACTTCATGCCCCCACACCCCTCACCTCGGCCCCCTCACCCTGAATCCCCTCTGGGTCACAGGGATGCTGAGCGGAGGCGCCTGCAGACGCGGGGCCTGAGGATATTGACAGCTACAAAGTCACCGATCACCTCGGGATTCCGCAGTGAGTCCTCTGTTCCCACCCTCACCACCCAGGGATGGGTTTTGTTTTTAGAAAGGCCTCACTGACGCAGGACACATCTCCCCAGCTCGTGCCAACCTCCTTTCTAGCGTAGAAACTCCTCCCCTGTTAAAGTCCTTTAAATGCTCAAACTGCCTGCTTTGGATTCCTATTGAACTTACACTCCACCCTGTGGTACAGGGGCTAATATGCTGGGCTTTTACGACTTCAGCCCAGGTTCGATTCCTGGTCAGGGAACCAGTGCCACTTGTCTTAAATTATTTGCTTGACTCTTTACCCTTTGAGAGGTGAACCCAGAAAATCTGCGACAGGTCTCAGTTAATTTAGAAAGTTTATTTCGCCAAGGTTGAGGATGTGCCCATGATGGTCTCAGGAAGTCCTGACGACATGTGCCCAAAGTGGTTGGGACACAGCTTTTTTTTTTTTTTTTTTTTTTTTGAGACGGAGTCTCACACTGTCACCTGGGCTGGAGTGCAGTGGTGCGATCTCAGTTCACTGCAACCTCTGCCTCCCAGGTTCAAGCAATTCTCATGCCTCAGCCTCCTGAGAAGCTGGGATTACAGGCACCCGCCACCATGCCCAGATAATTTTTTGTTTTGTTTTGTGTTTTTGAGACGGAGTCTCTCTGTGTTGCCCAGGCTGGAGTGCAGTGGTGCGATCTCGGCTCACTGCAAGCTTCCCGGGTTCACGCCATTCTCCTGCCTCAGCCTCCCAGGTAGCTGGGACTACAGGTGCCCGCCACCACGCCTGGCTAATTTTTTGTATTTTTTAGTAGAGACGGGGTTTCTCTGTGTTAGCCAGGATGGTCTTGTTCTCCTAACCTCGTGATCCACCAGCCTCGGCCACCCACAGTGCTGGGATTACAGGCGTGAGCCAGTGCGCCTGGCCCACAGCTTGCTTTTATACATTTTAAGGAGACACGAGACATCAATCAGTATATGTAAGAAGTACATTAGTTCTATCTAGAAAGGTGGGGACAACTCAAAGCAAGCCCCCACCCCCCGGGGGAGGTAGATGGAGGCTGGGAGATCAGACCTTGTGGGGCACTTGGGGACATCAGGTGGGACAGGCCCCAGGTGCACCCTCAGTGCACTGGGCAGGTCTCAGGATTCTGGCCTGGTAATGTGGTCACTCCCTCGAGGACTGCTTTTGGGGCCCAGTCACCCACCCTGGGCCATACACGTCGTTTCTCAGGACTGGACATTCTCAGCTCCTGCAGAGGGCACTGCCTCTAGCCCAGGAGGGGCAGCCCCATTGTGTAGCCCAAGCCCATGCTCTACAGGACCCTAGTGGTCCCTGCCCCACCCACACACCCCTCTTCTCCCAGGTCATGTCCCTTCACAGGCGTCAGCCCACAGGGAGACCCTCTTCCTACCTTCCCTGTGTGTCTCCTGGGCTGAGACCAGGGATGGGGCGGGGAGAGACATGGCTGGTCCTTCCCTAGGACCGCTAGGGGAGGAGGAGGACAGCTCCCGGCCCAGCACAGGCCCTCAGCTCTGTCTGGGTTGCCTTACAGTGAGACAAAGCTGCCATCAATGAGTGCCCTGGAGGCAAAGGTAAGACCTGCTGCCTGAGAGGCTGGTCCAGGGACAGGAGGACTTGGCAGGTGGTCAGCAGCCCATGGGCACCAGCAATGGTGAGTGGGAGAGACAAGCTGTCCCTGGGAGGGGTGGCAGTTCCTGCTGGACCTGACCCCAAGACTCTGTCCCCATTGGTGGTTTGACCAAACTCCAAACTGAGAACTGTAGTCACGGCTTGGGGGTTGCTGTCTGCTTGCACCAGGACCCCACCTGGAGGCTGGTACTTGACCAAAGTCCGGCGTCTGTGGCCTGAGGATGGCATGTCCCAGGTCATGAGGCCAGGTCACGGACGCCTGTTCAGTCAGAGGGTCTCAGTCCCCGGGGCCTGCCCTTTCCTGGTTCTTTTTGTGGTTCAGTCCCATCAGGGCCTTGGAGCCCAGGATGCAGCATCCAAAGGCTGCTTCAGGAAGCCTTGGCTGCTCTGCTAACTTCTTGTCATCATAGTTGACAGCAAAGACGTCAGGAGATGAGAGGCACAGAGAAATGGCTCCAGATGCTTCAAGACAGGCAGGGATATAGGAGTGGCAAGGAGGTGACATGGGGAGGGAGGGCCCCCATGACCGCTCTCTACAGAGTCAGGGGGATGGGCTCCCATGGCTGGGTCCTGGCACTGCCTGCCTCTCAGAGGGTGGGTGACACACTGTCCTCACCCAGGACAGCAGGTCTGGTCACCAGCTTTCCTGTTTGTCCCTGCAAACCTCAACTTGCTGGAGACAGTGTGATGCCAGGGCATGAGCCAGCACTATCTCAGGGATAGGGACACCCCTGGCAAACCGAAGGAAGGAATAGGTCAAGATGAGAATTCGTAACTCTGAATCGTGGGAGGGAGGCCTGGTCCTAGATAGACCGCACCTCTCCTGAAAAACCAACAAGTCAAAGGCTGGAGACTTCCAGAATCCTCAGGCTCCAATCCTCCCTGGGGCTGCCCCAGAGCCTGTTTCTTCAGAGTGTTCTGTCCCAAGTTGACAGACAGCATCTATAAAGGCATTCTCCATAGATGTGGGGCCAAGTGTGGTCACACTTCCTGGACGTCGAGAAGGTGAAGGCCGAGAACTGGTGGAAATACGAGGTATGACCCTTCCGAAGTCAGCCAGAGCAGGACAAACAGGCCAGGCTGTATTGGGAGCCCAAGCCTCCAGCTGGAGGGAACGCAGAGCCTGAGTTGAAGGTGGACATCCTGGGCAGAGACGGTGATGCCAGCACCAAAGGTGAGCTGAGCTCCAGGACTAGTTGGATTGTAAGGAACCAAGCCAGAGGAGGAGCTTTCTGCAGAAGGAAACCAACCAACCTTCCTTCCTTCCTTCCTTCCTTCCTTAAGGGCTGCCTGTGGACGACTGCCATGTGGGGCAGCGAGTCTTCTCTCTGTTCAGAGGCTGCTTCCTCTCCTTGGCCCTGCCCTGGAGGTCATGAAGATGAAGGGAAAGAGGTCCCCCCGGGAACTTCCACCAGATCAACCTGGATGTCAGCCGTACACTAAGAAAGCACATGATGTTTCGGTCACAATACAGTGTCAAGTAAGGCTTGCAGGGCTGGAGAGTCCCTGGGGAGATGGCGTGAAACAAAGGGATGCGAGCTTCACCAGAGCAGAGGCAGGGGTCACCCAGGAGGGGTGACAGAGCCACCAAAAGCTTTCCAGGCCCAGGGAGCAGCTAGCACCAGGGACTGAGTGCCTTCCTGGCTCCAAGCCCTGGGTCTGGCTGGGATATGTGGGGCCAGAGCCCAAATGGCTGCCAAGGAGACAGAGAGCAATGAACAAAATCATGAGAAATGGTGGAAAGTTCAGTGACCTTTGGGAGGGCGGCAGGATGAGGGGCTCGGGAGCCTTCCTAAGCAACACTGACGACACCAAATGCTGGGACGATGTGCGGCCCCGGGGACCCTTGTCCCTGCCAGGTGGGAATGCGACAGGGCACAGCCCCTTTGGGAACCCATGGGGTGGCTCTTCACGAACTCAGTGGACTCACACCACATGTCCCAGAAGATTCTCAGAGACAGATCCCACTGATTTGAAAACTGATGGCCATGTAAAATCTGCATGCCACGTCCACAGCTTGATTCACCGTCACTCACAGTTGAAGGCCACCGAGACAATCTTCAACATGGGAACAGTAAAATCCACTTTCACCAAAACATTTCATAAAACTCAATGACCCTGAAGAGCTCACTGCTTATTCCACGCATCATCTGGACCTGGAATTGGATTCCTTGTTGGAACAAGATAGAGAGAACAAAACAGCATCCGTGTGAACCCAAACCCTCTTTTCTGTCTTTCCTAGGCTGCAGCATGTCTTTCTTGTCCTGGTGGCATATTCTGCATCTAATCCCGTGAGTATTCCCAGGCAACAATATTCCCGGGTCACATTCCCATATTCATAGGCATGGGTGTCTTTGGTAGGGGGTGTCATTGCTTCTTTAAAATTCAGTATCTGACACCTACCAAGACGCAGCGGGTAGGACTCAAGTTCGCTGCTGGCTTGAACATTCAAGCAAGGCAGGGAGGGAGGGTCTCAGAGGGGTCATGCTGAGATGGAGAGGGCTCAGGCACAGACTCCTGGTCTGACCTGAGCCTGACCCCCAATCTCAGAACAAGAAATGACACCTGCCTCCTGGTCTTGCCCCAAGGCCCAGGAGCTGGTCAGTGTCCCAGAATGGTCCTCCCAGGAGGCATTTTTGACAAGTTGCCAAAGTACCTGATGGACGTCGCTCTTGTCACGAAATGAGTGTGGATCCCATGGAAGCTGTTTCTTCATTGGAAAACTGGCAGGGATCCAATGTCCCCTCCGCCCGATCCCCACTGGAGAGCAGCAGACAGGGAGGGGGTTCCCGAAGTGCCTGCTCCCACTGTGCCCCCAGTTTCCAGATCACTCCTGGAGGGACAGCCACGGAGGGACAGCTCCATGGGCTGCACACACAGGGTCTGGACCCAGCCTCCCTCTCATACCTGGCAGGCAGCCCATGGGTCTTCCCAGGACCCTGTATGCGGTGGGCCCCCAGCCCGCCCTGTTGGCCAGCCTAGCTCACAGATGCTGTCCCAGGCCTGGCACGGTGGCCTCCCTGGCCTGGCATCTGAGGGGGAGGGACATCCATGGTCGTTTCCTATGTCCTCTCGGGCCACGTGGGCTTGGACGCTCGCTACAGGAGTCTCTCTGGACTCCTTGTCAACTGAGACGTGCGTGACCTGCTCAGTCCTGACACCCAGTGTCAGGAGAGGGGTGAACAGGCTGCACCCCAAATCCCCCAGGGCCTGTGGCAAGCCTCCTCAATGACATCAGTCCTCTCAGGTGACCTCAGCCCTCCCAGGTGACATCCTTCCATGGTGACTCTGGCTCTTGCAGGAGCTGGGCTACTGCAGGGCCATGAGCTGCATCACTGCCACTCTCCTCTATCTGCCTGGAAAAGACACCTTCTGAGTGCTGGCTCAGCTGCTGGCTAGTGAGAGACACTCCTTGCAGGATAGGTGGACAGCTGCCCACGGGGACTTACACAGCCAGGCCTGGGGACGGTCACCCTGGCTAGGTGATCCCAGCTTCCAGGCAAGGAGCCTTCCTTGTGTCCCCAGCTCGTTTGGAGCCTCTAGGATGTTGCCTGCTGTGGGTCATGCAGGAGCCTGGGACTGGATAGGGACCCCCACACCCTGAGTTAGACGCCTCTCATCCCCATCAGCAGAGGGCATCGCAGCCTCCCTGAGGCTGCCTTCTGTATCCCGGAGCCTCGGTCCTCCAGCCCTGACTTTGCGCAGGCAACGCTCACCTCCCTGAGGGTCCCCCTGCCTCCTGGTGGCTGACCGTGCTCCTAGCCGTCCTCGCCACCCTCGGACAGGCAGATGAAACCCAGACAGTAATGCTTCCTCATTGCATGTCCCCTAGCCTGACCCCATGAATGTCCAGAAGACAGTAATGCACCCCCAACACCCACCCTGCTCACCCTGCTGGCCCCTGCCTGCCACGTTCCTCCCTCTCGGCCTCCACGGCAGGCCTCTCCTCCTAATACCTCAGCTCAGGGCCCCGCTGGGCAGCTTCTCCCGCCAGGATCCAGTGGACATTCCTGTCCCTCCTCCCCTGGGCCAAGGCTGCATGCTGGAGGGGCCAGATGAGAGGGTGGGAGGCCTGGGGGTCTGAGGACCCCTGCCAGTGCCAGCTCTTGCAGCTGACGGCTCCACATCTTGGGAGCAGGCTTTGATTTTGTGATAGGTTGTGGGCTCTCAGGATTCTGCAGTTCAAATAGTGCCAGGCTCCAGAGACTCTAAGCCCACCCGGGACACGTGTTATGCACATCATCCCCGAAGCTTCTGAGGACTTGGTGAGGAGACGGTCCCCTCGGCTCTTCCCCAGAGGCTTGGGGATCAGGGGTAGAGGGAGGTTCTGGCTCCTCCTCATGGTGGGTGAGAGGTTGGCTCCTCCTCATGGTGGGTGAGAGGTCGACTCCCAGCAGGGGCCAGACCTGGGATGTGGGGTTCTCCGTGGGATTGTACCTGGGATGTGGGGTTCTCCATGGGATTGTAGTTGGGTTTCCTTTTTCTGCTCTGGAGCAGGCAGAGGCTCTGGGACGGGGACTGGGCTCTGGCTGAGCTGGGCTAAGGGAAGCGTGTCCACCGAAGGTCCATGCCAGGGGGCAGGTGTGGCGGGGCGCCCTGGGGACCGCCCAGTGTTCTGCCCCTCAGGGAAGGGCTGCAGAGGGGCCTGAAATAGGGATGTTTTGGGGGCAGCCCAAGGGGCCCTGAGCACCTCTGCTCCTCCCATCAGGACAAGGATGAGCTGCGTGCCCAGAATTCCACGTTTACACTGGCTCCTCTGGTGCTTTAAATGGGGGTAATGAGGCACTGGAAGCTCCCAGCCCAGAGACCCTCCTGCCCCGCACTGCTTGGCTCCCCCAGCCCAGGGGTCCGGCTTCCCCAGGAGGACCTGGCTTACTCCCACCCAGCAGGAGGCACAGGCGGGTCTCCACAGGGCACACGAGCCAGGCAACTCCCGAGAGGGTGCATCCCACGGCAGAGGCCAGGTCAGAATGGGCCAGGTCTTCACTTGGAAGAGCCCAGGGAAGTCCAAGCCCCTCCCTCCAGGAGCCACATCCCTGCTGAGATGAGTCCCCTCCATGAGGAGCTGCAAGACCTCTTCTGACCCAGCCTCACGGTGGCAGCTCATCCCATGGGGACGGGTCCCTGGCACTCCAGGGCACTGAAACCACAGTGGGCCCTGCTTGGGCCACCAGCTCCCAGCCTGGAAGGGCCAGGTCCTCTCACACCTGCTGTCCCCACAGATCCCCTTCGGGTTCAGCCTGAAGATGAAGCATGCAATAATGGCAATGGCGCCCACAGCCTTCAGGGTTCACAGAAGCAAGTCCCCCTGTGTCTGAGGTTTCCTGGGGAGGTCACGGGACAGAGCCTGGCTGGCCTGAGGCCACTGTCCCCATGACCTTCTGCTCTCATCAGAAGGGATGGCCAGGGATGGCCAGGCCTGGCCTGTAGGGCTGGGCAGGGCATAGTGAGTTCTCCCAGACCCTGAGCCCACCCTTGAAATGAGTGACCCACGTGAAAGGTGGGAGTGTGGTGGGCACCGCCCTGCCCGGGCCCCCCCGGCCATGGCCTCTTGTGCACAGCTGGACCCCAGGGGTGGCCACAGAGGGACCCAGTGCTGCCCAGTGAGAGGTGGCAGTGTTGGAAACGGGGTGTGGGCACCAGCCCCTTCCAGGAACCCCTCCTGGCTTGATGCCCTTCCTGTCCCTTGAGCGACCATGAACCTGTCCCAGTCCAGCCTGTGGGAGGGAGTTCTTTCAGGACCAGTTCTCCGAGGCCTGGGCCCTGGAGGATGCCACAGTGCTCAGGCACTTTGAAGCTTTTGTGGGAGAACTGATGAGCCAGTGCTGCGATCTGCCACCCCCTCGTGGGCTCCAGCACCAGGTCCCCTCCCAAGTCATCCTCTGGAGCGTTCGATAGTGGAGAGGGCCCCGGCCCCACCAGTCCTACTACCTGGCCCTTCCTCCCGCACCTCTTTTTCTGCCTTTTCCTCCTCTACACTAAGCAGCTTCTGGGCAGGTGCTGAGTGCATATGTACTGGACATGCTGCTCAGACAGGCAGGGGCTGGAGAAAGACCCCTCAACGCCCCCTATGCTTTTTACATCCTCTCTCCTCTGTGCGAGCTCCCTGAACCACCATCCCAACATCAACAGATGCTGAGAGGAGCAGGGGCCGCTTACTCCAGAATGCCCCTCCAAGGACATCAGGGCAATAAGTCTTGAGCCAGGGGAACAAGAGAATCAGTGTCACTGACCCAGAGGACTCGGGGAGAGGACACGGATACGAGCCCTGGCCGGAGCCAGATCCAAGAGTTCAGCCAGGTGCAGGTGTGGGAATGGTCCAGTCCAGGCATGGAGTGGACGGTCCTGGAGGGCAAAGGGGGCCCCGTGCCTGGGACCATCTTACCCACTGTGGAGACAGTGTCTTGTGTGAGGTGGCAAGGGGGCTAGGTGACAGCCAAGGCCTCTCCCACCTGGTTCTGAATCAGGGCTACTACCCAGGCTGCACAGCCCTGGGATGAGGAGGTGAAGGAGGAAGTCTGGAGCCAGCCTGAATCCTAAGCCACTGCCCCAGGAGTGACGTGAGGTGCCCCAACAGCTCCCCGTGCCCTGAGGGATCCACACACCCCTTGCTCTGTGATCAGCAGCCTGCAGGGGTGTCCTCAGAGTCAGACTCAAGAAGCCACACAGGGATGCTGAGGACACCAGAGACCCAGGTCTGTGGGGCCCAGCCTTGTAAGGACTTAATGGACTTGGAGGAGAAGCTGACCGCTTGCATCTGCTATTTTTTCAGCCAAACCCGATCGACGGTCCTTGGCACCCAGGCGTCTGTGAGCATACCCCGGCATTGAGCCCCTCTGCAAGGGAGATGGGCTGGCCCACCCCTGCCTACCAGCTTAGCTCCAGGGGCCCATGCAGCCGGCCCCCTACCCTGGAATGCAACCCTGGTCTTCTCCCACCCTGGCCTGGCTGGCAGTCTCCAAGACTGAGGCCCAGGGGCACGAAGGAGCTTCCAGAAAGCTCAGGGCAGCAGGTTGCTCTCTGGGGATCCTGAGGGTTCAGAATGGACCCATGCATTTTCTGAACTCCCTCCCGAAGCTGCCCAGAGACTTGGCTGTCAGAGGCCCGTGGTTCCCATTGTAAAATTTTGAACAGGGATGCTGCGCTCCATCCCTTCCACATCCACCCTACACAGCCCTAGGACCATCAGTGGGGCCCAGCCCTGCAACCCTATCTTGGCCACAACACCAGGCCCTGCTGGGCCCCGTGAGAACTGAGAGGCAGGTCCAGAGATAAGTCCCTTGCAGGGGGGCACTGGCATCGGTCCCGTCTTGGTGGGCAATGACTAGCATGGCATGGAAGGAGCCAGGGCGGCTCCCAGCCAGTTGCTCTGCAGCCCCAGATGGCTCCTGGGCCTTATGAAGTCCTTCTCAACAGGGAAGCTGGTCCCTTTCAGGCTGCCAGAGGGAGGGGTGAACATGGTGTCTTCCTAGCCCTGGCCAGCCAGGAGCATGCCCTATGGCCTCTGATTTGACTTGTTGGACAGAGTCCCCTCCCAGGGCACAAGCCCTCGGTCCAGAGGGGCCTGGCCTCAACCCCAGCCCTACTTAGTAGGGGAGGGCACCAGGGGTGCCATGGGCCTTTAGTTGCAGCACGGATGGCCACACAGGGGTATGGCACACCTCACCCGGTTGTTGTACCATTTCAGGTCAGAGAACCCTGGCAAGAACTTGCTGCAGGAACATGAGGTGCTGAGCCTGTGCGGGAGCAGGACATCAAGGGCTGCTCAAGAGCGTCCATGGCTACAGTGACTGTCACCTCTTCCCAGCCTCGTCTGTGCCGGGCAGGTGATCTATGACTCCAAGTTGGGACTGGCAGGTGATGGTGGCCCCAGCATCTCAGCCACGCTGCCAACATGCTGGCGGGAGGCTTTGAGGCCATGCCCGGTATGCTGCCCACCTCCTTGAGACCCCTTCCTGACACTTTCCAGCCAGTGCTACAGCCGCAGCACGTGCCACCACTGAATACCTTTCAGCAGCCAGTGCAGGCTTCAGACGGCAGGCGTGCCCGACAGCCGTGGCCTCAGCAGCTCTTTCGTGGCAACCAGGACAGTCAGGGCAGTGATGAAGTGATGATGCCTAGGACGACAAGTGGGATGGCAGATCCATGATGGTGGATGAGCCTAGTGGCGGTTCACACTTGGTCCTCAGTGGCTCCCTGGGCCCCTGTGGTGGCAACAGCTTGGCCACCATGAGGCGCAGTCTCAACCGCTTCCCCACCTGTCAAGTCAGGCAGGGAGGCCTGGTGCTTGGCGAGGCGTTGGGCTCTGTGAAGGACGGGGACAAGCTGTGCGTGGCTCTGTGGCTCTATGGCCTCAAGTGGCAGGAGAACCCCCACTCCTTCCAGTGCACTACCAGCGACACCGCTCAGTAGAACAAGTTCAAGGGCATGAATAGCGTCCTCTCCTGCAAGCTGGTGACCTTGCACAGGCAGGTCCCAGTGCACGGTGCAACAAGCACTTGGACTGGCTGGATGCGTGTCTGGTGACATTCCTGGCTATGTCTGTGCCCCACCTACCTGAGAAGTGGGCCACGAGCTGCTTCCAGGAGGACTTCGTCTCCAAGCACAAGAAGAGCACGATCTGCGGGATGAGCTACATGGCCGGCCGCCCAGTGCTGGCGCAGTGCCACGTCCTCCAGCACTTCCTGATGTGCCTTAGCAGCACCGAGAGAAGGCCTGGAAACAAGGCAAGAGGAAGGCCTTCTGTATGGCACAGCACCTCTTGAGGAAAGAAAATAAGAAAACTGCCTCCGATCCAAGCAGAGCAGGTCAGCGAGAAGGTGGGCATCACTTGGGGGAGTGGATGTGGGTATCGAAGATGAACACTGGATACGTGGCCTGGTCATGGGAGGTGGGTGGTGCGAGAAAGGTGACATGGTGGGTGCCAGCTCGTTCCTGACCCTGAGCACTCCACCACCACTGCCCTCGACCTGCAGGAGGCGGAGAGCATGATTGACAGCTTCATATGCTTTCTCAAGAAGGTGGATGAAGGCGCTGCTGCTCAGCCACAGGGCATGGAGTTCACGGCAAGCAGGTGAGGGGCTTTGAGAAGGAGCATCAGCAGGAGGCCAGCCCTCCCGTGGCCTCAGCCAGGCTTTGGAGTGGGCACAGCAGGCTTTCTGGGTGGGCCTGAACCAGCCCATCACCTTCACCGGCGGTGCCTACGATACCATCGTCAAGCTCTTCCCAGATTGGCCCAGGCAGGACCTGGATTCTGTCTCGGACCTGTTACTGCTGTCCAAGCAGCAATGCATCAAATTCCCAGACATCCTCCACGTTCACAGAGGAGCTCTTACCAAAGTCACAGGGAGCAGGAGACTCGTGGGAGGAAGAATGATGGAGGTGCGGGGGCTGATGGCATTCAAGAGCGCGGGACACGAGTTCTTTGGCCACTTTGGCTGAAATTCACCATCTCCATCCAATTCGAGGGAGAGATTTCAGATCACAGATGCAGCACTTTTTACCAGAGCAATACATATTTTTCCAAAAATCGATCTAGAATTTGGAAGCAGCTCTTTATAAAGATGAGAGTGTTGAGTGACTGGATGTTGGATTGGGGACTTTTTCCAGTTCAAGGATAATTTCTACAGCAGAATAAAAACTGCTATCAAAGAGCCATGGCCAACTATTTGTGGTAGTACAAGGATGGTTTTGTGCTCAACTGAGGCCAATTTAGAATAGAGAATTATGTGGGAAATAAACAGAGAACATGGCGATGGAACCACGTGTTGTAACTTCATAGGCATCCATACTATGGAAGTTCCTTCCTTCTCTCCTTCCTGCTGTCTGTGCCTCCTCCCAGCATCGGGCATCCCCACGTCCTGGGCCTGTGCCGGGAGAGATATAAAGGACACCATTGGCTATAGGCTGGAGGACTGGCACGGTCAGGGGAGCCCGTGAAGTCAGAGTGGCCCCTGAGGACCAGTCCTGGGATGACTGGGTCCAACTGACCAGGCCCCTGCTGACCTCTGCCATGACCTGGCCCTCACTGAATGGGCCCTGATGAGCAGGACCCCACTGAAGAGTCCCCCCTGATGAGGCCCCACTGACCAGGCCTTAGTGACTGGGCTCCCCCTGACTAGGCCCCGGCTGACCAGGCCCCACTGGCAGCTGCTCTACCCCCCAGCCAAGCCAGGCCGCCACTGATTGGGTCCAATGATCAGTCAGCCAGTGGCCACAGCTGCATCGACCAGGTCCCCGCTGATCAGTTACTTATTAACCAAGCTCCTGAAAACCAGGTTCGCACTGAGCAGGCACAAGACCCCACTGACTAGGTCTTCGTGACAAGGCCCTCACTGCCCGGACTCCACTAACTAGGCCTCATGAATGAGACTTACACTGATAATGTCTTTGCTGGTTATGCTTCCACTGTCCAGGCTTCTAGTCATCATGTCCCCTTGGGCCACGTCCCTCCTGACTGAACAGGCCCACACTTGAACAGGCCCCCAGTGTCTATTCCCCGCACTGACTAGGCCTTCACATCCAAGTCCCACTGACCAGATATTCTGGCCAGGTTTTCACCGACTAGGTCCCACTGCCAGACTCTAAGAACTAGGCCCCACTGGCCAGGCCCCCTCTGACCAGGTTTCTGCTGACAAGAACCTGCTGAAATGTGTTCGCTGATTAGGTCAGTCCTAACCAGATCATCCATGATCAGGTCCCCACTGATCGTGTTTCCACTGACCAGGCCCAAAAGGACTAGGCCCCAATGACCAGGCCCATCACTGAGCAGGCGCTGCTGACAAGGTGCCCATGGAACAGGCCCCCACTGTCAGGCCCCCACTGACTAGGCCACAATGACTATGTTTCAGCTGACCAGGCCCTGATGATTAGGTTTAATGGACAAAACCCTTGTTGACCAGGTCCCACTGGCCAGGTCCTCACCGACCAGTTCCCCACAGATGAGACCCTGAGTTACCAGGACCCCACTGACCAGACCTCTACAGACTAGGCCCCAGTAACCAAGACCCACTGACCAGGCCCTCACTCACCGGGCTCCAACTGATGAGATTCTGACTGACCAGGTCCTTAATGACCAGACTAGGTCATTTATTGACTAGGCCCCACTACCCAGGACCCCAATTACCAAGCCCCCACTAACCAGGTCCCAAGTCACCAGACCCCCACTAACTGTCCCAACTGACAAGGCCCCCACTGCTGAGGCTTCCACTGACCAGGTCCACACTGATCAGGCCTCAAGAGATGAGGCCCGACTTACCAAGAACCCACTGACCAGAGAGACCTCCACTGACTAGGCCCAACTGACAAGGGCCCCACCGACAGGGACCAACTAACAAGGTTCCAACTGACCATGTTTCTACTGACCAGACTTTACTGAACAGGCTCCACAGCTCAGTATCCAGTGACCAGACCCTCACTGACTAGGTCTTACTGTAAGGCCTCAAGTGACCAGGCATCCCTATCCAGGACACACTCATGAGGCTTCCACTGCCAGGCTCCCACTGATGGAGGCCCTCACTGACTAGGTCCTTAACTGATGAGGTTCCAACTGACCAGGTCCTTAGTGACCAGACCTTTACTGACCAGCCCCTGCTAAACAGGACCCCACTGAACAGGTCCCCACTGACAAGATCCCAGTTGATCATGTCCCCAGTGTCCAGGTTTCACTGACTAGGCCCCACCAACCTGGTCCCCTGACAAGCCTCCAAGTGACCAGGTCCCCACTGACTGGGACCCAACTTACGAGGCCCATTAGCCAAGCCTCACTGACCAGGACTCCACTGACTGGGCCCCATCTGATGAGGTTCTGATTGATCAGGTCCTTAATGACCAGGCCTTTACTGACCAGGCCCCACTACCCATGACCCCAGTGACCAGACCCTCACTGACCAGGTTCCACGGCCAGGCCTCCAGTGACCAGGCCTCACTATCCAGAACCCATGGATGAGGCTTCCGCTGCCAGGCTGACTGGGCCCAACTGACGAGCTGCCAACTGACCACTTCCTTCACTGATGAGGTCCCAACTGACCATGTCCTTAACTGACAAGGTTCCACCTGCCCAAGTTCTTAACTGATGAGGTCCCAACTGACCAGGTCCTTAACTGATGAGGTTCTGACTGGCCAGGTCTTTAATAACCAGACCTTTACTGACCCATTAACCAGGACCCCAATGACCCAGAACTTTACTGACCAGGCCCCACTAGCCAGGACCCCAATGATCAGGCCCCACTGACCAGGCCTCAATTGATGAGGCCTCAACTTACCAGGACCCCAGACCACCACTGACTAGACCCCACTAGCCAGGACCCCCTGATGAGGCCTCCACTTCTAGGCCGCCACTGACTGGGCCATACTGACAAAACCCCCAATCAGACCTCCAGTGACCAGGCCTCACTGTCCAGGACCGACGGATGAGGCTTCCACTGCCAGATCCCCACTGACTGGGCCCAACTGACAAGGCCCCCTCTGTAAACGTCTCCGCTGACTGGGCCTTAAATGATGGGGTTCTGACTGACCAGGTCCTTACTGAACAGACCTTTACTGACCAGGCCCCACTAATGAGGACTCCAAAGACCAGGCCCCCACTGACTGGGCCTCAACTAATGAGGCCCCAACTGACAAGACCACAGTTGATTATGCTCCCAGTGGCCACGTTTCACTGACTAGGCCCCACTGACAAGTCCCTCACTCACCAGGTCCCCATTGACCAGGCCCCAACTGATGAGGCCTCAACTTACTAGGACCCCACTGACCAGACCTCCACTGAGTAGGCCCCACTAGCCAGGGATAGGCCCCCCAATTCCAGACCCCACTGCCAAGCTCCCCACTGCCCATGTCCCTCCACTGACTGATGAGGTTCCCACTGACCAGGTCCTTAATGACCAGAACTTTACTGGCTAGGCCCCACTACCCAGGACCCCAGTAGCCAGGTCCCCACTGACCATGTCCCTACTGAACAGACCCCCACTGACTGGGCCCCCACTGCCAGATTTCCACTGACTGGGGCTCAATGACCAGGTTTCCACTGACCAGGACCCCAATAACCAGGTCACACTCACCAGGCCCCCACTGACCAGATTTCAGCTGACCAGGCCCATGCTGACCAGGACACACTGGTGTAGCCCCAAGTGACCAGACCCTCTGACCAGTCCCCTCTGACCAGGTCCCCTCAGACCAGGTCCTCACTGACCAGGCACCTACTCACCAGGCTTCCTCTGACTAAGTCTCCAATGACTGTGTCCCCATTGACCAGGCCCCCACTGACCAAGTGCTATTGACCAGGCTGCTGCTGACCAGGTCAGCACCGACCAGACCCCCACTCACAAGGACCTATTCACCAGGCCCTGCTGACCAGGTCCCACATGACCAGGTCCCACACGACTCCACTGAATAGGTTCCACTGATGTGGCCCCAATAACTCAGCTGTATTAGTGTGTTCTTGCATTGCCATAAAAAAACACCTGAGACTTGGAAATTTATAAAGAAAAGAGGTTTAATTGGCTCATGGTTCTAAAGGCTGTACAGGAAGCATGATGCTGGTATCTATTCGGCTTCTGGAGAGGCCTTAGGAAACTTTCAATCATGGTGGAAGGTGAAAGGGTAGCAGGCACGTCTTTGTTTTTTTTTTGAGACGGAGTCTCGCTCTTTCGCCCAGGCTGGAGTGCAGTGGCGCGATCTCGGCTCACTGCAAGCTCTGCCTCCCAGGTTCTCGCCATTCTCCTGCCTCAGCCTCCCAAGTAGCTGGGACTACAGGCGCCCGCCACCGTGCCCAGCTAATTTTTTGTATTTTTAGTAGAGATGGGGTTTCACCGTGTTAGCCAGGATGGTCTCGATCTCCTGATCTCGTGATCCGTCCACCTCGGCCTCCCAAAGTGCTGGGATTACAGGCGTGAGCCACCGCGCCCGGCCACAGGCATGTCTTACATGGCTGGAGCAGAAGGAAGTGTGGGGGGAGGTGCTACACACTTTTAAACAACCAGATGTCATGCAAACTCTATCCCAAGAACAGCACTAAGGGGATAGTGCTAAACCATTAATGAGAAACCGCCCCATGATGCAATCACTTTCCACCAGGCCCTACCTCCAACACTGGGGATTCCAATTCAACATGAGATTTGGGCGGGGACACAGATTCAAACCATATTGTTCCACCTCTGGTCTCTCCCAAATCTCATGTCCTTCTCATATTTCAAAATACTACTGGCCGGGTGCAGTGGTTCACGCCTGTAATCCCAGCACTTTGGGTGGCTGAGGCAGGCGGATCACAAGGTCAGGAGATCGAGACCATCCTGGCCAACAAGGTGAAACCTCATCTCTACTAAAATACAAAAAATTAGCCAGGCATGGTGATGGAGGCCTGTAGTCCCAGCTACTGGGGAGGCTGAGGCAGGGGAATCATCTGAACCCGGGAGACGGAGATTGCAGTGAGCTGCGATCGCGCCACTGCACTCCAGCCTGGTGACAGAGGGAGACTCTGTCTCAAAACAAACAAACAAACAAACAACCAAACAACCATGCTTTCTCAACAGTCTTGCAAATATTTAACTCATTCCAGCATTAACTCAAAAGTCCACAGTCCAAAGTCTTATCTGAGACAAGGCTATGTCTCAAATAAGACTTATCTGAGACAAGTCTTATCTGAGACAAGTCCCTTCTGCCTATGACCCTGTAAAACAAGAAGCAAGTTTGTTACTTCCAAGATACAATGGGGGTATAGACATTGGATCAACATTCCCATTCTAAAAGGAAGAAATTGGCCAAAAGAAAGGGGCTACAAGCCTACACAAGTCCAAAACCCAGCAGAGCAGTCATCAAATCTTAAAGCTCCAAAATAACTTCCTTTGACTTTATATCCCACATCAAGGGCGTGCTGGTACAAGGGGTGGGCTCCCAAAGCCTTGGGCATCAACCACACTTGTGGCTTTCCAGGGTTTAGCACCTGTAGATGCTCTCAAGGGCTGGCCTTGAGTACTTGTAGCTTTTTCAGGCTGAGAGTGCAAGCTGCCAGTGGATCTACCATTTTGATGTCAGGAGGACAGTGGTTCTCTTCTCATAGCTCCACTAGGAAGTGCTCCAGTGGGACTCTGTGTGGGGCCTCTAACCCCACATTTCCCCTCCACACTGCCCTGGTAGAGATTCTCCATGAGGGTTCCACTTGTGCAGCAGGCTTCTGCATGGACATCCAGACTTTTCCATGAACCTTCCTAAATCTAGGTGAAGGTTTCCAAGCTTCAACTCTTGCACTTTGCACTGCAATGGTAGTGCAGGTCCACTGAACCTTCAAAGACCAGGTACATGCCTCTGCCTGGTGTTCTCAACTCATCCACCAGTGTGGAGCTGTCATCCCACTTTTCATTACAGAGTCATCATCACTGCCCTGGCTGGCCTGGCTGCCACCAGAGTTGCTGAGGCGATGACTGCAGGTTCCCCAATCCCCAGCTCTGGAAAGCCTGCACTGGCAGCTGGAAGGCCCCTGGTGGTGGCACTTGTTGCGGCTGCAGCAGCAGCTAGAGGGCTTTGGGAGGCAGCTTCGAGGAGGTGGGTACCATGGTGAGGAGGGCCTCGAAGCCTCTGGGTGACACGTTGCCCTAGCAGGCTGGGGCACCAGGGCTGCTGTCACTCACCAGGCCTGGCCTAGGGGCAATGGAGTGAGGCCTTGTCTCTAAGAAGAAGCATCTGCATGACAGAAAACATTTGTATACTATACGTCTGATAATGCATTAATATCACAAATGTATAAAAACTCAAACAATCCAACAGCAAGAAAACAAATACTATAAAATATTAGCAAAGGACTTGATACAGACATTTCTCAAAGGAGGCACGCATATGAGCAACAAGTACATGAACAAAAGCCCAAGTTCAATAATCATCAGAGAAATGCAAATTAAAACTAGAATGAGATGTCACCTCACATCTGTTAGAAGAGCTATTTCAAAAAGTTTGAAATGCACTGAGTATGGATCTTTAATATCTTTATTTCACTACTTCTTCTAATGTAAGGATTTGGTTTGTTAGTCTTCGATGTGTCTTTTTTTTTTTTTTTGAGATGGAGTCTCACTCTGTTGCCCAGGCTGGAGTGCAGTGGTGTGCTCTTGGCTCACTGCGACCTCTGCCTCCCGGGTTCAAGCGATTCTCCTGCCTCAGCCTCCCAAGTAGCTGGGACTACAGACGCACACCACCACGCCCAGCCAACTTTTGTATTTTTGCTAGAGACGGGGTTTCACCATGCTGGCCAGGATGGTCTGAATCTCTTGACCTCATGATCCGCCCACCTTGGCCTCCCAAAGTGTTGGGATTACAGGCGTGAGCCACCATGCCCAGCCTCAATGTGTCTTTTTATGGTTTTCAGTAAAGTTTTATGGTTTCACATAGGCTTGGGAATGTCTTCTAAATCGATTTCATGGCACGTTTGCTAATGTGGATGGAGGCTGATTCTTTGTTATTGTTACTATGTGTTTATTATTAGTATGAAAGATTCAAGGTTTATTATATGTACAATGTGCATTTGCTCAATTTCCTGAATGTTGTTAAACAGTTTTTGTTCTGAAAGTTGAAATCGATTACCCTGCTTTTCTATTTGTACTCATGGCCTCTGTGGATAACTACAGTTCAAATTCTTTGACTTACATTCTTTCCTGTTTCCTCCTCTTCTCTCTTCTGGTCCAGGCTCAGGCATCCCTCACAGTGATAAATGGGAAAGGCCTGGCCGGCCCTTGTCTTAGACTTTTCTTTATTGAAACACTTCTGATGTTTGCTGTTGATTATGATGTTTGTACAAATATCTTTGCTTAATAAGAACTTTATTTTTGCCTTTTCCCTTCCCTCCCTCCCTCCCTCCCTTCTTTCTTTCCGAAACATGATCTCAGATGTTTCTCAGGCTGGAGTGCAGTGGCTAGTCACAGGTGGAATCATGGCTCACTGCAGCCTCAAACTCCTGGGCTCAAGCGATTCTCTCACCTCAGCCTCCTAAGTAGCTGGAACTGCAGTCATGTGCCACCATGCCCAGCCAGAAGTTTCTATTATCCTATTTGGTATTCTTAATCATCACATATTTTATTCAAGGACATACTAAAGTGATTACATATTTTTTCTACTTTAGTCTTTTGATCAAATAAAGAACCTAAATAATTTATTTTTTGAGACAGAGTCTTGCTCTTTCACCCAGGCTGCAGTGCAGTGGTGCCATCACAGCTCACTACAACCTCTGCCTCCTGGGTTCAAGCAATTATCCTGCCTTAGCCTCCTGAGTAGCTGGGACTACAGGCGTGTGCCACCACACCTGGCTAATTTTTGTCTTTTTTTTTAGTAGAGACCATGTTGGTCAGGTTGGTCTTGAACTCCCGACCTCAGGTGATCTGCCCACCTCGGCCTCCCAAAGTGTTGGGATTACAGGCGTGAGCCACCATGCCCAGCCTTGATTTTATTTTAAATAGTAAAATGTACTTGAATAGTTTTTGGCGTAATCTGGTAGTAGAAATGCACAAGATATCACCATTAGATACTGCTAATCAAACACTTAAAAGGTGCAAGTATCTGGGTGATTTTGTATACAATATTTCCAAACCTTTCTGTCAGACTAACGAGTATAATGAGATTTGATATTTGCTTCTGATGTTGCTGGACAAACTGGGTAAAGAAAAAGATTAAGTCAGGGATTCAAAGTTTTTAATACAAGTACTGCATTAATATCCTAAAAATTTATATGTAGCCCTGAAGAAGATCCTTAACTCCTGCAGCTTCAGGGTTCAAAATGCTGAAAATAAATCACAGCATCTCATCCCATAACTGGCTGAATTACAACAAAAATTAAATTCCCAGGCTTGCAGGATGCCTACTTTTACAGTGGAGGTATTCATTCGGAAAACATTGGATATTAAAAAGTTAAAATGAGGGCCAGGTGTGGTGGCTCACACCTGTAATCCCAGCACTTTGGGAGGCCGAGGTGGGAGGATCACCTCAGGTTGGGAGTTCAAGACCAGCCTGGCCAACATGGAGAAACCCCTTATCTACTAAAAATACAAAATTAGCTGGGTGTAGTGGAGCATGTCTGTAATCCCAGCTACTCAGGAGGCTGAGGCAGGAGAATCACTTGAACCCGGGAGGCGGAGGTTTCGGTGAGCCGAGATTGCACCATTGCACACCAGCCTGGGCAACAAGAGTGAAACTCTGTCTCAAAAAAAAAAGAAATGAAAGAATGAAATGCTGGATCTTCATTGGTTTGCTATAAAGTGATTCAAAAGCTTTGAAAGATTTGAATGATAAAGTGTATTTTTCATTTAAAACATCCTCAACTGAGGAAGATCCAGGAGATACACCATTCATCATAACTGTGAGACATACATTTGTGAGAGGAGTCCCAGTATCTCCGAAGAGCTTGATCACCACACTTCTCTGTAGGACAGAACTTACGATGAAGATTGTTGCCACCGAAATGAAAAATCTAAATGCATTGGTTATAACCGGATCTCGGGACTGCAGGATTTAAGTGGCAGCACTCAACTAACTGCAGCTGTGAAAAAAATGGTGGGAATGGTTATTTAACAGACTGCAAAGGCAAAGCAAGCAATAAGAATAGTTTGACTCATGGGCTTCCTAGAATTAGAATAGAGGGCGCAGTGGCACATGCCTGCAATCCCAGGACTTTGGGAGGCCGAGGCAGGGGGATCATCTGAGTTCAGGAGTTTGAGACCAGCCTGACCAACATGGAGAAACCCCATCTCTACTAAAAATACAAAATTAGCTGGGTGTGGTGGCGCATGCCTGTAATCCCAGCTACTTGGGAGGCTGAGGCAGGAGAATCACTTGAACCCGGAAGGCGGAGGTTGCGGTGAGCTGAGATTGCACGGAGCCGAGATCGTGCCATTGCACTCCAGCCTGGACAATAAAAGCGAATCTCTGTCTCAAAAAAAAAAAAAAAAAGAATTAGAATAGATAGGAAGACTACTAAGTTCTTACTTGATCTATATAAGTAGAAAAGTTCAAGTCAAACAAACAAAGCCAAACCCGAATTATGAAACAAAAAACAAAACCAAAGATTTATGGCTTCTCAATTTTTTTTTTTTTTTTTGAGATGGAGTCTCACTCTGTCACCCAGGCTGGAGTACAGTGGTGCGACCTCGGCTCAATGCAACCTCTACCTCCTGGGTTCAAACACTTCTCCTGCTTTGGCCTCCCAAGTAGCTGGGATTACAGGTGCGCGCCACCACGCCGGCTACTTTTTGTATTTTTTTTAGTAGAGATGGGGTTTCACCATGTTGGTCAGTCTGGTCTCGAACTCCTGACCTCGTGATCCATCCGCCTCGGCCTCCCAAAGTGCTGGGATTACAGGTGTGAGCCACCACGCCTCGCTTGGCTTCTCAATTAATTTCCAGTCTCGAATTAGTTTATAGACCCAGAACTCCTTGAATCAATGAGATGCTGGGTCCCTATGAGGAAGAACTCCAGTATACTATTACAAATATATACTGTTAATTTTTCCCCCTCTTTTCCCCAAAGAAAACTATGGCCTTTTACTAGAGAACCTTTGCATTGGGAAAAAAGAAATAATCAGACCTTTGAGGAATTACTGAATACAGTTTCTGAATTGATACTAATTCCAGGAGAACTGAAATGACATTGCAGTGCATTAACCAGAGTAGGAGCTTATGGAGGTCAGGCGATCAACAGAGTTTTGAATCAATTCTAATTCCCAGTTGGCCTGGTGGGTTTCTCAAACCACCCTTCAGTTATCTTCCCCGTTCTGGAATACATAATTAGATTAGACATACTCAGCAACTGGTAGAATCCCAAACTGGTTCCCTGACCAGTGAAGCGAGAGCTATTTTGGTAAAAAAAGGTCAAGATGAAGTCATCAGAACAGCCTATTCCTAGGAAAAAGTCAACCGAAAGCAATAGCACATTCGTGCAGGGATTTCAGAGACTGATGCCACCAGGAGGGTCTTAAAAGATCCAAGGGTAGGCCGGGAGAGGTGGCTCATGCCTGTAATCTCAGCACTTCGGGAGTGCTGAGTTCAGATTTGGGAGCCCGCCGAGGCGGGTGGGTCACGAGGTCAGGAGTTCAAGACCAACATGGTGAAACCCCATCTCTACTAAAAATACAAAAAAAGTTAGCCAGGCATGGTGGCACGCACCTATAATCCCAGCTACTCGGGAGGCTGAGGCAGGTGAATCGCTTGAACCCGGGAGGCAGAGGTTGCAGCGAGCTGAGATCGTGCCACTGCACTCCAGCCTGGGTGATGGAGCTGGACTCCATCTCAAAAAAAAAACAAAAAAAAAAAAACAAAAAAAAAACGATCCAAGGGTCATGGGTCCTGGCTTTCATATCATCCTATGTAAGTCACTGAATAAACATAAGAGATCTTGGAGAATTATACTGGATAAACATAAGCTTAAATCATATGGAGACTCCCATTGCAGCTGTTGTACCAGATGTTGTTTTATTACTTGAGCAAATATACACATCCCTGGTACCTAGTGTACAGCTATTCATCTGCCTAATACTTTTTTTTTCTCTATCATTGTTAATAAATACCACCAGAAGCAGTTTGCTTTCAGGTGGCAAAGACAGAAACACACTTTCACTGTCCTACCTCACACACTAGTAATTGGCTTGGGCTTCTGTAACAGCATGCCGACTGAGTGACTTAATCAATATATTTTCTTCTCAGTTGCAGAAGGTAGAAGTTACAATCAAGATCATCGGAACTGGCGTCTGGTGAGATCTCTCTCCTTGGGTTGTAAGTGACCACCTTCTCTATGTCCTTCCACGGACTTTCCTCTGTGCTTTTGTGGTAAGGGAGATCTCTAATGTCTCTTTCTCTTCTTATAATGACTTTTTTTTTTTTTTTTTTTTTTTACATAGAACCCTAGCCTTATAACCTCATTTAACCTTTTTTGTTTGTTTGTTTTGTTTTGTTTTGAGACACAGTCTCGCTCTTGTTGCCCAGGCTGGAGTGCAACGGCACAATCTCGGCTCATTGCAACCTCCACTTCCTGGGTTCAAGCGATTCTCCTGCCTCAGCCTCCCTAGTGGCTGGGATTACAGGAGCCTGCCACCAGGCCTGGCTAATTTTTTGTATTTTTCGTACTGATGGGGTTTCACTATATTGGCCAGGCTGGTCTCAAACTCCTGACCTCAGGTGATCCACCCGCCTCAGCCTCCCAAAGTGCTGGGATTACAGGCGTGAGCCACCGCACCAGGCTCTCATTGAATCTTAATTACCTCCGTAAAGTCCTATCTCCAATTACAGTCACATTGAGGGTTAGGGCTTCAACATATAAATTTTAGAGGAACATTTCAGTCAATAACAGTGATATATCAACTCTTCAGCCTTATGTTATAGCTTAGTTTGCTGGGATCTTGGTCACCTTTTCCTTCCACAAACTATCACACTGGTTCTTTACATTGATGGTATTATGCTCATTGAATACAGTGAGCAAGAAACTCACTAGACTTATTGGTAGGAGAAGCTCACTCCAGACTTATTGGTATGAAATTTATGTCCGGATATAGGACATTAATCCAACAAAATTTCAGAAGCCTTCTATCTCTGTGAGATTTATAGGGTCCTAGTGGTTTGGAACATGCCAACATATCCCTTGGAAGGAGAAGAGTAAGTTGTTATATTTAGCTTCTTTTTTTTTTTTTTGAGATGGAGTCTTGCTCTTTCGCCCAGGCCAGACTGCAGCGGTGCTATCTCGGCTCACTGCAAGCTCCACCTCCCGGATTCACGCCATTCTCCTGAGTAGCTACTCAGCCTCCTGAGTAGCTGGGATTACAGGTGCCTGCCACAGTGCCCGGCTAAATTTTTGTATTTTTAGTAGAGACGGGGTTTCACCGTGTTAGCCAAGATGGTCTCGATCTCCTGACCTCGTGATCTGCCTGCCTCGGCCTCCCAAAGTGCTGGGATTACAGGCGTGAGCCATTGTTCCCGGCCTGACAATATTGATTAATAAATATGACCATGCATATTCTCTTTAGAAGAAACTCACTTCCAATATAAAAAGGTAGATTTAAAGTATAAGAAGCTGGGCCAGGCGTGGTGGCTCACGCCTGTAATCCCAGCACTTTGGGAGGCCGAGGTGGGTGAATCACTTGAGGTCAGGAGTTCAAGACAAGCCTGGCCAACATAGTGAAACCCTGGCTCTACTAAAAATACAGAAATTAGCCAGGCGTGGTGGCTGGCGCCTATATAATCCCAGCTACTTGGGAGGCTGAGGCAGGAAAATCGCTTGAACTTGGGAGGCAGAGGTTGCAGTGAGCCAAGATCGCGCCACTGTACTCCAGCCTCAGCAACAGAGTGAGACTCCATATCAAAAATAAATTTAAAATAAATAAATAAAGTATAAGAAGCTGGAAAAAGATACAAGTAATCAAGGAAAGCATGAGTAGTTACAATAATATCAGATAAAGTAGATTTCAGAGAAAAAAACTGAGACATGGAGAGAAATTACATAATGATAAAAAGCTTAATCCATCCAGAAGACCCAGCAGTCCTAAATGTGTAGGCACAAATCAACAGACATGAAAAATGTGAAACAAAAGCTGGAAGAAACAGAGGAGAAATAGACAATAAGACAAACACACAATTATCGTTGGAGATATTGACATTTTTCTCTAAACAATAGAACAGAGAAAATTTCAGCAGCAAATCTAAAAAAAAGACAACAGTTCAACACCATCACCCATCAACAGAATCTGGTTGACATTTGTAGAGTAATTTAGTCAACGGCAGCAGCTAGTCAATGGCAGCAGCATATGCATTCTCTTCAAGGACTCATGGAACATATAGTAAGATAGACCATCTCCTAGGCCATGAAACAAATTTCAACAAATTTTAAAAATCAGATTACAGGGAGTGTGTTCTCTGATCATAATGGAGTCAGACTAGAAATCAATAATATGAAGAGAATGCAAACATCTCCAACTCTTGCAAAGCTTGAAGGGGAAGTCTCTGGGAAAACAAAAAATACATTGACCACAAAGATGATGAAAAGACAATGGATCAAAATTTATAAGACACAACTAAAGCAGTGTACTGAAGAAATTGATGGCACTAAACTCATATATTAGAAAAGACTGGTCGGGCGCGGTGGTTCAAGCCTGTAATCCCAGTACTTTGGGAGGCCAAGGCGGGCGGATCACGAGGTCAGGAGATCGAGACCATTCTGGCTAACATGGTGAAACCCTGTGTCTACTAAAAATACAAAAAATTAGCCGGGCGTGGTGGCGGGCGCCTGTAGTCCCAGCTACTCAGGAGGCTGAGACAGGAGAATGGCGTGCACCTGGGAGGCGGAGCTTGCAGTGAGCCGAGATCGCGCCACTGCACCCCAGCCTGGGCGACAGAGCGAGACTCTGTCTCAAAAAAAAAAAAAAAAGAAAAAAAAGAAAAAACTAGTCTCCAAATAATCTAATTTTCCACATCAATAACCTGGGAAAAGGTCAAACTTAATAAACTAAACCCAAACAAAAGAAGTATTAAGAAGGAAATAATAAAGATAGGAAGAGAAATAAAGTTGAGACTCAAAAAGTAATAGAGAAAAACCAATAAAACAGACAGCTGATTTTTTTTGAAAAGATCAATTAAATAGACAAACCTCAAGCAAGACTAAGTGGGAGAAAGGACAAGACACAAATTACCATGTCAGGAATGAAACAAGGGATATCGGCCAGGCGCGGTGGCTCACGCCTGTAATCCTAGTACTTTGGGAGGCCAAGTCAGGTGGATCACAAGGTCAGGAGTTCGAGACCAGCCTGGCCAATATGGTGAAACCCTGTCTCTACCAAAAGTACAAAAAATAAAAATTAGCCAGGCATGGTGGTGGGCTCCTGTAGTCCCAGCTACTCGGGAGGCTGAGGCAGGAGAATTGCTTGAACCCAGGAGGTGGAGATTACAGTGAGCCAAGGTCAGGCCACTGCACTCCAGTCTGGCTACAAAGCGAGACTCCATCTCAAAAAAAAAAAAAAAGAAACAAAGGATATCATTACAGACCCTGCAGACATAAAAAGCATAATAAAGTGTATTAGTCTTCTAGGGCTGCCATAAGAAAATACCAGAGTCTGGGTGAGTTAAAAGAAATCATCTCACAGTTCTGGAGGCTGGAAGTCTAAGATCAAAGTCCCAGGACAGTTCGTTTCTCCTGAGCCCTCTGCATATGGCGCCACCTTCCTCTGTATCCTCACGTGGCCCTTTTCTTTTTTTCTTTTCTTTTTTTTTTTTTGAGATGGCGTCGCACTCTGTCACTGAGGCTGGAGTGCAGTGGCACGATCTCGGCTCACTGCAACCTCTGCCCCCGAGTTCAAGAGATTCTCCTGCCTCAGGCTCCTGAGTAATTGGGATTATAGGTGCCTGCCACTGCTCCCGGCTAATTTTTTTGTATTTTTAGTAGAGACGGGGTTCCACCATCTTGGCCAGGCTGGTCTTAAACTCCTGACCTTGTGATCCACCCGCCTCGGCCTCCCAAAGTGCTGAGATTACAGGCGTAAGCCACAGAGCCCGGCAGGCCTTTTTCTTCTAACTGGCCCATTCTAGTGTTTCTCTGTCCCTTCTCCTTTATTTATTTATTTATTTATTCATTTATTTATTTATTGAGACAGAGTCGTGCTCTATCTCCCAGGCTGGAGTGCAGTGGCACAATCTCGGCTCACTGCAACCTCCGCCTCCTGGGTTCAAGCGATTCTCTTGCCTCAGTGACCTGAATACAGGTGTGGGATTACAGGTGTGCGCCACCATGCCCAGCAAATGTTTTATCTTTAGTAGAGCCAGGGTTTTGCCATGTTGGCCAGGCTGGTCTCGAACTCCTGGCCTCAAGTGATCCACCTGCCTTGGCCTTCCAAAGTGCTGCAATTACAGGCGTGAGCCACAGTGCCTGGCCTCTATCTCTTTTATCATGATGATAGTCATACTGGATTATGGCCTCACTCTGATGACCTCATTTAACCTTAATTACCTCTTAAAAATGTCCCTCTCCATACCCAGTCCCAGTGAGGGTTGGGACTTCAATATGAATCACTCTATACACATAAAATTTAACAGCTTAGATGAAATGATTTAATCACTCAAAACATAAATTATCACAATTACCCAATTAAAAAAGTGATATTTTTGAATTGCCCTACACTAGAAAGAAACTGAAATCATAATTTTATTATTTTTTTTTTTATTGTATTTTTTTTTTTGAGACGAAGTCTCGCTCTTGTACCCCAGGCTGGAGTGCAATGGTGTGATCTCGGCTCACTGCAACCTTTGGAATAATGTCTATGAGCCCAAAGACAAGATTCCCAGCTTCATAAATGGCCCAACAGCATCAGAATTAGAAGATTTAGAAGTAACTAGAATTCTTCCCAGCTCCACTGGAGAGGATGAACATGGGGGCTCCAGCAAGATAAGTATAGGGCCAGTGGACAGTGACTGGTCTAGTGAGAATAGAATCCCAAAGATCCTGGGAAATACAGTTACACAACAAGCTTCCAGGAAACAAGTGGAACAAACGAGGCAACCTCGCAGATACTACCAGGAATGGATAAGCAGAAGAGGGTCAGAGCCACAAAATCTAAGCAAAAGACACCAAACCACAAGAAGCACCCAGCCCTGTGAACACCAGCTGTGGCTACATCAGGACCAATCTTTTCAGACAGCTGCCGTGGGACTGCTGAGAGCAACCACACACCAAACAGCAGTGCATCTGAACACAAGTCCCAAGACATTCCTCTCTATTAATCCTCATTTTGAGAAGATGGATATGGTTACGTTACAACATCCCCATGCAACACTTGTGGGTGAGGGTAATCAGACACCCTCACCTAAAGAGGGCACAGGAAGGAGGAGGATGAAAACAGAGATAGGGAAGGGATGTGTGCTCTGGATCACACAGACTTTCCCCACAGGCACTATTTAAAACAAGAGTCCTAGAAATGTGCTGTGGTCTCCCTATACTTCCTCATCTTGCCACATGCATAGGTGCTACATGGTTTTGTTTTGTTTTGTTTTTTGAGAAGGAGTTTCGCCCTTTCGCCCAGGCTGGAATGAAGTGGCTCGACCTAGACTCACTGCAACCTCCGCCCCCCGGTTCAAGCGATTCTCCTGCCTCAGCCTCCCGAGCAGTTGGGATTATAGCGCCTGCCAGCACGACCGGCAAATTTTTGTATTTTTAGTGGAGATGGGGTTTCGCCATGTTGACCAGGCTGGTGTCGAACTCCTGACCTCAGGTGATCTACCTGCCTCGACCTCCCAAAGTGCTGGGATTACAGGCTTGAGCCACCGTGCCTGGCAGATGCCACAATTTTTTTTTCTTTCTTTACACAGGTGCTGATGAACTCAGGTGTAATTAACCCTAAGGGGTAAATTATTCACTAAGTGCAGTAATAGGGTCCAATTTTTATGATCAGGTTTTCAGTTCTTTGATATTGTCCTACATTCAGAAATCACAAATGAAACATACTGGAATGTGTGACGTGAACAATGTCTTGGAGATTAACATCCAGGTTTTTACATATTAGATGTAACAACATGAAAGCTGGTACCGTCTGGGAACCAAAGGAACTGTCCCTGAGAACACAGAATTTTAGGGACATCAATTATTAAGAGGTTACATGGAAGCAGAAGTGCTCCTAGATGTTTCCATTATCTAGATAGAAAAATTCAACAGATGAGCACACATCCCTTCCCTATCTCTGTTTTCATCCTCCTCCTTCCTGTGCCCTCTTTAGGTGAGGGTGTCTGATTACCCTCACCCACAAGTGTTGCATGGGGATGTTGTAACGTAACCATATCCATCTTCTCAAAATGAGGATTAATAGAGAGGAGTGTCTTGGGACTTGTGTTCAGATGCACTGCTGTTTGGTGTGTAGTTGCTCTCAGCAGTCCCACGGCAGCTGTCTGAAAAGATTGGTCCTGATGTAGCCACAGCTGTGGGTGAGAGTTAAGGAACATCTCTGACAGCTGTGGGTGATGGGCTTTCCATCCAAAGCAGAGATGTGAAACCTGACGGGTTTCAAATGACCCCGAAGTGCTTCACATCTCAAAAGTCAATCCCACAAAGCTGGAACGCTATCTGTTCCTGAGGGATCAGGTCCCACCTGTGTCTCTGAGACACTGCCTTGAGATGAGGCCGATGATTTCAAATGTAAATTGCCTAAATTATCATCAGCTTCATGTTGTGTTTTGGAGCTTGTCCACTTAAGTGGGTTGATAAAAAATGGCTCACAAGACACAGGCCTGGGAAATGGGGTTTTCTTCTTCGCTCTTCGCAGATCCTGGGCAACCCAATAATTAACCTTCTTGATGTCTCAATTTTCACATTCGCGAAAAAGGTGCCAGTGCGCGTGACATTTCCCTGAAGCCACAGCCCTTGTCACCCCCTGCAAAGCTCTGAAGTTGTGCACAGGTGGGCCAGGTGGCAGATTTCTCTCAAAAGCGGCTGAGCTCGCGCTCTGGCTAGGGAAGGCAGAGGCCTGCGGCACAAAGTACATTGTCTTAGACATCAGGACAGTTTCTATAGCAGTTTAGGAAAGAAGGCAGCTCCCTGGGCTGGAGACGACGCAATGCTCTGGGAAGACCCCTGGGTGCGGGTGAGAGAGGAATCCGCGCTGCACAAGGCCAATGAGGGGAGGATGACCCGCCCGATTTAGACAAAGGTAAGGCATACTTCCTAGCTTAATACCCTCCTCAATGCCCAGCCGAGACCTGCCTTTCACGTCCCTAGCTGTATTCACTCTCCCTGGCGACTGGGCGGCCAGCAGTGCTTTAGACACAGTTAAGTGTCTGCCTCTTCCTCCAGGGCTACGCACCACCCCGATGCATACTGGGATTGTAGTTCTGAAGCTACCTATCCATGGGCTGAGAGCAATAAAGACTACAACTCCCAGCATACCAGGCGCGGCGCGCACCGCCCTGCCCCTTCCACTGGGGTTGCGAACCGTCCCCGAGCCTGGTACAGGCTGGGATTGTAGTCCTGCAGCCTTGTGGCTGAAGGGCTGGGACTGGCCATGAGATTACATGTCCTAGCATGCTCAGCCAGGCGCGCGCAGCTCTGCCCCTTCCCCCAGTGATGCGCACAGTCCCTGATCCCTGTGCACCCTGGGATTGTAGTCTTGCAGCCCTGCGATAACTCGCCGGTAACAAGAAATTTCAGCTCCCGGCATGGTGGGCGAAGGCCCCAACCTTCAGCCTCGCTCCTCCATGCCTCCAGAGCAGTTCCGCCATGCAGAGGGGGAGCCTGCCTGTTCTTTAACCTCTCCTACCTGATGGGAGAGGACAAGCTACCAGGGCAGCTTGTCTCACCAAGTAATTGTGATACCGCATCCCCCAACGTGCTGGCTTCCTGACTTCCAAAATTGCGGTAAGTTTGATTTCTCACAGAACTGCAAGAGTCCGGAATCCTTTCCCAGCCTGCCCAAAGTTGCCATGGTTCTCACCCTCTGGGATGTCGGCACACCCAGTGACACCTTGTGTCCCTTGAAACGAATCTGTGTCACCTTTTAGGCTTTTGAGACCACTTGAACTCTGACTTTGTGGCATTTATTACCAAATCTACTAAAATGGGTCAACTGTCAGATTTTACCTCCTTTTCCACACATGTTGGTTAGGTAATCTGTTGATTAGACATGGTTTTCTCCAAAAGGGGATTATCTCTTCCTGATTGCCTCCAAGAGAAGGATGAAACGATTGGGCGCTCTAAGGATCTATTTCCCAAATTTGAGATTCCACACTGATCATTCCTGGGCAAAATGTGTCTTTCTGTTCCATAACCACAATCTTAGGCCAGCCTGAGTGCCATCTCAGCCCAATGGGGGTTATGGAACTCCAACTTAGTTCTGGTTAAGTTTTATGTAAATATCTTTGTCTCTGTTTCACCTGGCTCTGTTAGATAAAATGTCTAGGAGAAAGAGGAGGTGACAAGAATACAGGTGAAATCATAGGTACTGGAATGGGACACACTGATTCTGTGGAGGCAGAGGGAGAACAACAACCTAAAACCCAAGGAATGAACAACTTAGACCTCAGGAGCTATGGGGAGTGGAGGGGCATTAATAACTTTTTGTCTTTCTGAATTACCTCTGGTGCAACCCAGAAAAGAATCTGGGAATCTTGTTGGGCCAGGACAAAAGTAGTTCTAGTTAGACCAGAAGGTAAGGCACAGGCTGTGAATTCATCTCCTCATTTTGGCTCCCCACATTAACCTTAAGAATCCTTTGAGGTGTGGAATTCTAGGCGGCAGCGTGCACTCTCAGTGCCCAGCTGTCTGAGACCACAGTTCCTTCAGATGATGAATGATATGGTTTGGCTGTATCCCCACCCAAATCTCATCTTGAATTGTAGCTCCCATAATTCCCATGTGTTGTGAGAGGGACCCGGTGGGAGGTAATTGAATCATGGGGGTGAGTCTTTCCCATGCTGTTCTCGTGATAGTGATTATGTCTCACGAAATCTGATGGTTTTATAAAGGGCAGTTCCCCTGCACATGCTCTCTTGCCTGCCACCGTGTAAGACATGACTTCGCTCATCCTTGCCTTCCTCCATGATTGTGAACCCCGCCCTGACCTACAGCCATGTGGAATTGTGAGTCAATTAAACCTCTTTCCTTTATAAATTACCCAGTCTTGGGTATGTCTTTATTAGCAGCATGAGAACAGACTAATACAATGGAGAACCATCGCTTTTTTCTGAAGAGACTCAGTCCCCCATGGGTAAGCTTAAGCTGGACGCTAGGCAGCATTGATTACATTTTCTCCTTCTGTGAACTGGGGCTCCTCCTTCCATTTTCCTACCACCATTAATCTTTTTGGTCAATATTTGGGTAAATTAGAGACATAGGTAAGGGAATCTTAGACAGCCCCAGCATAGCTAGACTCTTGCTTATTTCTCTTTCCGGTTTATGAAATCAATTATGTTGGCACAGAGAGATACCCTTAGATGGGGTCACTCAGGAGCAATTAGAGCAGTGTACTTCTAGAGAAGCTGATAGGACAGGGCAGATGTGCCAGTGAGGATCACAGCTTCTGTCTAAATTTTTGAGTCTATCTGTATGTGGCAGATGAATTCAGGAAAGATCCCAGATCCCTGGAAGGGACCATTAAGAGAGGATTCATGTAGATCAGAACACTAGGGCATGTGTTCATCAGTGACCTTCTAAGTCAGATTCACAGGGTTAAGTCTGTGGTAGGGCTGCAGAGCAATGCTTGCCCATGAAAGCCTCTGATCATGTGTAAAAATATGTGGTTCTGGCACAGGGAGACATCTTTATCTGACAGAACATTGTACTTCTGTGGATGTGAGATTCTTTGCTCTTCCTTAACAGTGCACTGCTGACTGATTGAGAATCATGCATACATAGGCCTGTTTATTTTGAATTTCTTACATATTGGAACAGGAAAAAACATTTTTATCCACTATTTTCTTTTTTTTGAGACAGAATCTTGGTTTGTCTCCCAGGCTGGAGTCCAGTGGCGCAATCTCGGCTCACTGCAACCTCTGCCTCCCAGATTCAAGCGATTCTCCTGCCTCAGCCTCCCGAGTAGCTGGGATTACAGATGCGTGCCACCATGCCCAGCTAATTTTTAGTAGAGACAGGGTTTCATGATGTTGGCCAGGCTGGTCTTGAACTCCTGACCTCGTGATCCACCCGCCTTGGCCTCCCAAAGTGCTGAGATTACAGGCATGAGCCACCATGCCTGGCCTTTATTCACTTTCAAATTGAATAAGAGCATGAGCAACTTCAGGGAAAATATCACGGGAGGAAACTCTGGGGCCTTGCCCATCCCCAGAAACCTCAGAAATCCTGATACAACCTGTAGAATTCACCTTATCAACACTGATTCATTTTTTTGTATAGATTTATCTTTCATTGGACCTTTATTTTGTTCTATGTCATGAAGAACATGAAGAATGTCATTTCTTTCCTTTGTGATAGGAACATCAATTTTTTCACATGTCAAGTATTAATGATGCCATCCTCCACATAGTTTTTCTTGTTTATTAAATTTTTGATGTGGTCTAAATATTTGTGTCCCCCTCCAAATTCATATGTGGATAGTATTAGGCATGCGACCTTTCGGGAAGTGACTAAGCCAAGAGAGCGTCATCTTCCTGAATGGAATAAGTGCCCTTTTTAATAAGATTGAAGGGAGTGTCCTTGTCTTTTGCCATGTGAGGATACACCAAGAAGGTATCATATATGAGGATCAGGGCTGTCACCAAACACCAAATTTGTTGGTGCCTTGATCTAGCACTTTCCAGCCTCCAGAATTGTGAGCAATAAATTTCTGTTGTTTTTACATTACCCAGCCTAAGGTATTTTGTTACAGCAGCCTGGATGGACTAAGACACTTTCTTAGGCACTTTAGTCTATTTCTGAATTTTTAGTTCCAATTATCTATTAGCTTTTATTTATTGTTTATTTTTAGACAGAGTCTTGCTCTGTCACTCAGGCTGGAGTGCAGTGGCACAATCTCAGCTCACTGCAAGCTCCATCTCCCAGGTTTGCGCCATTCTCCTGCCTCAGCCTCCCAAGTAGCTGGGACTACAGGTGCCCATCACCACACCCAGCTAATTTTTTTTGTATTTTTAGTAGAGATGGGGTTTCACCGTGTTAGCCAGGCTGGTCTCGATCTCCTGACCTCGTGATCTGCCCACCTCGGCCTCCCAAACTGCTGGGATTACAGGCGTGAGCCACCACGCCCAGCTGATCTATTAGCTTTTTTAATCAAGATTTTTCACAGGGCTGGCCAATAATATCTGTGTTTTTTTTTTTGTTTTCCCAGAGTTTTCTTGGCTTTTCTTGTCTTTTCATCTATATGCTGTTTTATTTTATGTACGTATGTATGTATGTATTTATTTATTTTTGAGACACAGTCTTGCTCTGTCACCCAGGCTGGAATGTGGTGGCACCATCTTGGCTCACTGCAACCTCCACCTCACAGGTTCAAGCAATTCTCCTGCCTCAGCCTCCCGAATAGCTGGGATTACAGGCACCTGCCATCATGTCTGGCTAATTTTTGTATTTTCATAGAGACGGGGTTTCACCATGTTGGCCAGCCTGGTCTCGAACTCCTGACCTGAGGTGATCCACCCACCTCAGCCTCCCAAAGTGCTGGGATTACAGGTGTGAGCCACTGCACCCAGCCTATATGCTGTTTTATAGTAAAATGCCTACCTCCAATATCTAATGGTATCTATATTAGAACAAAATTTAATTTATAAACTACCTTAAGGACAATTTATATTGATAGTATATTGAGTTTTTCTGTCTAAGAACATGTAATTTTTCTATTTGCTTATGTCTACATTCATATATTTTATGAATGTCGTATGCCTTTTCTCATATTCTGTAAACCTTTGTGTAATATGGATTCCTAGTTTATTTTATTCCTCTAAAAAGTAATCTGAGACACAATAAAATTGTAAAGAGTTTATTTGAGTAATAGCAATTGATTAATTATAGGACACCAGTCTAAAAGAGGTTTAGGTTTCACTGACAGTGTAAGAGGCAACTATTTATTGGAAAAATGTAGAAACAAATTATTTGATTAGTGGTAGTTACAAACTTGTTTCTTCTTGGTTTTTTGTTTGTTTACCTTGTTGAAAAGTCCCTAGTTATATAAGGTTGTTGGCTACTTCTGATTGGTTGAGCTTCATTTCTGTTTTTCTTTAAAATAGGCAGCTACAAGAAATAATTCAAGTTAAGTTTAGCCGGGCATGGTGGCTCATGCCTGTAATCCCAACACCTTGGGAGGCCGAGGCAGGTAGATCACCTGAGGTCAGGAGTTCGAGACCAGCCTGGCCAACATGGGGAAACCCTCATCTCTACTAAAAATACAAAAAAATTAGCTGAGCATGGTGGCGGGCGCCTGTAATCCCAGGTACTTAGGAGGCCCACAGTCTGGTTAAAACTCCAACTGCCATTTTTTCTCTTTCTGACACATAGAGTGTAAAGGGTTTTGTCAGGTCAGGTAGCCCCAGGGCTAGGGCCGACATGAGTTTTTTTTTTAACTCATGAAAAGCTCGTTGCTGTTGGTTGTAATAGATGTAGTTTATCCAATTTACATTTTTATTAACTGTCACCCACCAAAATATTGACTCAAATCCTGCAGCTATTTGATTTCAAGCTTTAAATTGATCTGGTATTCCCCGTGGGACTCCAGTTGCGTCTAAATAGACGTGAGAGTCGAAAGACCCATAAGGGGCTTCTCTCGCTTTACGATGTCTTATTTTTCTTCCCTCTGGTTGATGAAATGCCAGGGTAAAAGGGATAGCCAATTGGACTAAAGTGCCACTCCAGTTATTTGGCAGAATGCCCAGTAAAGGTCCACCACAATATCACCACACATCTGCTCGGGGATGAACAAGGGCTGATTGATAAGCTCTTGAAAATTCTTAAGCTCACTGCATCCCTTCAGGTCTCCAAGGAACACTAAGTTTCCTCCCTATCGTGAGAGACACAAAGTGAACTTAGTGTTGGGAGACGGAGGCTGGATGGCCCTCGAGGGCTGACCCGCAGGGTGCCGGACTTTGGGATATAGCAGAGAGAGCTTGGCACGACTTATTACTCCAGGCTGTAGAATCCTGAAAAAGAGCTACCATGCAGCCCATGCCTGGTAGATTGGAGGAGCACCTTAGTGGAAAGGGGACAGTCTGGGCCTCTGGCCTGCCATGTGCACAAGCATAACAATTGCTTTTGTTTAACGTGGGATGGAATATTTGATCCATTCCAACCAGGCATTTGCATCTTGGTATCCTGTCTTAACTGCCAAAGTTTGTTTTAAGTCTTTAACTTATATGATCCTCTAGTGAAATGAATGCATGATTTTAGGGAATTACAAAAACCGGTTGGGGCAGTCCATCCTTGCTCTTTAGTGGTCCACAGAATGTTGGACCAACTACGGCATAAAAGCTCTACACTGGGGAGCAAGACTCCTGGTTGACACTGGGGTCTTTATCAAAATTTCCCCAGATTAAATGGTCCTAATTTACTAATGCCCGGTCTGAGGAGAGTCAGGAGGGACAGAGGTACTTTTCTGAAGTGGAGAGCTGTCTTTCACTTGGTGAGTCCCCACAGGGTATAACAAGGCAAGCATTAAATGCAATAGTTTGAGGCAAAATTGACTTGGTTATGTTACTAACTAGATGGTCAGCAATAGAGCGAGCAAAGAAGAAAAAGTAATAGAATAGATTTTGAAAGAGTTAAAAGTTTTCTTAGCTTTAGTTTGGTAGGGTTTTCCCCTGGGACTATGGCCCATGACTCTGGAGGGGGTGGCGCTTTCTTGACTCAGTTGTGATGAGTCCATCCTTTTTCCGTTGTACGAACAGCAGTCTTGGTGGTTAGCAGCACAAGGTAGGGTCCTTCCTAGGCTGGCTCGAGTTTCCTTTCTTTTCACCTTTTGATGAGAACGTGATCTTTAGGGTGGTGCTGGTTTACTGGAAATTCTAGGGGTGGTACATATGCTAAAAGACTTTTAGTTTTGAGGTAAAGGAAAGTGGAAGATAAACCAAGTATATAATTTCTAAGAAACTGACCTTTTGTTTTAAATGTGGGGACATCAGCAGTGGACTTTATAGTCTTTGGTGCCTTTCTACTGAGAAATTTCTTTTAGCACCTGCTTTTATTAGTTTTTAGACCAAAGAAAGCCAAACACCATTTTATATTTAATAATGCTTCTTGTATGATTTTTATACCAGATTAGTGTGTTATTAATGTGAAACTTAATTTTAATAAAACCTTGTAGACATATTTATCCAATTTTTAATGTCAGACCATAAGGTAAGATTTTTATAGACTCTTTTTAACCTTTTATAATTTTTGTTAAAGAGCAGGTTAGTGCTTTAAGAAAAACCTGTTGTGTTTTTATTTTCATGTCCAGTTCACAAAAAAACTGGATGATACCTCTTTAACTTTAGCTAATATGTTTACACACAGAATTTTCTTTACAATTAACATTTAAAAACTTGCTTAAACCTTCAAAACAATAATTTTTTTAACCTTTTAATGTAGGTAAAAATTTACATTCTTATGCCTCCTTATAATCCTTTTTACCAAAGGTATATTTTACTTTCCTTATACACCTTGCACAGAAACTGTTTTTTTCAATAGTTTTACATTCAGGAGGCCTAGCTACTTTTAAATTATACAACATTTCTTGCATAAATTCTTTTTTTATAACATTTTTCTCTTTCATGACTTTTGCAGACAATTCTTTGACATGCCTCAACTTTCTGACTTATTACAAACATTTCTTTCTTTAAACAACCAGTTAATTTATTTCAGGACAAGAATTTACCATATAACACTCTTTTTACATAAATTCTGCCCCTCCTTTTTTTCCCTTTTTTTTCCGAAGATGTTAACCGTTCTTTTCCAAAGCGAACTTCCTTCATGTCTGTGGAATAGACTGTCTAAGGCCACAAGATTAGAAGTTACTATAATACATGTTACACTGTTAACTTTTAGCAAACTTTACTTTTGTTGAAAACCTTGTAAGTTTGGGATTTTAATTATCCTTTGCTATTAATAAGACCTTGTTTTGTCCAAATTAATTTAGAATTGGTATAGATGGCTTTTTTTTTTTCCTTCAATTACCTAGGAGGAACCATCGATCCTCCTGTCCTGAAGGGAGTTCCTCCTAGGTCTGGTCGGACCTTTGTATGGTAATTAAGATTTAGATGCCCTGTTAGGAAAACTTCTGGGTTAAGGGAATTTTCAGTGGTTAATGTTAAATCCCGCTTTTTTTTTTTTTTTTCCTTAGGATACTTCTGAACTGGTGAGGTGTGCTCACAATGAGGTTTCCTCTAAAAGTTATTTTTTTACTTTCTTCTGTTAGCAAAGCAGTTGCTGCTACAGATTGAATGCATCTGGGCCATCTGCGGGTTACTGGGTTAAGGATTTTTGACAGTAAGGCTACAGGTTATCAGTGGCCTCAGTGCTTTCAGAATACGCCCTTGTTTACACTGACAACAAAGTGGTATTGGAGTGTTATAGGGTTATAGAGAATACCTTCAATTATCAATTATAGGTTTTAAACTTACCCTGGCTTTTAAAGGAATACGGTACACTGTTTTTTTTCTTAACTACTTGTATATCTCTCTCTTTCTTTCTCTGATTTTCTGTCTTTTCTCTTTGACTTTCCTTTTGCCTCTGTCTCTTTCTCTTTCTCTGCCTCTCTCTTTCCTTGACTCCCTCTTTATCTCTCTGTCTCTTCCTCTTTCTCTCTCTGCTGGTCTTTCCTTGCCTCTGCTAGCTGCTTATGCTGCTGTTCTCTCAACCATTGTGGGGTGGGGGTCTAAAACCAGCTATAACCAAGTGTCTATGTACAGGAACTGGTCTGGGTGCCCTGGCTTACAGGGTACCTTGTGCCATACCTTTGAAAACAAGGGACCTGTCCAGGCTTCCTTCTGATGGCCAACCCACCTCCAATGCTGGCCAGTCTATTTCACACAAAGTTCTAAGTTTTCCTGGTATCACAGTAACACCATAATCTCCCTCAAATCCTTTCTTGAAAATTTTCAACATAGTTCCTACTGGGGCAGGCTTACTTTGTGCCTGACCCATGCTTCTTCAAGACAAAACACCATGCTAACACCACACGCACAGCACAAAACAAAGAACGGGTAAAAAGGGCACACACACACTTTTACAGTTTACACCAAACCAGAATCAATACCAAAATCGGAGTATCTAGAAATCCAAGCAAGGTCAAAACCAAAGTATCAAGCAATCCAAGTCAAGTCAAAAACAAAAACCAAAGTGCCGGTACAGGCACGCCGTGGGTGATCAGGCCATGCTTCCACTCAAATGGAGTGGGCAAGTTCCAAAGACCAGTCTTACCAAGTTTCAGATGTCCAGACTCCAAGTGCCAGTTCCTTCCCGGTGTTCAGCCATTGCATTCATTGATCCTCTGTGGGGGCCTGCCACACGCTGCTCTGGTGAGGCGTTCCACCAGGGAATTTGCTTACCTGGGAGCGCTCTCAGGATCCGCATCGCTCAAGCTGGCCGGAGTGCCCCACAGGGATGCTCCACAGGGCAGGCCTAAGCCGCCTAACAGACTGCCTCAACCGTCCATTGATCACCTCGCTTCCCCGGTCAGGGAACCAAGAAATGTAGCAGGACGAGCCTCAGACAAAACCCCTCAGACACCGAGTTAAAGAAGGAAGGGCTTTATTCGGCCGGGAGCATTGGCAAGACTCACATCTCAAAAACCGAGCTCCCTGAGTGAGCAATTCCTATCCCTCTTAAGGGCTTACAACTCTAAGGGGGTCTGCATGAGAGGGTCATGATCAATTGAGCAAGCAGGGCATAAGTGACTGAAGGCTGCATGCACCAGTAATTAGAACAGAACAGAACAGGACAGGGATTTTCAAAGTGCTGTTCTATACAATGTCTGTAATCTATAGATAACATAACCGATTAGGTCAGGGCTCGATTTTTAACTACCAGGCCCAGGGTGTGGCGCCGGGCTGTCTGCCTGTGGATTTCATTTCTGCCTTTTAGTTTTTACTTCTTTCCTTGGAAGCAGAAATTGGGCATAAGACAATATGACAAGTGGTCTCCTCCCTTAGTGGCGCATGCCTGTAATCCCAGTTACTCGAGAGGCTGAGGCAGAAGAATCACCTGAACCTGGGAGGCGGAGGTTGCAGTGAGCTGAGATTGTGTCATTGCACTCCAGCCTGGGCAGCAAGTGCGAAACCCCATCACACACACACACAAAGGAGGATACTATGGTAGGCTGCTTGGAGTTAGGAGCTGTATCTGACATGAGGCCAGGAGAAGCCTTGGCAAAGCTCACATGACCTTCAATGCTCCTTTCACTCCAAAACATGAGCAAGGACTGTGCCATTGCTTTCCATTCCTCAGGTGCGGACAAGAAGTGGAAACCCATGCAGACACTAAAGATAGTTTGTCTTGCAGGCAAGGTAAGAAGAGCTACAGAGGAAGAACCTACTGCAGACGTTTCCCAGGAGACTTTAATTGAAGCATCAGCAAAACTGAAAGGTAACGAGAGAATCTTGTCCCTCTGAGGGTGTCTTTCCCATGGATCCCTGCTCAGTTGCCTTTCACGGGCCCCCTGATTTGCCTGAACTCCTGACCTCAGATGATCTGCCTGCCTCGGCCCTCCAAAGTGCTGGAATTACAGGCATGAGCCACTGTGCCTGGCCTGTTCCATGCATTAAAAAAAAAAAAAAAAAAAAAAAAAAAAAAAAAAAAAAAAAGTGAGAACAAGAAGAAATGTAAATGCTAGGCTTTTCATATAAATCCAGGGAATTATGGGACAGTTAGTACCCACCTCCCAGGGTGTTATGAGGATAAATTCATATTATGTCATCTTCCCAGCACAGTGCTCTGTAGCGTGCTTCTGAGCACACAGAGCATGCTCCATAAACATCACATTAATGCATGTATGCATGTTGTTTTCCAAATGCAGACTTACTCAGACATGAGCTGCCTTCTCCAGCCTCTGTAAAGTTTAAAGGAGCAGCAGAGTATGCCATGTTTTAGGATAGTGATTGGTGGTTTTTATTTTGGACCAAAAGCATTTATGTTGTGAGAAGAGTATGGGTTTAAGGAACTGTGTGCTGTGGCGCTTTGTCTAGTTGAGTGCTGCTATAAGTGATCTAGGGCAAGTAGGGTCAGCATTAGCTGTGAATGAAGCCAATCCATGGATCCCTTTCAAACCTGCAGAATTGGCCAGGCATGGTGGCTCATGCCTGTAATCCCAGCACTGTGGGAGGACGAGGCGGGCGGATCACTTGAGGTCAGGAGGTCGAGACCAGCCTGACCAACATGGAGAAACCCCGTCTCTACTAAAAAATACAAAATTAGCTGGGTGTGGTGGCACATGCCTGTAATACCAGCTACTCGGGAGGCTGAGGCAGGAGAATTGCTTGAACCTGGGAGGTGGAGCTTGCGGTGAGCTGAGATCGCATGCCATTGCACTCCAGCTTGGGCAAGAAGAGCGAAACTCCATCTCAAAAAAAGAAAAAAGGGAAAAAAAACATTAAATGCAGCAAGATGCAGGTCAGAGCATACCTCCATTTGTGTACTCTTGTGGACAAAATTTAAATGGCAAATAAGATTTTGCATTTATTGACTTTTTCTTTACATTGCTGTAAGTACAAATACCCATTTATCCTTTGACCTCCTATATCTTTATTCTGTATGCATATGAAAAAAATGCTAGATCTGTATCTAGATTATACATGGGTAAACACAACATATAGAATTTTATGACTTTGCCTATGTAGATATTTATGTATACAATAGATATTAATCAACATTTTAAATTCCCCAGCCTACACTGAGGATGCAGATATAAACTTACTCTCACCTATATGGATCCATACCATCTCAGACTGGAACACAGCCATACAATGTTATGTTTAAACATCAATAAAGCTTCACATACAGGTGCATGGCCTGGGAAGTATGTTTTTGGTAAAGCCATGCTAGACTCTAGTTCCAGCTTAGCATTTCAGGGCCCTGCTTCCTTTCTCACTGTATGCCTGTGTGATTCACATTTGCCATTTGGGTCGATTGACTTGTATCCATCTAAGCTGATCTAAGTGGCTTATTAAACTCATCTGGGCTGCAGAAGTTGAGAAGGAAAGCGACCTCTGACCTACTTATTCTGCGGCTTCTCTACAGGACATATGCAATAATGGGAATTACATTGACATACCTATGTTACCCATTTTCTATTTTTTTGTTTGAGATGGAGTTTCACTCTTGTTGGCCAGGCTGGAGTGCAATGGTGCAATCTCAGCTCACTGCAACCTCTGCCTCCTGGGTACAAGCGATTCTCCTACCTCGGCCTCCTGAGTAGCTGGGATTACAGGCACCTGCCACTACAGCTGGCCAGGCTGGTCTCAAACTCCTGACCACAGGTGATCCACCCACCTCGGCCTCCCAAAGTGCTGGGATTACAGGAGTGAGCCACCGCCTGGCCTTTCTGTGTATGTTTATCTAGCCACCGATATCATATCTATATGTATAAAAAAGACCACCAGAGGTCAGAGGTGATTTTTATTTTCCATTCAGGCCAAGTAAATCCAATCAGCCATTAGCTCAGTGAAGATTTATCAAATCCAAGCCACACACCAAATCACGTTATGCTAAATATGAAAATATCCTCATTACTGGGCACCAAGGTGTTTTAAATTCAGTCTAATCAAAACAGCTCATGGGGTTCTGTCCATCCAGCTAGGACGCTTCAGACATACCAGTGGGCCTAACTTTTTTCACAAGGAGCTCTGGCCTGGCCAACAAGAATCACCTTTGGTGCTTCAGTGTAGTGTTACTATCACCTGTTTGAAATGCAGCCAGGTAACATGTACCATTATATTTGCTTTCAGTATCACAGTCTATCTTCTAACAAGAAACCTAGGCCTCTGGCTGGGTGTGGTGGCTCACGCCTGTAACCCAGCACTTTGAGAGGCTGAGGTGGGTGGATCACTTGAGGTCAGGAGTTCCAGACCACCCTGGCCAACATGGTGAAACTCCATCTCTACTAAAAATATTAAAATTAGCTGGGCATGGTGGCATGTGCCTCTAATCCCAGGTACTAGGGAGGCTGAAGCAGGAAAATCGCTTAAACCCGGGAGGTGGAGGTTGCAGCGAGCCGAGATGATGCCACTGCACTCCAGCCTGGGCAACAAGAGTGAAACTCCATCTCAAAAAAAAAAAAAAAAAAAGGATTTTTTTTTTGTTTTTTTCTGTGCTGGGTTTACTTAGCATGATACCTTTCAGATTCATGAATGTTGTTGCAAATAACAAGACTTTATTTTTAAGGGCTGAATAGCATTTCATTGTGTACATGCACCACATTTTCTTTCTCCATTCACCTACTGATGAACACTCAGGATGATTCCATACCTTAGTTATTATCAGTAATCCACTTCCTTCCCTTTCATTTGTGTTTGTTTTGTTTGAGATGGAGTCTCATTCTGTCACCCAAGCTGGAGTGCAGTGGCGCAGTCTTGGCTAACAGCAACCTCCGCCTCCCAGGTTCAAGTGATTCTCATGTCTCAGCCTCCCGAGTAGCTGGGATTACAGGCACGCACCACCATGCCCAGGTAATTTTGTATTTTTAGTAGACATGGGGTTTCTCCATGTTGGTAAGGCTGATCTCCAACTCCCAAACTCAGGTGATCCACCTGCCTTGGCCTCTCAAAGTGCTGGAATTACAGGCTTAAGCTACCATGCCCGGCCAAAAGCCTAGGTTTCTTTCTATGTAAGCCTAGGTTTATTTCTATGTAAAGTGTAAAACAAATTTAAACTCATAGAAGCAGAGAGTGCAATAATGAAAAAAAAAAATCCCCTATGGGGTTTTTTGTCTGATTAAGAGAGCTTCTTCATGATCTTTCAGGGATTGTATTTTCTTTCATCTTCTGCATCCTCCTGTTTTTCAGCCAATGGATGAAAAAAGATACAGAGAAGACACATTTGCTTTTATCCACTGCACTTCCACTCACTATTACTCATTGTGGATACAGCTGAGAACAGCAGTTTTCTGGCAAGACAGCCACTTCTCAGTAATAAACAACAAACTGAAAAAGTATAAATGCGTCATAAAAAGCTAATGGATTGTAAGAAAAACAAGCATAGGCATCAGTAATGCTTGTGGTAAAATATTCATCTTGATTTCTATTGAGCTCCCGTAATATTTGATCAAAAGCTTGCAAATATACAGCAGAAAAGGAGTATTATTCTAAATCAGAATATTGTTGTGGCTATTTTGTCAATATAAGTCAATATCCAATATACAGAATGGTTATTTTGTCAATATAAGTAAAAATATGACCTCACACTAATAGTCTCACCTATAGTTGTAATCAAATGTTATTTTTTATTTAAAATTTTGTTTCATATAAGTAATCCCAGCACTTTGGGAGGCCCAGGCGGGCGGATCATGAGGTCAAGAGATCGAGACCATCCTTGCCAACATGGTGAAAGCCCATCCCTACTAAAAATACAAAAATTAGCTAAGCATGGTGGCACATGCCTGTAGTCCCAGCTATTTGGGAGGCTGAGGCAGGAGAATCACTCCATCCCGGGAGCTGAGATCACGCCACTGCACTCCAGCCTGGGGACAGAGCAAGACTCCATCTCAAAAAAAAAAAAAAAAAAAAAAAAAGGTCTATATGTTTGCAGACAGACCAGATGTTCAAAGAAAACTATATAAAAGATTTACTAATAATTTTTCAGGATTCAGAAATACATGGATTCTATTTCTATTTCTTTCTTTTTTTTTGAAATAGAGTCTTGCTCTCTGTTGCCCAGGTTGGAGTGCAGCGGTGTGATCTCAGCTCATTGCAACCTCCACCTCTGGGGTTCAAGCGATTCTCTCCTGCCTCAGCCTCCAGGTGTGCACCACCAGGTCTGGCTAATTTTTGTATTTTTAGTAGAGATGGGTGTTGGGGTTCAATCAGGCTGGTGGGAAAAATATTAAAAAGAGTAATAGTCAAAAGCTCTCTTAAAAGGCCGGAGAGTTTGCAGAGCTTGATTGCTTGGCTGAAGGCAGCCAGGGTCTCTTTGCAGGAGCCAGGAAGATTAGGGTGCAAGTACAAAGGAATGTGGGAAGTTTATCTTACTAACCTGTTTAGTTATATGGGCTTAAGACTAACTTTTGTCCTGCTGAGGGTACTTTACTGCCTCCTACTTGGGGGTCCGCAGTTTATTACCCACAAATGGTGTTTGCTTTAGGCCTGGGAAGCTGGCCTTTAATTTTACCCTCTAGTGGTGTTTACTCACAACTTTTGTTAATTAGTCTTACTGAATAAATGCAAGCCTCACTATCTGATCAGGGCCAAGTTGCAACTGTTTACAGAACTCACCTTGGAGCCTGTAAGCGGCTCGGACCCTCAGCTGGACTGGCAGAGCAGAATGTGTGTCAGTGTACTTTATTCATCCACAGCGAGTGCCCCCGCGAAAGGAGCGCTGCCTCAGACAGGGTTTCACCATGTTGGCCAGGATGGTCTCGAACTCGTGATCTCAGACAATCCACCTGCCTTGGCCTCCCAAAGTGCTGGCATTACAGGCGTGAGCCACTGCACCTGGCCGTATTTTACTTATTTTTCTGTATAATTTTTATTATGACCATAAAAATAAACCTGTAGTCAATAACAATTTAATTGTACATTTAAAAATAATTAAAAATATATAATTACACTGTAATTCAAAGGATAAATGCTACAGGTGATGGATACCTTATTTACCCTAATGTAATTACTACATATTGTAGGCCTGAATCAAAATATGCCATATAAGGCATAAATATATACACATACTATATACCCACAAATACTAATAATTAATTTCAAAAAGAAAAAAAAATTTAACCTATGGGAACAATATTCTTCAACTTATTTGCAGTTTAAAGCCACTGGCAATGGGACGAGTAGAGATGTTATTCCACTATGTACCAAATAGTATATTGTTACCATCTTTTAAGTACACCCTTGATTAAGGTGGGATAGGTTAAAGTTAGTGGCATAATGGCCGGGTGCGGTGGCTCACGCCTGTAATCCCAGCACTTTGGGAGGCCGAGATGGGCGGATCACGAGGTCAGGAGATTGAGACCATCCTGGCTAACACAGTGAAACCCCATCTCTACTAAAAATACAAAAAAATTAGCTGGGCATGGTGGCAGGTGTCTGTAGTCCCAGCTACTCAGGAGGCTGAGGCAGGAGAATGGTGTGAACCTGGGAGGCGGAGGTTGCAGTGAACCGAGATCGCGCCACAGCACTCCAGCCTGGGTGAAAGAGCGAGACTCCATCTCAAAAAAAAAAAAAAGTTAGTGGCATAATAATGCTTCATTAAATGCACAATAGTCTTAACATGGTATAAAAAATAAAATTAAGTTCACACATCATCTAACAATTTTTAGATATACTGCATTTGATTACATAAAAGTACAATTAGTAAAATAATATTCTCATTTAATACTTTAAATTTTTCTCACTATAATGTAGAAAACTATTACTCTGAACCCCCACTTTTTAAAAATCTTTATTAATAAAGTAATTCATTATAATTTTTGAGAAAAAGTTTTAAAGTGGTCTGCCAACGTGTTAATGTAGGTTAGGCCATCCAAAAGACAAAGCAAAACATCAACATTAAGTCATAGGCTAGGATTATACAAATGGGAACCCCCACCTTATACATTACTTAATATAAGTTAACTACAAAGAGCCTCTCCACTTACATTTTTATCATGCATCTTACATTTTAATGTCCTTACTCTTTTATAGAAAAGGTCATAATACCCAATAAAAAAGAACCTGTAATATCCCTGATGCAGCAACAATTGATCACATGCTTTCACATGTGACCACAATAGGAATAACAGCATAAAGAAATCTGAAAGTTGTATTACATCATTATTCACTGTTCAAAAATTTTTTTCAAGAAAAAAGTACACTTTCAATGAAATTACAATGCTTCAGAAAATCTCCCTTTTAAAGTTATATACAAAAACAACTTTAGTTGTGGATTCGTTTTTATACTCAATACTCTGATTTAGTGTAATGTCTGAAGGGTCAGTGCCTTATTCTAGTGTAAATTCTCATATTTACATAAAATCAATTTTGAATTAAATATTTTTTCATATTTACTACATCTGCAAAAATATATTTTAGTATAAACTCGCTGGTGTTTTCTAAGCTATAGATTTTGAAAAAAAAGTCTTTCCAAATTCATTATATTTGCAGGACTCTTCTCCAATATAAATTCCATGATGTTGAACAAAGCTGGAGCAACTGCTTCAGGGTTTTCCTCTAGTACACAATGTGTGCAACAAGATCTGTGATACAAGTAAAGGTACTACAACTCCCCCTTATATTTGGAATAGCTGATTTCAGAATAAATATCCTTCTTTAAAGGCTTATATTTTCTGAAAGATTTTTTGACAGTAATTGCACCTTTAATGCTTTTATTAACTATGAACCTTCTTCTGTTGAGATGTGAGTGGGCATTAATGGCTTTTCCATATTCTTTATATCTGTACAATTTTTCTCAAGGATAAAAGCTTTCCTGTGAAATAAGGTGTAAGCACTCAAAAGTTTTGCCACATTCTTCACACTTCTAGGAGTTTTGGCAGCATTAATTCTCTTATCTACAATCAAGTGTGGCAACCATATAAACGCTTTGTCTCATTTCATACATTTCTAGGGTTTCACATTAGTATGATTTACTTTTATGTATACAAAAGTTGGAGGTGGTAGTAAAAGCACTGTTGCATCTTTCAGGTTTGTAGAGTTCCTCTTCAGCATGAATTATCGCCATGTCTCTTAAGAATTGAGAACTTGTGGCTGGGCATGGTGGCTCATGCCTGTCATCCCAGCACTTTAGGAGGCCGAGGTGGGTGGACCATCTGAGGTCAGGAGTTAATCCAGAATTCTGGGAGGCCGAGGCGGATGGATCACTTCAGGTCATAAATTTGAGACCAGTCTGGCAAACGTGATGAAACCCCATCTCTACTAAAAATACAAAAATTAGCTGGGCATGGTAGTGGGCACCAGTAATCCCAGCTACTCAGGAGGCTGAGGCAGGAGAATGGCTTGATACCAGGAGGCAGAAGTTGCAGTGAGCCGAGATTGTGCCATTGCACTCCAGCCTGGGTGACAAGAGTGAAACTCCATCTCAAAAAACAAAAAGAATTGACAAGCTGTTATAGGCTTTGGCACATTCTTCACACTTGTAGGGTTTCTGTCCAGTATAAATTATGTGTAATAAGAGTTGAGAACTTCCTTAAAAAGCTTTGTCACATTCTTTATATTTGTAGGGTTTATGTTCCATATAAATTCTCATATTTAGTCAGAGTCTAGGGCTGATTAAAGGCTTTCCCACATTCATCACATTCATACGGTTTCTCTCCAGTATGAATTATCTTATGCTTATTAAGGGTTGAGGAACATTTAAAAGATTTTCCACATTCTTCACTATGTAGGGTTTCTGTCTAATATGAATTTTCTTATGTTTATTAAGGGCTGAGGACCAGTTAAAAGCTTTGCCACATTCTTCACATTTGTATGGTTTCTCTCCAGTATGAATTATCTTATGTTCAGTTAGAGTTGAGAATGCAGTAAAGGCTTTGCCACATTCTTCACACTTGTAGGGTTTCTCTCCAGTATGAGCTCTCTTATGTTTAGAGAGGCTTGAGTACCAGGTAAAGGTTTTGCCACATTCATCACATTTGTAGGGTACATCTCCAGTATGAATTCTCTTATGTTTAGTAAGGTTTGAGGAACGGTTAAAAGCTTTGCCACATTCCTCACATTTGTAGGGTTTCTCTCCAGTATGAATTATCTCATGTTTAGTAAGGGTTGAGGATGAAATAAAGGCTTTGCCACATTTATCACACTTGTATGGTTTCTCTCCAGTATGAATTTTCTTGTGTGAAAAAAGGGTTGCGGGGTGGTTAAAAGCTTTGCCACATTCTCTACATCTGTAGGGTTTCTCTCCAGTATGAATTATCTTATGTGTAGTAAGGTTACAGGACTGCTTATAGGCTTTGCCACATTCTTCACATTTGTAGGGTTTCTCTCCAGTATGAATTTTCTTATGTGTAGTAAGGTGTGAGGACTGCTTATAGGCTTTACCACATTCTTCACATTTGTAGCGTTTCTCTCCAGCATCAATTTTCTTATATGTAGTACGGGTTGAAGACTGGTTAAAAGTTTTCCCATATTCTATACATTTAAAAGGTTTTTTTCCAGTATCTCTTCTCTTATGTTTGTTTGAATTTGAAAATTTATGCAAGAATTTCACATATTCATCACATTGAAATATTTTTCTCTGGGTACTTGTCAAACATTGTTTAAGTCCATTATAACCTCTTTTGTGCACTGGACACTCATCTACACTTTCACAGCCTTTTTTTAACTGTAAATTGTCATGTCTACATTTTTCATATCTTCTTTGTATCACTTTTTGGAAAGAATCTTTTATGCTCTGCTCTGACCAAAGGTCTAGGGCAAAATGAGAACACATAACTGAAAGAAACAATAAAAACACATTACTTCAATTGGTAGACTCAGATAAATATACTTCACAAATCTAACCTATAAAATTATACAAACTACATAAGCAAGATGACATAGCAAAATACCACAAGCTGTAATTTCTTTCTGGATATATAACTGTAACAAAAACATATTGACCAAAATACATTTGTAAAAAAATGTATAAATCAGTTAAGTGTGTAAAGGGCTCCAGGTGAGCACAATGCAAAGAGCCACATAGAAAAAAAGAAAAGTCTGTTACTTATACCCAACACAGCTCTTCCTGCTCTCCAGTGTAACACTGTGCCTTTAAAAGTAAATTGCGGGATGGGATGGGTGTGGTAGCTCACACTGTGACCCCAGCACTTCGGAAGGCTGAGGCAGGTAGATCATGAGGTCAACAGTTCAAGACCAGCCTGGCCAAGATGGTGAAACCCCGTCTCTACAAAACTACAAAAAGTTAGCCAGGCGTGGTAACAGATACCTGTAATCCAGTTACTTGGGAGGCTGAGGGAGGAGAATTGCTTGAACTGTGGAGGCAGAGATTGTAGTGAGCCAAGATCATGACATTGTACTCCAGCCTAGGTAACAGAGTGAGACTCTGTCTCACACACGCACACAAAAATGTAAATTGCCAACTCCTGGTTTCTTTTTTAAAAAACAAGAAAAGTATTGGCACACACATCTTTATTTCTGGATTCTAGTTTTTTTTTTTTTTAATTAATTTTTTTTCTGGGGCGGAGTCTCGCTCTGTCGCCCAGGCTGGAGTGCAGTGGCGTGATCTCCGCTCACTGCAAGCTCCGCCTCCTGGGTTCACGCCATTCTCCTGCCTCAGCCTCCCAAGTAGATGGGACTACAGGTGCCCGCCACCATGCCCGGCTAATTTTTTGTATTTTTAGTAGAGACGGGGTTTCACCGTGTTAGCCAGGATAGTCTCAATCTCCTGACCTTGTGATCCGCCCGCCTTGGCCTACCAAAGTGCTGGGATTACAGGCGTGAGTCACCACGCCCGGCCTCTAGGGGCTTTTTAAAATACTGGTAATGTCTCCCATGACATGAAATGGTAATATACGTTGGAATGACACTTTGAGTCTAAAGGTAAATGTTACAGAAGCAAAGAAACTGCAGTATCCCAAACATGGAATGGGTGTAGCAAGCGATTACTGATTTATTAAGAAGAAATATGAATAAGCCGATTTAACTAAACACCACAAAATTTTAGACAAGACACATCCTAAAAACATGTTTGACAAATTCCAAGAATCGCTATCCAAGACAATTGATTTTCAGACTATGCGAGGACACAGCTATATTATAAAGATCATAACAGGTAGCTTTTTGTTCATGTCCAAATCTCAAAGATTACAATGTATACAAAATATTAGGGCAACATGGCCCCATCAAAAAAATTATAAAATTTTCAAAAGCAACAATAAAAAGTGTATAATTTTTAAAATTCCAAATAAATTGAACAGGCCAGGCTTGGTGGCTCATTCCTGTAATCCCAACACACTGGGAGGCCAAGGTGGGAAAATCAAATGAGGTCAGGAGTTTGAGACCAGCCTGGCCTCAAATATGGTGAAACCCCGTCTCTACTAAAAATACAAAAAATTAGCTAGCTGTGTTGGCAGGCGCCTGTAATCCCAGCTATTCAGGGGTCTGAGGCAGGAGAATCGCTTGAATGTGGGAGGCAGAGGTTGCAGTGAGCTGAGATTACGCCACTGCACTCCAGGGCGAGACTCCGTCTCAGGAAAAAAAAAAAAAACCAAAAAAAACCACAAATAAAATAAATTTAATATTCACAAAGTGAAACAGGAACACAGACAACTACTGAAGATTAGAAAAATGAGGATAACAATGAAAAAATATTAAAATAGGAAACAAAAATTGTGGGTATAAAAAATACAAAAACTAAGTGAAAAATTTCTTAAAAGAAAAAATTGTGTAAATAGGGCAAAGCTGAAAAGCTGAACAAACAAACTAGGATATACCCAAACATCTATTTATAACAAACACATATATAAACAAAATCTCAAAAATCACAGATAAGAGAATTTTGGGAGCTGCAAGATAAAAATGATGGTCATTTATAAGCATAGTCTTATGAGATAACCAATAAATTTATCAAAAAAATTTTTGTAGGTCAAAAGGAAACTGTGATATTGTTATTAAAGTTATAATAAAAAAAGATGTCAAGTGGGAAAAGTACCATCAGCAAAATTGTACTACCAAATAAAAAGTCCTTCCAAAATAACCAAATCCTGAGAAAGTATATTGGCACTGCATACGCACTACATATCAAGGATGCTGAAAGGAGTTTTTTTCCACAGGAAATAACATAATGCAAGAAAACAACACATAATCATATGAAGATATGTAAGTTTCTGGAAAAGATAGGCACATTCATAAAAATGGAATTTCTTACTTAACTAATGTTAATTAGTTATGTTAATAATGGTACAGTTTAAAAGATAAAAGTGTGGAAATTATAAACATCTGTTAATGAATAGACAACATAAAAAACATAATTAGTAAAATAACAAATTTGAAGGCAGATGTAATAATGAGGAATTTTTGTATGCAACTGAAGTTAAATTTTTACTACATTAAAATATATTGTTGGATCTTTTAGAGGTTTTAGATAATCCCCCAAGGTACTACTAAGAAAATATCTGAGGCCGGGCGCGGTGGCTCACGCCTGTAATCCCAGCACTTTGGGAGGCTGAGGCAGGCGGATCACAAGGTCAGGAGATGGAGACCATCCTGGCTAACACGGTGAAACACCGTCTCTATTAAAAATACAAAAAAAAAAAAAAAAAAATTACCCGGGCGTAGAGGTGGGCGCCTGTAGTCCCAGCTACTCGGGAGGCTGAGGCAGAAGAATGCCGTGAACCCGGGAGGCGGAGCTTACAGTGAGCCAATATCAGGCCACTGCACTCCAGCCTGGGCGACAAGAGCGAGACTCTATCTCAAAAAAAAAAAAAAAAAGAAAAAAGAAAATATCCGTATAGATTCACAAAAGAAAATAAGAAAAAAGCTCAAAGCATGTCAACACAAAAATAAAAAAAACTTAAAAAAGAGAAATTAAGACACAAAGATAACAAGAATCAAAACAATTATTTTATTAACAGTTTTTCTCTTTCAGAAAACTATTTAAATATAATTATCTTTCCAATCAAGAGACATACTTCTAATAAAAAGGCTCATTAAAAAATTTTAAAAATCAAGATTCCACTTGCCTTTTTACAAGAGTCAGCTGAGATCTAATGACAAGAAAAGACTGAAAGTGGCAAGACCAAAGTAGAAATTTCATGTAAATACTAACAAAATGAGAGCAGAAGAGGTCAAAATAATATTACACAAGCTACATTGTTAAGTCAAAAGCTGTCATATTTTATAATATACTTTAAGTTAAAACTTCAAAAGACAAAGAAGGACATTAAACAATATATAGATTAATTCATGGGAACCTATGACAAATTTGTTTATCCGTGTGTATTTGTGTGTGTGTGTGTGTGTGTCTCAAATTGGGGTTTCAAATATATAAAGCAAATACTAACAAAGTTGAATAAATAGAGCAATATAATTATAGTAGGATATTTCAATACCCCACTTTCTGTAATAATAATAAAACAAGACAGTATATTAGTAAGGGAACAAAGGACTAGAAGCCAGTAAAAAACAATTATTTCTAATGAAGGTATAGAGAACACTCCTCAACAACATCAGGATACATAGCCTTCTCAATAGCTCATAAAACATTCCTCTTTATAGGCCACCTGTTAGGTCAAAAACAAAGTCTTAACACATTTTTTAAAACTAAAATTTCATAGATTACTTTCCATGACAAAAATGGAATTAGAGTATAAGACAATAATATAAATAATTGATAAATTTTCAAATATATAGAAATGATACAACACTCTTGAGCATGCACTTGTTGAAATAACTTGGCTGGGTGCGGTGGCTCATGCCTGTTACCCCAGCGCTTTGGGAGGCTGAGGTGGGTGAATTTAACTCCATCTCAAAAACAATCAAAAAGGAAATAATTAATATTATGAAGATGTCTATACCGCTCAAATTAATCTATAGATTTAATGCAATATTTTTCAAATTTCTTGTTGTATTTTTGAAGAAATAAAAACAGCAAATCCAAAACTATGTGGAATCTAAAAAGACAAAGTACCCAACAATCTTCAAAAAAAAAAAAAAGTTGGAGGCATTACAATTTCTGATTTCAAAACACATCAAAAAGTTACAGAATTAAAACAATTTGGTATGAGTATAAAGATGAAAAAGTAGACTAATAAAACAGAATGCAGCACATATATTATATCACCTTTCACATAATTATTGCAGCATTGCTACTGAAAGCCAACAGGTAAAAGCAATGCAAATTTCTGTCACCAAATCAGTAGATATAAAAATACTGGCATATCACTCAATTTTCAAAAAGCAGAAAATATTCTAACAACTATTAAGATAAATATTGATGACACTATGAAAAATAAAACGAGCCAGCCACGAAAAGACAGAGATTGTATGAGATATATAAAGCAGTTATACGCTTAAAACCAAAGAGTGGTGTTTTAAAAGTGCTAGGAAATGTGAAGAATTGGTAGTTGTTTAATGTGTATTGAGATTTAGCTTTGCCAGATAAAAATATTCTAGTGATATGTTGCATAATATGTCAACATAATTAATATGACTAAACAGAATATATATAAATATATATATACATATATATATACTTATTTTTTTTTTGAGATGGAGTCTCACTCTGTCTCTGAGGCTGGAGTATGGTGGCAAGATCTCGGCTCACTGCAATCTGCAATCTCCGCCTCCCGGGTTCAAGCAATTCCTCTGCCTCACCCTCCTGAGTAGCTGGGACTACAGGCATGCACCACCATGCCTGGCTAATTTTTTGTATTTTAGTAGAGACAGGGTTTCCCCATGTTGGCCAGGATAGTCTCCATCTCCTGACCTCATGATCCGCCTGCCTTGGCCTCCTGAAGTGCTGGGACTACAGGTGTGAGCCACTGCGCCTGGCCTAGAAATATTATAAATTTTCTTATGTGTTTTTGACAGATAATACATTTTGTTATGTGTTTCCCCCACACAAAAATAATATAGATTCATAAATAAATAGATGTTGAAATTAGGAGAATTTTTATGACTACTCACGTAGACAGGATTAAAAAACTGTTTCAGGCTGGGAGCGGTGGCTCGCACCTGTAATCCCAACACTTGGGGAGCCTGAAGCAGGAGGATCTCCTGAGATCAGGAGTTTGAGACCAGCCTGACCAACATGGTAAAATCCCATCTCTACTAAAAATACAAAATTAGCTGGGTATGGTGTTGTGTGCCTGTACTCCCAGCTACTCAGGAGGCTGAGGCAGGAGAATCACTTGAACCCGGAAGGTGGAGGTTGCAGTAAGCTAAGATTATGCCATTGTACTCCAGCCTGGGCAACAAGAGCAAAACTCCCTTTAAAAAAAAAATAAAAAAACAAAACAAAACAAAAACAAAACAAAAAAAACCTGGCCAGGTGCCGTGGCTCATGCCTGTAATCCCAGCACTTTGGGAGGCCAAGGCGGGTGGATTGCCTGAGGTCAGGAGTTCGAGATCAGCCTGACAAACAAACATGGTGAAAACTCACCTCTACTAAAAATACAAAAATTAGCCAGGCATGGTGGTGCACGCCTGTAGTTCCAGCTACTCAGAAGGCTAAGGCAGAAGAATCGCTTGAACCCAGAAGGTGGAGGTTGCAGTGAGCCAAAATCATGCCACTGCACTCCAACCTGGGCAACAGAACGAGAATCCATCTCAAAAAAAAAAAAAGAGATGGGCACGGAGGCTTGAGCCTGTTTAATCCCAGCACTTTGGGAGGCTCAGGAAAGTAGATCACCTGAGGTCAAGAGTTTGAGATCAGCATGGCCAACATGGTAAAACCCCATCTCAACTAAAAATACACAAATTAGCCGGCTGTGGTGGCGGGTGCTTGTAGTCCCAGCTACTCGGGAGGCTGTGGCAGAAGAATCTCTTGTACCTGGGAGGCGGAGATTGCAGTGAGCCAAGATCGCACCATTGCACTCCAGCCTGGGTGACAGAGTGAGACCCTGTCTCAAAAAAAAAAAAAAAAAAAAGAGAAACCTACTCTGAAAAAGCACACTAATGTGGAACTTCAAAACAATAATAAGAGAAATGTTTACTCATAAAATCTGGTATGCAACATTGATGTATCATTTAAACAAACATTGTTAGGCCAGGCGCAGTGGCTCACATCTGTAATCTCAGCACTATGGGAGGCCGAGGCAGGCAGATCATCTGAGGTCAGGAGTTCAAGACCAGCCTGACCAACATGGTGAAACCCCATCTCTACTAAAAACAGAAAAATTAGCCGGGCATGGTGACACATGCCTGTAATTGCAGCTACTTAGGAGGCTGAGGCATGAGAACTGCTTGAAGCCAGGAGGTGGAGGTGGAGGTTGAGGTGAGCCAAGATCGCACCACTGCACTCCAGTCTGGGTGACAGAGAGTGACTCTATCTCAAAAAAAAAAAAAAGAAAAAAAAAATTGTCTATGTAACTGCAATATTTAGCTGTTACTGTGTACTCATTAAATGCAGGTATTTTGAATCACTGGCATGCACTGTGTGGCAGTAAAATTTCAGAGAATATGCAGTGTAATTATACATAGAAGATTCTGAGAAATTTTTAATAAATAACCATTTAAAAGAAACTAGTGTTACTTTTTATGTTTTAAATATCTTCTTGCACAAAATGAAACTGCTATAATCCAACTTTAGAAGAAAAGAATAGACTTATATTGTTAAATAAAAAAAATATATTTTGCAGAATAGGGTTAGACCCTCTGATATATAAAACAAATATTAGGAAATAAACTACATTATTATTTAGATATAGGCTGAAGTAGATGAAAATTCTGTAATTCCCTTTTGCCTGCAGCAAACTTAAATTTACAAGTAACTATTTTAGTAAATATGGAGTACCTACTAATTATCTAATTTACTTCCAGCATACCATGCAAATTCTAGCACATTGTCCTAAATTTCTGAATCTAAAATTACGACAAATTTGAAATAGAAAACAGAAAGTAAAAATGTATAGGGAGAGTGACCTCACTAAGATGAAAAGATTAAAAGTCCCCTATTTTCATATCCTCTTACAGCAAAAAAAGGTCAGCTATCCCTGACAAAAATGCCTTTATGAGAAAACCAGGCATTATGGCTCACACCTGTAATGACAGCTCCGTGGTACATTAAGGCTGGAGAACTGCTTCAGGCCAGGATTTTGAGACCAGTCTGCGTTATGTAGCAAGACCCCATCTCCAAAATAAGTGCCTGTAAGATTTGAGATCCAGGGAGGGAGTTGTGAAATGCTGTTAAAACTTAAGATTAAGAAGTGTTCTATTCAGAAGGCAGGCCTTCATTCAGGTGGGAAACTGCAAGACCCCTGTTCTTGGCTACAGACCAGGATAGGGTTCACCCAACTTGGTCCCACTGAGAATTCTGAACTTACTCTGTAACTATCCGAAACTCCTCCCAGCCACAATCTGGTAGAGGTCCTGCCATTCCAGAGACCTGGAGGAAGGTGCCCATTTACAGCCACGTAGGCAGGCCTGCAGACCTTGGCCTTTACTGTGGTCCCTGAAACAGTTCAATGACTCAGTTTCATTTACCTGAGCCACAGTTTATGGTCAGTTCTGCCTATATAGAAACTCACACAGTTACCTGAGATTTGCTCTCTGGTACTCAGTGAAAGCCACACTCATCCACATCCTGATACAACGCCCACCATATGCAGAACTGACTGCAAAAACATGCCCTAGTGTCTGCCCTATGGAGCAAAGTCCTGAAGGATATGCAGTCTGTCCAAAAATAAAATGGGAATTACAACTACCCAAGTCCCTGTATCAAGCCAACTAAAGGTGAACCCTAGTGCAGACCCAGCAGCCTTGTGACCAAGCTACAACCCCTCTTCACTACAAATTCAGAGGGCATCTCATCACACTAAGGGCCGAATAAAAGATTTTTTACCTTTTAAAATTAGTTTATGAAAACTTGAAGAGGTGTTTTGTTTTCTCCATCAAATTCAGACACCAATACAAAACTATATGGTGCGCCCATTATCAGTGCTTCTATTTTAATCTAGGACTGGAAGTATGTGGTAGAAGAATTAGTCAAATAAATAAAAAAAATCCATTGAAATAGAAAAATAAGTAAAATGCTGTTTGTAGATCATACAATCTTATTTTTAAAAAACCAAACACAGTACTTTTACATTTGCTGAGGAGTGGTTTACTTCCAACTATATTCTCAATTTTGTCCATTCAGGACATAGGCATGGGCAAGGACTTCATGACTAAAACACCAAAAGCAATGGCAACAAAAACCAAAATAGACAAATGGGATCTAATTAAACTAAAGAGCTTCTGCACAGCAAAAGAAACCACCATCAGAATGAACAGGCAACCTACAGAATGGGAGAAAATTTTTGCAATCTACCCATCTGACAAAGGGCTAATATCCAGAATCTACAAAGAACTTAAACAAATTTACAAGAAAAAAACAACCCCACCAAAAAGTGGGCAAAGGATATGAACAGACACTTCTCAAAAGAAGACATTTATGCAGCCAACAGACACATGAAAAAATGTTCATCATCACTGGTCATCAGAGAAATGCAAATCAAAACCACAATGAGATACCATCTCACACCAATTAGAATGGCAATCATTAAAAAGTCAGGAAACAACAGATGCTAGAGAGGATGTGGAGAAACAGGAACGCTTTTACACTGTTGGTGGGAGTGTAAACTAGTTCAACCATTGTGGAAGACAGTGTGGTGATTCCTCAAGGATCTAGAACTAGAAATACCATTTGAGCCAGTGATCCCATTACTGGGTATATACCCAAAGGATTATAAGTCATGCTACTATAAAGACACATGCACACGTATGTTTATTGCGGCACTATTCACAATAGCAAAGGCTTGGAACCAACCCAAATGTCCATCAATGACAGACTGGATTAAGAAAATGTGGCACATATACACCGTGGAATACTATGCAGCCATAAAAAAGGATGAGTTCATGTCCTTTGCAGGGACATGGATGAAGCTGGAAACCATCATTCTGAACAAACTATCACAAGGACAGAAAACCAAACACCGCATGTTCTCACTCATAGGTGGGAAGTGAACAATGAGAACACTTGGACACAGGGCGGGGAACATCTCACACCGGGGCCTGTCATGGGGTGGGGGGCTGGGGGAGGGATAGCATTAGGAGAAATACCTAATGTAAATGACGAGTTAATGGGTGCAGCAAACCAACATGGCATGTGCATGTAACAAACATGCACGATGTGCACATGTACCCTAGAACTTAAAAGTGTAATAAAAAAAACCCCATACACAGTACATTAAAACCTGTCTAAACTAATAAATACACTAATTAAATTAGGAAAATATAAAATTAACATAAAAGTATATCTATGGTTTCATACAGTTTAACTATCTGATAAAATAAAGAAAAAATCTTATTTACTATAAGATTAAATAATAAATTTCTGAGGAAAAAATTAACCAAAGAGGTAATACAAAAAAAAAAAAAAGAATGAAACAATTGGAGAAGATCCAAGTAAATTTTAAAATAGTTTATGTCTATGGATTGAAAGATTAAATATTATTGAAGTGCCATATTATCCAAAGTAATCTACAGATTCAATAAACTTCCTATTAAAATTGCAGTGTTTTTTTTTCACAGTAATCGAAAATACAATTCTAAAATTTACATGAAACTAAAATAAACTTTGAATAGCCAAAGCAATCATGAGGAAAAAGAACAAAGCAGAAGGATATCATACTTAAATTTCAAACTATACATTTCAAGACTATATAGTAATAAAACAAAAATGAACAAAAAAATGGAACAGAAACTAATACTTTCACACACACATTTAAGACCTGATGCAGAAAGAGAACTTAAAAAAGAGTTTTAGTTTCTCAAAATCATGCAGATACTTGTGTGTCCTCAAAACAATGGAAAAACAGCCAGATTGTGCAGTCTTTTATCTGTCATGAAGAGGACTTTGGCTCTCATTGTGAACCTGAAGGAAGCTCACCGAAAGAAAATAGAATCCTTAGAGAATTTAAAAGCATAAGACAGAAGATGCCTCTTTGTGAGAGCAAAATTAAAAGAAAAAAGAAAATAAAAGGGAAAAAAAAAAAAAAAAAAAGCTGCCCAGGAACTATTTCCTTGGGAACACAGCTTCCCAAATCACATTTTAAGGACTCGCTTTCTCTTTGACCTTGGGACCTCTTATCTGTGTTGTCTGTCATATTCATTTTCACTCGTACCTACCTGGGGGTTTGGCAATCATCTCATGCCTCTTCATAGTTAAAGGTTTTTTTCCTTGCTCCAGACAGGTGATCAGGTCTGGTTTAGAGACAACAATACCTGTTTTATTAAGAATAAATAATATGAATCTTGCTCATATTCTCCAATTACAAGCTAGTACTGTGCTCAGCAGAGCGGATGTGATATTCTCGTAAATTAATACTAAAATACTAAGTTATAACATAAATTTTTTTTCTTTTTTGAGGCAGAGTTTCGCTCTCGTTGCCCAGGCTGGAGTGCAATGGCTTGATCTTCGCTCACCACAACCTCCACCTCCAGGGTTCAAGTGGTTCTCCTATCTCAGCCTCCCGAGTAGCTGGGATTACAGGCATGTGCCACCATGCCCGACTAATTTTTGCATTTTTAGTACAGACAGGGTTTCACCATGTTGGTCAGGCTGGTCTTGAACTCCTGACCTCAGGTGATCCACCTGCCTGGCCTCCCAAAAGTGCTGGCATTATAGGCGTGAGCCACCAAACCTGGCCTATAACAGAAATTTCTAAATATTTAGAAAATACTTTCAATTTGTAGGTTTCTTAATTTTACTACCAGGTTCTACTAAATCAAAAATTGGTGGTGGCAATTAGATTTTCAGGTGGGGGCAACAATATTTTATGCCACTAAATTTTTGGAATTACCACTAATTTGGAGTGAAGAACAAAGCTCAACTCAGGAATGTGGAAAGTTTGGATTAAGATGAAACATCATGAAGAAATTCTTTTCTAAATGAAAAAATTCTGAAGATTTTTCTGGAAAAAGAGGATCTGAAACTCTTGTATGCAAAGAATAAATTACTAAAAAACATTCTACAAAAAAGAGAAATAAAACCTTTAGGGTAATATTATGAATTATGTACTCAAGTTATCCTCACCAAGGAAGACCAGGTTTCTGTAGTTCTCTAACATCACATCCCTATATAAATTCCGCTGTGTAGTGTCCAGGCAATGCCACTCCTCCAGGGAGAATTCTATGGCCACATCTCTAAATTGCAATGGTCCCTGAAAAACACACACACACTTATTTTTACCAAGTGGCCATGGGTGGAATTTTTAATTTGATTTCAGGTGAAATGAGAGAGTAAAGAGAAGTGGTTCTGACTTATAGGACTAAAATTATCCAATAAAATGATTTTCAACACAGAAATATTCTCTAATGTAGTCTCTAACTCTGAGAAAAAAGAGCAGCACAAGATCCACAACATCAGTTCATATATATTTTTCTAGATAATAAAGTATAAAATTAAGGCCATGAACATGAACATGTACATTTTTGAGTGGTATATTTACATCATACGGAATGAGCTGTGAATATTTTTCAGATAGAAATGTTGAGTTAGAAGGCACCTCTCAAATTTTAATATGTACAATAAGCTGACGACCTTGTTATGCAGGTTTTCTCCAGAAGATCTGAAATAAAGTCTTTCTTATTTATTTATTTATAGATGGAGTTTCGCTCTTGTTGCCCAGGCTGGAGTGCAATGGTGCCATCTTGGCTTACTGGAAACGCCACCTCCTGGGTACAAGCAATTCTCCTGCCTCAGCCTCCTGAGTAGCTGGCATTAGTCATGCACCACCATGCCCGGCTAATTTTTTTTTGTATTTTTAGTAGAGATGGGGTTTCTCCATGTTGGTCAGGCTGCTCTTGAACTCCCGACCTCAGGTGATCCGCTGCTTCAGCCTCCCAAAGTGCTGAGATTACAGGCTTGAGCCACCGCACCCAGTCAATTTTTTGAATTTCTAACAAGCTCACCAGTAATGCCAATGCTTTTGGCCCCAAAAGGATATTTTTTCAAACATTTAGTAAGTGGAAGAGCCTGTGTTTTTCCCCACATTTTCTAGCCTATAAACAAAGAGCCCTCATTTATCAAAGAAAATATGTAGGAAAAAAATAAGAAAGGACAGCTGCCAGATTAAATGTGATGGTTTATGCACATCAGCTGCATAAAGATAGTTAATAGTAAGAATAACTCTATAGTGAAAAAAATCTGTCAGGGAGCTACTTAACCAAGTGAATCATTAACCATTAACTGCACTAGGACAAATTTTTATGATATGCTAATGCTCACAGAAGAACACAGCATCACTGTTGAAATATTCCCCCCCAAAAAGTAAATTATAATCTGAATTTAACCATAAAGAAACATCAGTTTTAGGCCGGGTGCAGTGGCTCACGCCTGTAATCCCAGCACTTTGGGAGGCACGAGGTGGGCGGATCACGAGGTCATGAGTTCGAGACCAGCCTGACTAACAGGGTGAAACCTCATCTCCACAAAATACAAAAATTAGCCCGGCGTGGTGGCGGGCACCTGTAATCCCAGCTACTTGGGAGGCTAAAGCAGGAGAATTGTTTGACCCCGGGAGGTGAAGTTTGCAGTGAGCCAAGATTGCCCCACTATACCCCTGGCCTGGGTGACACAGAGAGACTCTGTCTCAAAAAAAAAAAAAAAAAAAAACATGTTTTATGCAAACTTTAAAATACAGATTACTCCTCTGTTCTGTAATTTTTAGTAATAATTTTAAGTAGGCTTCACTTAGCTCCCTAGAGAGCAGGTATCTCTTAATAATTTTTTTCAGAACTTTCTGGGTAATAAATGCCATCCCATTGAAATAAGCATTTTTCTTAATCTCGTTCTGCATAGAGCTAATAGAACACACAGATGGAGCCTCAACATTACATGTTCTACATCTTTACTAAGGACCAGAGTTTTCCCCAATAGAAATCTTGAGTATCCACATCTTTCCATGTTCAACAGCCACAAAAGAAACATTTTTAATATCGCAGATCATAAACTATTGCTGAGAATCCTGCATAGCATATAAGAACTATGATGCAGAGAATAAAGAGAAGGCTCTGAGATATAGTAAAGAAATATTTTTCAGAGACCCTTGACTATCATAAGAATTTTAACAAGTAGTTAAACCAAACTCATTAGGGCAGAAAAACACAAGTAGAAAAGTAAAGGTTTGTGAGTACTAAATGCATGGCAGTCTGGGAGGCAGAGTGGACACAGCTCTTCATCTGACACATGTTTACCTGAAGGAAAGTAATTTTTTTTCTTCCTCCTCCTTCTCTGGAATTCATTCTCAGATGAGACTCTCTGGATAAATTACACCTGCATCTTGCGAATGTGTCTTTAAAGGTGTCAGTATTACATGTTTACCTGCTAGCATGACATCAATTGGCAGAAAAAGAAAAAGTTAACCCATTTCTGTCCTTTAAAACAGAAGAGATTCAGGAACAATGAGCTGCTCCATGAAAATAAAAATGTTTCTCCTTTCCTGTCCCCAGGTGCCCTACCCTACCACAGACACCAGCAATTTCTGCTACAGTAATGCAAATATGTGCCACACTGACTTATCCCTACCAAACCCAAACAGAACAGGCCCTGTGACCACCCTTTAGTGCAAAGGTGGAACTTAACTCTCATGAATGTATTTTGAAGCCCTCATACCTGATTCTGGCCTCACCTTAGAGTCATATGAGGCCCTTCATTAAACAACATGGATGCTTCCACACACAACAATAAACAGAAGCTGTGGGGAGGGCACAAGAGGTTTCTGCAAATTGGCCATGTGATCCTAGTAAGAAGCCTGGGCTGATAACCACTAAGCTAAGCATTGCCTCTCAAGCTTTAATGAGCTTATAAATCATTTGGTAATTTTGGCCCCACTTTATGTAACGTGATTTTGCAGGTTTGAAAAGGGTCCATGAATGGGTGTTTTAAACAAGTTCCCTGTCAATGCGGATGTTGCTCCCCCTTAGCTCATTATTAGCATTAGTTACAGAAGCAGGAACAACACAGGGTCCCTTACACTCAGCACTCTTGTCACAACCAAATACTTCTGGTACAAATAAGGACAACCCATCTCCATCCTAAAGTTTTATATTATTTGCTGGCTCTTTACAGACAAAACAGAAGGCAGCAATGTCTGAATAAGTCTTGATTTAAAAAGCAACATGTACACATTTACTAATGCAATGTTTATTAAGCAGGTACTATGTGCTCAAGAGTATGATACAGAGCACTGTGCTGGGTATTCTCATAACACCCTGGGAGCTGGCACTAAGGGTTTAATAATTTCCAGGATGTAGTTAAATGTCCCAGCATTTTTATTTCTTCTATTTCTCGGTCATCAAAATTTTTTTAAAAATTGTATAGAATAAAAGCTAAATATAGACAGATGGAAGAGATATAGAAGGAAGAGTTTAATCTAGTATAGAGAAAATTTTATTCTATTCATATTTACTTTTTTTGTGACTTGTGGAGCAACTACTGGATCTGCAGGAATAGAAAACAAGTTGCTAATTAGAATGTCTCTGCAAGCACTGGTTTTAATACAACATTTAAAAACTAAGACCCTAAAATACATACTTTATTTTTCTCATTTATATGCTTTTGGGTTTCAGGAAATTGTGAGCGCCAGCTCTAGAAACGCAGAAGGATTCACCAGCCAAAACTCTGATCTCTTCTAATCAGTTCCGTGAGGCAAGACTCCAGGGTAGGGTCAGAACTAAATAGTCTCCAAAAAGGGTGAATCTGAATAGGTCTGGGGCAGCGTGAAGACGCTATGTAGAATTCTGTTCTCTATGCCACTGGGGTACTTCCAGTTTTGTTTTTCCTAAGCTTACCTAAAAGAAATGTAAATCCAGAGTTTCTGCAATTTTAATCTTTTCTAGCCACTGCCCTGTCAACTTTATAGTATATACTAATATGCAATTTAAACAAATCCCTTAAGGTCTTCTAGGGTAACTTTTTTTGTTTTTTGTTTTTTTTTTTGTTTTGAGATGCAGTCTCACTCTGTCGCCTAGGCTGGAGTGCACTGGTGTGATCTCGTCTCACTGCAACCTCTGTCTCCCAGATTCAAGTGAATCTTCTGCCTCAGCCTCCCAAGTAGCTAGAACTACAGGTGTGTGCCACCATGCCCAGCTAATTTCAGTATTATTAGTAGAGATGGCATTTCACCATATTGGCCAGGCTGGTCTCAAACTCCTGACCTCATGATTCGCCTGCCTCGACCTCTCAAGTGCTGGGATTATAGGCATGAGCCACCGTGCCCAGCCTTTCTAGGGTAATTTTATTAGAAAATAAATACGTACACTTAAGGAAAAAGAAATAGAAATTATACTGCCGGGTGTAGTGTCTCATGCATGTAATCCCAGCACTTTGGGAGGCCGAGGTGGGTGGATCGCGAGGTCAGGAGTTCAAGACCAGCCTGACCAAGATGGTGAAACCCCATCTCTGCTAAAAATACAAAAATTAGCCAGACGCGATGGCAGGCACCTGTAATCCCAGCTACTCAGGAGGCTGAGGCAGTAGGCTCACTTAAATCAGGGTGGCAGAGGTTGCAGTGAGCTGAGATTACGCCACTGCACTCCCTCTCAAAAGTATAAAAAAAAGAAATTATAATAACGGTTCTTCTGTTCATAAATATGCCTTCAGATGTAGACATCAGAAGCCACAGCAATATAAAGAAAGTGGTCTAAATAAAGCCCAAGATTTTAGACACATTGTATTTGTTGTACCAACCATATGTTGCATAATTCAATTATTTATCCAGTTGCTAGTCTAGACTAAAAGTTTCTGGATTGTAGGAACCATGACTGCTTTATGTTTTTTTTTTTTTAAATGGCCATATGAAATGGAAGCTACTAGTTTATCTATTTGGGTCTCCAGATCTCCTCCTTGTTTATCATCCAAGTACTAGGAAATGAGAAATTCTCATCTGGGTACCAACCAAAGACACCTCTTGTATGAGGGGATGAATGAACACAGATGACTCATTTCTCTTACACTGAGACAGAAGCAGAATTAACTCCTGTCAGCCTGACACAATTCTGCATGGGACATCTCAAATGCCTCAAAGACACCTAGGTGATTTTGAGGGAATTCCCAGTGACCCTGGGCTGTTGGCCCAATGATAAGCCAGGCTGGAGAGACTCAGGCTGATTCTAAATAGAAAATGGAACTGCCCTGGTGGAACTCCACAACCTGGAACACCCGTTCTGATTTACTAGCTCTTGGGTAAGAGAAAGAACAAAAATACTGTACTCCAGTATCACATTTTACAGGTAAATATAGTTGTGGTTGTGGTCATGGCTCTGGATACTTTGCAGCCTTGATCTCTCACTACAGATTCTGCCATCAGATTCTATTTCCTCCTGGAGCCTCTGACATAACTGTAGCAGGTCAATGAACAAGATGTGAAAAATCTCAAAGAGCCACACTCCCAAATGGGGGCTATAAGATGTCTATGTTGACATCTCACAATGCAGAAAATGCCTTTTGTTAGTTTTCTGTACATTATCCAAAGTCTGGCCCTTTTTTATCTGCAGATTCTAGGTAGGATCAACTTGGCTCTGTATCCTTTGGTGTTACAGCAAGTGGAGTACAATTAAAGGAGAGATCTTAAGAAAAAGCTCAGATTAGATATGAGATTGATCAAGTCAGCCAGAAAATATTCCCCTAAAAGCAATTTCTCTCTAAACACCCAAAGTACACAGCTACTCTCAGCATGAGAAACATGAACATTATGTAGAAAGGGGGCAGATTTTCAGAATAATTTTATAAAGTTTCTTTTCCATCTCTGCTGCTCTCTCATCTCCTAGCCATTGAATGGGGATTCTATATTTAAATACATATGACAACTTCCAACAACACTTTTTGATGAAGAAATAGAATCTGACTGTGTTCATATAGTGGAATATATTAGAGCTTGCAATATAGCTAACTAAAGAGCTATGTTGGTGGTGTTTGGGTGGCCACATCACCTCTCTTTATTTGTTCTGTAATAGCAGCATTCCAATTTAGTGAAATAAAAGATATTAAAATTGTGTTTACTCATAATTATCCCTATTGAATAAAGTAATAAACATGTCAGACTCATATCTACTATAACAATTTGGCAGTAAATTTTCTTTGGATATTAGATATAAATATCTAAGTATTAATAATTTTAATGAACTAGTCAGAATATATATAACATTTTAAAAAATTGCAACTATATTTCAGTTAAAACACTTTTACACTTTCAAAAGTGTAAATAACAATATTAAAATAACCATTTAAGCAAAAGGGAATGCTTATACTCTGCTGGTAGGAGTGTAAATTAGTTCAACAACTACAAAAAGCAGTGTGGTGATTCCTCACAGAACTAAAAATAATTATCATTTGACCCAGGAACCTCATAATTGGGTATATACCCAAAGAAATATAGATTATATTATAAAGACACATCCACATGCATGTTCATTGCAGCACTATTCACAATAGCAAAGACACGCACAGGCCGTAAATGCCTATCAATGGTAGACTGGATAAAGAAAATATGGTATGGTCAGATGCGGTGGCTCATGCCTGTAATCCCAGCACTTTGGGAGGATGAGGCATGTAGACTGCCTGAGCTTAGAAGTTTGAGACCAGCCTGGGTAACATGGCAAAATCTTGTCTCCACAGATAATACAAAGAGAAAAATTGGCCAGGTGTGGTAACGCCCGCATGTAGTCCCAGCTACTTGGGAGGATGAGATAGGAGAGATTTGCTTGAGCCTGGGAAGTTGAGGCTAAAGTAATCCAATATCATGCCATGGCACTTTAGTCTGGGCAATAAGTGAGACCCTGTCTCCAAAAATAAAATAAAATAAAAGATTTAGTAAAAACAAAATATGGTACATCATGGAGTACTCTGTGGCCACTAAAAAAAAAGATCATGTCCTTTGCAATAACACTGATGAAGCTGGAGACCATTATTCTTAGAAAACAAATGCAGAGGCTGGGTGTGATGGCTTATGCCTGTAATCCCAGCACTTTGGGAGACCAAGAGGGGTGGATCACATGAGTTGCGGAGTTTGAGACCAGCCTGACCAACATGGAGAAACCCCGTATCTACTAAAAATACAAAATTATCCAGGGGTGGTAGCACGCGCCTCTAATTCCAGCTACTCGGGAGGCGGAGGCAGGAGAATTGCTTGAACCCGGGAGGCGGAGGTTGCAGTGAGCCGAGATCACACCATTGCACTCCACCCTGGGCAACAAGTGCAAAACTCCATCTCAAAATAATAATAATAATAATAATAATAATAATGCAGAAACAGAAAACCAAATGCATGTTATTATTTATAAGTAAGAGCTAAATAATAAAAACACATGAACACAAAGAGGAGAATAAAAGACACTGAGGCCTAGTTGAGAGTGGGGGGTGGAAGGACTAAGAGGATCAGAAAACAGACCTGTTTGGTGCTATGGGTAGTATCTCAGTGACAAAATAATCTGCACACCAAACCTCCATGACATAATTTTAGCTGTGTAACAAACCCACATGTGTACCCTGAACCAAAAATAAAAGCTAAAAGAAAAAAAAAAATCCCTGGGTGGGAGAGAGTGCAATGTAGGTGAGAGGACTGATTTTTGGTACAGATAGTGGTCCCAGTGGGGCTGTACTCTGATTTATTTCCGTGTGCATGTAGGCAGGTGAGATTATGAACAGCTGGTCCAAAATGCTAAGATGGTGGAGAAAACAGGTTGCTGCTGCAGATTCAGTGTCTGTGAGTGGGAATATGCTAGGAGACTTGTAGAGACTTGTGGATTCTTGGCAAGAAACACTAGGATCAAAAATGCCATTGTGGGCCGGGCACCGTGGCTCATGCCTGTAATCCCAGCACTTTGAGAGGCCGAGGCGGGCGGATCACAAGGTCAGGAGATCGAGACCACCCTGGCTAACACGGTGAAACCCCGTCTCTGCTAAAAATACAAAAAAAAATTAGCCAGGCGTGGTGGCGAGACGCCATCTCAAAAACAAAACAGAGCTTGCAGCGAGCGAGATCGCACCACTGCACTCCAGCCTGGGCAACAGAGCGAGACTCCATCTCAAAAACAAAACAAAACAAAACAAAACAAAACAAAAACAAAAAATGCCATTGTGAGGTTCCTGAGGGTGGTGCCGAGTCCTGGGAGGAGTGTGGACACATCAATGTCTAGTGGGCATGTTTGTGAGTGGGTGGGAATCCTGTGGTGGCAGCTGTGGGAAAACGGGGTCTGTCATCAGAGCTTCTTTCCTCTACATTTTCAGTCTTCTGTCACCCTGAGAGAAGACCTGGGATCACAGGACAACAGGCAGTGTGACAGCCTGTGTACAACAGAGCAGAGCCTCCCATTCCCAATCACCCAAAGTTTTATTCCGGGCCAGGCCTCCGTGGTATCTTTTTTCTGCCACCACATCTGTGGAGTTTGCTGAACATCAAACAATTCTCCAACACTAACTTACTGTCTCACATTTGAATTCTGACACCACCCAGAGTCATCGTCGACCCTGATTCAGGGCTCAGTCCCGCAACATTGTCCTCATGGCAGATGCCAGTCACAAACCCCAAGGGCCCATCTATGCTTCTGAGCTACTGTTTAAAACCTGGGGAGTCCCGTTATTAACCTCTCTGAAGTTCAATAATTTGTTAAAGCTACTCATAGAACTCATCAAAATACTGTAGTTATCTTTACTGGTTTAATATATAAGATGCAGCCCTGGAAAAGCCAAATGGAAGAAATGCACAGAACAAAGAAAAGAGATGGGGAAAGATGAAACACATAGATAATCCTGGAAAATATTTCTGATTAATAAAATTCTCCATCCTTTGTGTGCTCCAGGAACAGTTTATGGAAAGAAACACCCTTCCCATTATGAGTTAGATGGTGTTCTCTTTTCTTACCTACCACACAGCCAGACACACACTCTGCACATTTTCTTTTTCTCATTAAAAAAATCAGCTGAATTTGTTTTCAGTGGTCATAGTGAAATGTTTCTTTTCTTTTCTTTTTTTTTTTTTTGAGCCGGAGTCTCACTCTGTCGCCTAGGCTGGAGTGCAGTGGCGCTACCCCAGCTCACTGCAACTGCTGCCTCCCAGGTTCAAGCCATTCTCCTCCCTCAGCTTCCCGAGTCGCTGGGATTACAGGTGCCCACCACCACACCCGGCTAATTTTTGTTTTTTCAGTGGTTTTTTTGAGATGGAGTCTTGCTCTGCTGCCCAGGCTGGAGTGCAGTGGCGCGATCTCGGCTCACTGCAAGCTCCGCCTCCCGGGTTCACACCATTCTCCTGCCTCAGCCTCCTCAGTAGCTGGGACTACAGGTGCCTGCCACCACGCCTGGCTAATTTTTTTGTATTTTTATTAGAGACAGGGTTTCACCGTGTTAGCCAGGATGGTCTCGATCTCCTGACCTCATGATTCACCCGCCTTGGCCTCCCGAAGTGCTGGGATTACAGGCTTGAGCCACCGCGCCTGACTTGTGTTTTTTAAAATAGAGACAGGGTTTCTCCATGTTGCTCAGGCTGGTCGCGAACTCTCGACCTCAGGTGATCTGCCCAACTCAGCCTCCACAGGCTGAGTGCTGGGATTACAGGTGTGAGCCACCAGCCTGGCCTAAAATAAAATATTTCCTGTTGTTTTTTTTTTTTGAGGGGAGTTTTGCTCTTGTTGCCCAGGTTGGAGTGCAACGGCACCATCTTGGCTCACCGCAACCTCCACCTCCCAGTGGGATTACAGGCATGTAAGCCTGCAACAGGCGGCACCATGCCTGGCTAATTTTTTTGTATTTTTAGTAGAGACAGGGTTTCTTCATATTGGTCAGGCTGGTCTGAAACCCCTGACCTCAGGTGATCCACCTGCCTTGGCCTCCCAACTTGCTGGGATTACAGGTATGAGCCACCACGCCCGGCCAAATAAAATATTTCTTAATCAAACTTAAGTTTATCTCCCTCCCTCGGGCTCCTGAACTTTGAGCTACCCTCAGTCTGAGTCAACATACAACCCCATTTTATGTCCCTCCTAAGAACATGCTGATTTCAGTGTAAAACATTCTCTAATCTAAGATCTGACTTTTTCACCCTCCATTTGCCATTCCCCTCCCACCTCCTTTCTAATCTTGTTTGCACCTCCCTAGGAAAGTCGTTTTCTGCCTACACCTTTGCAAGCCATAAAGATCTTATAGTTAGTTGGTATTTCCTCTTGCTGCAGTACTTTTTTAGAATTTTCTTTTTACATAAATCTAATTTTTTTTTTTTACAAAGTCTAGAAAGTACCTCAAAACAATAACAACTGCATCATCAGTAAGACCCTCTCAGTTTCCTTTCATCTTAACCTCAACTGCATCTGCCTGTGGATCCCCAGCTTTCCAGGGCTCTGGCTTCTCTCAGGATAAAGGCTCCTTCTATGGCTGGGGTGAGCAGGCTGAGACATCTGCATGGGTGGCTCCTCAGAAAGAACTAACTGGGCCTTTAATAACTTCCTCTTGCATGCTTAATATTAGCCTTAGCTTGGAGTCACTAGGTTCAAGCTTTAATTTCCATGTCAGAGTTATTCACTTGGTTTTTGAAACTGTTTGAATAATCCTGTGAAATTACTCAAACACAGTATTTACATAAGGGAAGGAAATTTTAAGGTGCTTACTTTTTTTTTTTTTTTTTGAGATGGTCTCACTCTGTCACCAAGCTGCAATGCAATGGCCCGATCTCAGCTCACTGCAACCTCTGCCTCCGGGGTTCAAGCCACTCTCCTGCCTCAGCCTCCCAAGTAGCTGGGACTACAGGCATGCGCCACCACACCTGGCTAATTTTTGTATTTTTAGTAGAGACGGGGTTTCACCATGTTGAGCAGGCTGGTCTTGAACTCCTGACCTCAAGTGATCAACCCCCCCTCGGCCTCGCAAAGTGTTGGAATTACAGGCATGAGCCACTGCACCTGGCTAAGGTGCTTGCATTTTATACCTTCACAAGAAAAGCAAATATGTCTACTTCTTTCAGACAACATATTATTTTATTATTTATATTAAAAACAATGTAGTAAAAAATTAGTCATATGGGAACACTTCTAGAAGGTACCACGTTTCATCACATATAATTTAGCATTAAACTCAGAAATCAAGACAACAGGATATAGAACCAAGATATTCACTGTCACAAATTTACCCTGCAAAAAGAGGAACTGATGTTTTGACGATCTATATAACTCATCAATTATCTACCAGATTTTCCTGTGGAAACATTTCCATTGTCTACAGACAAAATGGAAGAGAGATTTTCTCTACTTTTTTCCTTGGTAGCTAGCATTCTTAAAGCTAAGGCTTAGAATTCTGTTTGAAATCACTCAGCCATAAAAAACACACCTGAGAAAATTCCTAAACTCACTCTGGGAAAGAAAAAGGTAAATGAGAATTATTAACAAATAGAATATATGATTAGATACTAATTTTTTAAAACTCATCTCTTTTATGTGCTTTGTAAATATTTTCTTACCTTTCAAGCCCTACTAATAAAATGCAAATTACAGTTAAGAAACTGATGCAGCTGAGTGCAGTGGCTCATGTCTGTAATCCCAGCACTTCAGGAGGCCAAAGCAGGTTAAGACCAGAAGTTTGAAGCCAGCCTGGTCCGTCTCTACTAAAAACACAAAAGCTAGCCGGGCGCAGTGGCGGGCACCTATAGTCCTAGCTATTCGGGAGGCCAAGGCATGAGAATCACTTTAACCCAGGAGCCAGGGGTTGCAGTGAGCTGAGATCGAGCCACTGCATTCCAGCCTGTGCAACAGAGACTGTTTCAAAACAAAACAAAACAAAACAAAAACAACAGCAGAAACACCTGAGGTTAAAATAAGTGAACAAATCTTTTCAAGTTACAGATTCTATCACCTACCCCATCCAGTTCAGGTACATGCTCAATAACTACCCTCCCAGGAGACACGGCGCTATGCCCCAGTGAGTGCCCCGCGTGCATTTTACTTTAAGTTTTTACGCCCTCTCACTGGGGTCAGTTTTTTTTGTCTTTTGAAGTGTTTTTTCACTACTTTTCTGCTCCCCACCCAAGAGAATCCAGGGGTCAGAAATTATTTGTTTTCCCCTCAGTACCAGCATCTGATTGGCTGACCAGCAATGTGTCTCCAAGAAATGGAAGCTAGGTTGGGTGAAGAAAATCTTCATGTCTCCAAGGGGTTAGCTTTTCAAAAAAAAAAAAAAAGTGCACCAGGATCTGCCTTTCAACCCCAAGGCTGCCACCTGCTCCCTTGAGAGGCTACACTCCATACTTCAGGTGGTCCTATGGGAGAAAATGACCCCAGAGCTAATATTCACTAGACAGTCTAGCAGACATAGCCATGGTGGGTATCTTGGTTTATCCCCAGAAACTACTAAAACCCAGGACCAGAAAAAAACTGAAGGTTGGCTGAGGACACATCACCCTATTAAGTTTCCAGAGGGTAATCTTGACCCAAAAACATTCGGTAAGTTCTCTGGAAAAATAAAAGACAAAAAGGCACAGATATTTTTTACAATACAGTGTCAGGGGATTATTCTTTGCTTTCTTCTCATGGGAAATATTTACAAACAGAAAACAAATCTTTTCAATAGTGTTATGCAATGCTTTTTAAAAAATGACTATTGGTCAGGCGCAGTGGCTCACGCCTGTAATCTCAGCACTTTGGGAGGCTGAGACGGGCGGATCACGAGGTCAAGAGATAGAGACCACCCTGGCAAACAAGGTGAAACCCTGTCTCTACTAAAAATACAAAAATTAGCTGGGCGTGGTGGCACGCGCCTGTACTCCCAGCTACTCAGGAGGCTGAGGCAGGAGAATCGTTTGAACCCAAGAGGCGGACGTTGCAGTGAGCTGAGATCGCCCCACTGCACTCCAGCATGGCGACAGAGTGAGACTCCGTCTCAAAAACAAAACAAAACAAAAAAAAAACTGAGGAACGTGGGGTACACCTGAGGCCCTGCTTGGGACACATGTGAAAAATGCCAGGGAAAATCAGTCCCCTGTGGGATGTGAAAATAATTAAGTGGCAGGCAATTAGAATGAGGAAGCTCTAGTCCCCAGATTCCTACTTCTAAGAAAAAAAAAAACAAAACTCAACCGTATTCTTTGGTAAATTACTACATTAGGGGAAACAAAATTCAGGCTTAAGCAACTATAAACTGCCAATTAAACTCTGATTACATAATCAGGAAATTTCCACTTCAATTGTACAAATTTAAAAACTACCTAACTAGGCTGGGCGCGGTGTCTCACACCTGTAATCCCAGCACTTTGGGAGGCTGAGGCAGGTGGATCACAAGGTCATGAGATCGAGACCATCCTGGCTAACACGGTGAAACCCATCTCTACTAAAAATACAAAAAATTAGCAGGGCGTAGTGGCGGGCGCCTGTAGTCCCAGCTACTGGGGAGGCTGAGGCAGGAGAAGGGCGTGAACCCAGGAGGCAGAGCTTGCGGTGAGCCGAGATCGCGAGACTGCACGCCAACCTGGCGACATAGCGAGACTCAAAAAAAATAAAAATAAAAATAAAAATAAATAAAAATAAAAATAAATAAAATAACAACTACGTAACTATACCTAATCAATTATTGAATTTGGTTTTCTTCATCATGCATTTTATAAATGTCTTTTCTTCAAGCCCCTCCCATGGACTACAAACAACAAACTGTAGCTGGGTGCTCTACAATTCTTGAATCACACTTTGATTAGATTATTTGATATTTTTGCGGTGACTCCCCCCCGTTTTTGTTTTTTTAAGGCAGTCTTGCTCTGTCGCCCAGGCTGGAGTTCAGTGGCGCGATCTCAGCTCACTGCAACCTCCGCCTCCTGGGTTCAACAGATTCTCTCACCTCTGCCTCCCCAGTAGCTGGGACTACAGACATGTTGCCATCACACCCAGCTAACTTTTGTATTTTTAGTAGACATGGGGTTTCCACATTTTGGCCAGGCTTGTCTTGAACTCCTGACCTCAACTGATCAGCCCGCCTCGCTTCCCAACGTGCTGGGATTACAGGGGTGACCCACCACGCCCGGCCCCATAAATTTTTAATAGGAGAAAAGAGAAACTGTGAACCCCACGAACCAAAGCTCTTCCCATTCATGAACCCGCACCCCGAGTCAGGATTCTCCCCTGACGACCCTCCCGTGGCCCCTGAACAATCTGGGAAAGACCTGTGGGTGCAGAGCTGCCCGGAGAGGGTTCCAGGCCAGGGCACAGTCACTGCGCAGGGAAAAAGACAGGACACCCCGGGGACCCGCTGTCAACGCAGCCGCCATGTTATGGCTGAGGCGGAGCTGGGCAATGAGAACTTGGAGCGCAGATTGTGGAGCTGACTGCCGGGAGGCCTGAGTTCTGCCACAGCCACTTCCTCCCCAGTTCCAACCAGCCCCTCCCCCTCTCTCGGGATGTCGAACTGGCACTCTTACCATTTCTAGGCTTCCAGGGGGTCCCGGCGTCTTAGCTGTGGCCCTCCCAATACCTGCAGGTCACAGGGCCACAGAGGATGGGCCTCTAGGAGCTGACGGCACAGTGAAGACAAGAGCTGGATCTCTGGCGTCAGCCAGAAACAATGGGCCCGCCAAAGCGGGAAGCCGGAAGCCGTTTTGTTCGCTCCAGCTGCGTGGCTGATTGGAAGGTTTCCAGCCCAGCGTCCCCGATTGGATAATGCTTGAGGCCCCGCCCCCTCAGGTCCTGAGTGACAGAAGACGTGATCCGATGCTGGACTGAGTGAAGAAAGAGAGACAGTCTAAGCTGCAGCCTTTTTCTTTTTTTTCTTTTTTAATTTTATTTATTTATTTTTTTGAGACGGAGTTTCACTCTTGTTGCCCAGGCTGGATTGCAATGGCGTCATCTTGACTCAGTGCAACCTCTGCCTCCTGGGTTCGAGTGATTCTCCTGCCTCAGCCTCCCGGGTATCCGAGATTACAGGCGCCCGCTACCATGCCCGGCTAATTTGTTTTTGTAGTTTTAATAGAGACGGGGTTTCACCATATTGGCCAGCCTGGTCTCAAACTCCTGTCCTCAAGTTATCCGCCTGCCTCGGCCTCCCAAAGTGCTGGGATTACAAGCGTGAGCCACTAAGCCTGGCCAGCTGCAGTCTTTTCAAACAGGACTTCCTCCCTGAGCTGAGCCAGGCCCACCCCAGAGCATGGGAAAATTCTCTTTTTTACTCTCTCTCTTTTTGAATATATTCAAAAGGTGAACAGAAGTATTCTGCTGTCATATTAATAATACGTAAAATTTTTGTTCAAGAGAAAATCAACTTTTACTTTGGTAATAGTGTATTATCAATTGAAGCTAATTTTAATAAAACCTTACAAATAAATCAAATTTGTCATTTTGAACACTCCAGACTTACATATATATTTTGTAATCTCTTGTAATTTTTTTAACTTTTTATATTTTATTTTTATCCACATTCTTTTTATTTTTCCATTTGAAACAAGCTTTAAGTAATTTCAAACTGCTATAGGGGGTAGAAAGAAATCATTTAGGGCTAGGCGCGGTGGGTCAAGCCTGTAATCCCAGCACTTTGGGAAGCTAAGGTGGGCAAATCACTTGAGGTCAGGAGTTCAAGACTAGCCTGGCCAACATGGTGAAACCCTATCTCTACTAAAAATACAAAAAATTAGCGGGGTGTGCTGGTGCACACGTATAGTCCCTGCTACTCTGGAGGCTGAGGCAGGAGAATCACTTGAACCCAGGAAGTGGAGGTTGTGTAACGGCCCAAGGGGTTCACCTTGCCCTTTGCCTAGACAGAGCCAATTCATCAAGACAGGGGAATTTGTGGAGGAAAACTTAAATATTAAATTTGAACTTAATTGAACATGGACACAAACAATGGTCACCAAGTCCTGGAACAAGTTATGTGAGCCCCTTGAGGTGTTGATCCTGTGCTGTTTTGGAGAAATCTCTATTTCAATCTATTCCAATACATTGGTTATTGAAAAACAATAGAAAATCACACACACAAAAAAAAGTTGACTTTTTTGTGTTCTTTGAGCCCAATCGCGAAGGGCCCTCATGACTGGGCCTCATGCCAAGGAACTCGTTACAAAAAGAGCTAGGGTCCCAGATCGCGCAGAAGCTTCATGAGACCTTTCCTCACCTGCGCACAGACGGGTGGCTGACTCTGGAGCCCAGGCTGTTGCTTCCCAGTCTGGTGGTGAATCCTCCGTAGTCTGATGAGTGCGGTATCCAATTCTGGAGCCCAGCCTGTTGCTTCCTGGTCTGGTGGTGAATCCTCCATAGTCTGGTGTGGAGGAAAAGTTAAATATTAAATTTGAACTCAATTTAACGTGGACACAAACAATGGTCACCAAGTCCTGGAACAGGTTGTGTGAGCTGCTTGAGGCATTCATCCAGCGCTGTATTGGAGAAATCTCTATTTCAGTCTATTCCTATACATTAGTTGTTGAAAAACAATGGACAATCGCAAAAACCAGTTGACTTTTTTGTGTTCCGTGGGCCCAGTCACGAATGGCCCTCATGAATGGGCCTTATGCCAAATAATTCGTTACAAAAGAGCTAGGGTCCCAGACCGTGCCAAAGCTCCATGAGAGACCTCTCCTCCTCCGTGCATGGGTGAGGAGCCCAGGCTGTTGCTTCCCACTCTGGTGGTGAATCCTCCATAGTCTGGTGAGTGTAAATATATATATATATATCTTTTCTTGTCTCCTCTTCCCATTGCAATTTGCTTATTATATGAATCTTCTTGCTATATCAATCTGCTTAGTATATTTATTTGCTTATTATATCATTTGCTTATTATATCTGCATTGCCATTTATGTGGGATAAAGCTTGTTTACCCTTAAAGGTATTGTGTGTGTGTCTTTTCTTCTCCCCTTGCGCCTTTCCCTCACAGAACATTTTTGGCATTACAAACAGGATTAGAAACCAAAAGTGTGCCTCTTTTTGGCCACAAGGACAGGGCTGGAGGCTCAGGGACTTCCCATACCCTGGGATGGGAACTCCCCCAGTTCTCCCTCTTGGTGATTGAAAGGTCCAGGGGAACTGGACTTTGTGAGAGTTGAGAATCTAAATTAGTGCAATTTAAATCTTTGTGTGTGAAGTGCTGCAGGGGATTCCAGTCAGCAAAAAAGATGCTGAGGGGATCTCCCAGAGTGGATGGTGTTTCCTTACTGCTTATAAGTTAATGTGTCAAGATAGGGGCTGGTTGCAAAAAGAGAAACATAAGTTGGAAAAGGAATATGCTAATCTGACTTCCAGACTGGCCCTGGCCCAACAATGTCCAGGCCTATGTCTTGATTGATCAGGCTCAAAGCTATCAGCCTATTGCTGAAAAAAGCAGCTGTCCAACTGGCCCGGTCAGGGTGAAACTGAAGAACTAGTCAGTTGGGGCTTGGAACAGGTAAAAACCCAGCTCCTATCTCAAAAATGGGAGATTAACCTAGTAAAATTCAAGGACCTGCACAAACTGTAAAATTCCATGGCATTCTATGGAATGCAGAGATGTACTCCATCTTACCAAAGGCTAAGGCTAAAATACTAGAATTTACAACCCCTACCACTAAAAAGGAGGCCCAGAAATTTATCGGCTTTGTTTGGATTCTGGAGACATCATATTCCCCACTTGGGTAACATTTTACAACCTTTGCATGCAGACTTTCACTGGGGAGAGACAGAGAGTATGGCTTCTTAAGCTAAACAAGTGGTGCAACTGGCCCTGGATCTATGGGCCATATGGGATGGGCCAGCAGAACTCCAAGTGACTGTCCTAGATCAACATGCTAATTGGAGCGTTAGGCAGAAACAAGATGGGAAGAGGGTACCTTTCAGGTTTTGGACCCAGAAACCGCCAGAGGCCAGAAAAGCTTATACCCCTTTCGAGAAGCAATTGTTAGCTTGCTATTGGGCTTTGCTGGAAATGGAACGCCTCTGTTTCAACCATGATGTGTTTATGAGGCCTGAAATTTCTATTATGACTTGGGTCATGAGTTCTCTCAAACTCACCAGATAGAGCACTCTCAAGAAAGTAGCATCATAAAATGGAAATAGTACATACAAGTCCATTTAAGCCAAAACCAAATGGGGTATCACTTTTACATGAGGATGTACAAAACTCCCCAGCTCGGGAAATCACCAAGCAAGTCTTGCTGTTAGGGAAGGAAATCTCCCCCACCCACTGGGGCAAATCCTTTAAAGAACTAAGCCCAGAGGATCAGAAATATGCTTGGTTTACAGATGGATCCACCAAATACATTGGTGGGACCTGATGCTCGAAGGCCATGGCTTATAATCCTGTTAAAAACATAAGTATTTATGATGAAGGAAGGGGTGGGAGCAGCCAGTTAGCTGAACTAGTAGCCGTCCTCCGAGCTATTCAAGAGGAGGCCAGAGGGATTTGTCACTTGTATACCAACTCTTGGTCTGTAGCAAATGGTCTTACCACCTGGATATCCCAATGGTAACAAAACAAATGGTTAAATGGGAATAAAGAGGTTTGGAGAAAACAATACTGCAAAGATACCTGAATCCTGGCACACACTACCATTGTCACTGTTTTCCATGTTGATGCTCATGCATCTCTGCTTTCTCTTGACAGACTATTTAATCAGCAAGGTAATCAATAGGCCAAAATTTCCACCATAACTGCAAACTTGAATGGATTACAACGTGTTCAAGCCTTTCAATGACAGGCATTGTAATGTATGGTGGTATAATTTATAGTGATTATTGGCCTAAATGCTACTAATTTAGTGGCCTAAATGCTCCACTTAAAAGATACAAAATGGCAGAATGGATAAGAGTTTATCAGGACGGGTGCAGTGGCTCATGCCTGTAATCCCAGCACTTTGGAAGGCTGAGGTGGGTGAATCACCTGAGATCAGGAGTTTGAGACCAGCCTGACTAACATGAAGAAATTTGTCTCTACTAAAAATACAAAATATTAGCCAGACATGGTGCTGCATGCCTGTAATCTCAGCTACTCAGGAGGCTGAGGTAGCAGAATAGCTTGAACCCAGGAGGCAGAGGCTGCAGTGAGCCGAGATCATGCCATTGCACTCCAGCCTGGACAACGAGAACTAAACTCCAACACACACACACACACAAAAGATTTTACAAGCCAAATATCTGTTGTCTTCAAGAGACTCACCCAACACATAAGGACTCACTTAAGGTAAAGGGTTGGAAAAAGATATTCCATGCGAATGTACCCCAAAAGCAAGCAGTACTAGCCATTCTTACATCAGACAAAACAGATGTTAAAGCAAAAACCATTAAAAAAAAGAAAAGACAAAGAGGGACATTATATAATGATAAAAGGACTAGTCCAACAGGAAAACATCACAATCCTAAATATATATGCACCTTACACTGGAGCTCCCAAATTTATAAAACAATTACTACTAGACCTAAGAAATGAAATAGATGACAACACAGTAATAATGAGGGACTTCAGTACTCTACTGACAGCAGTAGACAAGTCATCAAGACAGAAAGTCAACAACAACAACAACAAACAATGGACTTAAACTATATCCTAGAACAAATGGACTTAAAATATATTTACAAACATTCTATCCAAGAACTGCAGAATATACATTTTATTCATCAGCACTTGAAACATTTTCCAAGATAGACATATGATGGGCCAAAAGTCTCAATAAATTTAAGACAATCAAAATTATATCAACTACTCTCTCAGACTGCAGTGGAATAAAAGTGAAAATCAACTCCAAATGAACCATCAAAACCATGCAAATACATGGAAATTAAATAAATTTTAGGAATTAAATACATGGAAATTAAATTAAAAAATTAAAGATCAACCTGTTTCTGAATGAGCGTTGGATGAAATCAAGATGGAAATTTAAAAATTCTTTGAACTGAATGTGCCTGCCATGTCCACGGAGAGAGGCTGAGGTGGCCGAGCTCCAGCTGGAGGTACCGGAGTGCCAGGACGGCAAAGATGTCGGCTTCCTTAGTTCGGGCAACTGTCTGGGCTGTGAGCAAGAGGAAGCTTCAGCCCACCCGGGCCGCCCTCACCCTGACACCTTCAGCAGTAAACAAGATAAAACAACTTCTTAAAGATAAGCCTGAGCATGTAGGTGTAAAAGTTGGTGTGCGAGCCAGAGGCTATAATGACCTTTCTTATACTCTAGAATATACAAAGACAAAAGGAGATTCTGATGAAGTTATTCAAGATGGAGTCAGAGTATTCATTGAAAAGAAAGCACAGCTAACACTTTTAGGAACAGAAATGGACTATGTTGAAGAAAAATTATCCAGTGAGCTTGTGTTCAATAACCCAAACATCAAAGGAACTTGTGGCTGTGGAGAAAGCTTTAATATTTGAAATCTAAGGACTCTTCTGGCCGTAGGTTCCAGGAAAGCTCATGGAAGCCTTGGGGCTCACTGCAGAAATCATGTGACTGTCACGTGTTTAATATGCTGCTGCTTTGTAAGGAAAATAAAGTTATGCATTTTGAAAATGAAGCCAGTGTGTTAGATTCCAGAAGAAATGATATTTGTATTCCCTGTAGGGGACAGAAAATGAGAAGCCATCCCTCTCTTTGGATCATTTAGGTCTCTTACATCCTTTGTTTTAGAACCAGTTTCATTAAAGTTGCCTTCCTGGGCACCTGTTTATCCATTTCCTGGACCGTGTGCACTCCTTAGATCTCTACTGAATGGCTTGAACATGCATCCCCCTCAGCATTTCTCCCAACCAGATCGGCAACTCCTAAAATCTGAGACAGGATGTCCTGACTACTGGTAGTAACATGGTGGTGCATTGTTTTTTCCACCCAAACTTAACATAGCCTTTTAATACATTTGTATGAAAACTTTTATTGTCAGATGCCTCATTGCGTACCCTTTAATAGTACTGGGCAAAGATTTTCTTCAACTATAGTACAGATTAGTTCTGAGTGATGGTATCAAAAGGTGAGAAAGATGTCACCCACCTGTTTTTTAATCCATTTCTTTTGCCACCCTATATGTCTGCTCAGAGATGGGATCTCAAGGTGACTTTGATTCTTTTAGTTGTGGGGTCTCTTAAAGCCATTTATCCCACCTCTCTCAATTCCCTATGTGAGGAAGCAAATCCCCAGGGAAGCCAAAGTGCTCCTGTCCACCCCCACTCCACAGGCCAAGGGAGAGTGGGGACTCTACCCCCATCTCCCCTTCCTTGTAGGTGACGCACGCTGTGCCCTCTGAGGCAATCAGTGAAGGCAAATGGTCTGATTTCTTTATTTGGTTGATGTTTTGATAGAATTTATTTATAATTTGATGGAGATCATAGTATTTTTATTTTATTTTGAGTGGGAAGAATTTTAAAACCCTTTTATGTGAATATCCATCTTGTTTCTTTCACCTCTGAAACAATGATTTGTAGCAGAGAAGACATTGCAGCAACCCAAAATTATGCTTTTGGAATGTGGTCCTCATTGCGCAGGAGAACGTGGGATCTTTTCTTAAAATTCCGTGTGCATACACTTTCTGGTTCCTCGATCCAGTTGCTAAAGTTCTTAATATTTTAGCCTAATATTTTTATCATCAACTTTTCTTTAAAAGTGTTCCTTTTGTCACGTAGTTACTGATTGTCCCGGGTTTGACATGTTAAGTATTCTATGAAATGACATATATGCTTTTTTTGAAAGCTGATTCTCATGAATTCAAGTAGCTGAGGTCCTTTATGCTTCTTTCATTCCCTAAAGTAGCTGGCACAAAACACACCAAAACCTAGAGCAGTAGTTTTATGTAAATGCTCATGAGTTTGTATCAATAATATAATTGTTGATCCACTTATAATTCATGCAATACTGTATGTATCTAGAGATTGAGTTGTCAATTAAAAAAAAATGAGGCCTCAGGCTGGGTGTGGTGGCTCATGCCTGTAATCCCAGCACTTAGGGAGGCTGAGGTGGGTGGATCACCTGAGGTCAGAAGTTCGAGACCAGCCTGTCCAACATGGCGAAACCTCGTCTACTAAAAATACAAAAAAATTAGCTGAGCGTGATAGCAGGTGCCTGTAATCCAAGCTACTTGGGAGGCTGAGGCAGGAGAATTGCTTGAACCTGGGAGGTGGAGGTTGCAGTGAGCCGAGATCTTGCCATTGCACTCCAGCCTGGGAAACAAAGCGAGACTCTATCAAAAGAAAAAAAAATGTGGCCTCTTTGTGATCATTAAAAAAAATTATTTGAAATGAACAATAATAATGACACAAGCTATCAAAATATCTGGGATACAGCAAAAGCAGTGCTAAAAGGAATGTTCATAGCATTAAGTGCCTACATCAAAAAGTCTGAAAGAGCTTAAGTAGACAATGTAAGATAACACCTCAAGGAACTAGAGAAACAAGAACAAGCTAAACCCAAACCCAGTAGAAGAAAAGAAATAACATAGATCAGAGCAGAACTAAATGAAACTGAAACAACAACAACAAAAAAAACCAGAAGATAAATGAAATGAAAAGCTGGCTCTTAGAAAAGATAAACTAAATTGATAGACCATTAACAGCATTAACCAAGAAGAGAGAAGATCCAAACAAGCTCAGTTAGACATGAAATGGAAGATATTGCAACTGATGCCACAGAAATACAAAAGATCATTGAGGGCTACTGTGAACACCTTTACATGCACAAATTAGAAAGCCTACAGGAGATGAATAAATTCTTGGAAACGTACAACCCTCCTAGATTAAAAAACAACTCTGAACAGACTAATAACAAGCAGTGAGATTGAAATAATAATTTTTAAAAATTGCCAACCAAAAAAGAAGTTCAGAACCAGGTGGATTCACAGCTGAATTCTATCAGACATTCAATGAAAAATTGGTGGGGGTGGGGCCAAGATGGCTGACTAGAAGCAGCATCCCATAGAGAAGAATCATAATAGCATGTGAATCCTGCACCATCACCTGAGGTATCCAGGTTCTGTCATCAGAACTGACTAGGTGGCTGGCATGAACCATGGAGAAGAAGGAAGAGTAGTGTGGTGCAACAGACCACCTGACACCCACATGGGGCTGGGGAGCCCCCACCCCCCAGCCAAGGGAGGCAGTGAGTGAGCGTGCTACCCAGCCCCGGAAACTGTGCTTTTTCCATGGAACAGTGCAACCCATGGATTAGAAGATTCCACTCGTGAACCCACGCCACCGGAGCCTAAGGTCCCAACTGTTGGGAACAAGAGCTCAGAATCACAAAGAAAACAAGCACTCAAACAAGGAATTTCTCAGCAAGGCAAATTTACTTCTACAGAAGGGTGCTGCTCACATCTCTGGTTGTTGTGAGAGCACACTGTACTAGAGAGGGAAGGGGTTATTATTGTTAACATAGTCTCTACTTCTGTGTCCTGTCCCCATTGGCTGGAGTCAGACCACATAATATAAGCTAACTTGATTGGTTATTTTAAATCGAGACTGGCAGGAAGGTTGTTTACAGAGTAAGTAACTAGGAGTGAGGAGGACTTCTTCCAAATAAAGAAGAGATGTGGGTTACAGATTGGGACTGGTGGGAAGGGTTGTTTACAGAGCAGGTAGCTCAGAGCAGGAACATACAAGGAAGTTGATTTCGAGAACAAGAAACAAGGAAGTTACCCTTTGAAGAGAAACTTATTATGCCTGACACAACCCTGGAGCTGAGCAGATCCTCAATAGCCTCTCAGCTAGAATCTGCTTAAACCTGCCAAGTTCCCAGGGGAGGGGCGACCAGTACCACAGCTGTGGCTGGCTGCTGTCTAAGCCCTTTCAGCTCCTTGGGGGAGGGACAGCAGCCAGCAATGGGACTCACAACTGCCTGACAGGCTAAGCTCCCTGGGCTCAGGAAGGGCAGCAGCCATCTCTATAGCTCCTGGCCACACTTTTCCCCTGCTAGAGCCAGGGAGGCTGGACAGCTTGGTCTCAAGAGATGTCCCCTACAACCCAACACTCTGGCTGTTGCAGACTGCAGTCAGAGTGTCTCTTCAGGCCTGACCCTGACCATCTCTCCTCACTGGGCAGGGCCTCCCAGCAGGAACTCCAACAACTCCAGCCAGGGGCTCAGAGGCAGAACTCTGATCTCTCTGGGCCTGAGCCCCTAGGGGGAGGGGTGGCTGCAGTCGCTGTGGACCAGCAGACTTAGCCTTTCCTCCTGCTAGTTCTGAGGAATTCAGGCAGCCCAGATGAGTGGGTTTCCCCTCAGGAAACACCCCACTCCTCCACCAAAGGACAGTCAAAGTGCTTCATTAAATGGGTTCGGCTCCCTGTGCCACCCAAATGGGTGAGACCCTTCAACAGGGGTTGTCAGACACCCTATACAGGAGCGATCCTATGGGCATCAGGTTGGTGCCTCTTGAGGTCAAAGATTCCAGAGAGCAGGCACCTGTCTTTGCTGTTCTCCAACCTCCTTGAGTGACATCTCCAAGCACGGGAGTGAACCAGAACAATAGGGCCTGAAGTAATCCCCCAGGAAAGTGCAGCAGCACTACAGAAGAGGGACCTGACCATTGAAAGAAAAACAAACAAACAGAAAGCAACAACAGCATCAACAACAAAAAAGTACCCACAAAAACCCTACCTGAGGCCGGGCATGGTGGCTCACACCTGTGATCCCAATACTTTGGGAGGCTGAGGTGGGCAGATCGCTTGAGGTCAGGAGTTCGAGACTAGCCTGGCCAACATGGCGAAACCCTGTCTCTACTAAAAAATACAAAAATTAGCCAGGCGTGGTGGTGCATGACTGTAGTGCCAGCTACTCGGGAGTCTGAGACATGAGAATCACCTGAACCTGGGAGGTGGAGGTTGCAGTGAGCTGAGATCATGCCACTGCCCTCCAGCCTGGGTAATAGAGCAAGACTCTGTCTGAAAATAAAAAATAAATAAAAAATAAAAATAAAAATAAAAAAAACATCCAAGGATCAGCAGCCTCAAAGATCAAAACTAGACAAACTCATGAAGATGAGAAAGAATCAACAAAAAAATGCTGAAAGGCCAGAGTGCCTCTTCTCCTCCAAATGATCAAAATGTCTCTTCAGCAAGGGTGCAGAACTGGACAGAGGATGAGATGGATGAATTAACACAAGTAGGCAGATAATAACAAAGTCTGCTGAGCTAAAAGAACATGTTCTAACCCAATTCAAAGAAGCTAAGAACCTTGATAAAAGGTTAGAGGAAATGCTAACTAGAATAACCAGTTTGGAGAAGAACATAAATGACCTGATGGAGATGAAAAACACAGCATGAGAACTTCATGAAGCATACAAAATATCAATAGCTGAATTGATCAAGCAGAAGAAAGGATATCAGAGTTTGAAGACCACCTTGCCGAAGTAAGGCTTGCAGACAAGATTAAAGAAAAAAGAATAAAAAGGAACAAATAAAGCCTCTGAGAAATATGGTGTTCTGTGTGGGAAATGTGCAAGGGGAGAAGAAAAGACACACACAGAGTACCTTTAAGGGTAAACAAGCTTTATCCCATGTAAATGGCAATGCAGATATAATAAGCAAATTGATATCATAAGCAAATTGCAGTGGGAAGGGGAGAAGGGAAAAGAGATGTGTATATATACATATTTACACTCACGAGACTATGGAGGATTCATCACCAGATCAGGAAGCAACAGCCTGGGCTCCAGGGTCAGACACCACACTCACCAGACTATGGAGGATTCACCAACACACTGGGAAGCAACAGCCTGGGCTCTAGAGTCGGCCACCCATTCATGCACAGATAAGCAGAGGTCACTTGAAGCTTTGGCGCAGTCTGGGACCCTAGCTCTTTTTGTAACAAGTTGTTTGGCATGAGGCCAAGTCACGAGGGCCTTTCACGACTGGGCTCAAGTAACACAAAAAGGTCAACTTGTTTTTGCGATTGTCTATTATTTTTCAATAACTAACATATAGAATAGATTGAAATAGAGATTTCTCTGAAACAGCGCTGGATGAACGCCTCAAGGGGCTCACACAACCTGTTCTGGGACTTGGTGACCATTGTTTGTGTCCACATTAAATTGAGTTCAAATTTAATATTTAACTTTTCCACTACATTCACAACTCCTTCTGTATATTGTAAATATGGCACTCAAAAATGTGCATGTTCGTATTCATGACTTTAAATTTCTACTTTATTATCTAGAAAAATATCATAAATAAACTGATGTAGTGGATCTTATGCTGCTCTTTCTTCTCAGAGTTAGAGAATACATTAGAGAACATTTCTATGTTGAAAATTATTTTATTGAATAATTTTAGTCAGTCCTATAAGTCAGAACCAATTGTCTTTACTCTCTAATTTCACCTTAAGTCAAATTAAAAATCTCGCCCATGGCCACTTGGTAAAAATGTGTGTGTATATGTGTGTTTTTCAGGGACCATTGCAATTTAGAGATGTGGCCATAGAATTCTCCCTGGAGGAGTGGCATTGCCTGGACACTACACAGTGGAATTTATATAGGGATGTGATGTTAGAGAACTACAGAAACCTGGTCTTCCTTGGTGAGGATAACTTGAATATATAATTCATAATATACCCTAACGGTTTTATTTCTCCTTTTTGTGAAATGTTTTTTAGTAATTTATTCTTTGCATAAAAGAGTTTCAGATGCCCCTTTTCCAGAAAATCTTCAGAATTTGTTCATTTAGAAAAGAATTTCAAGATGTTTAACCTCTTTTTTTTTGAGACAGAGTCTCGCTTTGTCGCCCAGGCTGGAGTGTAGTGGCACTATCTCAGCTCACTGCAACCTCTGCCTCCCTGGTTCACGCTATTCTCCTGCTTCAGACTCCCAAGTAGCTGGGACTACAGGCATACGCCGCCATGCCTGGCTAATTTTTTTTTTTTTTTTTTTTTGTATTTTTAGTAGAGACGGGGTTTCACTGTGTTGTCCAGGGTGGTCTCGATCTCCTGACCTCGTGATCCTCCTGCCTTGGCCTTTCAAAGTGCTGGGATTACATGCGTGAGCCACTGTGCTCAGCCAAGATGTTTAATCTTAGTCCAAACTTTCCACATGCCTGAGTTGAGCTGTGTTCTTCACTCTAAATTAGTGGTAAGTCTGGAAATTTAGTGGCATAAAATATTGTTGTCCCCACCTGAAAATCTAATTGCCACCACCAACTTTTGATTCAGTCACACCAGGTAGTAAAATTAAAAAATCTACAAGCAAAACCGGGTGCGGTGGCTCATGCCTGTAATCCCAGCACTTTGGGAGGCGGAGGCGGATGGATCACCTAAGGTTGGGAGTTTGAGACCAGCCTGACCAACATGGAGAAACCACATCTCTACTAAAAATGCAAAATTAGCCCGGCATGGTGGCTCAGGCCTGTATTCCCAGCTACTCCAGAGGCTGAGAGAGGAGAATCATTTGAAGCCGGGAGGCAGAGGTTGCGGTGAGCTGAGATCGCGCCATTGCACTCTGGTTTGGGCAACAAGAGCGAAACTGTCCCCAAGAAAAATAAACCTACAAGTTGAAAGTGTTTTCTAAATATCAAGAAATTTCTGTTATGATTTAGTATTTTGGTATTAATTTACTAGGATATTTGATAACATCCTCTCTGCTGAGCACATTACTAGCTTGTAATTGGAGAATATTAGCAAGATTCATGCTATGTATTCTTAATAAAACAGGTATTGTTGTCTCTAAGCCAGACCTGATCACCTGTCTGGAGCAAGAAAAAAAACCTTTGACAATGAAGAGACATGAGATGATTGCCAAACCCCCACGTATGTGGGAGTGAAAATGAATACAACAGATGACACAGATTAGAGGTCCCAAGGTCAAAGAGAAAGCCAGTTTTTAAAATGTGATTTGGGAAGCTGTGTTCCAAAGGAAATAGTTCCTGGGCGCTGTTTTTTGTTTTTGTTGTTTTTTAATTTTGCTCTCACAAAGGGACATCTTCTGTCTCATGCTTTTAAATTCTCTAACGATTCTACTTTTCTTTGGGTGAGCTTCCTTCAAGTCCACAGTGAGAGCGAAAGTCCTCTTCAGGACATATAAAAGACTGCACAATCTGGTTGCTTTTCCATTGTTTTGGGGACACAAATATCTGCATGATTTTGAGAAACTAAACCTATTTTTTAAGTTCTCTTTTTGCATCAGGTCTGAAATGTGTTACAGTAGCAGTTTCTGTTGCATTTTTTGTTCATTTTTCTGCACAGTCCATTCTGTTTTTATTACTATATAGTCTTGAAATATAGTTTGAAATTGTAAGTTTAATATCCTGCTTTGTTCTTTTTCCTCAAGATTGCTTTGGCTATCAAAGTTTATTTTAGTTTCATGTAACTTTTAGAATTGTATTTTCTATTACTAGGAAAAAATACCACTGCAATTCTGATAGGAAGTTTATTGAATCTATAGATCACTTTGAATAATATGGCAATTTAATAATATTTTCCATCCATAGACATAAACTATTTTAAAATTTATTTGGAACTTTTCTAACTTTTTTATTGATTTTATTTTTTTATTGTAAAGATTTTTCACCTCATTGGTTAATTTTTTCTCTGAAATTTATTACTTAATGCTATAGTAACTAAGATTTTTTTCTCCTCTATTTTATCAGTTTGTTTTAAGTTTATGAGACCATACATGTATGTTAGTTTTATATTTTACTAATTTACTGAGTGTATTTATTAGTTTAGGCAGGTTTTAATGTATTGTGTATGGTATTTTAAATATAAGATTGTATGATCTACAAACAGCAACTTTTTACTTACTCTTCTTTAATTTCTTTTTTTTTCTTTTTTCTTTTTTTTTGAGATGGAGTCTCTCTCTATTGGCAGGCTAGAGTGCACTGGCATGATCTCGGCTTACTGCAACCTCCGCCTCCCAGATTCAAGCAATTCTCATGCCTCAGCCTCCTGAGTAGCTGGGACTACAGGTGCATGCCACCATGCTTGGCTAACTTTTTGTATTTTTAGTAGAGATGGGGTTTCACCATGTTGGCCAGGATGGTCTTGATCTCTTGACCTCGTGATCCACCCACCTCGGCCTCCCAAAATGCTGGGATTACAGGTGTGAGCCACCATGCCCAGCCACTTTTCTTCAATTTCAATGGTTTTTTTTATTTCTTTGACAAATTCTTCTGCCACATACTTCCCATGTTACATTAAAATAGAACCATTGACAATGGGCACAATATAGTTATGTATTGGTGTCTGAATCTGATGAAGAAAACACCTCTTCAAGTTTTCATAAACTGATTTCAGAAGGTAAAGATCTTTTATTGAGTCCTTAGGGTGAGGAGATGCCCTCTGAATTTGTAGTGAAGAGGGGTTGTAGCTTGGTCACAAGGCTGCTGGGTCTGCACTAGGGTCCATCTTTAGTTGGCTTGTTACAGGGGCTTGGGTAGTTGTAATTTTTATTTTATTTTTGGACAGACTGAATATCCTTCAGGACTTTGCTCCATAGGGCAGACAATAGGGCATGTTTTTGCAGTCGGGTCTGCATATGGTGGGCGTTGTATCAGGATGTGGATGAGTGTGGCTTTCACTGAGTACCAGAGAGCAAATCTCAGGTAACTGTGTGAGTTTCTATATAGGCAGAACTGACCATAAACTGTGGCTTGGGTAAATGAAACTGAGTCATTGAACTGTTTCAGGGACCACAGTAAAGGCCAAGGTCTGCAGGCCTGCCTACATGGCTGTAAATGGGCACCTTCCTCCAGGTCTCCGGAATGGCCCGATCTCTCCCAGACTGTGGCTGGGAGGAGTTTGGGGTGGTTACAGAGTAAGGTCAGAATTCTCAGTGGGACCAAGTTGGGTGAACTCTATCCTGGTTTGTAGCCAAGAACAGGGATCCTTTAGTTTCCCACCTGAATAAGTGTCTGTCTTCTGAATAGAACATTTTTCAAACTTAAGCTTTAACAGTGTTTCACAACTGTGTCCCTGGATCTCAAATCTCTTAGAGGCACTTATTTTGGAGATGTTGTCTTGCTATATAACGAAGGCTGGTCTCAAAATCCTGGCCTGAAGCAGTTCTCCAACCTTATTGTACCATGTGGCTGTCATTACAGGTGTGAGCCATAATCCCTGGTTCTCTCATAAAGGCATTTTTGTCAGGGATGGCTGACATTTTTTTGCTATAAGGGGATATGAAAATAGGGCACTTTTATTTATTTATTTATTTTCTGTTTAATTTTTTTTTTATTATACTTTAAGTTTTAGGGTACATGTGCACAATGTGCAGGTTAGTTACATATGTATACATGTGCCATGCTGGTGTGCTGCACCCATTAACTCGCCATTTAGCATTAGGTGTATCTCCTAATGCCATCCATCCCCCCTCCCCCTACCCCACAGCAGTCCCCAGAGTATGATGTTCCCCTTCCTGTGTCCATGTGTTCTCATTGTTCAATTCCCATCTATGAGTGAGAACATGCCATGTTTGGTTTTTTGTCCTTGCGATAGTTTACTGAGAATGATGATTTCCAATTTCATCCATGTCCCTACAAATGACAGGAACTCATCATTTTTTATGGCTGCATAGTATTCCATGGTGTATATGTGCCACATTTTCTTAATCCAGTCTATCATTGTTGGACATTTGGGTTGGTTCCAAGTCTTTGCTATTGTGAATAGTGCCGCAATAAACATACGTGTGCATGTGTCTTTATAGCAGCATGATTTATAGTCCTTTGGGTATATACCCAGTAATGGGATGGCTGGGTCAAATGGTATTTCTAGTTCTAGATCCCTGAGGAATCGCCACACTGACTTCCACAATGGTTGAACTAGTTTACAGTCCCACCAACAGTGTAAAAGTGTTCCTATTTCTCCACATCCTCTCCAGCACCTGTTGTTTCCTGATGAACACTTCTCAAAAGAAGACATTTATGCAGCCAAAAGACACATGAAAAAATGCTCATCATCACTAGCCATCAGAGAAATGCAAATCAAAACCACAATGAGATACCATCTCACACCAGTTAGAATGGCAATCATTAAAATAGGGCGCTTTTAATCTTTTCATCTCACTGATGTCACGCTCCTTATACGTTTTTACTTTCTATTTTCTACTTCAAATTTGTTTATAATTTTAGATTCAGATATTTAGGACAATATGCTAGAATTTGCATGGTATGCCTGAAGTAAATTAGATAATTAGTAGGCACTCCATATTTACTAAAATAATTACTTGTAAATTTAAGTTTGTTGCAGGCAAAAAGAATTACAGGATTTTCATTTACTTTTTTCAGCCTCTATCTAAATAATAACATAGTTTATTTCTTAATATTTGTTTTACATATCAGAGGGTCTTACCCTATTATGCAAAATATATATGTATATTTTCTATATTTAACAATGTAAGGCTGGCTATTCTTTGCTTCTAAAGTTGGATTACAGCAGTTTCATTTTGTGTAAGAATAGCATGTATTTAAAACACAAAAAACAACCCTAGTTTCTTTTAAATGCTAATTTATTAAAAGTTTCTTATTAGAATCTTCTATTTATATACTGCATATCCTGTGAAATTTTACTGCCACACAGTGCATGCCAATGATTCAAAATACCTGTATATGATGAGTACATAGTAACAGTTAAATATTGCAGTTACCTAGACAAATTTATTATTATTATTATCATTATTTTTTGAGACGGAGTCTCGCTCTGTTGCTCAGGTTGGAGTACAGTGGCGTGATCTCGGCTCACTGCAAGCTCTGCCTCCTGGGTTCATGCCATTCTTCTGCCTCAGCCTCCCGAGTAGCTGGGACTACAGGCGCCTGCCACCACGCCCAGCTAATTTTTTGTACTTTTAGTAGAGACAGGGTTTCACTGTGTTAGCCAGGATGGTCTTGATCTCCTGACCTCGTGATCCGCCCACCTTGGATCCCAAAGTGCTGAGGTTACAGGCGTGAGCCACCGTGCTCGGCCTATTATTATTATTTTTTGAGATAAGTTACCCTGTCTCACACAGGCTGGAGTGTAGCGGTGCAATCTTGAACCACTGCAACCTTCATCTCCCAGGTGCAAGCAATTCTCGTGCCTCAGCCTCCCAATTAGCTGAGATTATAGGCATGTGCCACCATGCCCGGTTAATTTTTGTATTTTTAGTAGAGATGGGGTTTCACCACGTTGGCCAGGCTGGTCTTAAACTCCTGACCTCAGGTGATCTGCCCCTCCTCTGCCTCCCAAAGTGCTTAGATTACAGGCGTGAACCATCGCACCCAGTCTGACAATTTTTTCATAATGATACATCAATGTGGCATACCAGATTTTATGAGTAAACATTTCTCTTATTATTTTTTTGAATTTCTATATTAGTGTGTTTCTTCAGTTTAGGTTTTTTTTTTTTTTTTTTTTTTTTTGAGATGAAGTCTCACTCTGTCGCCCAGGCTAATGTGCAGTGGCACGATCTCAGCTCACTGCAACCTCAGCCTTATGAGTTCAAGCCATTCTTCCACCTCAGCCTCCTGAGTAGCTGGGACTACAGGTGCGCCACCACACCCGACTAATTTTTTTATTATTATTAGAGATGGCGTTTCACCATATTGGTCAGGCTGGTCTTGAACTCCTGACCTCATGATCTACCCACCTCGACCTCCCAAAGTGCTGGGATTACAGTTATGAGCCACCGCACCCAGCCTCAGCAGTTTATTGTGTCTATTGGTTTTACTTACATATTATAATTTCAGAGAATTTGCAATTCTTTTTGTACAATTTAAGTCAATTTGAGGTTTAACTAAGAGATAAATTATGCATGTTTATCACAATCAGATTACATATGTATGTGTGTTTATCTATAAATATGACCTCAATTTTAGTTATGGCTTACCTTATATTCTTTCTTAGCTGATTTTTGATGGTAGTTTTATCTTGTCTAAGTGAGTAGTCATGGAGATAGTCTTATTTTCACCATGTGTTTAAAGATGAATATATATTGAATATATATTTCCTTTTTTGAGAGAAACACTTTTGTGATTTGAAGGTAATTTTCAAAAAGATTTATAATTTGGATTTTTTTCAGTTTTTCTTGAAAAACGTTGTTTTAAAAACACATAACATAAAATTTACCATCTTAAATTTATTGAAGTGTACATTTCAGGACCAGATGTGGTTGTGGCTGTCATCTGTAATCCCAGGATTTTGGGAGGCCAAGACAGGAGGATTCCTGGGACCCAACAACTTGATACCAGCCTGGGGAACATATGGAGACCCCTCTCTATAAAAAAAGATAAATAATAGCCAAGCATGGTGGTGTGCAGCTGTGGTCCCAGCTACATGGGAGATTGAGGGGGAGTCAAAATTGTGCCAATACAATCCAGCTTGGGTGACAGAGCAAGACCCTGTCTCAAAAAAAGCTGTTCATTTCAGACATGTTAAGTATATTCACATTGTTATGCAAAAGACTTCTAGAGACTTTCCATCTTGTAAAACTAAAACTCAATACCTATTAACAACTGCTAATTTTACCCTCTCTCCAGCCCTTGACAGACAAACCTTCCACTTTCTGTTTTTATGATTTTGACTACTTAAGATATCTCATGTAAGTGGAATCATACAGTATCCATAATGTTGTTTCTGGATTAATTCAGGTGACATAGTATTCTCAATGTTCATCTTAAAATGTGACAAGACTTTTTTTTTTAAGGTGGAATAATATTCCATTGTATGTATATGTTACATTTTTTGATATGCTTATAAATCAAGAGACATCTGGGTTGCTTCAGCCTTTTGGCTTTTGTGAATGCTGGTATAATAAAACAGATTTTCAAATACGTCTTACAGGTCTTGTGTTGCTTTTTTGTTTTTTGTTTTTTTTTTTGAGATGGAACCTCGCTCTGTCACCCAGGCTGTAGTGCAGTGGTGTGATCTTGGCTAACTGCAAACTCTGCCTCCCTGGTGCAAGTGATTCTCCTGCTTCAGCCTCCCAAGTAGCTGAGATTATAGGCACCCACCACCATGCCCAGCTAATTTTTTGTATTTTTAGTAGAGACGGGGTCAGGCTGGTCTGAAACTCCTGACCACAGGTGATCTGCCCTTCTGGCCTCCCAAATTGCTAGAATTACAGGCTTGAGCCATTGCACCTGGCCTTTGTTGCATATTTTGGATATAGATTTATAAATGAGGAACATTTATAACTTCTTAAAATAATGGCTGCATCTTTGCTTTCCACCAACATTCAACATGAGTTTCATTTTTATTGCATCATCAACAGATTTGGTGTTTTTAAAAAAATTTATAGTGGCCATTCGAATGGGTGTGAGGTGATTTTGTTTGTCATTGTGTTTTTTTTTCTCTATAAATTAGTAATTTTGTTTGTCCTTTCAAGTGCTTTTTCTCATTGGTATACTTTTCTAATGAAAATTTTGTTTGTCCATTTCTAAATCAAGTTATTCAACTTTACTGTTTAGTTTTAAGGGTTGTTTATATTTTGAATATTAACTTCTTTCACATGTAATTTGCAAATGTTTTCACCCATTTCCTAAGCGATGTTGTTACTCTTGAATTGTTTTTTGATATGCAGAAATTTCAAAGTCTAGTGTAGTTAAACTTTTCTGTTATTTCATTTGTTGCTCATGCGTTTAATTTCGTATCTAAGAAAATGGTTCCAAGACCTATGTCATGTGTTTTTCCTGTATTTTTTCTAAAATATCTGTTAGTTATTTTATGTCTAAGTATTTTTATGGCTAATTATTTTTATGGCTAAGTACTCGGGAAGTCTCAGCCTCCCGAGTATCTGGGATTAAAGGCACACACTGCCACGTCCAGCTAATTTTTTGTATTTTTAGTAGAGATGGGGTTTCACCATGAGGGCCAAGCTGGTATCGAACTTTTGACCTCAAGTGATCTGCCCGCCTCAGCGGTGCTAGGATTACAGTCGTGAGCCACCGAGCCTGGCCTCAACATCATTTTTTGAAGAGATTATTCTTCTCTATTTTGTGCTCATGGGAACTTAGTAGAAGATCATTTGATCATACACAGAAGGGTTCATTACTGAGCTCTCTATTCTGGTCTTTCATCTGTTTATCTTTGTGTCAGTATCACATTGTTCTGTAGCTTATAACTGTACGTTGTAGTGACATCTTTGAAGAATGAAATTTTTTGACCCCTGAGGAAGAATATGTTGAAGTGTGTTTCATATTCACATAGTTTTGAATTTGCCAGTTTGATTTTTGCTTTTAATTCCTAATTTCATTCAGTTTTTATTAGAAAACAGTGTATAATTTTAGTCTTTTTAAAATAATTGTCATTGTTGTTTTGAGACAAGATCTTACTGTCACCAAGGCTGGAGTGCAGTGGCATAATTCTGGCTCACTGTAGCCTCCGCCTCCTTATTTATTTTGAGACAGAGTTTTGCTCTTGCCGCCCAGGCTGAAGTGTAACGGTGTGATCTCAGTTCACTGCAACCTCCGCCTCCCGGGTTCAAGTGATTTTCCTGTCTCACCCTCCCTGGTAGCTGGGATTACAGGTGCCCGCCACTATGCCAGGCTAATTTTTTTTTTTATTTTTAGTAGAGACTGGGTTTCACCAGCATGGCCAGGCTGGTCTTGAACTCCTGAATTCAGGTGATCTGCCCGTCTCGGCCTCTCAAAGTGCTAGGATTACAGATGTGAGCCACCGTGTCTGGCCTCATTTATTTTTGAGATAGTGTCTCACTCTCTCAACCAGGCTGATTTGCATGGCTCACTACTACCCAAACCTCCCAAACTCAGATGATCCTCTCATTTCAGCCTTTCAAGTAGCTGGGTTACAAGTATGTGCCATCACACACAGGCAGCTTTTTTGTATTTTTTGTAGAGACAGAGTTTTGCCATGTTGCCCAGGCTGGACTTGAACTCCTGGGATCAAGTGATCAGCCCACCTTGGCCTTCCAAAGTCCTAAGGTTAGATTTTATTATATCAAGTAGTTTAATGAATTTATACTTAAAATGATTGCTTGAAGAAATGAAATTGTTATTGCCAGTTATATTGTTATTGTTTTATGTGTTTCTAGTAGTTATATTTTTCTTATTTCCTGTTTTACTTTCTTAATTTTCATTTAATTTTGTACGGCATGCTTTGATTATTTTTTATTTTCTTTTGCATACTTTCTATAAATATTATCTTTGTAATGATCTTGAAAATTGGAGATTACATACATCTTAAAGATAAAACAGTATTTTTAAATCTCATAACAACTTCAATTGAATACAAAAACTATGCCTGCATATTTTCTAGTTTGTTATTGATATTAAAATTATTTTATATAGTGTATCAACAGATTTATGCAAATATTTTTCTTTTTTTTTTTTTTGAGATGGAATCTCATTCAGTTGCCCAGGCTGGAGTGCAATGGCGTGATCTTGGCTCACTGTAACCTTTGCCTCCCAGGTTCAAGTGATTCTCCTGCCTCGGCATTCTGAGTAGCTTGGATTACAGGTGTGCACCAGCATGCCCGGCTAATTTTTGTATTTTTAATATAGATGGGGTTTCACCATGTTGGGTAGGCTGGTCTCGAATCCCTGACCTCGTGATCCACCCACCTCGGCCTCCCAAAGTGCTGGGATTACAGGCATGAGCCACCTATTACTTTTTTTTTTTGAGACGGAGTTTTGCTCTTGTTGCCCAGGCTAGAGTGCAATGGCTCGATCTTAGCTCACCACAACCTCCGCCTCTCAGGTTCAAGCGATTCTCCTGCCTCAGCCTCCCTAGTAGCTGTGATTACAGGCATGTGCCACCATGCCTGGCTAATTTTGTATTTTTAGTAGAGACAGGGTTTCTCCATGTTGGTCAGGCTGGTCTCGAACTCCCGACCTCAGGTAATCCGCCCACCTCGGCCTCCCAAAGTGCTGGGATTACAGGCATGAGCCAGCATGCCCGGCCTACTTTTTCCCTATGTTTTAAGATTCCTTTCATGAGTACATTGATCTACTTGATCGTATCCAATAAGTTTTGCATTCCACGTTTTAATTTTTTTGCAATTTAACTTTTTTTGTTATATATTTTTGGGTATGCCACATCATACCAGTTAATTGTGTTTTGAGTTTTTAGTTTATATGTGACAATGTTTAACTATGTACAATTTAAGACTGTTCCGCAAAATTAAATATGAATAAACCATATGTCTATTGCCAATATAATTATTTCTATGTTTGTTTGCCTGGATAAATATTTTCCCTGTAGTTTTCTGTCACTTGTTCTCTATACCTTCATTAGAAATAATTGTTTTTTACTGCCTGTAGTCCTCTGTTTCCTTACTAATATTCTGCCTTATTTTATTATTATTACAGAAAGTGGGGTATTGAAAGATCCTACTAGAATTATATTGCTCTGTGTGTATTCACTTTTATTAATATTTGCTTTATATATTTGAAACCCTAATCTGAGACACACACACGCAAATACACACATGTATAAACAAAGTTGTCATAGGTTCCCAGTGAATGAATCTATATATTGTTTAATGTCCTTATTTGTCTTTTGGCTTAAAGTACATTTTATAAAATATGACAATTTTTGACTTAAGATGTAGCTTGTGTAATATTATTTTGACCTCTTCTGTTCTCATTTTCTGAAAGAGAAAATCTTACTAATGTTATTTTATTAATTATTTTATTTGATTCTTGTATCTTTGTCTCTCGTTTTCTCTTTCAGTCTTTTTTGTGTTTTTTTTTATTTTTGTGTTGATATGCTTTCAGTTTTTTCTTGTTTTCTTTTGTGTATCTATACAGATATTTTCTTAGTGGTATCTTGGGGAATTACATAAAACCTCTAAAAGATCCAAAAATGTATTTGAATGTGGTAAAAAATTAACTTCACTTGCATACAAAAATTCTTCACCATTACATCTGCCTTCAACTTTGTTATTGATTTTGCAAATTATATTTTTATGTTGTATATTTATTAACAGTTGTCTATAATAATTTCTATAGTTTTATCTTTTAAATTTTAGAGAATAATTAAAAATGTTTTCTGCACCATTTTGATAATGTTAAGAAATTCCATTTGTGTGTATGTACGTATCTTTCCCAGAAAGTTGCATATTTTCATATGATTATGTGTTGTTCTCTTGCATTATGGTATTTTCAGTGGAAGAAACTCCTTTCAGTATTTTTGATATGTAGGGCGTATGTAGTGCCAACATACTTTCTCAGGATTTGGTTATTTTATTTTGTTTTTATTTATTTATTTTTGTTTTTGAGATGGAGTCTCCCTCTGTCACCCAGGCTGGAGTGCAGTGGCATGATCTTTGCTCACTGCAACCTCCGCCTCTTCTGCCTCAAGCGATTCCTCTGCCTCAAGATGCCTGCCATCACGCCTTGCTAATTTTTGTATTTTTAGTAGAGATGGGATTTCACCGTATTGGCCAGGCTGTTCTCGAACTCCTGACCTTATGATCTACCTGCCTCTGCCTCCCAAAGTCTTGGGATTACAGAAGTGAGCCACCGCACCCAGCCAGGATTTGGTTATTTTGGACGGACTTCTTTTTATTTGGTAGTACAATTTTGCTGATGGTATTCTTACTTGACAGACTTTTTTTTTTATTATTATAACTTTAACAATATCACAGTTTCCTTCTGACCTGCAAAAATTTTTTTTTTTTTTGAGACGGACTCTTGCTCTGTTGCCCAGGCTGGAGCGCAGTGGCGCGATCTTGGCTCACTGCAAGCTCCGCCTCCCAAGTTCATGCCATTCTCCTGCCTCAGCCTCCTGAGTAGCTTGGACTACAGGCGCCTGCCACCATGCCTGGCTAATTTTCTGTATTTTTAGTACAGACGGAGTTTCACCGTGTTAGCCAGGATGGTCTCGATCTCTTGACCTCGTAATCTGCACGCCTCAGCCTCCCAAAGTGCTGGGATTACAGGCGTGAGCCACTGTGCCCAGCCAAAATTTTTTTTTTTATAAATTCACTTGTTATCATATAAGACGATGCTTATAAATGACACATCATTTTTATATTACAGCTCCCAAAATTCTGTGACTTTTGAAATTTTGCTTATATGTGTGTTTGTTATAAATATCTTTGTGTGTATCCTAGTTTGTTCAGCCTCTTCATGTTTACATCATTGTTAAAGAAATTTTTCAGTTAATTTTAATATTTTTTATATCTGTAATTTTTGTTTTTTGCTATTTTAATATTTCTTGTTGTTATACTAATTTTTCTGATCTTCAGTAGTTGTCTGTGTTCCTATTTAACTTACTGAATATTACTGAATTATTTTATTTTTTATTTTTTCTGAGACAGAGTCTCTCTCTGTCACTCAGGCTGTAGTGCAGTGGCACCATTTCGGCTCACTGCAACCTCCATCCCCCAGGTTCAAGCAATTCTCCTGCCTCAGCCACCCGAGTAGCTGAGATCACAGTTCCCTGCAACCACGTCTGGCTAATTTTTTGTATTTTTAGTGGAGATGGGGGTTCATCATGTTGGCCAGGCTGATCTTGAACTCCTAACCTCAAATGATCCACTCACCTCAGCCTCCCAGAGTGCTGGGATTACAGGCATGAGCCACCACACCTGGCCTATTTTATTTTATTTTTGAGACAACCTTTCTCTGTTGCCTAGGCTGGAGTGCAGTGGTACAATCTTTACTCACTGCAGACTTCCCCTCCTGGGTTCAAGCAATTCTCATGTGTCAGCCTCCCAGGTAGCTGTGATTACAGGCACATGCCACCATGCCCAGCTAATTTTTGTATTTTTAGTAGATATAGGGTTTCACCATGTTGGCCAGGGTTGTCTCAGACTCCTGACCTCATGTGATTTTCCCACCATGGCCTCCCAGTGTGTTGGGATTACAGGAATGATCCACCAAGCCTGGCCTATTCAATTTATTTGAAATTTTAAAAATTACTTTATATAGTTTTTATGGTTGCTTTTGAAAATTTTATTATTTTTTTGATGGGGCCATGTTTTTCTAATAGTTTGTATTCATTGTAATCTTTGATTGTGATTTGGACATTAAGAAAAAGCTACCTGTTACAACCTTTAAAATACAGCTTTGTCCCAGCATCGTCTGAAATCAATTGTCTTGGCTAGAGAGTCTTTGAATTTCTCAAACGTGTTTTTAGGATGTGTCTTGTCTAAAATTTTGTGTTTATTGTTAAATTGGCTTATTCATGTTTCTTCTTAATAATCAGTAATCACTTGCTACACTTATTCCCTGTTTGGGGTAGTGCAGTTTCTCTGCTTCTGTAACATTTACCTTAGAGTCAGCAGACTCAAACTGTCATTCCAACATATATCACCATTTCTTTCAGCATTTTATGTCATGGAAGACATTAACCAGTGTCTAAATAAGCCCCTAAAAGGCAGAAATAAAGATGTATGTGCCAATATTTTTCTTCTTATTTATTTTTTTTTAAAGAAACCAGGAGTTGGCAATTTACATTTGTGTGTGTGTGTGAGACAGACTCTCATCCTGTTACCTAGGCTGGAGTGTAGTGTCATGATCTGGTCACTACAATCTCTGCCTTTACAGCTCAAGCAATTCTCCTGCGTTAGCCTCCCAAGTAGCTAGGATCACAGGTACCTGTTTCCATGCCTGGCTAATTTTTTGTATTTTTAGTGTCATGGGATTGATAAGGAATCAGAGAGACCAATGGGGTTCAGGAGGATATTTATTCTTTAGGTGCACCAGCCCAGTTGGATTAATATCCAAAAGACTGAGCCCTGAACAAAGAGTTAAGTTACCTTTTAAGCATTTTGTGGGTTGAGGGGGGAGATCTGTGCAGGGGGAAGCATATTATAGAAGCAAGAAGCAAAGATAGTTATTGAATTAAATGAGACATGCATTACATTATTTTTTACTTTTTAAGGAAAAACATGTTTTACAACTTGAGTTTATCTGTCTAGCGACCTTGTAGCTACACAGCTAGAGAAACAGCATCTTTATAATGTCTAGGAAAGGAGGAGAGATAAGGCTCACTAGCCACAGAAAAACAGGCAGTTAATTTTTAAAGGACTCCAGCTCTTTCTCCTTCTCAGGGGGAGTTGGGTTTTCTTACATATAATTGAGTTTTTGCATACACATTTTAAAATTTCTTTTAATTCCTGTTCCATTCCCCACTTTGGTGCTTTTTATAACAAAGGTGTTAATAGAAAGCCCCACTATTTGTCACCTCTTTGCAGAGCTGAGCTTCTTCTACGGGCAGCAGCTGATATCTGGTTAATGCCATCAACTGTGCAGTAGTGTGTCGGGTTATTATTGCCTCTATAGTTGATTGAATACTTCTAAAAAACAGGGGTAAAAGGCAAGGGAGGATAAGGCAGATGCCAAGAATAAGCAAGAACTTACCAATGAGGGTTCTGAATCCTCTAAAGGATGAGAACCATTCCTTAAACAAGAAATCCGGGGACCACCCGGACCAAGTCTGAACTGGAACATGGGCCATTCTAGTTGTGATTTTTATGACAGCTCGACCATTATCATCGACTTTTAGGCAACAGTTGGTTAAATTAAATTTTTTATATACTCCTCCTTCTGAGGCTAAGAGGTAATTTAAAGCCAGTTTATTTTGATATATATTTGTGTTGCTTGTATTGCCAATAAATCTAATGCCCTTGATGTTTTATTGGTTATGATTTCAAGGACTGCCTGCAATCTTATGATGAGATTGAGCATATAGATTGGGGTGTGGTACCCCCAATGACCCGTCTTGTGCCCAGGTAGCTGGCCCGTAATATTTAATGGTTCTTTCAGGAGGCCATTTATTTATTTATTTTTTTGACATTTGTGTCTATTTTTGTGATTATGCTTTTTTTAGTTCTTTATTTTTATCATAAACTGGATATTTTAAGAGTTTGCTTTAGAGGAATTAGAAAGAAGGATGGCTTGATTGTTCCTAACACACATGCCCCTGTCCATTTGGCTGGCAGCTGCCAATATGCTCGTGCTCCACAGATCCAATATAGGCCAGAGGGTGCCTTCCAGGTCCCCAAGGGGCTGATCTGTTAAATCTCTCTGGCTTGAGGACACTTTATTTACCGTGTCCACAAGGCAATGGAGGGGGCCTCCTGCCACTGACTCAATGAGGAGCAAGGTAGCCGGGTTTAGGGTATTCACAGTCTTTAAAGTCAGTTTATTAGCTTCCTGCACCAGTAGGGCAGTGGCAGCTAGGCTTTAAAACAAGGAGGCCATCCAAGTGCCACAGAATCTAATTGCCTGGATAAGTATGTCACTGGGCAATGCCATGACCTTATGGCTTGAGTTAGGTCCTCTATGTCCTCCCTTTCACTTGTGGACATACAAGAAGAAAAGCTTAGTTAGTTAGATCTGGTAGCCCTAAAGCTGGGGCCTCAGTCAAGGCTTCTTTGATTTCTTTAAAAGCCTTCTCTTTGTTGGCCTCCTGGAGGAGGGGTTCCTTTTTGCCTCCTCTTTGTGGCTTTGTATAATAACTTAGCGATGAGCCAGAAATTTGGAATCTAAATGTGGCTGAGCGTTGCTGCCCCTAGGAAATCTCTTATTTGATGCCAGGTGGTTGGAGTAGGAAGTGCATAAACAGCCTGCTTTTTTTCACTACTAAGCCATTTTTCCTCTTGGCTTATATGAAAGCTTAATTAAATACTGGAAATTTTTAGAGTAGATTTGAGCTTTTTTTTCTGACACTTTATATCCTGCCTTCCACAGCAGGTGCAGGGGATCTTGGGTTTCTCCTGGGTGCAGTAGCCCTTGGCTGGTGATTTTTTTTTTTTATACTATGGACTTAACCATTCTTCTTATCCTTTTGACATTCATTTTTCCAGTGTCCTTTCCTTTTGCACCATGCACATTAATCTCTCTCTAGCCTCAGCCAGCTTTTAAACTCCTCTCCAGACTAGCCTTTTCCATGACCGCGTTCATGCTCACATCCATGCCTCCTTGCAAAGCTAGCTTCTCTTCCCGTAAGGGCTGCTGCTAGTAAATTAGTCTTTTTTAAGCCTCTGATCAGCCTTCTGATCTCAGTTAATGTACACCTTGGTAGCCACTTTAATAAGCTGAGTAGCGTTCACACCTACGGAGCTTTTAACTTTTGCAATTTATGCCCGATATCTCCCTGGGCCTGCCTTACAAACACCATATTTACCATGCGCTGATTTTCAGCATCCTCAGGGTTAAATGAAATGTACAACCAAAATGCCTCACAAAGTGTTTTATAAGACTGGCTGGTGCTTTCTTCTGCACCCTGGAGCACCTCTGAGATTTTTTATATTGGTTGCCTTTTTCTTTTACCATCCTGTAGACTTTGCAGAAGTGTTTCTCAGCACCTTTATAGATGTTAAAGCTGGACTGCATCATCTGGGTCCTAGTGGGGGTCCTCTTGTCTGCTTAAGAGGTATAGGGCACAGCCAGACCTGAGATGGCCTATCTGACTTCTCAAGACTTTTACTTTAACTTCTTGGAGCTTTGATTTCTCCTTCTCAGGTGAGACTGGGAGCATGTATCCCTTTGAACTTAACTCCTTAGGGGCAGTTAGCTTTGGTAAAGGGGGTAGATTGGAATGTAGGCAGAAGGGGTCTCTATTCCCTCCTGTGGTTCTTTTTTTTTTTTTTTCTTTTTGAGATGGAGTCTCACTCTGCCACCCAGGCTGGAGTGCAGTGGTGCGATCTCGGCTCACTGCAAGCTCTGCCTCCAGGGTTCACACCATTCTCCTGCCTCAGCCTCCCGAGTAGCTGGGGCTACAGGCGCCTGCCACCACGCCTGGCTAATTTTTTGTATTTTTAGTAGCACAGTTTCACTGTGCTAGCCAGGATGGTCTCGATCTCCTGACCTCGTGATCCACCCGCCTCGGCCTCCCAAAGTGCTGGGATTACAGGCGTGAGCCACCACGCCCGACCTCCTGTGGTTCTTGCAAAACCAGTTTTTTTGCCTTTCCTGAGACTTTTCTTTTGTCTCCATAGCTGCCAGGGCAGCTGATTTTTTACTTTCACTTTTGGCTCAGGGGTGCCACAAGCCTCTCTGACTTTCCTTTTAACTCTGTAGCTGCCAGCACAGCTGATTTCTCTTGGCATGAGCTGCGAGCATTCCACAATAAACTGCTAGGCAGTGCTGCATTCATTTAGCCATGAGTCAATATAAAGACTAGGTCTGAATGCCCTGGCTGTCCTTCAACTCTAGTCACCACCTTAAAACACACAGCCAATTTCTCTATAGTGTCTTCAGCCAGCCATCTGACACTAAAAGCGGGCTATTTTAATTCATAGTATGCCCGTAACTTTTGAACATCCAGTTTTATCCCATAATCACCTCTAAATCCTTTTTAAAAATTCTTTATCGTGCACTTCAAAGTAGTTGGTTTTGATGCTTTCCCTCCCATTTCCTCCCTTGTGGCACACTTTCACTCTCACTTTCACTCTTGGGTCCACTAGACCAGGTCCTATTACGGGAGTTTCAGATGCTGCTTAGCCAGGATCATGCCTTCCCCTGTCACAGCCTGCTGTGGCTATGAAGCTGGTCCTAACAGCCGTATGCAACGTCCTAGGTCTGATTTCTCCCACACTCACCTCCGAGCACACAGCCCATGCTAAGGGATCTGTGCCTCCCCACATCACTCCCTGCATTGGCCTTTCCCAAGACCGTCTCTTTCACAAACTTTCATGCACCTCCCCTGCCCCAGGACTCCTCACTGGATGAAACGAGCCTTTCACGTCCTGGGTGAGCCTAGTTAGACTCCCACATTCACACACATACACACACCACTTCTACCCCAGGACTCCTCATCAGATGAAACGAGCCTCTCTCCTGTCCCGGGTAGGTTCACACACACCCACACACTCCCAGTTGGGGTGGGAAGCCACTCTTGCCACCCTGCCAGCAAGCTCTACCTTGCTGCACTTGCCACTCTATCGGCCCATTTTCTCCTTTTTTCCAGTTCCAGTGTTAGTGGGGACACAAGATTCATCCAAATTGGCAAGCCACTCCTGCCACCCTCAGCCACTCTGGGTTGCATTAGTGGTCAGTTCCTGGGAGGTGATTAAGCTCCCCTTCATCCTTATGGGACAGGCTTTCCTGCCTTGGGCCCTTCTTACCACAGTTCCTCAAGTGCTGATATTGTCCTGCAGCCCCGTCCCCAGTTCCGTTGCACTGCTGGGCAGGGTGCCAGGATGTGGGGAGAGCCGGTTTCCATCTGGGTGAAGTTCCCCTGTGGCGCACCTTGGATGCCGGGTCTCCCCCGGCCCTGGGGCTCTAGTCCCACAGGCAAAGGAGAGAGTAAATCTGTTATCTCCAATCCCAGATGAGCCCCCAGAAATTTTACAGGATTGTTAAGGAATCAGAGAGACCGATAGGGTTCAGGAGGATATTTATTCTTTAGGTGCACCAGCCCAGTTCGATTAACATCCAAAGGACTGAGCCCTGAACAAAGAGTTAAGTTACCTTTTAAGCATTATGTGGGGTGGGGCGGGGGGAGGTCTGTGCTGGGGGAAGCATATTATAGAAGCAAGAAGCAAAGATAGTTATTGAATTAATTGAGATTTGCATTACATTATTTCTTACATTTTAAGGAAAAACGTATTTTACAACTTGAGTTTATCTGTCTAGTGACCTTGCAGCTGCTCAGCTAGAGAAACAGGGTCTTTATAATGTCTGGGAAAGGAGGAGAGATAAGGCTCACTAGCCATAGAAAAACAGGCAGTTAATTTTTAAAGGACTCCAGCTCTTTCTCTTTCTCGGGGGGAATTGGGTTTTCTTACATATAACTGAGTTTTCACTTACACATTTTAAAATTTCTTTTAATTCCTGTTCCATTAGTAGAGATGGGGTTTCACCATATTGGTCAGGCTAGTCTCAAACTCCTGACCTAAGGTGACATTCCCACCTTGCCCTCCCAAAGTGCTGGGATTACAGGCATGAGCCATCAAGCCTGGCCAGCAATTTACTTTTCTTTTCTTTTTTTCTTTTTTCTTTTTTTTTTTTTTGAGATGGAGTCTAACTCTGTCGCCCAGGCTAGAGTGCTGTGGCATGATCTTGGCTCAGTTCACTGCAACCTCTGCCTCTTGTATTCAAGCATTTGTCTGCCTTAGCCTCTCGAGTAGCTGAGATTACAGGTGCCTGCCACCATGCCCAGGTAATTTTTTGTATTTGTAGGAGAGATAGGATTTCACCATCTTGGCCAGGCTGCTCTTGCTCTCCTGACTTCATGATCCACCCACGTCAGCCTCCCAAAGTGCTGGGATTACAGGCATGAGCCACAGTACCCAGCTTGCATTTTATTTTAAAGGCACAATGTTATACTGGAGAGCAGGAAGAGCTGTGTTGGGTACAAGTAACAGACTTTTCTTTTTCTTCTATGTGGCTCTTTGCATTGTGCTCATCTGGAGTCCTTTATACACTTAAGTCATTTATAAATTTTTTACAAAATGTCTTTTGGTCAGTATGTTTTTGTTATATTTATATGTCCAGGAAGAAATTACAGCTTGTGGTATTTGATATGTCATCTTGCTTATGTAGTTGTATAATTTTATAGGTTAGATCTGTAAAGTATATTTATCTGAGTCTAGTAATTGAAGTAATGTGTTTTTATTATTTCTTTCAGTTATGTGTTCTCATTTTGAGCAAGACCTTTGGCCAGAGCAAAGCATAAAAGATTCTTTCCAAAAAGTGATACTGAGAAGGTATGAAAAATGTGGACATGACAATTTAGAGTTAAAAAAAGGCTGTGAAAGTGTGGATGAGTGTAAGGTGCACAAAGGAGGTTATAATGGACTTAACCAATGTTTCACAACTACCCAGAGCAAAATATTTCCATGTGATAAATATGTGAAAGTCTTTCATCAATTTTCAAGTACAAATAGACATAAGAGAAGACATACTGAAAAAAAACCTTTCAAGTGTATAGAATGTGGCAAAGCTTTTAACCAGTCCTTAACCCTTACTACACATAAGAAAATTCATACTGGAGAGAGACCCTACAAATGTGAAGAATGTGGCAAAGCCTTTAAGTGCACCTCTCACTTTACTACACATAAGATAATTCATACTGGAGAGAAACCCTACAAATGTAAAGAATGTGGCAAAGTTTTTAACCATCCCACAACCCTTTTTTCACATAAGAAAATTCATTCTGGAGAGAAACCATACAAGTGTGATAAATGTGTTAAAGCCTTTACTTTATCCTCAACCTTTAGTAAACATGAGATAATTCACATGGGAGAGAAACCCTACAAATGTGATAAATGTTTCAAAACCTTTCTCTGGTCTTCAAGCCTCTTTAAACATAAGATAATTCATACTGGAGGGAAACGTGAAAAATGTTAAGAATGTGGCAAAGCTTTTAACTGGTCCTCAGCCCTTAATAAACATAAGATGATTTATATTGGACAGAAACACCACATAGTGAATAATGTGACAGATCTTTTAAGTGCTCCTCAACCCTTAATTAATACTGGAGAGAAGACCTATGAGTTTGATGAATGTGGGAAAGCCTTTAACCAGCTTTCAACTCTTACTAAATATGAGAATTTATTTTTATGTTATGTTATGTTATGTGTTATGTTATGTTACGTTACGTTACGTTACGTTACGTTACGTTACGTTACGTTACGTTACGTTACGTTATGTTATGTTATGTTATTTGAGATGGAGTCTCACTCTGTTGCCAGGCTGGAGTGCAGTGGCGATCTTGGCTTACTGCAACCTCCAACTCCTGGGTTCAAGCGATTCTCCTGCCTCAGCCTCCCGAGTAGCTGGGATTATAGGTGTGTGCCACCATGCCTGGCTAATTTTTGTATTTTTAGTAGAGATGGGGTTTCACCATGTTGGCCAGGATGGTCTCGATCTCCTGACCTCGTGATCCGCCCACCTCGGTCTCCCAAAGTGCTGGGATTACAGGTGTAAGCCACTGCACCCGGCCTAAATATGAGAATTTATATGGAACATAAACACTGCAAATATAAATTATGTAACAAAGCTTTTAAGGAAGTTCTCAACACTTATTACACATAATTCGTACTGGCAGAAACGCTACAAGTGTGAGGAATGTGGCAAAGCCCATAACAAGTTCTCAATTCTTTTTTTTTTTTTTTTTTGAGATGGAGTTTCACTCTTGTCACCCAGGCTGGAGTGCAATAGCATGATCTCACATCACTGCAACCTCCGCCTCCTGGATTCAAGCCATTCTCCTGCCTCAGCTTCCCAAGTAGCTGGGATTACAGGTTTCCACCACCACACCCAGCTGATTTTTATATTTTTAGTGGAGATGAGATTTCACCATGTTTGCCAGGCTGGTCTCAAACTCCTGACCTCAGGTGATCCACCTCACTTGGCCTCCTAAAGTGCTGGGATTACAGACCTGAGCCACCATGCCTGGCCACAAGTTCTCAGTTCTTAAGAGACATGGCGATAATTCATGCTGAAGAGGAACTCTACAAACCTGAAAAATGTGACAGTCTTTTCACCAACACCTCAAACTTCTGTCTATATAAAAATAATTATACTAATGTGAAACCCTAGAAATATATGAAATGTGACAAAGCATCTATATGGTTGCCACGCTTGATTTTAGGTAAGATGATTTATACTGCCAAAACCCCTACCAGTGTAAAGAATGTGGCAAAACTTTTAATCAGTGCTTACACCTTATTTCACAGGAAAGCTATTATCCTTGAGAAAAATTGTACAAATATAAAGAATATGGAAAAGCCATTAATGCCTGGTCACATCTTACTCAACAGGAGGTTCATAGTTAATAAAAGCACTAAAAGTGCAATTACTGTCAAAAAATCTTTCAGAAAATATAGGCCTTTAAAATGAAGAAGAATATTTATTCTGAAGATAGCCATTACAAATATAATGGGGTTGTAGTACCTTTACTTGTATCACAGATCTTATTGCTCACATTTGTACTAGATGAAAACCCTGAAGCAGTTGCTCCAGCTTTGTTCAACATCAGGGAATTTATATTGGAGAAGAGTCCTGCAAATGTAATGAATTTGGAAAGACTTTTTTTTTTTTTTTCAAAAACTACAGCTTAGAAAACACCAGAGAGTTTATACTAAAATATATTTGTGCAGATGCAGTAAATATGAAAAAATATTTAATTCAAAATTGATTCTATGTAAATATCAGAATTTACAGTAGAATAAGGCACTGACACTTCACACATTACACTAAATCAGTGTTGAGTATAAAAACTAATCCACAGCTAAAGCTGTTAATTATTTGTAGATAAACTATTTGTAAAGCTGTTAGACAAATTATAGGATTAGGTTTGTTGCAGCATTGTAATTACATTGAACGTATACTTGTTTCCTTGAAAAAATTTTTTGAAAAGTGAATAATGATGTAATACAGCTTTGAAATTACTTTATGCTGTTATTTTATTCCTATTGTATTCACATATGAAAGCCTGTGATCAATTGTTGCTGCATCAGAGATATTAGAGATTCTTTTTTATTAGTTGGGCATTATGTACAACCTTTTCTATAAATGAGTAAGGACATGGCCAGGTGCAGTGGCTCACACCTGTAATCCCAGCACTTTGAGAGGCCGAGGTGTGTGGATCACCTGAGGTCAGGAGTTCGAGACCAGCCTGGCCAGTAGAGAAACCCAATCTTTACTAAAAATACATAATTAGCTGGGTGTGGTGGTGCATGCCTGTAATCCCAGCTACTTGGGAGGCTGAGGCAGGAGAAGCGCTTGAACCCGGGAGGCGGAGGTTGCGGTGAGCTGAGATCATGCCATTGCACTCCAACCTGGGCAATAAGAGCAAAACTCCATCTCAAACAAAAAAAAAAAGAGTAAGGACATTAAAATGTAAGAAGCATGATGAAAATGTAAGTGGAGAGACTCTTTGTAGTTAACTTATATTAAGTAATGTGTAAGGTGAGGGTTCATGTTCTCATTTGTATAATCCTAGCCTATGACTTAATGTTGACGCTTTGCTTTATCTTTTGGATGGCCTAACCTAAATTAATATGTACACAGAACATTTTAAAACTTTCTTTTTTCAAAAATCATAAGGAATTCCTTTATTAATAGACAAAGATAAAAAAATAAGGTGGGGTTCAGAGTAATACTTTACATTATAGTGAGAGGAAGAAATTATTAATTATAGTTAAAAGTATTAAAATAAATTAGTTTTTTTCTAATTGTACTTTAATAAAATGTAGTACATTTAAAAATTGTTAGATTGTGAACTTAATTTTATTTTTTTACCATGTTAAGACTATTGTGCATTTAATGAAGCATTATTATGCCACTAACTTTAACCTATCCCATCTTACTCAAAGGTGTAGTTAAAAGATGGTAGCAATATACTATTTGGTACATAGTGGAATAACATCTGTAGTAGTCACTTTGCCAGTGGCTTTAAACTGCACAAGTTGAAGAATATTGTTCCCATATGTTAAATTTTTATTCTTTCTATACCCACAAATATATTAGTATTTGTGGGTATATAGTATGTGTATATTTATGCCTTATATGGCATATTTTGATTCAGGCATACAATATGTAGTAATTACATTAGGGTAAATAAGGTATCCATCACATCTAGCATTTATCCTTTGTATTACAGTGTAATTATACACTTTTAGTTATTTTAAAATGAACAATTAAATTGTTATTGACTTCAGGGTTATTTTTATGGTCATAATAAAAATTATACAGAAATATAAATAAAATATGGCCAGGTGCAACGGCTCATGCCTGTAATCTCAGCACTTTAGGAGGCTGAGGCAGGTGGATTGTCTGAGGTCAGGAGTTCAAGACCAGCCTGGCCAACACGGTGAAACCTGTCTCTACTAAAAATACAAAAATTAGCCAGGCATGGTGGTGCACACCTGGAGGCTGAATCAGGAGAATCACTTGAAACCCGGAGGTGGAGGTTGCAGTGAGCCGAGATCATGCTGCTGCACACCAGCCTGGGTGACAGAGTGAGGCTCCATCTCAAAAAAAAAAAAAAAAAAAGAAAGAAATATAAATAAAATCCTTACATTTCTGAGTCCTGAAAAGTTATTAATAAATACTTGTTATGGTCGGGTGCAGTGGCTCACACCTATAATCTCAGCACTTTGGGAGGTGGAGGTAGGTGGATCACCTGAGGTTGGGAGTTTGAGACCAGCATGGCCAACATGGCAAAACCCCGTCTCTGCTAAAAATACAAAAATTAGCTGGGCGTGGTGGCATGCGTCTGCAGTCCCAGCTACTCGGGAGGCTGAGGCAGGAGAATCGCTTGAACTTGGGAGGCAGAGGATGCAGTGAGCTGAGATCGCGCCACTGCACTCCAGCCTGGGTGATAGAGCGACTCCATCTCAAAATAAATAAATATTATATAGTTTTCTTTAAACACGTGGTCTCTGCCCGCAAACATATAGACTTAATTTATATTGAGTTAAACGTACACACATTACTCTGAAGATTAACCTTAGGTGTAAGAAAATTGTGAAGTGAGTGTGTTTGTATGAGTATGAGTTTGTACATATTTTTAGAAGAAAAGAGCAATTATTGGAACAAAAATGAATTATTTTAATAGGGCTACTAATAGAAAACTAAACACCTCGAAAATGCTGAAAGCAAATCCATACTTTCTGCTTTGTCTTGAATTTATTAATGTAAAATTTTATGGCTTATGGTTTGGATTCTCCCCAGAATCTGCCTATTAAGCACAGGCAACTTTGTCTCCAGAAATAACACTTTTGAGTCAATAATAAAAGCCCTCTTCAAACAGAAAAAAAAAAAAAATCAACTTTAACACTTATTTTAATGAAAATTTAACCAAAATTGAATAATTGGATATATTTTTATTGTTCTGTGTGTGTGTGAATGTATAAAATGGTACATAAAGGAAAAATAAGCCAGAAAAAAGATGTTAATATTTGTAATGAATAAAACTGGAAAGTAGTTAATTATTATTTGCAGATGACATCTTTGTTTATGTAGATAACAAAAGCAGCAAAAAGACTGAATCTTACTCTGTTGCCCAGCCTGGAGGGCAGAGATGTGTGATCTTGGCTCACTGCAACCCCACCTCCTGGGTTCAAGCGATTCTCCTGCCTCAGCCTCCTGATTAGCTGGGATTACAGGCGTGTGCCACCACGCCTGGCTAATTTCTGTATTTCAGTAGACACGGGGTCTCACCATGTTGGTCAGGCTGGTCTCGAACTCCTGACCTCGTGATTTGCCCACCTCTGCCTCCCAACATGCTGGGATTACAGGCGTGAGCCACTGTGTCTGGCGAGTTTAATTTTTTTTTACACTTTACATGGAAATAGGATTATGTGGGCCAGGCAGGGTGGCTCATGCCTGTAATCCCACCACTTTGGGAGGTTGAGCCACTCTGCCCGTCGAGTTTAAATTTTTTTTTACACTTTACCTGGAAATAGGATTCCGTGGGCTGGGGGTGGTGGCTCACGTCTGTAATCCCACCACTTTGGGAGGCCGAAGTGGGTGGATCACTTGAGGTCAGGAGTTCGAGAACAGCCTGGCCAATGTGTCGAAACCCTGTCTCTACTAAAATATAAAAATTAGCCAGGCATAGTGACAGGTGCCTGTAATCCAAATTACTGGGGAGGCTGAGGCAGGAGAATCACTTGAAACCAGGAGGTGGGGGTTGCACTGAGCCGAGATGGTGCCACTGCACCATCACCTGAGCAACAAGAGCTAAACTCCATCTCAAAAAAAAAAAAAGGATTTTTTTTTGTGTGTTTTTCTGTGCTGGCTTATTTTACTTAGCATAATATTTTTCAGGTTCATGAATGTTGTTGCAAATAACAAGGCTTTCTTATTTTTAATGAATAGCAGTTCATTGTGTACATATGCCACATTTTCTTTCTCCATTCACCTATTGATGGACACGTGGGTTGATTTCATACCTTAGGTATTGTGAGTAATCCACTTCTTTCTGTTTTTTTGGTTGTTGTTTTTTTGTTTTGTTTTGTTTGAGACAAAGTCTCATTCTATCGCCCAAGCTGGAGTGCAGTTGTGCCATCTCGGGTCACTGCAACCTCCGCCTCCCAGGTTCAAGTGATTCTAGTGCCTCACTCAGCCTTTTGAGTAGCTGAGATTACAGGTGTGCACAACCATACTTGGCTAATTTTTGTGTTTTTAGTAGAGGCAGGCTTTGACCATGTTGACCAGGCTGCCTTTCATTTGTTTATATCTTTCTTTCCTTCTTTATTTCTATAAGGATTTTAATTTTAAAATATAAATTATGAATGTTAAAAACCTTCATTTCTGTTTTTGAGTACTATTATGACTGATTTTAAAATAAGATTTTTTTGAAATTTCTTGGATAAAGGTTATTACTTCATTATTAACATAACGAGACAATATAGAAATGAAAGTAAACATTTGTTAGTAAAACAGCAATTTTTTTTTTTTTTTTTTTTTTTTGAGACGAGGTCTAGCTCTGTTGCCTAGGCTGGAGTGCAGTGGCATGATCTCGGCTCACTGCAACCTCTCCACCTCCCGGGCTCAAGCAATTCTCCTGCTCCACTCTCCTGAGTAGCTGGGACTACAGGCATGTGCCACCATGCCCGACTAATTTTTGTATTTTTAGTAGAGACGGGGTTTCACCATGTTGGCCAGGCTGGTCTCAAACTCCTGAGCTCAAGAGATCCACCCGCCTCAGCCTCCCAAAGTGCTGGGATTACAGGCATGAGCCACCATGCCCAGCAAAACAGCAGTTATCTAGCTCCTGGTAGTCATTTAGTCTCTCACCCACTCTTTAGAACTTCCATCAAGACAAGAGCTCTATTTTTTTTTTCCAAGAGTGTGTGATGTAAAATCACACTCTTGTCTTTTTGTCTTTGTGGCAGAAGTTGGGTGTTTATGGTAATGAAAAAGAAGTCTAGGTCTCTTTTTAGAAGACAGATGGAGATGATGAAAGCAAATATAATGGTACATGGTACTTGGCCACATTTCAAAGGGGTTGATACTGAACATTCACTGAAGTGCCATACGTGGCTCTTATTTGCCAGGTCAAATCTTTGCGAGAAAGGCTCAGCCCACTGGTGTCAAGCATTTCTGGCTGTTCCTAGATAGATAAACAGAACCTCACTGGGCTGGTTTAATGAGACCAGAATTAAAAACACCCAGGTGCCAGGTTATTAAGAACATTTTCACATTTATGGAAAAAAATGTGGTGTGTGGCTTGGTTTGAATACATCTTCACTGAGCTAAGTAGCTGATTGAATTTACCTAGCCTGTAGGTAAAGAAAAAGGAAATCTCCTCTGAACAAGTTTATTTTATAGGCTTCTTTCTGTACATATATATATAGATAGATATAAAGTATGTGGCTAGATAAAAATATACACACAAATTGAGTCACATGGGTATGTCTACATAATGTTTATTTGTGCATAGGTCCTGCAAAAAAAAAAGCCTCAGAAATAAAATAGGTCAGATGACATCTCCATATTCTACCCCTGAAGCTGAGGTAAATTAAATAAGCAAATTAGCAGAACCCAGGTGATTCCAATCAGCCAATTTGCATAGCCCAGGTGATTCCAACCAGCCAATTAGCCCAAGTAGATCCAATCATTGAATTATCTAAATAGAGACTGTGGCTTTATTAAGGCAGGCCCCAAATGGTGGATGTGAACAGAACATGCACACACTGAGGAGACACGCCAGGCACTGAAATACTAACCTGGACAGATATGATACATGGCTTTATTCTCAGCTTATTTCTGCAGCCTTGCCCTTGAAGATAAAGCTTTGTTGATATTTACATAAACAACATTGTAGGGCTATGGTTCATCTTGACATTGTATTTAGGAAAAAAATACAGAAGTCATTCCACATCAGCATCTTTAGTGCATGTTAGAAGATTAAAAATGTCTTTTGGGGAACGTGTTTTGTATACATAAATATTTAGATAGAAATATTTATGTAATTCTCTATGTGTTTGTCTTCCTATGTATATTTATATCTAGATGTGTCAGTCTTTGTATTGATATGCAATGCTATGAATAGTAACATAAAAAGTAACTTCCAGCCAGGCGTGGTGGCTCACGCCTGTAATCCCAGCACTTTGGGAGGCAGAGGCAGGTGGATCACCTGAGGTCAGGAGTTAGAGACCAGCCTGGTCATCATGGTAAAACCCCGTCTCTACTAAAAATACAAAAATTAGCCAGGCAGGGTGTTGGGCACTCGTAATCCCAGCCACTTGGGAGGCTGAGGTGAGAGAATCGCTTGCCCTGGGAAGCAAAGTTTGCAGGGAGGCAGAGGTTGCAGTGAGCCAAGATCATGCCGCTGCACTCCAGCCTGGGCAACAGAACAAGACTCCATCTCAAAAAACAAAAACGAGGCTGGGCGTGGTGGCTCATGCCTGTAATCCTAGCACTTCGAGAGGCTGAGGTGGGTGGATCACCTGAGGTCAGAAGTTCTAGACCAGTCTGACCAACATGGTGCAAACCCATCTCTACTAAAAATACAAAATTAGCCGTGCATGGTAGCACATGCCTGTAATCCCAGCTACTCGGGAGGCTGAGGAAGGAGAATCGAATGAACCCGGGAGGCGGAGGTTGCGGTGAGCCAAGATCGTGCCATTGCACTGCAGGCTGGGCAACAAGAGTGAAACTCCGTCTCAAAAAAAAAAAAAAAAAGAAACAAAAAAGTAACTTCCATACATGTATAAGTTTATCTGCTGTATAAACAATATCACAATTATGACACAAAAATATGCTCACATATCCTGCTGCATTTAACATATATGAAAGAAGCATTTTTTTGTTTGTTTCTTGCTTCTGGGAGATAAAAATGCACTAAGGGCCTGGGCGTGGTAGCTCAGGCCTGTAATCCCAGCACTTTGGGAGGCCGAGGCCAGCCTGACCAAGATGGAGAAATCCCGTCTCTACTAAAAATACAGAATTCGCCGGGCGTGGTGGCGCACGCCTGTAATCCCAGCTACTCGGGAGGCTGAGGCAGGAGAATTGCTTGAACCCGGGAGGCGGAGGTTTCGGTGAGCTGAGATCGTGTCATTGCACTCCAGCCTGGGCAACAAGAGCACAACTTCATTTAAAAAAAAAAAAAAAATGCAGTAAGGTGATGGAAGTCATTCATCGCCATGTCAAAGTTGACCCTTCTCTTTCTGTTACACATGGGGCCAAAGTTGAAATAGCCTCAGTCCAAAGTTTCTCACCAAAATTTCAGAATGTTTATTCTTTCTTGTTAAGACTTTCATCAAGACAGGGACGCTTGTTTATTTCCACGAGTGTGCGATATAAAAGTACACTTTTCCCCTTTTGCCTTTGTGGCTACAATAGGGTCTTTATGGTAATGGAAAGAAAGCCTAGGTTTCTTATTAGAAAATAGACTGTGATACTAAAAGCAAATATAATGGTACATGTTATCTGGTTGCATTTCAAATAGGTGATAGTGACAGTTCACTGAAGCACCAAAGGTAGTTCTTATTGGTCAGGCCAGAGCTCCTTGGGAAAAAAAATTAGGCCCACTGGCATGTCCAAAGGTTCCTAGCTAGATGGACAGAACCCCATGGGCTGTTTTGATTAGACTCTGAATTTAAAATACCTTGGTGCCCAGTAATGAGGGACATTTTCACATTTAGCAAAATGTGATTTGGTGTATGGCTTGGATTTCATAAATCTTCACTGAGCTAATGGCTGATTGGATTTACCTGGACTGAATGGAAAATAAAATAAAAATCACCTCTGACCTACTCTTCTTTGGCGGTCTTTTTTATACATATAGATATAAGATAGGTGGCTAGATAAACATATACACAGAAAATGGGTAACACAGGTATGTCAATGTAGTTTTCATTATTGCCTATGTCCTGTAGAGAAGCCTGAGAATAAGCAGGTCAGAGGTCGTTTTCCTTCTCAACTTCTGCAGCCCAGATGAGTTTAATGAGCCACTTAGATCAGCGTAGATGGATATAAGTCAATTAGCTAACTTGGGAAAGTGAAGGCATCCAGGCAGGACCCAAATGGCAAATGTGAATCACATAGGCATATGGTGAAAAAGGAAGCAGGGCCCTGAAATGCTAAGCTGGAACTAGAGTCTTACATGGCTTTACCGAAAACATACTTCCTGGGCCATGCACCTAAACGTGAAGCTTTGTTCATGTTTAAACATAACATTGCATGGCTGTGTTCCAGTCTGAGATGGTATGGATCCATATAGGTGAGAGTAAGTTTATATCTGCATCCTCAGTGTAGGCTGGGGAATTTAAAATGTTTGTTGATTAATATCTATTGTATACATAAATATCTACATAGGCAAACTCATGTAATTCTATATGTGTGTGTTTATCTACCCATGTATATCTATATACAGATCTAGCTATCATTTTTTCCATATGAATACAGAATAAAGATATAGGAGGTCAAAGGATAAATAGGTATTTGTACTTATAGCATTGTAAAGAAAAACTTCAATAAAGGCAAAATCTTATTTGCCCTATGAATTTCATCCATAAGAACACACAAATGGGGGTATGCTCTGATCTGCATCTTGCTGCACTTAATGTTTTCAAAGAAAGAATTGGTTTTTGTTGCTCACATCTGTTAGCAAAAATGCACTAAGGCCGTGAGATTCATTTATTGCCAAGTCAAAAATGGCCTTTTTTATTTTGGTGAACGTGAAAACATGAATAAACTAGTGTCAGCTTGAAGCTCTTAACACAAATTTGCAAAAGAGAAACAATTCCTTTTAAAGTTTCCTTCAATTTTAGGGCTCTTATATTCAAACACTTGACATAGAAATAGCATCTTTTTTTTTTTTTGAGATGGAGTCTCGCTTTGTCCCCCAGGCTGGAGTGCAATGGCATGATCTCGGCTCACCGCAACCCCTGCCTCCCCGGTTCAAGCGATTCTCCTGCCTCAGCCTCCCGAGTAGCTGGGATTACAGGCACTCCCCCTCCCCACCATGCCCAGCTAATTTTTGTATTTTTAGTAGAGACGGGGTTTCACTGTGTTGGCCAGGCTGGTCTTGAACTCCTGACTTGACCTAGTGATCCGCCTGCCTCGGCCTCCCAAAGTGCTGGGATTACATGCGTGAGGCACTGCGCCCGGCCTGAATTTTTTTTTTTTTTTTGAGACGGAGTCTCGCTCTGTCCCAGGCTGGAGTGCAGTGGCGCAATCTCGGCTCACTGCAATCTCCGCCTCCCGGGCTCATGCCATTCTCCTGCCTCGGCCTCCCGAGTAGCTGGGACTACAGGCACCCACCACCACGCCGGGCTAATTTTTTGTATTTTTAGTAGAGATGGGGTTTCACGTTTTAGCCAGGATGGTCTTGATCTCCTGACCTCGTGATCTGCCCACCTCGGCCTCCCAAAGTGCTAGGATTACAGGTGTGAGGCACTGTGCCCACCCCCGCCCTTTTTTTTTTTTTTTTTTTTTTGAGAGAGAGTTTTACTCTTGTTGCCCAGGCTGGAGTTCAATGGTGTGATCTTGGCTCATTGCAACCTCTGCCTCCCGGGTTCAAGTGATTCTCATGCCTCAGCTTCCTCAGTAGCTGGGATTACAGGCACACGCCACCACACCCAGCTAATTTTGTATTTTTAGTAGAATTGGGGTATCTCCATGTTGGTCAGGCTGGTCTGGAACTCCTGACCTCAGGTGATCTGTTCGCCTCGGCCTCCCAAAGTGCTGTGATTACAGGCATTAGCCACCGCACCCGGCAGAAATAGAATCTTATCTTATTGTTTCGTTTGCTCAAGTAGTGATATTTTGGGTAAGAAAATTAAATGCGAGGTATCTGACTTGAAGATAGACTACTATACTGAAAGCAAATTTCAGGGTGTTTTCAGATGCTTTTTTCTGTAGATTTAGATACAGATATAAGATAAGTAGATAGATAAACATATACAGCCAGGTGTGGTGCCTGTAATTCCATCACTTTGGGAGGCCGAGGCAGGTTCATCACCTATGGCCAGGAGTTCAAGACCAGCTGAGCCAACATAGTGAAACCCCGTCTCTACTGAAAATACAAAAATTAGCTGGGCATGGTGGTGTACACCTGCAATCTCAGCTACTAGGGAAGCTGAGGCACAAGAATTACTTGAGCCTGGAAGGTGGAGGTTGCAGTGAGCCATGATCACACCACTGCACTCTGGCCTGAGTGACAGAATGAGACTCTGTCTCAAAAAAAAAAAAAAGTACACGCACACACACACAAAGACACAACGTCATAAAAATGTGTATGTAATGTCCATTTGTGAGTATGTTTTGTAAAATACTCACAAATTAAAAGTCAGAGATTATGTCCCTATTCATGCTCCTCAAGACAGATGAATAGAATTTCATCAGGCAAATTTAATCAGCCAATGAGCCCAAATTGGGTGTTTTCAATCAGTCAATTAGCTCAGCCAAGGTGATTCTAGGAATCACCTTGAGCTATTAGCCAATTAGCTCAGCCCAAGTGATTCCATTTAGCCAATCAGCTCAGCCCAGGCAATCCCAATCAGTAAATTTGCTCAACCCAGGTGATTATGTTTAGCCAATCAACTCAACCCAGGTGATTCCAATCAGTAAATTAGCTCAGCCCAGGTGATTGCAAACAGCCAATTACTTCAGCCTTAACAATTCCAATCAGTCAATGAGATCAGCCCAGGTGAATCTAATTGGCCAATTAACTCAGCCTTGGTGATTCTAATGGTAACTGTCAGCTCATGTGATTTTAATTATGAAATTAGCTAAGTTCTAGAGAATCCAATCAGCCAGTTAGTTGAAACCCTGTGATTCCTATCAGTCAATTAGCTCAGTTCAGAAGTATCTAATTAACCAATTAGTTGATTCCAATAAGGCAATTAGTTCTGTACAGGTGGATCAAATCAGCTAATAATCTAAATAGTGACTGTAGATTCATTAAGAATGGTGGATGTATCAGGATGATGCTGGCCTCATAAAATGAGTTAGGGAGGATTCCCTCTTTTTCTATTGATTGGAAGAGTTTCAGAAGGATTGGTACCAGCTCCTCCTTGTACCTCTGGTAGAATTTGGCTGTGAATCCATCTGGTCCTGGACTTTTTTTGGTTGGTAAGCTATTGATTATTGCCTCAATTTCAGAGCCTGTTATTGGTCTATTCAGAGATTCAACTTCTTCCTGGTTTAGTCTTGGGAGGATGTATGTGTCGAGGAATTTATCCATTTCTTCTAGATTTTGTAGTTTATTTGTGTAGAAGTGTTTATAGTATTCTCTGATGGTAGTTTGTATTTCTGTGGGATGGGTGGTGATATCCCCTTTATCATTTTTTATTGCATCTATTTGATTCTTCTCTCTTTTCTTCTTTATTAGTCTTGCTAGCGGTCTATCAATTTTGTTGATCTTTTCAAAAAACCAGCTCCTGGATTCATTAATATTTTGAAGGGTTTTTTGTGTCTCTATTTCCTTCAGTTCTGCTCTGATCTTAGTTATTTCTTGCCTTCTGCTAGCTTTTGAATGTGTTTGCTCTTGCTTTTCTAATTCTTTTAATTGTGATGTTAGGACGTCAATTTTAGATCTTTCCTGCTTTCTCTTGTGGGCATTTAGTGCTATAAATTTCCCTCTACACACTGCTTTGAATGTGTCCCAGAGATTTTGGTATGTCGTGTCTTTGTTCTTGTTGGTTTCAAAGAACATCTTTATTTCTGCCTTCATTTCATTATACCCAGTAGTCATTCAGGAGCAGGTTGTTCAGTTTCCACATAGTTGAGCGGTTTTGAGTGAGTTTCTTAATCCTGAGTTCTAGTTTGATTGCACTGTGGTCTGAGAGACAGTTTGTTATAATTTCTGTTCTTCTACATTTGCTGAGGAGTGCTTTACTTCCAACTATGTGGTCAATTTTGGAGTAGGTGTGGTGTGGTGCTGAAAAGAATGTATATTCTGTTGATTTGGGGTGGAGAGTTCTGTAGATGTCTATTAGGTCTGCTTGGTGCAGAGCTGAGTTCAATTCCTGGATATCCTTGTTAACTTTCTGTCTCATTGATCTGTCTAATGTTGACAGTGGGGTGTTAAAATCTCCCACTATTATTGTGTGGGAGTCTTAAGTCTCTTTGCAGGTCACTAAGGACTTGCTTTATGAATCTGGGTGCTCCTGTATTGGGTGCATATATATTTAGGATAGTTAGTTCTTCTTGTTGAATTGATCCCTTTACCATTATGTAATGGCCTTCTTTGTCTCTTTTGATCTTTGTTGGTTTAAAGTCTGTTTTATCAGCGACTAGGATTGCAACCCCTGCCTTTTTCTGTTTTCCATTTGCTTGGTAGATCTTCCTCCATCCCTTTATTTTGAGCCTATGTGTGTCTCTGCATGTGAGATGGGTCTCCTGAATACAGCACACTGATGGGTCTTGACTCTTTATCCAATTTGCCAGTCTGTGTCTTTTAATTGGAGCATTTAGCCCATTTACATTTAAAGTTAATATTGTTATGTGTGAATTTGATCCTGTCATTATGATGTTACCTGGTTATTTTGCTCATTAGTTGATGCAGTTTCTTCCAGAGACACAACCAAAAATGAGAATTTTAGACCAATATCCCTGATGAACATCAGTGCAAAAGTCCTCAATAAAATACTGGCAAACCAAATCCAGCAGTACATCAAAAAGCTTATCCACCATGATCAAGTGGGCTTCATCCCTGGGATGCAAGGCTGATTCAACATATGCAAATCAATAAATGTAATCCAGCATATAAACAGAACCAAAGACAAAAACCACATGATTATCTCAATAGATGCAGAAAAGGCCTTTGACAAAAATCAACAACCCTTCATGCTAAAAACTCTCAATAAATTAGGTATTGATGGGATGTATCTCAAAATAATAAGAACTACCTATGACAAACCCACAGCCAATATCATACTGAATGGACAAAAACTGGAAGCATTCCCTTTGAAAACTGGCACAAGACAGGGATGCCCTCTCTCACCACTCCTATTCAACATAGTGTTGGAAGTTCTGGCCAGGGCAGTCAGGCAGGAGAAGGAAATAAAGGGCATTCAATTAGGAAAAGAGGAAGTCAAATTGTCCCTGTTTACAGGTGACATGATTGTATATCTAGAAAACCCCTTCATCTCAGCCCAAAATCTCCTCAAGCTGATAAGCATCTTCAGCAAAGTCTCAGGATACAAAATCAATGTACAAAAATCACAAGCATTCTTATACACCAACAACAGGCAGAGAGCCAAATCATGAGTGAACTCCCATTCACAATTGCTTCAAAGAGAGTAAAATACCTAGGAATCCAACTTACAAGGGACGTGAAGGACCTCTTCAAGGAGAGCTACAAACCACTGCTCAATGAAATAAAAGAGGATACAAACAAATGGAAGAACATTCCATGCTCATGGATAGGAAGAATCAATATCGTGAAAATGGCCATACTGCCCAAGGTAATTTATAGATTCAATGCCATCCCCATCAAGCTACCAATGACTTTCTTCACAGAATTGGAAAAAACTACTTTAAAGTTCATACGGAACCAAAAAAGAGCCCACATCGCCAAGTCAATCCTAAGCCAAAAGAACAAAGCTGGAGGCATCACGCTACCTGACTTCAAACTATACTACATGGCTACAGTAACCAAAACAGCATGGTACTGGTACCAAAACAGAGATATAGACCAATGGAACAGAACAGAGCCCTCAGAAATAATGTCACACATCTACAACTATCTGATCTTTGACAAATCTGACAAAAACAAGAAATGGGGAAAGGATTCCCTATTTAACAAATGGTGTTGGGAAAACTGGCTAGCCATATGTAGAAAGCTGAAACTGGATCCCTTCCTTACACCTTATACAAAAATTAATTCAAGATGGATTAAAGACTTAAATGTTAGACCTAAAACCATAAAAACCCTAGAAGAAAACCTAGGCAATACCATTCAGGACATAGGCATGGGCGAGGACTTCATGTCTAAAACACCAAAAGCAATGGCAACAAAAGCCAAAATTGACAAATGGGATCTAATTAAACTAAAGAGCTTCTGCACAGCAAAAGAAACTACCATCAGAGTGAACACACAACCTACAGAATGGGAGAAAATTTTTGCAACCTACTCATCTGACAAAGGGCTAATATCCAGAATCTACCATGAATTCAAACAAATTTACAAGAAAAAAACAAACAACCTCATCAAAAAGTGGGCGAAGGATATGAACAGACACTTCTCAAAAGAAGACATTTATGCAGCCAACAGACACATGAAAAAATGCTCATCATCACTGGCCATCAGAGAAATGCAAATCAAAACCACAATGAGATATCATCTCACACCAGTTAGAATGGCGATCATTAAAAAGTCAGGAAACAACAGGTGCTGGAGAGGATGTGGAGAAATAGGAACACTTTTACACTGTTGGTGGGACTATAAACTAGTTTAACCATTGTGGAAGTCAGTGTGGCGATTCCTCAGGGATCTAGAACTAGAAATACCATTTGACCCAGCCATCCCATTATTGGGTATATACCCAAAGGATTATAAATCATGCTGCTATAAAGACACATGCACACATATGTTTATAGCAGCACTATTCACAATAGCAAAGACTTGGAACCAACCTAAATGTCCAACAACGATAGACTGGATTAAGAAAATGTGGCACATATTTACCATGGAATACTATGCAGTCATAAAAAATGATGAGTTCATGTCCTTTGTAGGGACATGGATGAAACTGGAAACCATCATTCTCAGCAAACTATTGCAAGGACAAAAAACCAAACACCGCATGTTCTCACTCATAGGTGGGAACTGAACAATGAGAACACATGGACACAGGAAGGGGAACATCACACACCAGGGACTGTTGTGGGGTGGGGGGAAGGGGGAGGGATAGCATTAGGAGATATACCTAATGCTAAATGACGAGTTAATGGGTGCAGCACACCAACATGGCACCTGTGTACATATGTAACAAACCTGCACATTGTGCACATGTACCCTAAAACTTAAAGTATAAAAATAATTTTTAAAAAGCCTACTTAGAAAACAAAAACAAAAACAAATAAACAAACAAAAAGAATGGTGCAAGTAAATGGCACTTTTTTACACTGAGAAGAAAAGCAGGGCCTGGACATGGTAATCTGGTCATAAAGCATTACATTGCTTTATTGTCAGCTTATTTCCAAGAACTTGCCTTTGAAAGTGAAGCTTTATGTTTCACTAAACATCATTGTATGGCTGTGTTCTGTTTTGGGTTCCTACTGTGCCATAAAATAGACTAGGAAGTCCACATCTGCATTCCTAGTATATACTAAGGTATTAAAAATGTCATTTGGTGAACATCTTGTATATTAATAAACGTTTACATAACTGTACTTATATAATTCTGTGTGTGTTTATCTGTCTACCTATATCCAGATGTATCCATCTTTGCATCTATATTCACAAAAAATAAAGATGTAGAAGGTGAAAGTGTTGATCACTACTGATATCAATAGTAATATACAAAGATAATTCCACAGAGTTATAAAATTTTCTGTCCTATAAAATACACCTAGAATACTACTCAAATGGATTCTAAATCCATTGGCATTTAACTTTTACAAAGTATTTTTATTTTTATTTTTATTGAGACTGAGTCTCTCTATGGCCAGGCTGGAGTGCAGTGGCGCAATGATCTCGGCTCACTGCAACCCCTGCCTCCTGGGTTCAAGCGATTCTCCTGCCTCAGCCTCCCCAGTAGCTGGGATTAAAGGCACCCACCATCATGCCTGGCTAATTTTTGTATTTTTGTAGAGACAGGGTTTCACCATGTTGGCCAGGCTGGTCTCGAACTCCTGACCTCAGGTGATCCACCCACCTCAGCCTCCCAAAGCAGTAGGATTACAGGCATGAGCCACTGCACCCAGCCTAAAACAGGGTCTTTATGGTAATGGGAAGAAAGTCTAGGTCTCTCTTCAGAAGATAGAGTGTGATACTGAAAGCAAATATAAAGGTAGATGGTGTCTGGCCACATTTCTATGAAATAATAGTGAACATGCAATGAGCTTCCAAAGGTGACTCTTACTGACTTGACCAAAGTTTATTTTATCAGGGAGGCTAGGCCCGCTGGTTTCAGGTATTTTCAAATTTTCTAGCTGAATGGACAGAATCCCACTGGGCTGGTTTGGTGAGACCCAAAATTAAGAGAACCTGAGTTCCAGGTTAGTAGGACATTTTCACACTTACCAAAAATATGCGATGTGGTGTGTAGCTTGAATCAAACAAATATTTATTGAACTAATTGGCTAATTAGATTTACCTGTCCTGGAGAAAGAGAAAATGCAAATGACCTCTAGCATAGTTTACTTTAGGGGTTTCTTTTTGTATATGTAAATATAGAATAAGACAGGTAGATAGATAAACATATCAACACAGAATAGATTACATGGGTCTGTCTACATAATGCAATGTCCATTTATGCATCTGTCTTGTAAAATAGCTTAAAAAAAGAGAAGTAGGCCAGAGGTTATTGTTTTCTACCCCTGATGCCCAGGTGAATTCAATAAGCCAATTAGCACAGCCCAGGTGCTAGCAAAAAGCCAATTAGCTTAGCTTGGGAGGATATAATAAGCCAACTAGCTAAATTGAAAAACAGAGATTAAGTCAGGCCCAAAATTGTGAATGTGAAAATCACAGGCATACTGGGAGAAGAAATGCAGGGCCCTAAAATTCCAAGCTGGACATAAAACCTTAAATGGCAGTACTGAAAGCTTATTTCCCAGGCCATGCCCATAAGACATATAGGTGAGAATTAAGCATAGGAGACATATAAGTGAGAATTAAGTTTTCATCCTTGTCCTCAAAATTGACTGGTGTATTGAAAATGTCTCTTGATGAACATCTTGGGTATACATAAATATTTACATAGAAGAACATATAATTCTGTTTATATATATTTATCGATCTACCTGTGTATTACTACATCTAGATGTCAAGGATGTTCTTTTTTTAGTCTGGTGATGACAGAAGAAGAGGTAAATTAGCCTCAGCTTATAGACCCTCACCCAAATTTGAAAATGCTAAATAATTATCTTTAAAATGTTTATTATTTAAAGAGTTCGGTTTAAAACACAAAACAAGGCCAGGTGCAGTGGTTCATGCCTGTAATCCCAGCACTTTGGGAGGCCGAGGCAGGCAGATAACCTGAGGTCGGGAGTTCAAGACCAGCCTGACTGACATGGAGAACCCTGTCTCTACTGAAAATACAAAATTAGCTGGGTGTGGTGGCACATGCCTGTAATCCCAGCTACTAGGGAGGCTGAGGCAGGAGAATCGCTTGAACCCAGGAGGCGGAGGTTGCAGTGAGCCAAGATCAAACAGTAAAAAGTTTTGTCTTAAAAATCTTTTAATTATTACTTTGGGTAAATGAATGACTGTTTTTTAATAGTGACCTGTGATCCCATTTTGGTCAAGTATTTTAACGCTTTGACATACTTGGAAGGCTTCCCAAAATTAAAATTCAGCTTAAAAATTGTGTGTATTTGACCCCTAGCATTTGAATGCTACAGAGGGCAAATGCAGCATCCAAAAGAGTGATAAACAGAATTATTTGATATGTTAAATTACATGGAAAGCATTGTCAAATTAAAAAGAATGTTTGACCTTCTTCAACTTATATTTTAATAAATGTTATAATATTTATTCCAAAATTATATGAAATATCTAAAAATGTAATATATCTGACTATATGCTATTAGTCATAATTATGGTTATTATGATAAATTATTGTAGGCCACGGGTATAATCATTTTTTTCATTTATTTCTTCATAACCATTTAAATTCATTTCCACAGTTAATGGTTTAATTCTGATGTAGTTTTTAAAAATTTCAAAAGCACATAAAATCCTAGAGGAGCGTGTCTTTAAAGAGGTTCATGAGCCAGGCACGGTGGCTGATGTCTGTAATCCCAGCCCTTTGGGAGGCCGAGGCAGGCGGATCATGAGGTCAAGAGATCGAGACCATCCTGGCCAACATGGTGAAACCCCGTCTCTATTAAAAATATAAAAATTAGCTGGGCATGGTGGTGGGTGCCTGTAGTCCCAGCTACTCAGGAGGCTGAGGCAGGAGAATCGCTTGAACCTGGGAGGCAGAGGTTGCAGTGAGCCAAGATCACACCATTGCGCTCCAGCCTGGGTGACAGAGCGAGACGCCATCTCAAAAAAAAAAACACACACACACACACAAAAGGTTCATGAAAAGATGGAAAGGGTCCACACAAATTGAGTACAGGTTTCTGATAATTTTAGGATCATATTATTTGGACTGGCTAAAAATTGTGAGAATTTGAATGAAGAGATAGACTTTTAAGAAACTGTGAGCCCAGGCCAGGTGTGGTGGCTCACACCTGTAACCCCAGCACTTTGGGAGGCCAAGGCATGTGGATCACCTGAGGTCAGGAGTTCGAGACTAGCCTGATCAACATGGAGAAACCCCTTCCCTACTAAAAATACAAAATTTGCTGGGCATGGTGGCGCATGCCTGTAATCCTAGCTGCTCGGGAGGTTGAGGGAGGAGAATTGCTTGAGGCCAGGAGGCGGAGGTTGGGGTGAGCCGAGATCGTACCATTTCCAGCCCAGGCAACAAGAGCGAAACTCCATCTCAAAACAAAACAAAACAAAACCAAAAACAAACAAACAAAACTGTGAGCCCAGACAAGACAAAAATTAATTGAATATTAGAAAAATACTCTGCCACATTTTTAAAGTTATATCAGCCAGTATGGAAATTTTTTAGATATGCTATTTAAATCAACTCTGTGGTTCAAGTCAAATTACCTATGATAACCTCTCAGGTATTAGTGCTGTGCACCTAAATTGGGGAAAGAAACCTTGTATTTAAGAAGACATAAACTTAATATTAAGTGTGGACTCATGGGGAATATAGGCAGCCACTTGATTTTTTTCTGAGTTTTTTTTTAAAATTAAATTAAAACTTTTTTTGAGATGGAGTTTCACTCTTGTCACCCAGGCTGGGGTGCAATGGCATGATCTTGGCTCACTGCAACCTCCACCCCCCAGGTTCAAGCAATTCTCTTGTCTCAGCCTCCCAAGTAGCTGGGATTTCAGGTGGCCACCACCACACCCGACTAATTTTTGTATTTTTAGTAGAAATGGGGTTTCACTGTGGTGGCCAGGCTGGTCTTGAACTCCTGTCCTCGTGATCTGCCTGCTGCAGACTCCGAAAGTGCTGGGATTACAGGCGTAAGCAACCGTGCCACCCCCTGTTCCTGAGTTCTTAAACTTTCCATTATTAAAAGCTCTGCATTTCACTACTCTTCACAGAAGAGATAAAATAATCTAGATTAAATATAAATTGAATGTGTGTGTGTGTGTGTGTGTGTGTGTGTGTGTGTGTGGTGACCATTCTAAATTACTACACTAGGTTAACGCGAATTTTTTTTGTCAAACTTATAATCCTTGGAAGACAATTAAAAGTTGGGCCGGGGGCCGTGCCTCACGCCTGTAATCCCAGCACTTTGGGAGGCTGAGGCGGGCGGATCATGAGGTCAGGAGTTCGAGACCAGCCTGGCCAACTTGATGAAACTCCATCTCTACTAAAAATACAAAAATTAGCCCAGCATGGTGGCGGGCGCCTGTAATCCCAGCTACTCGGGATGCTGAGGCAGGAGAATCGCTTGAAACTGGAAGGCGTATGTTGCAGTTAGCCAAGATTGCGCCACTGCACTCCAGCCTGGGCAAGAAGAGTGAAACTTCGTCTGAAAAAAAAAAGGACAATTAAAAGTTTATGTATGTTTCCGCTACCTCATGGGCCACTTCAACATTTATACAGAGAGTGTCTTTTTTTTTTTTTTTTTTTTTTTGAGACAGAGTCTCGTTCTGTCGCCCAGGCTGGAATGCAGTGGAGCAATCTCAGCTCACTGCAACCTCGACCTCCCAGGTTCAAGCGATTCTTCTGCCTCGGCCTCCCGAGTAGCTGGGACTACAGGCACGTGCCACCAAGCCTAGCTAATTTTTGTATTTTTAGTAGAGATGGGGTTTCACCATATCGGCCAGGCTGGTCTTGATCTCCTGACATCAGGTGATCCGCCCACTTCGGCCTCCCAAAGTGCTGGGATTACAGACGTGAGCACCGGGCAGACAATTGCGCGCCTGGTATTTGTCTTTTTTTTTTTGAGATGGAGTTTTGTTCTTGTTGCCCAGGCTGGAGTGCAATGGCGCGATCTCGGCTCACCGCAACCTCCGCCTCCTAGGTTCAAGCGATTCTCCTGCCTCAGCCTCTCGAGTAGCTGGGATTACAGGCATGGTCCACCATGCCCGCCTAATTTTTTGTATTTTTTAGTAAAGACAGAGTTTCTCCATGTTGGTCAGGCTGGTCTCGAATTCCCGCCCTCAGATGATCTGCCCTCATCAGCAGCTTCCCAAAGTGCTGGGATTATAGGTGTGAGCCACCGTGCCTGGCAGGCAATTGTCATTTTTAATGCATGTTTTCTGCTAGTATAAAAGCTTTCTGATGCAAGAAGGCTGATGTTATAACGGTAGCTAAAAGGATACTAAGAATTTTTTTTCCTCATGGAACATTTCTGAAAAGTTTTCCAATGACAAAGATACTTATTTCACTATAAAAGTTATAAAACTGTTAAATAAGTTATTACAGATACAATAGTATTGAGCAAAGCTAACTAAATTTACTAGATTGCTTTTGTATTGCAACTGATGACAGATCCACTTAGAGTGGAAAAAATGTGTTGACCCTTATAAAAGTCATTTCAAGACCTATGCACCTAATAATAGAACGTCATGTATCATCTGCTGCTGAAGTCTGACATTACTAAATGTGGCAAGGCTCTAATGCATTATGGCAAAGCATATTTTCACAGAGTAAAGAAAACTTTTTTTTTTTGACAGTCTCACTCTGTCACCCAGGGTTCAGTTGTGTGATCTCAGCTAACTGCAACCTCCGCCTCCTGGGTTCAAGTGATTCTCATGCCTCACCCTCCTGAGTAGCTGGGATTACAGGTGTGTGCCACCACACTCTACTAATTTTTCTGTTTTTAGGCTAGGCTGGTCTCATACTCCTGGCCTCAAGTGATCCACCTGACTTGGCCTCCCAAAGTGCTGCGATTACAGGCATGAGCCACTGCATCCATCCAGAAAAGCTTTTAATAGTCTACTGACAGGGAACAGGAAAACCTTTTATAATCTAGAAAAAAAATATTGAATCTGCTTGCCATCTACACTGTAGCAAGACTTTGGGACTTTAAACTTGGGTTCATAACCTTACAACTCAAAGGGGGCCCTCTAAACTCTTGTAATCATATTGGAGATCTTAATTGGAGATCTTGAGGTAAAGCTAACCAGAGAAGTTTCTCCTCAAAAGCAGATGGCAATCTTGATGTAGATAGCTTTTTCCGCAAGATCAAAAATGAGGACATCTCTGATATCATGACACTCTTAGTTCACAGTTTCTTTTTTATGACTGTATACACAACAAAAATAAAAAAGGGATCTCTTGTGTGCTCTCATGGGGTATACTTATATATGTAAATAATTTTGCAGCCAACCTTATGTATGAACAAACTTATGTCTTGATAGGTAAAAGATGAAGGGCCAGTGTGGGTGAGAAATTTTAATGGGAAATTTGTTGCCTCATAATATCAGAAACAGTATATTGGTCCACTGCTCTTGGAGCAATATTAAGTTAAAGAGAAACTTATTCAGAATAAGTTAAAGAGCATTGCCAGGAGGCCATTACCCTTCTGAGTGGCCATGATTTGTTACATCTTTTTTTTCAATGGCTTAGAGTAAATGAGGCAATGATTAGAAATTTATCTTCCATAATAGGCTCTATAGCAGATTCTACTGTAAAGGCTATAGTTACACAATAGACTTTAAATTTTTTTTGAAAGTTGTGCTAAATAACAGAATTTATCCAGTTTACTTACTGGATAAACAGAGAAGTATCTATGCAGTTGGTAGTATTTGTAGCTGCACATGGAGAAATACATCGAGTATTACAGAGATTCAGTTGTAGGGAATTAATAACACTGTTTGGTTGAAATGAGTAGACCATTTATCTAGCTAATTATTTGATCTATTTAATCTTAGTTGGTTGGTTCCTGGGGAACTTTGTTAAAAAGCATACTTCAGGCCAGGCACGGTGGCTCACCCCCATAATCCCAGCACTTTGGGAAACTGAGGCAGGTGGATCACCTGAGGTCAGAAGTTTGAGACCAGCCTGGCCAACATGGTGAAACCCCGTCTCTACTAAAAATACAAAAATTAGCTGAGTGTGGTGATACACGCCTGTAATCCCAGCTACTTGGGAGGCTGAGGCAGGAGAATTGCTTGAACCCAGGAGGCAGAGGTTGCAGTGAGCCGAGATGGTGGCATTGCACTCCAGCCTGGGTGGCAAGAGCGAGACTTTGTCTCAAAAAAAAATAAAAATAAAAACAAAAAAAACCATACTTCAAACCCTTGATATTATTTTCCTGATAGTCAAAATAGTAGTCTCCCTACTGCACTCTATTCTCTCAAAAGTTATAACTCTTTGCATGCAGTCATCTCTAGAATGTCAAGTGGTCTCTCATTAACTGGAATGATGAAAACTTGAAGATGTATTTGACCATGAGAACACCATAACCTATGAATGACCTCATAAGAATGGAAACCAAAAATAATGGAAATTGAGAGTGACACTAAGACGCTGAGTTTTGGTGACACTGTGACCCATGTGAAAACTTAATCAACAGGGGGGAACTTTTTAAACAAAATTATTGGAGGCCATCATTCTGGACTGAGCTTGTTCACTAGGCCCAAACAGACCAAACCAAACCAAAATGCAGTCATTCATGTTAAATGTGACATAGTCAAACTGAAAATTTAAAGAAATAGGTAGATTCTAAAAGTGGCCAGGTCTTGTTTTTCTTTGGTAAACAGCAGATTTCAATACAAGGTGGTCTCCTCTACTGTAATCCTTTTAAAAAATAATAACCTGAAGTACTTGTTTTCACTTTACAAAACCCACAGTTCTCCTATTTTACAGTGGAATTTAAGACTAAATAAGTACATTTTTGATGGTGACAAAGTAATATCAATGTCTAAAGTTTTGGTTTATTTCTCAAAATTGAGAAGATAACCAAAAGGGAGATATTGTTAAATTAATTATAGCCTAAATTTGACCCTTTTATGTTTAATTTTGGTCAATAGGTTTTTCTGTACATAGTAAACTAAAACCTAGCTGAATATGTAAATAGATTGTAAACTATTCTTGTACCAACCACTGTGTTTTTGCCAATAAAAGAACATCAACTGTTCAAACCATATTCAAATAAGGCAAATCCCAAGCTGTAATAAATCTGGCTGTTTCTGTACCTCACTTCCATTTTCTGTATGTCACTTTGCTTTTTCTGTACATAAATCTTTTTTACCGTGTGGCTGTGCTGGAGCCTCTCTGAGCCTACTCCAGACCCACGGGCTGCTTAATTTGCAAATTATTCTTTGCTCAATTAAACTATGTTAAACTTAATTTCTCTGAAGTTTTTTTTTTAAAGTTTTCAAATGTTTTGTATGATAAAAAATAAGTGATGTGTTGTTGGGCTTTCATTATCTAAAATAAGTTATGGTTCCCAAATTATTCTATATCAGCTATGTCAGCTACTTTTTCCAAGTTATTCCATGTTCTTTCAAAATGCTTTTGCAATTTCTTTTTTGTTTTTTTGTTTTGTTTTGTTTGAGATAGAATCTCACTCTATCACCCAGGCTGGAGTGCAGTGGTGTAATCAATCATGGCTTAATGCAGCCTCCACTTTCCAGTCTTAAACAATCCTCCTATCCTAGACGCTTGAGTATCATCATGCCTGGTTAATTTTTTAAATTTCTTTTATTGAGACAGGATCTTACTATGTTACCCAGGCTGCACTTGTACTCCTGAGCTTGTGATTCTCCCATCTCAGCCTCCCAAAGTGTTAGGATTACAGATGTGAACCGCCATGTGCTTCAGTAATTTCTTGAGATTATTCCCAACAATAAACAGTACTGTATGGGCACAAATCTAAAAGCAATCTGGCTTCTATTTTTGAAGGGTCACTCTCCAGGATTTTAAGAGTCTAGGGCAGCTACCTGAGTAGTGTGATCCATGGAGGTACATAGGCTTTGGAGTCAGACAGATTTGATCCAGAGTCCCAGCCCAGCCACTTAGTAGCTGTGGGTGTTTGGACAATTTCTTGATGTGGAAGAGTTCTATAGACCACACATGCAGAAAAAGCAGAATCAGCTGGGTGCGATGGCTCACGCCTGTGATTCCTGCTCTTTGGGAGGCCAAGGAGGGCGGATCATGAGGTTAGGAGATCGAGACCATCCTGGCCAACATGGTGAAACCCTGTCTCTACTAAAAATACAAAAATTAGCTGGGTGTGGTGGCACGGGCCTGTAATCCCAGCTACTCAGGAGGCTGAGGCACAAGAATCACTTGAACCCAGGAGGTGGAGGTTGCAGTGAGCCAAAATGGCGCTGTCTCAAAACAAACAAACAAACAGCAGAATGATACTGATTGCAAATATGGTAGCAATTTTTCATCCCTCCTGTATTCATGTCCATTGTCAGGTGCTTTTACAGCCATTCCCATCAAGATTCAGAATCTATTTTCCAAACACTTGATCTGGCTGGCCTTATTTGCTCAGGGCAGTAGAAACCTGGGAACATGACAGTGTGTTAGTTTGGGGCCTAGGCTCAAACAGTTTTGACTACTTCTGTTTTTCTTTTCGCTCTCTGTTTTTTTCTTTTTTTGAGAAGGAGTCTTTCTCTGTCACCCAGGCTGGAGTGCAGTGGTGTGATCTTGGCTCACTGCAACCTCCACCTCCCAGGTTCAAGCAATTCTCCTGATTCAGCCTCCCAAGTAGCTGAGACTACAGGTGTGTATCACCACACTGGACTAATTTTTGTATTTTTAGTAGAGACAGGGTTTCACCATGTTGGCCAGGCTGGTCTTGAATTCCTGACCTAAGGTGGTCGCCCGCCTTGGCCTACTAAAATTCTGGGATTACAGGTGTGAGCCACCATGCCTGTCCTGCTTCTGTTTTTCTTTCAGAATGCTGCCATCTTCATGAAACAAGCCCATATTAGCCAGCTGGAGGATAAGATACCACGGGGAGGAGAAGCAAGGTGCCTCTGTTGACAGCCCCAGAAGCAGAAGCTCACCCCTAGAAGCACAGCTGCCTTCCTAATCAATGAGCAGCTCATGACACATGTCTGAGGGAGCTCAACTGAGACCAGAAGAATGGCCCCACTGAGTCCAGCCTAAATGGCTGAGCAGCTCAATTATGAGCTAATCAGTTTTGGATGGTTTGTTATGCTGCATAGCTAACTAATATGTGCACCCAGTGCAGATAAAATTCTAAGATTTAATGCCAGGTTGATTATTAGTTACCTTCTAATGGTGGGCACCATAAAAGTACTGATATTTTTCCCCATTTAAAGTTAGATGTCTTGTAAGATAATGTTGAGAAATGCAGAAATATGGCTGGGTGTGGTAGCTCCTGCCTGTAATCCCAGCACTTTGGGAGGCTGAGGCAGGCGGATCACCTGAGTTCAGGAGTTCAAGACCAGCCTGACCAACATGGAGAAACCTCATCTCTACTAAAAATACAAAAAATTAGCTGGGTGTGGTGGTGCATACATGTAATCCCAGCTACTCCTCGGGAGGCTGAGGTAGGCTCAGCCCGGGAGGCAGAGGTTGCTGTGAGCTGAGATCATGCCATAGCACTCCAGCTTGGGCAACAAGAGCAAAACTGCATCTCAAAAAATAAAGAAAGAAAGAAAAGAAATGCAGAAATACATGTGGACATGTGGCATGTATGCATGTGATTGGTGCTTATATTTACACAGTTTCCCACACGAGGAGAAAACAGATAACCACAGCCAACTATTAGAATCAAGGCCAAATAGCAAAATAAGCTTGCCTTTAATCTATTTTCTTTCTATGTAAACATTAAAGGTCCAGACTATGAACAGATCTGAAGACAAAGAGTTTTCTTCTCCTATGGCCCCATCATCCCTTGTTCATTGTCTGTTCTCTCAAAGAAAGGTGGGCAACAGGTGGTAAGCAGTGGTTTACCTGTGGTTATTTCATTCCTGCTGCCCTCAGGTGTAGTGTTGATTGAGGTCTTTGGTTCACTCTTTATTTTTATTTTTTAGTCAGGTCGTTTGTTTTACTGGTGTGGAGTTTGAAAATTATTTTTATATTTTGGATAGCAATCCTTACCAGATATACCTTTTGCAAATATTTTCTTCCATACTGTTTTCATTCTTCTTCTCATTCTCTTTATAGTGTCTTTCACAGAGCAAAAATGCTTAATTTTGGTAAATTTGATATCAATTTTTTACTTTCAGAAAATAAACTTTTGGTATCTTATCTAAATTATAATTGCTAAATCCAGGATCATCTAGATTTTCTGCTAATTACATTCTAGGAATTTTAGAGTTTTGTATTTTAAATTTAGGTCTGTGGCCCACTTGTGTTAAGTTTTGTGAGGATGTAATGTTTGTGATTCATGCTTTTGTATGTGGATGTCCAATTGTTTTAGCATCATTTGTTGAAAGGATTCTCTTGGATGCATTGTATTGTCTTTAGTCTTTTATCAAAGATTCATTCAGTATATTAATATGGGCTTACCTCTGGGCTCTGCATTCATTCCCTCAACTGATTTGTCTACCCTTTTACCAATATCACACTCTCTTGATTACCGTAGCTTTATATTTAATCTTGAAGCTGAGTAGTGTCTCAATCATCCAATTTTATTATTCTCCTACAATATGGTGTTGGCTATTCTAGGTCTTTTGCCTCTACATATAAACTTATTCTAGGGTTTTGCTTCTACATATAAACTTTAGAATCAGTTTGTCAATAGACCCAAAAGAAGTTCATGGAATTTTTGTTTAAGGTTGTAGTGCATCATATAACAAGCTAGGATGGACTGACATCTTGACAATATGGAGTATTTGCATTTATGATCATGTTGTATCTTTCGCCTACTTGCTTCTTCTGATTTCTTTCATTAGATAAAAGTATTTCTTTTCTTTTTTTTTGAGACAGAGCCTTGTGCTGTCCCCCAGGCTGAAATGCAGTGATGTGGTTTTGGCTCACTGCAACCTCCACCTCCTGGGTTCAAGTGATCATTCTGCCTCAGCCTCCCAAGTAGCTGGGACTACAGGCATGTGCCACCATGCCGGGCTAATTTTTGCATTTTTAGTAGAGATGGTGTTTCACCATGTTGGCTGGTCTTGAACTCCTGACCTCAAGTGATCCTCCCCGCTCGGCCTCCCAAAGTTCTGGGATTACAGACATGAGCCGCCAGGCCCAGCCAGATAAAAGTATTTCTTAGACTACAGAGAAATACTTCTACATTGAACAATGGAAAATAATGAATGCAATATTTTACACATAACAAGTCATCTGTGCACACCAGATGTTTAATCACAAACAGGAGGGTCAGAGAAATATACAAACACCCAAGAAATACTGTGAAACTCAAAAACCAGCAACTGTGTCTGAGGTATCTGCCTTTTGTTATAGCAAGGTGCCTGTCACTCCTACCAAGAACTTCCAGATTGTGTGAAGGATTCTGGCACTTCTGGCCTTCTTTAGCCCTTGCTCTCATTTGACTTTTTGGTCTGTGCCTCTCGATGTTAGCCAGAAAATTCTTCTTCATTACTGTCTTGGAAACCAATTTCTAACAAATAAAAAATTTCAGGTTGGGCATGGTAACCCATGCCTGTAATCCCAGCACTTTGGGAGGCTGAGGTGGGCAGATCACTTGAGGTCAAGAGTTCAAGAACAGCCTGGCCAACATGGTGAAACCCTATCTCTACTAAAATTACATGGCACGGTGGGCATGGTGGTGCATATCTGTAGTCCCAGCTACTTGGGAGGCTGAGGCAGGAGAATCGCTTGAACTCAGGAGGCGGAGGTTGCAGTGAGCCAGAGATTGCACCACTGCACTCCAGCCTGGTTGACAGAGTGAGACTCTGTCTCAAAAAACAAACAAACAAATAATTCTAGTATAGGCATAAAACATCTTTTCATTTACATTGTAGCACATCCTCTTAAGATTAGTTTCATTTCTTATAACAAAGAATCTTTATTTGTTTCAATTTTTTTTGTAAACAAGATCTCACTTTGTCACCTAGGCTGTAGTGCAGTGCTGTGATTATAGCTCACTGTAGCCTGGAACTCCTGAACTCAGGTGATCCTCCTGCCTTGGCCTCCTGAGTAAGTGGGACTACAGTTGTGTGTCAACATGCCCTATTATTATTATTATTATTTTTATAGAGACAAGGTCTCCCTATGTTGCCCAGTCTAATCTCAAACTCCTGGCCTGAAGTGATACTCCTGTCATGGCCTCCTGAAGTTCTGGGATTATTGGCGTGAGCCACCATGTCCTGCCAAATTTCTCCAAAAACATTTTTCAAAAAAAAAAGTGTGCTGTCTTCTGTTGGTTTCATATTAGAATATAGGTTTTATAGAGTATAACCTATATAGAGTATAGGTTATATAGAGTATAGGTTATATAGAGTATACAGGTTATATAGAATATAGGTTATATAGAGTATCCTACTTTGAAGCAGACCCATTCCAGAGTTTACACAAAGTTGTCCTTTCTGAACTGCTTTAAGACAATTACCTCATGTGGGACAAGGGCATGGGGGAGTCCCACAGAAAATTTACCAAATGAAAATAATTACTGAAACAATATGTGCCTATTCCCAAACAGAGCAAGAGTGTCTGTTGTAGATGGTCAACCTTTGCAGACAGTAGTAACATCTACATTCACCAAGAGACATACTGTGCACTCTGAGAACAGGTTACAATGTGTATTGAGTCAGGAGAGACTCATCCATCAGACCATAGCCAAAGACAATCAAATATTAAACCTCTTCCCTGCACATGTGGAAACATTAAATGTGCAAAAATAAAGCATTGGGAGACAAGGTCCTCACTGCATATATGTGGGCTTTAGTCTCCAGGGAGACACATTGAGCTCACATCTCCTATTTCACTACTGCTGCATCTGTCATACACTACATTTCATATATATTTCATACTATTTTTGAATTTTATATTCCCTTGGGTCTTTCAATCTGTTCATAAATTAAAACTACACTGTTTTACTTTTAAATTCCTTATAACACATGACAGAATATGTCACTTCACTTTTTATGCCTTTTATGAATATCTTTATTCATTTATTCTTCTTTGAAGTAAAAGTTCTATTTTCAGAACACAATAAAATGGTGTCTCTGTTGGATTTAAACTCAATTTTTAAACTGATTAAAAGATCATGGCCAGGCATGGTGGCTAATGCCTGCAATCCCAGCACTTTGGGAGGCCAAGGTAGGGGATCAGGAGGTCAGGAGATTGAGACCATCCTGGCTAACATGGTGAAACCCCGTCTCTACTAAAAATACAAAGAATTAGCCGGGTGCGGTGGCGGGCACCTGTAGTCCCAGCTACTCGGGAGGCTGAAGCAAGAGAATGGCGTGATCCCGGGAGGTGGAGCTTGCAGTGAGCTGAGATCTCGCCACTGCACTCCAGCCTGGGCGACAGAGCCAGACTCCATCTCAAAAATTAAAAAAAAAAAAAAAAAAGAAAGAAAGAAAAAAAAAAGTCATTGACCCAATATTGTTGAATCTTCCTTCCCAAACGTGTATTGCCACTATTTTCATTTTTACAAATCTGTTATTCATGTTTTTCAGAAATATTTTATGCTAAATCCTTACTAATTTTTTAAAAATATAAATTTCTAGGCTGGGCACGGTGGCTCATGCCTGTAATCCCAGCACTTTGGGAGGCTGAGGCAGGCAGATCATGAGGTCAGGAGTTCGAAACCAGCCTGGTCAATATGGTGAAACCCCGTCTCTACTAAAAATACAAAAATTAGCTGAGCATGATGGCGTGCGCCTGTAGTCCCAGCTACTTGGGAGGCTGAGGCAGAAGAATTGCTTGAACCTGGGAGGTGGAGGTTGTAGCCGAGATCACGCTGCTGTACTCCCACCTAGGCAACAGAATGAGACTCCGTCTCAAAAAAATAGATAGATAGATAGATAGATAGATAGATAGATAGATAGATATAATTTTCTGTAGAATTCTGGTAATGTCTTTTTTTTATATCTATGAACATGAAAACATGACATTCTTATTGGTTTCAATTATTTGACTAATTTGTTGGTGGATTTCCAAATGCTAAATCTCACCTGCATTTCTGGCATAAAGTACACTGGAATATAGGCCGGGCGTGGTGGCTCATGCCTGTAATCCCAGCACTTTGAGAGGCCAAGGTGGGCGGATCACAAGGTCAGGAGGTTGAGACCATATGGGCCAACATGGTGAAACCTCATCTCTACTAAAATACAAAAAATTAGCCGGGGGGGTGGTGTGCACCTGTAATCCCAGCTATGCAGGAGGCTGAGGCAGGGGAATTGCTTGAACCTGGGAGGTGGAGGTTGCAGTGAGCTGAGATTGTGCCACTGCACTCTAGCCTGGGAGACAGAGTGAGAACTATATATTTCTAAATATTCAGTTTGGTCATATTAATTATATTGACATTGTTATACAACATATCACTAGAATGTTTTTATCTTGCAAAGCTAAATCTCAATACACATTAAACAGCTACCAATTCTTCCCATTTTGTAGCACTCTTCAAACACCACTCTGTGTTGGGTTTTTTTTGTTTTTTTTCTTTTTTGAGACAGAATTTCGCTCTTGTTGCCCAGGCTGAAGTGCAATGGAGTGATCTCGGTTTACTGCAACCTCTGCCTCCCGGGTAGCTGGGATTACAGGCATGTGTCACCACAGCCAGCTAATTTTGTATTTTTAGTTGAGAAGGGGTTTCGACATGTTGGCCAGGCTGGCTTCAAACTCCTGACCTCAGGTGATCAGCCCACCTCGACCTCCTAAAGTGTTGGGATTACAGGCGTGAGCCACTGCACACGGCCTCTTGTTTTCTCTTTTTAAGAGTATAACTACTTTATCTCATATAATCTCTGTCTTTCTGTGGCTGGCTCATTTTATTTTGCATAATGTCATCAATATTTATCTTAATAGTTGTTAGAATATCTTCTAATTTTTGAAAACTGAATGAGATTCCACTGTTTTATATCTACTGAATGATTTGGTGACAGAAATTTGCTTTGTTTTTACCTACTGGCTTTCACTAACAATGCTACAGTAATTATGTGAAAGTTAATATATGTGCTGCATTCTGTTTTATTAGTCTACTTTTTCACCTTCATACTTATACCAAATTGTTTTAATTCTGTAGCTGTTTGATGTGTTTTGAAATCAGAAATTGTAATGCCTCCAACATTGTTCCTTTTTTTTTAAAGATTTTTGGGTACTTTATTGTCTCTTTTGGATTTGCTGTTTTTATTCAAAAATGCAATGAGAAATTTGAAAAACATTGCATTAAATCTGTAGATTAAATTGAACAGTATAGACATCTTCACAATATTAATAATTTCTTTTTCAATTGGTTGTTTTTGAGATGGAGTTAAATTCACCCACCTCGGCCTCCCAAAGTGCTAGGATTACAGGCATGAGCAACTGCATCCAGCCTAGTTATTTCAACAAGTGCATGCTCAAGAGTGTGTTGTATAATTTCTATATATTTGTAAATTTGTCAATTATTTATATTATTGTTTTATTCTCTAATTCCATTTTTGTCATAGAAAGTAACCTATAAAATTTCAGTTTTATAAAATGTGTTAAGACTTTGTTTTTGACCTAACAGGTGGTCTATAAAGAGGAATATTGTATGAGCTGTTGAGAAGGCTGTGTATCCTGATGTTGTTGAGGAGTGTTCTCTGTACCTTCATTAGAAATTATTGTTTTTTACTGTCTTCTCGTCCTCTGTTCCCTTACTAATATTCTGTCTTGTTTTATTATTATTACAGAAAGTGGGATATGGAAATATCCTACTATAATTATATTGCTCTATCTGGTTTATTCAGTTTTGTTAGTATTTGCTTTATACATTTGAAACCCTAATTTGAAACACACACACATACACAAAAATACACACGTTGTATAAACAAATTTGTCATAGGTTCCCAGTGGATTAATCTATATATCATTTAATGTTCTTCTTTGTCTTTTTGAAATTTTGACTTAAAGTATATTTTATAAAATATAACAGTTTTTGACTTAAGATGTAGCTTGTGTAATACTATTTTGACCTCTTCTGCTCTGATTTTGTTAATATTTAAATGAAATTTCTACTTCATCTTGCCACTTTCAGTCTTTTTTTGTCATCTAAACTATTGTAGAAAGGCAAGTTGAATCTTGATTTAAAAATTTTTTAAAAATCTTTTTATTGAAAGTATGTCTCTTGACTGGAAAGATAATTATATATATTTAAATAGTTTTCTGAAAGAGAACAAGTTACTTTATTATAAAGAACAAGTTATTTTATTAATTGTTTTATTTGATTCTTGAACCTTTGTCTTTCATTTTCTCTTTCGTTTTTGTGATTTTTGCATTGATATGCTTTTAGTTTTTTTCTTATTTTCTTTTGTATATCTATACAGATATTTTCTTAGTGGTACCATGGGGGATTACATGAAACCTCTAAAAGTTCCAACAATATATTTTAATGTGGTAAAAAACTAACTTCAGTTGCATACAAAAATTCTTCATCATTACATCTGCCTTCAACTTTGTTATTGATTTTGCTAATTATATTTTTATGTTGTATATGCATTAACAGATGTTTATGATAATTTCTATACTTTTATCTTTTAAATTTTGGAGAATAATATGTTTTCTGTACCATTATGATAATGTTAAGTGAGAAATTCCAATTTTGTGTATGTGCATATCTTTTCCAGAAAGTTATGTGTTTTCATCTGATTATGTGTTCTTTTCTTGCATCATGTTATTTTCAGTGGAAGGAACTCCTTTCAGCATCTTTGATAAGTAGGGCATATGCAGTGCCAATATACTTTCTCAGGATATGGTTATTTTGGAAGGGCTTTTTATTTGTTAGTACAATTTTGCTGATGGTATTATTCCCAGTTGACAGCTTTTTTTTTTTATTATAGCTTTAACAGTATCACACAGTTTCCTTCTGATCTGCAAAAATTTTTTAAATAAATTCACTGGTTATCTCTTGAGACTATGCTTATAAATGAAACATTATTTTTATCTTGCAGCACACAAAATTCTCTTCTTATATGTGATTTTTGAAGTTTTGCTTATATGTGTGTTTGTTATAAAAATCTTTGTGTGTATATAAGTCTGTTTGTTTAGCTTTTTCATGTTTACATCATATTTTCTTTTAAGAAAGTTTTCAGCAATTTTTTTATTTTTTATATCCACAATTTTCATTTTTTGGTATTTTAATATTTCTTTTTGTTATCCTCATTTTTCTGATCTTCAGTAGTTTTCTGTGTTTCTATTTTTTTCTGATACAGTGTCCTTTTCTGTCGCCGAGGCTGGAGTGCAGTGGAGCAATTTCACTGCAACCTCTGCCTCCTGGGTTTAAGTGATTCTCCTGCCTCAGCCTCCCGAGTAGCTGGGATTACAGGTGCCTGCCACCACACCCGGCTAATTTTTTGTATTTTTAGTAGAGATGGGGTTTCACAATGTTGACCAGGCTGATCTTGAACTCCTGACCTTTAATGATCCACCCAGCTCAGCCTCCTAAAATGCTGGGATTACAGGCATGAGCCACCGCGCCCGGCCCTTTTTATTTTATTTTATTTTATTTATTTATTTTTGAGATGGAGTGTCTTGTTCTGTCCCCAGGCTGGAGTGCAGTGGCGCGATCTTGGCTCACTGCAATCTCCATCTCCCGGGTTCAAGCGATTCTCCTGGCTCAGCCTCCCAAGTAGTTGGGATTACAGTCATGCACTGTCAAGCCTAGCTAATTTTTGTATTTTTAGTAGAGAAGGGGTTTCACCATGTTGGCCAGGATGGTCTCGATCACCATCCTGGATGGTGGATCTGACCTTGTGATCCACCCACCTTGGCCTCCCAAAGTGCTGGGATTACAGGCATGAGCCACTGCATCTAGCCTTTTTTATTTTATTTTTGAGACAGTCTTGCTCTGTTGCCCAGCCTGGAGTTCAGTGGTACAATCTCCACTCACTGCAAACTTCCCCTCCTGAGTTCGAGCAGTTCTCCTGTTTCAGCCTCCCAAGTAGCTGGGATTACAGGCAAATGCCACCACACCCAGCTAATTTTTGTAATTTTAGTAAATACAGGGTTTCACCGTGTTGGCCAGGCTGGCCTCGAACTGCTGACCTCATGTGATTTTCCCACCTTGACCTCCCAGTGTGTTGGGATTACAGGAATGAGCCACCAAGCCTGGACTGTTCAATTTATTTGGAATTTTTTTATATTACTTTGTGTACTTTTTATGGTTGCTTTTGAAAATTTTATAATTTTTTTATGGGGCAATGTTCTAATATTTGGTATACATTATAATCTTTGATTGAGATTTAGACATTAACAAAAAGCTACCTGTTACAATCTTCAAAATATAGCTTTGTCCTGGTGTAGTCTGAAATCAATTGTCTTGGCTAGAGATTCTGGGAATTTCTCAAACATGTTTTTAGGATGTGTAAAATTTTGTGTCTATTGTTTAGTTAAATCAGCTTGTTCATATTTCTTCTTAATAATCGGTAATCACTAACTACACCCATTCCCTGTTTGGGGTACTGCAGTTTCTCTCCTTCTCTAACATTTATCTTTAGACTCAGCAAACTCAAACTGTCATTCCAACGTATGTCACCATTTCTTTCAGCATTTTATGTCATGGGAGACATTAACCAGTGTCTAAAAAAGCCCCTAGAAGCCAGAGATAAAGATATTTGTGCCAATATTTTTCTTGTTTTTTAAAAAGGAAACCAGGAGTTGGCAATTTACATTTTTGTGTGTATGTGTGAGACAGAGTCTCATTCTGTTACCTAGTCTCAAGTGCAGTGGCATAATCTTGGCTCACTACAATCTCTGCCTCCACAGTTCAAGCAATTCTCCTGCCTCAGCCTCCCAAGTAGCTAGAATTATGGGTACCTGTTACCATGCCTGGCTAATTTTTTGTATTTTAATTTTAATTTATTTTATTTTATTTTGAGACAGAGTTTTGCTCTTGTTGCCCAGGCTGGAGTGCAATGGCACGATCTTGGCTCACTGCAACCTCCGCCTCCCAGGTTCAAGCAATTGTCCTGCCTCAGCCTCCCGAGTAGCTGGGATTACAGGCATGTACCACCACGCCCGGCTTATTTTGTATTTTTAGTAGAGATGGGGTTTCTCCATGTTGAGGCTGGTCTCGAACTCCTGACCTCAGGTGATCTGCCCACCTTGGGCTCCCAAAGTGCTGGGATTACAGGCGTGAGCCACCGCCCCTGGCCATTTTTTTGTATTTTTAGTAGAGATGGGGTTTCACCATGTTGGTCAGGCTGGTCTCAAACTCCTGACCCCAGATGATCTTTCCGCCTTGCCCTCCTAAAGTGGTGGGATTACAGGCATGAGCCATCATGCCTGGTGAGCAATTTACTTTTTTTTTTTTTTTTTTTTTTTGAGATGGAGTCTTGCTCTGTCATCCAGGCTGGAGTGCAGTGGTGCAATTTTGGCTTATTGTAAGCTCTGCCTCCCAGGTTAAAGCAATTCTCATGCCTCAGCCTCCTGAGTAGCTGGGATTACAGGTGCTCGTGACCACACCTGGCTAATTTTTCGTATTTTTAGTAGGGATTGGGTTTCACCATCTTGGCCAGGCTGGTCTTGAACTCCTGACCTCAAGTGATCCACCCACATCAGCCTCCCAAAGTGCTGAGATTACAGATGTGAGCCACTGTGTCCAGCCAGCAATTTACTTTTAAAGGCACAATGCTATACTAGAGAGCAGGAAGAGCTGTGTTGGGTGTAAGTAACAGACTTTTCTTTTTCTTCTATTTGATTCTTTACACTGTGCTCACCTGGGGCCCTTCACACATTTATTTATAAATGTTTTAATGTATTTTGGTCAGTATGTTTTTGTTACATTTCTATGTCCAGGAACAAATTACAGCTTGTAGCATTTTGCTATGTCATCTTGCTTAGGTAGTTTGTATAATTTTATAGGTTAGATTTGTAACATATATTTATCTGAGTCTAGCAATTGAAGTTATATGTTTTTATTGTTTCTTTCAGTTATGTTATCATTTTGCCCAAGACCTTTGGCCAGAGCAGAGCATAAAAGATTCCTTTCAAAAAGTGATACTGAGAAGATATGAAAAATGTGGACATGACAATTTACAGTTAAAAAAAGTCTGTGAAAGTGTGGATGAGTGTAAGGTGCACAGAGGAGGTTATAATAGACTTAACCAGTGTTTGACAACTACCCAGAGAAAAATATTTCAATGTGATAAATATGGGAAAGTGTTTCATAAATTTTCAAATTCAAACAGACGTAAGAGAAGACATACTGAAAAAAATCTTTGAAATATATAGAATGTGCAAAGCTTTTAACCAGTCCTCAACCCTTACTACACATAAGAAAATTCATACTGGAGGGACACCCCACAAATGTGAAGAATGTGGCAAAGCTTTCAAGTGGTCCTCGTGCCTTTCTAGACATAAGGTAATTCATACTAGAAAGAAACCCTACAGATGTGAAGAATGTGACAAAGCTTTCAAGTGGTCCTCATGCCTTACTAGACATAAGATAATTCATACTGGAGAGAAACCCTACAAATGTGAAGAATGTGGCAAAGCCTTTAAGTACCCCTATGCCGTTACTACACATAAGATAATTCATACTGGAGAGAAACCCTACAGATGCAGAGAATGTGACAAAGCTTTTAACCATCCCGCAACCCTTTGTTCACATACGAAAATTCATACTGGAGAGAAACCATACAAGTGTGATAAATGTGGAAAAGCTTTTATTTCATCCTCAACCCTTACTAAACATGAGATGATTCATTTGGGAGAGAAACCCTACAAATGTAAGGAATGTGGCAAAGCCTTCAACCATTCCTCACACCTTAATATACATAAGATAATTCATACTGGAGAGAAACCCTACAAATGTGATGAATGTGGCAAAATCTTTACATTGTCCTCAAGCCTCTATAAACATAGGAGAACTCATACTGGAGAGAAACCTTACAAATGTGAAGAATGTGGCAAAGCCTTTACTGCATCCTCAACTCTACCTGAACATAAGACTATTCATACTGGAGAGAAACCTTACAAATGTAAAGAATGTGACAAAGCTTTTAATTGGTCCTCAGACCTTAATAAACATAAGAGAATTCATATTGAACAGAAACCAAGAATGTGACAAAGCTTTTAAAGAAAGTTCTCAAACCTTATTACTCATAATTCATACTGGATAGAAACCCTGCAAGTGTGAAGAATGTGACAAAGCCTATTCTCAGTTTTTTTTTTGTTTTTTTTTTTTTTGAGATGGAGTCTTGCTCTGTTGCCCAGGCTGGAGTGCAGTGGTGTGATCTCAGCTCACTGCAAGCTCCGCCTACCAGGTTCACGCCATTCTCCTGCCTCAGCCTCCCAAGTAGCTGTGACTACAGGCGCCTGCCACCATGCCTGGCTAATTTTTTGTATTTTTAGTAGAGATGGGGTTTCACTGTGTTAGCCAGGATGGTCTCGATCTCCTGATCTCATGATCCACCTGCCTCGGCCTCCCAAAGTGCTGGGATTACAGGTGTGAGCCACTGCGCCTGGCATCAGTTTTTTTTTTTTTTTTTTTTGAGATGCAGTTTCACTTTTGTCACCCAGGCTGGAGTGTGATGCCATGATCTTGGCTCACTTCAATCTTCACTTCCTGGGTTCAAGCCATTCTCCTCCCTCAGCCTCCCAAGTAGCTGGGATTACAGGTGCCCATCACCATGCCCAGCTAATTTTTGTATTTTTAGTAGAGATGGGGTTTCATCATGTTTGCCAGGCTGGTCTCAAACTCCTGACCTCAGGTGATCCACTTGTCTTGGCCTCCTAAAGTGCTGGGATTACAGGCATGAGCCACCACACCCAGCCACAAGTTCTCAATTCTTAAGAGACATGGCAATAATTCATGCTGAAGAGGAACTCTACAAACCTGAAAAATGTGACAGTGCTTTTACCAACACCTCCAACTTTTCTACACATAAAAAAGATTATACTAGTGTGAAACCATAGAAATGTATAAAATGCGACAAAGCCTTTATGTAGTTGCCACACTTGATTGTAGGTAAGATAATTCATACTGCCAAAACTCCTACAAGTGTGAAGAATGTGACAAAACTTTTAATCAATACTTATACCTTATTTCACAGGAAAGCTATTATCTTTGAGAAAAATTGTACAAATATAAAGAATATGGAAAAGCCCATCACATCTTGCTCAACAGAAGAAGGTTCATAGTTCATAAAAGCATTAAAAGTGCAATTACTGTCAAAAAAATCTTTCAGAAAACATAAGTGAAGAAGAGTATTTATTCTGAAGATAAGCATTACAAATATAAAGGGGGTTGTAGTACCTTTACTTGTATCACAGATCTTATTGCACACATTTTGTATTAGAGGAAAACCATAAAGCAGTTGCTAAAGCTTTGTTCAACATCTGGAAATGTATGTTGAAGAAAAGTCCTGCAAATGTAATGAATTTGGAAACACTTTTTTTTCAAAAACTACAGCTTAGGAAACACCAGAGAGTTTATACTAAAATATATTTTTGCAGATGCAGTAAATATAAAAAAAATTTAATTCAAATTTGATTCTATGTAAATATCAGAGAATTTATGGTAGAATAACTAAGGTACTGACACTTCAGATGTTACACTAAATCAGAGTGCTGAGTCTAAAAACTAATCCACAACTAAAGTTGTTAGATAAATTATTTGTGGCCGGTTGCAGTGGCTCACGCCTGTAATCCCAGCACTTTGGGAGGTGGAAGCGGGTGGATCACCTGAGGTCGGGAGGTGAGACCAGCCTGAACAACATGGAGAAACCCTGTCTCTACGAAAAATACAAAATTAGCCCGGCTTGGTGGCACATGCCTGTAATCACAGCCACTCAGGAGGTTGAGGCAGAAGAATTGCTTGAACCTGGGAGGCAGAGGTTGCGGTGAGCCGAGATCATTGCACTCCAATATGGGCAAGAAGAGCAAAACTCCGTCTCCAAAAAAAAAAAAAAAAAAAAGAAAAAAAAAAGAAAAAGAAAAATTATTTGTATGTAACTTTAAAAGGAGTAGATTTTTGGAAGCATTGTGATTACATTGAAAGTATACTTGTTCTCTGGCTGGGCACGGTGGCTCCCATCTGTAATCCCAGCACTTTGGGAGGCCAAGGTGGGCAGATCACGAGGTCAAGAGATCCAGACCATTCTGGCCAACATGGTGAAACCCCGTCTCTACAAAAAACACAAAAATTAGCTGGGCATGGTGGTGTCGCCTGTAGTCCCAGCTACTTGGGAGGCTGAAGCAGGAGAATCACTTGAACCCGGGAGGCGGAGGTTGCAGTGAGCAGAGATCATGTCACTGCACTCCAGCCTGGTGACAGAACAAGACTCCGTCTCAGAAAAACAAAACAAAACAAAACAAAACAAAACAAAATAGTATACTTGTTTCCTTGAAAAAAAATTTTTGAAAAGTGAATAATGATGTAATACAGCTTTCAAATTACTTTATGCTGTTATTTTATTCCTATTGTATTCACATGTGAAAACATGTGATCAGTTGTTGCTACATCAGAGATATTAGAGATTCTTTTTTATTAGTTGGGCATTATTTATGACCTTTTCTATAAAAGTAAGGATATTAAAATGTAAGATGCGGCCGGAAGCAGTGGCTCACGCGTGTAATCCCAGCACTTTGGGATGCCAAGGCAGGCAGATCACCTGAGGTCAGGAGTTCGAAACCAGCCTGGCCAACATGGTGAAATTCCGTCTCTACTAAAAATACAAAAATCAGCTGGGCGTGATGGCAGGCGCCTGTAATCCCAGCTACTCGGGAGGCTGAGGCAAGAGAATCACTTGAACCCAAGAGGCGGAGGTTGCAGTGAGCCAAAATCATGCCATTGCACTCCTGCCTGTGGGACAAGAGCGAGACTTCATCTCAAAAAGAAACAAACAGAAAAATGTAAGATGCATGATGAAAATAGAAGTGGAGAGGCTCTTTGTAGTTAACCTATATTAAGTAATGTATAAGGTAGGTGTTCAGAATAATACTTTTCTACATTATAGTAAGAGAAATTATAGTTAAAAGTACATTAAAATAAATTAGTATATTATTTAGCTAATTGTACTTTTATGTAATAAAATGCAATACATTTAAAAATTGTTGGATTATGTGTAAATGTTATTTTATTTTATTTTTTTACCATGTTAAGACTATTGTGTGTTTAATGAAGCATTTCTATGCCTCTGCCTTTAACCTATCCCACCTTACTCAAGGGTGTAGGTAAAAGATGGTAGCAATATACTATTTGGTACATAGTGGAATAACATCTCTAGTAATCACTTTGCCAGTGGGTTTAAACTGCAAATGAATTTAAGAATATTGTTCCCATAGGTTAAATTTTTATTCCTTTTCCTTATTGAAATTTATTATTAGTATTTGTGGGTATATTGTATGTGTATATATTTATTCCTTATATGGCATATTTTGATTCAGGCCTACAATATGTAGTAATTACATTAGAGTAAATAAGGTATCCATCACCTCTAGCATTTATCTTTTGTATTACAGTGTAATTATACACTTTAGTTATTTTTAAATGTACAATTAAATTACTATTGACTAGCGGGTTATTTTTATGGTCATAATAATTATACAGAAATATAAATAAAATACGGCCAGGCCCAGTGGCTCATGCCTGTAATCCTAATACTTTGGGAGGTGGAGGCAGATGGATTGCCTGAGGTCAGGAGTTCAAGACCAGCTTGGCCAACATGGTTAAACCCTGTCTCTACTAAAAGTACAAAATACAGCTGGGCATGGTGGCGCATGCCTGGATACCGAGGCAGGAGAATCGCTTGAACCCAGGAGGTGGAAGCTGCAGTGAGCAGAGATCACACTCCTGCACTCCAGCCTGGGCAACAGAGTGAGACTCGATCTCAAGAAAAAAAGATCTAGAAATCCATACATAATCCTGAAAGATTATTAATAAATATTTGTTATATAGTTTTCTTTGAACATGTGGTCTCTCTGCCTGCAAACATATAGACTTTTAGTGTTAATTTACATAGAGTTTAATATACACATATTACTCTGAAGATAAACCTTAGGTGTAAGAAAATTATGAAGTAAGTGTTTTTGTATGAGTTTGTACATATTTTCAGAAGAACAATATTGGAACAAAACAAATTATTTTAATAAGGTGGCTAACAAAAAACGAAACACCTCATGAATGCTGAAAGCAAATCTATACTTTCTGCTTTATCTTGAATTTATTAATGTAAAATTTTATGGCTTATGGTTCAGATTCTCCCCAGAATCTGCCTATTAAAGCACAGGCAGCTTTGTCTCCAGAAATAACGCTTTTGAGTACAACAATGAAAGCCCTCTTCAAACAGAAAACAAATAATCATTTTTAACACTTATTATAATGAAAATTTAACCAAAATTGAATAATTGGATATGTTTTTATTCTGTGTGTGTGAATGTATAAAATGGTGCATAAAGGAAAAATAATTTAAGCCAGAAAAAATATGTTAATATTTGTAATGAATAAAACTGGAAAATAATTATTATTTCCAGATATCTTTATTTATGCAGATAACAAAAGCAGCAGAAATACTTCTTTTTTTCCTGAGATGGAGTCTCACTCTGTCTTCCAAGCTGGAGTGTAGTGGTGCAATCTCGGCTCACTGCAACTTTTGCCTCCCGGGTTCAAGCAATTCTCCTGCCTCAGACTCCTGAGTATCTGGGATTACAGGTGTGAGCCACCATGCCTGGCTAATTTTCGTGTTTTTAGTGAAGACGGGGTTTCACCATGTTGGCCAGGCTGGTCTCAAACTCCTGACCTCATGATCTGCCCGCCTCCGCTTCCCACAGTGCTGGGATTACAAGTGTTAGCCACCAGGCCCGACAAAAGACTATTTTAAAATTTTATTCAGGTGGGTAGGCAACATTCTAAGATAATACCCTGGATTCCCAGTCTGTTGCACAACTGCTATGTAATACTTTCCTCTTGAGTGTAAAAACACGTGTGACTGTGGTGGGAAATCACTCATGAAATTAGGTTACTCATATGTTGACTCTGTGTTATCAAAATGGAGATTATCCTGATTGTGCTAAACTTAATCAGAGGTGTTTTTAAGAGTAAGAGACACATCATAGAAAAACACCCCTGCTGGCCTGAAAGTAAGTGACTTCTAGGTGGGCCATGTTGTAAGCTGCTTATGGTGGCCACATGGCAGGAAACATATTTGTATATTGTCATCATTCCTGCCTCCTGCATGTTACTTCCAGTAGGGAGAATAAGAGGATCCTATGGCAGAGGGGAAAAAAGGGGATCTCATTCATGCAAGAAATAATCACCTCTCATCTGGGATAGCTGAAAAGAAGCAGGAGACCCCAACAGGACCACATTAATAGAGGAAAAGGGTAACCTGGGTAAAAGTCCTCACTGGCATTATGGAACAACATTTAGCAAGCTGTAGTGAATGACCAGCCTCTGGGATACCAATAGTCTACCAACAAGGCTGAACTCATTCTAATTCAATCAGCAAGTCTGCACAATTCTGGTGACCCAGGTTTACACTATTCATTACAGAAATACCATGAAGGCCGGGCGCGGTGGCTCACGCCTGTAATCCCAGCACTTTGGGAGGCCAAGGTGGGCGGATCACGAGGTCAGGAGATCGAGACCATCCTGGCTAACATAGTGAAACCCCATCTCTACTAAAAATACAAAAAAATTAGCCTGGCGTGGTGGCGGGCGCCTGTAATCCCAGCTACTCCGGAGACTGAGGCAGGAGAATGGCGTGAACCCGGAAGGCGGAGCTTGCAGTGAGCCGTGATCATGCCACTGCACTCCAGACTGGGCGACAGAGCGAGATTCCGTCTCAAAAAAAAAACAAACCAAAAAAAAAACCAAATACCATGAAGACCAGTGGGTAATATCCTACAATTGAACTTATTTCAAAATGCATACCTAATTGTTTGTTTTCACATTTGAAAAACCTTAAAAATAATGAATTTATAAATAATTAACTTCTAATTATAGAGGATTCTACCATACTATAATACAAGATTAAACTGTAAACACCTTAACATGAATACTGAATGCATGATTAGTTATGTAGATAGTTTCTTTTAGATTAACATAACAAAAGTAACAATTAGAGAAAACATCTGAAATGGAATAAAATTAATCAAAATCACATCTTTTCAATGGCTTGGCATAATTGCCATGCTTTTGGAAATGGCCAGATGACTAACAAGAAACAAAGAGAAGATTTTGGCTTTGCTCAGCCATTGTTTTTGACCTTTTGAAATCTCAAATCCTGGCTAAAGTATTCAAAGGGAGTATTTTATAGGTGGCTTCCCAGGGTTTCCAAGGCAATGAAAGAAAAATTTTGATAGGCAGGAAAATGCACACTATATGCACACATTGCTCTTCTCTGATTTGCTTTAACACTGAAAAAGATTGTAAATGTAGTCTCAATTTAGAGTAACAAAAGATTTGTTTTTCTTTTTTTTTTTTTTTTTGAGATGGAGTCTTGCTCTGTCACCCAGGCTGAAGTGCCGTGGCACGATCTCTGCCAGCTCCGCCTCCTGGGTTCACGCCATTCTCCTGCCTCAGCCTCCTGAGTAGCTGGGACTACAGGGGCCTGCCACCACGCCCAGCTAATTTGTTTTGTATTTTTAGCAGAGACGGGGTTTCACCGTGTTAGCCAGGATGGTCTCGATCTCCTGACCTCGTGATCCGCCCGCCTCGGCCTCCCAGAGTGCTGGGATTACAGGCGTGAGCCACTGCACCCGGCCAAAAGATTTGTTTTTCAAAAAAGCAAATGTATAAAATTAATGGGTAACAGATGCCACTAGCTTCTAAAAAATAGTATGACTAAATTCAGTAAGTATCTAGCCATGCAAATATCAGCCCAATTAAATGAAGACCCTAATAGGTGCATGTGGAAAGCATTGCTGTGCAGTGTGCTGCACCTTCACTCAGCATTTTCTTCTGCCCCTTTACAGAGATACCAATTTTCCCTAAGTGACTCAGGGTGCATACTGGGGACTGAGAATGCTGTGTTCAGAGTGATTACTGAAAACATGGTTAATACACTTCTTCCATATGATAATAAAATGATATAAATCTTACTCTGCCTCAGAAAAGCTTTTAGTAAAAGACTATAGCACTCAATTTGGGTTCATGGATAATTTCAATATTCCAGATAATTCAGACACTTAAATGTCAATGAAATCCCATAAAACATATTTGAATAAGATGAAGTCTTCTTAGGTAAGAATTTTATATTATTGGTAAAGTTGGAAAACCAGTACTTTAAGCCAATTAACAGTATTTGACAAGTGAGTAGCACCTAAACAAGTGCTCTTCATGATCATTGTTCATGTTCTTTTTTTTTTTTTGAGATGGAGTCTCGCTCTGTCTCCCAGGCTGGAGTGCAGTGGTGGGATCTTGGTCACTGCAACTTCTGCCTCCTGGGTTCAAGCGATTCTCCCATCTCAGCCTCCCAAGTAGCTGCGATAACAGATGTGTGCCACCATGCCCGGCTAATTTTTGTATTTTTAGTAGAGATGGGGTAATAGAGTATTAGAGACTGCAAAGACAGAAAGATGGTCACTGAAATTAGTCCACAAGTAGAAAAATTTCCAGCACCATGTCATACATAGTTCATCCTAAATCCACCTGGAGATTGAAGAGGCCATCTGTGTATGCTAATTGCTTATATTCAATGACAAATTAACTTTTCACATCTTCATAACAGAAGGTAGTTTAGCAGCTGGAAGCCAGGTGCCTGCTGAAGGTAGGCTTTCACTCTGCTGCAAAAATGGTAGAATAGGGTTCTATCTTTATGTGGCTATTTACATTTTAGAGCAGTGGCTCTGTACTCCCTGGCACTGGGCTATAGCACTCCTGCTTGCTTTCTCCTGGTTGCTAGTGTCCTCTGTTGACCTCTACCATCTCCCACTGAGGCACAGCCCGTAGCACAGCTCACATTTTATGTGAACTCCATTTGCCACAGCAGCACTCTAGTGTCACATCAGAGAGTGAGGCCTGAGCTGCAGGAGGAGAGCCTGCAGGCCTCGTGGGTAGAATTGCACCTTCACAAGAATGGGAATGTGAGCAGTGTTTCAGCCTCAGTTTCTAATTATAATGGTGACAAGGAAAAAATACTGCTGAATTTCCAGCATGACTCCAGATAGAGATAGCTCCAAAAGTTCTCACTGTGACAGCCCACCCCATTCAGAAACCATGGGATACTAATAGGTTTTCTGAAACAGACACCCAAAGCATTGGAGAGAAAAACAGATCTCCATCTAAGCAAGATTATTTTGAGATAAAAAAGTTAAAATGATCTTAAGAAAAAGCTCAGATTAGCCGGGTGTGGTGGCTCACGCCTGTAATCCCAGCACTTTGGGAGGCTGAGATGGGCAGATCACGAGGTCAGGAAATTGAGACCACAATGGCTAACACGGTGAAACCCCGTCTCTACTAAAAATACAAAAAATTAGCTGGGCGTGGTGGCAGGCGCCTGTAGTACCAGCTACTTGGGAGGCTGAGGCAGGAGAATGGTGTAAACCTGGGAGGCGGAGGTTGCAGCCAGCGGAGATTGCGCCACTGCACTCCAGCCTGGGTGACAGAGTGAGACTCCGCCCCCCCAAAAACAATAAACTCAGATTAGATATCAGATTGATCATGTCAGCCAGAAAATATTCTCCTAAAAGCAATTTATCTGTAAATACCCAAAGTGCACAGCTACTCTGAGCATGAGAAATACAAGCATTATGAAGAAAGGGGTATACTTTCAGAAGAATTTTATATAGTTTCTTTTCAATCTCCACTGTTTTCTCATCTTCTAGTCATTGAATGGGGGTTCTTTATTGAAATACATCTGACAATTTCCAACAACCCTTTTTGATGAAGAAATAAAATCTGACTGTGTTTATATAGTGGAATATATTAGAATTTGCAACATAGTTAACTGAAGAGCTATTACAGTGTTTGGGTGGCCACATCACCTGTCATTATTTGTCCTGTAATAACAACATACCAATTTAGTGAAATAAAAGATACTAAAATTGTGTTTACTCATAGTTATCCCTATTGAATAAAGTAATAAACATGTCAGACTAATATCTACTGTAACAATTTGGTAGCAAATTTTCTTTGTATGTTACATTTAAATATCTAACTATGAATAATTTTAATAAACTAGTCATAATACATGTGGCTTTTTTTTTTGAGACAGAATCTCACTCTGTCATCCAGGCTGGGTGTCACACTAATATCTACTTACTGTAACAATTTGTTAGTAAATTTTCTTTGGATATTAGATATAAATATATAAGTATGAATAATTTTAATGAACTAGTCATAATGTATGTAGCATTTTTAAAAATTAAAACTAGAGTTCAGTTAAAACGCTTTATATTTTGAAAGTATAAATAACAACATTAAAATAACCATTTAAGTGATTCATTCAAACTAAGTAGTGCAGCTTTATAGTCATAATATTGTAGAAAATACTGTTTATGGCTTATGCCTGTAATCTCAGCATTTTGGGAGGCTGAGGCGGGTGGATCACCTGAGGTCAAAAGATCAAGGTCAAGCTGGTGAATATGGTGACACCCCATCTCTACTATAAACACAAAACTTAGCCTGGCATGGTGATGCACACCTGTAATCCCAACTACTCGAGAGGCTGAGGCAGGAAAATTGCTTGAACATGGGAGGCAGCAGTTGCAGTGAGCTGAGATTATGCCACTGCACTCCAGCCTGGGCAAAAGAGTGAAACTCTGCCTCAAAAAAAGAAAATACAGTTTAATTGATATGAATGCAGGTTGAGTACAAACATTACACATAACTATGTTAATTATTCTGAAGTAATAAATAGAAAGCAAGGTACAGACTCCACTGTTCAGTTTATACACTACACTGTTCTTGCTTTTGCAGTGTTAAGTACTTTAGCCTGCAAATATTGGATACTTTTCTTGGATAATCAGGTTTCTGCCAAAGAAACTTAGTATCTTTTTGTGTTTATCATTCTGTATTACTAAATTTAGTCCTATCTTTGTGCTAAACTTCTGTGTGCAATTAAAATTAGCTTTTATCAGCCAGGCACGGTGGCTCATGGCTGTAATCCTAGCACTCTGAAAGGCTGAGGCGGGCAGATCACGTGCAGTCAGGAGATCGAAACCAGCTTGGCCATCATGGTGAAACCCTGTCTCTAGTAAAAGTACAAAAAATTAGCTGGATGTGATGGTGCGTGCCTGTAATCCCTGCTACTCGGGAAGCTGAGGCAGGAGAATTGCTTGAACCTGGGAGGCGGAGGTAGCAGTGAGCCGAGATCATGCCACCACACTCCAGCCTGGGTGACAGAGTGAGACTCCATCTCAAAAAACAAACAAACAACAACAAAAAAGCTTTTATCTAAACAAATCTGTGTCTACTTTAAAGGACTAAGAATGAAAAAAATTAATTTTTCGGAAGTAAAAGCAAAGCAAGAAATCTGAAGTACTAGATAAAGATAAACTGGAGTCAGAAAAAATGACAAAAGTCTTATGTAGCTGTTAATATGATTTACATATATTTCAAAAAAGCAGAGAAAGATAACTACATATAACCTAAATCCCTGAACAAAAGAGAGAATAGCAAAAATTTTTTGGAACATTTTAAAGAGTCTTTGAGCTCTTGGACATCAGAATTTTGCACATTGCATGCACTTGAAAGAATGTTTATGGGGGAGAAACCAGAAGACAGAAAGATGTTATATAAAATCCATGAGTGCACAAGACCAATGAAATAGAATAGAGAGCCCAGAAATAATGTCACCTTCCTACAACCATCAAATTTTTGACAAAGCTGACAAGGGGAATGATGAATTCTCTCTTTAATAAATAGTGCTGGAATAACTACCTAGCACTATGTAGATGACTGAAACTGGACCCTTTCATTACACTATATACAAAAATCAACTCAAGATAAAGACTTAAATGAAAAACTTAAAATTATAAGAAATCCTGCAGGATAATCTAGGAAATACCATTCTAGACACAGAAACTGGCAAAGACTTCATGATGAAGCTACCAAAAGCAACTGCAACAGAAGCAAAAATTGACAAATGGGACCTATTTGAACTTAAGAGCTTCTTCACAGCAAAGGAGACTATGAATAGAGCAAACAGACAACCTACAGAATAAAAGAAAATATTTGCAAACTTTCCCTCTGAAAAAGGTCTAATATCCAGAATTTATTAAGAACTTAAATAAGTTTACAAAAACAAACAAACAAATAAGGAGAGGTCTCAGGAAGCTTCGGTGCAGTCTGGGACCCTAGCTCTTTTGTAACGAGTTATTTGGCATGAGGCTTAGTCACGAGGGCCCTTCGCAACTGGGCTCAAGGAACACAAAACGCTCAACTTATTTTTGTGATTGTCTATTGATTTCAATATCGAATGTATAAGAATAGATTGAAATAGAGATTTCTATGTAACAGTGCTGGATGAATGCCTCAAGTGGCTCACACAACCTGTTCCGGGACTTGGTGACCATTGTTTGTGTCCATGTTCAACTAGTTCAAATTTAATATTTAACTTTTCCTCCACACCAGACTATGGAGGATTCACCACCAGACCAAGAAGCAACAGGCTGGGATCCAGAGTCAGACACTGCACTCATCAAACTATGGAGGATTCACCACCAGACCGGGAAGCAACAGCTTGGGCTCCAGAGTCAGTCACCCATCCGTGCACAGATGAGGAGAGGTCTCATGAAGCTTCAGTGCAGTCTGGGAACTCAGCTCTTTTTGTAACGAGTTCTTTGGCATGAGGCCCAGTCATGAGGGCCCTTCCCTACTGGGATCCAGGAACATAAACTGGTCAACTTGTTTTTTTTGTGATTGTCTATTGTTTTTCAATAACTAACTTATAGGAATAGATTGAAATAGAGATTTCTCCAAAACAGCGCAGGATGAACACCTCAAGGGGCTCACATTAACCTATTCCCGGACTTGGTGACCATTGTTTGTGTCCACGTTCAATTGAGTTCAAATTTAATATTTAACTTTTCCTCCACAAATTCACCTGTCTTGATGAATCGGCTCTGTCTAGGCAAAGGGCAAGGTGAACCCCTTGGGCCGTGACCCAACCTCCGCCTTCTGGGTTCAAGCGATTCTCCTTCCTCAGCCTCCGGAGTAGCTGGGACTACAGGTGTGCAACACCACGCCTGGCTAATTTTTTGTATTTTTAGTAGAGATGGGGTTTCACCATGTTGGCCAGGATAGTCTTGAACTCCTGATCTCAAGTGATCCACCCACCTTGGCCTCCCAAAATGTTGAAATTATAGGCGTGAGTCACCGCGCCTGGCCCTAAATGATTTCTTTCTACCTCCTGTAGCAGTTTGAAATTACTTAAAGGTTGTTTCAATTGGAAAAATAAAAAGAATGTGGATAAAAATAAAATATAAAAAGTTAAAAAAATTACAAGAGATTACAAAATATATATGTAAATCTAGAGTGGTCAAAAATGACAAATTTGATTTATTTATAAGGTTTTATTAAAATTAGCTTTAATTGACAATACACTATTACCAAAGTAAAAGTTGATTTTTCTCTTGAACAAAAATTTTAGGTATTATTAATATAACAGGAAAATACTTCTGTTCACCTTTTGAATACATTCAAAAACAGAGAGAGTAAAGAAGAGAGAGAATTTTCCCATGCTCTGCGGTGGTTCTGGCTCAGCTCAAGGAGGAAGTCCTACCTGAAAAGGCTGCTGCTTAGGCTGTTACTCTTTCTTCACTCAGCCCCTCATCTGATCACATCTACCGTCGCTCAGGGCCTGAGGGGGCGGGGGATTAAGCATTATCCAATCAGGGACGCTGGGCTGGAAACCGTCCAATCAGGCAGGCAGCTGGAGGGAAGAGGATGGCTTCCGGGTTTGGCGGGGCCTTTGTCTCCCAGCAGCCAGAGCTCCAGGTCTCGTGTTCACTGCTCTGTGTCCTCTGCACCTAGAGGCCAAGCCTCCGTGGCCCTGTGTCCTGCAGGTATTGGGAGATCCACAGCTAAGACGCTGGGACCTCCTAGAAACCTAGAAATGGTGAGAGTGCCGGGTCGGACATCCCGAGAGAGGGGGAGGGGCTGGGGGGAATGGGTGGGAAGTGGCCGTGGCAGGACTCAGGCCTCCCCTCAGTCAGCTCCACAATCTGCGCCCCGAGTTCTCCTTGCCCACCTCCGCCTCAGCCATAAGATGGCGGCTGCGCTGACAGCCGGGCTCCCGGGCGTCCTGTCTCTTCCCTGTGCAGTGACTGTGCCCTGGCCTGGAGCCCTCCCCGGGCCGCTCTGCACCCACAGGTCTCTCCCAGATTGCGCAGGGACCAGGCGAGCGTAGTCGGGAGATTCCTGACTCGGGGTGCGGGTTCGTGAATGGGAAGAGCTTTGGCCCGTGGGGTTCATAGTGTCTCTTCTCCTATTAAAAATTTATGGGGCCGGGCGCGGTCGCTCGTGCCTGTAATCCCAGTACTTTGGGAGGCCAAGGCGGGTAGATCAGTTGAGGTCAGGAATTCAAGACCAGCCTGGCCAAAATGGCGAAACCCTATTGTTACGTGCGCGTTCGTGTAAGAGACCACCTGAGCTGGCTAAGTGTAAGCAAGAAGGCCGTTTATTCACTTGGGTGCAAGTGGGCTGAGTCCGAAAAGGGAGTCAGCGAAGGGTGGTGGGAGTGGAACTGGTTTTATAGGTTTGAGGTAGGTAGTGGAAAGTTACAGTTAGGGGCAGTTTTTTCGGGCAGGGGAAGAATGTCACAAGGTGCATAGTCACGAGGTGGGGGGAGGTCACAATATCACAAGGTGATATTGTGATATCACAAGGTGGATTGATTAGTTAGGGTAGGGCAGGAACATATCACAATGTGGAATGTTGCAAGGTGGGTTAATCAGTTAAGGCAGGAATTAGCTCTTTCTTCTTCTTTAGTGGTTCTCCTGTTGCTCCAGGCTTTGGGACTCCAGGAGGCCTATATGTGTGGCTCACAAAGGGGTCACAGTGGCTCGACCATGGTGTAGTCTGTTCAGAGGACCTTACATTCCTGTCTTTTTATGTTTAATAATAAAAAATAAAATGAGAAAGAAAACGAGAAAGAATAGCGTAATGTTGGGGTCAAAATTTTGGGGGTGGGATGGAGGAGTGATGGGTGATGTTTTGGGGTGATGGGCAATGTTCCTCAAGGCTACTTTGAGCGGGGTTGGGGCCGTGTGGGAACCTGAAGTTGGAGAGATTAAACTGGGGTAGGGGGTGATATTGTGGGGTTGTTAGGAGGAGCATTTGCCATATTGATTGATTAGTAATAGCTTAGATGCGATTTTGTATAAACTGAGAGATTAGCCTGAAAAGACAAGGTCCGAACAAGAGGAGGAGAAGGATGAGTGCGAAAAGGCCTGTTAGTGGAAGGAGCCATGAAGCTAGGCTAGAGAATGGCCAGGTAGATCCAGAGTAATTATTTGCCTGATTTGCAAGTTTTTGAGCTCTGTCTTTACGTTTTTTGATGTTACCGTATACGAGGCCAGATTGATTTAAGTAAAAGCTGCATTCTTCATTTAAGAACAGGCAGAGTCCTCCTTTGTCAGCAGTAAGCAGATTGAGGCCTCGGCGATTTTGGAGGACAACTGCACCCAAGGAATCGACCTGGGTTGGAGGGCAGAAAGTGTTTGAGTTATATCGGTAAGGCTAGCGGAGAAGTCATTGGAGAGACTGCGAAAAGCGGTGATGGAAGTTGTAAGGCCTGCTACTCCTGTTCTGATTGAAGCGGCAGAGACTCCTAATCCTACAAGCAGGGGAATTAATGGAATGACTCTTTTTTGTCATGCTGAGGTTAAGAGGGGAATGGGTAGCTGTTCGCTACCATTTGCAAACTGGATTTTGGGAGTAAGAAAAACTAGAGTACAGGTGCCTTTCCAGTTGGCACAGAAGCACATGTAGGTGGAAGAGCCACAGAGAAAAAAAAAAGAGTCCTTGAGGCATGCAAAACTGGAAGTACAGAGTAAAAAGGTGAGAGTGTGTTTTGGAAGTGGGGTCCTGTACCCAGACCCCTAGGGATCCAGCAAGGGCAGCAGCTGTGAAAGGTTGTAGTGGGGTTTGGTAGGGTAGTTGTGTAGAGGGAAAAGTTCTGTGTTCATGGTGTATGAGGAAGCGTTTGGTGTCCATAAGCAACCATTCGCTGTTGTTTATAAGAGTAGGTATAAGCAAGCAAGAAGGACTTGGAGGGGAATCTGACAAACAAGGGGAGAATAGCCAAGGATAGAGCGAGAGGCAGGGTAGGTGTCTTCCTAGACAAAAGTTGCTACTGATGTGTTTTAGACCATCAGTGCTGAGGGAGGGCTTTTCTGTAATATGAAGCTGGAATGCTCCAATGTTTTGATTCATGTGTGTAGTAGGACCTTGGAGGAGAAGAGTAAAGGAATATAAGGAAGATGGGAGGTTACCTAAGGGAATTCCAGCAGGCAGTTGTCTGGAGATGCATAAGGAAGCAATAATGGGGATAGTTGTCTGTGTAGTGAGGGGTCCAAAGACAGGGGGTGTGGAATTGACATAGGAAGACAGATTTTTTTAGGTAGGTATGGAGGAGAGCAGCAGCCTGTTGATATGAAATATCTGGGGAGTGTTTACTGAATTTTTACAGGAAGTAGAGAAGTTGTTCAGGAGGGTGAAGATGGGGGTCATTGAAAGCGGTTTGGAGGTGTAGGGAGATGGAGGAGGTTGCCCAGTCAGCTGGTAGGGCAGGGACAGCTGTGTAGTAGGAAGAAGAGAGGGAAATGCATAGCCAATAATTTTTGGCCAAGGAAGGAACAGGTTGGATGAGGAGGACAATCTGATTAATGAAGTGAAGGTCTTGGACTAGCCTGTAGGATTTATCTGGTTTTTGAACAAGTAGGATGGGAGAGTTTTAAGGGGAGTTGGTAGGAACTAAGTGGCCATGCTGTAGTAGACAGGTAATAACAGGCTTTAGGCCCCTTAAAGCCTGTTGTGGGATGGGGTATTGGCATTGAGCAGGAGAGGGGTGGTTATGTTTTAATGGGATGATAAGAGGTGAACAGTCAGTTGCAAGGGAAGGAGCAGGAGCAGAGGTATCCCATACTTTAGGGTCGAGGTGGGAAGATGAAAGGGGAGGTTGCGAGGGAGGCTTGGAGTTGGATAAAAGGGTAGCTCTGAGATGTGGCTGTAGTCCAGGAATAGTCAGGGAGGCAGATAATTTAATTAAAATATCTCAGCCTAATAAGGGGACTGGGCAGGTGGAGATAACTAGGAAGAAGTGCGTAAAGGAGTGTTGCCCGATTTGACACCAGAGTTGGGGAGTTTTAAGAGGTTTAGAAGTCTGGCCGTCAATACCCACAACAGTTATGAGGGCAAGGGAAACAGACCCTTGGAAAGAAGGTAATGTGGAGTCGGTAGCCCTCATATCGATTAAGAAGGGGACGGACTTACCCTCCACCGTAAGAGTTACCTGAAGCTCAGCGTCCATGATGATCCAGGGGGCTTCCGCAGTGAAGCCCTTGAACTAGGCAAGAGATCATATAGTCCCACCTGGCTATGCCTTGGTCCCCTGCCTGGTAAGTTCATCAGGGGTCTTCATGGGGTACTGCCCTAGCACCTTCTTGGAGGCCAGGCTTAAGGCGCCAGCGGTCATCAGCATAGGATTGACCTAGGGTCCAAACCCGCTCTCGCTCTTCAGGAGCGAGAGTAGAGGTGAGGATGACATTTAAGTCATTCCATGTAAGATTATAGGACTGGGTTAAGTAATGGAATTCCTGAGTATATTTGGTGGGGTCTGATGGAAAAGAACCTAGACGTTGACTGATCTGGGAGAGGTCAGACAGGGAGAAAGGGACATGAACCTGAACTATTCCTTCAGCTCCTGCCACCTCTCGAAGGCGAAATTGCTGGGCAGGGGCAGGGGGCCCAGTCGTGGGGCCAAATTGCAAGCCAGACTGGGTGTGAGGAGGGGTGGTGGTGAGTGGGGGATAAGGAGGGTGGACTGTGGGTAGAAGAGGAACTGGGTTTAGAGGGGGAATTAGGTTCAGAGGGGGAATGTGGGGGAGGGAAGATTGGAGGGGTCAGCAGACGAGGAGGAGTCAGCATCGCGGGTGGAAAAAGAAGGGGCAGACGCAAGGGAGATAAGGAAAATTTGGGAGGGGTCGCATTGGGAGCAGAGGCTAGGGAGAGCTCATACTGTAAAAACTGCCTGGACATAGGATACTTCAGACCATTGGCCCATTTTGTGACAGAAATTGTCTAAGTCTCGCGAAATAGAGAAATCGAAAATGCCATTTTCTGGCCACTGAGAGCCGTTGTCTGATTTCTATTGGGGCCAGGCCACTTTACAGAAGAAAATGAGACATTTGGGTTTTAGACTGGGTGAAAGCGGAAGAGGTTTGAGGTTTTTGAGGACACAAGCCAGAGGGGAAGTAGGAGGGATGGAGGGCGGGAGGTTGTCCATGATAGAATACAGGGAAAGATTGAGGGGAAAGAAAGAGACAAGGAATAGAGCAACCACTGGGATCTTCAGTGGGTGTCCCCAGTGGAAGTCCTGGGTTGTACGGTGGGTGAATGGCCAAGGCAGGTGTCCCCGGCGTTGACGAAACACTGAGGGAAGACTGTCTTCCCAAGGAGAGTCCGTGACCAATGTTGGGTTTCAGAAACACGGATAAAAGGAGGTTCCTTGTCTGGAAGAAGAAGAGAGAGAGAGATGAAGAGAGACTGAGGCAGCTTACCAGATCTGTAGGCAGGAGTGAGGTCATTTTGCAGGGGTGGATCTGAAGTCCCAAGGTCGAAGGGGGTCTCTGAGGGAGAGCCCCGGGGGAATAGGGCATAGGTCTCCTGGAGGACATCTCCTATCCCTGGCCTTCAGCAACAAATGTTATGCGTGCGTCCATATAAGAGACCACCTGAGCAGGCTTAGTGCATTTTTTGGTAAATTACTACATTAAGGGATACAAAATTCAGGCTTAAGCAACTATAAACTGCCAATTAAACTCTGATTACATAACCAGGAAATTTCCACCTTGATTGTACAAATTAAGAAGCTATGTACTATACCTAACCAATTATTGATTTTGGTTTTCTTCATCATACATTTTATAAATGTCTTTTCTTCAAGACACTAAGTCTATCTAAGTCATAACGGGAAGGTTGTTTTTTTCTATAAACTGTTTCTGTAGCACACAAAGGATGGAGAATTACATTACTCACAAATATTTTCCAGGATTTTCTATGTGTTTCATCTTTTCCCATCTCTTTGCTTTGTTCTATGCATTTCTTCCCATTTGGCTTTTCCTGGGCTGCATGTTATATGTGAAACCAATAAACATAACTGCAGTGTTTTGCTGAGTTCTCTGAGTAGCTCTACCAAATTATTGAACTTCAGGGAGGTTATGGGACTCCCCAGTGTTTAAACAGTAGCTCAGAAGCTTAAATGGGCCCATGGGGTTTGTGGCTGGCATCTGCAGTGAGGACAATGTTGTGGGACCGAGCCCTGAATCAGGGTCTGTGCTGACTGTGGGTGGTGTCAGAATTCAAATGTTAAACAATAAGTTGGTGTTGGAGAATTGTTTGATGTTCAGCAAACTCTACAGATTTGGCGCCAGAAAAAAGATATCACGGAGGCCTGGCCTGGAGTAAAACTCTGGGTGTTTGGGAATGGGAGGCTCTGCTCTCCTGTACACAGGCTGTCACACTGCCTATTGTCCTGTGATTTCAGGTCTTCTCCCAGGGTGACAGAGGACTGAAAACTTAGAAGAAAGGAGCTCTGATGACAGACCCCCTTTTCCCACAGCTGCCACCACAGGATTCCCACCCACTCACAAACACACACGCTAGACATTGATGTGTCCACACACCTCCCAGGACTAGGCACCACCCTCAGGAACTTCATTATGGCATTTTTGATGCTAGTGTTTCTTGCCGAGAACCCAAAGTGTCTACAAGTCTCCTGGCATTTCCCCACCCCCAGACACTGAATCTGCAGCATCAACCTGTTTTCTTCACCATCCTAAGGTTCTGGACCACCTGTTCATAATCTCATCTGCTTACATGCACAAAGAAATGAATCAGAGTACAGCCCCACCTGGGCCACTATCTGTAGCAAAAATCAGTCCTTTCACTTTCATTGCACTCTTTCCCATCCAGGGATTTTTTTTTTTCTTTTAGCTTTTATTTTTGTTTCAGGGTACACATGTGGGTGGGTTATACAGCTAAAATTATGTCCTGAGGGTTTGGTGTGCAGATTATTTTGTCACTGAGGTACTAAGCATAGCACCAAATGGGCATGATTTCTGATCCTCTGAGTCCACCCACCCTCCACCCTCATCTAGGCCTCAGTGTCTGTTGTTCCCCCTCTTTGTGTTCATGTGTTCTTATTATTTAGCTCTTACTTGTAAATAATATGCATTTGGTTTTCTGTTCCTGCATTAGTTTTCTAAGAATAATGGTCTCCAGCTTCTTTGATGTTATTGCAAAGGACATGATCATTGTTTTTTAATGGCCACAATTCCATGATGTTTATGTACCATATTTTGTTTTTACTAAATCTTTCATTTTATTTCATTTTATTTTTGGAGACAGGGTGTCACTTATTGCCCAGGCTAGAGTGCTGTGGTGTGATATTTCCTTACTTCAGCCTTAACCTCCCAGGCTCAAGCAATTTTCTCCTACCTCCTCCTTTCAAGTAGCTGGGACTACACGTGTACATTACCATGCTTGGCCAATTTTTCTTTTTGTATTTTCCATGGAGACAGGATTTTGCCATGTTGCCTAGGCTGGTCTCAAACTTCTAAGCTCAGGCAATCCACCTGCCTCGTCCTCCCAAAGTGCTGGGATTACAGACATAAAGCACTGCATCTGACCATACCATATTTTCTTTATCCAGTCTACCATTAATAGGCGTTTAGTGCCTGTCCATGTCTTCGCTATTGTGAATAGTGCTGCAATGGACATGCATGTGGATGTGTCTTTATAATATAATAATTTACATTTCTTTGGGTATATACCCAATTATGAGATTCCTGGGTCAAATGTTTTTAGTTCTGTGAGGAATCGCCATACTGCTTTTTACAGTTGTTGAACTAATTTACACTCCCACCAGCAGAGTATAAGCATTTCCTTTTCTCTGCAACCTTGCCAGCATCTGTTATTTTTTGACTTTTTAAAAATAGCCATTCTGACTGGTGTGATGTGGTATCTCATTGTGGTCTCTCTCTTTTAATTTCTGTAATGATCAGTGATGAGCATTTTTTTATATGCTTGTTAGCTACATGTATGTCTTCTTTTGAAAAGCATCTGTTCATGTTTTTTTTGCCTACTTTTTAATGAGGTTGTTTGGTTTTTTTCTTGTAAACTTATTTAAGTTCTTAATACATTCTGGATATTAGATCTTTATCAGAGGAAAAGTTTGCAAAAATTTTCTTTTATTCTGTAAGTTGTCTATTTACTCTCTTGATAGTTTTCTTTGCGATGAAGAAGCTCTTTAGTTTAAATAGGTCCCATTTGTCAATTTTTGCTTTTGTTACATTTGCTTTTGGTAGCTTCATCATGAAGGTTTTGCCAGTTTCTATGTCTAGAATGGTATTTCCTAGGTTATCTTGCAGAGTTTCTTATAATTTTAAGTTTTATATTTAAGTCTTTATCTTGAGTTGATTTTTGTATATGGCATAATGAAGGGGTCCAGTTTCAGTCTTCTACATAGTGCTAGCTAGTTATTCCAGCACCATTTGTTAAATAGAGAATTCTTCCCACATTTCTCTTGTCAGCTTTGTCAATAATCTGATGATGGTAGGAGGGTGGCAGTATTTCTGGGTTCTCTATTTTGTTGCATTGGTCTTGTGCACTCATAAATTTTTTATAACATCTTTCTCTCTTCTGCTTTTTCCCCCATAAGCATTCTTTCAGGTGCATAGAGTATGTAAAATTCTGATGTCCAAGAGTTCAAAAACTCTAAATGTTCCCAAAAAGGGGGCTGGGGGGCTAAGGGAGGGACAGCATTAGGAGAAATACCTAGTGTAGATGATGGGTTGATGGGTGCAGTAAACCACCGTGGCATGTGTATACCTATGTAACAAAACTGCAAGATCTGCACATGTACCCTAGAACTTAAAGTATAATAAAGAAATAAAAAGTTTCAAAAAAAAATTTTGCTATTCTGTCTTTTCTAAAGGGATTTAGATTATATGTAGATGTTTTTTCTCTATCTTTTTGAAATATATGAAAATCATATTAACAGCTAAATAAACTTTTTGTCATTTTTTCGGGTCCAGGTTATCTTTATGTAGTACTTCAGATTTATTGCTTTGTTTTGGCTTCTGAAAAGTTTTATTTTTTTCATTTTTATTCCTTTAAATTAGACACAGATTTGTTTAGATAAAAGCTCATTTTAAGAGCACATAGAAGCTTAGCAAAAAGATAGGATTAAATTTAATAATACACAATGATAAAGACTAAAAGATACTAAGTTTCTTTGACAGAAACCTGATTATCCAATGTAATGATCCAACATTTGCAGGCTGAAGTACTTATACTGTAAAAGCAAGCACAGATCAGTGCATAAGCTGAATAGTGGAGTCTGTAGTTGTACCTTGCTTTCTATGTATTCAGAACAATTAGCATAGTTATGTGTAATGTTTGTAGACAACTTGCATTCATATAAATTATACAATATTTTCTTTTTTTTGAGACAGAGTCTCACTGTTACCCAGGCTGGAGTGCAGTGGTGTGATCCTGGCTCACTGCAACCACTGCCTCCCGAGTTCAAGCGATTCTCCTGCCTCATGCTCCCGAGTAGCTGGGATTACAGGCATGCACCACTATGCCCGGATAATTTTTTGTATTTTTAGTAGAGATGGGATTTTGCCATGTTGGTCAGGCTGGTCTCCAACTCCTGATTTCAGGTGATCCACGAGCCTCAGCCTCCCAAAGTGCTGGGATTACCTGTGTGAGCCAAAAACGGTATTTTCTACAATAGTATGAATATAGAGCCGCAATTTTTACTTTGAATGAATCACTTAAATGGTTATTTTAATATTGTTATTTATATTTTTGAAATATAAGGTGTTTTAACTGAAGGATAGTGTCAGTTTTTAAAAATGCTACATACATAGCCAGGCGCGGTCACTCACACCTGTAATTTCAGCAATTTGGGAGGCTGAGGCAGGTGGATCATCTAAGGTCAGGAGTTTGGGACCAGCCTGGCCGACGTGGTAAAACTTAATCTGTACTAAAAATGAAAAATTAGCCAAGTGTGGTGGCACATGCCTGTAATCCCAGCTACTTGGGAGGCTGAGGCAGGAGAATCACTTGTATCCAGGAGGTGGAGGTTGCAGTGAGCCAAGATCACACCATTTCACTCCAGCCTGGGTGACAGAGTGAGACTCTGTCTCAAAAAAAAAAAAAGCTACATATATTATGACTAGTTTATTAAAGATATTCATAGTTAGATATTTATATGTAATATACAAAGAAAATTTACTACCAAATTGTTACAGTAGATGTTAGTTTGACATGTTTATTACTTTATTCAATAGGGGTAATTATGAGTAAACACAATTTTAGTATCTTTTATTTCACTGAATTGGAATGCTGCTATTACAGGAAAAATAAAGACAGGTGATGTGGCTACCCAAAAACCATAATAGCTATTCTATTAACTATGTTACAAGTTCTAATATATTCCACTATATGAACACAGTCAGATTCTATTTCTTCATCAAAAAGTGTTGTTGGAAGTTGTCAGATGTATTTCAATATAGAACTCCGTTCAATGGCTAGGAGATGAGAGAGCAGCAGAGATGGAAATAAAACTTTATTAAATTCCTCTGAAATTCTGCCACCTTTTTAAATAATGCTCATGTTTCTCATACTGAGAGTAGCTGTGCACTTTGAGTGTCTAGAGAGAAATTACTTTTAGGGGAATAGTTTTTGACTGACTTGATCTGTCTTATATCTAATCTGAGCTTTTTCTTAAGATCTTTTGAACTTTTTTCTCTCAACATAATCTTGCTCACATGGAGATCTGTTTTTCTCTCCAATGCTTTGGGTGTCTGTTTCCAAAGCGCTATTAGTATCCCATGGTGTCTGATTGGGGTGGGCTGTCACAGTGAGAAATTTTGGAGCTATCTCTGTCTGGACTCATGCTGGAAACTCAGCAGTATTTTTTCCTTGTCACCATTATAAGTAGAAACGAGCAGAAACACTGCTCCTATTCCAATTATTGTGAAGGTGTAATTCTACGCAGGAGGCAATGAGCCAAGGGGAGCAACATCAGCATTGACAGGGGACTTGTTTAAAACACCCATTCATGGACCCTTTTCAAACCTCCAGAATCACATTATATAAAGTGGGGCCAAAATTACCAAGTGATTTATAAGCTTATTAAAGCTTGAGAGGCAATGCTTAGCTTAGTGGTTATCAGCCCAGGCTTCTCATTAGGATCACATGGCCAATTTGCAGAAATGTCTTGTGCCCTCCCCACAGCTTCTGTTTCTTGTTGTGGGTGGAAGCATCCATGTTGTTTTAATGAAGGGCCTCATGTGACTCTTAAGGTGAGGCCAAAATCAAGTATGAGGGCTTCAAAATACATTCATGAGAGTTAAGTTCCACCTTTGCACTAAAGGGTGGTCACAGGGCCTGTTCTGTTTGAGTTTGGTAGGAACATGTCAGTGTGGTGCATATTTCCATTATTGTAGCAGAAATTGCTGGTGTCTGTGGCAGGCGAGGGCACCTGAGGACATGAAAGGAGAAACTTATATTTTTATCTGTGTGGAGCAGATCATTGTTCCTGAATCTCTTCTGTTTTAAAGGACAGAAATGGTTGGACTTTTTTTTTCTGCCAGTTGATGTCATGCTAGCGGGTAAACAGGTGGTGCTGACACCTTTAAGGGCATATTCTCCAGATGCAGGTGTAATTTGTCAAGAGAATCTCATCTGAGAAGGAATTCCATAGAAGCAGGAGAAAGAAAAAAAGTGGCTTTTCTGTCTCAGATCAAGAGCTGTGTCCACTGTGCCTCCTCGAATACTATGCACTTAGTAGTCAAAAACATTTACTTCTCTACTTCTGTTTTTTCTTTCTAATGAGTTTGGTTTAAGTACTTGGGTTTTTGTTTGTTTGTTTGTTTTTTTGCCCAGGCTGGAGTGCAATGGCCGGATCTCCAGCTCACTGCAAACTCCGCCTCCCAGGTTCAAGCAATTCTCCTGCCTCAGCATCCCGAGTAGCTGGGATTACAGGCATGTGCCACCACACCTGACTAATTTTGTATTTTCAGTAGAGACAGGGTTTCTCCATGTTGGTCAGGGTGTTCTTGAACTCCCAACCTCAGGTGATCTGCCTGCCTCAGCCTCCCAAAGTGCTGGGATTACAGGCATGAGCCAGCGTGCCTGGCCGGTTTAAGTACTTCTTAAAATTCTAATGATAGTCAAGGGTCTCTGATAAATATTTCTTTTGTATACCTTAGAGCCTTCTCTACATTCGCTATGTCATAGCTTCTTATATGCCATGCAGAATTCTCAGCAAGAATTTATGATCTGCAATATTAAAAATGTTCCCTTTATGGCTGTTGAACATTGAAAGATGTGGATACTCAAGATTTCTATTTCACATTGGAGAAAACTGTGGTCCTTAGTAAAGATGGAAAACATGTAATGTTGAGGCTCCATCTGTGTGTTCCATTAGCTCTATTGCAGAACAGGATTAGGGAAATGCTTATTTAAATGGGATGGCATTTATTACCCAGAAAGTTCTAAAAAAAAATTATTTGGAGATACCTGCCCTCTAGGATGCTAAATGAAGCCTATTACTATAAATTACAGAACATGAAAGTTGTATGTATTTTGACGTTTGCATAAAACGTGTTTCTTTATGGTTTAATTCAGATTTTATTTACTTTCTTTGGGAGGAATATTTCAACAGTGATGCTGTGTTCTTCTGTGTGTATTAGTACATCATAAAAATTTGGCCTAGTGCAGTTAATAATTAAAGATTCACTTGGAGAAATAGTTCTCTGACAGATTTTTTTTCACTATACACTTAATTATTTTTGTCTTCATTATTAAGTGACTTTATGCAGCTGATGTGCATAAACCATCACCTTTAATCTGGCAGCTGTCCTTTTTTCCTTATTTTTTACTACGTATTTTTCTTCAGAAAATGAAGGCTCTTATCTTCATTTACAGGCCAGAAAAACTGGGAAAAACAGTTACTGGATGTTTGACAAAATATCGTTCTTGGGCCAAAAACATGGGCATTATTGGTGAACTTGTTAGAAATTCAAAAAATCAGACTTTATTCCAGATCTTCCGGAGAGAAAAAAAACCTGCATAATAAAGTCTTCAGCTTATTGTGTATATTAAAATTTGAGAGATACCTTCTAACTCAAGATGTCTTTTCCATCTGAAAAATATTCACAACTCATTTTGTATGATGTAAATATAGCACTCAAAAATGTACATGTTCATGTTCATGGCCTTAATTTTATACTTTATTATCTAGAAAAATATATATGAAGTGATGTTGTGGATCTTGTGCTGCTCTTTTTTCTCAGAGTTAGAGAATACATTAGAGAATATTTCTGTGTTGAAAATTATTTTATTGGATAATTTTAGTCAGTCCTATAAGTCAGAACCAGTTCTCTTTACTCTCTCATTTCACCTTTAATCAAATTAAAAATTCTGCTCATGGCCCTTTAGTAAAAATGTGTGTGTGTGTTTTTCAGGAACGATTGCAGTTTAGAGATGTGGCCATAGAATTCTCTCTGGAGGAGTGGCATTGCCTGGACACTGCACAGCGGAATTTATATAGGGATGTGATGTTAGAGAACTACAGACACCTGATCTTCCTTGGTGAGGATAACTTTAATACATAATTCATAATATACCCTAAAGATTTTATTTCTCTCTTTTGTAGAATGTTTTTTAGTAATTTATTGTTGCATAAAAGAGTTTCAGATGCCCTTTTTCCAGAAAACCTTCAGAGTTTGTTTATTTAGAAAACAATTTATTCAAGATGTTTCATCTGAATCCAAACTTTCCATGTTCCTGAGTTGAGCTGTATTTTTCACTCTAAATTAATGGTAATTCCAGAAACTTAGTGGCATAAAATATTGTTGCCCCACCTGAAAATCTCATTGCTTCCACCAATTTTTGATTCAGTGGTACCAGGTAATAAAATTAAGAAACCTAAAAAGTGGAAGTATTTTCTAAATATTTAGAAACTTCTGTTATAACTTAGTATTTTAGTATTAATTTACTGGAATATTTTATTACATCCTCTGCTGAGCACATTACTAGCTTGTAATTGGAGTATATGAGCAAGATTCATGTTACTTATTTTTAATAAAACAGGTATTATTGTCTCCAAGCCAGACCTGATCACCTGTCTGGAGTACGGAAAAAATCCTTTGACTATGAGACGTGAAATGATTGCCAAACCCCCAGGTAGGTGCGAGTGAAAATGAATACAACAGATGATACAGATAAGAGGTCCCAAGGTCAAAGAGAAAGCCAGTCCTTAAAATGTGATTTTAGAAGCTGTTTTCCAAAGGAAATAGTTCCTGGGCAGCTGTTTTTTTGTTTGTTTGGTTTTTAAATTAAATTTTGCTTCCACAAAGGAGCATCTTCTGTCTTAGGCTTTTAACTTCTCTAAGGATTCTACTTTTCTTTCTTCAAGTTCACAGTGAGAGCCAAAGTCCTGTTCATGACATAAAAGAGACTGCACAGGCTGGGCACGGTAGCTCATGCCTGTACTTCCAGAACTTTGGGAGGCTGAGGCAGGTGGATCACCCTGAGGTCAGAAGTTCGAGACCAGCCTGACCAATATTATTTTGAGGACACACAAGTATCTGCATGATTTTGAGAAACTAAAACTATTTTTTAAGTTCTCTTTTTGCGTCAGCTCTGAAATGTATGAGAGTAGTAGTTTCTGTTGCATTTTTTTGTTCATTTTTCTGCACAGTTTATTCTGTTTTTATTACCATAAAGTCTGGAAATGTAGTTTGAAATTTTAAGTATGGCCTGGGTGCAGTGGCTCACGTCTGTAATCCCAGCACTTTGGGAGCCGCGGTGGGCAGATCACCTGAGGTCAGGAGTTCAAGACCAGTCTTGCCAACATCGTGAAACCCCGTCTCTACTAAAAATACAAAAATTAGCTGGGCATGGTGGCAGGTGCCTGTAATGCCAGCTACTCAGAGGGCCGAGGCAGGAGAATCACTTGAACCCCCGAGGTAGAGGTTGCAGTGAGCTGAGATCACACCATCACACTCCAGCCTGGGGGATAAGAGCGAGACTTTGTCTCAGAAAAAAAAGAAAGAAATTATAAGTATGATATTCTTCTGCTTTGTTCTTTTCCTCAAGATTGCTTTGGCTATTCAAAGTTTATTGTAGTTTCATACAAATTTTAAAATTGTATTTTGCATTACTGTGAAAAAAATACCACTGCAATTTTGATAGGAAGTTTATTGAATCTATAAATCACTTTGGATAATACAGCACTTTATTAATATTTATTCTTTCAATCCATAGACATAAAATATTTTAAAACTTATTTGGATCTTCTCTAATTTTTTAATTGTTTTTTTATTATGAAGATTTTTTACCTTCTTGGTTAATTTTTTTCTCTGAAATTTATTATTTAAGGCTATAGTAAATGAGATTTTTTTCCTCTATTTTATCAGAACGTCGTTTTAAGTGTATAATACTTTTAAGTGTATAAAATGACGTATCTGATACTATAGCTGGGCGCGCTCACGCCTGTAATCCAAGCACTTTGGGATTACAGGTGGATGACCTGATGTCAGGAGTTGGAGACCAGCCTGACCAATGTAGAGAAACCCTATCTCTACTAAAAATACAGATTAGCTGGGTGTGGTGGTGCATGCCTGTAATCCCATTTACTTGGGAGGCTGAGGCAGGAGCATTGCTTGAACCTGGAAGGCAGAGGTTGCAGTTAGCCGAGATTGCACCATTGCACTCCAGGCTGGGCAACAAGAGTGAGACTCCTTCTCAAAAAAAAAAAAAAAAAAAAAGTGTGTGAAACCATACATATACTTGTATGTTAATTTCATATTTTGCTAATTTACTGAGTGTATTTATTAGTTTACACAGGGTTTAATATACTGTTTATAGTTTTTTAAATATATGATTGTATGATCTTCAAACAGCAACTTTTTACTTATTTTTTTCAATTTCAATAGTTTTTTTATTTCTTTGACTAATTCTTCTGTGACATACTTCCTGTGCTACATCAAAATAGATACATTGGCCGGGCTCCGTGGCTCACACCTGTAATCCCAGCACTTTGGGAGACCGAGGTGGGTGGATCACCTGAGGTCAGGAGTTCAAGACAAGCCTGACCAATATGATGAAAACCCATCTCTACTAAACGTACAAAAATCAGCTCGGTGTGGTGACATGTGACTGAAATCCCAGTTGTTTGGGAGGCTGAGACAGGAGAATTGCTTGAACCCGGGAGGCAGAGGTTGCAGTGAGCGGGTAATATAGTTTTGTATTGGTGTCTGAATTTGATGGAGCAAACACCTCTTCAAGTTTTCATAAACTGATTTCAGAAGGTAAAGATCTTCTTTTATTGGTCCCTTAGGGTGATGAGCTGCCCTCTGAATTTGTAGTGAAGAGGGGTTATAGCTTGTTCACAAGGCTGCTGGGTCTGCACTAGGGTCCACCCTTAGTTGGCTTGTTACAGGGGCTTGGGTTGTTGTAATTCTCATTTTATTTTTGGACAGACTGAATATCCTTCAGGACTTTGCTCTGTAGGGCAGACACTAGGGCATGTTTTTGCAGTCGGGTCTGCATATGGTGGGCCTTGTATCAGGATGTGGATGAATATGGCTTTCAGTGAGTACCAGAGAGCATTTCCTCAGATAACTGTGTCCGTTTCTATTAGGCAAAACTTACCATAAACTGTGGCTCAGGTAACTGAAACTGAGTCATTGAACCGCTTTGGGGACCCCAGTAAAGGCCAAGATCTGCACTTCTGCCTGCATGGTTGTAAATGGGTGCCTTCCTCCAAGTCTCTGGAATGGCACGACCTCTCCCAGACTATGGCTGGGAGGAGTTTGGGATAGTTACAAAGTAAGTTCAGAATTCTCAGTGGGACCAAGTTAGATGAACCTTATCTGGTCTGTAGACGAGAAAAGGGGTCCTATAGTTTCCCATCTGAATGAAGGCCTGCCTTTTGAATAGAACACTTCTCAATCTCAAGCTTTAACAGCGTTTCACAACTCCCTCCTTGGATCTCAAATATCTCTTAGAGGCACTTATTTTGGCGATGGCATCTTACTACATAACACAGGCTGGTCTCAAGATCCTGACCTGAAGCAGTTCTCCACCCTTAATGTACCATGTAGCGGTCATTACAGGTGTGAGCCATAATGCCTAGTTTTCTAATAAAGGCATTTTTGTCAGGGGTGGCTGGCATTTTGTTGCTGTAAGGGGATATGAAAATAGGGCACTTTTAGTCTTTTCATCTTACTGATGTCACTCTCTGTATACATTTTTACTTTCTATTTTCGATTTCAAATTTGTCTGTTTTCTATTTCAAATTTTAGATTCAGATATTTAGGACAATATACTAGAATTTGCATGGTATGCCTGAAGTAAATTAAATAATTAGTAGGCACTCCATATTTAGCAAAATAGTTACTTAGAAATTTAAGTTTGCTGCAGGCAAAAAGGAATTATAAGATTTTCATCTATTTTTTTCAGCCCATATCTAAGTAATAACATAGTTTATTTCCTAATATTCATTTTGCATATCAGAGGACCTAACCCTATTCTGCACTATATATATATATTTTTTTTTCTATATTTCACAATGTAAGGCTATTCTTTTCTTCTAAAGTCTGATTACAGCAGTTTCATTTTGTGTAAGAATAGCATATATTTAAAACGTAAAAAGTAATTCTAGTTTTTTTAAATGCTTATTTATTAAAAGTTTCTCATTAGAATCTTCTATTTATGATTATACTGCATATTCTCTGAAATTTTACTGCGATACAGTGCATGCCAGTAATTCAAAATACCCGCATTTGATGAGTACACAGTAATAGTTAAATATTCCAGTTACCTAGACAAATTTTTTTGTTTTTTTCTAAGGCGGAGTCATGTTCTGTCGCCCAGGCTGGAGTTCAGTGGTGCCGGCGTGGCTTACTGCAACCTCCACCTGCCAGGTCCGAGCAATTCTCATGCCTCAGCTTCTCTGTAATCCCTGGGATTACAGGCATGAGCCACTGTGCCCAGCCTCAGCTGATATTCTTAGCTGATATTCGACAGTGGTTTTATCTTGTCTAAGTGTCATGGAGATAGTTTTATTTTTCCCACGTGTTTAATGATGAATATATGTTTCCTTTTGTGAGAGAAATACTTTTGTGATTTGAAGGTAATTTTCAAAAAGATTTATAATTCTGTATTTTTTTTCAGTTTTTCTTTAAAAGATTGTTTTAAAAACAAAAACATAAATTTTACCATCTTTAATCTATTGAAGTGTACATTTCAGGGCCAGGAGTGGTTGTGGCTCTCATCTGTAATCCCAGGATTTTGCAAGCCCAAGGCAGAGGATCCCTGGAGCCCAAAAGTTTGAGACCAGCCTGGGCAACATATGGAGACCTCTCTCTATAAAAAAAAAATTAATAATAGCCAGGCATGGTGGTGTGCACCTGTGGTCGCAGCTACTTGGGAGATTGAGGGGGAGTCAAAATTGTGCCAGTACACTCCAGCTTGGGTGACAGAGTGAGACCCTGTCTCAAAAAAAAAAGCTGTTCATTTTAGGCATCTTAAGTATATTCACATTGTTTTGCAAAAGACTTCTAGAAACTTTACATCTTGTAAAACTGAAACTCAGTACCCATTAAGAAACAACTGCTCATTTTACCCTCTGTCCAGCCCTTGACAAGACAAACCTTCCACTTTCTGTTTTTAAGATTTTAACTACTAAAGATACCTCATATAAGTGGAATCATACAGTATCCATAATTTAGTTACTTAATTCAGGTGACATAATATTCTCAATGTTCATCTTAAAATGTTACAAGACTGTTATTTTTAAGGTGGAATAATATTCCATTGTATGTATATGTTACATTTTTTGATACGTTTATAAATCAAGAGATATCTGGGTTGCTTCAGCCTTTTGACTTTTGTAAATACTGGTACAATTAACATGTATTTTCAAATATGTCTTCCAGGTCCTGTGTTGCATACTTTGTTTCTTTTGTTGTTTGTTATTTTTATTTTTTGAGATCTAGTCCCACTGTGTCACCCAGGCTGGAGTGTAGTGGTGCGATCTTGACTCACTGCAACCTCTGCCTCCTGGGTTCAAGCGATTCTTCTACTTCAGCCTCCCAAATAGCTGGGATTACAGGCACATGCAACATCACCCAGCTAATTTTTATATGTTTAGTAGACATGGTGTTTCACCATGTTGGCCAGACTGGTTTGAACTTCAGACCTCAGGTGATCTGCCCACCTCGGCCTCCCAAGTGCTAGGATTACAGGCTTGAGCCACTGCGCCTGGCCTGTGTTACATATTCTGGATATAGATGTATAAATGAGGAACATTTCTAACATTTTAAAATAATGGCTGCATCTTTGTTTTCCACCAGTAATCAACAGGGGATTCATTTTTATTACATCATCAACAGATTTCTTGTTTTTTGTTTTTGTTTTTGTTTTTGTTTTTTTTTGGAGACAGAGTCTTGCTCTGTTGCCCAGGTTGGAGTGCAGTGGCGTGATCTCGGCTCACTGCAAGCTCTGCCTCCCAGGTCCATGCCATTCTCCTGCCTCAGCCTCCCGAGTAGCTGGGACTACAGGCACCCACCAACATGCCCGGCTAATTTTTTGTATTTTTAGTAGAGACGGGGTTTCACTGTGTTAGCCAGGATGGTCTCGATCTCCTGACCTCGTGATCCACCTGCCTCAGCCTCCCAAAGTGCTGGGATTACAGGCGTGAGCCACCATGCCTGGCCTAGATTTCTTGTTTTTAAAAAAATTTGTAGTGGCCGTTATAATGAGCATTAGGTGATTTTGTTTGTCATTGTGTTTTTTTTCTTTCTCTACAAATTAGTAATTTTGTGTGTCCTTTCAAATGCATTTTCCCATTTGTGTTTTTTTTTGATGAATACTTTGTCCATTTCTAAATCAAGTTATTCAACTTTACTGTTTAGTTTTAAGAGTTGTTTATATATTTTGAATATTAACTCCTTTAACATGTAATATACAAATGTTTTCACCCATTTTCTAAGAGACGTTGTCACTCTTGAATTTTTTTTTTTTATTATACTTTAAGTTTTAGGGTACATGTGCACAACGTGCAGGTTAGTTACATATGTATACATGTGCCATGTTGGTGTGTTGCATGCAGTAACTCGTCATTTAACATTAGGTATATCTCCAAATGCTATCCCTCCCCTCTCCCCCCCTTGAATTTTTTTTTGATGTGCAGAAATTTTGAAGTCTATTGTAGTTAAACTTTTATTTGTTACTTATGCATTTAATGTCATATCTAAGAAAATAATGCCAAGACCAATGTCATGTCTTTTTCTTGTATTTTTCCTAAACAATTTGTTAGTTTTTTTATGTCTAAGTATTTTATTTAAAATATGTTTTTATATCATTCAAGGAAATAATGCAAGTTTATTTTATTAGTGTTGATACTGTAGCTTTTAACTGTTGGTTGTATTGACATCTTTGAAAAATGAAATTTTTTGACCCCTGAGCAAGAATATGTTGAAGAGTGTATGTTATATTCACATATTTTTGAGTTTGCCAGTTTGACTTTTGCCTTTAATTCCTAGTTTTATTCAGTTTTTGTTAGAAAACACACAGTGTATAATTTTAGTCTTTTTAAATTGATTTGTTGTTTTGAGACAAGATCTTACCATCACCTAGGCTGGAGTGCTGTAGCATAATTTTGGTTCACTGTAGTCTCTGCCTCCTGGGCCCAAGTGATCCTTTCATCTCAGTTTCCTGGGTAGCTTGGACTACAGACATGCACTACCATGTCTGGCTAATTGTGTGCTTGTTTGTAGTGTTAGGATCTCACTGTGTTGCCCAGGCTGGTCTCAAACTTTTGTCCCCAAGGGATCCTCTTACTTTGGTCTCCCAAAGTGTTAGGATTATAGGCAAGAGCCACTGCACCCAGTCAGTATTTTTAAATTTAATAAAACTTGCTATGTGTCCTAACAGAATACAGTAGATGACAATAAGAATGTTGTGTATTAATTTGGTTTTGATTGGAATGTTTTGTGTCTGTGAAGCATAGTTGGTCTATAAAATGGTTTGGATGTCCATGTTGTCCAAACCTCATGCTGCAATATAAATTCTCAGTGTTGGATTTGGGACCTGGTGGGGCACGTTTGGATCATGGGGGTAAATTTTTCATGATTGTCTTGGTACGTTCTCTTGGTAACCAAAAAGTTTACACTCTATGAATTCAGATAGAGCTGGTTCATTAAAAGAACCTGGCTCCTTTACCTCACACTTGCTCTCTTACTGTATAATATGTCCAGTTACTCTTTACCTTCTACCAAGATTGTAAGTTTCCTGAGAACTTCACCAGAAGCAGATGCTGGCACACACTTCTTATATAGTCTACCAAACTGTGAGCCAAATAAAACTTTTTTCTTTATAAATTATGCACTCTCAAATATTCCTCTATATGCAAAATAATTAATATAGTCGATAATGTTGTCTAAGTTTTCTCTTTCTTATTTTTTCTCTGAATTTTCTATTTATTATTGCAAATGGAGTCTTGATGTCTACAATCATGTTGTTATGTATGTCTTGCTTCGCTTTTGTCAATATTTGCTTTATATATTTTGGAGCCCTGATGTTATATACACATATACATATAGATAGATAAGTATTATAATTATAGATTCCTGCTAAATCAACTTACTTTACCATAAGATATCAATCTTTGTCTCATGGTAGTACTTGACTTAAGGCATATTATGTCTAATATAATTATGACAACGTCACTCAATTGTGGTTACTATTTTTATGAAATATACATTTTTTCCATTCTGTTACTTTCAGCCTATTTGAGTCAATGCTAAAATGAGTCTCTTGTAGGCAGCATACTGTATGCTTTTTAAAAAACCACTCAGGCATTTTATTTCTTTTTTAATATAACTTTATTAATTTACATATTTATTTATTTATTTATTTTCTTTTTTTGACGGGGTTTCACTCTTGTTGCTCAAGCTGAAGTGCAATGGCGCGATCTCAGCTCACTGCAACCTCTGCCTCCCTGGTTCAAGCAATTCTCCTGCCTCAGCCTCCTGAGTAGCTGAAATAACAGGCACTTACCACCACACCCAGCTAAATTTTTGTATTTTTAGTAGAGACAGAGTTTCATCATGATGGCCAAGCTTGTCTTGAACTCCTGACCTCAGGTGATCCACCCGCCTTGGCCTCCCAAAGGGCTGGGATCACAGGCATGAGCCACCGCACCTGGCCTCATTTATTTTTGAGATAGGGTCTTGCTCTGTCAACCAGGTTGATTTGCACAGCTCACTGCTGCCCGAACCTCCCAAACTCAGATGATCATCTCATTTCAGCCTCTCAAGTAGCTGGGTTACAAGTATGTGCCATCACACCCAGCTAGCTTTTTTGTATTTTTTTTTTAGAGACAGAATTTTGCCATGTTGCCCAGACTGGTCTTGAACTCCTGGGATCAAGTGATCAGCCCACCTTGGCCTTCCAAAGTTTTAAGATTACATTTCATTTTATTAAGTATTTTAATTAATTTATATTTAAAATGATTTCTTAAAGAAATGAAGTTGTTATTGCTAGTTATATTGTTATTGTTTTATGTGTTTCTAGTAGTTATATTTTTCTCATTTCCTGTTCTACTGTCTTAATTTTCATTTAATTTTGTACTGGCATGCTTTGATAATACTTTCTTTTGCATACTTTCTATAAATATTATCTTTGTAAACATCTTGAAAACTGGAGATTACATACATCTTTAAACAATATATTTTAATCTCCTAAAAATTCAGTTGAATAAAAAAGTATGCATGTATATTTTCCAGTTTGTTATTGATATTAAAATTATTATATATGCTGTATCTATGAACAGATTTATACAGATTTCCATATTGTGTTTTATAGTCTATAAAATAACTTTAGAGGTTTTATATACCACTTGCGCCTCCCGGGTTCAAGCAATTCTCTTGCTTCAACCTCCCAAGTAGCTGGGATTACAGATGCCTGCCACCACTCCCAGCTAATTTTTTTTTGTACTTTTTTTTTTTAAGGAGATGGAGTTTCCCTCTTGTTGCCCAGGCTGGAGTGCAATGGCACGATCTCAGCTCACCACAACCTCTGCCTCCTTGGTTCAAGCAATTCTCCTGCCTTAGCCTCTCAAGTAGCTGGGATTATAGGCACCTCCCACCACAGCCGGCTAATTTTGTATTTTTAGTAGAGACGAGGTTTCATCATGTTTGTCAGGCTGGTCTCGAACTCCCAACCTCAGGTGATCTGCCCGCCTTGGCCTCCCAAAGTGCGCAGTGTGAGCCACTGCGCCCGGCCTATTTTTTTTTTTTTTCTTTTTTTTTTCTTTTGAGATAGAGTCTTGCTCTGTCACTCAGGCTGGAGTGTAATGGCATGATTTTGGCTCACTGCAACCTCCACCTCCCGGGTTCAAGTGATTCTCCTGCCTCACCCTCCTGAGTAGCTGGGACTACATGTGTGTGTAACCATGCCTGGCTAATTTTTGCATTTTTAGTAGAGACAGGGTTTCACCACATTGGTCAGGCTGATCTTGATCTCCTGACCTCAGGTAATCCACCTGCCTCGGCCTCCCAAAGTGCTGAGATTATAGGTGTGAGCCAGTGCGCGCAGCCCCATGTAGTGTATTTTGTAGGACTGTGCTACTGGTGATTAACACTCTCACATTACATTTTGGAAAGTCTTTATCTTCTTTCTGAAGTAAAATAATTTTGAATCAAGTATTACTCATTAGAAATTTTTTTATGCTGGGTGCAGTGTCTCATGCCTGTAACTTGGGAGGCCGAGGTGGGAGGATCACCTGAGGTCAGGAGTTTGAGACCAGCCTAGCCAACAGAGTGAAACCCCGTCTCTACTAAAAATACAAAAATTAGGCAGAAATGTTGGAGCCTGACTGTAGTCCCAGCTACTCAGGAGGCTGAAGCAGGAGAATCGCTTGAACACAGGAAATGGAGGTTGTGGTGAGCCGAGATCGCACCACTGCACTCCAGCCTGGGAAACAGAGCAAGAGTCTGTCTCAAAAAAAAAAAGAATATTTTTTATGTTACATCAAAATTTGAAAAGTTCTCAGCTTTTTTTTTTTTAGGTAAACTATTACTTTTTCCCTGTATTTTAAGATTTATTTCATAAATATATTGATCTACTTGATGGTATCCAATGAGTTCTACTTTCCATATTTTAATTTTGTTTTGCAATTTTATATTTTTGTGTTATATATTTTTGGATATGTCACATCACACCAGTTAATTGTGTTTTGATTTTATCAAAACACAATTGATAAAATTGTGTTTTGTGTTATCTCAGCACTTTGAGAGGTAGAGGCAGGCAGATCGTGAGGTCAGGAGATCAAGACCATCCTGGCCAACACTGTGAAACCCCATCTCTACTAAAATACAAAAAATTAGCTGGGCACGGTGGTGCACACTTGTAGTCCCAGCTACTCAGGAGTCTGAGGCAGGGGAATCGCTTGAACCCGGGAGGCGGAGACTGCAGTGAGCCGAGATCGTGCCGCTGTACTCCAGCCTGGGTGACAGAGCGAGACTCCTCAAAAACAAAACAAAACATATATTTCATATGTGTGTATATATATATTTCAAATATATATTTTCTAAATATTCAGTTTGGTCATATTATATTGACATTGTTATGCGACGTATCACTGGAATGTTTTTATGTTGCAAAGCTAAATCTCAATACACATTAAACAACTACCACTTCTTTCCATTTCATGGCACTTTTCAAACACCACGTTGTTTTCTGTTTCTGTTTCGAAGAGTATAACTGCTTTATAGATCTATACAATCTCTGTCTCTATGTGGCTGGCTTATTTTATTTTGCATAATGTCATCAATGTTTATCTTTTTTTTTTTTTTTTGAGATGGTGTCTCACACTCTGTCACCCAGGCTAGAGTGCAGTGGCACTATCTCAGCTCACTGCAACCTCCGCCTCCCAGGTTCAAGCAATTCTCCTGCCTCAACCTCCTGAGTAGCAGGGATTACAGGCGCCTGCCACCACACCTGGCTAATGTTTGTATTTTTAGTGGAGACGGGGTTTCACCATGTTGGCCAGGCTAATCTTGAACTCCTGACCTCAGGTGATCCACCCGCCTTGGCCTCCCAAAGTACTGGGATTACAGGCATGAGTCTGCACCCGGCCCATCAATGTTAATCTTAATAGTTGTTAGAATATTTTCTGCTTTCTGAAAACTCAGTGATATTTCTGTATTTTTGTATCTACTGAAGATATGGTGACAGAAATTTGCATTCCTTTTACCTATTGGCTTTTAGTAACCACGCTGCAATAATTATGTGAAAGTTAATGTATTTGCTGCATTCTGTTTTATTAGTCTTTTTCACCTTTATGCTCATACCAAATTGTTTTAATTCTGTAGCTTTTTAATGTGTTTTGAAATCAGAAATGGTAATGCCTCCAACATTGTTCCTTTTTTTTAAGATTGTTGAGTACTTTTATTGTCTCTTTAGATTCCATATAGTTTTGGATTTGCTGTTTTTATTTCTTCAAAAATGCAATGAGAAATTTGAAAAACATTGTACTGAATCTGTAGATTAAATTGAGCAGTATAGACATCTTCACAATATTAATTATTTCTTTTTCTATTGTTTTTGAGATAGAGTTAAAGTCACCCGCCTTTGCCTCCCAAAGTGCTAGAATAAAAGGCATGAGCCACTGCACCCAGCCCAGTTATTTCAACAAGTGCATGCTCAAGAGTGTGTTGTATAATTCCTATATATTTGTAAATTTATCAATTATTTATTTTTATTTTTTATTGAGATGGAGTTTTGTCCTTTTGCCCAGGCTGGAGTGCAGTGGTGTGATCTTGGCTCTCTGCATCCTCCGCCTTCTGGTTTCAAGCAATTCTCCTGCCTCAGCCTCCCAAGTAGCTGAAATTACAGGTGGCATGCCCGGCTAATTTTTGTATTTTCAGTAGAGGTGGGGTTTCACCATGTTGACCAGGCTGGTCTTGAACTCCTGACTGCGTGATCTGCTCACCTTGGCCTCCCAAATTGCTGGGATTACAGGCGTGAGCCACCGCAACTGGCCTTATATTACTACTTCATACTCTAATTCCATTTTTGTCATAGAAAGTAATCTATAAAATTTCAGTTTCAAAAAATGTGTTAAGAGTTTGTTTTTGGCCTAACAGGTGGTCTATAAAGAAGAAAGTTGTATGAGCTATTGAGAAGGCTGTGTATCCTGATGTTGAGGAGTGTTCTCTATACCTTCATTAGAAATAATTGTTTTTGACTGCCTTCTAGTCCTCTGTTCCTTTGCTAATATTCTGTCTTGTTTTATTATTACAGAAAGTGGGGTATTGAAATATCCTACCATAATTATATTGCTCTCTCTGTGTTTATTCAGTTTTGTTAGTATTTGGTTTTATATATTTGAAACCCTAATTTGAAACACACACACACACACAAATACACACATGTATAAACAAATTTGTCATACGTTTCCAGTGAATGCATCTATATATTGTTTAATGTTCTTTTTTGTCTTTTTGAAGTTTTGACTTATAGTTTATAAAATCTGACAGTTTTTGACTTAAGATGTAGCTTGTGTAATATTATTTTGACCTCTTCTGCTCTCATTTTGTTAATATTTACATGAAATTTCTACTTCTGTGTTGCCACTTTCAGTCTTTGTCATTAGATCTCAGGTGACTCTTGTAGAAAAGCAATTTGGATCTTGATTTAAAAATTTTTTTTGTCTCACTCTGTTGCCCAGGCTGCAGTGCAGTGGCTTGATATCTGCTCACTGCAACCTCTGCCTTCTGGGTTCAAGCAATTCTCCCTCGCCTTCCTGAATAGCTGGGATTACAGGCACGTGCCACCACGCCTGGCTTATTTTTGTATTTTTAGTACAGACGAGGTTTCATTACGTTGGTGAGGCTGGTAAAATTTTTTAATAAACCCTTTTATTGAAAGTATGTCTCAGCTGGGCGCGGTGGCTTATGCCTGTAATCCTAGCACTTTGGGAGGCCAAGGTGGGCAGCCACCTGAGGTCAGGAGTTCGAGACCAGCCTGACCAACATGGAAAAACCCCATCTCTACTAAAAATACAAAAAATTAGCTGGGCGTGGTGGTGCATGCCTGTAGTCTTAGCTATTCTGGAGGCTGAGGTAGGAGAATCACTTGAACCTGGGAGTCGGAGGTTGTGGTGAGTCAAGATTGTGCCACTGCACTGGGCTGGGCAACAAGAGCAAAACTGCGTCTCAAAAAAAAAAAAAAAGTATGGGTCTTGATTGGAAAGATAATTTTGTATATATTTAAATAGTTTTCTGAAAGAGAAAAACTTACTAATGTTATTTATTTATTTATTTTGAGACAGAGTCTCACTGTGTTACCCAGGCTGGAGATCAATGGCTTGATCTTGGCTCACTGCAACCTCTGCCTCCTGGGTCCACGGGATTCTCCTGTCTCAGCCTCAGTCTCTAGCTGAGACTGCAGGTGCCCACCACCACGCCCAGCGAATTTTTGGTATTTTTAGTAGAGATGGGTTTATGCCATGTTGGCCAGGCTGTTCTTGAACTCCAGACCTTAGGTGATCTGCCTGCCTTGGCCTCCCAAAGTGCTGGGATTGCAGGCATGAACCACCGTGCCTGGCCAATGTTACTTTATTTAATTGTTTTATTTGATTCTTATATCTTTGTCTCCCATGTTCTCTTTCTGTCTTTTTATGTTTTTTTTATTTTTATATTGATATGCTTTCAATTTTTTTATTTTTCTTTGTGTATCTATACAAATATATATATATATATTTTTTTTTTTGATGGAGTCTCGCACTTTCGCCTGGGCTGGAGTGCCTTGGTGTGACTTCAGCTTACTGTAACCTCTGCCTCCCAGGTTCAAGAGATTCTCCTGCCTCAGCCTCTTAAGTAGCTGTTATTACAGGTGCCCGCTGCAACACCTGGCTAGTTTTTTTTGTATTTTTAGTAGAGACGGGGTTTCACTATGTTGGCCTGGGTGGTCTCAAACGCCTGACCTCGTGATCCACTCACCTCTGCCTCCCAAAGTGTTGGGATTACAGGCATGAGCCGGTGCACCTGGAAATATACAAATATTTTCTTAGTGGCATCTTGGGGATCACATAAAACCTCTAAAAGATCCAACAATATATTATAATGTGGTAAACAATTAACTTCAGTTGCATGCAAAAATTCTTCGTCATTACATCTGCCTTCAACTGTTATTGATTTTACTAATTGTATTTTTATGTTATATATTCATTAACATGTTTATAATTTCTCTACTTTTAAATTTTAGGGAATAAAAGTCTTTTCTGCACCATTATAATGATAAGTAAGAAATACCTTTTTTTGTATGTGCATATCTTTTCCAGAAAGTTATGTATTTTCATTTGATTATGCGTTTTCTTGCATTATGTTATTTTCAGTGGAAGAAACTTCTTTCAGCATCTTTGATATGTAGGGCATATGCAGTGCCAATATACTTTCTCGGGATTTGGTTATTTTGGAAGGACTTCTTTTTATTTGGTAGTACAATTTTGCTGATGGTATTATTCTCACTTGATAGCTTTTTTTATTATGACTTCAACAATATCACACAGTTTTTCTCTGACCTGCAAAAAATTTTTTTGATAAATTCACTGGTTATTGTGACAGTTTGGCATGGTTACTACTTGAGACCATGATTACAACAGTTACTGTTACTACTTGAGAACCTCATTACAAGACTGAACGAAGGGGGATGAACGTAGAAATGAAAAGTTAAGACAAAAGAAACTGTTTTAAAGAAGGGGATCTGGGAACCAGGGAAGAAGAGAGCTCCCTGCTTCTAGTTTGCAAAGGCAGCCCTGGCGCTTCCACAGCTTTTCGTATTTATTGGGCAGAAAGATCAGGGAGGAGGAGGTAATGATTGGTCAGCTGCTTAATTGATCACAGGTTCACATTATTGCTAATAGGCTTCGGATGTACCTAATCACAAGAAACACTGAGGTTGGGGCGTGACTGCCCTCAGCATTCCTTCTGGATGGCAGACACAGTTTGTGTGTTTGCCAATATTCTGCATTTATGAGAACAGTTTGCTGTTTACTCACATAGCCTCCAGTGATATATTGAGTTGATCACGACCCTCACTCTTTCAGCCTGCGACAAGTTATCTCATGAGACTATGCTTATAAATGACACAGCATTTTTGTCTTGCAGCTCCCAAAATTCTTATCTGTGATTTTTGAAATTTTGCTTATAGGTGTGTTTGTGATAAATATCTTTGTGTGTATCCTAGTTTGCTTGTTCAGGTTTTTCATGTGTACATTATCTTCTAAGAAAATTTTCAGTTAGTTTTTGTATTTTTTATATCCACAATTTTGTTTTTTGGTATTTTAATATTTTTATTGTTATCCTCATTTTTCTGATCTTCAGTAGTTGTCTGTGTTCCTATTTCACTTACTGAATATTATTCAATTTATTTTATTTATTTACTTACTTATTCATTCATTTTCTGAGATAGTCTTGCCCAGGCTGGAGTGCAGTGGTGCGATCTTGGCTCACTGCAGCCTCTGCCTCCTGGGTTCAAGTGAATCTTTTGCTGCAGCCTCCTAGTAGCTGGGATTACAGCTGTGTGCCACCACACCCGGCTTATTTTTGTGTTTTTAGTAGAGATGGGGTTTCACCATGTTAGCCAGGCTAATCTTGAACTTCTGACCTCAAATGATCCACCCACCTCGGCCTCCCAAAGTGCTGGGATTACAGGCATGAGGTACCAGGCCTGGCCTATTTCATTTTATTTTTGAGACCGTCTTACTCTGTTGCCCGGCCTGGAGTTCAGTGGTACAATCTTCACTCACTGCAACATTCCCCTCCTGGGTTCACCAATTCTCGTGTGTCAGTCTCCCAAATAGCTGGGATTTCAGGCACATGCCACCATGCCCAGCTAGTTTTTGTGTTTTTAGTAGATACAGGGTTTCACCATGTTGGCCAGGCTGGTCTCAAACTCCTGACCTCACGTGATTTTCCCACCTTGGCCTCGCAATATGTTAGAATTACAGGAATGAGCCTCCAAGCCTGGCATGTTCAATTTATTCTGAATTTTTAAAATTACTTTATACATTTTTTATGGCTGCTTTTGAAAATTTTATAATTTTTTGATGGGGCCATGTTGCCCAAATATTTTGTATGCATTGTAACCTTTGAGTGAGATTCAGATATTAACAAAAAGCTACCTGTTATAATCTTTATAATATAGCTTTGTCCTGGCGTAGTCTGAAATCAGTTGTCTTGACTAGAGATTCTGGGAATTTCTCAAATATGTTTTTAGGATGTGTCTTGTCTAAAATGTTGTGTTTATTGTTTAGTTAAATTGGTTTATTCATATTTCTTCTTAATAATCAGTAATCACTTGCTACAGCCATTCCCTGTTTGGGTTACTGCAGTTTCTCTGCTTCTGTAACATTTACCTTTAGACTCAGCAGACTCAAACTGTCATTCCAACATATATCACTATTTCTTTCAGCATTTTATGTCATGGCAGACATTAACCAGTGTCTAAAAAATTTCCCAGGAGCCAAAAATAAAGATGTATGTGCCATTTTTTTTCTTATTTTTTAAAAAAGAAACCAGGAGTTGGCAATTTACATGTGTTTGTGGGTGTGTGTGTGTGTGTGTGTGTGAGAGATAGTCTCACTGTTATGTAGGCTGGAGTGCAATGGCATAATCTTGGCTCACTACAATCTCTGCCTCCACAGTTGAAGCAATTCTCCTGCCTCAGCCTCCAGGTAGACAGGACTACAGATACCTGTTACCACGCCTGGCTAATTTTCTGTATTTTTAGTAGAGATGGGGTTCACCATGTTGGTCAGAGTGATCTCACACTCCTGACTTCAGGTGATCCACCTACCTTGCCTTCCCAAAGTGCTGGGATTAAAGGCATGAGGCATCATGCCTGGCTGGCAATTTACGTTTTTTTTTGTGAGATGGAGTCTCGCTCTGTCACCCAGGCTGGAGTGCATTGGTACAATCTCGGCTCACTGCAACCTCGGCCTCCCTGTTTTACACAATTCTCTGCATCAGCCTCCCAAGTAGCTGGGATTAAAGGGGCCTGCTACCATGCCTGGCTAATTTTTTGTATTTTTAGTACGACAGGTTTCATCATCTTGTCCAGGCTGGCCTTGAACTCCTGACCTCATGATCCACCCACATTGGCCTCCCAAAGTGCTGGGATTACAGGTGTGAGTCATCACATCCAGCCAGCAATTTACTTTTAAAAGCACAATGTTGGCCGGGCGCAGTGGCCGACGCCTGTAATCCCAGCACTTTGGGAGGCCGAGGCGGGCGGATCATGAGGTCAGGAGATTGAGACCATCCTGGCTAACACAGTGAAACCCTGTCTCTACTAAAAATACAAAAAAATTAGCTGGGCATGGTGGCAGGTGCCTGTAGTCCCAGCTACTTGGGAGGCTGAGGCTGAGGCAGGAGAATGGCATGAACCCGGGAGGCAGAGCTTGCAGTGAGCCAAGATTGCACCACTGCACTCCAGCCTGGGCAACAGAGCAAGACTCCGTCTCAAAAAAAAAAAAAATAAATAAATAAATAAAAGCACAGTATTACACTGGACAGCAGGAAGAGCTGTGTTGGGTATAACAGAGCTTTCTTTTTCGTCTATGTGGCTGTTTCATTCTGCTCATGTGGGGACCTTCACACACTTAACTCATTTATAAATTTTTTTACACATGTATTTTGGTCAGTATGTTTTTGTTACATTTATGTGTCCAGGAAGAAATTAGAGCTGGTGGTATTTTGCTATGTCATCTTGCTTATGTAGTTTGTATAATTTTATAGGTTAGATTTGTAAAGTATATTTATTTATCTGAGTCTAGCAATTGAAGTAATGTGATTTTACTGTTTCTTTCTGTTATGTGTTCTCATTTTGCCCAAGACCTTTGGCCAGAGCAGAGCATAAAAGATTCTTTCCAAAAAGTGATACTTAGAAGATATGAAAAATGCGGATATGACAACGTACCGTTAAAAAAAGGCTGTAAAAGTGTGGATGAGCATAAGCTGCTCAAAAGAGGTTATAATGTTCTTAACCACAGTCTGACAACTACCCAGAGAAAAATATTTCAATGTGGTAAATATAGGACAGTCTTTCAGAAATTTTCAAATTCAAACAGATGTAAGATACGACATACTGGAAAAAAATCTTTCAAATGTATAGTATGTGGCAAAGCTTTTAACTGGTCCTCAAACCTTACTACACATAAGAAAATTCATACTGGAGAGAAACCCTACAAATGTGAAGAATGTGGCAAAGCCTTTAAGCAGCCCTCAAACCTTGCTACACATAAGAAAATTCACACTGGAGAGAAACCCTACAGATGTGAAGAATGTGGCAAAGCGTTTAAACAGTCCTCAAACCTTACTACACACAAGAAAATTCATACTGTAGAGAAACCCTACAGATGCGAAGAATGTGGCAAAGCCTTCAAAAGGTCCTCACACCTTACTGTACATAAGATAGTTCATACTGGAGAGAAACCCTACAAATGTGAAGAATGCGGGAAAGCCTTTAAGCACCCCTCACACGTTACTACACATAAGAAAATTCATACTGGAGGGAAACCCTACAAATGTGAAGAATGTGGCAAAGACTTTAAGTACACTTCTACCCTTACTGCACATAAGAGAATTCATACTGGAGAGAAGCCCTACAAATGTGAAGAATGTGGCAAAGACTTTAAGTGCACTTCTAACCTTACTACACATAAGAGAATTCATACTGGAGAGAAGCCCTACAAATGTAAAGAATGTGGCAAAGCTTTTCACCTATCCTCACACCTTACTACACATAAGATACTTCATACTGGAGAGAAACCCTACAGATATAAAGAATGTGGCAAAGCTTTTAACCATTCCACAATCCTTTTTTCACACAAAAAAATTCATACTGGAGAGAAATTCTACAAATGTGATGAATGTGGCAAAACCTTTACCTGGCCCTCACTACTCTGTAAACACAGGAGAACTCATACTGGAGAGAAACCCTACAAATGTGAAGTGTGTGGCAAAGCCTTTACTGCATCCTTAACTCTAACTGAACATAAGAGAATTCATACTGGAGAGAAACCTTACAAATGTGAAGAATGTGGCAAAGCTTTTAACTGGTCCTCATACCTTCATAAACATAAGAGAATTCATATTGCACAGAAACCCTACATAGTGAAGAATGTGGCAGATATTTTAAATGTTCCTCCACTTTTAATAAGCATAAGATAATTCATACTGGAGAGAAACCGGATGAATGTGGGAAAGCCTTTAACCAGCCCTCAACTCTTACTAAGTATGAGAATTTATATGGAACATAAACTCATACAAATATAACAAATATAAAAAATGTGGCAAAGCTTTTAAAGGAAGTTCTCAACCCTTATTACATGTAATTCATACTGGACAGAAACCGTACAAGTGTGAAGAATGTGGCATGGCCTATAAGAAGTTCTCAATTCCTTTTTTCTTTTTTCTTTTTCTTTTTTTTTTTTTTTGAGATGAAATTTCAGTCTTGTCACCCAGGCTGGAGTACAATGGCATGATCTTGGCTCGCTGCAACCTCTGCCTCCTGGGTTCAAGCCATTCTCCTGCCTTAGCCTCCCAAGTAGCTGGGATTACAGTTGCCCACCACCACGTCTGGCTAATTTTTTGTATTTTTAGTAGAGATGGGGTTTCACAATGTTGGCCAGTCTGGTCTCAAACTCTTGACCTCAGGTGATCCACCTGCCTTGGCCTCCCAAAGTCCTAGGGTTACAGGCGTGAGCCACCATGCCTGGCTACAGGTTCTCAATTCTTAAGAGACATGGTGATAATTCATGCTGGAGAGGAAATCTACAAACCTGAAAGATGCGACAGTGCTTTTTACCAACACCTCCAAATTTCCTATACATAAAAATAAATTACACTGATGTGAAACCCTAGAAATGTATAAAATGTGACAAAGCCGTTATATGGTTGTGACACTGATTGTAGGTAAGATAATTCATACTGGCAAAACTCCTACAAGTGTGAAGAATGTGGTAAAACTTTTAATCAGTGCTTACACCGTATTTCACAGGAAAGCTATTATCCTTGAGAAAAATTGTACAAATATAAAGAATATGGAAAAGCCATTAATGCCCATCACATCTTACTCAACAGAAGAAGGTTCGTAGTTAATAAAAGCATGAAAAGGGCAATTACTGTCAAAAAATCTTTCAGAAAATATAAGCCTTTAGAGTGAAGAATATTTATTTTGAAGACAGCCATTACAAATATAAAGTGGGTTGTAGTGCCTTTACTTGTGTCACAGATCTTATTGAACACATTTTGTATTAGAAGAAAACCCTGAAGCAGTTGCTCAAGCTTTGCTCAACATTGGAATTTATATTGGAGAAGAGTCCTGCAAATGAATTTGGAAAGCCTTTTTTTTTTTTCAAAAACTGCAGCTTAGAAAACACCAGAGAGTTTACTAAAATATAGTTTTGCAGATGCAGTAAACATAAAAAAATTTAATTCAAAATTGATTCTATGTAAATATCAGATAATTTACAGCAAAATAACTAAGGCACTGACACTTCAGACATAACACTAAATCAGAGTGTTGAGTAGAAAAACTAATCCACGGCTACAGTGGTTAGATAAATTATTTGTATATAACTTTAAAAGTAGATTTTTTTGAAGCATTGTAGTTACATTGAAAGTATAGTTGTTTCCTTGAAAAAAACAATTTTGAAAAGTGAATAAGTATGTAATATGGTTTTCATATTACTTTATGCTGTTATTTCTATTGTGTTCACATGTGAAAGCATGTGATCAATTGTTGCTGCATCGGATATATTAGAGATTGTTTGATAATTGGGCATTACTTAGAACCTTTTCTATAAAAGAGTAAGAACATCAAAATCTACGATGGATGATGAAAATGTAAGTGGAGCCCCTCTTTGTAGTTAACTTATACTAAGTAATATATAAGGTGGGAGTTCATGTTCTCATTTGTATTACCGTACCCTATAACTTAATGTTGACACTTTGCTTTGTCTTTTGGCTGGCCTAACCTACATTAACATGTACACAGAACATCTTAAAACTTTTTTTTCAAAAGTTATAATGAATTACTTTATTAGCAACAAAGATAAAAAAACATGGGGGTTCAGAGTAATATTTTTCTACATTATAGTGAGAGAAAGAAATTATTATAGTTAAAAGTATTAAAATAAATTAGTATATTATTCTACTAATTGTACTTTTATGTAATAAAATGCAGTACACTTAAAAATTGTTAGATTGTGTGTGCACTTAATTTTATTTTTTTTACCATGTTAAGACTATTGTGCATTTAATGAAGCATTATTATGCCACTAACTTTAACCTATTTAACCTTATTCAACGGTGTAGGTAAAAGATGGTAGCAATATACTATTTGGTTCATAGTGGAATAACATCTCTAGTAATCCCTTTGCCAGTGGCTTTAAACTGTAAATCAGCTGAAGAATATTTTCCCACTGGTTAAATTTTTATTCTTTTTTTCTTATTGAAATTAATTATTAGTATTTTGGGGTATATAGTATGTGTATATATTTATTCCTTATATGGCATATTTTGATTCAGGCATACAATATGTAGTAATTACATTAGGGTAAATAAGATATCCATCACCTCTAGCATTTATCTTTTCTGTTACAAAGAGTGTAATTAATACTTTTAGTGTATAATTTAGTGAGGCAGGTGGATTGCCTGAGGTCAGGAGTTCAAGACTAGCCTGGCCAACATGCTGAAAGCCCGTCTCTATTAAAAATTCAGAAATTAACCAGGCATGGTGGTGCAAGCCTGGAGGCTGAGGCAGGAGAATCGCTTGAATCCCTTAGGTGGAGGTTGCAGTGAGCTGAGATCATGCCACTGCACTCTGGACTGGGGAATAGAGTGAGACTCCATCTCAAAAAAAAGTGAAAGAAATATAAATAAAATTCTTACATTTTTAGTCCTGAAAAATTATTAATAAACAATTGTTATTTAATTTTTTTGGAACATGTGGTCTCTCTGCCTGCAAACATATACACTTCTAATTTACATATAGTTAAATATACACATATTACTCTGAAGATAACTTTAGGTGTAAGAAAATCTTGCAGTGAGTAAGTGTGTTTGTGTGAGTATGAGTTTGTACATATTTTCAGAAGAAAAGAGCAATTATTGGAACAAAATGAATTATTTTAATAGGGTAACTAATAAAAAACTAAACACCTTGAAAATGCTGAAAGCAAATCCACACTTTCTGCTTTGTCTTGAATTTATTAATGTAAAGTTTTATGGCTTATGTCTCAGATTCTCCCCAGAATCTGCCTATTAAAGCACAGGCAATTTTGTCTCCAGAAATAACACTCTTGACTACAACAATAAAAGCCTTCTTCAAACAAAAAATCATTTTTAACACTTATTTTAATGAAAATTTAACCACAATTGAATAATTGGTATATTTTTATTATTCTGTGTGTGAATGCATAAAACAGTACATAAAGAAGCCAGAAAAAAAAGATGTTAATATTTGTAATGAATTAAACTGGAAAGTAATTATTATGTGCAGGTGATATCTTTGATTATGTAGATAAGAAAAGCAGCAGAAAGACTTTTAAAAGTTTATTCAGGTGGGTAGGCAACATTCTAAGATAATACCCTGGATTCCCAGTCTGTTGCACACCTGCTGTGTAATACTCTCGAGTGTAAAAATGTGACTGTGGTGGGAAATCACTCATGAAGTTAGGTTACCCATGTGTTGACTTTGTGTTTATCAAAATGGAGATTATCCTGATTGTGCTAAACTTAATCAGAGGTGTTTTTAAGAGAAAGAGACACATCATAGAAAAACACCCCTGCTGGCCTGAAAGTAAGTGACTTCTATAGGTGGAACATGTTGTAAGCTGCTTATGGTGGCCGCATGGCAGAAAACATGCTTGTATATTGTCATCATTCCTGCCTCTTGCATGTTGTTTCCAGTAGGGAGAATAAGAGGATCCTATGGCAGACGGAAAAAAAGGGAATCTCATTCATGCAAGAAATAATCACCTCTCATCTGGGATAGCTTAAGAGAAACAGGAGACCACAACAGGACCTCATTAATGGGAGGAAAAGGGTAACCTGGCTAAAAGTGCTCACTGGCATTAAGGAACAACATTTAGTAAGCTGTAGTGAACGATCAGCCTCTGGGATACTGATAGTCTACCAACAAGGTTGAACTTATTCTAATTCAATCAACATCTCTGCAGCATTCTGGTGACCGAGGTTTACACTATTCATTACAGAAATGCCATGAAAACCAGTGGGTAATGTCCTAGAATTGAACTTACTTCAAAAGGCATACCTTTTTGTTTTCACATTTCAAAAACCTCAAAAACAATGAATTTATAAATAATTAACTTCTAATTATAGAGGATTCTACTATACTGTAATAGATTAAACTGTAAACTTAATATGAATATTTCTTGAATACATAATTAGTTGTGTAGATAGTTTCTTTTAGATTAACATGAAAAAACTATTAGAGAAAACATTTGAAATGAGATAAAATTAATCAAGACCACAACTTTTCAATGGGTTGGCCTAATTGCCATGCTTTTGGAGATGGCCAGACGACTAACAAGAAACAGATAAGATTTGGCTTTGCTCAATGATTGTTTTTCACCTTTTGAAGTCTAACATCCTGGCTAAAGTATTCAAAGGGAATATTTTATAGGTGGCTTCCCAGGGTTTCCAAGGCAATGAAAGAAAAATTTTGATAGGCAGGAAAATGCACACTGTATACACACCTTGCTTTTCTCTGATTTGCTTTAATACTGAAAAATTGAAGATTGTAAATGTCATCTCAATTTAGAGTAAATTAACAAAAGATTTGTTTTTGAAAAAAGCAAATGTATAAAATTAATGGGTAACAGATGCCATTAGCTTCTAAAAAATAGTATGACTAAATTCAGTAAGTATCTAGCCATGCAAATATCAGCCCAATTAAATTGAGACCCTAATAGGTGCATGTGGAAAGCATTGCTGTGCAGTGTGGTGCCTCCACTCAGTATTTTCTTCTGCCTCTTCACAGAGAAACCAGTTTCTCCTGAGTGACTCAGGGTGCATACTGGGAACTGAGAATGCTATGTTCAGAGTGATTACTGAAAACATGGTTAATACACTTCTTCTATATGATAATAAAATGTTATAAATCTTACTCTGCCTCAGAAAAGCTTTTGGGTTAATGGAAAATTTCAATATTCCAGATAATTCAGACACTTAAATGTCAGTGAAATCCCATAAAACATATTTGAATAAGATAAAGTCTTCTTTGCTAAGAATTTTATATTACTGGTAAATTTAGAAAACCAGTACTTTAAGCCAATTAGCAGTGTTTGACGTGTGAGTCGCACCCAGACAAGTGCTCTTCATGATCATTGTTAAAGCAGCAATAACAAACACCACGTGCTTTCCTGGGACCTGCTGTCCTGTTTTCCACTGATATAAAGTGGAGAAGGCATTGAAATGGCAAAGGAGTGTGATATAAATTGAATACTTATATGAAACAAAATTTTAAGTAAAAAATAGCACTTGATGTTGTACAACTATAGGTGAGACTATTAGTGTGAGGTCATATTTTTACTTATATTGACAAAATAACCACAATATTCTTATTTAGAATAATATTCCTTTTCTGCTGTATATTTGCTAGCTTTTGATAAAATACTATGGGAGCTCAATAGAAATCAACAAAATGAATCTTAATTTTACCAGAAGCATTACTGATGCATATGCTTGTTTTTCTTAAAATCCATTAGCTTTCTATGAAAGATTTATACTTTTTTTTTCAGTGTCTTATTTATTGCTTAGAATTGGCTCTCCTGCCAGAAAACTGTTATTCTCAGCTGTACCCATGTTGACTAACAGTGAGTAGAAGTGAAGTGGATAAAAAGTAAATGTATCTTCTCTATATCTTTTTTCATCCATTGGCTGAAGAACAGAAGGATGCAGAAGATGAAAGAAAATATAATCTCTGAGAGATCATGAAGCTCTGTTAACCAGACAAAAATCCCCATAGTGGATGTGTGTTTATTTTATTTTATTTTTTTTATTGTACTGTCTACCTCTATGAGTTGAATTTTTTTTTTTTTTAGATGGAGTCTCGCTCTGTTGCCCAGGCTGGAGGGGAGTGGCACAATCTTGGCTCACTGCAACCTCCAAATCCCGGGTTCAAGCAATTCTCCTGCCTCAGTCTGTTGAGTAGCTGGGATTACAGGCAAGCACTACCACCCCCAGCTAATTTCTGTACTTTTAGTAGAGACAGGGTTTGACCAGGTTGGTCAGGCTGGTCTTGAACTTCTCATTTCGTGATTTGCCTGCCTCGGCCTCCCAAAGTTATGGGATTATAGGTGTGAGCCACTGCGCTGGACAAGTTTAAATTTTTTTTTTTTTTTACACTTTATATGGAAATAGGATTACGTGTGCTGGGCCTGGTGGCTCATGCCTGTAATCCCACCAATTTGGGAGGTCGAGGTGAGTGGATCACTTGAGGTCAGGAGTTCGAGATCAGCCTGGCCAACATGGTGAAACCCCGTTTCTACTAAAAATATGAAAATTAGTTGGACATGGTGGTAGGAGCCTGTAATTTCAGGTACTGAGGCGGCTGAGGCAGAAGAATCGCATGAACCCAGGAGGCGGAGGTTTCAGTGAGCCGAGATGGTGTTACTGCACCATCGCCTGGGCAATAAGAGCTAAAATCCGTCTCCAAAAAAATAAGTAGGATTTTTGTGTGTGTGTTTTTCTGTGCTGGCTTATTTTACTTAGCATAATATTTTTTAGGTTCATGAATGTTGTAGCAAATAACAAGACTTTCTTATTTCTAAGGGCCGAATAGCATTTCATTGTGTACATATACCACATTTTCTTTCTCCGCCTATTGATGGACACTTAGGTTGGTTCCATACCTTAGCTATTGTGAGTAATCCACTTCCTTCCTTCTCTTTTGTTTTGTTTTGAGACGAGTCTCATTCTGTGGCCCAAGCTGGAGTTTAGTGGCGCGATCTCGGCTCACTGCAACCTCATCTCGCAGGTTCAAGCCATTTTAGTGCCTCAGCCTTTGTGCCTGGCCAAAAATATATTTTAAATAAAATACTTATGACCGGGCGTGGTGGCTCACACCTGTAATCCTAGCACTTTGGGAGGCCAAGGTGGGCAGATCATCTGAGGTCACGAGTTTGAGACCAGCCTGGCCAACATGGTGAAACCCCGTCTCTACTAAAAAATACAAAAAAAATTAGCCAGGTATGGTGGCAGGTGCCTTAACCCTAGGTACTTGGGAGGCAGAGGCAGGAGAATCGTTTGAACCCGGGAGGCAGAGGTTGCAGTGAGCTGAGATAAAGCCATTGCACACAAACCTGGGGGACAAGAGTGAGACTTCTCTCAATAAATAAATACTTAGATATAAACTAACAAATCTTGTAGAAAAAACGAGAAAAAGACATGGCATTGGTCTTGGCACCATTTCCCTAGATACCACATTAAATGCATGAGCAACAAATAAAAGTTTAACTACACTAGACTTTAAGATTTCTGCACATCCAAACAAAATTGAAGAGTGACGACGTCCCTTAGAAAATGGGTGAAAACATTTGCAAATTACATGTGAAAAAAGTGAATATTCAAAATATATAAACAACTCTTAAAACTAAACAATAAAAAATAACTTGATTTAAAAATGGAGGAACAAAATTTTCATCAAAAAGATACCCAGAAGGACACACAAATTGGGCACATGGGCTCACGCCTGTAATCTCAGCACTCTGGGAGTCTGAGGCGGGTGGATCATCTGAGGTCGGGCGTTCTAGACCAGCCCAACCAACATGGAGAAATGCTGACTATACTAAACACAAAATTAGCTGGGCATGGTGGCACATGCCTGTAATCTCAGCTACACAGGAGGCTGAGGCACGAGAATCGCTTGAACCCAGGAGGTGGAGGTTGCAGTGAGCAAGATCGCACCACTGCACTTCCAGCCTGGGTGACAGAGTGTGACTTCATCTCAAAAAAAAAAAAAATTTGTTAGGTAACTGCAATATTTAACTGTTACTGTATACTCATCAAATGCAGATATTTTGAATCATTGGCATGAACTGTGTGGCAGTAAGATTTCAGAGAATATGCAGTATAATTATAAATAATATTCTAATGAGAAACTTTTAATAAATAAGCATTTAAAAGAAACTAGAGTTACTTTTTATGTTTTAAATATATGCTATTCTTACACAAAATGGAACTGCTGTAATCCAACTTCAGAAGCAAAGAATAGCCTTACATTGTTAAATATGGAAAATACATACATATATGTGTGTATATATATATATATATACACACACACATATATATATATTTGGCAGAATAGGGTTAGACCCTCTGATATGCGAAACAAATATTAGGAAATAAACTATGGTATTTAGATATAGGCTAAGAAAGTAGATGAAAATCCTATAATTCCTTTTTGCTTGCAGCAAACTTAAATATATAAGTAACTATTTTGGTAAGTGTGGAGTGTCTCCTAATTATGTAATTTACTGCAGGCATATCATACAAATTCTAGGATATTGTCCTAAATATCTGAATCTAAAATTACAAATTTGAAATAGAAAATAGAAAGTAAAAATATATAGGGAGAATGACATCAGTAAGATGAAAAGATTAAAAGTGCCCTATTTTCATATCCCATTACAGCCAAAAAAAAGTCAGCTATTTCTGACAAAAATGCCTATATTGGCCAGCCGGGGTGGCTGATGCCCCCTAGAAATTTGGAGGGTCAAGGCTAGAAGATCACAAGGTCAGGAATTTGAGACCAGCCCAGCCAACATGGTGAAGACCCATTTCTAATAAAATACAAAAAAATTAGCCGGTTGTGGTGATGCACGCCTGTAATCCTAGCTATGCAGAAGGCTGAGGCAGGAGAATTGCTTAAACCCAGAAGGTGGAGGTTGCAGTGAGCTGAGATGGCCCCACTGCACTCCAGCCTGGGTGGCAGAGCGAGACTCCATCTCAGAGAGAGAGAAAAAAAAAGCCTGTATTCGAGAACCAGGCATTATGGCTCACACCTGTAATGACAGCTACATGGTACATTAAGGTTGGAGAACTGCTTCAGGCCAGGATTTCGAGACCAGCCTGGGTTATGTAGCAAGATGACATCTCCAAAATAAGTGTCTGTAAGAGAGATTTGACATCCAGGGAGGGAGTTCTGAAACACTGTTAAAGCTTAAGGTTGAGAAGAGTTCTATTCAGAAGGCAGGCCCTCATTCAGGTGGGAAACTACAGGTCCTGCAGATCTTGGCCTTTACTGTGGTCCCCAAAGCAGTTCAATGACTCAGCTTCAGTTACCTGAGCCACAGTTTATGGCCAGTTCTGCCTACATAGAAATCCACACAGTTACCTGAGGAAATCGTCTCTGGTACTCAGTGAAAGCCATACTTACCCACATCCTGATACAAGGTCCACCGTATGCAGACCTGACTGCAAAAACCTGCCCTAGTGTCTGCCCTGCAGAGCAAAGTCCTGAAGGATATTCAGTCTGTCCAAAAATAAAATGGGAATTAAAACTACCCAAGCCCCTGTAACAAGCCAACTAAAGGTGAACCCTAGTGCAGGCCCAGCAGCCTTGTGACCAAGCTACAACCCCTCTTCACTACAAATTTAGAGGGCATCTCCTCACCCTAAGGGCCCAACGAAAGAACAACTTTACCTTCTGAAATCAATTTATGAAAACTTGAAGGGGTGTTCATGAAATTCAGACACCAAGACAAAACTAGATTTTGCCCATTGTCAATGGCTCTATTTTAATGTAGCACTGGAAGTATGTGGCAGAAGAATTAGTCAAATAAAAAAATGCATTTAAATTCAAGAAAAATTAGTAAAAGTTGTTTGTAGATCATACAATATATACACACACACACACATATATATATATATATATTTATTTTTTTATTTTTTTTTGAGATGGAGTTTTGCTCTTGTAGCCCAGGCTGGAGTGAAATGGCACGATCTCAACTCACCACAACCTCTGCCTACCGGGATTAAGCAATTGTCTGGCCTCAGCCTCTCGAGTAGCTGGGATTACAGGCATGCGCCACCATACCCAGCTAATTTTTGTATTTTTAGTAGAGATGGGGGTTTCTCCATGTTGGTCAGGCTGGCCTTGAACTCCCGACCTCAGGTGATCCACCCACCTCAGCCTCCCAAACTGCTGGGATTAAAGGTGTGAGCCACTGCACCCGGCCCATACAACTTTATATTTGAAAAAGCATAAACAGTATATTAAAACCTGTCTAAACTAATAAATATACTCAGTAAATTAGCCAAATATAAAATTAACATAAAAGTATGTGTATGGTTTCATACACTTAAACTATCTGGTAAAATAGAAGAAGAGGCTGGGCAGGGTGACTCATGCCTGCAATTCCAGCACTTTGGGAGGCCGAGGCGGGTGGATCATGTGAGGTCAGGAGTTTGAGACCAGCCTGGCCAACATGCTGAAACCCTGTCTCTACTAAAAATATAAAAATTAGCTGGGTGTGGTGGCAGGCACCTGCAATCTCAGCTAGTCAGGAGGCTGAGGCAAGAGAATTGCTTGAACCCAGGAGGTGGAGGTTGAAGTGAGCAACAGTGCAAGACATCATCTCAAAAGAAAAAAAAATAGAGGAAAAAAATCTTATTTACTATGGCATTAAATAATAAATTTGTGAGAAAAAATTAAGGAGGTAAAAAAATCCTTAAAATAAAAAACCGAAAAAATTAGAGAAGAGCACAATAAATTTTAAATTATTTTATGTGTATTAATTGAAAGAATAAGTATTGTTAAAGTGCTATGTTATCCAAAGTGATATATAGATTCATTAAACTTCCTATCAAAATTGCAGTGGTATTTTTTTCACAGTAATGGAAAATATGATTCTAAAATTTACATGAAACTAAAATAAACTTTGAATAGCCAAAGCAAACTTGAGGTAAAAGAACAAAGCAGGATATCATATTTACAATTTCAAACTATATTTCAAGACTATATAGTAATAAAAACAGAATGGACTGTGCAGAAAAATGTACAAAAAAATGCAACGGGATCTACTACTGTCATACATTTCAGTCCCGATGCAAAAAGAGAACTTAAAAAATAGTTTTAGTTTCTCGAAATCATGCAGATATTTGCGTGTCCCAAAAACAATGAATAATAAGCCAGTGCAGTCTTTTACATGCCATTAAGAGGACTTTGGCTTTCAGTGTAAATTTGAAGGAAGCTCACCTAAAGAAAAGTAGAATCCTTAAGAGAATTTAAAAGTATAAGACAGGGGTGGGCGCAGTGGCGCATGCCTGTAATCCCAGCACTTTAGGAGGCGAAGGCGGGCGGATTGCCTGAGGTCAGGAGTCCGAGGCCAGCCTGACCAACACGGAGAAACCCCTTCTGTAATAAAAATACAAAATTAGCCGGGCATGGGGGCGCAGGCCTGTAATCCCAGCTACTCCGAAGGCTGAGGCAGGAGAATCACTTGAACCCAGGAAAGGGAGGTTGCGGTGATCTGAGATCCTACCATTGCACTCCCGCCTGGGCAACAAGAGTAAAACTCTTCCTTAAAAAAAGAAAAAGCATAGTCAGGCGCGGTGGCTCAGGCCTGTAGTCCCAGAACTTTGGGAGGCCGAGGCGGGCGGATCACATGGTCTGGAGTTGGAGACCAGCCTGGCCAATATGGTGAAACTCCATCTCTACTAAAACTACAAAAATTAGCAGGGCGTGAGGTGGTCTCCTGTACTCCCAGCTACTCGGGAGGCTGAGGCAGGAGAATTGCTTGAACCCGGGAGGTGGAGGTTGCAGTGAGCAGAGACTGCGCCACTGCACTCTAGCCTGGGCAACAGAGCGATACTTGGTCTCAAAAAAAAAAAAAAAAAAAAAAGCATAAGACAGAAGATGCCCTGTGTGAGAGCAAAATTTAAGAAAAGAAAAAAGAAAAACTGCCCAGGAACTATTTCCTTTGGAGCACAGCTTCCCAAATCACATTTTAAGGACTGGCTTTCTCTTTGACCTTGGGACCTCTTGTCTGTGTTGTCTGTTGTATTCATTTTCACTCGCACCTACCTGGGGGTTTGGCAATCATCTCATGTCTCTTCACAGTGAAAGGTTTTTTTCCCTGCTCCAGACAGGTGATCAGGTCTGGCTTAGAGACAACAATACCTGTTTTATTAAAAATAAATAACAAGAATCTTGCTCATATTCTCCAATTACAAGCTAGTGCTGTGCTCAGCAGAGAGGATGTGATAAAATATTCTAGTAAATTAATACCAAAATACTAAGTTATAACAGAAATTTCTAAATATTTAGAAAATACTTTCAATTTGTAGGTTTCTTAATTCTGCTACCTGGTACTACTGAATCAAAAATTGGTGGTGGCAATTAGATTTTCAGGTGGGGGCAACAATATTTTATGTCACTAAATTTCTGGAATTACCACTAATTTAGAGTGAAGAATACAGCTCATCTCAGGACTGTGGAAAGTTTAGATTAAGATAAAACCTCTTGAAAAAACTATTTTCTAAATTACCAAATTCTGAAAATTTTCTAAAAAAAGAGGATCTGAAACTCTTTTTTTTTTTTTTGAGATGGAGTTTTCTTTGTTGCCCAGGCTGGAGTGCAGTGGCACGATCTTGACTCATTGCAACCTCCACCTCCTGGGTTCAAGCAATTCTTTACCTCAGCTTTTTGAGTAGCTGGGATTACAGGCGCCCGCCACCACACTTGGCTAGTTTTTTTGTTTTTAGTAGAGACACGGTTTCACCATCTTGGCCAGGTTGGTCTTGAACTCCTGATCTCATGATCCACTTGCCTTTGCTTCTCAAAGTGTTGGAATTACAGGCGTGAGCCACCACACCCGGCCCTGAAACTCTTTTATGCAAAGAATAAATTACTAAAAACATTCTACAAAAAAAGAGAATGAATTATGTATTCAAGTTATCCTCACCAAAGAAGACCAGGTTTCTGTAGTTCTTTAACATCACATCCATTTAAAAATTCTGCTGTGCGGTGTATAGGCAATGCCACTCCTCCAGAGAGAATTCTATGGCCACATCTCTAAATTGCAGTGGTCCCTAAAAGACACACACACACACATTTTCACCAAGTGGCCATAGGCAGAATTTTTAATTTGACTTAAGTTGAAATGAGAGAGTAAGGAGAACTGGTTCTGACTTATAGGACTGACTAAAATTATCCAATAAAATAATTTTCAGCACAGAAATATTCTCTACTGTATTCTCTTAACTCTGAGAAAATAGATCCACAACATCAGTTCATCTATTTTTCCATATAATAAAGTATAAAATTAAGGCCATAAACACGAACATGCATATTTGAGTGCTATATTTTCATCATACAGAATGAGTTGTGAACATTTTTCAGATGGAAAAGACATGTTGAGTTAGAAGGCACATCTCAAGTTTTGTTTTGCTTTGTTTTGAGACGGAGTTTCAATCTAGTTGCCCAGGCTGAAGTGCAGTGATGTGATCTCAGCTCACTGCAACCTCCGCCTCCCGGGTTCAAGTGATTCTCCTGCCTCAGCCTTCTAAGTAGCTGGGATTATAGGGATGCACCACCACTCCTGGATAATTTTGTATTTTCAGTAGGTTGGGGTTTTCTCTATTTTGGCCAGGCTGGTCTCGAACTCCTGACCTCGGATGATCTGCCCGCCTTGGCCTCCCAAAGTGCTGGGATTACAGGCATGAGCCACCGGGCCAGGCCAATTTTTTAAATTTCTAACAAGCTTACCAGTAATGCCAATATTTTGACCCAAGAAGGATATTTTGTCAAACACGCAGTAAGTGGAAGAGCTTGTGTTTTTCCCAGTTCTTCTAGCCTGTAAACAAAGATAGGAGCCTTCATTTTCCAAAGAGAAATATGTAGAAAAAAATAAGAAAAAAGGACAGCCACTAGATTAAATGTGATGCTTTATGCACATCAGCTGCATAAAGATACTTAATATGAAGAGAAAAATAATTAACTCTATAGTGAAAAAAATCCATCAGAGAGCTATTTCACCAAGTGAATCATTAACCATTAACTGCACTAGGACAAATTTTTATGATGTGCTAATGCACACAGAAGAACACAGCATCACTGTTGAAATATTCCTCCCCAAAAAAGTAAAAAGTAAATTACAGTCTGAATTTAACCATAAAGAAACATCAGTTTTATGCAAACTTCAAACCACACATAACTCCTATGTTCTGTGATTTTAAGTAGGCTTCATTTAGCACCCTAGAAAACAGGTATCTCCTAATTATTTATTTCAGAATTTTCTGGGTAATAAATGCCATCTCGTTTTAATAAGCATTTATTTATTTTTTTTGAGATGGAGTCTCACTCTGTCACCCAGGCTGGAGTACAGTGGCGTGATGTCCGCTCACTGCAACCTCCGCCTCCCGGGTTCAAGAAATTCTCTGCCTCAGCCTCCCAAGTAGCTGGGATTACACACGCCCACCACCACACTCGGATAATTTTTGTATTTTTAGTAGAGACCGAGTTTCATCATCTTGGCAAGGCTGGTCTTGAACTCCTGACCTTGTGATCCACCCGCCTCAGCCTTTCAAAGTGCTGGGAATATAGGTGTGAGCCACCGCGCCAGGCCTAAATAAGCATTTTCTTAATCCTGTTCTGCATAGAGCTAATGGAACACACTGTTGGAACCTCAACATTACATGTTCTCCATCTTTACTAAGGACCACAGTTTTCCCCAATAGAAATCTTGAGTATCCCCATCTTTCCATGTTCAACAGCCACAAAAGGAGCATTTTTAATATTGCAGATCATAAATTATTGCTGATAATTCTGCATGGCATGTAAGAAGTTATGATGTAGAGAATGTAGAGAAGGCTCTGGGATATAGGAAAGAAATATTTTTCAGAGACCCTTGACTATCATAAGAATTTTAAGAAGTAGTTAAACCAAACTCATTAGGGAGAAAAACACAAGTAGAGAAGTAAAGGTTTGTAAGTACTAAACACATGGCAGTCCAGGAGGCAGTGGACACAGCTCTTCATCTGACACGTGTTTACCTGAAGAAAAGCCATTTTTTTCTTTCTCCTGCTTCTATGGAATTCCTTCTCAAATGAGATTCTCCAGACAAATTACACCTGCATATGGAGAATATGCCTTTAAAGGTGTCAGTACCACATGTTTACCTGCTAGCGTGACATCAAATGGCAGAAAAAGACAGAATTTCATTCATTTCTGTCCTTTAAAATAGAAGAGATTCAGGAACAATGAGCTGCTCCATGAAGTTAAAAATATAAGTTTCTCCTTTCCTGTCCTGAGGTCCCCTCCCCTGCCACAGACACCAGCAGTTTCTGCTACAGTAATGGAAATGTGCACCACACTGACCTGTCCCTACCAAACCCAAACAGAACAGGCCCTGTGACCACCCTTTAGTGCAAAGGTGGAACTTAACGCTCATGAATGTATTTTGAAGCTCTCATACCTGATTCTCACCTCACCTTAGAGTCACATGAGGCCCTTCATTAAAACAACATGGATCCTTCCACCCACAACAATAAACAGAAGCTGTGGGGAGGGCACAAGACATTTCTGCAAATTGGCCATGTGATCCTAATGAGAAGCCTGGGCTGATAACCACTAAGCTAAGCATTGCCTCTCAAGCTTTAATGGGCTTATAAATCACTTGGTAATTTTGGCCCCACTTTATGTAATGTGATTCTGGAGGATTGAAAAGGGTCCATGAATGGGTGTTTTAAACAAGTCATCTGTCAATGCTGATATTGCTCCCCCTGGGCTCATTGTTAGCATTAGTTAGAGAAGCAGGCACAGCACAGGGTTCCTTACACTCAGCACTCTTGTCACAACCTAATATTTCTGGTACAAATAAGGACAATGCATGTCCATCCTAAAGTTTTATATTCTTTGCTGGCTTTTTAAAGTTTACAGAGAAAACAGAAGGCAGCAATGTCTCAATAATTCTGTATTTAAAGAACAACATGGGTCGGGCCCTGTGGCTCACACCTGTAATTTCAGCACTTTGGGAGGCCAAGGCGGGTGGATCACAAAGTCAAGAGATCGAGTGCATCCTGGCCAACATGGTGAAACCCCATCTCTACTAAAAATACAAAAATTAGCTGGGCATGGTGGCGCGTGCCTGTAATCCAGCCACTCAGGAGGCTGAGGCAGAATTGCTTGAACTCAGGAGGCAGAGGTTGCAGTGGGCTGAGATTGCACCACTGCACTCCAGCCTGGGGTGACAGAGTGAGACTCCATCTCCAAAAAAAAAGGAACAACATGTACACATGTACTAATGCACTATTTATTAGGCAGGTACTATGTGCTCAAGAGTATGGTAGAGAGCACTGTGCTGGTCCTAACACGTTATGTGATTTAATCCTCGAAACACCTTGGGAGCTGGCACTAGGTGTTTAATAGTTTCCAGGATTTAGATAAAGGGCCCAGCATTTTTTCTTCTTCTTCTGTTTCTCTGTCATCAAATTTTTTAAAAAACTGTAAAGAATAAAAGCTAAATATAGGCAGATGAAGGAGATATAGAAAGGAAGAGTTTAACATAGTTTAAATTTTATTCTGTTTACATTTACTTTTTTGTGACTTGTGGAATAACTACTGGATCTGCAGGAAGAGAAAACAAGTTGCTAAATGACTCTGCACGCACTGGTTTTAATAGAGAATTTATAAAATATGACCCAAAAATACACACTTTGTTTTTCCCATTTATGTTTTTGTGTTCCAGGAAATTGTGAACACCAGTTCTAGAAAGGCAGCAGGATTCACCAGTCAAAACTCTGATCTCTTCTAATCAGTTCTGTGAGGCCAGACTCCAAGGTAGAGTCAGACCTAAATAAGGCCTCCAAAAAGGATAAATCTGAACAGGTCTGGGGCAGGGTGAGGCCCCTGTGTAGAATTCTGTTCTCTATACCACTAGGGCACTTCCAATTTTGTTTTTAATAAGCTCACCTAGAAGAAACTTAAATCCCAGAGTTTCTCTAATTTTAATATTTTCTAGCCACTGTCCTGTCAACTTTATACTATATACTAATATGCAATTTAAACAAATCCCTTATGGTTTCGTAGGGTAATTTTATTTAAAAATAAATATGTGCACTTAACAAAGTAAAATAAATAGAAGTCATATGGCCGGCATGGTGGCTCATACCTGTAATTCCAGCACTTTGGGTGGCCAAGGTTGGTGGAACATGAAGTCAGGAGTTCAAGACCAGCCTGACCAAGATGGTGAAACCTTGTCTCTACTAAAAATGCAAAAATTAGCTGGGTGTGGTGGTAGGCATCTGTAATCCCAGCTACTCGGGAGGCTGAGACAGGAGTATCGCTTGAATCTGAATGGCAGAGCTTGCAGTGAGTTGAGATTGTGCCACTGCACTCCAGAATGGGTGACAGAGTGAGACTTCATCTCAAAAATTAAAAAGTAATTAGAATAAAAATTCTTCTGTTCATAAATATCCCTCATGTGTAGATGTCAGAAATTACAACAATATAAAGAAAGTGGCCCAAATAAAGCTTAAGATTTTGGACACATCTATTTATTGTACCAACCATATAATGCATAATTCAATTATTTATCCAGTTGCTAATCTAGACTAAAAGTTTCTGGATTGTAGGAACTATGATTACTTCATGTTTTTTTTTTTTTTTAATGTCCATATGAAATGGAAGCAACTAGTTTATCTATTTGGGTCTCCAGATCTCCTCCTTGTTAATCATCCAAGTACCAGGAAACTGGATAAACTCTCATCTGGATACTAACCAAAGACACCTCTTGTATCAGGGGAGGAACAAACACAGATGACTCATTTCTGTTACACTGAGACAGAAGCAGAATTAACCATTTTTGTCAGCCTGACACAATTCTGTTCTGGACATCCTCAAATGCCTCAAAGACACCTAGGTTATTGTGAGATTATTAGATATCATTGGACTGATGGCCCAATGATAAGCCAGGCTGCGACTCAGGCTGTTTCTAAATAGAAAATGGAACTGCCCTGGTGGAACTCCAGAACCTGGATCACCCGTTCTGATTTGCTAGCTCTTGGGTAACAGAAAGAACAAAAATACTCTACTCCAGTATCACATTTTACATAGTTGTGGTCATGGCTCTGGATACTTTGTGGCCTTGATCTCTTACTCCTAAGATGTTTATTTACACTTACAGATTCTGCCATCAGATTCCGTTTCCTCCTGGAGCCTCTCACGTAACTGTAGCAGATCAATGAACAAGATGTGAAAAATATCACAGAGCCACATTCCCAAATGGGGGCTGTAAGATGTCTATGCTGACATCTCACAAGGCAGAAAATGCCTTTTGTTAGTTTTCTGTACATTCACAATCCAAAGTCCGGCCCTTTTTTGTAAATCCCAGGCAGAGGCCAGACCTTATCTGCAGATTCTAGGTAGGATCCACCTGGCTCTGCATCCTTTGGTGTTACAGCAAGTGGAGTACAATCTGAGGAGAGATCCCCTCATAGAGGCTGCTCTAGCACATTCTAAATGATAAGTCTACATGAAAGAAAAAAAAAAAAGCTGACACACCATGAATATAAGTAAACAGTTTATTTGGGTCAAGCTTAGGGATTATAATCTGGGAGCAAAGATTCAAGTTGTCTGGAATCTACACTTTGATTGGCATCAGTTACAAGAGGATTTATAAAGACAATGAGAGAAGAACAGAGAGTAGGTAGACACAAAGTTGTCAGAAATTTTTATGTATTTAGAGAAATAGCATTGATTATTGATTAGATATATATAGTTATGGTTTAGGGTATGGGATATAGTGTCCAATGTGTCATTATTAGTTTAATTTATAGCTACTTGTGGCAATAGTGAACAGTTTCAAGACATGAATACATAGTTCAAAGGAGGGAGAAATAACTGCACTTTTATTTTAATGTCTGAGTTTGATAACCAAAGGACTTGCATTTTTTAGATAAAAGTTTTTTATTTCCTAAATCTCAAGACCTAAATTCAAAATTTGGAGCTGCAGATTTAGGGTCTGAAGGGCTGGAGTAGCAGCAGATGTTACCTGAACATTTGTGAGCACTTTAGCAAGAGGAGAAAGGAGAACGTGGAGATTCTTTTGTCTCTATGTCTACTAATGCACATGTTACTGTGATTGGGTTTCTGGGCTACATAGTTTCTATATCAGTTTCAGGCCTGAAGATACAAGAGTCATTGATAGAGGTAAAATGGTTGATTGCTCCCCTGTGAAGTTTGTAGAAATGTGATCTAGCCTCTCTAGAAGTGGCTCTAGAGGACTATAGATACCAAATAGGAAGAGACACAATTCTGCCTGCATATTTAGGGGACAGCATGCATTTTGAAGCGAAAATATGAGTTGACTGGAAGCCTGAGAGGGAAAGTCCCCTCTAAAGTAAATTCTGGTTGGCACCTTATGTGTTTATATCATGTCTGCTAATTCTAGACAGTGTTTGCAAACAATTAAAAGAAAAATTTTCTCCAGCCCCAGAGAAACTCCACAAAAATAGCACAGAAAGAAAATGGTTTTATTACACAATTGAACTTAAATGTGACATGCATCATCATCAGTCTGCTTAAGGGATCGCAAAGACAGAAAAATGGTCACCATAATTAGTCCACAATTAGAAGAATTTTCAACACCATGTCATACATAGTTCATCCTAAATTCACCTGGAGATTGAAGAGGCCATCTGTGTATGCTAATTGCTTATATTCAATGACAAACTTTTCACATCTTCATAACAGGAAGTAGTTTAGTAGCTTGAAGCCAGGTGCCTTCTGAAGGTAGGCTTTCAGTCAGCTGCAAAAATGGTTGAATAGGGTTCTATATTTTTGGCTATTTACATTTTAGAGCAGTGGCTCTGTACTCCCTGGCATTGGGTTACAGCACTCCTGCTTGCTTTCTCCTGGTTGCTAGTGGCCTCTTTTTTTTTTTTTTTTTGAGACAGAGTCTCGCTCTGTCGCCCAGGCTGGAGTGCAGTGGCGCAATCTCGGCTCACTGCAAGCTCCGCCTCCCGGGTTCATGCCATTCTCCTGCCTCAGGCTAATTTTTTTTTTTTTTTTTTTGAGACGGAGTCTCGCTCTGTCGCCCAGGCTGGACTGCAGTGGCGCAATCGCGGCTCACTGCAAGCTCCGCCTCCCGGGTTCATGCCATTCTCCTGCCTCAGCCTCCCGAGTAGCTGGGACTACAGGCGCCCGCCACCGCGCCCGGCTAATTTTTTGTATTTTTAGTAGAGACGGCTAATTTCTTGTATTTTTAATAGAGATGGGGTTTCACCGTGTTAGCCAGGCTGGTCTTTAACTCCTGACCTCAAGTATTCCGCCCACCTTGGCTTCCCAAAGTGCTGGGATTACAGGCGTGAACCAACGCACCTGTCCCTAAATGATTTCTTTCTATCTCCTATAACAGTTTGAAATTACTTAAAGGTTGTTTCAAACTGAAAAAATAAAAAGAATGTAGATATAAATAAAATATAGTTAAAAAATTACAGGATATTATAAATTATATATGTAAATCTCGAGAGGTCAAAAATGACAAATTTTATTTACAAGGTTTTATTTATTTATTTATTTATTCATTCATTTTTGGAGACGCAATCTCACTTTGTCACCCAGGCTGGAGTGCAGTGGTGCGATCTTGGCTCACCGCAACCTCTGCGTCCTGGGTTCAAGCCATTCTCTTGCCTCAGCCTCCTGAGTAGCTGGGACCACAGGTGCATGCCACCACGCCCGGCTGATTTTTTGTATTTTTAGTAGAGACAGGGTTTCCCCGTGTTAGCCAGGATGGTCTCGATCTCCTGACCCAGTGATCTGCCGCCTCAGCCTCCCAAAGTACTGGGATTACAGGCCTGAGCCACCGCACCTGGCTTTACAAGATTTTATTAAAATCTTGTAAATTTATTATTATTTACAAGATCTTATTAAAATTAGCTTTAGTATTGCTAATACACTATTACCAAAGTAAAAGTTGATTTTCTCTTGAACAAACATTTCATGTATTATTAATATGACAGCAAAGTACTTCTGTTCACCTTTTGAATACATTCAAAAAAGAGAGAATACGAGATAGAATTTTCCCATGCTCTGGGATGGGATGCTCAGCTCAGGGAGGAAGCCCTGTTTGAAAAGGCTGCAGCTAGGCCAGGCGCGGTGGCTCACGCTTGTAATCCCAGCACTTTGGGAGGCCGAGGCGGGCGGATCACCTGAGATCGGGAGCTCGAGACCAGCCTGACCAACATGGTGAAACCCTGTCTCTACTAAAAGTACAAAAAATTAGACGGGGGTGGTGACGCATGCCTGTAATCCCAGCTACATGGGAGGCTGAGGCAGGAGAATCGCTTGAACCCGGGAGGTGGAGGTTGCGGTGAGCCAACATCGTGCCATTGCACTCTAGCCTGGGCAACAAGAGCGAAACTCCGTCTCGGGGGGGGGGGGTGGGGAAACAAAGAAAGAAAGAAAGGAAAGGCTGCAGCCTAGGTTGTCACTCTTCACTCAGCCCTGTATCTGATCACATCTGTCAGTCAGCGACTGGGGAGGCGGGGCCTTAAGCATTATCCAATCAGGGACGCTGGGCTGGAAACCGTCCAATCAGGCACGCAGCTGGAGCGAACCGCATGGTTTCTGGGTGCCTTTGTTTCTCGCTGCAGCGGGAGCTGCAGGTTTATCCTCCGTGTTCTGTGTCCTGTGCTTATAGAGGCCCATCCTCTGTGGCCCTGTGACCTGCAAGTATTGGGAGAGCCACAGCTAAACCCCGGGACCCCTGGAAGCCTAGAAATGGTGAGTGCCGGGTCCAACGTCCCGAGAGAGGGGAGAGGCTGGTTGGAACACTGGGAAGTGGCTCTGGCGGGACTCAGCTTCCTCACAGTCAGCTCCACAATCTGCCGCCGGAGTTCTCCCTGCCCAGCTCGGCCTCAGTCCCCTTCAGCCATAAGATGGCGGCTGCGGTGACATCCGGGGCCCGGCACAGTGACTGTGCCCTGGCCTGGAGCCCTCTTTCAGCAGCTCTGCATCCGCAGCACCGCGTCTCTCCCAGATCGTGCAAGGACGACGGGAGGGTCGTCAGGGGAGAATCCTGACTCGGTTCCCTGCGGGTTCATGAATGGGAAGAGCTTTGGTCCGTTGGGTTGTTAGAAACAAGCGCTTGGTGCCGCAAAACAACACAAAACAAAAAACTACCCAGCACTTAGAAAATTTCACAGGAAGGCATATTTACTTCTGAAGAAGGGTGCTGCTCGCGTCCGTCCTTATCGCAAGAGCACACCGAAGAAAGGAAGGAAGGGTTTTTTTTTTTTTTTTTTTTTTTTTTGAGGCGGACTTTTGCTCTTGTGGCCCAGGCCAAAGTACAATGGCGCGATCTCGGCTCATTGCAACCTCCGTCTCCCGGGTTCAAGCGATTCTCCTGCCTCAGCTTCCCGAGTAGCTGGGGTTACAGGCATGCGTCACCATGCCCGGCTGATTTTGTATTTTTAGTAGAGATGTGGTTTCACCATGTTGGTCAGGCTGGTTTTGAACTCCCGAACTCAGTTGATCGCCCGCCTCGGCCTCCCAGTTTGAAAGGGGTTTTTAACCCTAAACGCCATTATTGTGTCTGTGTCCTTCCCCCATTGGCCGGGGTCAGACCTCGCAATCTAGGCTGACCCGATTGGCTACTTTCCAAATAAGGAAGGGGTTCGGGTCGCAGATTGGAACTGGCGGTTTGGGTTGTTTACGGAGCGGGTGTCTAGGTACAAAGAGGTACAAAAAAGTTGGCCCTAAGAACAAGGAACAAGAAAGTTAGGCCTTTGAAGAGGAATCTATTATATCTGTCAGGGTTCACAGTTTCTCTTTTCTCCTATTAAAAATTTGGGGCCGGGCGCCGTGGCTCACGCCTGTAATCACAGCACTTCAGGAGGTCGAGGTGGATGGATCACTTGAGGTCAGGAGTTGAAGACCAGCCTGGCCAAAATAGGGAAGCCCCATCTCTACTAAAAGTACAAAAATTAGCTGGGTGTGATGGCGAATGTCTGGTTTTCTGTTTCTGCATTAGTTTTCTGAAATAATGGTCTACAGCTTTATTGATGTTATTGCAAAGGACACGATCATTTATTTTTAAATGGCCAGAGAGTATTCCATGATGTTTATGTACCATATTTTGTTTTTACTAAATCTTTTATTTATTTTATTTTATTTTTGGAGACAGAGTGTCACTTATTGCCCAGGCTAGAGTGCTGTGGAGTGATACGGCCTTATTTAGCCTCAACCTCCCTGGCTCAAGCAATTCTCTCCTACTTCATCCTTTCAAGTAGCTGGATCTACATGCTGGTGTTACCACGCCTGGCCAATTTTTCTCTTTGTATTTTCTGTGGAGACAGGATTTTGCAATGTTGCCCAGGTTGGTCTTAAACTTCTAAGCTCAGGCAATCCACCTGCCTCAGCCTCCCAATGTGCTGGGATTACAGGCATGAGCCACCGCATCTGACCATACCGTGTTTTCTTTATCCAGTCTACCACTGATAGGGCCTGTCCATGTCTTTGCTATTGTGAATAGTGCTGCAATGAACATACATATGAATGTATCTTTATAATACAATAATTTATACTTCTTTGGGTATATACCCAATTATGAGGTAGAGTATAAGCATTCCCTTTTCTCTGCAACCTTGCCAGCATCTGTTATTTTTTGACTTTTTAAAAATAGCCATTCTGCCTGATGTGATGTGGTATCTCATTGTGGTTTCTCTTAATTTCTCTAATGATTAGCGATGAGCTTTTTTTTCTCATATGCTTGCTAGCCACATGTATATGTTCTTTTGAAAAGCATCTGTTCATGTTTTTTTGGCCTACTGTTTAATGAGATTTTTTTTTTCTTGTAAACTTGTTTAAGTTCTTAATAAATTCTGGATATTAGACTTTTGTCAGAGGCAAAGTTTGCAAATTTTTTTTTATTCTGTAGGTTGTCTGTTTACTCTGTTAATAGTTTCCTTTGCTGTGAAGAAGCTCTTTAGTTCAAATAGGTCCCATTGTCAATTTTTGCTTTTGTTGCAATTGCTTTTGGTAGCTTCATCATGAAGTGTTTGCCAGTTTCTATGTCTAGAATGGTATTTCCTAGGTTATCTTGCAAGGTTTCTTACAATTTTAAGTTTTTCATTTAAGTCTTTAATTAATCTTGAGTTGATTTTGTATATTGTGTAATGAAGGGGTCCACTTTCAGTCTTCTACATAGTGCTAGCTAGTTATTCCAGCACCATTTATTAAGTGGAGAATTCTTCCCACATTTCTCTTATCAGCTTTGCCAAAAATCTGATGATGGTAGGAGGGTGGCAGTATTTCTGGGTTCTCTATTCTGTTGCATTGGTCTTGTGCACTCATGAATTTTTTTTATAACATCTTTCTCTCTTCTGCTTTTTCCCCCATAAGCATTTTTTCAAGTGCATACAGTCTATAAAATTCTGATGTCCAAGAGTTCAGAAACTCTTTAAAAAGTTCCAAAAAAGGGGGTTGGGGGGCTAGGGGAGGGACAGCATTAGGAGAAATACCTAGTGTAAATGATGGTTTGATGGATGCAGCAAACCTCCATGGCACGCGTATACCTATGTAATAAACCTGCATGTTATGCACATGTACCCCAGAACTTAAAGTATAATAAATAAATAAAAAGCTTAAAAAATATTTTGATATTCTCTCTTTTCTTAAGGAATTTAGGTTATATGTAGATACTTTTCTCTGCTTTTTTGAAATATATGTAAATCATATGAACAGCTAAATAAACCCTTTGTCATTTTCTCGGTTCCAGATTATCTTTATGTAGTACTTCAGAGTTATTGCTTTGTTTTTGCTTCTGAAAAGTTTATTTTTTTCATTTTTAGTCCTTTAAGTTAGACACAGATTTGTTTAGATAAAAGCTTATTTTAAGAGCACACAGAAGTTTAGCACAAGGATAGGATTAAATTTAGCAATGCAGAATGCTAAAGACTAAAAGATATTAAGTTTCTTTTACAGAAACCTGATTATCCAATATTTGCAGGCTGAAGTACTTATACTGCAAAAGCAAGAACAGTGCATCAACAGTGGAGTCTGTAGTTGTATCTTGCTTTCTATTTATTACTTCAGAACAATTAGCATAGTTATGTGTAGGGTTTGTAGGCAACCTGCATTAATATAAATTAAACATTTTTTTTTTTTGAGGTGATGTTTTGCTCTTGTTGTCCAGGATGGTGTGCAATGGTGTGATCTCGGCTCAGGCAAACTCTGCCTCCCAGGTTCAAGCAATTTTCCTGTCTCAGCTCCCAGTAGCTGGGATTACAGGCATGCACCACCAGGCCCAGCTCATTTTGTATTTTTAATAGAGATGCGGTTTCTCCATGTTGGTCAGGCTGGTCTTGAACTCCTGACCTCAGGTGATCTGCCTGCCTCAGCCTCCCGAAGTGATGGGATTACAGGCATGAGCCTGTAAAAAAAAAAAAAAAAAAACAGTCTTACTCTGTTGCCCAGGCTGGAGTGCAGTGGTGTAATCTTGACTTACTACAATCACTGCCTTCTGGGTTCAAGTAATTCTCCTGCTTCAGCCTCCTGAGTGGCTGGGAATACAGGTGTGCACCACCATGTCCGGCTACTTTTTTGTATTTTTAGTAGAGACAGGATTTCGCCATGTTGGTCAGACTGGTCTCGAACTCCTGACCTCAGGTGATCCACCTGCTTCAGCCTCCAAAAGTGCTGGTATTACCGGTGTGAGCCAAAAACAATATTTTCTACAATATTATGAACATAAAGCCACAATACTTACTTTGAATGATTCACTTAAATGGTTATTTTAATATTGTTATTTATACTTTTGAAATATAAAGTGTTTTAACTGAAGTATAGTTGCGGTTTTTAAAAATGCTACATACATTGCCGAGTGCAGTGGCTCACACCTGTAATTCCAACACTTTGAGAGGCTGAGGCAGGTTAATTACCTGAGGTCAGGAGTTCGACACCAGCCTGACATGGTGTAACCCCATCTCTACTAAAAATAAAAAATTAGCTGGGTGTGGTGGCACGTGCCTGTAATCCCAGCTACTTGGCAGGCTGAGGCAGGAGAATTGCTTGTTCCTGGGAGGCAGAAGTTGCAGTGAGCTGAGATCGCACCATTTCACTCCAGCCTGGGTGACAGAATGAGATTGTGTCTCAAAAAAAAAAAAAGCTACATATATTATGACCTGTTCATTAAAATTATTCAGTTAGATATTTATATCTAATGTCCAAAGAAAATTTACTACCAAATTAGACATAAATATAATTTATGTCTATAGACATTAGATATAAATATCTACCGAATTGTTAGAGTAGATATTAGTCTGACATGTTTATTACTTTACTCAATAGGAATAATTATGAGTAAACACAATTTTATTATCTTTTATTTCACTAAGTTGGAATGCTGCTATTACAGGAAAAATAAAGACAGGTGATGTGGCCACCCAAAAACCATAATAGCTGTTCAGTTAGCTATGTTGCAAGTTGTAATATATTCCACTATATGAACACAGTCAAATTCTATTTCTTCATCTTAAGGTGTTGTTGGAAGTTGTCAGATGTATTTCAATATAGAACCCCCATTCAGTGCCTAGGAGATGAGACAGCAGCAGAGATGGAAAAGAAACTTTATAAAATTCTTCTGAAAATCTGCCCCCTTTCTACATAATGTTCATGTTTCTCATGCTGAGAGTAGCTGTGTACTTTGGGTGTTTAGAGAGAAATTGCTTTTAGGGGAACATTTTCTGGCTCATTTGATCAATCTTATATCTAACCTGAGCTTTTTTTAAAGATCTTTTTTACATTTTTCTCTCAAAATAATCTGGCTCAGATGGAGATCTGTTTTTCTCTCCAATGCTTTGGGTGTCTGTTTCAGAAGCCCTATTACTATCCTATGGTGTCCAAATGAGGTGGACTGTCACAGTGAGAACTTTCAGAGCTATCTCTATCTGGACTCATGCTGGAAATTCAGCAGTATTTTTTCCATGTCACCATTAGAAGGAGAAACTGAGGCTGAAACACTGCTCACATTCTCATGATTGTGAAGGTGCAATTCTACCCACGAGGCCTGCAGGCTCTCCTCCTGCAGCTCAGGCCTCACTCTCTGATGTGACACTAGAGTGCTGCTGTGGCAAATGGGGTTCACATAAACTGTGAGCTGTGCTCTGAACTGTGCCTCAGTGGCAGATGGTAGAGGTCAAGAAAGGACACTAGCATTCAGGAGAAAGCAAGCAGGAGGGCTGTAACCCAGTGCCAGGGAGTACAGAGCCACTGCTCTAAAATGTAAATAGCCAAAAAGATAGAACGCTACTCAGCCATTTTTGTAGCAGAGTGAAATCCTACCTTCAGCAGGCACCTGGCTTCAAGCTGCTAAACTATATCCTGTTATGAAGATGTGAAAAGTTTATTTGTCATTGAATATAAGCAATTAGCATACACAGATGGCCTCTTCAATCTCCAGGTGAATTTAGGATGAACTACGTATGACATGGTGCTGGAAATTCTTCTAATTGTGGATTAATTATGGTGATCATCTTTCTGTCTTTGGAGCCTCTTAAACAGATTGACGATGATGCATATCACATTCAAGTTCAATTGTGTAATAAAACCATTTTCTTTCTTTTGTCTTATTGTGAAGATTTTCTGGGGCTGGAGAAAATTTTTCTTTTAACTGTTTTTTCCAAACACTGTCTAGAATTACCAGACATGATATAAACACATAAGGTGCCAACCAGAATTTACTCTAGAGGGGACTTTCCCTCTCAGCCTTCCAGTCAGCTCAGAGTTGTGCAGCAAAGTGCATGCTGTCCCCTAAATATGCAAGAAGAATTGTGTCTCTTCCTATTTGGCATCTATAGTCCTCTACAGTCACTTCAAGAGAGGCTAGACCACATTTCTACCAACTTCACTGGGCAGTGATCAATCGTTTTATCTCTCCTGGAATGACTCTTGCATCTTCAGACCTGAAACTGATTCAGAGATCATGGAGCTCACAGACCGAATCAGAGTAACATGTGTGCATTGAGTAGATGTGTAGACATGAGAATCTCCACTTTCCCCTTTCTCTTTTTGCTAAAATCCTTACAAACGTGCAGGTAACACCTGCTGCTACTCCAGCCATTCAGGTCCTAAATCTTCAGTTCCACATTTTGAATCCAAGTTTTTGAGATTTGGGAAATAAAAAACTTTTATCTGACAAATGCAAGTCCTTTTGGTTATCAAACTCAGAGAGATGTTAAAAAGAAAGTGCAGTTATGTATTTCTCCGCCTTTTGAACGATGTATTCATCTCTTGAAACTGTTCACTATTGCCACAAGTAGCTATAAATTAAGCTAATAGTACCACATTGGACACTATATCCCATACCCTAAACCATAACAAGATATATATATATATAACATCAATGTTATTTCTGTTAATAAATAAAAATTTCTGACAACTTTGTATCAGCCCACTGTGTCCCTGTTTTGTTGTCTTTACCAATCCTCTTATAACTGCTGCTAAGTAAAGTGTAGATTCCAGGCAACTTGAATCTTTGCTCCCAGGTTATAATCCTTAAGCTTGACCCAAATAAATGTCTACTTATATTCATGTTGTGTCAGCTTTTTTTTCTTTCATGTAGACTTATCATTTAGAATGTGCTAGAGCAGCCTCTATTAGGGGATCTCTTCTTTGATTGTACTCCACTTGCTGTAACACCAAAGGATGCAGAGCCAGGTGGATCCTACCTAGAATCTGCAGATAAGGTCTGGCCTCTGCCTCGGATTTATAAAAAAGGGCTGGACTTTGGATTGTGAATGTACAGAAAACTAACAAAAGGCATTTTCTGCCTTGTGAGATGTCAGCATAGACATCTTACAGCCCCCATTTGGGAATGTGGCTCTGTGAGATTTTTCACATCTTGTTCATTGACCTGCTACAGTGAAGTGAGAGGTTCCAGGAGGAAATAGAATCTGATGGCTGAATCTGTAAGTGTAAATAAACATCTTAGGAGTGAGAGATCGAGGCCACAAAGTATCCAGAGCCATGACCACAACTATGTAAAATGTGGTACTGGAGTAGAGTATTTTTATTCTTTCTCTTACCCAAGAGCTAGGAAATCAGAACGGGTGATCCAGGTTCTGGAGCTCCACCAGTGCAGTTCTATTTTTTATTTAGAATCAGCCCGAGTCTCTCCAGCCTGGCTTATCATTGGGCCATCAGCCCAGGGACACTGGAAATTCTCTCACAATCTCCTAGGTGTATTTGAGGTATTTGGGGATGTCCAGAGCAGAATTGTGTCAGGCTGAAAATTGCGGTTAATTCTGCTTCTGTCTCAGTGTAAGAGAAATGAGTCATCCTGTGTTTGTTCATCCCCTCATACAAGAGGTTTCTTTGGTACCCAGATGAGAGTTTCTCCAGTTTCTGGTGCTTGAATGATAAACAAGGATGAGATCTGGAGACCCAAATAGATAAAGTATTTCCTTACATTTCATATAACCATTAAAAAAAATTAAGCAGTCATGGTTCCTACAATCCAGAAACTTTCAGTCTAGATTAGCTACTGGATAAATAATTGAATTATGTGTCATATGTTTGGTATAATAAATAGATGTGTCCAAAATATTGGGCTTTATTTAGGCCACTTTCTTTATATTGTTGTGATTTGAGATGTCTGCACCTGTAGGGATATTCATGAACAGAAGAATTGTTATAATTAATTTTTGGTTTTTTGAAATGGAGTCTCTGTCGCCCAGGATAGAGTGCAACGGCGGGATCTCAGCTAACTGAAACCTCGGCCTCCTGGGTTCAAGTGATACTCCTGTCTCAGCCGCCAGAGTGTCTGGGATTACAGGTGCCCACCACCATGCCCAGCTAATTTTTTGTATTTTTAGTAGAGATAGGTTTTCACCATGATGGCCAGGCTGGTCTTTAACTCCTGACCTCAGGTGGTCTGCCCGCCTCGGTCTCCCAAAGTGCTGGGATTATAGGCGGGAGCCACCGTGCCCGGCCACATATTTATTTTCTAATAAAATTAGCCCAGAAAGGCCTGGTGCAGTGCCTCACACCTGTAATTTTAGCACTTTGGGAGGCCGAAGCGGGCAGATCACAAGGTCAGGCGTTCCAAACCAGACTGGCCATTATGGTGAAACGCTGTCTTTACTAAAAATACAAAAATTAGCTAGGCATGGCGGCACACGCTTGTAGTTTCAGCTACTCGGGAGGATGAGTCAAAAGAACAGCTTAAACCTAGGAGGCGGAGGTTGCAGTGAGCCGAGATCATGCCAATGCGCTCCAGCCTGGGCGACAGAGCAAGACTTTGTCTCCAAAAAGAAAATAAAAATTACCCTAGAAAACCTTTGGGGATTTGTTTAAATTGCATAGTAGTGTATAGTATAAAGTTGACAGGGCGGTGGCTAGGAAATATAAAAATTACAGAAACAGGCCGGGCGCAGTGGCTTACGCCTGTAATCCTAGCACTTTGGGAGGCCGAGGCGGGCGGATCACGAGGTCAGGAGATCGAGACCATCCTGGCTAACACGGTGAAACCCCGTCTCTACTAAAAATACAAAAAAATTAGCTGGGCCTGGTGGTGGGCGCCTGTAGTCCCAGCTACTTGGGAGGCTGAGGCAGGAGAATGGCGTGAATCTGGGAGGCGGAGTTTGCAATTAGCCGAGATCGTGCCACTGCACTCCAGCCTGGGGGACAGAGAGACTCCATCTCAAACAAACAAACAAACAAATTACAGAAACTCTGAGATTTAAGTTTCTTTTAGGTAAGCTTAGAAAAAACAAAACTGGAAGTACCCTAGTGGCATAGAGAACAGAATTCTACATAGGGTTCTCACCCTATCCTAGATCTGTTAAGATTCACCCTTTTTGGAGGCCTTATTTAGGTCTGCCTCTACCCTGGAGTCTTGCCTCACAGAACTGATCAGAAGAGATCAGAGTTTTGGCTGGTGAATCCTGCTGCCTTTCTAAAGCTGGTGCTTAGAATTTACTGAAACTCAAAAGCAGATAAGTCAGAAAAACAAAATATGCATTAGAGGGTGTTAGTTTTTAAGTTTTCTATGAATCCAGTGCAAACAGAGACATTCTATTTAGCAACTTGGTTTCTATTCCTGCAGATCCAGTAGTTGCTCCACAAATCACAAAAAAAGAAGTAAATATAAACAGAATAAAATTTTCTCTAAACTACATTAAACTCTTTCTTTCTTTTCTTTTCTTTTTTTTTGAGACGGAGTCTCTCTCTGTCGCCCAGGCTGGAGTGCAGTGGTGCGATCTCGGCTCACTGCAAGCTCTGCCTCCTGGGTTCACGCCATTCTCCTGCCTCAGCCTCCCGAGTAGCTGGGACTACAGGCGCCCACCACCACACCCGGCTAATTTTTTTGTATTTTTAGTAGAGACGGGGTTTCACCGTGTTAGCCAGGATGGTCTCGATCTCCTGAGCTCGTGATCCGCCCGCCTCGACCTCCCAAAGTGCTGGGATTACAGGCGTGAGCCACCGCGCCCGGCCATTAAACTCTTTCTTTCTTTATCTTGAAATCTGTCTACATTTAGCGTTTATTCTATGTAATTTTTTTAAAAAGTTGATGATGGAGAAACAGAAGAAGAAATAAAAATGCTGGGCCCTTTATCTAAATCCTGGAAATTATTAAACCCTTAGTACCAGCTTCCAGAGTATTATGAGAACTAAATCACATAATGTGTTATGCCCAGCACAGTGTTCTGTATCGTACTCTTGAGCACATTGTACCTGATTAATAAACATTGCATTAGTACATGTGTACATGTTGTTTTTTAAATATAGTCTTATTCAGACATTGCTGCTTTCTGTTTCTTCTGTAAACTTTAAAGAGCCAGCAAAGAATATAAAACTTTAGGATGGAGAAGGGTTGTCTTTATTTGTACCAGAAGTATTTGGTTGTGAAAATAGTGCTGAGTGCAAGGGACCCTGTGCTGTGCCTCCTTCTCTAACTAATGCTAACAATGAGCCCAGGTGGAGCAACATCAGCATTGACAGAGGACTTGTTTAAAACACCCATTTATGGACCCTTTTCAAACCTGCAGAATCATATTACATAAAGTGGAGTCAAAATTATCAAGTGATTTATAAGCTCATTAAAACTTTACAGGCAGTGCTCTCATTCATGAGAGTTAAGTTCCACCTTTACACTAAAGGGTGGTCACAGGGCTGGTTCTGTTTAGGTTTGGTAGGGACAGGTCAGTGTGGTGCATATTTTCATTACAGTAGCAGAAATTGCTGGTGGCTGTGGCAGGGGAGGGCACCTGAGGACAGGAAAGGAGAAACATATTTTTATCTTCATGAAGCAGCTCATTGTTCCTGAATCTCTTCTGTTTTAAAGGACAGAAAAGGGTGGACTTTTTCTGTGTTTTTTTTTTTTCTTTCTGCCATTTGATGTCATACTAGCAGGTAAACAGGTGGTGCTGACACTTTTAAGGGCATATTATCAAGATACGGGTGTAATTTGTACAGAGAATCTCATCTGAGAAGGAATTCCAGAGAAGCAGGAGAAGGAAGAAAAGTGGCTTTTCTGTCTCAGATCAAGAGCTGTATTCACTCTGCCTCCTCGAATGCTATGCATTTAGTACTCACAAACATTTACTTCTCTACTTTTGCTTTTTTTTTAATGAGTTTGGTTTAAATACTTCTTAAAATTCTTATGATAGTCAAGAGTCTCTGTAAAATATTTATTTTCTATATCTTAGAGCCTTCTCTACATTTGCTGCATCATAGCTTCTTATATGCCATGCAGGATTCTCAGCAATAATTTATGATCTGCAATATTAAAAATGCTCCTTTTGTGGCTGTTGAACATGGAAATATGTGGATACTCAAGATTTCTATTGGGGAAAACTGTGGTCCTTAGTAAAGATGGAAAACGTGTAATGTTGAGGCTCCATCTGTGTGTTCCATTAGCTCTATGCAGAATAGGATTAGGGAAATGCTTATTTAAAAGGGATGGCAGTTATTACCCAGAAAGTTCTGAAAGAAAATTAAGATACCTGCTCTCTAGGGTGCTAAATGAAGCCTACTTAAAATTCCTACTAAAAATTACAGAACATAGGAGTTACCTGTATTTTGAAGTTAGCATAAAACATGTTTTTTATGGTTAAATTCAGACTTTATTTACTTTCTTTGGGAGGAATATTTCAACAGTGATGCTGTGTTCTTCTTTTTTTTTTTTTTAAGCAGAGTTTCACTCTCGTTGCCCAGGCTGGAGTGCAATGGTGCAATCTCAGCTCACCGCAACATCTGCCTCCCAGGTTCAAGCAATTCTCTTGCCTCAGCCTCCTGAGTAGCTGGGATTACAGGCATGTGCCACAACGCCCAGCTAATTTTGTATTATCAATAAAGACGGGGTTTCTCCATGTTGGTCAGGCTGGTCTCGAACTCCCGACCTCAGGTGATCCACTCATCTCAGCCTCCCAAAGTGCTGGAATTACAGGCATGAGCCACCATGCCTGGCCGATGCTGTGTTCTTCTGTGTGCATTAGCACATCATAAAAATTTGTCCTAGTGCAGTTAAGGGTTAATGATTCACTTGGTGACATAGCTATCTGACAGATTTTTTTTACAATAGAGTTAATTATTTTTCTCTTCATTAAGTATTTTTATGCAGCTGATGTGCATAAACCATCACATTTAATCTGGCATCTATCCTTTTTTTTTTTTTGCTACATATTTTTCTTTGGAAAATGAAGGCTCTTATCTTTGTTTACAGGCCAGAAAAACTGGGAAAAACACAGGCTCATCCATTTACTGGATGTTTGACAAAATACCGTTCTTGGGCCAAAAACATTCACATTAGAGATGAGCTTGTTAGAAATTCAAAAAGTCAGACTTTATGACAGATCTTCCGGAATAAAAAAAAACCCTGCACAACAAGGTCTTCAGTTTACTGTGTATATTAAAATTTGAGAGGTGCCTTCTAACTCAACACATCTTTTGCATCTGAAAAATATTCACAACTCATTCCATATGATGCAAATATAGCACTAAAAAAGTACATGTTTATGTTCATGCCCTTAATTTTATGCTCTATTATCTAGAAAAATATCATATATAAACTGATGTTATGGATCTTGTGCCACTCTTTTTTCTCAGAGTTAGAGAATACATTAGAGAATATTTTTGGGTTGAAAATATTTTATTGGATAATTTTAGGCAGTCCTTTGAGTCAGAACCGGTTCTCTTTACTCTCTAATTTCACCTTAAGTCAAATTAAAAATTCCTCTTATGCCATTTAGTAATTATGTGTGTGTGTGTGTTTTCCAGGGACCATTGCAATTTAGGGATGTGGCCATAGAATTCTCTCTGGAGGAGTGGCAATGCCTGGACACTACACAGCGGAATTTATATAGGGATGTGATGTTAGAGAACTACAGAAACTTCGTCTTCCTTGGTGAGGATAACTTGAATATATAATTGATAATATACCTTGAAGATTTGATTTCTCTTTTTTGTAGAATGTTTGTTAGTCATTTATTCTTTGCAAAGTGGTAGGATTACAGGCATGAGCCACTGCGCCTGGCCATATTTTATTTATATTTCTGTATAATTTTTATTATGACCACAAAGATAACCCTGTAATCAATAACAATTTAATTGTACATTTACAATAACTAAAAGTGTATAATTACACTGTTTGTACTACAAAGGATAAACGCTAGAGGTGATGCATACTCTATTTACCCTAATGTAATTACTACACATTGTAGGCCTGAATCAAAATATTCCATATAAGGCATAAATATATACATATACTGTATGCCCACAAATACTAGAATAAATTTCAGTAAGAACAAAGAATAAAAATTTAACCGATGGGAAAAATGTTCTTCAACTCATTTGCAGTTTAAAGTCACTGGCAAAGTGATTACTAGACATGATATTCCACTAGGTACCAAATAGTATATTGCTACCATGTTTTACCTACATGCTTGAGTAAGGTGGGATATGTCAAAGTTGGTAGCATAATGCTTCATTAAGCAAACAATAGTCTTAACATGGTAAAAAAAATTAAAATTAAGTTCACACATAATCTAATAATATTTAAATGTACTGCATTTTATTACATAAAAGTGCAATTAGTGTAATATACAAATTTAATACTTTTAACTATAATTTTTCTCTATAATGTAGAAAAGTATTTCTCTGAACCCCCATCTTATTTTTTATCATTGTTTATTAATAAAGTAATTCATTATGTTTTTGAAAAAAAGTTTTAAATTGTTCTGCGTACATGTTAATGTAGACTAGGCCATCCAAAGGACAAAGCAAAGCATCAACATTAAGTCATAGGCTAGGATTATAGAAATGAGAACATGAACCCCTACCTCATACATTACTTAGTATAAGTTAACTACAAAGAGCCTCTCCACTTACATTTTCATCATGCATCTTACATTTTAATGTCCTTACTGTTTTATAGAAAAAGTCATAAATAATGCCCAATAAAAAAGAATCTGTAGTATCTCTGATGCAGCAACAATTGATCACATGCTTTCACCTGTGAATACAATAGGAATAAAATAACGGCATAAAGTAATCTGAAAACTGTATTCACTGTAAATTAGTGGTAATTCCAGAAATTTAGTGGCATAAAATACTGTTGCCCCACCTGAAAATCTAATTGCCACCACCAATTTTTGATTCAGTAGTATCAGATAGTAAAATAAGAAACCTACAAATTGAAAGTATTTTCTAAATATTTAGAAATTTTTGTTATAAATTATTATTTTGGTATTAATTTACTGGAATATTTTATCACATCCTCTCTGCTGAGCACAGTACTAGCTTGTAATGGGAGTATATGAGCAAGATTCATGTTATTTATTTTTAATAAAACAGGTATTGTTGTCTCTAAGCCAGACCTGGTTACCTGTCTGGAGCAAGGAAAAAAACCTTTAACTATGAAGAGGCATGAGATGATTGCCAAACCCCCAGGTAGGTACAAGTGAAAACGAATACAACAGATGACACAGATAAAAGGTCCCAATGTCAAAGAGAAAACCAGTCTTTAAAATGTGATTCTGGAAGCTGTGTTCCAAAGGAAATAGGTCCTGGGCAGCTGTTTTTTTTTTGTTTGTTTGTTTGTTTTTAATTTTGCTCCCACAAAGGGGCATCTTCTGTCTTATGCTTTTAAATTCTCTAAGAATTCTACTTCTCCTTTGGTGAGCTTCCTTCAAGTTCACAGTGAGAGCCAAAGTCCTCTTCATGGCATGTAAAAGGCTGCGTGGGCTAGGAGTGGTGGCTCACCCCTGTACTCCCAGAACATTGAGAGGCCAAGGCAGGTGGATCACAGGGGGTCAGAAGTTCGTGATTAGCCTGACCAACATGGTGAAACTCCATTTCTACTAAAAATACAAAAATTAGCTGGGCGTGGTGGTGGGCACCTGTAATCCCAGCTACTTGGGGGGCTGAGTCAGGAGAATCATTTGAAGCTAGAAGGTGGAGGTTGCAGTGAGCCGAGATCATGCCATCGCACTCCAGCCTGGGCAACAGAGTGAGACTCCATCTCACAAAAAAAAAAAGAGAGAGAGAATGAGAGGCTGCACAATCTGGCTGCTTTTCCATTGTTTTGGGGATACACAAATATTTGCATAATTTTGAGAAACTAAAACTATTTTTTTAAGTCCTCTTTTTGCATCAGGTCTGAAATGTGTGAGAGTATTAGTTTATCTTGCTTTTTTTGTTTATTTTTCTGCACAGTCCATTCTGTTTTTATTTCTATAAAGTCTTCAAATATAGTTTGAAATTATAAGTATGATACTCTTCTGCTTTGTTCCTTTTCCTCAAGACTGTTTTGGCTATTCAAAGTTTATTTTAGTTTCATATAAATTTTAGAATTGAATTTGCATTACTGTGAAAAAAATACTGCAATTTTGATAGGAAGTGTATTGAATCTATAGATCACTTTGGATAATATGGCACTTTATTAATATTTATTCTTTCAATCCAAAGACATAAAATATTTTAAAATTTATTTGGATCTTCCCTTTTTTATTGATTTTTTTTATTGTAAAGGTTTTTTACATCCCTGGTTAATTTTTTTCTCAGAAATTTATTATGTAATGCTATAGTAAATAAGATTTTTTTTCTCTATTTTATTAGATAGTTCGTTTTGAGTGTATGAAACTGTAGCTGGGCACAGTTTAAGTGTATGGAACCATAGCTGGGGGTGGTCTCCCAAAGTACTAGATCATGCCTGTAATCCTAGCACTTTGGGAGACCAAAGTGCATGGATCACCTGAGATCAGGAGTTCGAGACCAGCCTGACCAACATACAGAAACCCTGTCTCTGCTGAAACTACAAAAATTCACTGGGCATGGTGGCGCATACCTGTAATCCCAGCAACTCGTTAGGCTGAGATGGGAGAATCACTTGAACCTGGAAGGCAGAGGTTTCAGTGAGCCGAGATCACTCCATTGCACTTCAGGCTGGGCAAAAGAGCTAGACTCCTACTCAAAAAAAAAAAAAAAGTGTATGAAACCATACATATACTTATGTATGTTAATTTTATGTTTTGCTAATTTACTGACTGTATTTATTTAGACAGGGTTTAATGTACTGTTTATGGTTTTTTAAATATATGATTGTATGATCTACAGACAGAAACTTTTTACTTAATGTTTTTCAATTTCAATGGATTTTTTTTTATTTCTTTGACTAATTCTTCTGCCACATACTTCCAGTGCTACATAAAAATAGAAGCATCGGCTGGGCTCCCTGGCTCACACTTGTAATCCCAACACGTTGAAAGGGCAAGGCAGGTGGATCACCTGAAGTCAGGAGTTCGAGACAAGCCTGACCAATATGATGAAACCTCATCTTTACTAAAAATACAAAAGTTAGCCGGGTGTGGTGACATGCACCTGTAACCCCAGCTCCTTAGGAGGCTGAGACAGGAGAATCGCTTGAATCAGGGAGGCGGAGGTTGCAGTGAGCCAAGATCACACCATTGTACTCCAGCCTGGGCAACAAGAGTGAAACTCCGTCTCAATAAAAAAAAAAAAGAAAAGAAGAAGCATTGACAATGGGCACAATATAGTTTTGTATTGGTATCTAAATTTGATGGAGCAAACACCTCTTCAGTTTTCATAAACTGATTTTAGAAGGTAAAGATCTCTTATTGGGCCCTTAGGGTAATGAGATACTCTGTGAATTTTTAGTGAAGAGGGGTTCTAGCTTGGTCACAAGGCTGCTGGGTCTGCCTTTAGGTCCACCTTTAGTTGGCTTGTTACAGTGGCTTGGGTAGTTGTAATTTCATTTTATTTTTAGACAGACTGAATATCCTTACAGGTTCAAGCAGTTCTCATGTCTCAGCTTTGCAAGGAGCTGGGATTACAGGTGTGAGTCACTGTGTCCGGCCTTAGTGTAGGTTTCTTAACATCAGTTTATTGTGTCTTGGTTTTAATTTGTATTACAATTTTAGACAATTTGCAATTCTGTTTGTACACTTTAAGTCAATTTGAGGTTTAATTGAGAGATAAATTGCTGGGCGCGGTGGCTCACGCCTGTAATCCCAACACTTTGGGAGGCTGAGGTGGGTGGATCAAGAGGTCAGGAGTTGAGACCAGCCTGGCCAACATAGTGAAACCCCGTTTCCACTAAAAATACAAAAAATTAGCTGGGCATGGTGGTGGGCACCTGTAATCCCAGCTACTTGGGAGGCTGAGGTAGGAAAATTGCTTGAACCTGGGAAGCGGAGGTTGCAATGAGCCGAGATTGCACCATTGCACTCCAGCCCGGGCAACAGTGCGAGACTCCATCTCAAAAAAAAAAAAAAAAAGATAAATTATGCATGTTTATTACAATCAGATTACATATGTATGTGTGTTTATTTATAAATATGACCCCAATTTTAGTTATGGCTTATCTTATATTCTTTCTTAGCTGATTTTCAATGGTAGTTTTATCTTAAGTGAGCAGTCACTGAGATAGTTTTATTTTTTCCATGTGTTTAATGATGAATATATATTTCCTTTTGTGAGAAAAGCACTTTTGTGATTTGAAGGTAATTTTCAAAAGGATTTATAATTCTGTATTTTTTTCCATTTTTCTTTAAAACTTATTTTAAAAACACATAACATAAAATTTACTGTCTTAAATCTATTGAAGTGTACATTTCAGGGCCAGGAGTTGTTGTGGCTCTCATCTGTAATCCCAGGATTTTGCGAGGCCAAGGCAGGAGGATACCTGGAGCCTAAAAGTTTGAGAGCTGCCTGGGGAACACATGGAGACCTCTCTCTATTAAAAAAAAATTTAATAATAGCCAAGCATGGTGGTGTGCACCTGTGGTGCCAGCTACTTGGGAGATTGAGGGGGAGTCAAAATTGTGCCACTACACTGCAGGTTGGGGGACAGAGTGAGACCCTGTCTCAAAAAAAAGTTGTTCATTTCAGGCATGTTAAGTATATTCACACTGTTATGCAAAAGACTTCTAGAAACTTTACATCTTATAAAACTAAAACTTAATTCCCATTAAGTAACAACTGCTCATTTTACCCTCTCTCCAGCCCTTGACAGACAAACGTTCAACTTTCTGTTTTATGGTTTTTGACTACTTATGATACCTCATATAGCTGGGCATGATGGCTTATGCCTGTAATCCCGTCACTTTGGGAGGCTGAGGCAGGCGGATCACCTGAGATTGGGAGTTTGAGACCAGCCTGACCAACATAGAGAAACCCTGTCTCTACTAAAAATACAAAAAAATTAGCTGGGCATGGTGGCACATGCCTATAATCCCAGCTCCTCGGGAGGCTGAGATAGGAAAATCGCTTGAACCTGGGAGGTGGAGGTTGCAGTGAGCCAAGATCGGGCCATTACACTCCAGCCTGGTCAACAAGAGTGAAACTCCATCTCAAAAAAAAAAAAAAAGGATACCTCATATGAGTGGAGTCATATAGTATCCATAATTTTGTTACTAGTTTAATTCAGGTGACATAATATTCTCAATCTTCATCTTAAAATGTGACAAGATTGTTATTTTTAAGGTGGAATAATATTCCATCTTATGTGTATGTTACATTTTTTGATATGTTTATAAATCAGGAGACATCTGGGTTGCCTCAGCCTTTTGACTTTTGTGAATACTGGTACAATAAACATATATTTTCAAATATGTCTTCCAGGTCCTGTGTTACATATTTTGTTTCTTTTGTTGTTTTTATTTTTATTTTTTTTTTTGAGATTGAGTCTCCCGCTGTCACCCAGGCTGGAGTGTAGTCGTGCGATCTCGGCTCACTGCAACCTCTGCCTTTGGGGTTCAAGCGATTCTCCTACCTCAGCCTCCCAAGTTCCCGGGATTACAGGTGCACATAATGTCACCCATCTAGTTTTTGTATGTTTAGTAGACATGGTGTTTTACCATGGTGGCCAGGCTGGTTTTGAACTTCTGACCTCAGGTGCTCTGCCCACCTCAGCCTCCCAGTGTGCTATGATTACAGGCTTGAGCCACTGCACCTCGCCTGTGTTATGTATTTTAGATATAGATTTATAAATGAGGAACATTTCTAACATTTTAAAATAATGGCTGCATCATTATTTTCCACCAGCAGTCAACATGGGTTTCCTTTTTATTGCATCATCAACAGATTGGGTGTATTAAAAAAAATTATAGTGGCCAGTCTAATGGGTGTGAGGTGATTTTGTTTGTTATGTTTCTTTTTTCATTTCTCTACAAATTAGTAATTTTGTGTGTGCTTTCAAATGCATTTTCCCATTTTGTGTATTTTTTTGAGAAAAATTTGTCCATTTCTAAATCAAGTTATTCAAATTTACTGTTAGTTTTAAGAGTTGTTTATGTATTTTGAATATTAACTCCTTTAACAAGTAATATGTAAATGTTTTCAGCTATTTTTTAAGGGAAGTTGTCACTCCTGAAATTTTTTTCTTTCAGAAATTTTGAAGTATAGTGTAGTTAAACTTTTTTATTCTTTTATTTGTTGCTCATACATTTAATGTCATACCTAAGAAAATGGTGCCAAGACCAATGTCATGTCTTTTTTTTGTATTTTTTCTTTCTTTCTTTCTTTTTTTTTTTTTTGAGACAGAGTCTTGCTCTGTCACCCAGGCTGGAGTGCAGTAGCGCAATCTCAGCTCACTGCAAGCTCTGCCTCCTGGGTTCACGCCATTCTCCTGCCTCAGCCTCCCAAGTAGCTGGGACTACAGGCGCCCACCACCATGCCCGGCTATGTTTTTTGTATTTTTAGTAGAGACGAGGTTTCACCGTGTTAGCCAGGATGGTCTCGATCTCCTGACCTCATGTTCCGCCCGCCTTGGCCTCCCAAAGTGCTGGGATTACAGGCATCAGCCACCATGCCTGGCTTGTTTTGTATTTTTTCTAAAAGATTTGTTAGTTTATTTTGTCTAAGTATTTTATTTAAAATATATTTTTGTATCATTCAAGGAAATAATCCAACTTTATTTTATCAGTGTTGATACTATAGCTTTTAACTGTTGTATTGACATCTTTGAACAATGAAATTTTTTACCCCTGAGCAAGAATGTTGAAGAATGTGTTTTATATTCACATACTTTTGAATTTGCCATTTGCCTTTTGCTTTTAATTCCTAGTTTAATTCAGTTTTTGTTAGAAAACACACAGTGTATAATTTTAGTCTTTTTAAATTGTTTTGTTGTTGTTTTGAGACAAGATCTTACCGTCATCCAGGCTGGAGTGCAGTAGCATAATTTTGGCTCACTGTAGCCTCAGTCTCCTGGGCTCAAGTGATCCTTTCACATCAGTTTCCTGAGTAGCTATGATTACAGTCATGCACTACCATGTCTGGCTAATTGTGTGCTTGTTTGTAGTGTTAGGATGTCAATATGTTGCCCAGGCTGGTTTCAAACTTTTAGCCCCAAGGGATCCTGTTACCTTGGTCTCCTAAAATGTTAGGATTATAGGCAAGAGCCACTGTTCGCAGTAAGTATTTTAAAATTTAATAAAACTTGCTCTGTGTACTAACAGAATACACCAGATGCAAATAAGAATATTGTGTATTGTCTTGGTTTTGACTGGAGAGTTTTGTATGTGTCTGTGAAGCCTAGTTGTTCTATAATATGGTTTGGATGTCCATGTTGTCCAGACCTCATGCTGCAATATAAATCCTCAGTGTTGGTTGTGGGACCTGGTGGGACATGTTTGGATCATGGGGGCAAATTTCTCATGAATGGCTTGGTATATCCTCTTGGTAACCAAAAACTTTTCCTCTATTAATTCAAATGAGAGCTGGTTCATTAAAATAACCTGGGTCCTTCACCTCACACTTGCTCTGTCTCTTACCATATAATATGTCCAGTTACTCTTTACCTTCCACCATGATTTTAAGCTTCCTGAAATCCTCACCAGAAGCAGATGCTGGCACACACTTCTTATACAGTCTGCCAAACTGTGAGCCAAATAAACCTTTTTTCTTTATAAATTATGCACTCTCAAATATTCCTCTATATGCAAAATAATTAATATTGTCTATGTTAGCTAAGTTTTTTGTTTCTTATTTTTTATCTGAATTTTATATTTATTACTGCAAATGGGGTCTTGATGTCTGCAATTATTATGTTGCCCTGTATGTCTTGCTTCACTTTTGTCAGTAGTTGCTTTATATATTTTCGAGCCCTGATGTTATATATACACATTTATATAGATAGATAAATATTACAGTTATAGATTCCTGCTATAATATAAATTCCTTACTATAATATAATATCAGTCTATGTTTCATGGTAGTACTTGACTTAAGGCATATTATGTCTAATATAATTACGACCACATCACTCAATTGTGGTTACTATTTTCATGGAATATACATTTTTTTTTCATTTTTTATTTTCAGCCTATTTGACTCAATGCAAAATGAGTCTCTTGTAGGCAGCGTACTGTATGCTTTTTTAAAAACCACTCAGGCATTCTATTTTTATATATATATAATTTTATTTATTTATTTATTTGTTTTCTTTTGTGATGGAATTTCACTCTTGTTGCTCAGGCTGAAGTGCTATGGTGCGATCTCAGCTCACTGCAACCTATGCTTCGCAGGTTCAAGTGATTTTCCTGCGTCAGCCTTCTGAGTAGCTGGGATTAAAGGCATCTGCCACCACACCTGGCTAATTTTTTTGTATTTTTACTAGTGATGGGGTTTCACCATGATGGCTGGGCTGGTCTTGAATGCCTGACCTCAGGTGATCTATATATTGTCCTTCTTTGTCTTTTTGAAGTTTTGACTTAAAGTACATTTTATAAAATATGACAGTTTTTGACTTAAGATGTAGCTTGTGTAATATTATTTTGACCTCTTCTGCTCTCATTTGGTTAATATTTACATGAAATTTCTACTTCTGTGTTGCCATTTTCAGTCTTTGTCATTAGATCTCAGGTGACTCTTGTAGAAAAGCAAGTTGGATCTTGATTTTTAATTTTTTTTTTTTTTTTTTTGAAGTCTCACTCTGCTGCTCAGACTGCAGTGCATGTGTTCAAGTGATTCTCCTGCCTCAGCCTCCTGAGTAGCTGGGATTACAGGCATGCACCACCACGCCTGGCTAATTTTTGTATTTTTAGTAGAGATGGGGTTTCACCATGTTGGTCAGGCTGATAAAAATTTTTAATAAACCTTTTTATTAAAAGTATGTTTCTTGACTGGAAAGATAATTATATATATTTAAGTAGTTTTGTGAAAGAGAAAAACTTACTAATGTTATCTATTTATTTATTTATTTTGAGACGGAATCTTGGTCTATCACTCAGGCTGGAGTGAAATGGCACAATCTTGGCTCACTGCAACCTCTGCCTCCAAGGTTCAAGTAATTCTTCTGTCTCAGCCCCCTGAGTAGCTGGGATTACAGGCACCCACCACCATGCCTGGCTAATTTTCGGTATTTTTAGTAGAGATGGGATTACTCCATGTTGGCCAGGCTGATCTTGGACTCCTGACCTCCAGTGATTCACCCGCCTTGGCCTCCCAATGTGCTGGGATTACAGGCGTGAGCGACTGCACCTGGCCAATGTTATTTTATTAATTGTTTTATTTGATTCTTTTATCTTTGTCTCTTTTTCTCTTTCTGTCTTTTTGTGTTTTTTTTATTTTTGTGTTGATATGCTTTTATTTTTTTCTTATTTTCTTTTGTATATCTAGGCAGATATTTTCTTAGTGGTATCTAGGGGATTACATAAAACCTCTAAAAGATCCAACAATATACTTTAATGCAGTAAAAACTTCAGTTGCATGCAAAAATTCTTCATTACATCTGCCTTCAACTTTGTTATTGATTTTGCTAATTCTACTTTTTATGTTATATATTCATTAACAGATGTTTATAATAATTCCTCTACTTCTATCTTTTGCATTTTAGAGAATAACTAAAAGTGTTTTCTGTGCCATTATGATAATTAGGAAGGAATTCTATTTTTGTGTATGTGCATATCTTTTCCAGAAAGTTACGTATTTTCATATGATCATGTGTTGTTTTCTTGTATTATGTTATTTTCAGTGGAAGAAACTTCCTTCAGCATCTTTGATAGGTAGGGCATATGCAGTGCCAATATACTTTCTTAGGATTTGGTTATTTTGGAAGGACTCCTTTTTATATGGTAGTACAATTTTGCTGATGGTATTATTTTCTGCAAAAATTTTTTTTGATAAATTCACTGGTTATAAGACTGTGCTTATAAATGACACATCATTTTTATCTTGCAGCACCCAAAATTCTTTACTTATCTGTGATTTTTGAAATTTTGCTTATAGGTGTGTTTGTGATAAATATCTTTCTGTGTATCCTAGTTTATTCAGCTTCATGTTTACATTATTTTTTCTTTTAAGAAATTTTTAAGTTATTTTTTGTATTTTTTATATCCATAATTTTTGTTTTTTTCTATTTTAATATTTTTTCTTGTTATCCTCATTTTTCTGATCTTCAGTAGTGGTCTGTGTTCCTATTTCACTTACTGAATATCATTCCATTTCTTTTATGTAATTAATTAATTTATTTTCTGAGACGGAGTCTCACTCTGTCACCCAGGCTAGAGTGCAGTGGCATGATCTTGGCTCACTGCAACCTACCCCTCCCAGGTTCAAGTGAGTCTCCTGCCTCAGCCTCCCAGTAGCTGGGATTACAGGTGCACGCTGCCACATTTGGCTGATTTTTGTATTTTTTGTAGAGATAGGCTTTCACTCTCTTGGCCAGGCTGATCTTGAACTCCTGACCTCAAATGATCCACCCACCCCAGGCTCCCAAGGTGCTGGGATTACAGGCATGAGCCACTGTTCCTGTCCTATTTTATTTTTTTTTGAGACAGCCTTGCTCTGTTGCCCAGCCTGGCCAGCAGTGGTACAATCACTCACTGCAACCTTCCCGTCTTGGGTTCAAGCAATTCTTGTGTGTCAGTCTCCTAAGTAGCTGGGATTACAGGCACATGCCACCACGCCCAGCTAATTCTTGTATTTTCAGTAGTTACAGGGTTTCACCATGTTGGCCAGGCTGGTCTCAAACTCCTGACCTCATGTGATTTTCCTACCTTGGCTTCCCAATGTGTTAGAATTACAGGAATGAGCTTCCAAGCCTGGCGTGTTCAATTTATTCTGAATTTTAAAAATTACTTTATACACTTTTTATGGTCACTTTTGAAAATTTTATAATTTTTTTGATGGGCCATGTTGCCCAAATATTTTGTATACATTGTAATCTTTGATTGAGATTCAGGCATTAAGAAAAAGCTACCTGTTCCAATCTTTATAATATAGTTTTGTCCTTGTGTAGTCTGAAATCAATTGTTTTGGCTAGAGATTCTGGGAATTTCTCAAACATGTTTTTAGGATGTGTCTTGTCTAAAATTTTGTGTTTATTGTTTAGTTAAATCGGCTTATTCATATTTCTTCCTAATAATCAGTAATCACTTGCTACAGCCATTCCTGTTTGGATTACTGCAGTTTCTTTGCTTCTGTAACATTTACCTTTAGACTCAGCAGACTCAAACTGTCATTCTAACATATCACTATTTCAGCATTTTATGTTACGGGAGACATTAGCCGGTGTCTAAAAAAAGTTCATAGATGCCAGAAATAAAGATGTATGTGCCAATATTTTTCTTATTTTTAAAAAAGAAACCAGGAGTTGGCAATTTATATTTGTGTGTGTGTGTGTGTGTGTGTGTGTGTGTGTGTGAGACAGAGTCTCACTCTCTTACCTAGGCTGGAGTGCAGTGGCATAATCTTAGCTCACTACAATCTCCGTCTCCACAGTTGAAGCAATTCTCCTGCCTCAGCCTTCAGGTAGCTAGGATTGCAGGTATCTGTTACCATGCCTGGCTAATTTTCTGTATTTTTAGTTGAGATGGGGTTTCACCATGTTGGTCAGGCTGGTCTTGAACTCCTGACCTTGTGATCCACCCACCTCAGCCTCCCAAAGTGCTGTGATTACAGGCATTAGCTATCATGCCTGGCCAACAATTTAATTTTTTTTTTTTTTTTTTTTTTTTTTTTTTTGAGATGGCGTCTCACTCTGTTGCCCAGGCTGGAGTGCAGTGGCGCAATCTTGGCTCACTGCAGTCTTTGCCTCCCTGGTTCAAGCAATTCTCTGCTGCAGCCCTCCGAGTAGCTGGTATTAAATGTGCCCGCCACCATGCCTGGCTAATTTTTTGTATTTTTAGTAGAAACAAGGTTTCACCATCTTGGCCAAGCTGGCCTTGAACTCCTGACCTTGTGATCCACCCACCTCAGCCTCCCAAAGTGCTGTGATTACAGGCGTGAGCCACCATGCGCAACTGGCAATTTATTTTTAAAAGCACAATGTTATACTGGGCAGCAGGAAGAGCTGTGTTGGGTATAACTAACAGAGCTTTCTTTTTCTTCTATGTGGCTATTTGCATTCTGCTCACCTGGGGCCCTTCACACACTTAACTCATTTATAAATTTTTTACAATTTTATTTTTGTCAGTATGTTTTTGTTACATTTATATGTCCAGGAAGAAATTAGAACTGGTGGTATTTTGCTATGTCATCTTGCTTATGTAGTTTGTATAATTTTATAGGTTGGATTTGTAATGTATATTTATCTGAGTCTAGCAATTGAAGTAATGTGTTTTTATTGTTTCTTTTAGTTATGAGTTCTCATTTTGCCCAAGACCTTTGGCCAGAGAACATACAAGATTCTTTCCAAATAGGGATGCTGAGAAGATATGAAAAATGCAGACGTGACAATTTACAGTTAAAAAAAGGCTGTAAAAGCGTGGGTGAGCATAAGGTGCACAAAGGAGGTTATAATGGACTTAACCAATGTTTGACAACTACCCAGAAAAAAATATTTCAATGTGATAAATATGGAAAAGTCTTTCATAAGGTTTCAAATTCAAACACATATAAGACAAGACATACTGGAATAAATCTTTTCAAATGTATAATATGTGGCAAAGCTTTTAAACGGTCCTCAACCCTTACTACACATAAGAAAATTCATACTGGAGAGAAACCTTACAAATGTGAAGAATGTGGCAAAGCTTTTAACCAATCTGCAAACCTTACAACACATAAAAGAATTCATACCGGAGAGAAACCCTACAGATGTGAAGAATGTGGCAAAGCCTTTAAGCAGTCCTCAAACCTTACTACACATAAGAAAATTCATACTGGAGAGAAACCCTACAAATGTGAAGAATGTGGCAAAGCCTTCAACCGATCCACAGACCTTACTACACATAAGATAGTTCATACTGGAGAGAAACCTTACAAATGTGAAGAATGTGGCAAAGCCTTTAAGCACCCCTCACACGTTACCACACATAAGAAAATTCATACTAGAGGGAAACCCTACAAATGTGAAGAATGTGGCAAATCCTTTAAGCACTGCTCTAACCTTACTATACATAAGAGAATTCATACAGGAGAGAAACCCTACAAATGTGAAGAATGTGGCAAAGCTTTTCACCTATCCTCACACCTTACTACACATAAGATACTTCATACTGGAGAGAAACCCTACAGATGTAGAGAATGTGGCAAAGCTTTTAACCATTCCACAACCCTTTTTTCACATGAGAAAATTCATACTGGAGAGAAACCCTACAAATGTGATGAATGTGGCAAAGCCTTTACCTGGCCCTCAATCCTCTCCAAACATAAAAGAATTCATACTGGAGAGAAACCCTACAAATGTGAAGAATGTGGCAAAGCCTTTACTGCATCCTCAACTCTAACTACACATAAGAGAATTCATACTGGAGAGAAACCTTACAAATGTGAAGAATGTGGCAAAGCTTTTAACTGGTCCTCAGACCTTAATAAACATAAGAAAATTCATATTGAACGAAAACCCTACGTAGTGAAGAATGTGACAAATCTTTTAAATGTTCCTCCACTTTTAATTAGCATAAGATAATTCATACTGGAGAGAAACCATATGAATGTGGTGAATGTGGGAAAGCCTTTAACCGGCCCTCAACTCTTAGTAAATATGAGAGTTTATATGGAACATAAACCCTACAAATATAAAGAATGTGACAAAGCTTTTTAAGGAAGTTCTAAACCCTTATTACACATAATTCATACCAAACAGAAAACCTACAAGTGTGAAGAATGTGGCAAAACCTATAAACCTATAACAAGTTCTCAATTCCTTTTTTTTTCTTCTTTTGAGTTGGAGTTTCACTCTTGTCACTGAGGCTGGAGTGCAATGACATGATCTTAGCTCACTGCAACCTCTGCCTCCTGGGTTTAAGCCATTCTTCTGCCTCAGCCTCCCAAGTAGTTGGGATTACAGGTGTCCAACACCACACCTGGCTAATTTTTTGTATTTTTAGTAGAGATGGGGTTTCACAATGTTGGCCAGGCTGGTCTCGAACTCCTGACCTCAGGTAATCCACCTGCCTTGGCCTTCCAAAGTGCTGGGGTTACAGGTGTGAGCCAATGTGTCTAGCTGCAAGTTCTTAATTCTTAAGAGACATGGCGATAATTCATGCTGAAGAGGAAATCTAGAAACCTGAAAGATGTGACAGTGCTTTTACCACCACCTCCAAATTTCCTATACATAAAAATAAATTATACTAGTGTAATACCCTAGAAATGTATAAAATGTGACAAAGCCTTTATATGATTGTCATACATGATTGTAGGTGATATAATTCATACTTCCAAAACTCCTGTAAGTGTGAAGAATGTGGCAAAATATTTTATTAGTGCTTATACCTTATTTCACAGGAAAGCTCTTATCCTTGAGAAAAATTGTGCAAATACAAAGAATATGGAAAAACCATTAATGCCTACTCACATCTTATTGAACAGAAGAAGGTTCATAGTTAATAAAGCATTAAAAGTGCAATTACTGTCAAAAAATCTTTCAGAAAATAGAAGTCTTTAAAGTGAAGAATATTTATTCTGAAGACAGCCCTTACAAATATAAAGGGGGTTGTAGTGCCTTTACTTGTGTCACAGATCTTAGTGCACACATTTAGTACTAGAGAAAAACCCTGAAGCAGTTGCTCAAGCTTTGTTTGAGGGAATCAAGGGAATTTATATTGAGAATAGTACTGCAAATGTAATGAATGGAAAAACTTTTTTTTCTTTTCCAAAAACTACCAGAGGGTTTATACCAAAATATATTTTTGCAGATTCAGTAAATATGAAAAAATATTTAATTCAAAATTGATTCTATGTAAATATCAGAGAATTTTCCATAGAATAATTAAGGCACTGACACTTCAGACATTACACTAAATCAGAATGTTCAGTATAAAAACTAATCCACAGCTACAGCTGTTAGATAAATTATTTCTATATAATTTTTTAAAAAGTGGATTTTTGAAGCACTGTAATTACATTGAAAGTATACTTGTTTTCTTGAAAAATTTTTTTTGAAAAGTGAATAATGATATAATACAGCTTTCACATTGCTTTATGCTGTTATTTTATTCCTATTGTATTCACGTGTGAAAGCATGGGATCAATTGTTGCTGCATTAGAGATATTAGAGATTGTTTTTTATTAGTTGGGCATTATGTATGACCTTTTCTATAAAAGAGTAAGGACATTAAGATGTAAGATGCATGATGAAAATATAAGTGGAGAGGCTCTTTGTAGTTAACTGATATTAAGTAATGTGTAAGGTGGGGGTTCGTGTTCTCATTTCTATAATCCTAGCCTATGACTTAATGTTGATGCTTTGAATGTCTTTTGGGTGGTCTAACCCACATTAACATGTATGCAGAACATCTTAAAACTTTTTTTCAAAAATCATAATTATTTTATTAATAAAGATAAAAAATAAGGTGGGGTTTCAGAGTAATGCTTTTCTACATTATAGTGAGAGAAAGAAATTATTAATTATAGTTAAAAATATTAAAATACAGCCAGGTATATTTATTAGTTTAGACAGGTTTTAATATAATGTTTATGGTTTTTTAAATATGCAGTTGTATGGGATGGGTGCAGTGGCTCATGCCTGTAATCCTAGCATTTTGGGAGGCTGAGGCAGATGGATCACTTGAGGTCAGGAGATCGAGACCAGCCTGACCAACATGGAGAAACCCCATCTCTACTAAAAATACAAAAATTAGCTGGGCATGATGGCACATGCCTGTAATCCCAGCTATTCAGGAGGCTGAGGCAAGAGAATTGCTTGAATCTGGGAGTTCTCAGATTACAGGTGTGCGCCACCATGCCTGGTTAATTTTTGTATTTTTAGTAGAGACAGGGTTTCACCATGTTGGCCAGGCTGGTCACATACTCCTGACCTGAAGTGATTTGCCCATCTCGGCGTCCCAAAGTGCTGGGATTGCAGGCATGAGCCACCGCACCCTGCCTATTTTTTTCTTATTGAAATTTATTATTAGTATTTGTGGGTATATTGTATGTGTATATATTTATGCCTTATATGGTATATTTCGATTCGGGCATACAATATGTAGAAATTTCATTAGGGTAAGTAAGATATCTGTCACCTCTTGCATTTATCATTTGTATTACAAACAGTGTAATTATACACTTTTGGTCCATAATTTAATGAAGCAGGTGGATTGCCTGAGGTCAGGATTTCAAGATCAGCCTGGCCAACATGGTGAAACCCCGTCTCTACTAAAAATACAAAAATTAGCTGGACATGGTCTCGCGTGCCTGGAGGCTGAGGCAGGAGAATCGCTTGAACCCTGGAGGGAAGGTTGCAGTGAGCTGAGATCATGCCATTGCACTCTAGCCTGGGTGACAGAGAGAGACTCCATCTCAAAAAAAGAGAAATATAAAAAAAATCTTACATTTCTGAGTCCTGAAAAATTATTAATAAATATTTGTTATATAGTTTTCTTTGAACATGTAGTCTCTCTGCCTGCAAACATACAGACTTTTGGTGGTAATTTACATAGAGTTAACTATACACAAATTACTTTGAAGATAAACCTTAGGTGTAAGAAAATTATGAAGTGAGTGTGTTTGTGAATGTGTTTGTACATATTATCAGAAGAGCAATTATTCAAACAAAACAAATTATTTTAATAGGGTGACTAATAGAAAACTAAACATCTCAAAAATGCTGAAAGCAAATCTATACTTTCTGCTTTGTCTTGAATTTATTAATGTAAAATTTTATGGCTTATGGTTCAGATTCTTCCCAGAATCTGCCTATTAAAGCACAGGCAACTTTGTCTCCAGAAATAACACTCTTGAGTATAACAATAAAAGCCCTTTTCAAAAAGAAAAAAAATAATCATTTTTAACATTTATATTAACTAAATTTATATTAACTAAATGTTATATTAACTAAAAATTTAACTAAAATTGAATAATTGGATATGTTTTTATTGTTGTATGTGTGTGTGAATGTATAAAACGGTACAAAAAATAATTTAAGCCAGAAAAAAAGTTAGTTAATATTTATAATGAATAAAACTGGAAAGTAGTTAATTTTTTTTTTAGTCTGTTACTTGTGATCATTTTACTTTATTATTATTATACTTTAAGTGTACATGTGCACAAGATGCAGGTTTGATACATAAGTATACATGTGCCATGTTGTTTTGCTGCACCCATCAACTCATCATTTACATTAGGTATTTCTCCTAATGCTATCATTCCCCCAGCCCCCCACCCCCCGACAGGTCCCGGTGTGTGATGTTCCCCACTCTGTGTCCAACTGCCAAGTTCAATTCCCACCTATGAATGAGAACATGCAGTGTTTGGTTTTCTGCCTTTGTGATAGTTTGCTGAGAATGATGGTTTCCAGCTTCATGTCCCTGCAAAGGACATGAACTCATCCTTTTTTATGGTTACATAGTATTCCATGGTGTATATTTGCCACATTTTCTTAATCCAGTCTATCATTGGTGGACATTGGGGTTGGTTCCAAGTCTCTGCTATTGTGAATAGTGCCACAATAAACATACGTGTGCATGTGTCTTTATAGTAGCATGATTTATTTTAATTAGATCCCATTTGTCTATTTTGGCTTTTGTTGCTATTGCTTTTGGTGTTTTTGTCATGAAGTCCTTGCCCATGCCTATGTCCTGAATGGTATTGCCTAGGTTTTCTTCAAGGATTTTTATGGTTTTAGGCCCAATACTTAAGTCTTTAATCCATCTTGGGTTCATTTTTGTGTAAAGTGTAAGGAAGAGATCCAGTTTTAGCTTTCTACATATGGCTAGCCAGTTCTCCCAGCACCATTTATTAAATAGGAAATCCTTTCCCCATTTCTTGTTTTTGTCAAGTTTGTCAAAGATCAGATGGTTGTAGATGTGTGGTGTTATTTCTGAGGACTCTGTTCTGTTCTATTGGTCTATATATCTGTTTTGGTACCAGTACCCTGCTGTTTTGGTTATTGTAGCCTTGTAGTATAGTCTGAAGTCAGGTAGTGTAATGCCTCCAGCTTTGTTCTTTTTGCTTAGGATTGTCTTGGCTATATGAGCTCATTTTTAGTCCCATATGAACTTTAAATTAGTTTTTTCCAATTCTGTGAAGAAAGTCATTGGTAGCTTGATGGGGATGGCATTGAGTCTATAAATTTCACAATATTGATCCTTCCTATCCATGAGTGTGGAATGTTCTTCCATTGATATGTGTCCTCTTTTATTTCATTGAGCAGTGGTTTGTAGCTCTCCTTGAAGAGGTCCTTCACATCCTTTGTAAGTTGGATTCCTAGGTATTTTATTCTCTTTGTATCAGTTGTGAATGGGAGTTCACTCATGATTTGGCTCTCTGTTATTGGTGTATAGGAATGCTTGTGATTTTGTATCCTGAGACTTTGCTGAAGTTGGTTATCAGCTTAAGGAGACTTTGGGCTGAGATGATGGGGTTTTCTAAATATACAATCATGTCATCTGCAAACAGGGACAATTTGACTTCCTCTTTTCCTAATTGAATACCCTTTATTTCTTTCTCTTACCTGATTACCCTGGCCAGAACTTCCAACAGTATGTTGAATAGGATTGGTGAGAGAGGGCATCCTTGTCTTGTGCTGGTTTTCAAAGTGAATGCTTCTAGTTTTTGCCCATTCAGTATGATATTGGCTGTGGGATTGTCATAAATAGCTCTTATTATTTTCAGATACGTTCGATCAATACCTAGTTTATTGAGCGTTTTTAGCAAGAAGGGCTGTTGAATTTTGTTGAAGGCCTTTTCGGCATCTATTGGTAAAATCATGTGGTTTTTGTCGTTGGTTCTGTTTATGTTTATGTGATGGATTACGTATATTGATTTGCCTGCGTTGAACCAGACTTGCGTCCCAGGGATGAAGCCAACTTGATCATGGTGGATGAGCTTTTTGACGTGCTGCTGGATTTGGTTTGCCAGTATTTTATTGACAATTTTTGCATTGATGTTCATCAGGGATATTGGTCTAAAATTCTCTTTTTTGTTGTATCTCTGCCAGGCTTTGGTATCACGATGATGCTGGCCTCATAAAATGAGTTAGGGAGGATTCTCTGTTTTTCTATTGATTGGAATAGTTTCTGAAGGAATGGTACCAGCTCCTCTTTGTACTTCTGGTAGAATTTGGCTGTGAATCCATCTGGTCCTGGACTTTTTTTGGTTGGTAGGCTATTAATTATTGCCTTGGCCAGGCGGGGTGGCTCATGCCTGTAATCCCAGCACTTTGGGAGGCCAAGGCAAGCAGATCACAAGCTCAGGAGATTGAGACCATCCTGGCTAACACGGTGAAACCCTGTCTCTACTAAAAATACAAGAAATTAGCTGGGCATGGTGGCACGTGCCAGTAATTCCAGCTACTCAGGAGGCTGAGGCAGGACAATCACTTGAACCTGGGAGGCAGAGGTTGAAGTGAGCCAAAATCACAACACTGCACTTCAGCCTGGGCGACAGAGTGACACACCGTCTCAAAAAAAAAAAAAGAAAAAAATTATTGCCACAATTTCAGAGCCTGTTATTGGTCTATTCAGAGATTCAACTTCTTCCTGGTTTAGTCTTGGGAGGGTGTATGTGTCCAGGAATTTATCCATTTCTTCTAGATTTTCTAGTTTATTTGTGTAGAGGTGTTTATAGTATTCTCTGATGGTAGTTTGTATTTCTGTGGGATCGGTGGTGATATCCCCTTTATCATTTTTTATTGCGTCTATTTGATTCTTCTCTCTTTTCTTCTTTATTAGTCTTGCTAGTGGTCTATCAATATTGTTGATCTTTTCAAAAAACCAGCTCCTGAATTCATTGATTTTTTGAAGGGTTTTTGTGTCTCTGTCTCTTTCAGTTCTCTGATCTTAGTTATTTCTTGCCTTCTGCTAGCTTTTAAATTTGTCTGCTTTTGCTTCTCTAGTTCTTTTAATTGTGATGTTAGGGTGTCGATTTTAGATCTTTCCTGCTTTCTCTTGTGGGCATTTAGTGCTATAAATTTCCCTCTACAGACTGCTTTAAATGTGTCCCAGAGATTCGGGTGTTTTGTCTTTGTTCTCATTGGTTTCAAGGAACATCTTTATTTCTGTCTTCAATTCGTTATTTACCCAGTAGTCATTCAGGAGCAGGTTGTTCAGTTTCCATGTAGTTGTGCAGTTTTGAGTGAGTTTCTTAATCCTGAGCTCTAATTTGATTGCACTGTGGTCTGAGAGACAGTTTGTTGTGATTTCTGTTCTTTTACATTTGGTGAGGAGTGCTTTACTTCCAATTATGTGGTCAATTTTAGAGTAAGTGCAGTGTGGTGCTGAGAAGAATGTATATTCTGTTGATTTGGGGTGGAGAGTTCTGTAGATGTCGATTAGCTCAGCTTGGTGCAGAGCTGAGTTCAATTCCTGGATATCCTTGTTAACCTTCTGTCTTGTTGATCTGTCTGATATTGACAGTGGGCTGTTAAAGTCTCCTATTATTATTGTGTGGGAGTCTAAGTCTCTTTGTAGGTCTGTAAGGACTTGCTTTATGAATCTGGGTGCTCCTGTATTGGGTACATATATATTTAGGATAGTTAGCTATAGGTTACCCAGGAAAGGGTAACCTGGGTAAAAGTGCTCACTGGCATTATGGAACAACATATAGTAAGTTGTAGTGAATGATCAGCCTCTGGGATATTGATAGTCTACCAACAAGGCTGAACTTATTCTAATTCAATCAGCATGTCTGCACCATTCTGGCGACCGAGGTTTCCACTATTCATTACAGAAATACCATGAAGACCAGTAGGTAATGTCCTAGAATTGAACTTATTTCAAAAGGCATACCTAATTGTTTTTTTCACATTTGAAAAACCTTAACAACAATGAATTTATAAATAATTAGCTTCTAATTAGAGGATTCTACTATACTGTAATAGAAGATTAAACTGTAAACACCTTAACATGAGTATTTCTTGAATACATAATTATATAGGCAGTTTCTTTTAGATTAACATGAAAAAACTAACAATCAGAGAAAACATTTGAAATGAGATAAAATTAATCAAAACCACATCTTTTCAAAGGCTTGGCATAATTGCCATGCTTTTGGAAATGGCCAGATGATTAACAAAAAACAAAGACAAGATTTGGGCTTTGCTCATTTGACCTTTTGAAATCTAAAATCCTGGCTAAAGTATTCAAAGGGAGTATTTTATAGGTGGCTTCCCAGGGTTTCCAAAGCAATGAAAGAAAAATTTTGACAGGCAGAAATATACACGCTATATACACACATTGCTCTTCTCTGATTTGTCTTAACAGTGAAAAATTGAAGATTGTAAATTTAGTCTTAACTTAGGGTAAAATTAACAAAAGATTTGTTTTTGAAAAAAGCAAATGTATAAAATTAATGGGTGATAGATGCCATTAGTTGCTAAAAAATAGTATGACTAAATTCAGTAAGTATCTAGCCAAGCAAATAACAGCCCAATTAAATTGAGACTCTAATAGGTGCATGTGGAAAGCATTGCTGTGCAGTGTGATGCCTCCACTCAGCATTTTCTTCTGCCTCTTCACAGAGAAACCAATTTCACCTGAGTGACTCAGGGTGCCTACTGGGAACTGAGAATGCTGTGCTCAAAGTGATTACTGGAAACATGGTTTATACACTTCTTCCATATGATAATAAAATGTTATAAATCTTGTTCTGCCTCAGAAAAGCTTTTAGTAAAAGATTGTAGTACTCAATTTGGGTTCATGGAAAATTTCAATATTCCAGATAACTCAGACACTTAAATGTCAAGGAAATTCCATAAAACATATTTGAATAAGATAAAGTCTTCTTAGTTAATAATTTTATATTACAAGTAAATTTTAGAAACCAATACTTTAAGGCAATGAACAGGGTTTGACAAGTGAGCAGCACCTAGCCAAGTGCTCTTCATGATCATTGTTAAAGCAGCAATAACACCACGTCCTTTCCTGGGACCTGCTGTCCTGTTTTCCACCGATATAAAGTGGAGAAGGTATTGAAATGGCCAAAGGAGGGTGATATAAATTGAATTTTTATATGAAACAAAATTTTAAATAAAAAATAGCATTTGAAGTTGTACAACTATAGGTGAGACTATTAGTGTGAGGTCATATTTTTACTTATATTGATATAATAACAATTCACAATATTCTTATTTAGAATAATGCTTCTTTTTTGCTCTATATTTGCTAGCTTTTGATCAAATCTTACCAGAGCTCAATAGAAATGAACCAAATGAATCTTTATTTTACCACAAGCATTGTTGATGCCTATGCTTGTTTTTCTTAAAATCCATTAGCTTTTAATGAAAGATTTAGACTTTTTTTTAGTGTGTTGTTTATTTTAATTAATTAATTAATTAATTAATTTTGAGACAGAGTCTTGTTCTGTCACCCAGGCTGGAGTGCAGTGGCACAATCTCCGCTCACTGCTACCTCCACCTCCCAGATTCAAGCAATTCTCCTGCTTCAGCCTCCTGAGTAGCTGGGATTACAGGGGTGCACCACCACACCCAGCTAATTTTTGTATTTTTAGTAGAAACGGGTTTTCACCATGTTGGTAAGGCTGGTCTCAAACTCCTGACCTCGTGATCCACCTGCCTCAGCCTCCCAAAGTGCTGCGATTACAGGCGTGAGCCACCACACCAGGCCCAGTGTGTTGGTTTATTGCTTAGAAGTGGCTGTCCTGCCAGAAAACTGCTATTCTCAGCTGTAACCACATTGACTAATAGTGAGTGGAAGTGAAGTGGATAAAAAGCAAATGTGTTTTCTCTATATCTTTTTTCATCCATTGGCTGAAGAACAACAGAAGGATGCAGATGAAAGAAAATATAATCCCTGAAAGATCATGAAGAAGCTCCCTTAACCAGACAAAAAAACCCATAGGGGATGTATTTTGTTGTTGTTTTTTCATTATTGTACTCTCTACTTCTATGAATTAAAAAACTTTTTTTTTTTTGAGACAGAGTTTTCCTCTATTGTTCAGGTTGGAAGGCAGTGGCGCAATCTCGGCTCACTGCAACCTCCACTTCCTGGGCTCAAGCGATTCTCCTGCCTCAGCCTTCTGAGTAGCTAGGATTACAGGCATGTGCGACCACACCTGGCTAATTGTGGTATTTTTAGTAGAAATGGGGATTCACCATGTTGGTCTTGAACTCCTCACCTTGTGAGTTGCCTGCCTCGGCCTCCCAAAGTGCTGGGATTTCAGGTGTGAGCCATTGCCCCTGGCAAGTTTAAATTATTTTTAACACTTCACATGGAAATAGAATTATGTGGGCCGGGGGTGGTGACTCATGCCTGTAATCCCACCACTTTGGGAGGCTGAGGTGGGTGAATCACTTGAGGTCAGGAGTTCGAGAACAGCCTGGCCAACATGGCAAAACCCCGTCTCTACTAAAAATATAAAAACTATCCAGGCATGGTGGTGGGCGCCTGTAATCCCAGGTACTGGGGAGGCTAAGGCAGGAGAATTGCTTGAGCTCAGGAGGTGGAGGTTGCAGTGAGCTGAGATGATGTCACTGCACCATTGCCTCGGTAGCAAGAGCTAAACTACCTCTCAAAAAAAAAAGTAGGATTTGTGTGTGTGTGTGTGTGTGTGTGTGTGTGTGTATTTTTCTGTGCTGGCTTATTTTGCTTAGCATATTTTTTGGGTTTATGAATATTGTTGCAAATAACAAGACTTTCTTATTTTTAAGGGCTGTATAGCATTGCATTGTGTACATACACCACATTTTCCTTCTCCATTCACCTATTGGTGAAACAGGTTAATTCCAAATTGTAGGTATTGTGAGTAATCCATTTCCTTCCTTCTCTCTCTTTTTTGTTTTTGTTTTTGCTTTTTCTTTTGTTTGAGATGGAGTTTCATTCTGTTCTCCAAGCAGAAGTGCAGTGGCACTGCTCACAGCTGTGAGCCGAGATTGCGCCACTGCACTCCACCTTGGGCGACAGAGTGAGACTCCATCTCAAAAAATAAATTAAAGCTGGGCACGGTGGTTCACTCCTGTTATCCCAGCACTTTGGGAGGCCGAGGTGGGTGGATCACCTGAGGTCGGGAGTTTGAGACCAGCCTGACCAACATGGAGACACCTCTTCTCTACTAAAAATACAAAAAAATTTATCTGGGCATGGTGGCTCCTGCCTATAATCCCAGCTACTGGGGAGGCTGAGGCCACAAAATCGCTTGAAACTGGGAGGCAGAGGTTGTGGTGAGCTGAGATCGCACCATTGCACTCTAGCTTGGGCAACATGAGCGAAGCTATGTCTCAAAAAAATAAAATGAAATAAAAAATAAAAATAAATAAATATATATATAAATAAAATTATATAAAGAAAAAAATAGAATGCCTGAGTGGTTTTTAAAAAGGATACACTATGCTGCCTCCAAGAGATTCATTTTAGCATTGAGTCAAATAGGCTGAATGTAACAGAATGAAAAAAATGTATATTCCATGAAAATAGTAACCTCAATTGAATGAGGTGGTCATAATTATATTATACATAATATGCTTTAAGTCAGGTAGTACTGTGAGACCAAGACTGATATTATATTATGGTAAAGTGAGTTCATTTAGCAGGAATCTATAATTATAATATTTATCTATCTATATGTATATGTGAATATAACATCAGGACTTCAAAATATATAAAGCAATTCTTGACAGTAAAGCAAGACATACGTAGCAACATAATAATTGTAGACATCAAAGCCCCATTTGCAATAATAAATGGAAAATTTAGATTAAAAATAAGAAACAGAAGCCGGACGTGGTGGCTCACGCCTGTAATCCCAGCACTTTGGGAGGCTGAGGCGGGTGGATCACGAGGTCAGGAGATCGAGACAATCTTGGCCAACACGGTGAAACCCTGTTTCTACTAAAAATACAAAAATTAGCCAGGCGTGGTGGTGGGCGCCTGTAGTCCCAGCTACTTGGGACGCTGAGGCACGAGAATGGCGTGAACCCAGGTGGCAGAGCTTGCAGTGAGCCGAGATTGTGCCACTGCACTCCAGCCTGGGTGACAGAGCGAGATTCCATCTTAAAACAAAACAAAAACAACAACAACAACAAAAAGAAACAGAAAACTTAGACAACATTATAGACTGAATTATTTTGTATATAGAGAAATACTTGAGAGTGCATAATTTATAAAGAAAAAAGGTTTATTTGCCTCACAGCTTGGCAGACTGTGTAAGAAGTGTGTGCCAGCATCTGCTTCTGGTGAGGATTTCAGGAAGCTTAAAATCATGCTGAAAGGTAAAGAGTAACTGGACCTATTATATGGTAAGAGACAGAGCAAGTGTGCGGCGAAGGGGCCAGGTTCTTTTAATGAACCAGCTCTCATTTGAATTAATAGAGTGTAAAGTTTTTGGTTACCAAGAGGATATACCAAGCCATTCATGAGAAATTTGCCCTCATTTGAAATTTGCTCTCTTTTGAATTAATAGAGTGTAAACTTTCTGGTTAACAAGAGGATGCACCAAGCCATTCATGAGAAATTTGCCCCCATGACCTAAACGTGTTCAACCAGGTCCCACAACCAACATTGAGGATTTATATTGCAGTATGAAGTTTGGACAACTTGGACATCCAAGCCATATTATAGACCAACTCGGCTTCACAGACACATACAAAACTCTCCAGTCAAAAGCGAAAAAATACACAATGTTTTTATTTGCATCTGGTGTATTCTGCTAGGACACAGAGCAAGATTTATTAAATTTAAAAACACTGACTGGGAGCAGTGGCTCTTGCCTATAATCCTAACACTTTGAGAGACTGAGGTAAGAGTATCCATTGGGGCCAAAAGTTTGAGACCAGCCTGGGAAACATAGTGAGATCCTAACACTACAAACAAGCAAACAATTAGCCAGACATGGTAGTGCATGTCTATAGTCCAAGCTACTCAGAAAACTGAGGTGAAAAGATCACTTGAGCCCAGGAGGCTGAGGCTACAGTGAACCAAAATTATCCCACTGCACTCCAGCCTTGGTGATGGTAAGATCTTTTCTCAAAACAAGAAATCAATTTAAAAGATTAAATTATACACTGTGTGTTTTCTAACAAAAACTAAATGAAACTAGGAATTAAAACCAAAAGTCAAACTGGCAAATTTAAAAATATGCGAATATAAAACACTCTTCAATATATTTTTGCTCAGGGGTGAAAATATTTAATTTATTAAAGATGTCAATACAACCTACTGTTAAAAACTGATACAAAGTTGTTTGTCAGAAATTTTTATATATTTACAGAAACAGCATTGATTATTGATTAGATATATATCATTATGGTTCAGGGTACGGGATACAGTGTCCAATGTGGCATTATTAGTTTAATTTATAGCTACTTGTAAAAATAGTGAACAATTTCAAGAGATGAATACATAGTTCAAAGGGGGGAGAAATACATACCTACAGTTTCATTTTTAACATCTCTCTGAGTTTGATCACCAAAAGGACTTGCCTTTTTTAGATAAAAGTTTCTTATTTCCCAAATCTCAAGACCTAAATTCAAAATTTGAGCTGCAGATTTAGGGCCTGAATGGCTGGAGTAGCAGCAGGTGTTACCTGAACATTTGTGAGCACTTTAGCAAGAGGAGGAAGGGGAAAGTGGAGATTCTCCTGTCTCTGTGTCTACACAGTGCACACGTTATTCTGATTGGGTTTCTGGGCTACATAGTTTCTGTTTCAGTTTCAGGTCTGAAGATACAAGAGTCATTGAAAGAGGTAAAATGATTGTTGCCCTCTAAAGTTTGTAGTAATCTGATCTAGCCTCTCTAGAAGTGACTGTAGAGGACTATAGATACCAAATAGGCAGAGACACTATTCTGCCTGCATATTTAGGGGACAACATGCACTTTCCTGTGCAAGTGTAGGTTGATTGGAAACCTAAGAGGGAAAGTCCCCTCTAGAGTAAATTTTGGTTGGCATATTATGGGTTTATATCATGTCTGGTAATTCTAGACAGTGTTTGGAAACAATCATTGAAAGAAAAATTTTCTCCAGCCCCAGAGAAACTCCACAATAATAGAACAGAAAGAAAATGGTTTTATTACACAATTGAACTTGGATGTGACATGCATCATAGTCAATCTGCTTAAGAGACCACAAATACAGAAAGATAGTCACCATAATTAGTCCACAAGTGGAAAAATTTTCAGCACCATGTCATATATAGTTCATCCCAAATCCACCTGGAGATTGAAGTGGCCATCTGTGTATGCTAATTGCTTATATTCAATGACAAATAAACTTTTCACATCGTGATAACAGGAGTTGGTTTAGCAGCTTGAAGCCAGGTGCCTGCTGAAGGTAGGCTTTCACTCTGCTATAAAAATGGTTGAATAGGGTTCTATCTTTTTGGCTATTTACATTTTAGAGCAGTGGCTCTGCACTCCCTGGCATTGGGTTACAGCCCTCCTGCTTGCCTTCTCCTGGTTGCTAATGTCCTCTCTTGACCTCTACAATCTGCCACTGAGGCACAACCCATAGCATAACTCACAGTTTATGTGAATCCCATTTGCCACAGCAGCACTCTAGTGTCACATCAGCGAGTGAAGCCTGAGCTGCAGCAGCAGAGCCTGCAGGCCTCCTGGGTAGAATTACACCTTCACAATAATGGGAATGTGAGCAGTGTTTCAGCCAGTTTCTATGTATAGTAGTGACATGGAAAAATACTGCTGAATTTCCAGCATGAGTCCTGATAGAGATAGCTCCAAAAGTTTTCAGTGTGACAGCCCACCTCATTCAGACACCATAGGATACTAATAGAGCTTCTGAAACAGACACCCAAAGCACTGGAGAGAAAAACAGATCTTTATCTGAGCCAGATTATGCTGAGAAAAAAGTTCAAAAGATCTTAAGAAAAAGCTCAGATTAGATATGAGATAGATCAAGTCAGTCAAAAAATATTCCCCTAAAAGCGCTTTCTCTCTAGACACTCAAAGTGCACAGCTACTTACTCTAAGCATGAGAAACGTGAACATTATGAAGAAAGGGGGCAGATTTTCAGAGTAATTTTATAAAGTTTTATTTCCATCTCTGCTGCTGTCTCATCTCCTAGCCATTAAATGGAGTTCTATATTGAAATACATCTGACAACTTCCAACAACTGTTTTTGATGAAGAAATAGAATCTGACCATATTCATATAGTGGAATATATTAGAGCTTGTAACATAGTTAACTGAAGAGCTATTATGGTGTTTGGGTGGCCACATCACCTGTCTTTATTTTTCCTGTAATAGCAGCATTCCAATTTAGTGAAATAAAAGATACTAAAATTGTGTTTACTCATAATTATCCCTATTGAATAAAGTAATAAACATGTCACACTAATATCTACTGTAACAATTTGGTAGTAAATCTTCTTTGGATATTAGATATAAGTATCTATGCATAATTTTAATGAACTAGTCATAATGTATGTACCATTTGTTAAAATTGCAAATATAGCTAGGTGCAGTGTCTCACACCTGTAATCCCAGCACTCTGTGAGGCTGAAGCATGCAGATCACAAGGTCAGGAGTTTGAGACCAGCCTGGCCAATATGGTGAAGCCCTGTCTCTACTAAAAATACAAAAAAAATTTAGCCAGGCATGATGGAGCATGCCTGTTGTCCCAGCTACCCATGAGGCTGAGGCAGAAGAATCACTTGAACCCAGGAGGCAGAAGTTGCAGTGAGACGACATGGCACCCCTGTGCTCCAGCCTGGGTGAGTGAGACTCCATCTCAAAAAAAAAAAAAAAATGCAACTATACTTTAGTTAAAACACTTTATATTTCAAAAGTATAAATAACAATATTAAAATAACAATTTAAGCGATTCATTCAAAGTAAGTATTGCAGCTTTTATTCATACAATTGTAGAAAATACTGTTTATGGCTCATGCCTGTAATCCCAGCACTTTGGAAGAGGGAGGCGGGTGGATCACCTGAGGTCAGGAGATCAAGATCAAGGTGAGACCAATATGGTGAGACCCTATCTCCACTAAAAATAGAAAAACTTAGCCAGGTATGCTGGCATGCAGCTGTAGCCCCAGCTACTTGGGAGGCTAAGGCAGGAGAATCGCTTGAATCCAGGAGGCAGCAGTTGCAGTGAGCTGAGATCAGACCGCTGCACTCCAGCCTGGGCGACAGATCAAGACTCCATCTCAAAAAAAAACAAAAAAAAAATTTAACAAGTTTACAAGAAAAAAACAAACAACCTCATTAAAAAGTAGGTAAAAAATATGAACAGACGGTTTTCAAAAGAAGACATACATGTGGCTAACAAGCATATGAAAAAAATGCTCATCACTAATCATTAGAGAAATTAAAAGAAAAACCACAATGAGATACCACATCACACCAGTCAGAATGGCTATTTTTAAAAAGTCAAAAAATAACAGATGCTGGAAAGTTTGCAGAGAAAAGGGAATGCTTATACTCCACTGGTGGGAGTGTAAATTAGTTCAAGAACTGTAAAAAGCAGTGTGGTGATTCCTCACAGAACTAAAAACAGAATTATCATTTAACCCAAAAACCTCATAATTGGGTATACACCAAAGGAAATATAAATTATTATATTATAAAGACACATCCACATGCATGTTCATTGCAGCACTGTTCACAATAGCAAAGACATGGACAGGCACTAAATGCCTATCAATGGTAGACTGAATAAAGACAATATAGTATGGTCAGATGTGGTGGCTCATGCCTGTAATCCCAGCACTTTGAAAAGCCAAGGCAGGTGGACTGCCTGAGCTTAGAAGTTTTAGACCAGCCTGGGCAACATGGCAAAGTCCTGTCTCCACGGAAAATACAAAAAGAAAAATTGGCCAGGCAAGGTAATGCACACATGTAGTCCCAGCTACTTGGGAAAATGAGGTAGGAGAGAATTGCTTGATCCTGGGAGGTTGAGGCTAAAGTAAGGCAGTATCATGCTATACACTCTAGCCAGGGCAATAAACCTGTCTCCAAAAATAAAATAAAATAAAAGATTTAGTAAAAACAAAATATGGTACATAAACATCATGGAATACTCTGTGGCCATTATAAAAAAAAATCATGTCCTTTACAATAATATCAATAAAGCTGGAGACCATTATGCTTAGAAAACTAATGCAGAGGCCAGGTGCGGTGGCTCACATCTGTAATCCCAGCACTTTGAAAGGCCGAGGCATGCAGATCACTTGAGATTGGGAATTTGAGACCAGCCTGACCAACACGGAGAAACCCCGTCCCTACTAAAAATACAAAATTAGCTAGATGTGGTGGCGCCCACCTGTAATCCCAGCTACTCGGGGTGCTGAGGCAGGAGAATCGCCTGAACCCTGGAAACAAAGGTTGCGGTGAGTCGAGATTATACCATTGCACTCCAGCCTGAGCAGCAAGAGCAAAACTCCTTCACAAAAACAAAACAAAACAAACAACAAACAAACAAAACTAATGCAGAAACAGAAAACCAAATGCATGTTATTATTTATAAGTAAGAGCTAAATAACAAGAACACATGAACACAAAGAGGAGAACAACAGACACTGAAGTGTAGTTGAGGGTGGAGGGTGGAAGGACTAAGAGGATCAGAAAACATACCTGTTTGGTGCTATGGATAGTACCTCAGGGACAAAATAATCTGCACATCAAACCCCTATGACATAATTTTAGCTGTATAACAAATCCACATGTGTACCCCAAACTAAAAATAAAAGCTAAAAGGAAAAAAAATATCTGGGTAGAAGAGTGCAATGTAGGTGAATGGACTGATTTTCACTACAGACAGTGGCCCAGGTGGGGCTATACTCTGATTTATTTCTGTGTGCATGCAGGCAGATGAGATTATGAACAGGTAGTCCAGACCCAAAGTTGGTGGAAAAAACAGGTTGCTACTGCAGATTCAGTGTCTGGGGGTGGGGAAATGCCAGGAGAATTGTAGACACTGTGGGTTCTTGGCAAGAAACACGTGGATCAAAAGTGCTGTGGTGAAGTTCCTGAAGGTGGTTCCTAGTCCTGGGAGGAGTGTGGACACATCAATGTCTAGTGTGTGTGTGTTTGTGAGTGGGTGAGAATCCTGTGGTGGCAGCTGTGGGAAAAGGGGTTGTGTCATCAGAGCTCCTTTTCTCTAAGTTTTCAGTCCTCTGTCACCCTGGGAGAAGAAGACCTGGAATCACAGGACAATGGGCAGTGTGACAGCCTGTGTAGAGGAGAGCAGAGCCTCCATTCCCAGACACCCAGAGTTTTATTCCAGGCCACGCCTCTGTGATATTTTTTTTCTGACACCAAATCTGTAGAGTTTGCTGAACATCACACAATTCTCCAACAACTCATTGTTTAACATTTGAATTCTGACACCACCCAGAGTCAGAACAGACCCTGATTCAGGGCTGGGTCCCACAACATTGACCTCACTGCAGATGTTAGTCACAAACCCCCTGGGCCCATCTATGCTTCTAAGCTACTGCTTAAAAACTGGGGACTCCCATAACCTCCCTGAAGTTCAATAATTGGGTAGAGATACTCACAGAACTCAGCAAAACACCGTAGTTATGTTTACTGGTTTCATATATAAGATGCAGCCTAGGAAAAGCCAAATGGAAGAAATGCATAAAACAAAGAAAAGAGATGGGGAAAGATGAAACACATAGATAATCCTAGAAAATATTTGTTATTATTAAAATTCTCTATTTTTTGTGTGCTCAAGGAACATTTTATGAAAACAAAACAAAACAAAACAAAACAAAACACCCTTCCCATTGTGTCTTAGATGGCGCTTTCTTTCTTTTTTTTTTTTTGAGACGGAGTTTCACTCTTGTTACCCAGGCTGGAGTGCAATGGTGTGATCTCGGCTCACTGCAACCTCCATCTCCTGGGGTCAAGTGATTCTCCTGCCTCAGCCTCCTGAGTAGCTGCAATTACAGGTGTGTGCCACCATGCTGAGCTAATTTTGTATTTTAGTAGAGACGAGGTTTCTCCATGTTGGTCAGGCTGGTCATGAACTCCTGACCTCAGATGATTCGCCCAACTCAACCTCCCCTACTGCTTGGATTACAGGCATAAGCCACCACACCTGGCCAGATGGTGCTTTCTTTTCTTACCTATCGCACAGCCAGACACACACTGAACATTTTCTCCTTTTTCTCATTAAAAGAATCAGCTGAATTTGTCTTCAGTGGTCAAAATAAAATATTTCTTTCTTTCTTTCTTTTTTTTTTTTGAGCTGGAGTCTCGCTCTGTTGCCCAGGATGCAGTGCAGTGGCATGATCTCAGCTGACTGCAACCTCTGCTTTCTAGGTTCAAGCAATTCTACTGCTTCAGCCTCTGGAGTAGCTGGGATTATAGGCACTGGCAACAATGCCCAGCTAATTTTTGTATTTTAAGTAGAGACAAAGTTTCACCATGTGGGCAAGTCTGGTCTTGAACTACCGATGTCAGGTGATCCACCTCCATCTTCTTCCCAAAGTGCTGGGGTTACAGCCGTGAGCTACCACACCTGGCCTAAAAGAAAATATTTCTAAATCAAACTTTACTTATGGTTATCTTTCTCCTTCAGGCTCCAGACCTTTGAGCTACCCTCAGTCTGACTCAACATATAACTCCACTTTATGTCCTTCTAAGAACATGCTGACTTCAGTGTAAAACATTCTCTAGGCCAGGCATGGTGGTGCATGCCTGTAATCCCAGTACTTTGGGACGCTGAGGTGGGCAGATCATGAGGTCAGGAGTTCCAGACCAGATTGACCAACATGGTTAAACCCCGTCTCTACTAAAAACACAAAAATTAGCTGGGGGTGGTCATGCATGCCTATAATCCCAGCTACTCAGGATGCTGATGCAGGAGAATCACTTGAACCCAGGAAGTGGAGGTTGCAGTAAGCCAAGATTGCACCACTGTACTCCAGCCTGGGGAACAGAGGGAGACTCTGTCTCAAAAAACAACAACAACAAAACAAAACAAACAAAAAAACCAAACACATTCTCTGATCTAAAATCTGACTTTTTCACCCTCCATTTGCCGTTCCCCTCCCACCTCCTTTCTAATCTTGTTTGCTCCTTCCTAGGAAAGAAATTCCTTTTCTGCCTATATTTTTGCAAGCCAGAAAGATCTTACATTTAGTTGGTACTTCCTCCTGTTGCAATACATTTTTGGAATTCATTTTTTTTTTTACATAAATCTAACGTTTTTATTTTACAAAGTCTAGAAAGTGCCTCAAAACAATGACAACTTCATCATCAGTAAGACCCTCCCAGTTTCCTTTCATCTTAACCTAAACTGCATCTGCCTGTGGGGCCCCAGCTTTCCAGGGCTTTGTAGCTTCTCTCAGAATAAAGGCTCCTTCTATGGCTGGGGTGAGCAGGCTGGGACATCTGCAGGAGACGCTTTCCAAAAAAAAACTAACTGGGTGTTAGGCCGGGTGCAGTGGGTCACGCCTTGTAATCCCAGCACTTTGGGAGGCTGAGGCGGTTGGATCACGAGGTCAGGCATTTGAGACCAGCCTGGCCAACATAGTGAAACCCCATCTCTACTAAAAATACAAAAAATAAGCTGGGCGTGGTGGTAGATGCTTATAATCCCAGCTGCTCGGGAGGCTGAGGCAGGAGAATCGCTTGAACCCAAGAGGCACAGGTTGCAGTGGGTTGAGATCGAGCCACTGCATTCCAGCCTGTGCAACAGAGTGAGACTGTCTCAAAAACAAACCAACCAACCAAACAAAACAAAACATAAAACAAAAAACAAAACAAAACAAAAAAACACAAATAAAAAAACACCTGAGGTCAAAATAAGTGAATCAATCTTTTCAAGGTACAGATCCAATTACCCACCCCACCCTGTTCACTTACATGCTCAATAACCACTTTCCCAGGAGTCACGGCACTATGCCCCAGTGAGTGTGCCAGGTGCATTTTACACCATCTTACTGGGGTCAGATTTTTGTCTTTTGGTGCTTGTTTTTTTTTTTTTTTTAACAAATTTTTCACGATTTTTCTTTCATTATTTTTCTGCCACACCCAAGAGAATCCAGGGGTCAGAAATTATTTGTTTTCCCCTCAGTACCAGCATCTGATTGGCTGACCAGCAATGTGTCTCCAAGAAATGGAAGCTAGGTTGGGTGAAGAAAATCTTCATGTCTCAAGGGTTTAGCTTTTCCAAAAAAAAAAAAAAAAGTGCACCAGGAGATGCCTTTCAGTCCCAAGGCTGCCACCTGCTCCCTTGAGAGGCTACACTCCATACTTCAGGTGGTCGTATGGGAGAAAATGACCCAAGAGCTAATAGTCACTAGACACTCTAGCAGACATAGCCATGGTGGGTATCTTGGTTTATCCCCAGAAATTACTAAAACCCAGGACCAGAAAAAAAACTGAAGGTTGGCTGAGGACACATCACCCTATAAAGTTTCAGAAGAGTAATCTTGACCCAAAAACATTTCGGTAAGTTCTCTGGCAATATAAAGGAAAAAGAAGCACAGATATTTTTTACAATACAGTGTCAGGGGATTATTGTTTGCTTTCTTCTCATAAGAAATATTTACAAACAGAAAACAAATCTTTTCATTAGTGTTATGCAATGCTTTAAAAAAATTATCAATTGAGGTACATGGGGAACACTTTAGGCCCTGCTTGGGACACATGTGAAAAATGCCAGGGATAATCAGACCCCTATGGGGTGTGAAAATAATTAAGTGGCAGGCAATTAGACTGAGGAGGCTCTAGTCCCCCGATTTCTATTTCTAAAAAAAAAAAAAAAAAAAAAATCTAAACTCTAAGTGTATTTTTTGGTAAATTACTACATTAGAGGAAACAAAATTCAGGCTTAAACAACTATAAACTGCCAGTTAAGCTCTGAATACATAACCAGGAAATTTCCACCTTGATTGTACAAATTAAGAAACTACATAACTATACCTAACCCATTATTGAATTTGGTTTTCTTCATCATGCACCTTATAAATGTCTTTTCTTCAAGCCCCTCCCATGGACCACAAACTACAAAGGATAGCTGGGTGCTCCACAATTCTTGAATCATTCTTTGATTAAATTATTTGATATTTTGGCGGTGACTCAAATAATTTTTTTTTTTAAGACCGAGTCTTGCTCTGTCGCCCAGGCTGGAGGGCAGTGGCGTGATCTCAACTCACTGCAACCTCCGCCTCCCAGATTCAAGGCATTCTCTCACCTCTGCCTCCCGAATAACCGGAGCTACAGACATTCACCATCACAGCCAGCTAATTTTTGTACTTTTAGTAGAGATGTATTTTGGCCAGGCTGGTCTTGAACTCCTGACCTAAAGTGATCCGCCAGCCTCGGCCTCCCAAAGTGTTGGGATTACAGGCGTGAGCCACCGCGCCCGGCCCCATGAATTCTTAATAGATGAAAAGGAAACTGTGAACCCTACGGACCAAAGCTCTTCCCAGTCATGAACCCGCACCCCGAGTCAGGGTTCTCCCCTCACGACCCTCCCCGTGGTCCCTGCACAATCTGGGAGAGACGTGGCACTGCCGGTGCAGAGCTGCCGGGGGAGGACTCCAGGCCAGGGCACAGTCACCGCGCAGGCAAGAGACAGGATGCCCGGGGCCGCGGCTGTCAGCGCAGCCGCCATCTTATGGCTGAAGGGGACTGAGGGCGAGCTGGGCAAGGAGAACTTCGGGCACAGATTGTGGAGCTGACAGCAGGGAGACCTGAGTCCCGCCACAGCCACTTTTCACTGGTTTCAACCAGCACCTCCCCCTCTCTCGAGATGTTGGACCGGACACATTCACCATTTCTAGGCTTCCAGGGGATGCCGGAGTCTTAGCTGTGGATCTTTCAATACTGCAGGTCACAGGGCCACAGAAGCTGGGCCTCTAGGAGCAGAGGACACTGAGCAGTGAAGACGAGACCTTGAGCTCCGGCTGCAGGTAGAGACAAAGGCCCCGCCAAACCCGAAGCCGTTCTGTTCGCTCCAGCTGCGTGCCTGATTGGACGGTTTCCAGCCCAATGTCCCCGATTGGATAATGCTTAAGGCCCCGCCCCCTCAGGCCCTGAGTGACAGAAGATGAGATCAGATGCTGGGCTGAGTGAGGAAAAGAACAGCTTAAGCTGCAGACTTTTCAGGCAGGGCTTCGTCCCTGAGCTGAGCCAGGCCCAAAATTCTATCTCTTTTTCACTCTCTCTCTTTTTGAATATATTCAAAAGGTGAACAGAAGTATTTTGCTGTCATATTAATAATACCTACAATTTTTGTTCAAGAGAAAATCAACTTTTACTTTGATAATAGTGTATTATCTAAACTAAAGCTAATTTTAATATAACTTTATAAATAAATCAAATTTGTCATTTTTGACCTCTCGAGATTTACATATATATTCTGTAATCTCTTGTATGTTTTTAACTTTTTATATTTTATTTGTATTTACATTCTTTTTAGTTTTTCAATTTGAAACAAACTTTAAGTAATTTCAAACTGCTATAGGAGATAGAAATGATTTAGGGCCAGGCACGGTGGCTCACCCCTGTAATTCCAGCACTTTGGGAGGCCAAGGTGGGAGGATCACTTGAGGTCAGGAGTTGAAGACCAGCCTGGCTAACGTGGTGAGATCCCATCTCTACTAAAAATACAAAAAATTAGCTGGGCATGCTGGTGCACACCTGTAGTCCCAGCTACTCCAGAGGCCGAGGCAGGAGAATCGCTTGAACCCAGGAGGCAGAGGTTGTGTAACGGCTCAAGGGGTTCACCTTGCCCTTTGCCTAGACAGAGCCAATTCATCAAGACAGGGGATTTTGTGGAGGAAAAGTTAAATATTAAATTTGAACTCAATTGAATGTGGACAACAACAATGGTCACCAAGTCCCAGAACAGGTTATGTGAGCCCCTTGAGACGATTATCCAGCTGTTATGGAGAAATCTCTATTTCAGTATATTCGTATACATTAGTTATTAAAAAACAATAGACAATTGCAAAAAAACCAAGTTGACCTTATTGTGTTCCTTGGGCCCAGTTGCCAGGGGCCTTTATGACTGGGCCTTATGGTAAACAACTCGTTACAACAAGAGCTAGTGTCCCAGACACCTGTGCATGAATGGGTGGCTGAATCTGGAGCCAAAGCTGTTGCTACGTGGTCTGGTGGTGAATTCTGCATAGTTTGGTGAGTGTGATGTCTGACTCTGGAGCCCAGGCTGTTGCTTCTCAGTCTGGTGGTGAATCCTCCATAGTCTGGTGTGGAGGAAAAGTTAAATATTAAATTTGAACTCAATTGAACGTGGACACAAATAATGGTCACCAAGTCCTGAAACAGGTTGTGTGAGCCCCTTGAGGTGTTTTTTCCAGAGCTGTTTTGGAAAAATCTCTATTTCAGTCTATTCCTATACATTAGTTGTTTAAAAACAATAAACAATCACAAAAACAAGTTGATTTTTTTGTTGTTCCTTGAGCCCTGTCGTGAAGTGCTCTGGTGACTGGGCCTCATGCCAAACGACTCGTTACAAAAGAGCTAGGGTACCAGACTGTGCTGAAGCTTCATGAGACCTTTCCTTCTCTGTGCACAGAGGAGTGGCTGACTCTGGAGCCCAAGCTGTTGCTTCCCAGTCTGGTGGTGAATCCTCCATAGTCTGGTGAGTGTAAATATATATATCTCTTTTTTCTTCTCTTCCCATTACAATTTGCTTGTTATATCAGTCTGCTTATTATATTGATTTGCTTATTATATAATTTGCTTATTATATCATTTGTTTATTATATCTGCATTGCCATTTATGTGGGATAAAGCTTCCCTTACTTGTATTGTGTGTGTCTTTTCTTCTCCCCTCACGCATTTCCCATACAGCCCATTTTTGGTGTCACAAACAGGATTCAAAAACAAAAGTGTGTCACTTTTTTGGCCACAAGGACAGGGCTGAAAGCTCAGGGGCTTTCCATGTCCCGGGATGGGAACTCGCCCAGTTCTCCCTATTGGCAGTTGATGGTCCAAGGGAACTGGCCTTTGTGGGAACTAAGAATCTAAATTAGTGCAATTTAAACCTTTGACTGTGTGTGAAGTGCTGCAGGGGATTCCAGTCAGCAAAGGAGATGCTGAGGGGATCTCCCAGAGTGGATGGTGTTTGCTTACTGCTTATAAGTTAATGTATCAAGAGAGGGGCTGGTTGCTACAAAAGAAATGTAAGCTGGAAAAGGAAAATGCTACTCTGACTTCCAGACTGACCTGGGCCCAATGCCAGGCCTACGTCTTGACTGATTAGGCTCAAAGCTATCAGCCTATTGCTGAAAAAAAATAGCTGTCTGAATGGCCTGGTCAGGGTAAAACTGAAGAACTAGTCAGCTGGGTCTTGGAGCAGGTAAAAGCCCAGCTCCTATCTCAAGGATGGGAAATTAAACTTAGTAAAATTCAAGGACTTGCACAAACTGTAAAATTCCTTGGCATTCTATGGAATGCAGGGAAATAGTGCATTTTACCAAAGGCTAAGGCTAAAATACTAGAATTTGCAACCTCTACCACTAAAAAGGAGGCCCAGAAATTTATTGGCTTGTTTGGATTCTGGAGACATCATATTACCCACTTGGGTAACATTTTACAACCTCTGCATGCAGCCATTAGAAAACGCTATGACTTTCATTGAGGAGAGACAGACAGCATGGCTTCTGAACAACTAAACAAGTGGTGCAACTGGCCCTGGATCTATGGCCCATAACGGATGGGCCAGTAGAACTGCAAGTAACTGTCCAAGATCAACATGCTAATTGGAGCTTTAGGCAGAAGCAAGATGGGAAGAGGGTATCTCTTGGGTTTTGGATCCAGAAACTGCCAGAGGCTGGCAAAGCTTATACTCCTTTCCAGAAGCAATTGTTAGCTTGCTATTGGCTTTGCTGGAAATGGAACACCTCTGCTTCAACCATAATGTCTTTATGAGGCCTGAAATTCCTATTATGACTTGGGTCATGAGTTCCCCCAAAACTCACCTGATAGGGCATGCCCAAGAAAGTAGCATCATAGAATGGAAATGGTACATACAAGACCAGGCTAAGCCAAAACCAAAGGGAGTATCATTTGTTTTTTGAGACAGAGTCTCACTCTGTCACCCAGGCTGGAGTGCAGTGGCTTGATCTTGACTCACTGCAACCTCCGCCTCCCAGGTTCAAGCGATTCTCCTGCCTCATCCTCCAGAGTAGCTGGGATTACAGGTGCACACAACCACGCCTGGCTAATTTTTGTATTTTTAGTAGAGACAGGGTTTCACCATGTTGGTCAGGCTGGTCTTGAACTCCTGTCCTCGTGATCCACCCACCTCAGCCCCCAAAGTGCTGGAATTACAGCATAAGCCACCATGCCCGGCAGGTGTATTATTTTTACATGAGGATGTACAAAACTTGCCAGCTCAGGAAACCACTGAGCAAGTCCTGCAGATAGGAAAGAAAACCTCCACCACCTAATGGGGCAAATCCTTTAAAGAAATAAGCCCAGAGGATCAGAAACATGCTTGGTTTACTGATGGATCCACAAAATACATTGGTGAGACCCAATGCTGGAAGGCCGTGGCTTATAATCCTGTTAGAAACATAAGCATTTCTGATGAAGGAAGCGGTGGGAGCAGCCAGTTAGCTAAACTAGTAGCCACCCTCTGAGCTATTCAGGAGGAGGCCAGAGGGATTTGTCACTTGTATACCAATTCTTGGTCAGTAGCAAATGGTCTTACTAGCTGGATGCCCCAGTGGTAATGAAACAAATGGTTAATTGGGAATAAAGAAGTTTGGAGAAAACAATACTGGGAAGATAGCTGAATCCTGGCACACACTATTATTATTGTTGTTTTCCATGTTGATGCAAATGTGTCTCTGCTTTCTCTTGACAGATTATTTAATCAGCAGGAAGATCAACAGGCCAAAATTTCCACCATAACTGTAAACTTGAATGTGGATGAATGGATTACAACGTGTTCAAGCCTTGCAATGAGAGGCATTATAATATATGGTGGGTATAATTGATAGCAATTACAGGCAAGATATAAAGGTCATTTTATACAATACCACTCCAGATTATTTTGCTATAAAACCACAGATGCAGGTTGTTCAATTGTTAGTGGCACCTTTTCAACAATTAACCCCTGAGGAAATCTCTGCCCCAACAGAGGCTACGTACAGAACTGGGAGATGAGATCCACTGGTACAGGTAGCTTAAATCCTGGAGCCAAAATATGGGTACAGCATTCATCGGATCCCGCTCCTAAGGCTGGTGACCTTGTAACTATGGGGGCAGAAAATGAAGGCATAGTACAATTTCCTAAAGATGAAAAACAATATCGCGTTCTCCTCTGTTTTTGTCATTACAGGGAGTAACCTATCTACTAATTATCAGCACCTGTGTCTTTGTGTCTGAGGCCAAGAAAAAATTCATCAACTGGGTAGCCACTGCTGCAACAGAAGCCAACCATAGTCAATGTTGGCTATATGTCGAGTTGCTGGAGGCCACCTGGAATGGGCTATCTTGGAGAATCATCCCTGACAACATTTTGGAATGGCTATGTCATTACCGATGGGGCCATAACAACAACACTTGCAATCCAACCTGGACTTTCTTTGACCACACTAAGCAATCTATGTTTGCCAAGTCAAAAAAAGATGAACTCCACCCTCACCTTGCATCGGAAGCCTTGGTATCCTGCCCAATATGCCTGGAATGGAATATATTGAGAACCTGCTGTGCTGGTGGCCAGATTTGATATAGTGTCCCCTTTGTCTGGAGGTCTTAGATGGAATTTCTCCAGACAATTGTCAACACATACTCCAAATTGACAACATTGCACCCAATGGAACACAATCTCTTTCTTACTATAGTAGCACATTATTACACTATGATTACAGTGGCATTGCTGTCCCCTGGGGGGTTTGTTGGTGTGCAGATCCTGTGGGTGGTGATACCTGTCCCCGCATTGAATCAGGGGATGCACTTGGGGGTGGCCATTAATTCCATTCACCATTGGGGATAATATTCCCCTACCCAGTAATCTAGATGCTTACAAACATCACTAGTTATGAATGTGCTGGCCTTCCTGGTGGTGGTATTTTATAACAGTATTTTCCCTTGCTGCTGGTACAATCCTGCTTCAGCAACAAATTAAAACATTAACCTTATATATAGAAAAATCTCTTAATAATAGTAGCACTGAGCTTATGTTGTTATCAGATGAATTTGCTCAGCTGCGTACTGTTGTGTTGCAAAATCAAATGACATTAGATATGCTTACCGCAGCCCAAGGAGGGGTTTGTGCCTTACTGCATACTGAATGTTGTGTGTATATCCCTGGTAATTCTCACAATATTACATTCCTTGCAAAGCCATGCTGAGTGTGGTTTTTATTAATTGTGCTTTTAATTCTCCTGTGCTTACCCTGTATCTGTAATCTATTTCAACTTTGCCTTCCCCATATATCTGTAAGAGTATTTTCCTACAATTGAGTATCCAGTTGAGGTCAAATGTGGAGGAAAAGTTACTTATTAAACTTGAAATCAATTGAATATGGACACAAACAATGGCCACCAAGTCCCAGCACAGGTTGTGTGAGCCCCTTGAGACAATCATTCAGCACTGTTTCAGAAAAACCTCTATTTCAATCTATTCCTATACATTAGTTATTAAAAAAAATAGACAACCACACAAAAACAACTTGACCTTTTTGTGTTGCTTGAACCCAGTCACAAAGGGCCCTCATGACTGGGCGTCATGCCAAACAACTTGTTACAAAAAGAGCTAGGATCCCAGACTGAGCCAAAGCTTCAAGAAATCTCTCCTCATGTGTGCACGGAGGGGTGGCCGACTCTGGAGCCCAGGCTGTTGCTTCCTGGTGTGGTGGTGAATCCTCCATAGTCTGATGAGTGTAATGTCTGACTCTGGAGCCCAGGCTGTTGCTACCCTGTATAGTGATGAATCCTCCATAGTCTGGTGAGTGTAAACATATTTATCTCTTTTCCCTTCTCCCCTTCCCATTGCAATTTGCTTATTATATCTGCATTGCCATTTACATGGAATAAAACTTTTTTACCCTTAAAGGTATTGTGTAGGTATCTTTTCTTCTCCCCTCGTGCATTTCCCGCACAGAACACCATATTTCTCAGAGGCTTTGTTTGGTCCTATTTATTCTTTTTTCTTTAATCTTGTCTGCATGCTTTATTTCACCAGGGTGGTTTTAAACTCTGATATCCTTTCTTCTGCTTCATCAATTTGGCTATTGATACTTTTGTATGCTACATGAAGTTCTTGTCCTCTGATTTTCAGCTCCATCAGGTCATTTGTGTTCCTCTCTAAACAGGTTATTCTAGTTAGAAGTTCCTCTAACCTTTTATCAAGGTTCTTAGCTTCTTTGCATTGGGTTAGAACATGTTCCTTTAGCTCAGTAGTTTGTTATTACCCATCTTCTGAAGCCTGCTTCTGTCAATTCACACATCTCATCCTCTGTCCAGTTCTGCACTCTTGCTGAAGAGACATTTTGATCATTTGTAGGAGAAGATGCACTCTGGCCTTTCAGCGTTTTTTTTGTTGATTCTTTCTCATCTTCGTGAGTTTGTCTAGTTTCAATATTTGAGGCTGCTGACCCTTGAATTTTTTTTTTTTTTTGAGATGGAGTTTCACTATGGTTGCCCTGGCTGGAGTGCGATGGTGTGATATTGGCTCACTGCAATCTCCACCTCCTGGGTTCAAGTGGTTGTCCTGCCTCAGCCTCCCAAGTAGCTGAGATTATAGGCATGTCCCACCATGTCTGGATAATTTTGTATTTTTAGTAGAGACAGGGTTTCCCCATGATGATCAGGCTGGTCTTGAACTCCTGACCTCAGGTGATCTGCCTGTCTTGGCCTCCCAAAGTGCTGGGATTACAGGTGTGAGCCACCAAACCCGGCCTAATTTTTGTATTTTTTAGTAGAGATGGGGTTTTGCCATGTTGGCCAGACTGGTCTCCTGACATCATGATCCACCCACCTTGACCTCCCAATGTTTTGGGATTACAAGTGTAAGCCACCAGGTCCGGCCTTGGATGGGGTTTTTGTGGGTAATTTTTTTTTGTTTTTGATGCTTTTGCTGTTGCTTACTGTTTGTTTTTCTTTCATTGGTCAGATCTCCATTCTGTAGGGCTGCTGCAGTTTACTATGGATTCACTTCAGGCCCTATTTATCTGGTTCACTCCCATGCCTGGAGATATCACTCAAGGAGGTGGGAGAACAGCTAAGAAGAGTGCCTGCTCCTTCCTCTGGGATCCCTGACCTCAAGAGGCAGGAATCTGATGCCAGTAGGATCGCTCCTGTTTCTCTGAAACAGCTCTGGATGAATGCCTCAAGGGGCTCACACACCCTGTTCTGGGACTTGGTGACCATAGTTTGTGTTTACATTCAATTAGTTCAAATTTAATTTTTAACTTTGCCTCCACGCCAGACTATGAAGGATTCAGCAACAGACCAGGAAGTAACAGGCCTGGCTCCAGAGTCGGAAATTGCACTCATCAGACTATGGAGGATTCACCACCCGACTGGAAAGCAAAAGCTTGGGCTCCAGAGTCGGCCACCCATCCAAGCACAGATGAGGAGAGGTCTTATGAAGCTTCAGTGCTGTCTGGGACCCTAGCTTTTTTTGTAACGAGTTGTTTGGCATGAGGCCCAGTCATGGGGGCCCTTTGTGACAGCTCAAGGAACACAAAAAGGTCAACTTGTTTTTTTGTGATTGTCTATTGTTTTTCAATAACTAACATATAGGAATAGATTGAAATAGACATTTCTCCATATCAGCTCAGGATGAATGCCTCAAGGGGCTCACATAACCTGTTCCAAAACTTGGTTTGTGTCCATGTTCAACTGAGTTCAAATTTAATATGTAACTTTTCCTCCACAAGTTACCCTGGCTTGATGAATCGGCCCTGTCTAGGCAAAGGGCAAGGTGAACACCCTCCACCTGCTGGGTTCAGGAGATTCTCTTGCCTCGGCATCTGGAGTAACTGGGACTACAGGTGTGCACCAGCACACTCTGCTAATTTTTTGTATTTTTCGTAGAGATGGGGTTTCACCATATTAGCCAGGCTGGTCTTGAACTCCTGACCTCAAGTGATCCTCCCAACTTGGCCTCCCAACTTGCTGGGATTACAGATATGAGCCACCGTGCCTGGCCCTAAATTATTTCTTTCTATCTCCTATAACAGTTTGAAATTACTTAAAGGTTGTTTGAAAAAGTAAAAAGAATGTAGATAAAAATAAAATATAAAAAGTTTAAAAAATTACAAGAGATTACAAAATATATATGTAAATCTTGAGTGGTCAGAAATGACAAATTTGAGTTTATTTATAAGTTTTTATTAAAATTAGCTTTAGCATTGATAATACACTATTATCAAAGTAAAAGTTGATTTTCTTTTGAACAAAAATTTTATGTATTGTAAATACAATAAAATTTCTTTTAAAATTTTATTGTATAAATGCAAAAATCCCTGTTAACTTCCTTGTTCTTTGTTCTCACATTCAACTTTTCTTATTCTCCATGCTTCCTTGCCCCTAGTTACTGTAACAATCTTTCTTCCCATCAGTTCTAATCAATAACTCACATCTGTTTTCTTGGTTACTCACTCTGCACCCATTCCACCTTTAAAACCGCAGGTCCCACTAATGTGACTCATACATCTCCCTTCCCTTCATTATTTGGAAAAATATTCACAAATAGCCAATCAGGTCAGTTTAGATTGTGTGGTCTGACCCCCAGCCCATGGGGGAGTTGCACAGATGTAGAGACTTTGTGTTAAAAATAAAAAACTTGGCTGGGCGCTGTGGATCATGCCTGTAATCCCGCCACTTTGGGAGGCCAAGGTGAGCCGATCATGAGGTGAGGAGTTTGAAACCAGCCTGACCAACATGGTGAAACCCCATCTCTACTAAAAATACAAAAGTTAGTTGGTTATGGTGGCATGAACCTGTAATCCCAGCTACTCAGGAGGCTAAGGCAGGAGAATTGCTTGAACCCGGGAGGTGGAGGTTGCAGTGAGCTGAGATTGTGCCACTGCACTCCAGCCTGGGTGACAGAGTGACACTTCATCTCAAAAAGAAAAACGAAATAAAAACCTTTTCTCTCCTTTGTTCTGGGTGCTCTTGCAATCGTGATTGACACAAACAACACCCTCTGCAGAAGTAAACTGCCTTACTGAATAATCTTTTGCCTGAGTGCTGGTTTCACTTTGTGACAAAATATTTTACTTCCAACAGTTCTAGGGGCTCTTCTGGGATTCTGATTCTCCTCCAGGGAAGGGTCTTTGGTCACCTCCCAGGGGGAGACATGTCACACTACCTTGTTGCAGTGGCCCCAGGGGCTAGAGATTGAGACCCATTCATTGTGACATATAAATCTGGACTCTCAGCAACACAGAAAGAAAAAGGCTTGCAATAGTGTGGCAAAGAGGTAACTCTGTGCACAGGTCAAGGTAAAAAACGTCACATGGATGACAAAGTATCTCCTTGGTGGTTGGGATTCTGGAGGTTGAGAGTCTGTAAATGATCACAAGCACTACTGCTTGTGGTGCTGCTTGTGGGAATGATACTAAGCACTACTGCTGTGCAGAGTGAGTGGGTCCTATCTGTAGTTCCATGGTCACCTTACACGGCTTGTGGCAGATCCTGCCATGGGACTCATACTGGCACACCAATGCTAAGAGAGACCTAAATTCCCATGAGAAAAGCAGCCAGAGTGGACAAAGTGAAAGAAAGGTGCAAGGAGCCTCCAGCAGGTGGGACTAAATTATAGGCAAGAAATCTCTAGTATAAGGGATTAAGCCTTAGCAAGCGTCCAGGGAAAGAATTGGCAAGAAATCTCTATTATGAGGGATTGAGCCTTAATAAGCCTCCAGGGAAAGAATAGGCAAGACATCTTTAGTACAAGAGATTGAGCCTAACCAGGACCTAATATGGGAAATACTCCAAACAAAACAGGGGGTAGAAAAGATAACTATAATAACAATGATATTCCCCCTGATATCCCCCTAGGTCTCATGTTAAAATATTGGAAAAATAGGCTGGGAATGGTGTCTCATGCCTGCAACCCCAGCACTTTGGGAGGCCAAGGCAGGAGAATCACGAGGTCAGGAGTTTGAGACCAACCTGGCCAACATAGTGAAACCCTCGTCTCTACTAAAAATACAAAAAAATAGCTGGGCATGGTGGCGTGCACCTCTAATCCCAGCTACTTGGGAGGCTGAGGCAGGAGAATTGCTTGAACCCAGGAGGCAAATGTTGCAGTGAGCCAAATTCATGCCACTGCACTCCAGCCCAGGTGACAGTGCGAGACTCTGTATATATATATATATATATATATATACACACACACACACACATATATATATATACACACATATATATATGAAAAATAATGAAAGGACTAAACATAAGACAAAACAACAAATGATAAAATATTGTTGGCTGGGTGTGGTGGCTCACGCCTGTAATCCCAGCAGTTTGGGTGGCTGGATAGCCTGAGCTCAGGAGTTTGCGACCAGCCTGGGCAACATGGTGAAACCCGGTCTCTATTAAAATACAATAAAAATTAGCCGGGCATGGCGGCATGCACCTGTAGTCCCAGGTACTTGGGAGGCTGAGGCAGGAGAATTGCTTGAACTCAGGAGGTGGAGGTTGCAGTGAGCTGAGATAGCACCACTGCACTCCAGCCTGGGTGACAGAGCGAGATTTCATCTCAAAAAAAAAAAAAATTGCATTTTATTTGGATTCAGGAACCCATCCTCAAACCCTCAATCTTCTGGCCAAAGTTTGAGTCAAATGAGGATGGGATGTGTCAACTTCTAATTCAATAGGCATGATCTCGGCTCGCCACAACCCCTACCTCCCAGGTTCAAGCGATTCCCCTGCCTCAGCCTCCCTAGTAGCTGGGATTACAGGCATGCATCACCACGCCCAGCTAATTTTGTGTTTTTAATTGAGACAGGGTTTCTCCATGTTGGTCAGGTTGGTCTTGAACTCTTGACCTCAGGCAATCTGCCTGCTTTGGCCTCCGGAAGTGCTGGGATTATAGGTGTGAGCCACTGCACCTGGCCAAAAGTCCAGTTTCTCAAGAAAAACTGGACTATGCTCTTTGTTAGAGACAGGGACTTGTCCTCCTTTTTCCCTTAAAGACAACTAGGGAAAAACCTAAACTAGCACCCCAAAATAAAATGTCAGAAAAGCCAGTTCCCATGTCTAAAGACTCCAGCACGTAGGATCCCCTAGACTATCTTCCCTGCTCAGTGTCCCCCGACACTTCCCCTCAGGCAGCCATTGTCATCCTGGATCCCACTCAAGATTCTTCCCTTGCTCACTTTATTCCTCCTCTTTATAATCCTACATCACCCCATGAGCCTATTCCCTCTCAGCCCAAGTACTCCTCACTAAAGGGACTCCAATATGAGTTAAAACAATGTAAAAGGAATATCCAGAATTTCCCATTCACCTCCACACCTGAAGAATCAGCCCCAACTGTCTTCCCCTTAAAAGAGGTGCCCGAAGGCGGGGGAGCTTTTGGCTTCATAAATGCTCCCTTGTCCATTTCAAAAGTATGAAGTTTAAAAAGAGAAACTTAAGCCATTGTTAGATGATGCTTTTGGGGTGACAGATCAAGTTAATCAATTCTTAGGACCTCAGTTGTACACTTGGGTCAAGCTAATGTCCATCGTAGACATTCTCTTTTCAAGGGAGGAAAGAAGCATAATCCGTAGGGCTGCTATGGCAATTTGAGAACGTGGACACCCTCCCGGTGAAAACGTTCCTATTGCAGACCAGAAATTCCCCACCCAAGATCCCTGGTGGGACAATAATAACACAGCTCACTGAGAAAAAATGCAATATCTAAGGGAAATGATAATAAAAGGAATTAGGTAATCAGTACCCCGAATTCAAAATCTCTCTAAAGCATTCAATATACAACAACAACAACAAAAAGATGAAGTGCCTATAAAATTCCTAGACAGACTAAAACAGCAAATAAGACAATATGCAGGCCTAGATTTAGAAGACCCCCTTGGACAGGGAATGTTAAAGCTCCATTTCATTACTAAAAGTTGGCCAGATATTTCAAAAAAGTTACAAAAATTGGTTAACTGGTCCTTAAATGAACTTCTCAGGGAAACTCAGAAAGTTTATGTGAGGAGAGATGAAGAAAAACAAAAACAAAAAGCAAGACTCATGCTATACACTTTCCAACAAGTGGCTGCAAACCCACATGTTTCTAAACAAAACTCTCAGGGGGCCAAAAACTATAAAGGGTCTAGACCCCGATTTAAAGAACACAAGCCTCCATCTAGAAGACCCAACCCCTCATTTACCAGACCCTCTAAATAATGAGGTGGGACAAGGTCAAAGAATCCCAGAACTGAGAGTGAAGACAGACAAGATATGTACTACAAATGCAGAAGGGCAGGCCACTTCAAGAAAAAATGTTCTGAATTTAAAAAGGAGAAGAAAGCCCTTCTGCTCATGACTTTTGAGGAGAAATAGGGGGGTCAGGGGATCTGTCTCTTTTATCTTGAGTCTCACCAGGAGCCCTTAATAAATTTAGAGGTGGGACATAAGCATGACCTTTTTAGTCAATTCAGGAGCGACTCGCTCCTCTGTTTCCCTCCATCTAATGTTACCTACTCTTCAGAAGAACTTTTAGTCTCTGGGATAAAAGGAGAAGGATTTAAAACAAAAATCTTAAAAAGTATGGAAGTTATATACCAAGATCGATGGACTCATATCCAATTCTTGTTGATCCCTGAGGCAGGAACTAATCTATTAGGAAGAAACTTAATGCTAAAATTGAACATAGGCTTATAAGTTGGACCTAAAGGATTTCTTATCTCATTAAACCTACTCACTACCACAGATGAAAAATACATTAATTCTAATGTCTGGTCCAGAGAAGAAACCAAGGGAAACTCCAAGTCCCTCCAATCCATATCAAACTAAAACCCCCCGGGGAAGTAGTAAAGAGAAAACAGTACCTCATTCCCTTAGTGGGCAGGATAGGGTTAAAACTCATAATTGAAAGTCTCATTAAGGACGGGCTCCTTAAACCCTGTGTGTCTCCTTATAACACCCCAATACTGCCTGTCAAGAAATCAGATGAATCATACCGGCTGGTACGAGACCTCAGAGCTATCAACTAAATAGTCCAGACTACCCAGCCCATTGTTCCCAATCCTTACACCATTCTCAATGAGATTCCATATTATCATCAATGGTTTACTGTGATAGAGTTAAAGGATGCTTTTTGGGCATGTCCTCTGGCTGAACACAGCCAAGATATATTTGCTTTTGAGTGAAAAGATCCCCATTCAGGGCAGAAACAACAATATTGATGAACAGTCTTACCCCAAGGGTTCAAGACTCCCTTAACCAGTTTGGTCAAATTTTAAAACAAGTATTAAAAAAAGTTGTTGTCCCAAAGCAAATATTTCTGCTTCAATATGTAGATAATTTTTTTTTTAATGGAGTCTCAGTCTGTCACCAAGGCTGGAGTGCAATGGCTCCATCTTGGCTCACTGCAACCTCTGCCTCCTGGGTTCAAGTGATTCTCCTGCCTCAGCCTCCCAACCAGCTAGGACTACAGGCACGTGCCACCACACCCAGCTAATTTGTGTATATTTAGTAGAGATGGGGTTTCACCATGTTGGTCAGGCTGGTCTCAAACTCCTGACCTCGTGATCTGCCTGCCTTAGTCTCCCAAAGTTCAGGGATTACAGGCATGAGTCACCATGCCCCATTGTAGATAATATTCTGATATCTGGGAAGGACATAGAAAATGTAGCTTCTGTACACATACTCTTAACCATCTGGAGTCTGAGGGGTTAGGGGTCTCAAAGGGAAAGCTTCAGTATGTGGAGTCTGATGTAAATATTTAGGCCACTTGATAAATACAGACAAACAAAAGATAGGGCCTGAATGGGTTGAAAAAAATTGTGTTTCTACCTTTGCCTCAAACGAAACAAAAGCTCAGAACATTTTTAGGGGTAATTGAACATTGCCGCTTATGGATTGACTCATGTACCCTAAACAGTAAACTGGTATCAAAAATTTGCCCAGGGGAAGCCTGACCATCTCCTGTGAACTTCTGAGGAAGTAGATCAGGTTGAAGAGCTAAAAGAAAGGCTCATAACCGTCCATGTCTTAGCCTTCCCTTCCCTAGAAAAGCCATTCCACCATTTTGTTAGTGTGTACAATAAGGTAGCTTTGGGGGTGCTTACCCAAGAACACAGAGGCTGCCGGCAGCCCGTGTCTTCCTATCAAAAGTTGTAGATCCAATCACCTATAGAGGGTCTCAGTGCATCTAACCCATTGTGACCACTGCAGTATTGGTTGAGAAAAGTAAAAAGTTAACCTTTAGAGGAAATTGATAGTAAAGACTCCCCACCAAGTTAGAGCTATCTTAAACCAAAAAACAGGGAAGTGGCTTACTAACTCAAGGAATCTTAAAGTGAGGAGAGAGGCCATTTCTCATACTGTCTCCTGTCTCTGAAGAGAAGGAGGAAGTAAAATCTGCCTGAGGTTAAAGATTAACCTCCCACTCTAACTACATGTGCTATCTATAGATCTTAATCTATTACAACCCTTTCATGTGGACCCCTTAGAGTTGTAAGCCCTTAAAAGGGCCAAGAATTCTTTCTTCAGAGATCTTGGTTCTTGAGACCAAGTCTGCTGATGCTCCTGGCCGAATAAAGCCTCTTCCTTCTTTAAACCCGGTGTCTGAGGGGTTTTGTCTATGGCTCCTCCTGCTACATTTCTTGGTTCCCTGACCAGGAAGCAAGGTGATTAATGGACTGTTGAGGCAGCCCCTTAGGTGGCTTAGGCCTGCCCTGAGAAGCATCCCTATGGGAGACTCCAGCCAGCTTGAGCAACTTGGATCCTGAAATCCCTCCTGGGTAGGCATTTGCCCCAGTGGAACACCTCATCAGAGCGGTGCATGGCAGGCCCCTGTGGAGGATCAACGCAGTGGCTGAACACCAGGAAGGAACCAGCTCTTGGAGTCCAGACATCTGGAATAAGGTAGGACCAGTCCTGTGAACTTTCCCACTCCATTTGAGTGGAAGTGTCCTGATCACCCATGGTGTGCCCTTATCAGCACTTTGGTGTCAGTATTGATTTTGATTTGGCTTGACTTGTTTGCAAAAAGGAAAATGAAAGTGAGTGAGTGCTTGAGTTTGAGACAGGAGAGGTGAGTGAGTGACCCCTTTACCCTTTCCTTCTTGTGATGTGAGTGTTGTTTTGTCTTGGGAGGAAGATGGGTGGAATGTAAAGTAAGCCCACTCCACTAGGAACTACATTGGAAAATTTCAAGAAAGGATTTAATGGAGGCTATGGAGTTACTATGACACCAGGAAAACTTAGAACTTTGTGTGAGATAGACTGGCTGGCATTAGAAGTGGGTTGGCCATCAGAAGGAAGCCTAGACAGGTCCCTTGTTTCAAAGGTATGGCACAAGGTAACTGGTAAGCCAGGACATCCAGACCAGTTTCTGTACATAGACACTTGGTTACAGCTGGTTTTAGACCCCCCACAGTGGTTAAGAGGACAGGCAGCAGTAGTACTAGTAACAAAGGGACAGACAGCCAAGGAAAAATCCCGCTCCACCTGCCGAGGGGAGTCAGCTCCTAAAGTCCTGTCTGACCCAACATCAGAGAATTCATGGCAAGAAATGGTGCCAGTGGCCCCCCCTTTCACCAAGAAGGAAGGCCTCCCACTCCTGAGCCCACTGCGCCCGAGCTTCCACAAGGCCTACATACCCCTAGGCCACCCAGAGTAGAAAAGAAAGGATGTGAGACCTCGGGAGAAACCCCTCCCTTGGCAGCCCATTTGAGTCCTAGAACTGGGATACAAATGCCCTTGAGAGAGCAACGGTATACTGGGATAGACGAGGATGGGCATATGGTGGAAAGGCATGCCTTTATGTACCAACATTTACCTCTGCCAATCTCCTCAATTGGAAAAACAATATCCCATCCTATACTGAAAAGCCTCAAGCTATGATTGATTTGCTTCAAACTATTATCCAGACCCACAACCCCACCTGGGCTGATTGCCGCCAGTTGCTTATGTACCTCTTTAATGCAGATGAAAGGAGGTGAGTGCTCCAACAGCAACTAAGTGGCTGGAAGAACATGTTCCAGCTGATTACCAAAACTTTCAAGAGTACGTGAGGATCCAATTACCAGGAACAGACCCACATTGGGACCCAAATGAAAGACAGGGTATGCAAAGGCTAAACTGGTATAGGGAAGCCCTTCTGGAAGGGTTAAAGAAGGGAGCTCAGAAAGCCACAAATGTAACAAAGTCTCTGAGGTCATTCAAGGAAAAGATGATAGCCCGGCATAATTCTACGAGAGACTATGTGAGGCCTATTGTATGTATACTCTTTTTGATCCTGATAGCCCTGAAAATCAGCACATGATTAACATGGCTTTAGTTAGTCAAAGCACAGAAGACATTAGAAGAAAATTGAAGAAACAGGCTGGGTTTGCAGGTATGGATACCTCACACTTATTGGAGATAGCCAACCAAGTGTTCGTGAATAGAGATGCACTAAGCTGCAGAGAGAACCACAGAGAGAGCAAAAGCCAAGCCCGCTGACCTGCTAGCTGCAGCTATTAGAGGGGTCCCCCCCTGAAAGGGGCAAGAGAAGGGGGGCCCCAGGAATAATACCTAGTCTGGCCATTCATGCTTGCAGCATAACCAGTGTGCTTACTGTAAGGAAATAGGACACTGGAAAGACAAGTGCCCCCAGTCAAAAGGGAAACAAGGCGACTCTGAGCAAGAGGCCTCAGACAAGGATGAAGGGGCATTGTTCAATCTAGCAGGAGGGTTACTGGACTGAGGGGGACTGGGCTCATGTACTTCCAAAGAGCCCATGGTCAGGATGACAGTTGGGGTCAAGGACATTGAGTTTCTTGTCAATACTGGTGCTGAGCATTCAGTAGTGACCACCCTGGTTGCCCCCTTATCCAAAAAGATTATTGATATAATCAGAGCCACAGGCATTTTGGCAAAGCAAGCTTTCTGTTTGCCCTGGACCTGCACTGTGAGGGGTGGGGGGCATCAAGTGATTCACCAGTTTCTGTACATGCCTGGCTGCCCCTTGCCTTTGCTAGGAAGGGACCCACTTAGCAAGCTGAGAGCCACCATCTCTTTTACAAAGCATGGCTCTTTACAGCTAAAGCTACCTGGAATGGGAGTCATCATGGCCCTTATGGTTCCTCAGGAGGAGAAATGGAAATTTCTTAACTGAGCCAGGCCAAGAGATAGGACCAGCTCTGGGTAAGCAGTGGCCAAAAGTGTGGGCAGAAGACTCCAGGGTTGGCAATCAAGCAGGCCCCCGTACTCATAGAAGTTAAGCCTGGGGCCCATCCAGTCAGGCAAAACAGTACCTGGTCTGCAGAGAAACTCTTGAAGGTATCCAGGTCCATCTCAAGTGCCTGAGGGCTTTTGGAATTATAGTCCCTTGTCAGTCTACATGGAACTCTCCCCTCCTGCCTGTTCCCAAGCCAGGGACCAAGGACTACAGGCCAGTACAGGATTTGTGCTTGGTCAACCAAGCTATAGTGACTTTACACCAAATGGTACCTAACCCGTACATGTTGTTGGTATTGCTGCCAGCTGAGGACAGCTGGTTCACCTGCCTGGACTTGAAGGATGCTTTCTTTAGCATCAGAGCAGCTCTTTGAGAGCCAGAAACTGTTTGCCTTTCAGTGGGAGGATCTGGGGCCAGGTGTCACCACTCAGTACACTTGGACCTGGCTTCCCCAAGGGTTCAAGAACTCCCTCACTGTCTTCAGGGAGGTGCTAGCTCGAGACCTCCGTAAGTTTCCTGACAAAGACCTAGGCTGCGTGTTGCTCCAGTACATCGACGACTTTCTGCTGGGACACCCCACAGCAGTTGGATGCACAAAGGGAATGGATACACTACTCCAGCACCTGGAGGACTGTGGGTATAAGGTGTCCAAGAAGAAAACTCAGATCTGAAGACAGCAGCTATGTTACCTGGGATTTACTATCCAACAGGGGGAGCGCATTCTGGGATCAGAAAGAAAGCAGGTCATTTGCAACCTACCAGAGCCTAAGACCAGAAGGCAGGTAAGGGAATTCTTAGAGGCCACGGGGTTCTGCAGGTTATGTATCCCAAACTTTGCAGTAGTGGCCAAGCCCCTGTACAGAGTCACAAAGGGGGGCAACAAGGAAACTGTCAAATGGGGGTCCCAACAGCAACAAGCTTTTCATGAGTTGAAAGAGAAACTCATGTCGGCCCCAGCCCTGGGGCTGCCTGACCTGACAAAGCCATTTACACTATATGTGTCAGAGAGAGAAAAGATGGTGGTTGGAGTTTTGACCCAGACCATGGGGCCCTGACTAAGGCCGGTGGCTCACCTCTCTAAACAACTAGACAGGGTTTCTAAAGGTTGGCCCCCCATGTTTGAGGGCCTTGGCAGCAACCGCCCTGCTAACACAAGAAGTGGATAAGCTGACTCTTGGGCAAAACCTGAACATAAAGGCCCCCACATGATGTGGTGACTTCAATGCATACCAAAGGACATCATTGGCTAATGAATGCTAGACTAACTAAGTACCAAAGCTTGCTCTGTGGAAATCCCCACATAACCACTGAAGTTTGCAATGCCTAAAACCCTGCCACCTTACTCCCAGTATCAGAGAGCCCAGTTGAACATAACTGTGTAGAGGTGTTGGACTCAGTTTATTCTAGCAGGCCCAACCTCCAAGACCATCCTTGGATATCAGTAGACTGGGAGCTGTATGTGGACGGGAACAACTTTGCCAACCCACAAGGAGAGAGGTATGCAGGATATGCAGTGGTAACCCTGGACGCTGTCATTGAAGCCAAATCATTGCCCCAGGGTACTTTAGCCCAGAAGGCTGAACTCATGGCTTTAATTCAGGCCTTAGAGCTAAGTGAAGGTAAGAATGTAAACATTTATACTGATCCTCGGTATGCCTTCTTAACTCTCCAAGGGCATGGGGTGTTATACAAAGAAAAAGGCCTGTTGAACTCTGGGGGAAAAAGACATAAAGTATCAGCAAGAGAGCCTGCAATTATTAGAGGCAGTGTGGAAGCCCCAAAAGGTGGCAGTCATGCACTGCAGAGGACACCAGTGAGCTTCCACCTCGATTACCTTGGGGAACTCCCGAGCTGACTCAGAGGCTTGAACAGCAGCATCCACCTACTACTGGGCATCAGTCACAGCTCCCTCAGGCACCTGACATTGTACCTACTTATTCTAAAGTAGAGAAGGAGAGGGAGGGCAGGTGATAGAAGAGGGATGGATCCGGTTATCAGACAGAAGAATAGCCGTGCCACAACTGCTAGGAGCCGCAGTTGTACTGGCTGTCCATGAGATCACCCACCTAGGCCAAGAGTCACTTGAAAAGTTGCTAGGCCAGTACTTCTACCTCTTGTATCTGTCAGCCCTTGCCAAAACAGTGGTGCAGCAGTGTGTCATCTGCCAGCAGCACAATGCTAGGCAAGGTCCAACTGTCCCACCTGGCATACAAGCTTATGGAGCAGCCTCCTTTTAAGATCTCCAGGTAGAATTCACAGAGATGCCCAAATGTGGAGGTAACAAGTATTTGCTAGTTCTAGTGTGTACATACTCTGGGTGGGTGGAGGCCTATCCGACATGAACTGAGAACACTCATGAAGTAACCCATGTACTTCTCTCATCCCTAGGTTTGGACTGCCCTTCGGTATCAGCTCAATGGGCCAGTGTTTGTGACTGACTTGGTACAGAAGACAGCAAAGATGTTGGGGATCACATGGAAACTACATACCGCTTACCAACCACAGAGTTCTGGAAAGGTGGAGTGAATGAATCGGACTATCAAAAATAGTTTAGGGAAAGTGTGTCAAGAAGCAGGACTAAAGTGGGTACAAGCTGTCCTTATGGGATTAAGATTAAATGTACCCCTTCTAAAAGAACAGGATATTCCCCTCATGAAGTATTATATCATAGGCCTCCTCCTATACTACAGGGAATCCCAGGCACTCCTCGTAAGCTAGGTGAAATTGAGTTACAGAAACAGCTACAGGCTTTAGGGAACATAACACAAACAGTTTCTCCTGGGTAAATGAGAGGTGCCCTGTCAGCTTATTCTCCCCAGTTCACCCTTTGTCTCCAGGTGATTGGGTGTGGATCAAGGATTGGAACATAGCCCCCTTGTGGCCATGGTGGAAAGGACCCTAGATTGTCATCTTGACCACTCCCACAGCCATAAATGTAGAGAGAATCCCAGCCTGGATCCACCATAGCCATGTAAAACCTGCAGCACCTGAGACCTGGGAGATGAGACCAAGCCCGGACAACACCTGCAATGTGACTCTGAACAAGGCGACAAGCTCTGCTCTAGTCACACTCGGAAGCTGACTGGTCCATGCATGGCCAAAGAATGAGGATAGTTAGAAAGATGACAAAGCTGGCACATGTGCCTGTGCAGGATGAACGCAGTGCCTGAACACTAGGAAGGAATGGGCACTTGGAGTCTGGACATCTGAAACTTGGTAAGACTAGTCTTTGAAACTTGGCCACTCCATTTGAGTGGAAGTTTGGCCTGATCACCCATGGCGTGCCTTTATCGGCACTTTGGTTTTGGTTTTGGCTTTGACTTGGTTTGAATTGCTTGACAGGATGGATCTTGGGAACTTGCCCACTCCATTTGAGTGGAAGCATGACCTGACACCCACGGTGTGCCTTTATCGGCACTTTGGTTTTGGTTTTGACTTGACTTGGATTGCTTGATACTTTGGTTTTGGTTTTGACCTGGTTTAGATTTCTGGATACTCTTTTGATTTTGGTTTGGTGCAAACTGCAAAAGTGTGTGTGTGCCCTTTTTACCCATTCTTTGTTTTGTGATGTGCGTGTCGAGTGAGCGTGGTATTTTGTCTCAAAGCAGCATAGGTCAGGCACAAATAAGCCCACCCTACTAGGAACTACGTTAAAAAATTTCAAAAAAGAATTTAAGGGAGACAATGGAGTTCTATGACACCAGGAAAACTTAAAGCTTTGTGTAAGATAGACTGGCCAGCATTAGAGGTAGGTTGGCCATTAAAGGAAAGCCTGGACAGGTCCCTTGTTTCAAAGGTACGGCACAAGGTAACCTGTAAGCCAGGGAACCCAGATCAGTTCCCACACATAGACACTTGGTTACAGCTGATTTTAGACCCCCCAACCCCAAAACACACTGATTGAGAGAAGAGCAGCATAAGCAGCTGACAGAGGCCAGGAAAGACCAGCAGAGAGAGAGAGAAAGGAAAGAGACAGAGAGGAAAAAGAAGCAAAGAGAGAGAGGAAGAGACAGAGAGGAAAAGACAAAGAGGAAGTCAAGGAGAGAGAGAGAGAAAGAAAGAGAGAGGCAGAGAGAGGAAGAGACAGAGGCAAAAGGAAAGTCAAAAGGAGAGAGACAAAGTCAAAGAGAGAAAGAAAGAAAGAGATACAAGTAGTTAGAAAAAAAAAGTGTACCCTATTCCTTTAAAAAGCCAAGGTAAATTTAAAACCTATAAATGATAATTGAAGGTATTCTCATAACCCTATAACACTCCAATACCACTTTGTTGTCAGTGTAAACAAGGGCATGTCCCGAAAGCACTGAGGCCTTCCTATCAAAATTCCTTAACTCAGTAACGTGCGGATGGCCCAAATGCATTCAATCTGTAGCGGCAACTGCTTTGCTAACAACAACAACAAAAAAAGTAAAAAGAATAACTTTTAGAGGAAACCTCATTGTGAGCACACCTCACCAGTTCAAAAGTATCCTAAGGGGAAAAAAAGGGGTGGGGGAGGGTGGAATTTATATAAAAAGAGTATTATACAGTAAATTCTTGTCCTGAAACAAATTAATTGGTTGTTTAAAGAAAGAAATATTTGTAATAAGTCTGAAAGTTGAGGCATGTCGAAGAATTGTCTGCGAAAGTCAAGAAAGAGAAAAATGTTATAAAAAAGAATTTATTCAAAAAAGTTGTATAATTTAAAAGCAACTAGGCCTCCTGAATGTAAAACTATTGGAAAAAAAGTTTATGTGCAAGGTGTATAAGAAAAGTAAAATATACCTTTGGTAAAAGGATTATAAGGAGGCATAAGAATGTACATTTTTACCTACATTAAAAAGTTATAAAAAGTTATTGTTTTGAAGGTTTAAGCAAGTTTTAAAATGTTAATTGTAAAGAAAATTCTGTGTGTAAACATATTAGCTAAAGTTAAAAAAGTATCGTCCAGTTTTTCTGTGAACTGGACATTAAAGTAAAAGCATAACAGGTTTTTCTTAAAGCACCAACCTGCTCTTTAGCAAAAATTATAAAAGGTTAAAAAGAGTCTATAAAATCTTACCTTATGGTCAAACATTAAAAATTAGATAAATATGTCTACAAGGTTTTATTAAAATTAGGTTTAACATTAATAACACCCTAATATAAAGATAAAATTTAGCTTATCTGGTATAAAAATCATACAAGAAGCATTGTTAAATGTAAAATGGTATTTGGCTTTCTTTGGTTTAAAAACTAATAAAAATAGGTGCTAAAGGAAATTTCTCAGTAAAAAGACACTAAGGACTATAAAGGCCACTGCCAAGTTCCCCACATTTAAAACAAAAGGTCAGTTTCTTAAAAATTATATACTTGGTTTATCTTCCACTTTCCTTTCTCTCAAAAACTAAAAGTCTTTTAGCACATGTACCACCCCTAGAATTTCCGGTAAATCAGCACCAGCCTGAAGATCTCATTCTTATCAAGGGGTGGAAAGAAGAAAAACTTGAGCCAGCCTGGGAAGGACCCTACCTTGTGCTGCTAACCACCAAGCCTGCTGTTCATAAAGAAAGAAAAAAAAAATGGACTCATCACACCTGAGTCAAGAAAGTGCCACCCCCTCTAGAGTCCTGGGCCATAGTCCCAGTGGAAAACTCTACCAAACTAAAGCTAAGAAAAATTTAACTATTTTCATCTATTCTATTACTGTTTCTTCTTTCCTCATTCTATGTTGACCATCTAGTTATTAACATAACCAAGTCAATTTTGCCTCAAACTATTGCATTATTGCATTTAATGCTTGCCTTGTTATACCCTGTGTAGATTTGCCAAGTCAAAGACAGCTCTCTACTTCAGAAAAGAACTTCTGTCCCTCCTGACTCTGCTCAGACTGGGCATTAGTAAACTAGGACCATTTAATCTGGGGAGATTTCGATAAAGACCTCAGTGCCAACCAGGAGTCTTACCCCACAATGTAGAGCTTTCATGCCATAATTGGTCCAACATTCTGTGGACCACTAAAGAGCAAGGATGGACTGCCCCAACCGGTTTTTGTGATTTCCTAAAACCATACATTCACTTTATTAGAGGATAGTAGAAGTTAAAGACTTAAAACAAACTTTAGCAATTAAGACACGATACCAAGATGCAAATGCCTGGTTAAAATCGATCAAATATTCCATCTGCACGTTAAACAAAAGCAATTGTTATGCTTGTGCACATGGCAGGCCAGAGGCCCAGATTGTCCCCTTTCCACTAAGGTGGTCCTCTGGTTGACCAGGTGTGGGCTGCATGGTAGCTCTTTTCCAGGATTCTACAGCCTGGAGTAATAAGTCGTGCCAAGGTCTCTCTGCTATATCCCAAAGTCTGGCACCCTGTGGGTCAGCCCCCGAGGACCATCCAGCCTCCATCTCCCAACACTAAGTTCACTTCATGTCTCTCATGACAGGGAGGAAACTTAGCGTTCCTTGCAGACCTGAAAGGAAAGGATGCAGTGAGCTTAAGAATTTTCAAGAGCTTATCAATCAGTCAGCCCTTGTTCATCCCCAAGTGGATGTGTGGTGGTATTGTGGTGGACCTTTACCAGGCACTCTGCCGAATAACTGGAGTGGCACTTGTACTTTAATCCAATTGGCTGTCCCTTTCACCCTGGCATTTCATCAACCAGAAGGAAAAAAATAAGACATCATAAAATGAGAGAAGCCCCTCAGGGGTCTTTTGACTCTCATGTCTATTTAGACACAATTGGAGTCCCACGAGGAATACCAGATCAATTTAAATCTTGAAATCAAATAGCTGCAGGATTTGAGTCAATATTTTCATAGGTAACGGTTAACAAAAATGTAGACTGCATAAGCTATATCTATTACAACCAACAGCAATGAGCTTTTTTTTTTTTTTTTTTAAATTTATGAAGTATTTATTGATCATTCTTGGGTGTTTCTCGGAGAGGGGGATATGGGAGGGTCATAGGATAATAGTGGAGAGAAGGTCAGGAGATAAACACATGAACAAAGGTCTCTCGTTTTCCTAGGCAGAGGACCCTGCGGCCTTCTGCAGTGTTTGTGCCCCTGGGTACTTGAGATTAGGGAGTGGTGATGACTCTTAAAGAGCATGCTGCCTTCAAGCATCTGTTTAACAAAGCACATCTTGCACCGCCCTTAATCCATTTAACTCTGAGTTGACACAGCATATGTTTCAGAGAGCATGGGGCTGGGGGAAAGGCCATAGATCAACAGCATCCCAAGGCAGAAGAATTTCTCCTAGTCAGAACAAAATGGAGTCTCCTATGCCCACCCCTTTCTACACAGACACAGCAACAATCTGATCTCTCCTTCCTTTCCCCACACTTCCCCCCCCCCTTCCTTTCAACAAAACCGCCATCGTCCTCATGGCCCGCTCCCGATGGTCGCTGTCTCTTCGGAGCTGTTGGGTACACCTCCCAGACAGGGCAGCCGGGCAGAGGCGCTCCTCACCTCCCAGACAGGGAGGCCGGGCAGAGGCGCTCCTCGCTTCCCAGACGGGGCCGCCCGGGCAGAGGCGCTCCTCACTTCCCAGACGGGGCCGCCCGGGCAGAGGCGCTCCTCACTTCCTCCCAGACCGGGTGGCAGCCGGGCAGAGGCACTCCTCACCTCCCAGACGGGGCGGCCGGGAAGAGGCGCTCCTCACTTCCCAGACGGGGCGGCCGAGCAGAGGCGCTCCTCACTTCCCAGAGGGGGCGGCCGGGCAGAGGCGCTCCTCACTTCCCAGACCGGGCGGCCGGGCAGAGGCCCTCCTCACTTCCCAGACGGGGCGGCCGGGCAGAGACGCTCCTCACTTCCTCCCAGACAGGGTGGCGGCCAGGCAGAGGCGCTCCTCACCTCCCAGACGGGGCGGCCGGGCAGAGACGCTCCTCACTTCCTCCCAGACGGGGTGGCGGCCAGGCAGAGGCGCTCCTCACCTCCCAGACGGGGCGGCCGGGCAGAGGCGCTCCTCACTTCCCAGACGGGGCGGCCGGGCAGAGGCGCTCCTCACTTCCCAGAGGGGGCGGCCGGGCAGAGGCGCTCCTCACTTCCCAGAGGGGGCGGCCGGGCAGAGGCGCTCCTCACTTCCCAGACGGGGCGGCCGGGCAGAGACGCTCCTCACTTCCTCCCAGACGGGGTGGCGGCCAGGCAGAGGCGCTCCTCACCTCCCAGACAGGGCGGCCGGGCAGAGGCGCTCCTCACTTCCCAGACTGGGCGGCCGGGCAGAGGCGCTCCTCACTTCCCAGACGGTGTGGCGGCTGGGCAGAGGCGCTCCTCCCTTCCCAGATGGGGCAGCCGGGCAGAGGCGCTCCTCACTTCCTCCCAGATGGGGTGGCGGCCAGGCAGAGGCGCTCCTCACTTCCCAGAGGGGGCGGCCGGGCAGAGGTGCTCCTCACTTCCCAGAGGGGGCGGCCGGGCAGAGGTGCTCCTCACTTCCTCCCAGATGGGGTGGCGGCCGGGCAGAGGCACCCCTCACCTCCCAGACGGGGCGGCCGGGCAGAGGTGCTCCTCATCTCCCAGACGGGGCAGCCGGGCAGAGGTGCTCCTCACTTCCTCCCAGATGGGGTGACGGCCGGGCAGAGGCACTCCTCACCTCCCAGACGGGGTGGCCGGGCAGAGGCGCTCCTCACCTCCCAGACGGAGTGGCCAGGCAGAGGCGCTCCTCACTTCCCATATGGGGTGGCGGCCGGGCAGAGGCGCTCCTCACTTCCCAGATGGGGCAGCCGGGCAGAGGCGCTCCTCACTTCCTCCCAGACGGGGTGGCGGCCAGGCAGAGGCGCTCCTCACCTCCCAGATGGGGCGGCCAGGCAGAGGTGCTCCTCATCTCCCAGATGGGGCAGCCGGGCATAGGTGCTCCTCACTTCCTCCCAGACAGGGTGGCAGCCGGGCAGAGGCGCTCCTCACTTCCTCCCAGACGGGGTGACGGCCAGGCAGAGGCGCTCCTCACTTCCCAGACGGGGTGGCCGGGCAGAGGCGCTCCTCACTTCCCAGACGGGGTGGCCAGGCAGAGGCACTCCTCACCTCCCAGACGGGGCGGCCGGGCAGAGGCGCTCCTCACTTCCCATATGGGGTGGCAGCCGGGCAGAGGCGCTCCTCACTTCCCAGATGGGGCAGCCGGGCAGAGGCGCTCCTCACTTCCTCCCAGACGGGGTGGCGGCCGGGCAGAGGCGCTCCTCACTTCCCAGACGGGGCGGCCGGGCAGAGGTGCTCCTCACTTCCTCCCAGACGGGGTGGCGGCCGGGCAGAGGCGCTCCTCACCTCCCAGACGGGGCAGCCGGGCAGAGGCGCTCCTCCCTTCCCAGACGGGGTGGCCGGGCAGAGGCTCTCCTCCCTTCCCAGACGGAGTGGCCAGGCAGAGGCGCTCCTCACCTCCCAGAGTGGGCGGCCAGGCAGAGGCGCTCCTCACTTCCCAGAGTGGGCGGCCGGGCAGAGGCGCTCCTCACTTCCCATAGGGGGTGGTAGCCGGGTAGAGGCGCTCCTCACTTCCCAGATGGGGCAGCTGGGCAGAGGTGCTCCTCACTTCCTCCCAGACGGGGTGGCGGCCAGGCAGAGGCGCTCCTCACCTCCCAGACGGGGCGGCCGGGCAGAGGCACTCCTCACCTCCCAGACGGGGCGGCTGGGCAGAGGCGCTCCTCACTTCCCATATGGGGTGGCAGCCGGGCAGAGGCACTCCTCACTTCCTCCCAGACGGGGTGGCGGCCAGGCAGAGGTGCTCCTCACCTCCCAGACGGGGCGGCCGGGCAGAGGTGCTCCTCATCTCCCAGACGGGGTGGCAGCCGGGCAGAGGCGCTCCTCACATCCCAGACAATGGGCGGCCGGGCAGAGGCGCTCCTCACTTCCCAGATAGGGCGGCCGGGCAGAGGGGCTCCTCACATCCCAGACGATGGGCGGCCAGGCAGAGATGCTCCTCACTTCCTAGACGGGGTGGCGGCGGGGCAGAGGCTGTAATCTTAGCACTTTAAGAGGCCAAGGCAGGAGGCTGGTAGGTGGAGGTTGCAGCGAGCCGAGATCACACCACTGCATTCCAGCCTGAGCACCATTGAGCATTGAGTTAGCGAGACTCCGTCTGCAATCCCAGCACCTCGGGAGGCCGAGGCAGGCAGATCACTCGAGGCCAGGAGCTGGAGACCAGCCCGGTCAACACGGTGAAACCCCGTCTCCACCAAAAATACAAAAACCATTCAGGCGTGGCGGCGCGCGCCTGCAATCCCAGGCACTCGGCAGGCCGAGGCAGGAGAGTCACAGGAGCCCGAGGCAGGGAGGTTGCAGCGAGCCGAGATCATGGCAGTACAGTCCAGCTTCGATAACAGCGGGAGACCGAAAAAAGGAGAGGGAGACCGAAGAAAGGGGAGGGGGAGGGTGAGGGTGAGGGTGAGGGTGAGGGAGAGGGAGAGGGAGAGGGAGAGGGAAGCAATGAGCTTTTCATGAGGCAGTTGGAGTTTTAACCCAGACTGTGGGGCCCTGGCCAAGGCCAGTGGCCTATCTCTCAAAACAACTAGACAGGGTTTCCAAGGGCTGGCCCCCAGGTCTAAGAGTCCTAGCAGCAATGGCTCTGTTAGCACAAGAAGTGGATAAACTAACCCTTAGGCAAAACCTGAATATAAATGTCCCCCATGCTGTGGTAACTTTAATGACTACCAAAGGACATCATTGGTTAACAAATGCTAGATTAACCAAGTACCAAAGCTTGCTATGTGAAAATCCCCACATAACCATTGAAGTTTGCAACACCCTAAACCCCACCACCTTGCTCCCAGTATCAGAGAGCAAAGTTGAACATAACTGTATAGAGGTGTTGGACTCAGTTTATTCTAGCAGGCCCAACCTCCAAGACCATCCTTAAACATCAGTAGACTGTGAGTGGTACATGGATGGGAGCAGCTTTGCCAACCCCTGCAAAGTGACTCTGAAGAAGATGACAAGCCCTGCTCTGGTCACACCCAAAAGCCAACTGATCCACACACAGCTGAAGCATGAGAAAACTCATTGCAGGACTCATTTTCCTTAAAATTTGGACTTGTACAGTAAGGACTTCAACTGACCTTCCTCAGACTGAGGACTGTTCCTAGTGTATACATCAAGTACTGAGGTAGGACAAAAGATTGCTATGGTCCTGTTATTTTATAGTTATTATAAGTGTACTGGAACTCTAAAAAGAACTTGTTTGTATAATGTTTTTCTATACAAGGTATGTAGCCCAGGAAATGACCAACCTGATGTGCGTTATGACCCACCTGAGCCTCCCATGACCACAGTTTTTAAAATAAGATTAAGGACTGAGGACTGGTTGGGGCTCATAAATGATATGAGTAAAGTGTTAGCCAAAACAGAAGAAAAAGGGGTGCCCAAACAAGTCACCTTAAAATTTGATGCCTGTGCTGTCATTAATAGTAATAAGTTAGGAATAAGGTGTGGTTCTCTTAATTAGAAAAGAGGCTATATGGCAGAAAATAAATACAACTGTCATAAATTAGCACTGTGTGGAAATAAATGTAAATACTGGTCTTGTGTCATTTAGGCCACTTGGATAAAAAAAATAATGAAAAAGATCCAGCCCACCTTCAGAAAGGAAAAAATGGCCCTTCCTGTACTAAGGGACAATGTAACCCCTTAGAGCTAGTAATAACCAATGCCCTTGACCCTCGCTAGAAAAAAAGAGGAGCGTGTGACCTTAGGAATTGACAGGGCCAGACTGGATCCTCCAGTAAAAATATCTTGGTTCGAGAAGTTTACAAAGACTCTCCTGAGCCAATGTTTCAAACTTTCTATGATGAACTCAATGTGCCAGTACCAGAAATTCCAGGAAAAACAAGAAATTTGTTTTTGCAATTAGCCAAGCATGTAGCCCAGTCTCTCAATGTCACTTCATGTTATGTATGTGGAGAAGCTGTAATAAGAGATCAACGGCCATGGGAAGCCTGAGAATTAGTACCTAAAGTTCCTGATGAATTCCTGGCTCAAAAGAATCACCCTGATAATTTCTGATCCTAAAAGCCTCAATTATTAAACAATATTGCATAGCTACAGAAGGAAAAGAATTCACTCACCACGTAGGATGATTTAGTTGTCAGAGACAGAAACTGTATAATGGTACCACAAAAACAATCACTTGGTGGGGTTCTAATCACACAGGGAGAAAATTTAGTAACTTCCCAAAGTTGCAAAGTGTGTGGAACCACCTGGGGTCCCACTGGGACTGGACAGCCCCCACTGGATTATACTGGATATGTAGGCATAGAGCTTATGACAAATTACTGATCAGTAGGCAGGTAGTTGTGTTATTGGTGCTATTAAAACATCTTTCTTCCTACTGCCCATAAAAACAGGCAAACTCCTTGGCTTCCCTGTCTATGCTTCCTGTGAAAAGAGAATCATAGCTATAAGAAATTGAAAAAATGATAAATGGCCCCCTGAGAGAATCATACAATATTATAGGCCTGCTACTTAGGCACAAGATGGCTCATGGGGATACCGGACCCCCATTTACATGATCAACCAAATCATATGGTTACAAGCATGTCTTAAAAATAATCACTAATAAAACCAGCAGAGCCTTGACTATTCTGGCCTGGCAAGAAACTCAGATGAGAAATGCTATCTATCAAAATAGATTAGCTCTCGACTACTTGCTAGCAGCTGAAGGAGAGGTCTGCAGGAAATTTAACCTTACTAATTGCTGTATACACGTAGATAATCAAGGGCCAGTTGTTGAAGACATAGTTAGAGATATGACAAAACCGGCACATGTGCCCATGCAAGTGTGGCATGGATTTGAGCCTGGGGCCATGTTTAGAAAATGGTTCCCAGTGCTAAGAGGATTTAAAACTCTTATAATAAAAGTTATAATAGTAATAGGAACCTGCTTACTGCTCCCTTGTTTGCTAACTGTACTTCTTCAAATGATAAAAAGCTTCATTGCTACCTTAGTTCACCAAAATGCTTCAGCACAAGTGTAACATATGAATCACTATTGATGTGTCTTGCAAGAAAACATAGGTAGTAAAAATAAAAGTGACAACTCCCACTATTGAGTGAGAGTCTCAAAGTGGGGGAATAAGGGAGGAGACTGCCCCTCATATTGTCTTATGCCCAATTTCTGCTTCCAAAGAAAGAAAAAGTAAAAACTAAAAGGCAGAAATGAAATCCACAAGCAGACAGCCCAGCGCCACACCCTCTGCCTGGTAGTTAAAGATCAACCCCTGACCTAATCGGTTATGTTATCTATAGATTACAGACATTGTATAGAAATGCACTGTGAAAATCCCTATCCTGTTTTGTTCTCATCTAACTACCGGTGCATGCAGCCCCCAGTCACGTACCCGCTGCTTGCTCAATCAATCATGACCCTCTCACACGCATCCCCTTAGAGTTGTGAATCCTTAAAAGGGACAGGAATTGCTCACTTGGGAGCTCAGCTCTTGAGACAGGAGTCTTGCTGACACACCTGGCTGAATAAACCCCTTCCTTCTTTAACTCGGTGTCTGAGCAGTTTTGTCTGTGGCTTATCCTGCTACACCCTCTCCAGAATCATGGGCCATAGTTCCAGGGGAGAACCCTACCAAACTAAAGCTAAGAAAAGTTTACCTATGTTCCATCTGTTCTGTTACTCCTTCTTCTTTTCCCCTTCTATTGCTAATCCTCTCGTTATTAATGTAACTAGGTTGGGCTCACCCCAAACTATTTCCTTTAGTGCTTGCCTCTTTATGCCCTGTGAAAATCTCCGGAGTCAAAAACAGCTCTCAGCCTCAGAGAAATATCTGTCACTTTTGGACAAGAGGCTCCCTCTAACACGACTCCTGTTCTTTAACAAATGTAAAAAAAACAGGCCTGCCACAGCTGAATGATGTTTTATAAACAACCGAATATCAGGGCTGGACCTCATCAACAAGTGGTTGTATGTCCTTAAAGCCATATATTTGCTTTGCTAAAGGAAACACTCCTTCCAATTGCCAGTTTAACCAATGTAATCTGGTGCAAATTTCTGTTCTCACCCCCACTTCTGTGGATCCTAACCCCACTTTGATTTGAGCTGCTTCTATGGCATAAGACCCAACTTGGCTGGCACAAATCTCATAGGGTCTTTCAAAATGCGTCTAATCATCCCTCACGCTCTTCGCTCCCTTTCCTCTCTTCTCCTAAGCTCTTTTCTAACCAGACTGTCATATCTTCTATGCCCAGTGATAAGACTAAAATAGATATTGTAAAAGTAACTAATTTAAGGCAAACTTTAACAATTAAAACAAGATACCAAGATACAAATGCCTGGTTAAAATGGATCAAATATTCTGTGCACACTTTAAGCAAAAGCAAATGTTGCATTTGTGCACATGGCCAGACAGAGGACCAAATTGTCCCTTTCCCACTCAGATGGTCTTCTAGTTGACCAGGCATAAACTGTATAGTAGCTCTTTTCCAAGACCCCACAGCCTAGGGTAATAAATCCTGCTGAGCTCTCTATTTGCTATTTCTTAAAGTCCAACATCATGTGGGTCAGGCCCCAAGAGCCATCCAGCCTCCATCTCCTAGTGTCAATTTTACCTTGTGTCTCTCACGACAAGGGGAAAACTTGGCATTTCTTGGAGACCTAATGGGATACAGTGAGCTTAAGCCTTTCCAAGATCTTACCAGTCAGTCTGCCCTTGTTCATCTTTGAGCAAATATATGGTGGTATTGTGGTGGACCCTTACTGGAGACTCCACCAAGTAACTGGAACGGCACTTGCACTGTTGTCCAGTTGGCTATCCCTTTCACTCTGGCATTACATCAACTAGAAAAAGAAAAACCACAACACCGTAAAATAAGAGAAGCCCCTTATGGGGGTCTTTTGACTTTCAAGTTTATTTAGACACAACTGGAGTCCCACGGGTGGTACCTGATGAATTCAAAGCCCAAGATCAAATAGCTGCAGGATTTAAATCAGTATTTCCACGGTAACTATTAATAAAAATGTAGATTAGATAGATAAATCACATCGATTATAACCAATATTGGTTTATTAATTACACCAGAAATGCTGTCAAAGAAATAGCCGACCAATTAAGGCCTACTAGCCAGATAACTTAGAAAAACAAAATGGCCCTGGACATAATATTAGCTGAAAAATGTGGAGTTTGTGTTATGATTAAAACTCAATGTTGTACCTTCATCCCAAACAATACTGCCCCCAATAGGAACATAAGAAGGGCCTTACACGAACTTACCACTTTGTCCAATGAATTAGCTAAAAATTCTGGGGTCAATAACACGTTTTCAGAATGGCTAGAGAGGTGGTTCAGTAAATGAAAAAAAATCATAGCCTCAATTCTTACTTCTCTTATAGTTGTAATAGGTGTACTAATTCTTGTTGGGTGTTGTGTCATACCATGCATCCGTGGGCTAGTACAAAGACTTATAAAAACAACACTTATGAAAACCTCCCTTAGTTCTCCTCCATCTTATTCAGATAAACTTTTCCTTTTAAAAGATCAAGTCAAACAACAAAGCAAAGGTATGTTTAAAAAGTTTTAAAAAGCGTGTGGTCGCGGTGGCTCACGCCTGTAATCCCAGCACTTTGAGACGCTGATGCGGGCGGATCACCCGAGGTCAGAAGTTAGAGACCAGCCTGAGAAATATGAAGAAGCCCCATCTATACTAAAGATACAAAATTAGCTGGTCGTGGTGGCACATGCCTGTACTCCCAGCTACTCGGGAGGCTGAGGCAGGAGAATTGCTTGAACCTGGGAGGCGAATGTTGTAGTGAGCCAAAATTGTGCCATTGCACTCCAGCCTAGGCAACAAGAGCAAAACTCCATCTCAAAAAAAAAGTTTTTTTAAATTATAAAAATTAAAGGGGGAAATTGTAAAATACAATAAAATTCCTCTTCAAAGGTTTAGTCTTAACTTTCTTGTTCTTTGTTCTCAAATTCAACTTTCTTGTTCTCCATGCCTCCTTGCCCCTAGTTACTGTAACAACCTTCCTTCCCAACAGCTCTAATCAATAACTCACATCTGTTCCCTTGATTACTCACTCTGCACCCTTTCCACCCTTCAAAACCACACGTCCCTGATACCAAAGCCGGGCAGAGACACAACCAAAAAAGAGAATTTTAGACCAATATCCTTGATGAACATTGATGCAAAAATCCTCAATAAAATACTGGCAAACAGAATCCAGCAGCACATCAAAAAGCTTATACACCATGATCAAGTGGGCTTCATCCCTGGGATGCAAGGCTGGTTCAATATACGCAAATCAATAAATGTAATCCAGCATATAAACAGAACCAAAGACAAAAACCACATGATTATCTCAATAGATGCAGAAAAGGCCTTTGACAAAATTCAACAGCCCTTCATGCTAAAAACTCTCAATAAATTAGGTATTGATGGGATGTATCTCAAAATAATAAGAGCTATCTATGACAAACCCACAGCCAATATCATACTGAATGGGCAAAAACTGGAAGCATTCCCTTTGAAAACTGGCACAAGACAGGGATGCCCTCTCTCACCACTCCTATTCAACATAGTGTTGGAAGTTCTGGCCAGGGCAATTAGGCAGGAGAAGGAAATAATGGGTATTCAATTAGGAAAAGAGGAAGTCAAATTGTCCCTGTTTGCAGATGACATGATGGTATATCTAGAAAACCCCATCGTCTCAGCCCAAAATCTCCTTAAGCTGATAAGCAACTTCAGCAAAGTCTCAGGATACAAAATCAATGTACAAAAATCACAAGCATTCTTATACACCAACAACAGGCAAACAGAGAGCCAAATCATGAGTGAACTCTCATTCACAATTGCTTCAAAGAGAATAAAATACCTAGGAATCCAACTTACAAGGGACGTAAAGGACCTCTTCAAGGAGACCAACAAACCACTGCTCAAGGAAATAAAAGAGGATACAAACACATGGAAGAACACTCCATGCTCATGGGTAGGAAGAATCAATATCATGAAAATGGCCATACTGCCCAAGGTAATTTACAGATACAATGCCATCCCCATCAAGCTACCAATGACTTTCTTCACGGAATTGGAAAAAACTACTTTAAAGTTCATATGGAACCAAAAAAGAGCCCGCATCACCAAGTCAATCCTAAGCCAAAAGAACAAAGCTGGAGGCATCACGCTACCTGACTTCAAACTATACTACAAGGCTACAGTAACAAAAACAGCATGGTACTGGTACCAAAACAGATATAGATCAATGGAACAGAACAGAGCCCTCAGAAGTAATGCCACATATCTACAACTGTCTGATCTTTGACAAATCTGAGAAAAACAAGCAATGGGGAAAGGATTCCCTACTTAATAAATGGTGTTGGGAAAACTGGCTAGCCATATGTAGAAAGCTGAAACTGGATCCCTTCCTTATACCTTATACAAAAATCAATTCAAGATGGATTAAAGACTTTAAACGTTAGACCTAAAACCATAAAAACCCTAGAAGAAAACCTAGGCATTACCATTCAGGACATAGGCATGGGCAAGGACTTCATGTCTAAAACACCAAAGCAATGGCAACAAAAGCCAAAATTGACAAATGGGACCTAATTAAACTAAAGAGCTTCTGCACAGCAAAAGAAACTACCATCAGAGTGAACAGGCAACCTACAGAATGGGAGAAAATTTTCGCAACCTACTCATCTGACAAAGGGCTAATATCCAGAATCTACAATGAACTCAAACAAATTTACAAGAAAAAAACAAACAACCCCTTCAAAAAGTGGGCAAAGGATATTAATAGACACTTCTCAAAAGAAGACATTTATGCAGCCAAAAAACACATGAAAAAATGCTCACCATCACTGGCCATCAGAGAAATGCAAATCAAAACCACAATGAGATACCATCTCACAGCATTTAGAATGGCAATCATTAAAAAATCAGGAAACAACAGGTGCTGGAGAGGATATGGAGAAATAGGAACACTTTTACACTGTTGGTGGGACCATAAACTAGTTCAACCATTGTGGAAGTCAGTGTGGCGATTCCTCAGGGATCTAGAACTAGAAATACCATTTGACCCAGCCATCCCATTACTGGGTATATACCCAAAGGACTGTAAATCATGCTGCTATAAAGACACATGCACACGTATGTTTATTGTGGCATTATTCACAATAGCAAAGACTTGGAACCAACCCAAATGTCCAACAATGATAGACTGGATTAAGAAAATGTGGCACATATACACCATGGAATACTATGCAGCCATAAAAAATGATGAGTTCATGTCCTTTGTAGGGACATGGATGAAACTGGAAATCATCATTCTCAGTAAACTATCACAAGAACAAAAAACCAAACACTGCATATTCTCACTCATAGGTGGGAAGTGAACAATGAGAACACATGGACACAGGAAGGGGAACATCACACTCTGGGGACTGTTGTGGGGTGGGGGGAGGGGGGAGGGATAGCATTGGGAGATATACCTAAAGTATAATAATAATAAATTTAAAAAAAAGATAAAAAAAAAAACCACACGTCCCACCACTGTGACTTATACATGCCCCTTCCCTTCCTTATTTGGAAAAATATTTACAAATAGCCAATCGGGTCAGTTTAGATTGTGGGGTCCGACCCTAGCCCATGGGGGAGTAACACAGAGGTAGAGACTTTACCTTAAAAATAAAAACCCCTTCCCTCCTTTGTTCAGGGTGCTCTTGCGATCGTGATTAATGCAAACAAAAACCTTCTGCAGAAGTAAATTGCCTTACTAAAAAAACTTTTGCCTGAGTACTGGTTTCACTGTGACACCGAACACTACTTCCAACAGTATTATGAATATTCTTCACTCAGCCCAGCATGTGATCACATCTTCTGTCACTCAGGTCCTGAGGGGATGGGGCCTTAAGAATTATCCAATCAGGGACGCTGGTCTGGAAACGTCCAATCAGGCACGCAGCCCGAGCGAACAGGGCGGCTTCTGGTTTGGCGGGTCCTTTGTCTCTCGGGGCAGCCGGAGCTCCAAGTCTCCTCTTTACTACTCTGTGTCCTGTGCTCCTACAGGCCCAGCCCCTGTGGCCCTGTGACCTGCAGGTATTGGGAGATCCACAGCTAAGACACCAGGACCCCTGGAAGCCTAGAAATGGTGAGAGTGCCTGTCCGACATCCCAAGCGAGGGGGAGGGGCTGGTTGGAACCGGTGGAAAGTGACGGTGGCGGGACTCAGGTATCCCCGTAGTCAGCTCCACAATCTGCGCCGGAGTTCTTGCCCAGCTCGGCCTCGGTTCCCTTCAGCCATAAGATGGCGGCTGCGCTAATAGCGCAGCCCCCAGGCGTCCTGTCTCTTCACTGCGCGGTGACTGTGCCCTGGCCTGGAGCCCTCGCTGAGCAGCTCTGCACCCTCAGCGCCGCTTCTCTCCCAGATTGTGCGGAGATCGCGGGAGAGTCGTCAGGGGAGAATCCTGACTCGGAGTGCGGGTTCGCGAATGCGAAGAGCTTTAGTGCGTTGGGTTCACAGTTTCTCTGTTCTCCTATTAAAAATTTATGGGGCTGGGCAAGGTGGCTCACTCCTGTAATCCCAGCACTTTGGGAGGCCGAGGCGGGCGGATCACTTGAGGAGTTGTTAGAACAACTAAGTTCCTCTTCAAAGACTCAACTTCCTGGTCATAAGTTGTAAAAATTGTAAGGCAACCCTACCCCTTCTTCTTCCCCATTCTCCTTTTCTCAAAACATCGCGCGTTTACCCTATTTGGAAAAAGTTTGTGTCTAGCCCAACCGGGATCAGCTTAGATTGTGCGGTGGGACCCCAGCCAGTATGGGAAGGACACAAAAACCGGAACTGCGTTAGGGTTAAATTCCCCTTCCTGGCCCAGGGCGGTGGCTGATGCCTGTAATCCCAGCACTTTGTGAGGCCGTGGCGGGTGGATCACAAGGTCAGGAGTTCTAGGCCAGCCTGGCCAACATGGTGGAACCTCGTCTCTACTAAAAATACAAACATTAGCCGGGGTTGGTGGCAGGCGCCTGTAATCCCAGCTACTTGGGAGGCTGAGGCACGAGAACTGCTTGAACCTGGGAGGCGAGGTGCAGTGAGCCGAGATCTTGCCATTGTACTCCAGCCTTGGTGACAGAGTGAGACTCCGTCTAAAAAAAAAAATAGACATCTTAAAATTTCCTTCCCTTGTGTAAACACTGTGTTTGAGTAATTTCACGGATTTTTCAAACACTGAGTTTCAAAAACCAAGTGAATAACTCTGACATGACAAAGCTTGAACCTAGTGACTCCAAGCTAAGGCTAATATTAAGCCTAAAACAGAAGAGTTTTTTTTTTGTTTGTTTTTTGACAGAGTTTTGCGTTTTGCTGTTGTTGCCCAGGTGGAGTACAGTGGTGCAATCATGGCTCACTGAAATCTCCACCTCCTGGGTTCAAGCGATTCTCCTGCCTCAGCCTCTCAAGTAGCTGGGATTACAGGCATGCACCATCATGCCTGGCTAATTTTGTGTTTTTAGTAGAGACGGGTTTTCTCCATGTTGGTCAGGCTGGTCTCGAACTCCCGCCTCAGGTGATCTGCCTGCCTTAGCCTCCCAAAGTGCTGGGATTACAGGCATGAGCCACAGGGCCCAGCCAACAGGAGTTTATAAAGTCCTATTTAGCTTTTTCTGGGGAGCCTCCCCTGCAGATGTCCCAGCCTATTCACCGCAGCCATGGAAGGAGGTGTTATTCTGAGAGAAGGCACAGAGCCCCAGAAAGCTGGGGCCCCACAAGCAGATGCAGTTAAGGTTAAGATGAAGGGAAACTGGGAGGATCTTTTTTTTTTTTTTTGAGACAGAGTCTCGCTCTGTCGCTGGCTGGAGTGCAGTGGCGCAATCTCGACTCACTGCAAGCTCCGCCTCCCGGGTTCATGCCATTCTCCTGCCTCAGCCTCCTGAGTAGCTGGGACTACAGGCACCCACCACCATGCCCAGCTAATTTAAAAAATTTTTTTTTAGCAGAGACGGGGTTTCACCGTGTGAGCCGGGATGGTCTCGATCTCATGTCCTCATGATCCACCCGCCTCGGCCTCCCAAAGTGCTGGAATTACAGGCGTGAGCCACCGCGCCCGGCCTTTGGGAGGATCTTACTGATGATGAAGTTGTTATTGTTTTGAGGAATATTTTAGACTTTGTAAAATAAAAACGTTAATTTATGTAAAAAATGAATTTCAAAAAAGTATTACAACAGGAGGAAGTACCAACTAACTCTAAGATATTTATGGCTTGCAAAAATGTAGGCAGAAAAGGGTTTTTCTCCCTAGGGAGGAGCAAACAAGATTAGAAAGGAGGTGGGAGGGGAATAGCAAATGGAGGTTGAAAAAGTCAGATTTTACATCAGAGAATGTCTTACCCTGAAATCACCATGTTCTTAGGGATGTAAAGTGGGGCGGTATGTTGACTCAGAGTGAGGGTAGCTCAAAGTTCAGGAGCCTGAGGGAGGGAGATAAACCTAAGTAAAGTTTGATTAGGAAATATTTTATTTTAGGCCTGGCCTGGTGGCTTATGCCTGTAATCCCAGCACTTTGGGAGGCCAAGGCGGGCAGGTCACGAGGTCGGGAGATCGAGACCATCCTGGCCAACGTGGTGAAACTCCATCGTTACTAAAAATACAAAAATTAACTCGGCGTGTTGGCGCGCACCTGTATTCCCAGCTACTCAGGAGGCTGAGGCAGGAGAATCGCTAGAACCCGAGAAGCAGAGGTTGCAGTGAGCCAGATCAAGCCATAGCACTCCAGCCTGGTAACAGAGCGAGACTCTGAAAACAAACAAAAAAACAAAATATATTTCAGGCCAGTCGCGGTGGCTCACGCCTGTAATCCGAGCACTTTGGGAGGCAGAGGCAGGCGGATCACCTGAGGTTAGGAGTTCAAGACCAGCCTGGCCAACATGGTGGAACCCTGTGTCTACTACAAATACAAAAACTAGGTGGGCGCTTGTAATCCTAGAAACTTGGGAGGCTGAGGCAAGAGAATTGCTTGAACCCTGCAGGCAGAGGTTGCAGTGAACCGAGACTGTGCCGCTGCACTCCAGCCTGGGCAACAGAGCGAGATTCTGGCTGGGGAAAAAAAAAAAGGAAATATTTTATTTTGACCACTGAAGACAAATTCAGCTGAATTTTTTTTTTTAATGAGAAATAGGAGAAAATGTGCAGAGTGTGTGTCTGGCTGTGTGATAGGTAAGAAAAGAGAGCACTAAGTCATAAGGGAAAGAGGGTTTTTCTATAAACTCTTTCTGGAGCACACAAAGGATGGAGAATTGTATTAATCACAGATATTTTCCAGGATTTTCTATGTGTTTCATCTTTCCCCATCTCTTTTCTTTGTTCTATGCATTTCTTCCTTTTGGCTTTTCCTGGGCTGCATCTTAAATATGAAACTGGTAAACATAACTACAGTGTTTTGCTGAGTTCTGTGAGTAGCTCTACGAAATTGTTGAGTTTCATGGAGGTGATAGGAGTCCCCAGTTTTTAAACAGTAGCTCAGAAGCATAGATGGGCCCATGGGGTTTGTGGCTGGCATCTGCAGTGAGGACAATGTTGTGGTACTGAGCCCTGAATCAGGGTCTGTGCTGACTGTGTGTGGTGTCAGAATTCAAACGTTAGACAATGAGTTGGTGTTGGAGAATTGTTTGATGTTCAGCAAACTACAGATTTGGTGCCAGAAAAAAGATATCACGGAGGCCTGGCCTGGAATAAAACTCTGGGTGTCTGGGAATGGGAGGCTCTGCTCTCCTCTACACAGGCTGTCACGCTGCCCACTGTCCTGCAATTCCAGGTCTTCTCCCAGGGTGAGAGATGACTGAAAACTTAGAGAAAAGGAGCTCTGATGACAGACTCCCTTTTCTCACGGCTGCCACCACAGGATTCCCACCCACTCACAAACACACACACTAGACATTGACGTGTCCACACTTCTCCCAGAACTATGCACTACCCTCAGGAACCTCACCGTGGCATTTTTGATCTGTGTTTTTTTCAAAGAACCCACAAGTGTCTTCGAACCCCTGGCATATCTCAACCCCAGACACTGAATCTGCAGCAGCAACCTGTTTTCTCCACCAACCTAGGGTCTAGACCACCTGTTCATAATCTCACCTGCCTGCATTCACACAGAAATAAATCAGAGTACAGCCCCACCTGGGCCACTATCTGTAGCAAAAATCAGTCCTTTCACCTACATGGTGCTCTCTCTCACTCAGGGATTTTTTTTTTTCCTTTAGCTTTTATTTTTGGTTTGGGGTACCCATGTGGGTTTTATACAGCTGAAATTATGTTATGGGGATTTGGTGTGCAGATTATTTTTTCACTGAGGTACTAAACATAGCACCAAACAGGTATATTTTCTGATCCTCTTAGTCCTCCCACCCTCCACCCTCAACTAGGCCTCAGTGTCTGTTGTTTTTCTCTTTGTGTTTATGTTCTTATTATTTAGCTCTCCCTTGTAAATAACAACATGCATTTGGTTTTCTATTTCTGCATTAGTTTTCTAAGAATAATGGTCTCCAGCTTCATCAATGTTATTGCAAAGAACATGATTTTTTTTTTTAAATGGCCACAGAGTATTCCATGATGTTTATGTACCATATTTTGTTTTTACTAAATCTTTTATTTTTGGAGACAGGGTCTCACTTATGGCCCAGGCTAGAGTGCCATGGCATGATATTGGCTTACTTTAGCCTCAGCCTCCCAGGCTCAAGGAATTCTCTCCTACCTCATCCTCCCAAGTAGCTGAAACTACACATATGCGTTACCACACCTGGCCAATTTTTTTTTTTTTTTCCGTGGAGACAGAATTTTGCCATGTTGCCTAGGCTGGTCTCAAACTTCTGAGCTCAGGTAATCCACCAGCCTCAGCTTCCCAAAGTGCTGGGATTACAGGCATGAGCCACTGCATCTGACCATACCGTATTTTCTTTATTCAGTCTACCACTTATAGGCATTTATGGCCTGTCCATGTCTTTGCTATTGTGAATAGTGCTGCAATGAACATGCATGTGGATGTGTCTTTATAATATAATTTATATTTCTTTGGCCTGACAGGGTATATACCCAATTATAAGGTTTCTGGTCAAATGATAATTCTGTTACTAGTTCTGTGAGGAATCACCACACTGCTTTTTACAGTTGTTGAACTAATTTACCCTCCCACCAGCAGAGTATAAGCATGTCCTTTCTCCTTTCTCTGCAACCTTGCCAGTATCTGTTACTTTTTGACTTTTTAAAAATAGCCATTCTGACTGGTGTGAGGTGGTATCTCATTGTGGTTTTTTTAAAATTTCTCTAATGATTGGTGATGAACTTTTTTTCATATGCTTGTTAGTCACATGTATGCCTGCTTTTGAAAAGCATCTGTTCATGTTTTTTTTTGCCTACTTTTTAATGAGGTTGTTTGGTTTTTCTTGTAAAATTGTTTAAGTTCTTAATAAATTCTGGATATTAGACCTTTATCAGAGGCAAAGTTTGCAAATATTTTCTTTTATTTGGTAGGTTGTCTGTTTACTCAGTTTCCTTTGCTGTGAAAACCTCTTTAGTTTAAATAGGTCCCATTTGTCAATGCTTGCTTTTGTTATAGTTGCTTTTCATAGCTTCATCATGAAGTCTTTGCCAGTTTCTGTGTCTAGAATGGTATTTCCTAGTTATCTTTCAGGGTTTCTTATAATTTTAAGTTTTTCATTTAAGTGTTTAATTTGTCTTGAGTTAATTTTTATATATGATGTAATGAAGGAGTCCAGTTTCAGTCTTCTACATAGTGCTAGGTAGTTATTTGAGCACCATTTATGAAATAAGTAATTCTTCCCACATTTCTCTTGTCAGCTTTGGCAAAAATCTGATGGTTGTAGGAGGGTGTCATTATTTCTGGGCTCTCTATTCTGTTGGTCTTGTGCACTCATGGATTTTTTTATAACATTTTTTTCTCTTCTGCTTTTTCCCCCATAAAGATTCTTTCAAGTGCATCTAGTGTGCAAAATTCAGGTGTCCAAGAGTTCAAAAATTCTTTAAAAAGTTCCAAAAAAATATTTTGCTATTCTCTCTTCTCCTTAGGGATTTACATTATATGTAGATGTTTTTTCTGCTTTTTAAAACATATATGTAAATCATATTCACAGCTAAAGGAACTTTTTGTAATTTTTTTCTCACCCCAGATTGTCTTTCTCTAGTACTTCAGATTTATTGCTTTGTTTTGGCTTCTGAAAAGTTTATTTTTTTCCATTTTTAGTCCTTCAAAGTAGACACAGATTTGTTTAGATAAAAGCTCATTTTAAGAGCACACAGAAGCCTAGCACAAAAATAGGATTAAATATAGCAATACCGAATGATAAAGACTAAAAGATACTAAGTTCCATTGACAGAAACCTGATTATTCAAGTTAATTATCAAATATTTGCAGGCTGAAGTGCTTATACTGCAAAAGCAAAAACAGTTCAGTGTGTAAACTGAACAGTGGAGTCTCTAGTTGTACCTTGCTTTCTATTTACTACTTCAGAACAATTAGCATAATTATGTGTAGTATTTGCATATTTGCAGACAACCTGCATTCATATAAATTTAACAGCATTTTCTTTCTTTCTTTTTTTTTTTTTGAGACAGAGTCTCACTCTGTTGCCCAGGCTGCAGTGCAGTGGCATGATCTCAGCTCACTGCAACTGCTGTCTCCTGGGTTCGAGTGAGTCTCCTGCCTCAGCCTCCCAAGTAACTGGGATTACAGGCATGCATCACAACACCTGGCTAAGCTTTTGTATTTTTAGCAGAGATGGAGTCTTACCATGTCCGCCAGCTTGATCTTGAACTCCTGATCTCAGGTGATTCACCCACCACAGCCTCCCAAAGTGCTGGAATTACAGGTGTGAGCCATAAACAGTATATTCTACAATAGTATGAATATAAAGCCGCAATACTTACTTTGAATGAATCGCTTAAATGGTTGTTTTAATATTGTTATTTATACTTTTGAAATATAAAGTGTTTTAACTGAAGTATAGTTGCAATTTTTTAAAATGCTACATACATTACTACTAGTACATTAAAATATTCATACTTATTTATATCTAATATCCAAAGAAAATTTACTACCGAAGTGTTACAGTAGATGTTAGTCTGACATGTTTATTACTTGATTCAATAGGGATCATTATGGGTAAACACAATTTTAGTATCTTTTATTTCACTAAATTGGAACGCTGCTATTACAGGACAAATAAAGACAGGTGATGTGGCCACCAAAAACCATAATAGCTCTTCAGTTAACTATATTACAAGCTCTAATATGTTCCACTGTATGAACACAGTCAGATTGTATTTCTTCATGAAAAAGTGTTGTTGGAAGTTGACGGATGATTTCCATATAGAACCCCCTATTCAATGGCTAGAAAATGAGACTGCAGCAGAGATGGAAAAGAAACTTTATAAAATTTTTCTGAAAATCTGCCCTCTTTCTTCATAATGCTCATGTTTCTCATACTGAGAGTAGCTGTGCACTTTGGGTGTTTAGAAATAAATTGCTTTTAGGGGCGTATTTTCTGGCTGATGATCAATCTTATATCTAACCTGAGCTTTTTCTTAAGATCTTTTTAACTTTTTTCTTTCAAAATAATCTTGCTGGCCGGGCGCGGTGGCTCATGCCTCTAATCTCAGCACTTTGGGAGGCCAAGGTGGGCGGATCACCTGAGGCCAGGAGTTCGAGACCAGCCTGACCAACATGGAGAAACCCCTTCCTTACTAAAAATACAAAAATTAGCCAGGCATGGTGGCACATGCCTGTAATCCCAGCTACTCCAGAGGCTGAGGCAGGAGGATGGCTTGAACCCGGGAGGCAGAGGTTGCTGTGAGCCAAGATCGCACCATTGCACTCTGGCCTGGGCAACAAGAGTGAAACTCTGTCTCATAAAAAAAAAAATCTTGCTCAGATGGAGATTTGGTTTTCTCTCTAATGCTTTGGGCGTCTGTTTCAAAAATCCTATTAGTATCCCGTGGTGTCTGAATAAGGTGGGCTGTCACAGTGAGAACTTTTGAAGGTATGTCTATCTGGACTCATGCTGAAAATTCGGAAGTATTTTTTCCATGTCACCATTATAAGTAGAAACTGAGGCTGAAACACTGCTGTCATTCCAATTATTGTGAAGGTGAAATTCTATCCATGATGCCTGCAGGCTCTCCTCCTGCAGCTCAGACGTCACTCTCTGATGTGACACTAGAGTGCTGCTGTGGCAAATGGGGTTCACATAAAATGTGAGCTGTGCTGTGGGCTGTGCCTCAGTGGCAAATGGTAGCAGTAAAGAGAGGACACTAGCAACTAGGAGAAAGTAAACAGGAGTGCTGTAGCCCAGTGCCAGGAAGTACAGAGCCACTGCTCTAAAATGTAAATAGCCAAAAAGATAGAACACTATTCAGCCATTTTTGTAGCAGAGTGAAAGCCTAGCTTTAGCAGACACCTGGCTTCAAGCTGCTAAACCAACTCCCATTATCACGATGTGAAAAGGTTATTTGTCATTGAATATAAGCAATTAGTATACACAGATGGCCACTTCAATATCCAGGTGAATTTCGGATGAACTATGTATGACATGGTGCTGAAAATTCTTCTACTTGTGGACTAATTATGATGACCATCTTTCTGACTTTGCAGTCTCTTAAGCAGATTGATGATGATGTATATCACATTCAAGTTTAATTGTGTAATAAGACCATTTTCTTTCTGTTCTATTATTGTGGAGTTTCTCTGAAAATAGAGAAAATTTTTCTTTTAATTATTGTTTCCACAGAGTGTCTAGAATTACCAGACATGATATAAACACATAAGGTGCCAACCAGAATTTACTGTAGAGGGGACTTTCCCTCTCAGACTTTGAGTCAGCTCACACTTGTGCAAAAAAAATGCATGCTGTCCCTTAAATATGCACGTGGAATTTTGTCTCTGCCTATTTGGTATTGATAGTTCCTCCACTGTCACTTCTAGAGAGGCTAGACCCAATTTCTACAAACTTCACAGGGTAGCAATTAATCATTTAACCTTTTTCAGTGACTCTTGTATCTTCAGATTTGAAACTGACTTAGAAACTATGGAGCCCAGAAACCCAATCAGAGTAACGTGTGCACTGAGTAGACATAGAGACATGAGAATCTCCACTTTCCCCTTTCTCCTTGCTAAGTGCTCACAAATGTACAGGTAAACACCTGTGGCTATGCCAGTCATTCAGGCCCTAAACTTGAAGCTCCAAATTTTGAATCCAGGTCTTGAGATTTGGGGAAAAAAAACTTATCTAAGAAATGTGAGTCCCTTTGGTTATCAAACTCAGAGAGACATTAAAATGAAAGTACTGTTAGGTCTTTCTCCCCCCTTTGAACTATGTATTCATCTCTTGAAACTGTTCACTATTGCCACAAGTAATTATAAATTAAACTAATAATGCCACATTAGACACTATATCCCATACCCTATATGTAATCAATATCCTATATGTACCCTATATGTAATCAATAATCGATGTTATTTCTGTAAATAAATAAAAATTTCTGACAATCAACTTTGTATCAGCCCACTCTCTGTCCCTGTCTTGTTGTCTTCACAAATCGTCTTATAACTGCTGGTAATCAAAACGTAGATTCCAGGTAACTTGAATCTTTGCTCCCAGGTTATAATCCTTAAGCTTGACCCAAATAAACTGTCTACTTATATTAATGTTCTATCAGCTTTTTTTTTTCATGTAGACTTATCATTTAGAATGTGCTAGAGCAGCTTCTATGAGGGGATCTCTCCTTTGATTGTAATCCACTTGCTGTAACACCAAAGGATGCAGAGCCAGGTGGATCCTACCTGGAATCTGCAGATAAGATCTGGCCTCTGCCTGGGATTTACAAGAAAGGACCGGAACTTGGATTGAGATTGTACAGAAAATGAACAAAAGTCATTTTCTGCATTGTGAATGTAAACATAGACATCTTACAGCCCCCATTTGGGAGTGTGGCTCTTTGAGATTTTCACATCTTGTTCATTGACCTGCTACAGTTATGTGAGGGGCTCCAGGAGAAATAGACTCAGATGGCAGAATCTGTAAGTGTAAATAAGCATCTTAGGAGTGAGAGATCGAGGCCACAAAGTATCCAGAGCCATGACCACAATTATATTTAGCTGTAAAATGTAATACTAGAGTAGAGTATTTTTGATCTTTCTCTTACCCAAGAGCTAGCAAATCAGAATCGGTGATCCAGGTTCTGGAGCTCCACCAGGGCAGTTCCATTTTCTATTTAGAGTTAGCCTGAGTCTCTCCAGCCTGGCTTATCATTGGGCCATGAGGCCTGGGTCACTGGGAATCTCTTACAATCACCCAGGTGTCTTTGAGGCATTTGAGGATGTCCAGAGCAGAATTTTGTCAGGCTGACAAGAGCGGTTAATTCTGCTTCTGTCTCAGTGTAAGAGAAATGAGTCATCCTGTGTTTGTTCATCCCCTCATACAAGAGATATCTTTGGTTGGTACCCAGATAAGAGCTTCTCCAGTTTCCTGGTACTTGGATAATAAGGAGAAGATCTGGAGACCCAGATAGATAAACTAGCTCCTTCCACTTCATATGGGCATTAAAAAAATACTGAAGCAGTCATAGTTCCTACAATCCAGAAACTTTTAGTCTAGACTAACAACTGGATAAATAATTGAAGTGTGCATCATATGGTTGGTATAATAAATAGATGTGTTGAAAATCTTGGGCTTTAGACCACTTTCTTTATGTTGTTGTGACTTCTGATGTCTACACCTGAAGGGAGATTTATGAACAAAATAATTATTATAAATTCTTTTTTTTTTTGAGATGGTGTTTCACTCTGTCACCTGGTCTGGCATGCAGTGGCATGATCTCGGCTCACTGCAAACTCTGCCGCCCAGGTTCAAGTGACTTTCCCTTCTCAGCCTCCCGAGTAGCTGGGATTACAGGTGCCTGCCACTGCACCCAGCTAATTTCTGTATTTTTACTAGAGGTGGGATTTCATCATCTGGATCAGGCTGGTCTTTAACTGCTGACCTCGTTCTGCACCCGCCTCGGTCTCCCAAAATCTTGAGATTACAAGCATGACCCACTGCGCTTGGCCGTATATTTTCTATTTCTTTTACCTTGCTAACTGTAGATATTTATTTGCTAATAAAATTACCCTAGAAAACCTTAAGGGACTTGTTTAAATTGCATGCTAGAATATACTATAAATTTGTCAGGGCAGTGACTAGAAAAGATAAAAACTACAGAAACTCTGGGATTTAAGTTTCTTTTAGGTAAGCTTAGAAACAAAACAAAACTGGAAGTACCCTAGCTGCATAGAGAACAGAATGCTACATAGGGTTCTCACCCTGCCCCAGACGTGTTCAGATTCATCCTTTTTGGAGGCCTTAGTTAGGTCTGAACCTACCCTGGAGTATTGCCTCACAGAACTCATTAGAGGAGATCAGAGTTTTGGCTGCTGAATCCTGCTGCCTTTCTAGAATTGGTTCTCACAATTTCCTGAAATTCAAAAGCAGATAAATTGGAAAAATAAAGTATGTATTGTAAGGTCTTTGTTTTTAAATTTTTTATTAAAACCAGTGCTTGCAGAGACATTGTATTTAGCAACTTGTTTTCTATTCCTGCAGATCCAGTAGTTGCTCCACAAGTCAAAAAAAGTAAATATAAACAGAATGAAATTTTCTCTAGATTACATTAAACTCTTCTTTTCTGTATCTCTTTCATCTGTCTATATTTAGCTTTTATTCTATACAATTTTTTAAAAAATTTGATGACAGAGAAACAGAAGAAAAAATAAAAATGAGCCCTTTATCTAAATCCTGAAAATTAAGAAACACTTAGTACCAGCTCCCAGGGTGTTAAGAGAATTAAATCATATAATGTGTTATGCCCAGCACAGTGCTCTGTATCATACTCTAGCACATACTGCCTGCTTAATAAATATTGCATTAGTACCTGTGTACATGTTCTTTTTAAAATACAGACTTATTCAGATATTGCTGTCTTCTGTTTCCTCTGTAAATTTTAAAGAGCCAGCAAAAAATATAAAACTTTTAAATGGAATGGGCTGTCCTTATTTTTACTAGAAGTATTTGGTTATGGCAAAAGTGCTAAGTATAAGGGACCCTGTGCTGTTCCTGCTTTCTCTAACTAATGCTAATAATGAGCCGGGGGGAGCAACATCAGCATTGACAGGGGACTTGTTTAAAACACTCATTCATAAACCCTTTACAAACATGCAGAATCACATTACAGAATGTGCGGCCACAATTATCAAGTGATTTATAAGCTTGTTAAAGCTTGAGAGGCAATGCTTAGCTTAGTGGTTATCAGCCCAGGCTTCTCATTAGGATCACATGACCAATTTGCTGAAATCTCTTTTGCCCTCCCCACAGCTTCTGTTTATTATTGTGGGTGGAAGCATCCATGTTGTTTTAATGAAGTGCCTCACGTAACTCTAAGGTGATTCCAGAATCAAGTATAAGGGCTTTAAAATATATTCATGAGAGTTAAGTTCCACCTATGCACTAGAGGGTGGTCATGGGGCCTATTCTATTTGGGTTTGGTAGGGATGGGTAAGTGTGGTGCATATTTCCATTACTGTAGCAAAAATTGCTGGTGTCTATGGCAGGGGAAGGCACCTGAGGACAGGAAAGGAGAAACTTACATTTTTATCTTCATGGAGCAGTTCATTGTTCCCGAATCTCTTCTGTTTTAAAGGACAGAAATGGGTGGCTTTTTCTGTCTTTTTCTGTCTTTTTCTGCCAGATGATGTCATGCTAGCAGGTAAACATGTGGTACACCTTTAAAGGCATATTCTCCAGATGCAGGTGTAATTTGTACAGACAATCTCATCTGAGAAGAAACTCCAGGGAAGGAGGAGAAAGAAAAAAATGGCTTTTCTTCAGGTAAACATGTGTCAGATGAAGAGCTGTGTCCATTCTGCCTCCTGGACTGCCATGCGTTTAGTACTCACAAACCTTTACTTCTCTACTTTTGTTTTCCCTCCCTGAGTTTGATTTAACTACTTCTTAAAATTCCTATGATAGTCAAGGGTCTTTGAAAAATATTTCTTTTTTATATCCCACAGACTTCTCTACATTCTGTATGTCATAGCTTCTTATATGCCATGCAGAATTATCAGCAGGAATTTATGATCCACAATATTAAAAATATTCCCTTTGTGGCTGTTGAACATGGAAAGATGTGGATACTCAAGATTTCTATTGGGGAAAACTGTGGTCCTTAATAAAGATGGTAAAGTAAAAGCCTCCACTCATGTGTTCCATTAGCTGTATGCAGAACAGAATTCAGAAAATGCTTATTTAAACAGGATAGAATTTATTACCCAGAAAGTTCTGAAAAAAATTATTAGGAGATACCTGCTCTCTAGGGTGCTAAATGAAGCCTATTTAAAATTACTACTAAAAATTACAGAACATAGGAGTTAACTGTATTTTGGAGTTTGCATAAAACTGATGTTTCTTTATGGTTAAATTCAGATTATAATTTATGTTATTTGGGAGGAATATTTCAACAGTGATAACTGTGTTCTTCTGTGTGCATTAACACATCAGAAAAATTTGTCCTAGTGCAGTTAATGGTTAATGATTCACTTGGTGAAGTAGCTCTCTGACAGATTTTTTCACTATAGTTAATTATTTTTCTCTTCATTATAAGCATCCTTATGCAGCAGATTTGCATAAACCATCATGTTTAATGTGGCAGTTGTCCTTTTTTCTTTTTTTTCTACATAGTTTTCTATGGAAAATGAAGGCTGTTATCTTTGTTTACAGGCCACAAAAACTTGGAAAAACACAGGCTCTTCCACTTACTGGATGTTTGACAAAATATCCTTCTCGGGCCAAAAACCTTGACATTTTTGGTGAGCTTGTTAGAAATTCAAAAAATCAGACTTCATTCCAGATCTTCTGGGAGAAAAACCCCGCATAACAAGGTCTTCAGCTTATTGTACATATTAAAATTTGAGAGGTGACTTCTAACTCAACATGTCTTTTCCATATGAAAAATATTCACATCTCATTCTGTATGATGTAAATATAGCACTCAAAAATGTACATGTTCATGTTCATGCCCTTAATTTTATACTTCATTATCTAGAAAACTATCATATATGAACTGATGTTGTGGATCTAATGCTGCCCTTTTTTTCTCAGAGAATACTTTAGAGAATATTTCTGTGTTGAAGATTATTTTATTGGGTAATTTTAGTCAGTCCTATAAGTCAGAACCACTTCTCTTTACTCTCTCATTTCACCTTAAGTAAAATTAAAAGTTCCACCCATGGCCACTTGGTAAAAATGTGTGTGTGTGTGTTTTTCAGGGACCATTGCAATTTAGAGATGTGGCCATAGAATTCTCTCTGGAGGAGTGGCATTGCCTGGACACTGCACAGCGGAATCTATATAGGAATGTGATGTTAGAGAACTACAGTAACCTGGTCTTCCTTGGTGAGGATAACTTTAATACATAATTCATAATATACCCTAAAGATTTTATTTCTCTTTTTTGTAGAATGTTTTTTAGTAATTTATTCTTTGCATAAAGGAGTTTCAGATCCATTTTTTCCAGAAAATCTTCAGAATTTGTTCATTTAGAAAAGAATTTCTTCAGTGCCTCTCACCCGTAATCCCAGCACATTGGGAAGCTAAGGTGGGGGGATTGCCTGAGGCCAGGAGTTCGAGACCAGCCTGGCCAACATGGTCAAACCCCATCTCTACTAAAAATACAAAAAATTAGCCAGGCGTTGTGGCACGCGGCTGTAATCCCAGCTACTCGGGAGGGTGAGGCAGGAGAATTGCTTGAACCCAGGACACGGAGGTTGCAGTGAGCCAAGATCGCACCATTGCACTCCAGCCTGGATGACAGAGCAAGATTAGTTCTCGAGAAAAAAACAAAAATTTCTTCAAGATGTTTCATCTTAATCCAATCTTTCCACATTCCTGAGTTGAGCTGTATTCTTCACTCTAAATTAGTGGTAATTACAGAAATTTACTGACATAAAATATTGTAGCCCCCACCTGAAAATCTAAATGCCACCACCAATTTTTGATTCAGTGGTACCAGGTAGTAAAATTAAGAAACCTATAAATTGGAAGTATTTTCTTTTTCCTTTTTTTTTTTTTTTTTGAGACTGAGTCTTGCTCTGTCGCCCAGGCTGGAGTGCAGTGGCATGATCTTGGCTTACTGCAACTTCCGATTCCCGGGCCCAAGCAATTCTCCTGACTCAATCTCTCAATTAGCTGGGACTACAGGCATGTGTTACCATGCTCTGCTAATTTTTGTATTTTTAGTAGAGATGGGGTTTCACCATGTTGGCCAGGCTGGTCTCCAACTCCTGACTTCGTGATCTGCCCACCTTGGCCTCCCCCTGACCTCATGATCCACCTGCTTTGGCCTCCCAAATTGCTAGGATCACAGGCGTGAGCCACTGCACCTGGCAAATTGAAAGTATTATTTAAATATCTATAAATTTCTGTTATAAATTTGTATTTTGGTATTAATTTACTAGAATATTTTATCGCATTGTCTTTGCTGAGCACATTACTAGCTTGTAATTGGAGAATATGAGCAAGATTTATGTTATTTATTCTTAACAAAACAGGTATTGTTGTCTCTAAGCCAGACCTGATCACCCGTCTGGAACAAGGAAAAAAACCTTTGACTATGAAGAGACATGAGATGGTAGCCAACCCATCAGGTAGGTGTGAGTGAAAATGAATACAACAGACAACACAGGAAGAGGTCCCAAGGTCAAAGAGAAAGCCAGTCCTTAAAATGTGATTCGGGAAGCTGTGTTGCAAAGGAAATAGTTCCTGGGCAGCTGTTTTTTGTTTTTGTTTCTGTTTTTTAATTTTACTCTCACAAAGGGACATCTTCCGTCTTATGCTTTTAAATTCTCTAACGATTCTACTTTTGTTTTGGTGAGCTTCATTCAAGTTCACAGTGAGAGCCACAGTCCTCTTCATGCCATATAAGAGATTACACGATCTGGCTGCTTTTCCATTCTTTTGGGGACACAAAAATATCTGCATGATTTTGAAAAACTGAAACTACTTTTTAGTTCTATTTTTGCATTGGGTCCAAAATGTGTGAGAGTAGTTTCTGTTGTATTTTTTTGTTCATTTTTCTTTATAGTCCATTCTATTTTTATTACTACATAGTTTTTAAGTATAGTTTGCAATTGTACATATGATATGCTTCTGCTTTGTTCTTTTTCCTCAAGATTGCTTTGGCTATTCACACTTTTATTGTAGTTTCATGTAAATTTTAGAATTGTATTTTCCATTACTGTGAAAAAAATACCACTGCAATTTTGATAGGAAGTTTATTGAATCTGTAGTTTACTGTGGATAATATGACAGTTTAATAATACTTATTCTTTCAAGTTATAGACATAAAATATTTTAAAATTTATTCGGATCTTCTAATTTTTTTATTGTAAAGATTTTTTATCTCCTTAGTTAATTTTTTCCCCAGAAGTTTTTTTTAATGCTACATTAAATAAGATTTTTCTTCCTCTATTTTGTCAAATAGTTTCTTTTAAGTGCATGAAACCATTCATATACTTGTGTGTTAATTTTCTATTTTGGTAATTTACTATTTACTGAGTGTATTTATTAGTTTAGACAGCTTTTTAAATTTTTTTTATTTTTTGACAGTTTCGCTCTTGTTGCCCAGGTTGGAGTGCAGTGGCACGATCTCAGCTCACCACCACCATGCCTGGCTAATTTTGTATTTTTAGTAGAGATGGGGTTTCACCATGTTGGTCAGAGTGGTCTCAAACTCCCAACCTCAGGTGATCCACCTGCCTTGGTCTTTCAATGTGCTGGGATTACAGGCATGAGCCACCACGCCCAGCTAGACAGTTTTTAATATACTGTTTATGATTTTTAAAATATGAGATTGTATGATCTACAAAAAGCAACTTTTTGCTTATTTTTCTTCAATTTCAATGACTTTCTTTCCCTCCTTCCTTCCTTCCTTCCTTCTTTCTTTTTTTAAATTATACTTTAAGTTCTAGGGTAGATGTGCATAACGTGCAGGTTTGTTACACATGTATACATGTGCCATGTTGGTGTGCTGCACCCATTAACTCATCATTTACATTAGGTATATCTCTTAATGCTATCCCTCCCCTCTCCCCCCACCCCACAACAGGCCCCAGTGTGTGATGTTCTCCTTCCTGTGTCCAAGTGTTCTCATTGTTCAATTCCCACCTATGAGTGAGAACATGAGGTGTTTTGTTTTTTGTCCTTGTGATAGTTTGCTGAGAATGATGGTTTCCAGCTTCATCCATGTCCCTACAAAGGACATGAACTCATCCTTTTTTTATGGCTGCATAGTATTCCATGGTGTATTATGTGCCACATTTTCTTAATCCAGTCTATCATTGTTGGACATTTGGGTTGGTTCCAAGTCTTTGCTATTGTGAATAGTGCTGCAATAAACATACGTGTGCATGTGTCTTCATAGCAGCATGATTTATAATCCTTTGGGTATATACCCAGTAATGGGATGGCTGGGTCAAATGGTATTTCTAGTTCTAGATCCCTGAGGAATCGCCACACTGACTTCCACAATGGTTGAACTAGTTTACAGTCCCACCAACAATGTAAAAGTATTCCTATTTCTCCACATCCTCTCCAGCACCTGTTGTTTCCTGATTTTTAATGATCGCCATTCTAACTGGTGTGAGATGGTATCTCATTGTGGTTTTGATTGGCATTTCTCTGATGGCCAGTGATGATGAGCATTTTTTCATGTGTCTTTTGGCTGCATAAATGTCTTCTTTTGAGAAGTGTCTATTAATATCCTTCACCCACTTTTTGAAGGGGTTGTTTTTTTTTTTCTTGTAAATTTGTTTGAGTTCTTTGTAGATTCTGGATATTTGCCCTTTGTCAGATGAGTAGATTGCAAAAATTTTCTCCCATTCTTTAGGTTGCCTGTTCACTCTGATGGTAGGTTTTTTTTGCTGTGCAGAAGCTCTTTAGTTTAATTAGATCCCATTTGTCAATTTTGGCTTTTGTTGCCATTGCTTTTGGTGTTTTAGACATGAAGTCCTTGCCCATGCCTATGTCCTGAATGGTATTGCCTAGGTTTTCTTCTAGGGTTTTTATGGTTTTAGGTCTAACATTTAAGTCTTTAATCCATCTTGAATTAATTTTTGTATAAGGTGTAAGGAAGGGATCCAGTTCCAGCTTTCTACATATGGCTAGCCAGTTTTCCCAACACCATTTGTTAAATAGGGAATCCTTTCCCCATTTCTTGTTTTTGTCAGGTTTGTCAAAGATCAGATAGTTGTAGATGTGTGGCATTATTTCTGAGGGCTCTGTTCTGTTCCATTGATCTATATCTCTGTTTTGGTACCAGTACCATGCTGTTTTTGTTACTGTAGCCTTGTAGTATAGTTTGAAGTCAGGTAGTGTGATGCCTCCAGCTTTGTTCTTTTGGCTTAGGATTGACTTGGTGATGCGGGCTCTTTTTTGGTTCCATATGAACTTTAAAGTAGTTTTTTCCAATTCTGTGAAGAAAGTCATTGGTAGCTTGATGGGGATGGCATTGAATCTATAAATTACCTTGGGCAGTATGGCCATTTTCGCGATATTGATTCTTCCTATCCATGAGCACGGAATGTTCTTCCATGTGTTTGTATCCTCTTTTATTTCATTGAGCAGTGGTTTGTAGGTCTCCTTGAAGAGGTCCTTCACGTCCCTTGTAAGTTGGATTCCTAGGTATTTTATTCTCTTTGAAGCAATTGTGAATGGGAGTTCACTCATGATTTGGCTCTCTGTTTGCCTGTTGTTGGTGTATAAGAATGCTTGTGATTTTTGTACATTGATTTTGTATCCTGAGATTTTGCTGAAGTTGCTTATCAGCTTAAGGAGATTTTGGGCTGAGACGATGGGGTTTTCTAGATACACCATCATGTCATCTGCAAACAGGGACAATTTGACTTCCTGTTTTCCTAATTGAATACGCTTTATTTCCTTCTCCTGCCTGATTGCCCTGGCTGGAACTTCCAACACTGTGTTGAGTAGGATTGATGAGAGAGGGAATCCCTGTCTTATGCCAGTTTTCAAAGGGAATGCTTCCAGTTTTTGCCCATTCAGTATGATATTGGCTGTGGATTTGTCATAAATAGCTCTTATTATTTTGAGATACGTCCCATCAATACCTAGTTTATTGAGAGTTTTTAGCATGAAGGGCTGTTGAATTTTGTCAAAGGCCTTTTCTGCATCTATTGAGATAATCATGTGGTTTTTGTTGTTGGTTCTGTTTATATGCTGGATTATGTTTATTGATTTGTGTATGTTGAACCAGCCTTGCATCCCAGGGATGAAGCCCAGTTGATCATGGTGGATAAGCTTTTTGATGTGTGTTTGCTGGATTCGGTTTGCCAGTTTATTGAGGATTTTTGCATCAATGTTCATCAGGGTTATTGGTCTAAAATTCTCTTTTTTTGTTGTGTATCTGCCAGGCTTTGGTATCAGGATGATGCTGGCCTCATAAAATGAGTTAGGGAGGATTCCCTCTTTTTCTATTGACTGGAATAGTTTCAGAAGGAATGGTACCAGCTCCTCCTCATACCTCTGGTAGAATTCAGCTGTGAATCCGTCTGGTCCTGGACTTTTTTTGGTTGGCAAGCTATTAATTGTTGCCTCAATTTCAGAGCCTGTTATTGGTCTATTCAGATTCAACTTCTTCCTGGTTTAGTCTTGGGAGGGTGTATGCGTTGAGGAATTTATCCGTTTCTTATATATTTTCTAGTTTATTTGCGTAGAGGTGTTTATAGTATTCTCTGATGGTAGTTTGTATTTCTGTGGGATGGGTGGTGATATCCCCTTTATCATTTTTTATTGCGTCTATTTGATTCTTCTCTCTTTTCTTCTTTATTAGTCTTGCTAGCAGTCTATCAATTTTGTTGATCTTGTCAAAAAGCCAGCTCCTGGATTCATTGATTTTTTGAAGAGTTTTTTGTGTCTCTATCTCCTTCAGTTCTGCTCTGATCTTAGTTATTTCTTGCCTTCTGCTAGCTTTTGAATGTGTTTGCTCTTGCTTCTCTAGTTCTTTTAATTGTGATGTTGGGTGTCAATTTTAGGTCTTTTGTGCTTTCTCTTGTGGGCATTTAGTGCTGTAAATTTCCTTCTACACACTGCTTTAAATGTGTCCCAGAGATTCTGGTATGTTTTGTCTTTGTTCTCATTGTTCTCATGTTTATTTCTGCCTTCATTTTGTTATGTACCCAGTAGTCTTCAGGAGCAGGTTGTTCAGTTTCCATGTAGTGGAGTGGTTTTGAGTGAGTTTCTTAATCCTGAGTTCTAGTTTGATTGCACTGTGGTCTGAGAGGCAGTTTGTTATAAATTCTGTTCTTTTACATTTACTGAGGAGTGCTTTACTTCCAACCATGTGGTCAATTTTAGAATAAGTGCAGTGTGGTGCTGAGAAGAATGTATATTCTGTTGATTTGGGGTGGAGAGTTCTGTAGATGTCTATTAGGTCTGCTTGGTGCAGAGCTGAGTTCAATTCCTGGATATCCTTGTTAACTTTCTGTCTCATTGATCTGTCTAATGTTGATAATGGGGTGTTAAAGCCTCCCATTATTACTGTGTGGGAGTCTTAAGTCTCTTTGTAGGTCTCTAAGGACTTGCTTTATGAATCTGGGTGCTCCTGTATTGGGTGCATATATATTTAGGATAGCTAGCTCTTCTTGTGGAATTGATCCATTTGCCATTATGTAATGGCCTTCTTTGTCTCTTTTGATCTTTGTTGGTTTAAAATCTGTTTTATCAGAGACTGGGATTGCAACCCCTGCCTTTTTTTGTTTTCCATTTGGTTGGTAGATCTTCCTCCATCCCTTTATTTTGAGCCTATTTGTGTCTCTGCAGGTGAGATGGGTCTCCTGAATACAGTACACTGATGGGTCTTGACTCTTTATCCAATTTGCCAGTCTGTGTCTTTTAGTTGGAGCATTTAGCCCACTTACATTTAAGGTTAATATTATGTGTGAGTTTGATCCTGTCATTATGATGTTACCTGGTTATTTTGCTCATTAGTTGATGCAGTTTCTTCTTAGCCTCAATGGTCTTTACTGTTTGTTATGTTTTTGCAGTGGCTGGTACTGGTTGTTCCTTTCCATGTTTGGTGCTTCCTTCAGGAGCTCTTGTAGAGCAGGCCTGGTGGTGACTACATCTCTCAGCATTTGCTTGTCTGTAAAGGATTTTATTTCTCCTTCACTGATGAAGCTTAGGTTGGCTGGATATGAAATTCTGGGTTAAAAATTCTTTTCTTTAAGAATGTTGAATATTGGCCCCCACTCTCTTCTGGCTTGTAGAGTTTCTGCCGAGAGATCAGCTGTTAGTCTGACGGGCTTCCCTTTGTGGGTAACCTGACCTTTCTCTCTGGCTGCCCTTGACGTTTTTTCCTTCATTTCAACTTTGGTGAATCTGACAATTATGTGTCTTGGAGTTGCTCTTCTTGAGGACTATCTTTGTGGCATTCTCTGTATTTCCTGAATTTGAATGTTGGCCTGCCTTGCTAGATTGGGGAAGTTCTCCTGGATAATGTCCTGCAGAGTGTTTTCCAACTTGGTTCCATTCTCCCTGTCACTTTCAGGTACACTAATCAGATGTAGATTTGGTCTTTTCATATAGTCCCATATTTCTTGGAGGCTTTGTTCATTTCTTTTTATTCTTTTTTCTCTAAACTTCTCTTCTCACTTCATTTCATTCATTTGATCATCCATCACTGATACCCTTTCTTCCAGTTGATCGAATCAGTGACTGAAGCTTATGCATTCGTCACGTAGTTCTCGTGCCGTGGTTTTCAGCTCCATCAGGTCCTTTAAGGACTCCTCTGCATTGGTTCTTCTAGTTAGCCATTCGTCTAATCTTTTTTCAAGGTTTTTAACTTCTTTGCCATGGGTTCAAACTTCCTCCTTTAGCTTGGAGAAGTTTGATCATCTGAAGCCTTCTTCTCTTAACTCGTCAAAGTCATTCTCTATTCAGCTTTGTTCCGTTGCTGGTGAGGAGCTGTGTTCCTTTGGAGGAGGAGAGGCACTCTGATTTTTATAATTTTCAGTGTTTCTGCTGTTTTTTCCCCATCTTTGTGGTTTTATCTACCTTTGGTCTTTGATGATGGTGACGTACAGATGGGATTTTGGTGTGGATGTCTTTTCTGTTTGTTAGTTTTCCTTCTAACAGTCAGGACCCTCAGCTGCAGGTCCTTTGGAGTTTGCTGGAGGTCCACTCCAGACCCTGTTTGCCTGGGTATCAGCAGCGGAGGCTGCTGAACAGCAAATATTGGTGAACAGCAAATGTTGCTGCTCCAGAGATCATTCCTCTGGAAGTTTCATCTCAGAGGGGTACCTGGCTCTGTGAGGTGTCAGTCTGCTCCTACTTGGGGGTGCCTTCCAGTTAGGCTACTCAGGGGTCAGGGACCCATTTGAATAGGCAGTCTGTCCGTTCTCAGATCTCAAGCTCCATGCTGGGAGAAACACTACTGTCTTCCAAGCTGTCAGAGGTTTCTTCTGCATTTTGTTCGGCTCTGCCCTGCCCCCAGAGGTGGAGTCTACAGAGGCAGGCAGGCCTCCTTGAGCTGTGGTGGGCTCTATGCAGTTTGAGCTTCCTGGCTGCTTTGTTTACCTACTTAAGCCTCAGCAATGGCAGGTGCCCCTCCCCCAGCCTCGCTGTTGCCTTGCAGTTTGATCTCAGACTGCTGTGCTAGCAATGAGTGAGGCTCCATGGGCGTAGGACCCTTTGAGCCAGGTGCAGGATATAATCTCCTGTTGTGCCATTTGCTAAGACTGTCGAAAAGTGCAGTATTAGGGTGGGAGTGACCCAATTTTCCAGGTGCTGTCTGTCACCCCTTTCCTTGGCTAGGAAAGAGAATTCCCTGACCCCTTGCACTTCCCAGGTAAGGTGATGCCTTGCCCTGCTTCAGCTCACACTTGGTGTGCTGCACCCATGGTCCTGCACCCACTGTCCTGCACCCACTGTCTGACAATTCCCAGTGAGATGAACCTGGTACCTCAGTTGGAGATGCAGAAATCATCCATCTTCTGTGTCGCTCACACTGGGAGCTGTAGACTGCAGCTTTTCCTATTTGGCCATCTTGGAACTGCCCCCTTCCTTCCTTCCTTCCTTCCTTCCTTCCTTCTTTCCTTCTTTCCTTCCTTCTTCTTTCTTTTTTTTTGGTGGGGTTTCAGTCTTGTTGCCCAGGCTGGAGTGCAATGGCATGATTTTGGCTCACTGCAACCTTCGCTTCCTGGGTTCAAGTGATTGTCCTGCCTCAGCCTCCAGAGTAGCTTGGATTACAGGTGTTCGCCACAATGCCTGGCTAATTTTTTGTAATTTTTTAGTAGAGATGAGGTTTCACCATGTTGGTAAGGCTGGTCTGAAACTCCTGACCTCAGATGATCCGCCCATCTCTGCCTCCCAAAGTGCTGGGATTACAGCTGTGAGCCACCGCACCTGGCTGGATTTTTTTTATTTCTGTGAATAATTCTTTTGTCACATACTTCTAGTGCTACATTCAAATAGATATATTGCCAATGGGCACAATATAGTTTTGTGTTGGTGTCTGAATACGATGGAGCAAACACCTCTTCAAGTTTTCATAAACCGATTTTAGAACCATTTCCTCAGGTAACTTTGTGGGTTTCTTTTTTTCGTTCTTTTTTCTCTTTTTTTGAGGCGGGGTTTCATTCCTGTTGCCCAGGCTGAAGTGAAATGGTGCAATCTAGGCTCACTGCAACCTCCACCTCCTGGGTTCAAGAGATTCTCCTGCCTCAGCCTCCCAAGTAGCTGGAATTACAGGCATGTGTCACCACACCCGGGGGGTTTTGTATTTTTAGTAGAGAAGGGGTTTCTCCATATTGGTCAGGCTGGTCTCCCAACTCCTGACCTCAGGCGATCCACCTGCCTCAGCCTCCCAAAGTGCTGGAATTACAGGCAGGAGGCACCCCGCCTGGCCCAACTGTGTGGATTTCTACGTAGGCAGAACTGACCATAAACTGTGGTTCAGGTAACTGAAACTGAGTCATTGATTTGCTTCAGGGACCACAGTAAAAGCGAAGGTCTGTGGGCCTGCCTACATGGCTGTACATGGATGCCTTTATTCAGGTCTCTGGAATGACACAAACTCTCCCAGACTGTGGCTGGGATGAGTTTGGGATGGTTACAGAGTAAGTTCAGAATTCTCAGTGAGACCAAGTTGGCTGAGCCCTATCCTGGTCTATAGCCAAGAACAGGGGTCCTGTAGTTTCCCACCTGAATGAGGGCCTCCCTTCTGAATAGAACACTTCTCAATCTTCAGCTTCAACTGCATTTCACAACTCCCTCCCCGGATCTCAAATTTCTGTTAGAGGCACTTATTTTGGAGATGTCATCTTGCTACATAACCCAGGCTGGTCTCAAAATCCTGGCTGAAGCAGTTCTCCAACCTTAATGTACCATGGAGCTGTCATTACAGGTGTGAACCATAATGCCTGGTTTTCTCATAAAGGCATTTTTGTCAAGGATGGTTGAGATCTTTTTTGCTGTAAGGGGATATGAAAGTAGGGCACATTTAATCTTTTCATCTTACTGATGTCACTCTCCTTGTACATTTTTACTTCTATTTTCTACTTCAAATTTTTCTGTAATTTGAGATTCAGATATTTAGGACAATATGCTAGAATTTACATGGTATGCCTCAAGTAAATTAGATAATTAGTAGGCACTCCATATTTACCAAAATAGTTACTTGTAAATTTCAGTTTGCTGCAGGCAAAAAGGAATTAAAGGATTTTCATCTACTTACTTCAGCCTATATCTAAATAATAATATACTTTATTTTCTAATATTTGTTTTACATATCAGAGGGTCTAACCCTATTCTGCAAAACATATGTTTTCTTTATTTAAAAATGTAAGACTACACTTTGCTTCTAAAATTGGATTACAGCAGTTTCATTTTGTGTAAGAATAGCATATATTTAAAACAAAAGTAACTCTAGGTTCTTTTAAATGCTAATTTATTAAGTTTCTTATTAGAATCTTCTAATTATACGGCATATTCTCTGAAATTTTACTGCCATACAGTGCATACCAATGATTCAAAATACCTGCACTTAATGAGTACAAACTAAAAGCTAAATATTGCAGTTACCTAGAATTTTTTTTTTTTTTTTAGATGGAGTCAATCTCTGTCATCCAGGCTAGTGTGCAGTGGTGCAGTCTTGGCTCACTGCAAACTCCACCTCCAGGTTCAAGCCATTCTCATGCCTCAGTCTCCCAAGTAGATGGGATTACAGGCATGTGTCCCCACACCCAGCTAAATTTTGTATTATTAGTAGATACGGGGCTTCACTACATTGGCCAGGCAGGTCTTGAACTCCTGACCTCAGGTGATCCACTCGCCTTGGCCTCCCAAAGCACTGAGATAACAGACATGAGCCACTGCACCCAGCCTGACAATTTTTTTTTGTGATACATCAATGTTGCATACTAGATTTTATGAGTAAACATTTCTATTATTGTTTCAAAGTTCCATATTAGTGTGTTTTCTCAGTGTAGGGTTTTTTTTTTTCGAGACAGAGTCTCACTCTGTCGCACAGGCTGGAGCACAGTGGCATGATCTTGCCTCACTGCAACCTCTGCCTCCGGGATTCAAGGGATTGTGGTTCATGCCTCAGCCTCCCAAAGTGCTAAGATTACAGGTGTGAGCCACTGCACCCAGCCTCATTGTAGGTTTCTTAACATTAGTTTCTTGTGTTTTTTTGTTTTACTTATGTATTATAATTTTAGACAATTTGCAATTCTGTTGGTACACTTTAAGTCAATTTGAGGTTTAATTAAGAGATAAATTATGCATCTCTGTCCATCAGATTATATATGTATATGTGTATATCTATAAATATGACTCCAATTTTAGTTATGGCTTATATTCTTTCTTAGCTGATTTTCGATGGTAGTTTTATCTTGTCTAAGTGAGTAGTCATGGAGATAGTCTTATTTTCACCATGTGTTTAATGATTAATATATATTTCTTTTTGTGAAAGAAACACTTTTGTGATTTGAAGGTAATTTTCAAAAAGATTTATAATTCTGTATTTTTTTCAGTTTTTCTTTAAAAACATTGTTTTAAAAACACATAACATAAAATTTACCATCTTAAATTTATTGAAGTTTATATTTCAGGGCTAGGTGTGGCTGTGGTGCTCATGCGTAATCCCAGGATTTTGGGAGGTCAAGCCAAGAGGATCCCTGGAGCCCAAAAGTTTGAGACCAGCCTGGGCAACATATGGAGACCCCTCTCTATGAAAAAAATTTAATAATAGCCAGGCATGGTGGTGTGCAGCTGTGGTCCCAGCTACTTGGGAGATTGAAGGGAGTCAAAATTGTGCCACTACACTCCAGCTTGGGTGACAGAGTGATACCCTATCTCAAAAAAAGCTGTTCATTTCAGGCATGTTAAGTATATTCACATTGTTATGCAAAAGACTTCTAGAAACTTAACATCTTGTAAAACTTAAATTCAATATCCATTAAGTAACAACTGCTCATTTTACCCTCTCTCCATACCTTGAGAGACAAGCCTTCTACTTTCTGTTTTTATGATTTTGACTACTTAAGATATCCATAAGTGGAATCATATAGTATCCATAATTTTGTTACTGGATTAATTCAGGTGACATAATATTCACAAGGTTCATCTAAAAAGGTGACAAGATTATTCTCTTTAAGGTGGAATAATATTCCATTGTATGTATATGTTACATTTTTTAATATGTTTATAAATCAAGAGACATCTAGGGTGCATCAGCCTATTGGCTTTTGTGAATACTGATTACTTTAAACATGGATTGCTTTGCTGCCCAGGCTAAAATGCAGTGGTGCAATCTCAGCTCTCTGCAACCTCTGGCTTCTGGTTCAAGCAATTATTGTACCTCAGCCTCCCAAGTAGCTGGGATTACATGTGCATGCCACATCACCAAGCTAATTTTTGTATTTTTAGTAGAGATGATGTTTTACCATGTTGGCCAGGCTGGTCTCGAACTTCTGACCTCAGGTATCTGCCCACCTCACCCTCTCCAATTGCTAGGATTACAGGCTTGAGACACTGCACCTGGCCTGTGTTACATGTTTTGGGTGTAGATTTATAAATACTTTTTTCCATTTGTGTATTTTTATGTCTAAGTAGCTTATTTAAAATACATTTTTGTATCATTCAAGAAAATAAGCCAACTTTATCAGTGTTGATAATCAGTTTTTGAAGAGATTATTTTTCTCTATTTTGTAAACATGGCAACTTTGTGGAAAATCATTTGATCATATACAAAATGGTTCATTTCTGAGCTCTCTATTCTGTTCTTTCATCTGTTTATCTTTGTGTCAGTATCATATTGTTTATGTTACTGTAGCTTTTAACTGTAGGTTGTATTGATGTCTTTGAAAAATGAAATTTTTGACCCCTGAGGAAGAATATATTGAAGAGTGTGTTTCATATTCACATATTTTTGAATTTGCCAGTTTGACTTTGGCTTTTTAATTTCTAGTTTTATTCAGGTTTTATTAGAAAACACCCAGTGCATAATTTTAGTGTTTTTAAATTGATTTGTTGTTGTTGTTTTGAGACAAGATCTTACCATCACTCAGGCTGCAGTGCAGTGGCAGAATTTTAGCTTATTGTAGCCTCAACCTCCTGGGCTGAAGTGACTGTTCTTTCACCCCAGTTTTTTGAGTAGGTAGGACTGTAGACGTGCACTACCATGTAAGGCTAGTTGTTTGCTTTTTTGTAGTGTTAGGATCTCACTATGTTGCCCAGGCTGGTCTCAAACTTTTGACACCAATAGATCTCCCAAAGTGTTAGGATTATAGGCAAGAGCCATGGCACCCAGTCGGTATTTTTAAATTTAATAAAACTTGTTATGTGTCCTAACAGAATACACCAGATGCAAATAAGAGTATTGTGTATTACCTTGGTTTTGACTGGAGAGTTTTGCATGTGTCTGTGAAGCCTAGTTGGTCTATAATATGGTTTGGATGTCTATGTTGTCCAAATCTCATGCTGCAATATAAATCCTCAATGTTGGCTATGGGACCTGGTGGGATACGTTTGGGTCATTGGGGGCAAATTTCTCATGAATGGCTTGGTACATCCTCTCAGTAACCAAAAAGTTTACAATCTATGAATTCAAGTAAGAGCTGGTTCATTAAAAGAACATGGCTTCTTCACCTCATACTTGCTCTGTCTCTTACCATATAATATGTCCAGTTACTCTTTACCTTTCACCTTCATTTTAAGCTTTCTGAAATCCTCACCAGAAGGAGATGCTGGCACACACTTCTTATACACTCTGCCAAGCTATGAGCCAAATAAACAATTTTTCTTTATAAATTATGCACTCTCAAGTATTTCTCTATATGCCAAAGAATCAACATAGTCTATAATGTTGTCTAAGTTTTTTGGTTGTTATTTTTTACCTGAATTTTCTATTATTGCAAACTAGGTCTTGATGTCTACAATCATTATGTTGCTATGTATATCTTGCTTCACTTTTATCAATATTTGCTTTATATATTTTGGGGCTCTGATGTTATATACACATATACATATAGATAGATAAATGTTTTAGTTATACATTCCTGCTAAATCAGCTCACTTTACCGTCATATAATGTAGGCACCAGCCCCACAGGATCAGTGGGTTTTTCTCCCCGTGTGCAGAGATGAGAGATTGTAGAAATAAAGACACAAGACAAAGAGATAAAAGACAGCTGGGCCCAGGAGACCACTACCACCAAGATGCGGAGACCAGTAGTGGCCCCGAATGTCTGGCTGCGCTGTTATTTATTGGATACAAAGCAAAAGGGGCAGGTTAAAGAGTGTGAGTCATCTCCAATGATAAGTAAGGTCATGTGGGTCACGTGTCCACTGGACAGGGGGCCCTTCCCTGCCTGGAAGCCGAGGCAGAGAGAGAGAGACAGCTTATACCATTATTTCTGCATATCAGAGACTTTTAGTACTTTCACTAATTTTGCTACTGTTATCTAAAAGGCAGAGCCAGGTGTACAGTATGGAACCTGAAAGCAGACTAGGAGCGTGACCACTGAAGCACAGCATCACAGGGAGACGGTTAGGCCTCCAGATAACTGTGGGCGAGCCTGACTGATGTCAGGCCCTCCACAAGAGGTGGAGCAGTAGTCTTCTCTAAACTCCCCCAGAGAAAGGGAGACTCCCTTTCCCGGTCCGCTAAGTAGCGGGTGTTTTCCCTTGACACTGAGGCTACCACTAGACCATGGTCCGCTTGGCAACGGGCATCTTCCCAGACGCTGGCGTTACCGCTAGACCAAGGAGCCCTCTGGTGGCCTTGTCTGGGCATAATGGAAGGTTCGCACTCTTGTCCTGTGTCACTTCTCACTGTGTCCCCTCAGCTCCTATCTCTGTATGGCCTGGCTTTTCCTAGGTTATGATTATAGATCGAGGATTATTATAATATTGGAATAAAAAGTAATTGCTACCAACTAATGATTAATGATATTCATATATGATCATATCTAAGATCTATATCTGGTATAACTATTCTTATCTTATATTTTATTATGCTGGAACAGCTCATGTCCTCGGGCTCTTGCCTCGGCACCTGGGTGGCTTGCTGCCCACAATATAATATCAATTTTTATCTTGTAGAAGTACTTGATTTAAAGCATATTATGTCTAATATAATTATGACCATCTTAATTGTGGTTACTATTTTCATGGAATATACTTTTTTTCATTCTGTTACTTTCTGCCTATTTGACTCAATGCTAAAGTAAGTCCCTTGTAGGCAGCATACTGTATGCTTTTTTAAAAAAACCACTTAGGCATTCTATGTCTTTTTCTTTATATAATTTTATTTATATATACATTTATATTTGTATTTATTTATTTATTTTATTTGGTTTGTTTTTGAGATGGAGTTTCACTCTTGTTGCCCAGGCTGGAGTGCAGTGGCATGATCTCAGCTCACTGCAACCTTCACCTCCCAGTTTCAAGTGATTCTCCTGCCTCAGCTTCCTGAGTAGCTGGGATTACAGGTGCATGCCACCATGCCCAGCTAATTTTTTGTATTTTTAGTAGAGACGGGATTTCACCATGATGGCCAGGCTTGTCTTGAACTCCTGAATTCAGGTGATCTGCCTGCCTCAGCTTCCCAAAGTGTTGGGATTACAAGCATGAGCCACTGCTCCCAGCCTCATTTATTTTTGAGATAGTGTCTCACTCTGTCAACCAGCTTCTTTGTATTTTTTGTAGAGACAGAGGTTTGCCATGTTGCCCAGGCTGATCTTGAAATTTTGGGATCAAGTGATCAGCCCACCTTGACCTTCCAAAGTCCTATGATTACATTTCATTTTATTAAGTAGTTTAATCTATATTTATAATGATTGGTTAAAGAGATGAAGTTGTTATTACCACTAATATTGTTATTGTTTTATGTGTTTCTAGTAGTTATATTTTTCTCATTTCCTGTTTTACTTACTTAATTTTCATTTAATTTTGTACTGGCATGCTTTGATTATATTTTACTTTCTTTTGCATGCTTTGTATAAATAATATCTTTGTAATCATCTCAAAAACTGGAGATTACCTACATCTTAAAGTTAAAACAATGTATTTTAATCTCATAACAACTTCAATTGAATAAAAACTATGCCTCTATATTTTCCAGTTTGTTATTGATATAAAAATTATTTTACATGGTGTATCTACAGGTGCACGCCTGTTATCCTAGCACTTTGGGAGGCCAAGGTGGGTGGATCCTGAGGTCAGGAGATCGAGACCATCTGGCCAACATGGTGAAATCCCATCTCTACTAAAATACAAAAAATTAGCCAGGCATGGTAGCCCATGCCTGTAGTACCAGCTACTCAGGAGGTTGAGGCAGGGGAATCACTAGAACCCAGGAGGCACTCCAGCCTGGGAGACAGAGTGAGACTCCATCTCAAAATATATATATATTTCCAAATATTCAGTTTGGTCTTATTATATTGACATTGTTATGCAACATATCACTAGAGTGTTTTTTATCTTGCAAAGCTAAATCTCAATACACATTAAACAATTACCAATTCTTTGTATTTTGTGGTTCTTTTCAAACACCACTCTGTTTTCTGTTTCTAAGAGTATAACTGCTTTATATATCTCATCCAATCTCTGTCTTTTTGTGGCTGGGTCATTTTATTTTCCATGATGTCATCAATATTTATCTTAATAGTTGTTACAGTATTTTCTGCTTTTTGAAAACTGAGTGATAATTCCTGTACTTTTGTGTCTACTGAATGATTTGGTGACACAACTTTGGATTACTTTTACCTATTGGCTTGCAGTAACAATGCTACAATAATTATGTGAAAGTTAATGTAATATATATGCTGCATTCTGTTTTATTAGTCTACTTTTTCACCTTTATACTCATACCAAATTATTTTAATTCCGTAGCTTTTTGATGTGTTTTGAAATTAGAAATGGTATTGCCTCTAACATTGTTCCTGTTTTTGAAGATTGCTGGGTACTTTATTGTCTGTTTGGATTCCATATACTTTTAAATTTGTTGTTTTTATTTCTTTGAAAATGCAATGAGTCATTTGAAAAACATTGCATTAAATCTGTAGGTTAAATTGAGCACTAAAGACATCTTCAAAATATTATTTTTCAATTGTTTGTTTTTGAGATGGAGTTAAATTTACCTGCCTTACCAGTTACATTTGTGCCATTTTGGTTTGTATGTTTTTGTTACATTTATATGTTCAGGAAGAAATTACAGCTTGTGGTATTTTACTATGTCATCTTAGTTATGTAGTTTGTATAATTTTATGGGTTAGATTTGTAAAGTATATTTATCTGAGTCTAGCAATTGAAACAATGTGTTTTTATTGTTTCTTTCAGTTATATGTTCTCATTTTGCCCAAGACCTTTGGCCAGAGCAGAACATAAAAGATTCTTTCCAAAAAGTGATACCGAGAAGGTATGAAAAACGTGGACATGGAAATTTACAGTTAATAAAAAGGTGTGAAAGTGTGGATGAGTGTAAGGTGCACACAGGAGGTTATAATGGACTTAACCAATGTAGTACAACTACCCAGAGCAAAGTATTTCAATGTGATAAATATGGGAAAGTCTTTCATAAATTTTCAAATTCAAACAGACATAATATAAGACATACTGAAAAAAAACCTTTCAAATGCATAGAATGTGGCAAAGCTTTTAACCGTTTCTCAACCCTTATAACACATAAGAAAATTCATACTGGAGAGAAACCCTACATTTGTGAAGAATGTGGCAAAGCCTTTAAGTACTCCTCTGCCCTTAATACACATAAGAGAATTCATACTGGAGAGAAACCATACAAGTGTGATAAATGTGACAAAGCCTTTATTTCATCCTCAACCCTTAGTAAACATGAGATCATTCATACTGGAAAGAAACCCTACAAATGTGAAGAATGTGGCAAAGCTTTTAACCAGTCCTCATCCCTTACTAAACATAAGACAATTCATACTGGAGAGAAACCCTACAAATGTGAAGAATGTGGCAAAGCTTTTAACCAATCATCAACACTTACTAAACATAAGAAAATTCATACTGGAGAGAAGCCCTACGTTTGTGAAGAATGTGGCAAAGGCTTTAAGTACTCCCGTACCCTTACTACACATAAGAGAATTCATACTGGAGAGAAACCATACAAGTGTAATAAATGTGGCAAAGCCTTTATTGCATCCTCAACCCTTAGTAGACATGAGATCATTCATATGGGAAAGAAACACTACAAATGTGAAGAATGTGGCAAAGCCTTCATTTGGTCCTCAGTCCTAACTAGACATAAGAGAGTTCATACTGGAGAGAAGCCCTACAAATGTGAAGAATGTGGCAAAGCCTTTAAGTACTCCTCTGTCCTTAGTTCACATAAGAGAAGTCATACTGGAGAGAAACCCTATAAATGTGAAGAATGTGGCAAAGCCTTTGTTGTATCCTCAACCCTTACTAAACATGAGATCATTCATACTGGAGAGAAACCCTACAAATGTGAAGAATGTGGCAAAGCTTTTAACCAGTCCTCTTCCCTTACTAAACATAAGAAAATTCATACTGGAGAGAAACCCTACAAATGTGAAGAATGTGGCAAAGCTTTTAACCAGTCCTCATCCCTTACTAAACATAAGAAAATTCATACTGGAGAGAAACCCTACAAATGTGAAGAATGTGGCAAAGCTTTTAACCAGTCCTCAACCCTTACTAAGCATAAGAAAATTCATACTAGAGAGAAACCCTACAAATGTGAAGAATGTGGCAAAGATTTTCACCTATCCACACACTTTACTACACATAAGATACTTCATACTGGAGAGAAACCTTATAGATGTAGAGAATGTGGCAAAGCTTTTAACCATTCTGCAACCCTTTCTTCACATAAGAAAATTCATTCTGGAGAGAAACAAACCATACAAGTGTGATAAATGTGGCAAAGCCTTTATTTCACCCTCAAGCCTTAGTAGACATGAGATAATTCATACTGGGGAGAAACCCTAGAAATGTGAAGAATGTGGCAAAGCCTTCATGCGGTCCTCACAGCTTACTATACACTGAGAGTTCTGAGCTTACTCTGTAACCATCCCAAACTCCTCCCAGCCACAGTCTGGCAGAGGTCCTGCCATTCCAGAGACCTGGAGGAAGTGGTCCATTTACAGCCATGTAGGCAGGCCTGCAGACCTTGGCCTTTACTATAGTCCCTGAAGTGGTTCAATGACTCAGTTTCAGTTATCTGAGCCACAGCTTAAGGTCAGTTCTGCCTACATAGAAACCCATACAGTTAACCTGAGGAAATGCTCTCTGGTACTCTCTGAAAGCCATACTCATCCACATCCTGATACAAGGCCCACCATATGCAGACCTGACTGCCAAAACATGCCCTAGTGTCTGCCCTACAGAGCAAAGTCCTGAAGGATATTTAGTCTGTCCAAAACTAAAATGAAAATTTCAACTCCCCAACCCCCTCTAACAAGCCAGCTAAAGGTGGACTATAGTGCAGACCCAGCAACCTCATGATCAAGCTAAAACCCCTCATCACTACAAATTCAGAGGGCATCTTGTCACCCTAAGGGCCCAACGAAAGAAGATCTTTACCTTCTAAAATCAGTTTATGAAAACTTGAAAAGGTGTTTGCTCCATCAAATTCAGACACCAATACAAAACTATATTGTGCCCATTGTCTGGTTCTATTTTAATGTAGCACTGGAAGTGTGTGGCAGAAGAATTAGTCAAAGAAATAAAGATAGCCATTGAAATTGAAGAAAAATAACATGTTGCTGTTTGTAGATCATACAATCTTGTATTTGAAAAACCTCAAACAGTACATTAAAATCTGTCTAAACTAATAAATGCACTCAGTAAATTAACAAAATATAAAATCAACATACATGTATATATATGGTTTTATACACTTAAGCTATCTAATTAAACAGAGGAACACACTGGGCACTTTGGCTCACGCCTGTAATCCCAGCACTTTGGGAGGCTGAGGTGGGTGAATGATCCGAGGTCAGGAGTTTGAGATCAGCCTGGCCAACATGTTGAAATCCTATCTCTACTAAAAATACAAAAATTAGGTGGGCATGGTGGCTAGCACCTGCAGTCCAAGCTAGTTGGGAGGCTGAGGGAGGAGAATTGCTTGAATTTGGGAAGTGGAGGTTGTGGTGAGCAGAGATCGTGCCATTGCACTCCAGCCTGTGCAACAGTGCCAGACTCCATCTGAAAAAGAAAAAAAAAAAAAGAAAAAAATCATATTTACTATAGCATTAAATAATAAATGTCTGGCCAGGCCTGGTGGCTCATGCCTGTAATGTCAGCACTTTTGGAGGCCAAGGTGGGCAGATCACGAGGTCAGGTGATCGAGACCACCTTGGCCATGGTGAAACCCCATCTCTACTAAAATATAAAAAATTAGCTGGGCATGGTGGTACATGTCTCTAGTTTCAGCTAATTAGGACTGAGGCAGGGGAATCGCTAGAACCCAGGGAGGTGGAGGTTTCAGTGAGCTGAGATCATGCCACTGCACTGCAGCCTGGAGAAAGAGCAAGACACTTTCTCAAAAAAAAAAAAAAAAAAAACTGAGAAAATAACCAAAAAGGTAAAAAATCTTTACAATAAAAATATCAATAAAAAATTAGAGAAAATCCAAATAAACATAAAACATTTTATCTCTGGGTTGAAAGAATAAATATCATTAAAGTGCCATATTATCCAAAGTTATCTACAGATTCAATAAACTTCCTATCAAAATTTGCAGTGGTATTTCTTTCACAATAATGGAAAATACCATTTTAAAATTTATATGAAACTAAAATAAAATTTGAATAGCCAAAGCAATCTTGAGGAAAAAAAGTAGGAGGATATCATACTTATAATATCAAGCTGTATTTCAAGACTGTGTAGTAATAAAAACCGAATGGATTGTGCAAAAAAATGAACAAAAATGCAACAGAAGCTAACACATATTTCAGACATGATGAAAAAAACTTAAAAAATAGTTTATCAAAATCATGCAGATATTTGTGTGTCCCCAAAACAATAGAAAAGAAGCCAATGGTGCAGTCTCTTATATACCATGAAGAGGACTTTGGCTCTCACTGTGAACTTGAAGGAAGTTCACTGAAAGAAAAGTAGAATCCTTAGAGAATTTAAAAACATAAGACAGAAGATGCCCCTTTGTGAGAGCGAAATTAAAAAACAGAAACAAAAAAAAACCCAGCTGTTCAGGAAATATTTCCTTTGGAATACAACTTCCCAAATTAGATTTTAAGAACTGGTTTTCTCTTTGACTTTGAGACTTCTTACCTGTGTTTTCTGTTGTATTCCTTTTCACTCATACCTACCTGGGGGGTTGGCAATCATCTCATGTCTCTTCAGAGCCAAAGGTTTTTTTCCTTGCTCCAGATGAGTGATCAGGTCTGGCTTAGAGACAACAATACTGTTGTATTAAGAATAAATAACATGAATCTTGCTCATATTCTCCAATTACAAGCTAGTAATGTGTTCAGTAGAGAGGATGTGATAAAATATTCTAGTAAATTAATACAAAAATGCTAATTTATAACAAATTTCTAAATATTTAGAAAATGCTTTCAATTTGTAGGTTTCTTAATTTTACTATCTAGTACTACTGAATCAAAAATTGGTGGTGGCAATTAGATTTTCAGATGGGGGCAAGAATGCTTTGTCACTAAATTTTTGGAATTACCACTAATTTAGAGTGAATTATACAGCTCAAATCAGGAATGTGGAAAGTTTGGATTAAGATGAAACATCTTGAAGAGACACTTTCCTGCATGAGCAAATTTTGAAGATCTTCTGAAAAAAGGGGATCTGAAACTCTTTTATGCAAAGAATAAATTACTAAAAAAGTTCTACATAAAAGAGAAATAAAACTTTTAGGGTATATTATGAATTATGTCTTAAAGTTATCCTCAACAAGAAAGACCATATTTCCATAGTTCTCTAACATCACATTCATATACAACTTCCGCTGTACAGTGTGCAGGCAATGCCACTCCTCCAGAGATAATTCTATGGCCACATCTCTAAATTGCAATGGTCCCTGAAAAACACTCACATTTTTACCAAGTGGCCAGAGGTGGAATTTTTAATTTGACTTAAGGTGAAATGAGAGAGTAAAGAGAAGTGATTCTGACTTATAGCACTGACTAAAAGTATCCAATAAAATAATTTTCAACACAGAAATATTCTTCTCTAACTGTGATAAAAAAGCACCATAAGATCCAGAACAACAGTTCATATATTTTATTTTTCTAGATAATAAAGTATAAAATTAAGGGCATGAACACGAACATGTACATTTTTGAGTGCTATATTTACATCATATGGAATGAGTTGTGAATATTTTTCAGATGGAAAAGACATTCACTTAGAAGGCACCTCTCAAATTTATTATGTACAATAAGCTGAAGACCTTATGCAGGTTTTGTTTTTTTTTTCCAAGAAGATCTAGAGTAAGTCTAATTTACATATTTTTTCCTTTTCTTTTTTATATGAGATGGAGTTGCATGCTTGTTGCCCAGGCTTCTGTGCAGTGGCATGATCTTGGCTCACGGCAGTGTCCCCCTCCTGGGTTCAAGCAGTTCTCCTGCCTCAGCTTCCTGAGTAGTTGAGATTACAGGCATGGGCCACCACTTGCCCAGCTATTTTTGTATTTTTAGTAGAGACAGGGTATTCTCCATGTTGGTCAGGCTGGTCTCAAACTCCCAACCTCAGGTGATCTGCCCGCCTTGGTCTCCCAAAATGCCGTGATTACAGGCATGAGCCAGGGCTCCCCACTGATTTTTTGAATTTCTAACAAGCTTACCAGTAATGCTAACGTTTTTGGCCTAATAGGGATATTTTGTCAAACATCCAGTAAGTGGTAGAGCCTGTGTTTTCCCAGTTTTTCTAGCCTGTAAACAAAGATAAAAGCCTTCATTTTCTAAAGAAAAATATGTAGAAAAAAATAAAATGACAACTGCCAGATTAAATGTGATCACTTGTGCAGAGCAGCTGCATAAAGATACTTAATTATGAAGAGAAAAATAATTATCTCCATAGTGAAAAAAATCTATCAGCTATTTCACCAAGTGAATCATTAACCATTAACTGCACTAGGACAAATTTTTATGATGTGCTAATGCACACAGAAGAACACAGCATCACTGTTGAAATATTCCTCCCCAAAACAGCAAACTATAGTCTGAATTTAACCGTAAACAGCAGTTTATGCAAACTTCAAAATACAGGTAACTCCTATGTTCTGTAATTTTTAGTAGGAATTTTAAGTAGGCTTCATTTAGCACCCTAGAGAGCAGGTATCTCCTAATAATTTTTTTCAGAACTTTCTGGGTAATAAATGCCATTCCATTTAAATAAGCATTTTCTTAATCCTGTTCTGCACAGAGCTAATGGAACACACAGATGGAGCCTCAACATTACATGTTCTCCATCTTTACTAAGGACCACAGTTTTCCCCAACAGAAACCTTGAGTATCCACATCTTTTCATGTTCAATAGCCACAAAGGGAACATTTTTAATATTGCAGATCATAAATTCTTGCTGAGAATTCTGCATGGCATATAAGAAGCTATGATGTACAGAATGTAGAGAAGTCTGTGGGACATAGGACAGAAACGTTTTCCAGAGACCCTTGACTATCATAAGAATTTTAAGAAATAGTTAAACCAAACTCATTAGGGAGGAAAAACATAAGTAGAAAAGTAAAGGTTTGTGAGTACTAAACACATGGCAGTCCAGGAGGCAGAGTGGACACAGCTCTTCATCTGACACATGTTTACCTGAAGAAAAGCCATTTTTTTCTTTCTCCTCCTCCTCTGGAATTCCTTCTCAGATGAGATTCTCTGGACAAGTTACACCTGCATATGGAGAATATACCTTTAATGGTGTCAGTACCACATGTTTACCTGCTAGCATGACATCAACTGGCAGAAAAAGACAGAAAAATTCACTTATTTCTGTCTTTTCAATAGATTCAGGAATAATGAGCTGCTCCATGAAGACAAAAATATAAGCTTCTCCTTTTCTGTCCTCAGATGCCCTCCACTGCCAGAGACTCCAGCAATTTCTGCTACAGTAATGGAAATATGCACCACACTGACCTGTCCCTACCAAATCCAAACAGAACAGGCCCTGTGGCCACCCTTTAGTGCAAAGGTGGAACTTCACTCTCGAAAATGTATTTTGAAGCCCTCATACTTGATTCTGGTCTCACCTTAGAGTCACATGAGGCCCTTCATTAAAACAACATGGATCCTTCCACCCAGAACAATAAACAGAAGCTGTGGGGAGGGCACAAGTATAAATCACTTGGTAATTTTGGCCCCACTTTATGTAGGGTGATTCTGCAGGTTTGTAAAGGGTTTATGAATGAGTGTTTTAAACAAGTCCCCTGTCAATGCTGATGTTGCTCCCCCTTGGCTCATTATTAGCATTAGTTAGAGAAAGCAGGAACAGCACAGGGTCCCTTACACTTAGCACCCTTCTCATGACCAAATACTTCTTGTGCAAATAAGGACAATCCATCTCCATCCTAAAGTTTTATATTCTTTGCTGGCTCTTTAAGTTTATAGAGGAAACAGAAGGCAGCAATGTTTGAATAAGTCTGGGTTTAAAAAACAACATGTACACATGTACTACTGCAATGTTTATTAAGCAAGTACTATGTACTCAAGAGTAGGATACAGAGCACAGTGCTGGGCATAACACATTATGTGATTTAATTCTCATAATACCCTGGGAGCTAGTACTAAGGGTTTAGTAATTTTCAGGATTTAGATAAAGGGCCCAGCATTTTTATTTTTCTGTTTCTCTGTCATCAAATTTTTTAAAAAGTTGTAAGAAATAAAAGCTAAATATAGACAGATAGAAAAGATATAGAAAGGATGAGTTTAATGCAGTTTAGAGAAAATTCTATTTATGTTTACTTTTTTGTCACTTGGGGAGCAACTACTGGATCTGCAGGAATAGAAAACAAGTTGCTAAATAGAATGTCTCTGCAAGCACTGGTTTTAATAGAAAACTTAAAAGCTAAGACTCTATAATACATACTTTATTTTTCCCATTCATCTGCTTTTGGGCTTCAGGAAATTGTGAGCACCAGCTCTAGAAAGGCAGCAGGATTCTCCAGCCAAAACTCTGATCTCTACTAATCAGTTCTGTGAGGCAAGACTCCAGGGTATGGTCAGACCTAAATAAGGCCTCCAAAAAGAATATATGTAAACAAGTCTGGGGCAGTGTGAGGACCCTATGTAGAATTCTGTTCTCTATGTCACTGAGGTACTACCAGCTTTGTTTCTTTTAAGTGTCCTAAAAGAAACTTAAATCCAACAGTTTCTGTAATTTAAATATTTTCTAGCCACTGCCCTGTCAACTTTATACTATATACTAATAAGCAATTTAAACAAATCCCTTAAGGTTTTCTAGGGTAATTTTAATAAATACCGTACACTTAACAAGTGAAAGAAATAGAAATTATACAGCCGGATGCGGTGGCTCATGCCCATAATCCCAGCACTTTGGGAGGCCGAGGCAGGTGGATCACGAGGTCAGGAGTACAGGACCAGCCTGACTGAAATGGTGAAACCTCGTCTCTGCTAAAAGTACAAAAATTTGCCAGGTGCAGTGGCATGTGCCAGTAATCCCAGCTACTCGGGAGGCTGAGTCAGGAGAATCACTTGAACCCGGGCAGCAGAGGTTGCAGTGAGCTGAGATCATGCCACTGAACTCCAGCCTGGGACACAGAGTGAGACTCCATCTGGACATCCTCAAATGCCTCAAAGACACCTAGGTGATAGAGAATTCCCAGTGACCTGGGGCTGATGGCCCAATAATAAGCCAGGCTGGAGACTTACGCTGATCCTACATAGAAAATGGAAGTGCCCTAGTGGAGCTCCTGAACCTGGATCACCTGTTCTGATTTTCTAGCTCTTGAAAGAAAGAACAAAAATACTCTACTCCAGTATCACATTTTACAGGTAAATGTAATTGTGGTCATGGCTCTGGATACTTTGGGGCCTTGATCTCTTACTCCTAAGATGCTTATTTACACTTACAGATTCTGCCATCGGATTCTATTTCCTCTTGAAGCCTCTCACATAGCTGTAGCAAGTCAATGAACAAGATGTAAAAATCTCAAAAAGCCACACTCCCAAATGGGGGCTATGTCTATGTTTACATTTCACGACACAGAAAATGTCTTTTGTTTCTGTACATTCTCAATCAAAAGTCCGGCCCTGTTTTGTAAATCCAAGGCAGAGGCCAGACCTAATTGGCAGATTCTAGGTAGGATCCACCTGGCTTTGCATCCTTTGGTGTTACAGAAAGTGAAGCACAATCAAAGGAGAGATACCCTCATAGAGGCTGCTCTAGCACATTCTAAATGATAAATCTACATGAAAAAAAAGAAAAAGCTGACAAAACATGAATATAAGTAGACACTTTATTTGAGTCAAGCTTAAGAATTACAACCTGGGAGCAAAGATTCAAGTTGCCTGGAATCTACAGTTTGATTAGCAGCAGTTACGAGAGGATTTGTAATGACAACAAGAGGGACAGAGAGTGGGCTGATACAAAGTTGATTGTTAGAAATTTTTATTTATTTACAGAAATAACATTATTGATGAGATATATATTGTATATATATGGTTATGGTTTATGGTACCCGATATAGTGTCCAATGTGGCATTATTAGTTTAATTTATAGCTACTTGGGGCAATAGTGTACAGTTTCAAGAGATGAATACATAGTTCAAATGGGGAAGATAGACATAACTACACTTGCATTTTAATGTCTCTCTGAGTTTGATAACCAAAGGACTTGCATTTTCCAGATAAAAGTTTTTTATTTCCCAAATCTCAAGACCTGGATTCAAAATTCGGAGCTGCAGATTTAGAACCTGAATGGCTGGAGTAGCAGCGGGTGTTAACTGCAGATTTGTGAGCATTTCAGTAAGAGGAGGAAGGGGAAAGTGGAGATTCTCATGTCTACATGTCTACTCAATGCACGCATGTTATTCTGATTGGGTTTTTGGGCCCCATGGTGTCTGAATCAGTTTCAGGTATGAAGATACAATGATTGATTGGTGCCCCGTGGAGTTTGTAGAAATCTGGACCTAACCTCTCTAGAAGTGACTGTAGAGGATTATAGATACCATATAGACAGAGACACAATTCTGCCTGCATATTTAGGGGACAGTGTGCACTTTATGGCACAAGTGTGAGTTGACTGGAAGGCTGAGAGGGAAAGTCCCCTCTAGAGTAAATTCTGGTTTTCACCTTATGTGTTTATATCATGTCTGCTAATTCTAGACTGTGCTTGGAAACAATACTTAAAAGAAAAATTTTCTCCAGCCTCAGAGAAACTCCACAATAATAAAATAGAAAGAAAATATTTTATTACACAATTGAACTTGAATGTGACATGCATCATAGTCAAACTGCTTAAGAGACTGCAAAGACAGAATGATGGTCACCAAAATTAGTCCACAAGTAGAAGAATTTTCAGAACCATGTCATACATAGTTCACCCTAAATTCATCTGGAGATTGAAGAGGCCATCTGTATATGCTAATTGCCTATATTCAATGACAAATAAACTTTTCCTATCTTCATAATAGAAGGTAGTTTAGCAGCTTGATGCCAGGTGCCTGCTGAAGGTAGGCTTTCACTCTGCTACAAAAATGGTCGAATAGGGTTCTATCTTTATTTGGCTATTTACGTTTTAGAGCAGTGTCTCTGCACTCCCTGGCACTGGGCTACAGCCCTCCTGTGTGCTTTCTCCTGGTTGCTAGTGTCCTCTGTTGAGTTCTCCCATTTGCTACTGAGGCACAGCCCAGAGCAGAGGTCACATTTTATGTGAACCCCATTTGCCACAGCCGCACTCTAGTGTCACATCAGAGAGTGAGTCCTAAGCTGCAGGAGGAGAATCTACAGGCCTCATGGGTAGATTTACACCTTCACAATAATGGGAATGTGAGCAGTGTTTCAGCCCCAGTTTCTATTTATAATGGTGAAATGGAAAAAATACTACTGAATTCCCAGGATGAGTCCAGATAGAGATGTTAGGGACAAGCTGCCCCAGGAAAATGCAGCTGACCCTTACCCTGAATACTCTGCAGCTGCATTCCTAAGCTCTTATCTAGGTGCCACAGTAGAATCTGCAGTCATGGTACATCATGCAAACCCTAATTACAGCCATATGGGCAGCATAGGCGGAGGTCATGGGAAATAGGAACAAAACTTCATTACACATTCCTGTAAATTCCTGTTTTTCACCTAGCTGCCACATAAATGTCACAAGATGAGGTGTTGCAAGTTCGTGGTAAACTGATAAACTGCCTTTGTGCCTGTTCCTAACGGATAAACTATCTAGCGGCAAAGTTAACTCCCTTAAGCCCCTCTCATCTCACATAAACCCCTCACTTTGTAAGCTCAGGGCTACCTCCTCTGATTGCAGTGGACCAGCCCGGTAGGTTAATAAATGTACTTGCCTGACTTTGGGTCTACTTGTCCTTTCTCTTGGCCAACCTTACATTTTGGTGTCAAAACCTGGGAAGAGGTAGACTCTGGCTGAGCGTCCCTAGAGGACTCTCTGTCACTCTCTCTCTCACACCCTCCCTCCTCCCAGGCTTGCTGGTCATTGTGCGCTGGAGCCTAGGTGCCTTTCCCCCTCTCCTGCCACCCCCTGCTAGCTATCCTCCACTTCCCAAACCTGCTGAAGACCCAAAGGATCTCCTAGACTCTCCCATTGTTGGTGACTTCATTCACCTTCAGAACCTCCACAGGGGTAAGAGAGAGAGTCTTGCCATTTACCCGGAACACTTGACTGTCTCTGCATTCCCAAAAGACCCAGCGCTGAGCCAAGGACTTTCTTCAGCCTCCAGTCCTCTGGTTTCTCCATTTCAGGAGGCAGCTACCTCCTACATTCTGGACAGGGCTTGTGGGACAGGGGACGCCCTCACCCACCATCCTTGTCAACTGGCAGTCTGTTCTTCCTCTACCCCCCTCCTCTATTTACCATGGGAGCTTCTCATTCTACCCTCCTAAAACCACCCCCCTTTGGTATCTTGTGCACAACCTCAATGCTCTCAGCCTCCATTCAGGGGTCCATCCTAAGAGGCTTCTTTTCTACCGTAATACTGCCTGGCCTCAATACAAATTGGACAATGGCTCCCAATCACCCGAAAATGGCACTTTTGATTTCAATGTGCTTACAGACTTAGACAACTTTTGCCACCGCAATGGGAAATGGTCTGAGATTCCTTATGTTCAGGCTTTCTTCACTGTCCATGGCCACTCCTCTCTGCCAGTCCTGTTCTACTTTCCAAATCCTCCTTGCCCACTCTAAACCTGATTTGCCTCGTACCACCCTCCCCACGACCCCAGCCGATGACTCATCCCCTACTACCCTCCCCATCGCCCCAGCTGATGACTCCTCTTCCTTTGACCCCGCCAATTTTCCCCCTCCCCGTCAACATCATGATCCTCTGTCAGCATCATGATCCTCCTCTGTGTGCCCCTGCCCTGGCTCTACCTCTTTGTCCCCGTCTCTCCAACAACCCTCCTTCTGACTCTCAGTCCTCCCCATCGCCACCCCTTGCCCACTCTCAGGCCCAGCAGCCAGCTCCCTTGTTGCCCCTTTGGGAAGTAGCAGGGGCCAAAGGGACCGTCTGTGTCCACATCCCCTTCTCCCTTTCCGATCTCTTTCAAATTGAAAAATGTCTCGGATTTTTCTCCGCCGATCCTGATACCTATATCAAAGAATGTAAGTATCTTACCCATTCTTATGAACTCACTTGGCATGATCTCTATATTATCCTCTCTTTTACCCTCCTTCTGGAAAAGAAGGAAAGAGTGTGGCTCACAGCCCAGGCGCTTGCCGATGATCTCCATCAGCAAGATTTTACCAAGCCCATAGCAGCCGCTGCGGTACCCTGGCAGGAGCCTCCTTGGGAGTACCAACCCACAGACCCCAGCCTGGCATCCCATAATCATATGATTACTTGCCTCATTGCAGGCCTAAACAAGGTTGCCCACAAGGCTGTAAACTTTAAAAAGCTCAAAGAAATCTCCCAAAAGGTCAATGAAAACCTTGCCCTATTTTTTTTCCTGTCTTACGGAGGCTCTCCAAAAATATACCCATGTTGATCCTGCCTCCCGAGAAGGTGCTATTGTTCTTAATACCCATTTTATCTTCCAATCTGCCCCCAATATTTGGCACAAACTTAAAAAGGCTGAAGATGGCCCTGAAACCCCCAACAAGACCTCCCTAATCTAGCTTTCAAAGTCTTCAATAACAGGGATGAGCAAAATAAATTAGATAAAGCCCAAAGAGATCTTGCTAAATACCAGCTTCTAGCAGTGGCTATCTGCCAACCTAGCCATAGTACCCAAGGGCACAAAACACCCAATAGCATTAACTCTCCCAGGCCTTTTTTTAAGTGCAGCAAAGAAGGCCACTGGGCATGAGCATGCCCTAATCCCTGAATGCCAAAAAGCCCTTGCCCAGTCTGCCAGCAGACAGGACACTGGAAGTCTGACTGTCCTGTTAACAGGCAGACAGAAAAGCCTGTACTGCAAAATCACCACCCTTTTGGAGAGACAATAGGTGAAGTATCACTTGCATTCCCACAGCTCCTTAGTCTAGCTGCTGAAGACCGATGAGGCCCAGGGCCCCTGGCCCCATCTGCCATCACTGCATCAGAGCCCAGGGTAACTCTACTAGCAGCAGGTAAGCCGATCTCTTTTTTAAATCAATACTGGGGCCACCTACTCAACTGTGCCTGAATTCTCAGGACCAACTCATCCCTCCCAGGTCTCAGTTGTAGGGGTTAATGGACTCATGTTGAGTCCATGCACCACCAAACCTCTTACCTGTTCCCTATTTCATACCGTTTTCTCACACCCTTTTCTTATCATGCCCTGTTGCCCTAACCCCATCCTAGGCAGAAACCTCCTAACCAAATTAAAGGCTTCCACTACCTTCCTCTGTTCCCCACAACCAGACTCTCACCTACTCCTTTCTGCTACTGAACCAGCCCTGGGCCCCTCTCCCCAGTATCCACTCTCCTCTTCTCTGGTTAATACAACAGTGTGGGATACTACTACCCATTCCCTAGCTACACACCATGATCCTATCAAAATCCAGCTAAAAGATGCCTCCAAATTCCCTAACATCTCTCAATATCCCATCTCAGTAGCACATCAAACAGGCTTACGGCCCATCATAAACAAACTCCTTTTGCGCAGCCTTCTCAGACCAACTCATTCTCCATATAATACCCCCATAATTCCTGTTAAGAAGGCAAATGGCTCCTATCAACTAGTCCAAGACCTCTAGGCTATCAATCAGGCAGTCCTTCCCATCCACCCAAAAGTTCCCAACCCTTATACACTCCTTTCTCTTATCCCTTCCAACACAACCTACTACACTGCCATCGATCTGAAAGATGCCTTTTTTTTAGCCAGGCGTGGTGGCTCACACCTGTAATCCCAGCACTTTGGGAGGCTGAGATGGGCATATCACAAGGTCAGGAGATCGAGACCATTCTGGCTAACAAGGTGAAACCCCGTCTCTAATAAAAATACAAAAAATTAGCTGAGCATCGTGGCACATGCCTGTAGTCCCAGCTACTCGGGAGGCTGAGGCAGGAGAATTGCGTGAACCCAGGAGGTGGTGCTTGCAGTGAGCCGAGATCATGCTACTACACTCCAGCCTGGGCAACAGAGGAAGACTTGGTCTCAAAAAATAAAATAAAAATAAAAAATAAGATGTCTTTTTTGCTATTCCCTTTCACCCTGATTCCCGAGATCTTACTTTCACCTGGACTGACCCTGAAACCCTCCAGTCTCAACAACTTACTTGGAAAGTCCTCCCTCAAGGCCTTAGAGATAGTCCCCATTTCTTTGGGCAAGCTCTGGCCCAAGACCTCACATCCCTAAACCTCTCCCCTTGCTGGCTCCTTCAGTACATAGACGACCTCCTCCTCTGCAGCCCCTCCCTAAAAGACTCTCAAACCCACACTACTGCCCTTCTAAACTTCCTTGCTGATAAAGAATATAGGGTTTCCCCCTCTAAGGCACAACTCTCCACCCCAACGGTAACTTACTTAGGAGTCCAACTCTCCCTCGGAGCCCAAGCCATGACCCCAGCATGGGCAGATTAATAGACAGTCTACCTCCACCCTCCTCCAAAAGTGAAATCCTTTCTTTCTTAGAACTAGCAAGCTTCTTCAGAATATGGATCCCTAATTTTGCCCTCCTAGCCCACCCTCTTTATGAGGCAGCCAAAGGCCCTCCAAATGAACCCCTAAATCCTTCACACAACATAATCCCCAGCTTCCGCAAACTAAAGGCAGCTCTTGTAACTGCTCCTGCTCTATCTTTGCCCAACATCTCTCAGCCTTTCACCCCTACACAGCTGAAAACCATGGAATAGCCCTTGGTGTCCTCGGTCAACAAAAACGAAGTCCTCCTTCCTTCACTCCTATAGCTTACCTTTCTAAACAACTAAACAACACCACCTGAGGAAGGCCAGCCTGCCTCAGAGTCCTAGCAGCAGCCACCATGCTAGCCTTAGGAAGCAAAAAACTAACATTCAGCCAAGATATCACCATATATAGGCCACATAATCTACAAGATCTTCTCTCCTCCCAAGTACTGAGCACCTTTTCTCCTTCCCACGTCCAACTACTCCATGCTCTTTTTCTTGAGAATCCTGAATTCTGCCTCTCCAAAAATGCTCCCCTCAGTCCTGCATCTCTACTTCCAATATCTTCCTCTTCTCCCATCCACTCCTGTACTGAAATCCTTGATCACCTGCTGCATCATTTTCCCAATATCTCCCCAGAACCTCTACTTGATCCTGATGACCAGCTATTTATAGATGGCTCCTCCTCCAAGTCAGTCAATTCCAATAAAATTGCTGGATATGCTTGACAGAGTAGTTAAAGATAAGCCCCTACCTCCTGGAACCTCCTCCCAAAAGGCAGAACTCATAGCTCTCACTAGGGCCCTAACCCTTTCAAAAGGCAAATGGGTCAACATTTTTATAGACTCTAATTATACCTATCACATTCTTCATTCTCATGCCACCATCTGGCAGAAAAGAGATTCCTTACTGCCAAAGGAACCCCCATTACAAATGCCCCCCCCTTATTTACCAACTCCTCCAGGCTACATGCCTCCCAACTTAGGCAGGGGTTATACACTGTTGAGGACATGAAACAGTATGAGACTAAATATCAAAAGGGAATAGAAAAGCCAACGAGGCTGCAAAAGAAGCCTCCCTCTCATCAGCCCCTGCCCCTCTCCTCCTTGTTACCCCAGCAATCCAACCCAGGTACTCCCCCACCAAGAAGGCTTTGTTACTAAAGCAAGAAGCCTCCTTTCAAGGGGACTGGATAGTCAAAAGTCAAAAGCTCATCCTCCCCCAAGAACAAAGCAAAGAAATTATAACATCTCTTCCCCAATCCTTCCATATCAGTGCACACTTCCTGTACCTACTCCTTTGCCCTTATTTCTCCTCCCCTCACCTATTCAACTCACTAAGACACATAACCTCAAACTGTCATATATGTGCTGTTACTTCCTCCCAAGGGGCCCTCTGCTCTCCTCCAATTCCTACACATCAGCTCAGAGGAACACTCCCAGGGGAGGACTGACAGGTAGACTTCACCCACATGCCTCCCATCAAGAAGACAAAATTTCTTCTTACTCTTATAGACATCTTCTCTGGGTGGGTAGAGGCATTACCTACCTCTTCAGAAAAGGCAGCAGTAGTCTCTCAAATCCTTACAACAGAAATCATTCCTATATTTGGTCTCCCTCACTCCATACAATCAGACAATGGCCCTAGCTTCATCTCCCAGATCACCCAACAGGTTTTTCAGTCCCTTGGCATCCAGAGGTGCCTCTGTATCCCATAATGGCCCCAGTCATCCAGAAAAGTCAGAAGGGCAAATGAGATCCTTCAGGCTCAGTTAACCAAACTCAAGCTTAAAGTCCAAAAACCATGGACCTCCCTTTTGCCCATAGCACTGGCCTGCATCAGAGCAAGTCCGAAATCACCCTTCTTCCTTGGCCCATTTGAGTTAATGTATGGATGCCATTTCCTCTTACAAAACAGGCCTCCTCTTGACTCCCAGCTAGGAGAATATCTCCCAACCTTCTCCCTTATCCATCATCTCCTCTGTGAACAGATCAAGCCCTCCCAAAACCCCACAAATGCCCCACTGACTGGACTCTCCTACCAGGAAAGTATGTCTTCCTAAAAACTCTTAACCCAACAAGGCTAAAACCAAGGTGGGAAGGCCCTTTTCAAATTATCCTTACAACCCCCACTGCAGCCAAACTCAGGACATGCCTCTTGGTACCATCTTTCCAGACTAAAAAGGGCTCCTGCAGTGCCTACTGAACCACGAACTGTCCTCCACCAACCCTCCAGCACCCTCCTTGGTCCAACCAAACTCTGCCTGATGCCCACCCCTGAAGAAGGCCCATGAGCGGTAACTCTTTTACATATCACTTCTGCCCCTGCTACAGATGCCAAGGTCCTCGTGACAAGGAACAGCCTCACCCTATAGCCTATCAGATGTTAGAATCCCTCTCTTCTCTCCCCATTTCCACATGAGGAAAAGTCTTAACCCACCTATACCTTGCAAATCTGCAAGGAGAATTTGACCATCCATGGGATGCTATCAGCCACCTCATAGACCCCCTAGAAGAAGCCACCTCCCTGTATGGATCCTACCAGCTCCTCTCTCCAACAACAGATTCTGATTCTTCCTCAGATTCCTAATTCTTTTGACATCCAGCCCCATGGCCTCTACCTCCTCAGGGTCCCTTCTCACTTCTACAAGTCTCGAATGATCTCTCAACCTCACTCACTTTTTGTTACTGAGCTCCAATTTGGCATTTGCTTCCAGTTTCTGGACCTGTTTTTGCCTTTCCTCTACTGCCTACTCAGCTATCCCAATTTCTCAGCCCTGGGATCATGTTCCCATTCACTTCTCTTACAATATCCAAAAGGGACCTGCCTTTGTAGACAGAGCCCTCACTCTCACTGGAAACTATCCCACTGCCCTCGCTGACAGAGCTACCAAGCTCCTCTTCACCTATATTGCCAATTATGATGACTCAAAACTCCCATACCCCACCATCCAAGGTCTCATAACTCTCCATACCACAAGACTTGGCCAAGCCCCCTTATGCGTCACCTCTTAAAATGGACACGTACACGTAGGCACCCTCCTTCCCTCTGCCTGTAACTCAACCCGAACCATCTCTCACCCTTCCTCCCATATCTCACTCTGAGTGGATTATTCAGTATCCCCTGAAGTCAATGGTCTCTTTACTCAGCCCTTCTGCATTTCCCCCCTCCCACCTCTCAAACATGGAAAACCCCTTCTTTGGACAGGAGTGCTCAAAGGGGTCTCTGTCTTTCTCACTCTGGGTTGCTGAAGCTGAGCCAAGTCCCTCCAAGTGGGGAACCTAAAAACTGCAACACCTATTCTCAATCCACCTGTCTGTTTGCATAAATACCTCAGGCATCTTCTTTCTCTGTGGGTCCACAACATACTTCTGTCTCCCTACTAACTGGACAGCACTTGTGCCCTAGTCTACCTTACTCCCGACATTAACATTGTCCTTTCAAACCAGGAACTCCCTGTTCCAGCTACAATACATGCCCACTCAAAAAGAACAATACAGTTGATTCCCTATTCACAATAGCAAAGACATGGACAAGCCCTAAATGCCTATCAATGGATAAAGGAAATATGGTATGGTCAGATGTGGTGGCTCATGCCTGTAATCCCAGCCCTCTGGGAGGCTGAGGCAGGTGGATTGCCTGAGCTTAGAAGTTTGAGACCAGCCTGGGCAACAGGGCAAAATCCTGTCTCCATAGAAAATACAAAAAGAGAAATTGGCCAAGTGTGGTAAAGCACATGTATAGTCCCAAGTACTTAGGAAGATGAGGTAGGAGACAATTGCTTGAGCCTGGGAGGTTGAGGCTAAAGTAAGCCAATATCATGCTATGACACTCTAGCCTGGGCAATAAGTGTGACCCTGTCTCCAAAAATAAAATAAAAGATTTAGTAAAAACAAAATATGGTACATAAACATCATGGAATACTCTGTGGCCATTAAAAAAAATGACCATGTCCTTTGCAATAATATCAGTGAACCTGGAGACCATTATTCTTAGAAAACTAACAGAAAGCCTGGGCATGGTGGCTCGTGCCTGTAATCCCAGCGCTTTGGGAGGGAGGTGGGCAAATCACCTGCAGTCGGGAGTTTGAGACCAGCCTGACCAACATGGAAAAAGCCCATCACTACTAAAAATACAAAATTAGCAGGGCATGGTGGTATACACCTCTAATCCCAGCTACTAGGGAGGCTGAGGCAGGAGAATCACTTGAACCTGGGAGATGAAGGTTGCAGTGAGCCAAGATTGCACCATTGCACTCCAGTCTGGGCAAAAAGAGTAAAACTCCATCTCAAAAAACAAAACAAAAAGCAACAAAAAAAGAGAAAACTAATACAGAAACAGAAAACCAAATACATGTTATTATTTATAAGTGAGAGCTAAATAATAAGAACACATGAACACAAAGAGAAGAACAACAGACACTGAGGCCTTGTTGAGGGTGGAGGGTGGGAGGACTAAGAGGATGAGAAAACAGATCTGTTTGGTGCCACGGGTAGTACCTCAGTGACAAAATAATCTGCACGCCAAACCCCCATGACATAATTTTAGCTGTAAAACAAACACACATGTATACCCTGAACCAAAAATAAAAGCTAAAAGAAAAAATATCCCTGGATGGCAGAGTGCAATGTAGCTGAAAGGACTGATTTTCACTATAGATAGTGGCCCAGGTGGGGCTGTACTGATTTATTTCTGTGTGAATGCAGGCAGATGAGATTATGAACAGGTGGCCCAGAACCTTAGGTTGGTGGAGAAAACAAGTTGCTGCTACAGATTCAGTGTCTGAGGGTGGGGATAAGCCAGGAGACTTGTAGACACTTGTGGGTTCTTGGCAAGAAACACTAGGATCAAAAATGCAGTGATGAAGTTCCTGAGGGTGGTGCCTAGTCCTGGGAGGAGTGTGGACACATCAATGTCTAGTGTGTGTGTGTTTGTGAGTGAGTGGGAATCCTGTGGTGGCAGATGCAAGACAGGGGTGTCTGTTCTCAGAGGTCCTTTTCTCTAAGTTTTCAGTCTTCTGTCACCCTGGGAGAAGACCTGGAATCACAGGAAAATGGGCAGTGTGACAGCCTGTGTACAGGAGAGCAGAGCCTTCCATTTCCAGAAACCCAGAGTTTTATTCCAGGCCAGGCCTCCACGATATGTTTTTTTCTGGCACCAAATCTGTAGTTTGCTGAACATCAAACAATTCTCCAACACCAACTCATTGTCTAACATTTGAATTCTGACACCACCCAGAGTCCGCACAGACCCTGATTCAGGGCTGAGTCCCACAACATTGTCCTCACTGCAGATGCCAGTCACAAACCCCATGGGCCCATCTATGCTTCAGAGCCACTATTTAAAAATTGGGGACTCCATCGCCTCCCTGAAGTTCAATAATTTGGTAGAGCTACTCACAGAACTCAGGAAAACACTGTAGTTATGTTTACTGATTTAATATATAAGATGCAGCCCAGGGAAGGCCAAATGGAAGAAATGCATAGAACAAAGAAAAGAGATGGGGGAAGATGAAACACATAGATAATCCTGGAAAATGTTTGTGATTAATAAAATTCTCCATCCTTTGTGTGCTCCAGGAACAGTTTATGGAAAGAAACACTCTTCCCATTATGACTTAGATAGTCCTCTGTTTTACCTATCAGCCAGACACACACTCTGCAGATTTTCTCCTTTTTCTCATTAGAAAAGTCAGCTGAATTTGTCTTCAGCGGTCAAAATAATTTTTTTAATGGAGTCTTGCTTTGTTGCCCAGGCTGGAGTACTGTGGCGTGATCTTGGCTCACTGCAACGGCTGCCTCCCGGGTTCAGCCAATTCTCCTTCCTCAGCCTCCTGAGCATCTGGGATTACAGGTGCCCACTGTGACACCTGGCTAATTTTTGTATTTTTAGTAGACACAAGGTTTCACCATATTGGCCAGGCTGGTCTCGAACTCCTGACCTCAGGTGATCTGCCTGTCTCAGCCTCCCAAAGTGCTGGAATTACAGGCATGAAGCACCTCACTTGGCCTAAAATAAAATATTTCTTAATCAAATTTAAGCTTATCTCCCTCCCTTAGGCTCCTGAACTTTGAGCTACCCTCAGTCTGAGTCAACATACAACCCCATTTTATGTCCCTCCTAAGAACATGCTGATTTCAGTGTAAAACATTCTCTGATCTAAGATCTGACTTTTTCACCCTCCATTTGCCATTCCCCTCCCACCTCCTTTCTAATCTTGTTTGCACCTCCCTAGGAAAGTCGTTTTCTGCCTACACCTTTGCAAGCCACAAAGACCTTCCTTATAGTTAGTTGGTACTTCCTCCTGTTGCAATAATTTTTTGGAATTTATTTTTTTTACATAAATCTAACGTTTTTATTTTACACAGTCTAAAAAATGCCTCAAAACAGTAACAACTTCATCATCAGTAAGAACCTCCCAGTTTCCTTTCACCTTAATCTTAACTGCATCTGCCTGTGGGGCCCCAGCTTTCCAGGACTCCGTAGCTTCTCTCAGAATAAAGGCTCCTTCCATGGCTGGGGTGAGCAGGCTGGGACACCTGCAGGGGAGGCTCCCCAGAAAGAACTAACTGGGCCTTTAATAACCTTCTGTTGGCCGGGCTCAGTGGCTCATGCCTGTAATCACAACATTTTGGGAGGTGGAGGTGGGCAGATCACCTAAGGTCGGGAGTTCAAGACCAGACTGACCAACATGGACAAATCCCGTCTCTACTAAAAACACAAAATTAGCCAGGCATGATGGTGCATGCCTGTAATTCCAGCTACTCCAGAGGTTGAGGTAGGAGAATTGCTTTAACCTGGGAGGCAGAGGCTGTGGTGAGCCAGATCACACCATTGCAGTCCAGCCTGGGTAACAAGAGTGAAACTCCATCACACAGACACACACACACACACACACACACACAGACACACCAAAAACAAAAAACAAAACAAAACAAACAAACAACCCTCTGTTGCAGGCTTAATATTAGCCTTAGCTTGGAATCACCAGGTTCAAGCTTTAATTTCCATGTCAGAGTTATTCACTTTGTTTTTGAAAGTAAGTGTTTGAAAATTCCAGTGAAATTACCCAAACACAGTGTTTATATAAGGGAAGGAAATTTTAAGATGCTTACTTTTTTTTTTTTTGAGATGGAGTCTTGCTCTGTTGACTGGGCTGAAGTGCAATGGCATGATCTCAGCTCACTGCAACCTAACTTTCCTAGGTTCAAGCAATTGTTGTGCCTCAGCCTCTTAAGTAGCTGGGATTACAGGTGGTTGCCACCATATCCAGCTAATTTTTGTATTTTTAGTAGAGACTCGGTTTCACCATGTTGGCCAGGCTGGTCTACAACTCCTGAACTCGTGATCCACTTGCCTCAGCCTCTCAGAGTGCTGAGATTACAGGTGTGAGCCTCCGGGGGTCTGACACACAATCCTGGTTGGCTTACCCTTAAACTTTTTCCAAATAGGGTAAACTCGTGATTTTGTGAGAAAAGGAGAAGGGGAAAGAAGAAGGGATAGGGTTGATTTACAACTTTTACAACTTATGACCAGGAAGTTAAGTCTTTGAAGAGGAACTTAGTTGTCCCAACAACTCCTTAACTCAAGTGATCCACCCACCTTGGCCTCCCAAAATGCTGGGATTACACGCATAAGCCACCTAGGCTGGCCCCATAAATTTTTAATAGGAGAAAAGAGAAACTGTCAACCCCATGGTCCAAAGCTCTTCCCATTCATGGACCCGCACCCCGAGTCAGGAGTCTCCCCGACCACCCTCCCATGGTCCCTGCACAATCTGGGAGAGATGCCGCACTGTGGGTGCAGAGCTGCCCAGACAGGGCTCCAGGCCAGGGCACAGTCGCTGTGCAGGGAAGAGGCAGGACACCCAGGTGTGGGGAAAAGGAAGAGAGATCAGATCATTACTGTGTCTATGTAGAAAAAGGAAGACAAAATAAACTCCATTTTGATCTCTAGTAAGAAAAATTGTTCGGCTTTGAGATGCTGTTAATCTGTAACTTTTGTCCCTACCCTGTGCTCACAAAAACACATGCTGTATTGACTCAAGGTTTAATGGATCTAGGGCTGTACAGGATGTGCTTTGTTAAAAATGTTTTTGCACGCAATATGCTTGGTGAAAGTCATTGCCATTCTCCATTCTCTATTAACCAGAGACACAATGCACTGAGGAAGGCTGCAGGGACCCCCTGCCCAAGAAAGCCTGGGTATTGCCCAGGTTTCCACTGACTGAGGTAGCCTGAGATATGGCCTCGTGGGAAGGGAAAGACCTTACAGCCTCCGAGCCTGACACCAGTAAAGGGTCTGTGCTGAGGAGGATTAGTGAAGAGGAAGGCCTCTATGCGGTTGAGATAAGAGGAAGGCATCTGTCTCCTGCACACCTCTGGGAATGGAATGACTTGGTGTAAAACCGACCATACATTCTATTCTGAGACAGGAGAAAACTGCCATATGGCTGGAGGCAATACATGGTGGCGGCATTGCTGCTCTGCTACTCTTTACCACACTGAGATGTTTATGTAAAGTTAAACATAAATCTAGCCTACGTGCACATCCAGGCACAGCACCTTTCCTTAAACTTATATATGACACAGATGCTTTTGCTCACATGTTTTTCTGCTGACCGTCTCCCCACATTCACCCTATAGTTATGCCACATTCCCCTTGCTGAGATAGTAAATATAGTGATCAATAAATACTGAAGGAACTCAGAGACCAGCGCGGGTGTGGGTCCTCACTTGCTGAGCGCCATCCCCTGGGCCCACTTTTCTTCCTCTGTACTTTGTCTCCATGTCTTATTTCTTTTCTCAGTCTCTCATCTCCACCTTGCGAGAAATAACCATGGGTGTGGAGGGGCAGGCCCCCTTCACCCAGGATTCTGGCTGTCAGCACAGCTGCCATCTTATGGCTGAAGGGGACTGAGGCCAAGCTGGGCAAGGAGAACTAGGGGCGCAGATTGTGGTGATTACTACAGGGAGGCCTGAGTCCCACCACAGCCACTTCACCCGGGTTCCAACTAGCCCCTCCCTCACTCTCAGGATGTCGGACTAGCACTGTCACCATTTCTAGGCTTCCAGGGGGTCCTGGAGTCTTAGCCGTGGATCTCCCAATACCTGCAGGTCAGAGGGACACAGAGCCTGGGCCTCTAGGAGCAGACGACACAGAGCAGTGAAGACGAGACCTGGAGCTCCGGCTGCAGCAAGAGACAAAGACCCCACCAAACCCAGAAGTCGCCCTGTTCGCTCCAGCTGCATGCCTGATTTGATGGTTTCCTGCCCAGCATCTCTGATTGGATAATGCTTAAGGCTCCGCCCCTTCAGGCCCTGAGTGACAGAAGATGTCATCAGATGCTGGGCTGAGTGAAGAAAGAGTGACAGCCTAAGCTGCAGCATTTTCAGGCAGGGCTTCCTCCCTGAGCTGAGCCAGGCCCACCCCAGAGCTTGGGGAAATTCTCTCTCTTCTTTACTCTCTCTTTTTGAATTTATTCAAAAGGTGAACAGAGGTATTTTGCTTTCATATTAATAATAGATAAAATATTTGTTCAAGAGAAAATCAACTTTTACTTTGGTAAAAGTGTATTTTGAATACTAAAGCTAATTTTAATAAACCTTATAAATAAATAAAATTTGTCATTTTTGACCTCTGGAGATTTACATATATATTTTGTAATCTCTTGTAATTTTTTAAATTTTTTATATTTTGTTTTTACCTATATTCTTTTTATTATTTCAATTCAAAACAACCTTTAAGTAATTTCAAACTGTTATAGGAGATAGAAATCATTTAGGGCCGGGCACAGTGACTCACGCCTGTAATCCCAACACTTTAGGAGGCCAAGGTGGACGGATCACTTGAGGTCAGGAGTTTGAGACGAGCCTGGCCAACATGGTGAAACCCCATCTCTACCAAAAATACAAAAAATTATCCAGGCATGGTGGTGCACACCTGTAGTCCCAGCTACTCTGGAGGATGAGGCAGGAGAATCAATTGAACCCAGGAGGCAGAGGTTGTGTAATGGCGCAAGGGGTTCACCTTGCCCTTTGCCTAGACAGAGCCAATTCATCAAGATGGGGAAATTTGTGGAGGAAAAGTTAAATATTAAATTTGAACTCAATTGAATGTGGACACAAAAAATAGTCACCGAGTCATGGAACAGGTTGTGTGAGCCCCTTGAGGCATTCATCCAGCGCTGTTTTGGAGAAATCTCTATTTTAATCTATTCCTATACATTAATTATTGAAAAACAATAGACAATTGCAAAAAAAGTTGACCTTCTTGTGTTTCTTGAGCCCAGTCATGAAGGGCCCTTGTGATTGGGCCTCATGCCAAACAACTCGTTACAGAAAGAGCTAGAATCCCAGACTGCACTGAAATTTTGTGAGACCTCTCCTTGTCTGTGCACAGATGGCTGGTTGACTCTGGAGCCCAAGCTGTTGCTTCCCAGTCTGGTGGTGAACCCTCCATAGTCGGATGAGTGTGGTGTCCAACTCTGGAGCCCAGCCTGTTGCTTCCTGGTCTGGTGGTGAGTCTCCATAGTCTGGTGTGGAGGCAAATTTAAATATTAAATTTGAACTAATGGAAAGTGGACACAAACAATGGTCACCAAGTCCTGGCACAGGTTGTGTGAGTCCATTCAGGGGTTCATCCAGTGCTGTTTAGGAGAAATCTCTATTTCAATCTATTCCTATACATTTGTTATTGAGAAACAATAGACAATCACAAAAACAAGTTGACCTTTTTGTGTTCCTTGAGCCCAGTCATGAAGGGCCCTCATGACTAAGCCTCATGCCAAAAAACTTGTTACAAAAGAGCTAGGGTCCCAGACTGTGCTGAAGATTCATGAGACTGCTCCTCTTCTGTGCACAGATGAGTGGCTGACTCTGGAGCCCAGGTTGTTTCTTCCCAGTCTGGTGGTGAATCCTCCATAGCCTGGTGAGTGTAAATATATATATCTCTTTTCCATTCTCCTCTTCCCATTGCAATTTGCTTATTATATCAATCTGCTTATTATATTGATTTGCCTATTATATCATTTGCCCATTATATCATTTGTTTATTATATCTGTGTAGGGTCCAGCCCCATAGGGTCGGTGGGTTTTTCTCCCTGTGTGCAGAGATGAGAGAGTGTAGAAATAAAGACACAAGACAAAGAGATAAAAGAAAAGACAGCTGGGCCTGGGGGACCACTACCACCAAGATGTGGAGACTGGTAGTGGCCCCGAATGCCAGGCTGCACTGATATTTATTGGATACAAGACAAAGGGGCAGGGTAAGGAGTGTGAGCCATCTCCAATGATAGGTAAGGTCATATGAGTCACGTGTCCATTGGACAGGGGGCCCTTTCCTGCCTGGCAGCTGAGGCAGAGAGAGAGAGAGGTGAGAGACAGACAGCTTATGCCATTATTTCTGCTTATCAGAGACTTTTAGTACTTTCACTAATTTGCTACTGCTATCTAAAAGGCAAAGCCAGGTGTACAGGATGGAACATGAAAGCAAACTAGGAGCATGACCACTGAAACACAGCATCACAGGGAGGTGGTTAGGCCTCCAGACAACTGCAGGCAGGCGTGACTGATGTCAGGCCCTCCGCAAGGGTGGAGGAGTAGAGTCTTCCCTAAACTCCCGCGGGGAAAGGGAGACTCCCTTTCCCAGTCTGCTAAGTAGCGGGTGTTTTTCCTTGACACTGAGGCTACCACTAGACCATGGTCCGCTAGGCAACAGGCATCTTCCCAGACGCTGGCGTTACCGCTAGACCAAGAAGCCCTCTGGTGGCCTTGTCTGGGCATAGCAGAAGGCTTGCACTCTTGTCTTTTGGTCACTTCTCCCTATGTCCCCTCAGCTCCTATCTCTGTATGGCCTGGTTTTTCCTAGGTTATGATTGTAGAGCAAGGATTGCTATAATACTGGAATAAAGAATAATTGCTATAAACTAATGATTAATGATATTCATATACAATCATATCTAAGATCTATGTCTAGTATAACTATTCTTATTTTATATATTTTATTATACTGGAACAGCTCGTGCCATCGGTCTCTTGCCTTGGCACCTGGGTGGCTTGCCGCCCACATATCTGCATTGCCATTTATGTGGTATAAATCTTGTTACCCTTAAAAGTATTGTGTGTGTCTTTTCTTCTCCTCTTGCATGTTTCCCACCCAGAACATTTTTGGCGTCACAAACAGGATTTGAAAACAAAAGGTGCAGCTTTTTGGCCAGAAGGACAGGGCTGGAGGCTTGGGGACTTCCCATATATTGGGATGGGAACTCCACCAGTTCTCCCCCATGGCAATTGAATGGTCAAGGGGAACTGGGCTTTGTGAGAATTGAGAATCTAAATTAGTGCAATTTAAACATTTGACTGTGTGGGAAGTGCTGCAGGGGATTCCAGTCACCAAAGGAGATGCTGAGGGGATCTCCCAGAGTGGATGGTGTTTGCTTACTGCTAATAAATTAATGTATCGAGAGGGGCTGGTTGCTACAAGATATTTTAAATTGGAAAAGAAAAATGCTAGTGTGATTTCCAGACTGGCCCTGGCCCAATGCCAGGCCTATATCTTGACTGATCAGGCTCAAAGCTCTCAGCTTATTACTGAAAAAAGCAGCTGTCTGAATGGCTCGGTTAGGTTAAAACTGAGGAGCTAGTTTGCTGGGGCTTGGAGCAGGTAAAAACCTGGCTCCTATCTCCAGGATGGGAAATTAAACTTAGTAAAATTCAAGGACCTGCATAAACTGTAAAATTCCTTGGCATCCTATGGAATGCAGAGATATAGACCATTTTACAAAAGGCTAAGGCTAAAATATTAGAATTTGCAAACCCTACCACTTAAAAGGAGGCCCAGACATTTATTGGCTGGTTTAGATTCTGGAGACATCATATTCCCCACTTGAGTAACATTTTACAACCTCTGCATGCAGCCACTAGAAAATGCTATGACTTTCATTGGGGAGAGAAAGACAGCATGGCTTCTGAACAAGCTAAACAAGTGGGTCAACTGGCCCTGGATCTATGGCCCATACAGGATGGGCCAGGAGAACTGCAAGTAACTGTCCTAGATCAACATGCTAATTGGAGCCTTAGGCAGAAACAAGGTGGGAAGAGGGTACCTTTCAGGTTTTGGACCCAAAAACTGCCAGAGGCCGGAAAAGCTTATACCCCTTTCAAGAAGCAATTGTTAGCTTCTTATTGGGCTTTGCTGGAAACGGAACACCTCTGCTTCAACCATGATGTCTTTATGAGGCCCGAAATTCCTATTATGACTTGGCTCATGAGTTCCCCCAAAACCGACCAGATAGGACATGCCCAAGAAAGTAGCATCATAAAATGGACATGGTACATACAAGACCAGGCTAAGCCAAAACCAAAGTGGGTATCACTTTTACATGAGGATGTACAAAACCTGCCAGCTCCAGAAATCTTCGAGCAAGTTCTGCAGATAGGGAAGGAAATCTCCTCACTCCCACCCAATGGGGCAAATCCTTTGAACAACTAAGCCCAGAGGATCAGAAACATGCTTGATTTACAGATGGATCCACCAAATACATTGGTGGGACCTGATGCTGGAAGGCCATGGCTTATAACCCTGTTAAAAACATAAACATTTCTGATGAAGGAAGAGGGGGGAGCAGCGAGTTAGCTGAACTAGTAGCCATCCTTCAAGCTATTCAGGAGGAAGCCAGAGGGATTTGTCACTTGTATACCAAATCTTGGTCAGTACCAAATGGTCTTACTACCTGGAAGCCCCAATGACAATGAAACAAATGGTTAATTCAGAATAAAGAGGTTTGGGGACAACAATACTTGGAAGATATCTCAATCCATCGCACACTGCCATTATCACTGTTTCACTGTTATCACTGTTTCAACAAGGTTTCACCATGTTGGCCAGGATGGTCTCGATCTCCTGATCTCGTGATTCACCCACCTCAGCCTCCCAAAGTGCTGGGATTACAGACATGAGCCACCATGATGGGGAAAGAAAGAGAGATCAGACTGTTCCTGTGTCTATGCAGAAAAAGGAAGACATAAGAAACTCCATTTTGATCTGAACTAAGAAAAATTCTTCTGTCTTAAGATGCTGTTAATCTGTAACCCTAGCCCCAACCCTGTGCCCACAGAAACATGTGCTGTATTGACTCAAGAATTAATGTATTTAGGGCTGTACAGGATGCGCTTTGTTAAAAATGTCTTTGCAGACAGTATGCTTGGTAAAAGTCATTGCCATTCTCCAGTCTCGAGTACCCAGGGACACAATGCACTGTGGAAGGCCGCAGGGACCTCTGCCCAAGAAAGCCTGCGTATTGTCCAAGGTTTCTCCCCACTGAGACAGCCTGAGATATGGCCTCATGGGAAGGGAAAGACCTTACAGCTCCCCAGCCTGACACCCATAAAGGGTCCGAGCTGAGGAGGATTAGGGAAAGAGGAAGGCTTCTTTGCAGTTGAGATAAGAGGAAGGCATCTGTCTCCTGCTCATCACTGGGAATGGAATGTCTCGGTGTAAAACCTGATCATACATTCTATTTACTGAGATAAGAGAAAACCCCCTTATGGCTGGAGGTGAGACATGCTGGCGACAATACTGCTCTTTACTACACTGAGATGTTTGTGTAAAGTCAAACATAAATCGTCCTACGTGCACATCAAGGCACAGCACCTTTCCTTAAACTTATTTATGACACAAAGTCCTTTGCTCACATGTTTTCCTGCTGACCCTCTCCCCACCATTACCCTGTAGTCATACCACATCCCCCTCACTGAGATGAAAGAGATAGTGATCAATAAATACTGAGGGAACTCAGAGACCAGTGCCGGGTATGGGTCCTCCATATGCTGAGCGCCGGTCCTCTGGGACCACTTTTCTTCCTCTATACTTTGTCTCTGTGTCTTATTTCTTTTCTCAGTCTCTCATCTCCACCTTGAGAGAAATACCCACAGGTGTGGAGGGGCAGGCCCCCTTCACCACCATGTGCAGACCTGTTTTCCATGTTGATGCTCGTGCATCTCTGCTTTCTCTTGACAGAATATTTAATCAGCAGGAAGAAAAACAGGCCACAATTTCCACCATAATGGTAAATTTGAATGCGGATGAATGGAATACAATGTGTTCAAGCCTTGCAATGAGAGGCATTATAGTGTATGGTGGTATAATTGATAGTGATTACCGGGGAGAGTTAAAGGTCATTTTATACAATAACACTCTAGATTCTTTTGCTATAAAACCAGATGCTGGTTACTCAATTTTTAGTGGTACCTTGTCAACAATTAACTCCTGAGGAAATCTCTGCCCCAACAGAGACTACATACAGAACTGGCGGATTCAGATACCCTGGTACAGGTAGCTTAAATCCTGGAGCCAAAATATAGGTACAGCGTCCATCACATCCTGACCCTAAGGCTGGTGACCTTGTAGCTATGAAAGCAGAAAATGAAGGCATAGTACAATTTCCTAAAGATGAAAAATAATATCATGTTCCACGCCATTTTTGTTATTACAGGGAATAACCTATCTACTAATGGTCAGCACCTGTGTCTTTGTGTCTGAGGCCAAGAAAAAATTCATCACCTGGGTAGCCACTGCTGCGACTGAAGCCATCCACAGTCAATGTTGGCTATATGTTGAGTTACCGGAGGCTGCCTGGAATGGGCTATCTTGGAGAATCGTCCCTGACAACATTTCTGAATGGCTATGTCATTACCAATGGGGCCACAACAACAACACTTGCAATCCAACCTGAACTTCCTTTCACCACACTAAGCAATCTATCTTTGCCAAGTCAGACAAAAGATGAACACCCTGACCTTGCATCAAAAATCTTGATATCTTGCCCAATAATCCTGGAACAATATATATTGAAAACCTGCTGTGCTGGTGGCTGGATTCCATACAGGCTTCACTTTGTCTGGAGGCCTTAAATGGCTCCTCTAATGTTTCTCTGGGGTTTCTTCAGACAATTGTCAAAACATACTCCAAATCAACAACACTGCCCCCAATGAACCACAATCTCTTTCTTATTTTAATAACACATTAGTACACTATGACAACAGTAGCTCCATTGCTGTCCCCTGGGGGGCCCTCTGGGTATGCAGATCCTGTGGGTTGCAATACCTGTCCCTGCATTGGATGGGAAGATGCACTTGGGGGTGGCCATTAATTCCATTCACCATCCAGGATAATATTCCCCTCCCCAGTAATCTAGATGCTACAAACACCACTGGTTACAAATGCGCTGGACTCCCTGGTGGTGGTACCCTATCACAGTATTCTCCCCTGCCGCTGGTACATTCCTCCTTCACCAACAAATTAAAAGATTTACCTTACATGTAGAAAAAGCTCTTAATGATAGTAGCACTGAACTTGTGTTGTTATCAGATGAATTTGCTCAGCTGCATACTGTTGTGTTGCAAAATCAAATGACATTAAATATGCTTACCGCAACCCAAGGAGGGGTTTGCACATTACTGCTTACTGAATGTTGTGTGTAATATCTCTGGTAATTCTCACAATATGACTTTCCTTGGAAAGCCATGGTGGGTGTGGTTTTTATTAATTGTGCTTTTAATTCTCCTGTGCTTACCCTGTATCTGTCATCTATTTCAACTTTGCCTTCCCCATGTATCTGAGAGGGTATTTTCCTACAGTTGAGTATCCAATTGAGGCCAAATGTGGAGGAAAAGTTAAATATTAAATTTGAACTAAATTGAACGTGGACACAAACAATGGTCACCAAGTCCTGGCACAGGTTGTGTGAACCCCTTGAGGCATTCATCCAGTGCTGTTTCAGAAAAAATCTCTATTTCAATCTATTCCTATACGTTAGTTATTGAAAAACAATAGACAATCACAAAAACAAGTTGACCTTTTTGTGTTCCTTGAGCCCAGTCACAAAGGGCCCTTGTGACTGGGCCTCATGCCAAACAACTTGTTACAAAAAGAGCTAGGGTCCAAGAGCACACCAAGGCTTCAAGAGACCTCTCCTTATTTGTGCATGGACGGGTGACTGCCTCTGGAGCCCAGGCTGTTGCTTCCTGCTGTGGTGACAAATCCTCCATAGTCTGGTGAGTGTGGTGTCTGACTCTGGAGCCCAGGCCATCACTTCCCTGTCTGGTGATGAATCCTCCATAGTCCGATGAATGTAAATATATATACATGTTTATTCCCTTCTCCCCTTCCCATTGCAATTTGCTTATTATATCAATTTGCTTATTATATGTGCATTGCCATTTACATGGAATAAAGCTTGTTTACCCTTAACGATATTGTGTGTCTTTTCTTCTCCCCTCATACATTTCCTGCACAGAACACCATATTTCTCAGAGGCTTTGTTTGTTCCTTTTAATTGTTTTTTCTGTAAACCTGTCTGCATGCCTCATTTCGGCTAGGTGGTTTTCAAACTCTGACATCCTTTCTTCTACTTGGTCAATTCGGCTATTTATACTTTTGTATGCTTCATGAAGTTTTTGTACTGTGTTTTTCAGCTCCATCAGATCATTTATGTTCCTCTTTAAACTGGTTATTCTGTTTAGCAGTACCTCTAACCTTTTATCAAAGTTCTTAGCTTCTTTGCATTGGGTTAGAACATCTTTCTTTAGCTCAGCGGAGTGTGTTGTTACACATCTTCTGAAGCCTACTTCTGTCAATTCATGCATCTCATCCTCTGTCCAGTTCTGCACCCTTGCTGAAGAGACATTGTGATCATTTGGAGGAGAAGAAGCACTCTGGCCTTTCAGGGGTTTTTGTTGATTCTTTCTCATCTTCATGAGTTTGTCTAGTTTCCATCTTTGAGACTGCTGATGCTTGGATGAGTATTTGTTTTGTTTTGTTTTGAGATAGAGTCTCATTCTGTCACCCAGTATGGAGTGCAGTGGCACGATCTTGGCTCACTACAACCTCTGCCTCCCAGGTTCAAGTGATTCTCATGTCTCAGGTTCCCAAGTAGCTGGGACTACAGGCATGCACCACCACGGCAGTCTAAGTTTTGCATTTTTTAGTATAGACAGGGTTTCACTATGTTGGCCAGGCTGGTCTTGAATTCCTGACCTCAAGCAATCTGCCTGCCTCAGTCTCCCAAAGTGTTGGGATTACTGGTGTGAGCCACCATGCCCAGCCTTGGGTGGGGTTTTTGTGGGTACTTTTTATAGTTGATGCTGTTGTTGTTTCTTTCTGTTTGTTTGTTTTTCTTTCAATTGTCAGGTCCCTCTTCGGTAGTGCTGCTGCAGTTTGCTGGGGGGTCACTTCAGGCCCTATTCATCTGGTTCACTCCTGTGCCAGGAGATGTCACTCAAGAAGGTTCCAGAACAATGAAGAAGGGTGCCTGCTCCTTTCTCTGGGATCTCTAACCTCAAGAGGCACCAACCTGATGCCAGTAGGATCGCTCCTGTATAGAGTGTCTGACAACCCCTGTTGAAGGGTCGCACCCAGTTGGGTGGCACGGGGAGCTGAACCCATTAAATGAAGCACTTTGACTGTTCCTTGGTAGAGGAGGGGCTTTTTGCTGGGGAAAATCCCACTCGTCTGGGCTGCCTGAATTCCTCAGAGCAAGCAGGAGGAAAGGCCAAGTCTGCTGATTCACAGAGGATGCAGCCTTTTCTCCCCCTAGGGGCTCAGGCCCAGGGAGATCACAGTTCTGTCCCTGAGCCCCTGGCTGGAGATGTTGGAGTTCCTGGAGGGAGGCCCTGCCCAGTGAGGAGGGATGGGTCAGGGTCAGGCCTGAAGAGACATTCTGGCTGAAGTCAGCCACAGCTGGTGTGTTGGGCTGTGGGGGACACCTCTTGAGACCAAGCTGTCTAGCATCCCTGGCTCTAGCGTGGGAAAAGTGCAGCCGGGAGCTATAGATAATGGCTGCCACCTTTCCCCACTCAGGGATCTTAGCCTGTTAGGCAGTTGTGAGTCCCAGTGCTGGCTGCTGTCCCTCCCCCAAGGAGCTCAAACAGCTTAGACAGCAGCCAGCCACAGCTGTGGTGCCGGTCGCCCCTCCACTGGGAACTTAGCAGGCTTAAGCAGATTCTAGCTGAGAGGCTGTTGAGAATCTGCTCAGCTCCAGGGTTGTGTCAGGCATAGTAAGTTCCTCTTCAAAGGGTAACTTCCTTGTTCTTTGTTCTGGAAACCAACTTCCTTGTACCTTCCTGCTCCTAGCTACCTGCTCTTCCTGCCAGTAAACAACTCTTCCAGACAGTTCCAATCTGTAACCCACATCTCTTCTTATTTGGAAGAAGTCCTCCTCATTCTTAGTTACCTGTTCTGTAAACAAACTTCCCGCCTTTCTCTATTTAAATTAGCCAATCCAGTTAGTTTAGATTGTGCACTCTGACTCCAGCCAATGGGGACAGGACACAGAAGTAGGGACTGCATTAGGGATAAAAACCCCTTACCTCTCGTATGGTGTGCTCTCACAACAGCCAGAGACATGAGCAGCCCCTTCTGCAGAAGTAAATTTGCCTTGCTGAGAAATCCCTTGTTTGAGTGCTCATTTTCTTTGTGACTCCAAGCTGTTGTTTCCAACTGTTGGAACCTTAGGCTCCAGTGGCATGGGTTCACAAGTTGAATCTTCTAATCCATGGGATTCACAGTTCCATAGAAAAAGCACAGTTTCCTGGACTGGGTAGCATGCTCACTCACTGCCCCCCTTGGCTGGGGTTGGGGGCTCCCCAGCCCCATTTGGCTGTCAGGTGGGTTGCCATACCACACTGCTTTTCCTTCCTCTCCATGGGTCATGCCAGCCACCTAGTCAGTTCTGATGAGAGAAACTGGATACCTCAGGTGTCAGTGCAGGATTCACATGCTATTATGGTTCTTTTCTATGGGATGCTGCTTCTAGTCAGCCATCTTGGCCCCACCCCCACCAACTTTTCTTTGAATGTCTGATAGAGTTCAGCAGTGAATTCATCTGGTTCTGAACTTTTGTTTTTGCTTGGCAATTTGTTAAATTATTATTTCAATCTCACTGCCTGTTATTAGTCTGTTCAGAGTTTGTTTTTTTAATCTAGGAGGATTGCACATTTCCAGGAATTTATTCATCTCCTTTAGATTTTCTAGTTTTTGCATGTAAATGTGTTCACAGTAGCCCTGAATGTGATCTTTTGTATTTCTGTGGCATCGGTTGCAATATCTTCCATTTCATTTCTAATGGAGCTTATTTGGATCTTCTCTCTTCTTTTCGTGGTTAATGCTGTTAATGGCCTATGAATTTTATTTATCTTTTCTAAGAGTTAGCTTTTCATTTCATTTATCTTTTGTACTTTTGTTTGTTTGTTTCAGTTCATTTAGTTCTGCTCTTTCTTTTCTTCTGCTAGGTTTGGGTTTGGCTTGTTCTTGTTTCTCCAGTTCCTTGAGGTGTTATCTTAGATTGTCTACTTATGCTCTTTCAGACTTTTTGATGTAGGCACTTGATACTATGAACTTTCCTTTTAGCACGCTTTTGCTGTATCCCAGATGTTTTGATAGGTTGTGTCATTATTATCTTTCAGTTCAAAGAATTTTTAATTTCTATCTTGATTGCATCCAACGATCATTCAAAAATGTTTTTTCCAAAATTTATTTAATTTTCACGTATTTGCATGGTTTTGATGGTTCATTTGGAGTTGGATTTTCAATTTTATTCCACTGTAGTCTGAGAGAGTAGTTGATATGGTTTTGATTGTCTTAAATTTATTGAGACTTGTTTTGTGGCCTATCATATGTCTATCTTGGAGAATGTTCCATGTGCTGATGAATTAAATGTATATTCTGAAGTTGTTGGGTAGAATGTTCTGTAAATATTTGTCAAGTCCATTTGTTCTAGGGTATAGCTTAAGTCCATTTTTTTTGTTATTGTTGACTTTCTGTCTTGATGACTTGTCTAGTGTTGTCAGTAGAGTATTGCAGTCCCCCATTATAATTGTATTGCCATCTATGTAATTTCTTAGGTCTAGTAGTAATTGTTCTATAAATTTAGGAGCTCCAGTGTTAGGCGCATACATGTTTAGAATTGTGATATTTTCCTGTTGGAATAGTTTCTTTATCATTACATAATGTCCCTCTTTGTCTTTTTCCTTTTGACTGTTTTTGCTTTAAAGTCTGTTTTGTCTAATGTAAGAATGGCTACTACTGCTTTCTTTTGGGGTATATTTGCATGGAATATATTTTTCTAACCCTTTACCTTAAGTTTAAGTGAGTCGCTATGTGTTGGGTGAGCCTGTTAAAGACAGTAGATATTTGGTTGGTAAACTCTTATCCATTTTGCTATTCTGCATCTTTTAACTGGAATATTTAGGCCATTTACATTCACCATTAGTATTGAGATGTGAAGGACTATTCTATTCATTGTGCTAGTCGTTGCCTGAATACTTTCTTTATTGTGTTATTGTTTTATAGGCCTTGTGAGATTTATGCCTTAAGGACGTTCTATTTCATTGTATTTTGAGGTTTTGTTTCAAGATTTAGAACTCCTTTTAGCAGTTCTTATAGTAGTGGCTTGGTAGTGGTGAATTCTCTAAGCATTTGTTTGTCTGAAAAAGACTGTATCTTTTCCTTCATTTATGAAGCTTAGTTTCACTGGATACAAAATTTTTGGCTGTTGTTCTGTTTAAGGAGGCTAGACAGAGGACCCCAATTGCTTCTAGCTTGTAGGGTTTCTGCTGAGAAATCTGCTGTTAATCTGATATGTCTTTCTTTATAGGTTATATGATGCTTTTGTCTCACAGCTCTTAAAAATCTCTTCTTCATATTGACTTCAGATAACCTGATGACTATGAGCCTAGGTGACGATTTTTTGTGATGAATTTCCTTGGTGTTCTTTGAGCTTCTTGTATTTGGGTGTCTAGATCTCTAGCAAGGCCAGGAAAGTTTTTCTCAATTATTCCCTCAAATAAGTTTTCCAAACTTTTAGATTTCTCTTCTACCTTGGGAACACCAATTATTGTTAGATTTTATTGTTTAACATAATTCCAAGCTTCTTGGAGGCTTAGCTCATTTTTAAATTCTTTTTTGTTTGTCTTTGTTAGATTGGAATATTCAAAAGCCTTGTCTTTGAGGTCTGAAGTTCTTTCTTTTACTTGTTTGGTTCTATTGTTGTAATTTCCCACTATAATTTGCATTTCTTTAAGTGTGCCTTTCATTTCCAGAAGTCGTGATTGTTTTCTATTTATGCTATCTATTTCTCTGGAGATTTTTTTCATCCATATCCCGTATTTTTAAAAAATTTCATTAAGTTAGTATTCACCTTTCTGTGTTGTCTCTTTAAGTGGCTTAATAATGGAATTTATGAATTCTTTCTCTGGCAATTCAGGGATTTTTTTCTTGGTTTGGATCCACTGCTAGTGAGCTTGTGTGGTCTTTTGAAGGTGTTAAAAAAAAATTCTTGCTTTTGGCCAAGCATGGTGGCTCACGCCTGTAATCCCAGCACTTTGGGAGGCTGAGGCGGGTGGATCATGAGGTCAGGAGATCGAGACCATCCTGGCTATCACGGTGAAACCCCATGTCTACTAAAAAAACAAAAAGCTAGCCAGGTGTTGTGGTGGGTACCTGTAGTCCCAGCTACTTGAGAGGCTGAGGAAGGAGAATGGCATGAACCTGGGAGGCGGAGCTTGCAGTGAGCTGAGATCGTGCCACTGCACTCTAGCCTGGGAGACAGAGTGAGACTCCATCAAAAAAAAAAAAAAAAATTCTTGCTTTTTTATATTACCAGAATTTTGTTTTGGTTCCTTCTCATTTGGGTAGTCTATGTCAGAAGTAAGACCTGAGGCTCAAGGCTGCTGTTCAGATTCTTTTGTTTCATGGGGTGATCCCTTGATGTGATGGTCTCCCCTTTTCCCTTGGGATGGGGCTTCCTGAGAGTCAGACTGCAGAGATTGTTATTACTCTTCCGGGTTTAACCACCCAGTGGAGCTACTGGGCTCTGGGTTGTTACTGGGGAGTATCTGCAGAGTCCTATGATGTGATCTGTCTTCAGGTTTCTCAGCCATGGATAATACCACCTGCTCTGGTAGAGGTAGCAGGAGAGTGAAGTGGACTCTGTGAGGGTCCTTGGTTGTAATTCAGTTTAGTGCACTGGTTTTTTTGAATGCAGGTTGTTCTAGCAGTGAAGTTGTCACATGGACAGACTGAAGACTTCTGTGTAGCCAGGATGTTACAATGTTACAGGTGGAATTAGCTGTTGTTTTCTCCTTTATTGGAGTGGGGTTTTTTTTTTTTTTGAGATGGAGTTTCACTCTTGTTGACCAGGCTGGAGTGCAATGACGCGACCTTGGCTCACTGCAACCTTGGCCTCCCGGGTTCAAGTGATTCTCCTGCCTCAGCCTTCTGAGTAGCTGGGATTACAGGCATGTTCCACCATGCCTGGTTAATTTTACTTTTTTAGTAGAGAGGGGGTTTCTCCATTTTTGTCAGGCTGTTCTCAAACTCCTGACCTCAGGTGATCCACCCACCTCAGCCTCCCATAGTGCTGTAATTACAGGTGTGAGCCACCCCACCTGGCAGGGGTCGTTATTTTGTGAGTTACTGTAATGGCTTGAGTTCGTTGGCCTCCAACCTTGAGATGGCAGCTTTAAGACAGCATCAGCTGTGGTAATATGGGGGTACGCAAGCTTGCCACCTGGTCACCTGGATAAGTATTCATGTTTTTCAGGCGATGAGTGGGAACATAGAGCTCCCAAGAGAGTATGTCTTTTGTCCTCAGCTACATGGGTGGGTAGAGTAAGGCCATCAGGTGAGGGCAGGGTTAGACATGTCTGAACTCAGACTCTCCTTGGGTGGGGCTTGCTGCAGCTGCTGTGGGTTTGGGAGTATGGTTCTCAGGCCAATGGAGTTATGTTTCCAGGGGAATTATGGCTGCCTCTGCTGTATCATACAGGTCAGGATGGAAGTGAAGGAAAGCCAGCAGTGACAGGCCTCACTCAGCTCCCATGAAGCCAGAAAGGCCAGTTTCACTCACACCCTACCCCACCAACAGCACCAAGTTTATATCCAGGAGGTGAGCAGTACTGAGATCTTGCCCCAGGCTATAAGCCTCCCCATTGAGAAAGCAAACTGGGCTTTAAGGCCCCACCCCTCACCACCTGCCATGGCTTCTGTGCCCATATCTGTGCTTCCCATTCATTGTCCCCTCACCGATTCTGCCACAGAAAATTCACACTAGGTCAAAACTATTACAAAGTTCAGCTGCCAGTTTGCTTCTCCCTGTGGTTCTTCCCCAATTCCACTGGCAGCCCATCCCAAGGACCCCTGTGAGATAAAGTCAGAAATGGCTTCCCTGAGGACCAAGAGTGCCTGTAGGGCTCTTCCCACTGCTTCTTCTACTTTTATATTTTGCTTGGCTCTCTAAGTTCATTTTGGCTCTAGGTAAGGTTAAATGCTTCTCTGGTGATCTGGATTTTCAGGTTTTGAGTATGCATGTGAATGTTCCCCTTGTCACACTTCGGGCACTTGCGGTTTTTCAGTAGTCTTGCAGAGGTTGCAGTGGCAAGCCACTTCTGCCAAAGAGTCTGTGCATTCTTTTGGTTTTCCTGGTATGTTCCTGTGGTAGTTCTTGGAGCAAAAGTTCATGATGAGAGTCTCCACATGCTGTTCTGTCCATCCAAGTGGGAGATACAAGTTAGTCCTGTCTCCTGGCCACCATTTTTTCTTTTTGCCTTTTGAGAGAAAGATATTGATTGACTCTTCATCAGAGATTTAAAAAAACTGTTAAGTAGGGCTTCTCTCTTCTTTTCTTTTTTTCTTTTTTTCTTTTTTTTTTTTTTTGGCCAAGGAGTTTTATTCTTGTTGTCCAGGCTGGAGTGCAATGGCGTGATCTCGGCTCACTGCAACCTCTGCCTCCCAGATCAAAGCAATTCTCCTGTCTCAGCCTCGTGAGTAGCTGGGATTACAGGCATCTTGTATTTTTAGTAGGGACAGTGTTTCACCATGTTAGTCAGGCTGGTATCGAACTCCCGACCTCAGGTGATCCACCTGCCTGGGCCTCCCAAAGTGCTGGGATTACAGGTGTGAGCCACTGCACCTGGCTCTCTCTCTTTATTGTTTTAAACAGAACTCTAATTTTTCTTCAGGCCACTGATTTAGTTTCTTATTATACATTTATTTATTTATCTGTTTCTTATTGCCTGTGCCCACAACTAGACCAATTGCAAAAAATTCAACTGCAGAAATATAAGGTAAGTTTTTCATGGATGATTAATCATTAACTATAAATACACAAAAATTTTACGTACACATTTATCTGAGCTGCCCTCATATGGCCTTCTACAGAATGCTTGAAGTTAGATTAAAAATAATCTACAGATAAACATTCACTGATAGAATGCTTGAAGTTGAAGCCTACTGGTGAAAATGTTGTTCCTTTCTCACCAGAAATGAAGTAGATACATTTATTTCTTGACTTGCTATTATGCTTCATTAGTATGCATTTATTTTTATCCAGTACCACGCTGTTTGCTTACTGTAGCTTTTTTTTTTTTTGAGACAAGTTCTCATTCTGCTGCCCAGGGTGGAGTGCAGTGGCTTGATCATGGCTCACTGAGGCCTTGACCTCACAGGATCAAGGGATCCTCCTACCTCAGTGTCTCAAGCAGCTGAGACTACGGGTTTGTGCCATTATTCCCTGCTAATTTTTGTATTTTTTGTAGAGATGGTGTTTTGCTATGTTGCCAAGGCTGGTCTAAAACTCCTGGGCTCAAGCAACCCACTTGGCATCCCAAAGTACTGGGATCACAGGTGTGAGCCACTGCACCTGGCCTTACTGTAGCTTTGTAATATATTCAGAGACCAGGTAGTGTGATACCGCCAGCTTTGTTCTTTTTCCTCAAGATTGCTTAGGCTATTCTGGGTCTTTCATGAATTGATAAAGATTTGTGAATTACTTTTTAATTCTGTAAAAAATATAATTGGAATTTTTATAAGGATTGCATTAAATCTGTAGATCACATTGTGTAGTATGGACATTTTGACAATATTAATTCTTTCCATTCGTGAGCATGGTGTATCTTTTAATTTTTTAGTGTCTTCAATTTATTTTATTAATGTTTTAGAGTTTTTAGTGTATGGATCTTTTACCTCTTTGAATAAATTTATTTATGTGTATTTTATTCTTTTTGATGCTTTTGTAAATGAGATTTTAATCTCAATCCTTGTCTACACATCTATTCAACTTTAACAGCTTTAGAGATTAAACCAAATACATGTGGCAATGCAGGAGAGGAAAGAAACCCAAAGTTTTATAGTTTTGTAAAATACAGGTGCTCAATTTAGCATCCTGTGTTATGCCCTGGGGTGCCAAGCATTGCATTAAGCTCAAATTTAAGCTCAAATTGACTTACTCTTTGGGACAACCCAAAGATAGAGGAATTCATCATCCTTATTTTACATAGGCAGAGATGGCCAGGCGCTGTGGCTCATGCCTGTAATCCCAGCATTTTGGGAGGCTGAGGCAGGTGGGTCATGAGGTCAAGAGCCCGAGACCAGCCTGACCAACATGGTGAAACCCCGTCTCTACCAAAAATGCAAAAATTAGCTGGGTGTGGTGGTGGGCGCATGTAATCCCAGCTACTCAGGAGGCTGAGGCAGGAGAATTGCTTGAACCCGGGAGGCGAAGGTTGTGGTGAGCCGAGATTGCACCACTGCACTCCAGCCTGGGTGACAGAGTGAGACTCCATCTCAAAAAAAAAAAAAAAAAAAAACATAGGCGGAGATGGCTGCATAGAGAGAATAAATAAATATACACAATCCCATGGCTGGTACATGGTAAACTGGAACTTCTAGTACAGGCCATCTGATCCTGAACGTCAAATGGGCTGGGAAGCTTCTTACCTTCTGCCTATGAAAAAACCAGAGATGCCAGAGAGTGCCATTTGAGTCTTTGGTGAATAGGTAAAAACTTCAAATATTGATAATCAGGAGGAAGGAGTTAGATTGACCCAATACTTGATGGAACACTTATTTTTAACTTAATGGAACCATAAAAGGGCTTATAACACTTGGGGCTTTAAGTTCATCAATTAAGGCAGAATTTCTATGAAGTATGCTTTTCCCTAAAAAATGTATTTAGCCATTGATAACTCTATGTAGCTCTGTGAAATATGTGCTTATTAGACAGATCAGGTGTTTTGGCTAAGAATAAGATGAGTAACTGTGCTTTAAAAATATATATTTATAAATAATTTTAATCTTGAATATTTAATAATCATTAACTACTGTTTGAATATGTCTTTGTCCAAAACATATATATGTCTATATACATTCTAGATAATACATAATATGTATATATATAATACATACATACATATATAATCATATGTAATATAACTCTACCTTCTGTGGCTATTATGAGCTTCATTGGTCACCAGCTCCAGGATATGGGCCATCAGATACTCAAGAGTGGCAGCAAGAAACATAAGCATGGAAGAGTCCAGGCACTGGACACAGCAGATCTCCCACAAGAGGTGTCCAGACATATCATGGAGAACTGTAGTTCTGCTCTTGCTAAGAGTGTAAAGTCTGTTTTTTTGTTCTTGTTGAGATGGAGTTTCACTCTGTCACCCAGGCTGGAGTGCAGTGGCATGATCTCAGCTCACTGCAACCTCTGCCTCCTGGGTTCAAGCAATTCTCCTCGCTCAGCCTCCTGAGTAGGTGGGATTACAGGCATGCGCAACCACGTCCAGCTAATTTTTGTATTTTTAGTAGAGACGGGGTTTCACTATGTTGGTCAGGCTGGTCTTGAACTCCTGACCTCATAATCCACCCACCTCACCTGCACAAAGTGCTGGGACTATAGGCATGAGCCACCGTGCCTGGCCTGAAGTCTGCTTTTTATGTCTATCAGAGCTTCAAAGTCTTCTTATCCTAGACATGGGCTTTTTTGAATGGTATAGTTTAGATGTAGTTTGTCCTTGAAAAAGACTCACGTTGAAATTTGATCCCCAATGTGGCAATGTTGGGAGGGGGGCCTCATGTGAGATTTTAGGTCATAAATAGATTAATGCTCTCCTGCAGAGGTGAGTTCTCACTCTCAAAGTTTCCAGCAAGAATAGATTTTTAAAAATCTGGCTTTCTCAAGTTTATCTCCCTTTTGCTTCACCTCTTGGTATATAATCTTTTTGCACATACCTGCTTCCCTTCTGCTTTCTACCATGAGTGGAAGTAACATGAGGTGTTGGGGTGATCAGACCCAACACCAAGTCGTGGGGGTGACGAAGTCCGGTGGAGTCAAAGGACTGAGAATAAGACAGTTTGAGAGAGAAAGTGGGACCAGGGGGCCATCACGAGTGTGGAGGCTGTGAAGGCTCTGGGCTCTGGGAGCCCACGCTATTTATTGGTGCCAAACAAACAAACAGGTGATGAGGGTTTGGGGGTTGAAAGGAAACAGTGTATCAAGTGAATGAGAAACATATGGCTGCTTGAGATAATGAGAGTGCTAGAAGCAAGGAGCCAGCAAGTCTAGCAGACATGCAAGCCCTGCCTCAGCTTCTCTCCCAACACTCAGCTTTTCTCCCAACATGAGGCTTTCACCAAAAGCCAAACAGATGCCAGCTCCATTCCTCTTGTACTTCCCAGCCTGAAGAACCATGAGCTAAATAAACCTCTTTATACATTACCCAGTCTCAGGTTCTCCTACATCACAAAAAGGACTAAGCCAGTGAGCTTTGCATTAATCAACCTGATTTTCAACCTGGACTTGGTCTCTCAAGACCCCAGTGCTCAGTCACACCCACTATGTCCATGTGGGCCTGTCCTTCACTCATCTTTGTAATACTCTAGACTTTTGAATGCCACTCGTGTCTACTTGGCCATGAACTGATCGAGGCCTAGAAATGCCCATGATTAGAATCTAGTCACTCTAATGACTGAACCCTCTTTTTAAAGAAACTCTAGCTATTCAATTGACTTCGTTGTAGAAAAAAATGTGTCATCAATAAAATACTTTGCCCTGTCTAGGGGACACCACTACAGATTATCACACTCTAGCCAGTATTCTCTTTGAGTGCTTTTACAACTTTTTCTAAGGTTTAGGTCACTGAAAGATATTCACAATGTCTTGTCCAGTAGAGCGTCAATTGTTTCTTCTCTCACAATACAATAATATGAGTCTCCCTCCATTTACATATTTATTTAAATATTTCCAATTTATATTGCTTTTGCTGTATATTTGAATTTTTTTTGTACTGGTTATCATATATGCTGATTCCTCAGAAGTTAAATAAATATTTTAATATGTGTTCCTATCTTTTGTTGTTGTTTGGATATCTAGGTGACTAAAGCTTCAGTAGAACTTTGTTGACTTCATTTTGATTTTATTTTCAATTTTCCTTTCAGCTTATTTAGTGTTTCTGTGTTTTTCTGCTGCATTTACAGCACATTATCTAGTCTTTATCATTGGCAACAGTGGCTTGAAGTTTGTTTATAAAATTATGTTTATTGAGATGAAATTCACATAACATCAAATTCAATATCTTAATTATTTTCAGGTTTACAGTTCAGTATCTTTTTGTGTATTCGCAATGCTTTACAATCATTAGCACTAGGTAATTTTTGAACAGTATAATTACCCAAAAAAGAAACTTCACACTCATCAAACAGCCACTTTCTATTTTCCCCAGCAGCCTCTGGCAACCACTAACCCACTTTCTGTTGCCAAGGATTTGCCTATTTTGGGCATTTGATACAAATGGATTCATAAAGTATATGATGCTTTTTGTATAGCTTTTTTCTTTTCTTTTCTTTTCTTTTCTTTTGAGATGGATTCTCACACTATCTTCTGGGCTGGAGTGCAATGGCACGATCTCAGCTAACTGCAACCTCCGCCTCCTGGGTTCAAGTGATTCTCCTGTGTCAGTCTCCTGAGTATCTGGAATTACAGGCACACACCACCACACCTAGCTAATTTTTTGTATTTTTAGTAGAGACGGGGTTTCACTATGTTGGCCAGACTGGTCTCAAACTCCTGACCTCATGATCCACCTGCCTTGGCCTCCCAAAGTGCTGGGATTACAGGTGTGAGCCGCCGCACCTGGCCTTGTATAGCTTTTTTCATCAAGCATAATGTCTTTAATATCTGTCCATGTTGTGTCCCATATTAGTACATCATTCCTTTTTCTGGCTGAATACTATTGCCTCGTATACTACATCACATTTGTCAGTCTAGTCCTCCATGGATATGCATTTACACTGGTTTCACTTTTTGGCTATAACAAATAATGTTTCTATGGACATGCATCTACAAGTTTTTGTGTGGACCTATTTTGATTTCAGTTGAGTATATACTCAGAAGTGGAATTGCTAAGACAAGTAGTAACTCTATGTTAACCTTAGGAGGAGCTGCCAAAATGTTTTCCAAAACTGCTCCCTAATTTTGCCATTCCACCAGCACTGTATGAAGGTTTCAATTTCCCTACATCTTCACCCACACTGATCTGTCTTCTGAAATATACCTGCACCAGTAGGTGTGAGGTGATATATCATTGTGGTTTTGACTTGCATCTTTCTAATGAATTAAGATGTTGTGCATCTTTTCATCTGCTCATTGGCCACTTGTACAGAATAAAAATCTTGGAGCCACTGGTCCAGATTATGAGTCTCAAACGCATGTTAGAAACAGACTTTTGGTGCTGCACAAGAAATAGCACTCAGCAAAGCAAATTTACTTCTATAGAAGGGTGTGCCTCACAAATTAAGCAATGGCAAGGGTGCATAGAACAAAGGAAGCAGGAGTTTTTATTATCTCTGACACAGCTTCTACTTCTGTATCTTTCCCCTATTGGTTAGGGTTGGACCGCACAGTCTAAACCAGTCCCGAATGGCTAAATACTTAAAACATTTTAGATAAGGTAGTCACATAAGGGAGGTAAGAGAGAAAGAAAGGGGGTCACTTATGGGGAAACTACAAAAGTAACCTATTCCCTAATAAGGAAAGGAATGTGGACTGGGACTGGGGTTGTAGGAAGTTCACGCATGTCTAGGCATAGTTAGGTAAATTGGGGCACAGGTGAGGTAAGGAATATTTGGAATTATAGAATAGAGAATGGGGAAAATGGATAAGGTATTTGAAGAGTGAACCTAACTGTATCTAACACACAAAACACCATGGAATGATGATAATTCAATACATAGTAATCTTAAAATTCTGTTATTATCTAATGAAGAACAGCATCCCAAATCTTTTTTGTGTTGTTTTTGCTGTTCGATTTGCCAATCACATGCATAGAAAAAAATGGTATTTACCAGTGTATTTACAATCCAGGACAAGATGTTGGAGGGCCCAATGTATTTGGGAGCTTGTAGTTTCAACTGTGCCCACCTGATGTGGCTGATAATAATAGTTAGAAGATACTCATGAGAGCCGGGCATGGTGGCTCATGCCCAGAATCCCAGCACTTTGGGAGGCCAAGGCAGGTGGATCACCTGAGGTCAGGAGTTTGAGACCAGCCTGGCCAACATGTTGAAACCCCATCTGCACTAAAAATACAAAAATTAGCTGGGTGTGGTGTCAGGCACCTATAATCCCAGCTACTCGAGAGGCTGAGGCAGGAGAATCACTTGAACCCGGGAGGTGGAGGTTGCAGTGAGCCAAGATCATGCCATTGCACTTCAGCCTGGTGACAAGAGCAAAACTCTGTCTCAAAAAAAAAAAAAAAAAAAAAGAAGATACCTAAGAGGCAGGTGGTGGCAATACACACACCTCTGCTGTCTGTAAGGCTGCTTTGGAGAATATGACTATGATGTTGTCTATAGCCAGGTGCTTGAGAATCGAATCTGTGGATTTTAATATCCACCTGGTATAACAAAGTGGCAAAAAAAATAAATTCTCCAATAATCCAACTGTTGTCTGAGAAAAGAAGATCATTCCTATTTCCAAATTCCTAGAGGCCATTCATTATTTTCCAGTTACTAATATATTCATTCAGAGTGAGAATATTCTGCATAGACACATAAGGTCTATTTTATGGTGGAAACTAAAATGGACTATTTTTCCACATACTATTGTTTTCAACTTATAACTTTTTGTTTTTAAACTCCACTTTTCTTTCACTGAGATTTTTTCGATTCTCTCTCTCTTTCTACACACACACACACACACAAACACACACAAACCGATATAAACACATACGCACACATATAGATATTTACACATTATTTGCATTTAGCCTGTGCTTTTAAAAATAAATTTCAGTGGTTGACACCTAGTTCACATGTTGTCAGGCATTTTCTATTTTAGTAATTTAATTTTCACCTATATTATTTCATTGAAATACATTTGAATTAAATATGAAACTTTAATATGAAAGGTTCCATTGGCTTTTCTTGCAAAAAAACTTTAATATGAAAGATGCCATGGGCTTTTTTATTATTATAAATATATGTAGTGTGATAACACTGTATACATAGCACTATAAACTACTGTATTAGTGTGTTACATATAATTTTTATAACTCTATGAAGTGCTTTATTATTCCTATTTTACAGGTGAAGAGATCTTAGACACAAATAGAATAAATGACATTTCTAAAATCACCTCCTTGTAGGAGGCAGTTTCAGGAGTTGAAGATGTTTTTAACTATTATGCTGTCTCAACATCAGATATATTTTTTAAAAAAGTCTACATAGGCCAGGCACAGTGGCTCATGCCTGTAACCCCAGCAGTTTGGGAGGCTGAGGTGGGTGGATCATGAGGTCAGGAGATTGAGAGGGTTGAAACCCCGTTTCTATTAAAAATACAAAAACTAGCTGAGCGTAGTGGCACGTGTCTATAATCCCAGCTACTCAGGAGGCTGAGGCAGGAGAATTGCTTGAAGCCAGGAGGTGGAAGCTGCAGTGAGCCAAGCCACTGCACTCCAGCCTGGGTGACAGAGCGAGACTTTGTCTCAAAAAAAAAAAAAAAACAACACCACATATTTTAAAAACATGTATCTCTTGTTAGCTTTTTAAAGAATGTACATATTTATTTAAAAATGCAATATGAAAATTTTACATTTAAATATGATTACATAATTTATTGGCAAATATTATCTATAATTATTCAAAGATTCAAGTAGAATATAAATGTTCTGATTTAGCATCCTCTTAAAATAAGTGGAATTTGTTGAATGCAAAAATGGTTTCCTCGTGGAATTAGAAGACTTTTTAACTTAACCAAGAAGGAGCACATAATGGAATGGCTATTGAGAAAAGGGACTTGAAACATGAGTAGAAGGTCAAATATTGCATAGAGGAACTAAATTACCATAAGTATATAGAGAAAATTAGTATTTGTGAATGCAAAAAATCAAATAAAATTATGTCAGGGAGGTGAAAGATTTCTGCAATGAGAATCACAAAACACTGCTGAAAGGAATCAGAGAAAGCACAAAGTAATGGAAAACCATTCCATGCTCATGAATAAAAAGAATCAATATTGTTAAAAAGACTATACTGTCCAAAACAATTTACAGATTCAATGCTATTCCTATCAAACTACCAATAATATTTTCCCCAGAATTTTTTCTAATATTTATATAAAAACAACAAAGAGTCTAAATAGCCAAAGTAATCTTAAGCAAAAAGAACAAAGCTAGAGGCACCACACTTCCTAACTTCAAATTATACTACAAAGCTGCAGTAATCTAAATAACATGGTACTGGTAAAAAATCAGACATATAGACCAGTGGACCAGGTTAGAGAACCCTGATATAAAGCCACCCACCTATAACTATCTGATCTTTGACAAAGTTGACAATAACAAGCAAGGGGAAAGAACTTTTTATTCAATAAATAGTGCTGAGATAATGGACTAGCCATATGCAGAAGTTTGAAACTGGACCTTTATCTCTCTCCTTGTACAAAATCCACCTAACATTCACTAGAGACTTAAATATAAAATCTAAAACTGTAAAATCCCTAGGAGAAAACCTAGGAAATACTATTCTGCAAATAGGTCTTGGCAAAGATTTCACGATGATGACACCCAAAGCAACTGCAGCAAATACAGAAATCGACAAGTAGGACCTAATTAAACTTAAGAGCTTCTACACAGTGAAAGAAACAATCAATAGAGTAAACAGACAATCTACATAATGAAAGAAACTATTTGCAAACTATGCATCTGAAAAAGGTCTAATATCCAGAATCTATAAAGAAACATAAATGGCCAGGTGCAGTGGCTCACACCTGTAATCCCTGCACTTTGGGAGGCCTAAGCGGGTGAATCACGTGGTCAGGAGTTTGGGACAAGCCTGATCAATATGGTGAAACCTCCGTCTTTACTAAAAATACAAAAAATTAGCTGGGCCTGGTGGTGGGCACCTGTAATTCCAGCTACTAGGGAGGCTGAGGCAGGAGAATCACTTGAATCCAGGAGGTGGAGGTTGCAGTGAGCCAAGATTGAACAACTGCACTCCAGCCACTCCAGCCCGGGCAACAGTGAGAGACTTCATCTCAAAACAAGCAAACAAACAAAAAATCATAAACAAATCAACAAGCGAAATATAAACAACCCCATTAAAGAATGAACAAAGGACATAAACAGACACTGCTCAAAAGAAGACATATGCACAGCCAAAGAGCATATTTAAAAAATGGTCAACATCACTAATTATTAGAGAAATGCAAATAAAAACCACAATGTGACACCATCTCAGTCCAGTCAGAGCGTCTATTACTAAAAAGTCAAAAAACAATAAATATTGATGAGGTTGCAGGGAAAAGGGAGTGGAAGTTAGTTCAGCCACTGTGGAAAGAGCAATGTGAAGATTTCTCAAATAACTTTAAACCATCTGACCCAGCTATCCTGTTACCAGATATATACCCAAAGGGATATAAATCATTCTACTATAAAGACACATGCACACATATGTTCATTGTAGCACTTTTGACAGTAGCAATGATATGTAATCAATCTAGATGCCCATCAACAGTGGACTGAATTAGAAAAATGTGGTAAATGTACACCATAGAATACAAGTCAGCCATAAACCAGAATAAAATTATGTCCTTTGCAGCAACATGGATACAGCTGGAGGCCATTATTATAAGCAAATTAATACAGGAACAGAAAACAAAATACTGCATGTTCTCACTTATAAATGGAAGCTAAACAATGAGTACACATGAACTCAAAGAGAAAAACAATAAACACGAGTGTCTGCTTGAGAATAGAGGGTGTGAGGAGGGTGAGGATCAAAAATCTACCTTTCTGCCAGGTGTGGTGGCTCACGCCTGTAATCCAGCACTTTGGGAGGCTGAGGCAGGCGGATCACCTGAGGTCAGGAGCTCAGGACCAGCCTGGCCACCATGATGAAACTTCTTCTCTACTAAAAATACAAAAATTAGCCGGGTGTGGTGGCATGCACCTGTAATCCCAGCTACTCATGAGGCTGTGGCTGAAGAATCGCTTGAACCTAGGAGGCAGATGTTGCAGTGAGTAGAGATTGTGCCACTGCCCTCCAGCATGGGCAACAAGAGTGAAACTCTGTCTCAAAAGAAAAAAATTAAAAAAAACTACCTATCAAGTACCATGCTTACTACTTGCCTGATGAAATCATGTGTACACCAAACCCCAGTGACATGCAATTTACCCATTTCACAAACCTGCACATGCACCCTTGAACCTAAAATAGAAGTTGGAAGAAAAACCCACAAATAAAAAAGATTCAGAAATAGAGTAGACAAAACAACAATGATTTTAAAAAGAGCTTTTTTGCCCTTCTAAAATATGGATGTTAATAGATGCTCTGGATCTTCAGCTCTCATCTTGGACCATGAAGAACAGAAAATGAATGTCAGGGGTGATGGAGCAGAGACATCCCTAAAGGCTTCCTGAAGCTGCCATACTGGCCCAGGTATGCCTAACTCCTGACCTTTTATGTGAAAAAATATAACTTATGTGTTTTAAGTCAGTATAGATAGATCTCTATTATTCATAGCTGAATAAAGTAAAATCAGCTGTTGAACTTGAAAAAAAATAGAGATATTTTGAAAAATTTGCTCCAGTTACAATTTACCAATAACAATTACAGCTCTTTGCCAGGCATGGTGGCTCCCTCCTGAAGCAGGTGGATCACCTGAGATCAAGAGTTTAAGCCCAGCCTGACCAACGTGGCAAAACACTGTCTCTACTAAAAACACAAAAATTATCTGGGTGTGGTGGTGCACACCTGTAAACCCAGCTACTTGGGAGGTGGAGTCAGGAGAATTTCTTGAACCTGGGAGGTGGAGATTGCAGTGAGCCAAGATCCTGCTACTGCACTCCAGCCTGGGCGACAGCATGGGACTCCATCTCAAAACAAAAACAAAAACAAACAAACAGACAAGAAAAACAATGACAGCCCTCTAGTATCTCCAGATAAATGAAGGAGTTTGGAACAGGCTACTCTCTTCTATGATTTCTGAAGAAAGAAAGAGGCTCACATGGAGGGCTCAGAAAATGCTGAGTCTGATACACGAAGGACAGACAATGAAGTCAGTGTGTCTTTCTGGAATCTGTGCTTCCTTAAAATGTTCTGCTAAAAAGGAAATTTTCTGTTAACCTTCAAATTCCTGAGCTGAACTAGTCTTTAATATTTAATAGAGAAATGTGCTGGGCACGGTGGCTCACGCCTGTAATCCCAGCACTGTGGAGGCTGAGGTGGGCAGATCACATAAGGTCGGGAGTTTGAGACCAGGCTGACCAAAATGGAGAAACCCTGTCTGTACTAAAAACACAAAATTAGTCGGGCGTGGTGGCACATGCCTGTAATCCCAGCTACTCGGGAGGCTGAGGCAGGAGAGTTGCTTGAACCCAGGAGGCCAAGGTTGCAGTAAGTCGAGGTCACATCATTGCACTCCAGCCTGGGCAACAAGAGTGAAACTCCATCTCAAAAAAAAAAAAAAAAAAAAAAAAAAAGAACTACCCCACTCCAATAAAGGAGAAAACAACAGCCAATTTAATCACCTGTAACATTGTAACATTCTAGCTACCCAGAAGTCCTCAGTCTGTCCATGTGACAACTTCACTGCTAGAACAACCTGCATTCACAAAAACCAGTGCACTAAACTGAATTACAACAAAGGACCCTCACAGGGTCCACTTTACTCCCCTGCTACCTCTACCAGAGCAGGTGGTATTATCCATGGCTGAGAAACCTGAAGACAGATCACATCACAGGACTCTTTGCAGACAATCCCCAGTAACAGCCCAGAGCCAAGTAGCTCCACTGGGTGGTTAAACCCAGAAGAGCAATAACAAGCACTGCAGTCTGACTCTCAAGAAGCCCCATCCCAAAAGAAAAGGGGAGACCATCACATCAAGGGAACACCCCATGAAACAAAAGAATCTGAACAGCAGCCTTGAGCCTCAGGTCTTACTTCTGACATAGACTACCCAAATGAGAAGGAACCAAAACAAAATTCTGGTGATATAAAAAAGCAAGAATTTTTTTAACACCTTCAAAAGACCACACTAGCTCACTAGCAGTGGATCCAAACCAAGAAGAAATCCCTGAATTGCCAGAGAAAGAATTCATAAATTCCATTCTTAAGCTACTTAAGGAGACACCACAGAAAGGTGAATATTAACTTCATGAAAAATTTTAAAAATATGGGATATGGATGAAAAAAGTCTCCAGAGAAATAGACAGCATAAATAAAAAATAATCACAACTTCTGGAAATGAAAGGCACACTTAAAGAAATGCAAAATATAGTGGAAAATTACAATAGAACCAAACAAGTGAAAGAAAGAATTTCAGACCTCAAAGACAAGGCTTTTGAATATTCCAATCTAACAAAGACAAACAAAACAGAATTTAAAAATGAGCTAAGTCTCCAAGAAACTTGGAATTATGTTAAACAATAAAATCTAACAATAATTGGTGTTCCCAAAGAAGAAGAGAAATCTAAAAGTATGGAAAGTTTATTTGAGGGAATAATTGAGAAAAACTTTCCTGGCCTTCCTAGAGATCTAGACACCCAAATACAAGAGCCCAAAGAACCAAGGAAATTCGTCACAAGAAGATCATCACCTAGGCACACAGTCATCAAGTTATCTGAAGTCAATATGAAGGAAAGATTTTTAAGAGCTGTGAGACAAAAGCATCAGGTAACCTATAAAGAAAAACCTATCAGATTAACAGCAGATTTTTCAGCAGAAACCCTACAAGCTAGAAGGGATTGGGGTCCTAAGTTTAGCTTCCTTAAACAGAACAAGTATCAGCCAAAAATTTTGTATCCAGTGAAACTAAACTTCATAAATGAAGGAAAGATACAGTCTTTTTCAGACAAACAAATGCTTAGAGAATTCACCACTACCAAGCCACTACTATAAGAACTGCTAAAAGGAGTTCTAAATCTTGAAACAAAACCTCAAAATACAATGAAATAGAACCTCCTTAAGGCATAAATCTCACAAGGCCTATAAAACAATAACACAATAAAGAAGGTATTCAGGCAAGGACTAGCACAATGAATAGAATAGTCCTTCACATCTCAATACTAATGGTGAATGTAAATGGCCTAAATCCTCCAGTTAAAAGATGCAGAATAGCAAAATGGATAAGAGTTTACCAACCACATATCTGTTGTCTTCAAGAGACTCACCCAACACTTAATGACTCACTTAAGGTAAAGGGTTGGAAAAAGATATTCCATGCAAATGTACCCCAAAAGAAAGCAGTAGTAGCCATTCTTACATCAGACAAAACAGACTTTAAAGCAAAAACATTTTTTAAAAAAAGATAAAGAGGGACAAAAAAATAAAAACTAGTCCAACAGGAAAATATCACAATTCTAAATATATATGCACCTAACACTGGAGCTCCTAAATTTATAAAACAATTACTACTAGACCTAATAAATTACATAGATGGCAATACAACAACACAACGATAATGGGGGACTTCATTACTCTACTGACAACACTAGACAAGTCATCAAGACAGAAAGTCAACAATAACAAAAAAAATGGACTTAAGCTATACCCTAGAACAAATGGACTTGACAAATATTTACAGAATATTCTACCCAACAACTGCAGAATATACATTTTATTCATCAGCACATGGAACATTCTTCAAGATAGACATATGATAGGCCACAAAACAAGTCTCAATACATTTAAGACAATCAAAATCATATCAACTACTCTCTCAGACTACAGTGGAATAAAATTGAAATTCAACTCCAAATGAACCATCAAAACCATGCAAATATGTGAAAATTAAATAAATTTTGGAAATTAAATAAATACATGGAAATTAAATAAAACATTAAACTTAAGATCAACCCATTTTTGAATGATTGCTGGATGAAATCAAGATGGAAATTTAAAAATTCTTTGAACTGAAAGATAATAATGACACAACCTATCAAAACATCTGGGATGCAGCAAAAGCAGTGCTAAAAGGAAAGTTCATAGCATCAAGTGCCTACATCAAAAAGTCTGAAAGAGCATAAGTAGACAAGCTAAAATAACACCTCAAGTACCTAGAGAAACAAGAACAAGCCAAACCCAAACCTAGCAGAGGAAAAGAAAGACCAGAGCTAAATAAAACTAAAACAAACAAAAGAAATTCAAAAGATGAATGAAATGAAAAGCTAGCTCTTAGAAAAGATAAACAAAATTGTTAAGCCATTAACAGAATTAACCAAGAAAAGAAGAGAGAAGATATAAATAAGCTCCATTAGAAATGAAAGAGAAGATATTGCAACTGATGCCACAGAAATACGAAAGATCACATTCAGGTCTACTGTGAACACCTTTACATGCAGAAAGTAGAAAATCTAGAGGAGATTAATAAATTCCTGGTAATGTACAGTCCTCTTAGATAAAAAAACGACAACTCTGAACAGACTAATAACAAGCCAGATGGAATAATAATTTAACAAATTGCCAACCAAAAATAAAAGTTCAGAACCAGCTGGATTCACAGCTGAATTCTATCAGACATTCAAAGAAAAATTGGTGGGGATGGGGCCCAGATGGCTGACTAGAAGCAGCATCCCATAGAAAAGAACCATAATAGCATATAAATCTTGCAGCAGCACCTGAGGTATCCAGGTTCTCTCATCAGAACTAGGTGGCTGGCATGACCCATGGAGAGGAAGGAAAAGCAATGTGGTGTGGCAACCCACCTGACAGCCAAATGGGACTGGAGAGCCCCCAACCCCAGCCAAGGGAGGCGGTGACTGAGCAGGCTACCCAGCCTGGGAAACTGTGCTTTTTCCATGGAACTGTGAAACCCATGGACCAGAAGATTCAATTTGTGAACCCACGCCACTGGAGCCTAAGGTTCCAACTGTTGGAAACAAGAGCTTGGAGTCACAAAGAAAACAAGCACTCGAACAAGGAATTTCTCAGCAAGGCAAATTTACTTCTGTAGAGAGGTGCTGCTGCATATCTGGCTGTTGTGAGAGCACACCATACAAGAGAGGGAAGGGGTTTTTATCCCTAATGCAGTCCCTACTTCTGCATCCTCTCCTCATTGGCTGGAGTCAGACCACACAATCTAAGCTAATTCGATTGGCCATTCTAAATCAAGACTGGCAGGAAGGTTGTTTACAGAGTAGGTAACTAGGAGTGAGGAGGACTTCCTCCAAATAAAGAAGAGATGTAGGTTACAGATTGGGACTGGCTGGAAGAGTTGTTTACAGAGCAGGTAGCTAGGAGCAGGAAGGTACAAGGAAGTTGATTTCCAGAACAAAGAACAAGGAAGCTATCCTTTGAAGAGGAACTTATGCCTGACACAAACCTGGAGCTGAGCAGATTCTCAACAGCCTCTCAGCTAGAATCTGCTTAAGCCTGCCAAGTTCCCAGGGGAGGGGTGACCAACACCACAGCTGTGGCTGGCTGCTGTCTAAGCTGTTTGAGCTCCTTGGGGGGAGGGACAGCAGCCAGCAATGGGACTCACAACTGCCTAACAGGCTAAGATCCCTGGGTGGGGAAAGGAAGCAGCCATATCTATAGCTCCTGGCCACACTTTTCCCCCGCTAGAGGCAGGGATGCTGGACAGCTTGGTCTCAAGAGGTGTCCCCCACAGCCCAACACACCAGCTGTGGCTGACTGCAGCCAGAATGTCCCTTCAGGCCTGACCCTGACCCATCCCTCCTCATTGGGCAGGGCCTCCCTCCAGAAACTCCAACAACTCCAGCCAGGGGCTCAGGGACAGAACTCTGATCTCCCTGGGCCTGAGCCCCTAGGGGGAGAAGAGGCTGCAGTTTCTGTGGACCAGCAGACTTAGCCTTTCTTTCTGCTAGTTCTTTGGAACTCGGGCAGCCCAGATGACTGGGTTTCCCCCCATCAAAACACCCCCCTCCACCAAGGAACAGTCAAAGTGCTTCATTAAATGGGTTCAGCTCCCCATGCCACCAAACTGGGTGCAACCCTTCAACAGGGGTTGTCAGACACCCTATACAGGAGCAATCATACTGGAATCAGGTTGGTGCCTCTTGACATCAGTGATCTCAGAGGAAGGAGCAGGCACCATTCTTTGCTGTTCTCCAACCTCCCTGAGTGACATCTCCAGGTACAGGAGTAAACCAGATGAATAGGGCCTGAAGTGATCCCCCCAGCAAACTGCAGCAGCCCTACAGAAGAGGGAACTGACTATTGAAAAAAAAACAAACAGAAGAAACAACAACAGCATCAACAAAAGCGTACCCACAAAAACCCCATCCAAGGCTGGGCATAGTGGCTCACATCTGTAATCCCAACACTTTGGGAGGCCGAGTCAGGCAGATCGCTTGAGGTCAGGAGCTCGAGACCACCCTGCCAACACAGCGAAACCCAGTCTCTCCTAAAAAATACAAAACTTAGACAGGTGTGGTGGTGCATGCCTGTAGTCCCAGCTATTCGAGAGCCTGAGACATGAGAATCATTTGAACCTGGGAGGCAGAGGTTGCATTGACCCGAGACTGTGCCACTGCATTCCATACTGGGTGACAGAGTGAGACTCTGTCTCAAAACAAACAAACAAAAAAACTCATCCAAGAGTCAGCAGCCTCAAAGGTTGAAATTAGACAAACTCATGAAGATGAGAAAGAATCACCAAAACCCCCTGAAAGGCCTTATCTCCTAGAGATGATTAGAATGTCTCTTCAGCAAATTCACAGAACTGGACAGAGGATGAGATGGATGAAGTGACAGAAGTAGGCTTCAGAAGATGTGTAATAACACACTCTGCTGAGCTAAAGGAACATGTTCTAACCCAATGCAAAGAAGCTAAGGAACTTGATAAAAGGTTAGAGGAAATGCTAAGTAGAATAATCAGTTTAGAGAGGAACATAAATGACCGGATGGAGCTGAAAAACACAGCATGAGAACTTCATGAAGCATACAAAAGTATCAATAGCCTAATTGGCAGGCAGAAGAAAGGATATCAGAGTTTGAAGACCACCTTGCCAAAATGAGGCATTCAGACACGATTAAAGAAAAAAGAATAAAAAGGAACAAATAAGGCCTCTGAGAAATATGGTGTTCTGTGCAGGAAATGTATGAGGGGAGAAGAAAAGACACACAATATCGTTAAGAGTAAACAAGCTTTATCCCACCTAAAAGGCAATGCACATATAATAAGCAAATTGATACCATAAGCAAATTGCAATGGGAAAGGGAGAAGGGAAAATATGTAAATAAATGTACAAAACCAAACGATGTGGTCCATAGTTGACTCTATTTAAAAATATGTAGTCCTCATAATATTCCATTTAACAGCCTGTAGCTCTTTGGTGTTCAGCCCAAGCACATCTAATACATGCTGGTGCCACCACCAGGAACATGTGTCCCATCACACCACCATAAGTGGTGTCTCTCTCTGATGTTGGAAGAGACAGTGCCAAGGACATTTTCGCTGGAGGTAGGAGGTGGGGTTATAAAAGGAATAGCAAAGTACCTTGTTCAAAAGGATCAGATATATTTACACTCATCAGACTATGGGGGATTCATCACCACACCAGGAAGCAACAGCCTGGGCTCCAGAGTTGGCCACCCATCTGTGCACAAACAAGGAGAGGTCTCTTGAAGCCTTGGTGCGGTCTTGGACCCTATTTCATTTTGTAAGAAGTTGTTTGGCATGAGGCCCAGTCATGAGGGCCCTTTGTGACTGGGCTCAGGGAACACAAAAAGGTCAATTTGTTTTTGTGATTGTCTATTGTTTTTCAATAACTAACGTATAGGAATAGACTGAAATAGAGATTCTTTCTGAAATAGCGCTGGATGAACACCTCAAGGGGTTCACACAACCTGTGCCAGGACTTGGTGACCATTGTTTGTGTCCACGTTCAATTTAGTTCAAATTTAATATTTAACATTTCCTCCACATTTGGCCTCAATTGGATACTCAACTGTAGGAAAATACCCTTATAGATACAAGGGGAAAGCATAATTGATATAGATGACAGATATAGGGTAAGCACAGGAGAATTAAAAGCACAATTAATAAAAACCACACCCACCATGGCTTTGAGAGTCATATTGTGAGAACTGCCAGAGATAATACACACAACATTCAGTATGCAGTAAGGTGCAAATGCCTCCTTGGGCTGCGGTAAGCATATCTAATGCCATTTGATTTTGCAACACAACGGTACTCAGCTGAGCAAATTCATCTGATAACAACATAAATTCAGTGCTACTATCATTAAGAGCTTTTTCTACATGTAAGGTAAGTCTTTTAATTTGTTGGTGAAGGAGGAATGTACCAGCGGCAGGGGAGAATACTGTGATAGGGTACCACCACCAGGGAGTCCAGCGCATTTGTAACCAGCGATGTTTGTAAGCATCTAGATTACTGGGGAGGGAAATATTAACCTGGATGGTGAATGGAATTAATGGCCACCCCCAAGTGCATCTCCCCATCCAATGCAGGGACAGGTATCACCACCCATAGGATCCGCATACCCAGAGGGCCCCCCAGGGGACAGCAATGGAGCTACTGTAATCATAGTGTACTAATGTGTTATTAAAATAGGAAAGAGATTGTGGTTCATTGGGTGCAATGTTGTTGATTTGGAGTATGTTAACAATTGTCTGAAGAAACTCCAAAGAAACATTAGAGGAGCCATTTAAGGCCTCTAGACAAAGTGGGGACTGTATGGAATCCGGCCACCAGCACAGCAGGTTTTCAGTATATGCCATTCCAGGATTATTGGGCAGGATACCAAGGCTTTTGAGGAAAGATGAGGGTGGAGTTCATCTTTTGTCTGACTTGGCAAAGACAGATTGCTTAGTGTGGTGAAAGGAAGTCCAGGTTGGATTGCAAGCGTTGCTGTTGTGGCCCTATTGGTAACAACATAGCCATTCAGAAATGTTGTCAGGGACAATTCTGCAAGGTAGCACATTCCAGGTGGCCTCCAGCAACTCAACATATAGCCAACATTGACTGCGGTTGGCTTCAGTTGCAGCAGTGGCTACCAAGTTGATGAATTTATTCTTGGCTTTAGACACAAAGACACAGGTGCTGACCATTAGTAGATAGATTATTTCTTGTAATAACAAAAACAGAGGGGAACATGATATTGTTTTTCATCTTTAGGAAATTGTACTATGCCTTCATTTTCTGCTTTCATAGCTACAAGGTCACCAGCCTTAGGGTCAGGATCTGATGGATACTGTACCCATATTTTGGCTCCAGGATTTAAGCTACCTGTACCAGCAGATCCGAATCCCCCAGTTCTGTATGTAGCCTCTATTGGGGCAGACATTTCCTCAGGGGTTGTTGACAAGGTACCACTAACAATTGAGCAACCCATCTTTGTGGTTTTAGAGCAAAAGAATCTGGAGTATTATTGTATAAAATGACCTTTAACTCTCCCTGGTAATCACTATCAATTATAGCACCATACATTATAATGCCTCTCTTTGCAAGGCTTGAACACATTGTAATCCATTCATCCGCATTCAAGTTTACTGTTATGGTGGAAATTTTGGCCTGCTGTTCTTCCTGCTGATTAAGTAGTCTGTCAAGAGAAAGCAGAGACTCATGAGCATCAATATGGAAAACAGGGCCGGGTGCGGTGGCTCACGCCTGTAATCTCAGCACTTTGGGAGGCCCAGGTGGGTGGATCACGAGGTCAGGAGGTCGAGACCATCCTGGCCAACATGGTGAAACCCCGTCTCTACTAAAAATACAAAAATTAGCTGGGCGTGGTGGTGCGTGCCTGTGATCCCAGCTACTTGGGTGACTGAGGCAGGAGAATCGCTTGAACCCCGGAGGCAGAGGTTGCAGTGAGTGAGATTGTGCCACTGCACTCCAGAATGGTGACAGAGCTAGACTCCATCTCAAAAAAATAACCCAAAAAAAAAAAACAGTGATAATGGTAGTGTGTGCTAGGATTGAGATATCTCCCCAGTATTGTTTTCCCCAAACCTCTTTATTCCCAATTAACCATTTGCTTTGTTGCCTGGGGCATCCAGGTAGTAAGACCATTTGGTATTGACCAAGAGTTGGTATAGAAGTGAAAAATCCCTCTGGTCTCCTTCTGAATAGCTCAGAGGAACGGCTACTAGTTCAGCTAACTGGCTGCTCCCACCCCTTCCTTCAACAGAAATGCTTATGTTTTTAATAGGATTATAAGACACAGCCTTCCAGCATCGATTCCCACCAAGGTATTTGATGGATGCATCAGTAAACCAAGCATGTTTCTGATCCTCTGGGCTTAGTTCTTTAAGGGATTTGCCCCATTGGGTGGGGGAGGTTTCCTTCCCTATCTGCAGGACTTGCTCGGTGGTTTCCTGAGCTGGGAGATTTTGTACATCCTTATGTAAAAGTGATACTCACTTTGGTTTTGACTTAGCCTGGTCTTGTATGTACCGTGTCCATTTTATGATGCTACTTTCTTGGGCATGTCCTATCTGATGGGTTTTGGGGGAACTCAAGTCCCAAGTTATATTAGGAATTTCGGGCCTCATAAAGACATCTTCGTTGAAGCAGAGGTGTTCCGTTTCCAGCAAAGCCCAATAGTAAGCGAACAATTGCTTTTCGAAAGGGGTATAAGCTTTTCTGGCCTCTGGCAGTTTCTGGGTCCAAAACCTGAAAGGTACCCTCTTCCCATCTTGTTTCTAAGGCTCCAAGTAGCCTGTTGTCTAGGACAGTTACTTGCAGTTCTCCTGGCCCATCCTGTATGGACCATAGATCCAGGGCCAGTTGCACCGCTTGTTTAGCTTGTTCAGAAGCCATGCTGTCTGCCTCTCCCCAATGAAAGTCATAGCGTTTTCTAGTGGCTGCATGCAGAGGTTGTAAAATGTTACTCAAGTGAGGAATATGATGTCTCCAGAATCCAAAGATGCCAATAAATTTCTGGGCCTCCTTTTTAGTGGTAGGGGTTGCAAATTCTAGTATTTTAGCCCCTTTACCTTTTGTAAGATGGACTATATCTCTGCATTCCATAGGATGCCAAGGAATTTTACAGTTTGTGCAGGTCCTTGAATTTTGCTAAGCTTAATTTCCCATCCTTGAGATAGGAGCTGGGTTTTTACCTGCTCCAAGCTCCAGCAAAGTAGTTCTTCAGTTTTAACCTGACCGAGCCATTCCGACAGCTGCTTTTTTTCAGCAATAGGCTGAGAGCTTTGAGCCTGATCAGTCAAGATATAGGCCTGGCATTGGGCCAGGGCCAGTCTGGAAATCACACTAGCATTTTCCTTTTCCAATGTACATTTCTCTTGTAGCAACCAGCCCCTATCTTGACACATTAATTTATTAACAGTAAGCAAACACCATCCACTCTGGGAGATCCCCTCAGCATCTCCTTTGGTGACTGGAATCTCCTGCAGCACTTCCCGCACAGTCAAAAGTTTAAATTGCACTAATTTAGATTCCCAATTCTTACAAAGTCCAGTTCCCCTTGACCATTCAGTTGCCAAGGGGGAAAACTGGGGGAGTTCCCATCCCAAGATATGGGAAGTCCCTGAGCCTCCAGCCCCATCCTTCTGGCCAAAAAGCGGCACAATTTTGTTTCCAAATACTGTTTGTGACACCAAAAATGTTCTGTGCAGGAAACCTGCGAGGGGAGAAGAAAAGACCCACACACAATACTTTTAAGGGTAAGAAGTTTTATACCACGTAAAGGGCAATGCAGATATAATAAACAAATAATTAATCAGCAAATGCTATAATAAGCAAATCAATATAATAAGCAGATTGCAGATATAATAAACAAATTGCAATGGGAAGAGGAGAATGGAAAAGGTTTACACTCACCAGACTATATATATTTACACCACCAGACTGGGAAGAAACAACCTGGGCTGCAGAGTCAGCCACTTGTCCGTGCACAGATGAGGAGAGGTCTCATGAAGCTCTGGTGCTATCTGGGACCCTAGCTCTTTTGTAACAAGTTTTTTGGCATGAGGCTTAGTCATGAGGGCCTTTTACAAATGGGCTCAAGGAACACAAAAAGGTCAACTTGTTTTTGTGCTTGTCTATTGTTTTTCTATAACGAATGTATAGGAATAGATTGAATTAGAGATTTCTCTGAAACAGCGTGGGATGAATGCCTCAAGGGGCTCACACAACCTGTTCCAGGGCTTGGTGACCATTGTTTGTGTCCAGATTCAATTAAGTTCAAATTTAATATTTAAATTTACCTCCATACCAGACTATGGAGGATTCACCACCAGAGTGGGAAGTAACAGGCTGGGCTCCAGAGTTGGCCACCCATCTGTGAACACGAGGAGGAAAAAAAAAAAGCGAAAGACATTATCCCACAGTTTTCAAAATATATTACATTTAAACAGCTGTAAATACATGAACATATCATCTCAGTCATAATCAAAATTAAGTATCTGACAACACACTCGAAAGTTTGGGAGAAATAGAAAAGTGTTTTTGTCTTCCCCAGGCCCACAGGACCAGTGCCTTGTGCCCCCTCGCTGTCATGGGTTTGCCATGGGCCCCACAGGATATGGGCGGCACAGAGCAGATGGTGGCTGAAGGTGGGGTGTCTTGTGGGACCAGCTTCAAGATCAGAGACCTGGGTTCATTGTATTGAAATCAGCCAGCTCAGGAAAAGAGACCTTGCTGCCTCAAGCTCTATGTCCATCCGCATTAGCGATGTAAGGAGGCTTGAGCACCCATGGGCACACAAACCCATCCCACCCCAATATTTCATCAACTATTGAGGAGTTTGAATCCATGTTCTCGATGAGCATATGCTTCTGCAGTTACAACCACTATGGAAAACTGTATGGAGACTCCTTAAAGAACTAAAGGTTATCTACCATTTGTTCCAGCAATCTCAGTACTGGCTATCTACCCAGAGGAAAGGAAGTCATTATATGAAAAAGACACTCGCACATGCATGCTTATAGCAGCACTATTTGCAATTGCAAAAATATGGAACTAGACAAAATGCCCATCAATATTGAGTGGATAAAGAAAATGTGGTACATGTATACCATGGCACACTACTCAGCCATAAAATGGAACAAAATAATGGCATTCTCAGCAGCCTGGGTGGAGTTGGAGACCATTATTTTAAGTAAAGTAACTCAGAAATGATAAACCAAACATCATATACTCTGATTTATAAGTGGGAGCTAAGCTATGAGGATGCAAAGGCATAAGAATGACACACAAACTTCGGGGACTCAGGGAGGAAAAATGGGAGTGGGTAAGGGATAAAAAGCTACACACTGGGTAGTGTTTACTGCTCAGATGATGGGTGTGCCAAAATCTCAGAGATCACCACTAAAGAACTTAGCCATGTAACCAAACACCACCTGTTCTCCTAAAACCTATTGAAATTTAAAAAAAGGAAAACCATCCCAATTTCTCATTTTAAAATTGGGAAACTGAGGCCCCAAAAAAGGCTGGAAATTAGAGTCCCTAAATAATAGAAAGCCCTGTGCTCTCCTTCTCCACATGGGCTATTTTTGTCTCCATATTCTCAGATAAGCACACACAGACACACACACAGAAACACTTCTCAGGGAAAGATCACAGAAGTGAGGATAGAGAAGAGGCAGACAGAAACCAGGCACAAGACAAGGAGAAAAAAAAAAAAACAGAATAGGGGCAGCTCTGCTATAAGCCAGGTGCATGCACTCCTCTGGCTACATGTCCAGGGGCACAGAGAATGAGCAGGAGGATCCTCCAGGTTCCCGGGGTTCTCCATCAGCTGGGGTCATTTCCAGGTCAGTTTCAAGAGGACAGGACTGGGGTCCTACTATCCAACTCTGTAGGTACCTGAAATGGAAATGAGCTATGTCCCCATCTCAGCCTAGCATAGACAATGGCTACAGCAAAGCCTTTTCATACCTCATAAACGAGAGTTCTTGAAGTGGGTGACCTCAATGGTTTCACATACCCATAAGTGTCTGCTGGCCTTGGTTCTTCATTGGTGAACCAAGACTCTTTGCTCTGAGACTGCAAAAATGCTTCTACTCCCTGGAAGCCCTTCAGAGTGAGGCATGGTCACTCCAGAGGCATCTTGGGTAGATAAAGGTGGGATAAAGCGAAATGTGCCATATAACTGGACTCTGACTCTGAAGTCTAGGGAAAATACTAGTTCCTGTTGTGTTCTTGAGATGATCATTTGGAAGTGGTAGAAAATAATTTCCCTGGATGAGGGGTTGTCCCTCATGAGTAAAGAGCACACCCCAAAAGGTGGAGGCAAAGAGAGGACAACGGAGACTTCCAAGGTTACTCTTATGGCACTTGGAGTCTCCGGATGCTGCTCCTTTGTCCCCTGGGACCCTGGAGAGCCAGTGTCTTGAGGACCCAAACATAAAAATAGCTTTGTTCTGTGAGGCTCCTGCATGGGGCTGCAGTGCCAGTATGGCCTCTAGGTGGTGACAGCCTTCTGAGTTTTTGGTGCCCACTGAGCTTTGCTGGAGCAGCTGGAGCAAAGAAGTCATACCAAGGTCATGCAACTTGAGTTATTATTAACGATCCCCACATTATCAAGTGGTCAAAAGCAGGCAGGAGAATTTGAGATTCCCCCATGCATTCACTTAGCCAGTCTTTCCCTTGCACTCACCCTGTGCCAGCTACCCTGGTGGACCCAACATGTGGTACAGAAAATGATTGAATCATGCCTGCACCGTACCCTGAGGACCAGTCTGAGGACAGGTGACCAAAAACACTAAAGCAAGTATACATGAAAGAAAAGAGCAATTGCTATAATATAAAGTAGAATGTTGACAGAAGAGCTGGGAAATCATCACAAGGGTGACCCAAATGCCTCACTGAGATGACATTTATGCCATGATGACAATGACAATAGGGAGCCAGCACTGCACAAGAATGTGTCAGAAGAAGCCACCCTTAGTAAAGAGACTCACAGGTGTGAGTTGGGCAGAAGTTTGAAAGGGACGACTGTGGCTGCAGAGAGCCTGAGAGAGAGAAGCAGAAGGATGGAGAATCTTGGGGCCTGGGAGATGAGGCTAGTTATCTGCTTCTTTCTTACAACATTGCCCTGAAACTTAGCACCTTTCAACAACAAATACTATCTCACAATTTGTGGGGACCAGAAACTGGACATAGTTTAGTGGGGTGCCTCTTCTTCAAGGTCTTTAGGAGGCTTAGGCCTCATAGGAAGCTGGACTTCTCAACAGAAGCTGGACTGGGGAAGGATCAGCTTTAAACTCACTAATGTGGAAATTGGCAAGATTTTGTGTGGCCTGAGAGCCCATGTTTCTTCCATCTATTGGCCTGAGCACTCCCTCAGTTCTTTTTATGTGGGTCTGTACATAGAGCATCTCGTAGCATCGGAATTTGCTTTTTCAGTTTGAGTAATACAATACAGAAACAGATAATTAAACAGAAAAACACAAAAAGAGAGACTGAGGGAGCAAGTAGGAAGAAAATGACAGCTTTTAGAAATATATATATATAATCTTGAGAATTATGATTTCTACCCCTATATTTGTGTGAAAATTCTAACCCTCAGAGTAATGGTACTATGAGGTGGGACATAATTAAGTCCTGAAGGTGGGGTCCTCGTGATTGGGATTACTGGCTTTAAAAAAGATACCCCAGAGGGCTCTCTCCCTCCTTCTGCCAAATTCTAAAACCCAAAGTGTGCAGTCTGCAATTCAGGAGAGTCATCACCAGAGCTCAGCCATGCTGAGACCCTGATCCCACATTTCCAACCCCTACAAGTGTGAGAAATTAAGTTCTGTTGTTTATAAGCTTCCTAGTCCACAGTTCTTTGGTGATGGCAGCCTGAACTGTGACAAAAATGATACCCTATCATTCTGTACTCCATTGGACAGAAGCTGAATTTTTGTCCCCAAAGTGTTGAAACAAAACAAAACAAAACTAAACCTGTGACTAAAATAAGTTGGGTTTTCCGAATGGCAAATAAGAAACAACTTGCTGAAACACTGAAATTTCCTTTGCTTAAGAGATTTTTAAAAACGGGCTGAAGTTGGTTGGAACAATATGGTCAACTGAAGCCTGTGAAGAATAAGCTTGCTGATGTCAGGGCCCAAATTGTCATTGCGTTTCTTTTTCTTCTTTTTTTTTTTTTTTTTGAGACGGAGTGTCGCTCTGTTGCCCAGGCTGGAGTGCAATGGCACGATCTCGGCTCACTGCAACCTCTGTCTCCTGGGCTCCAGTGATTCTCCTACCTCAGCCTTCTGAGTAGCTGAAATTACAGGTGCACACCACCATGCCCGGTTAACTTTTGTATTCTTAGTAGAGATGGGGTTTCGCCATGTTGGACAGGCTGGTATCGAACTCCTGGCCTCAAGTGACCTGCCCGCCTTGGCCTCCCAATTGCTGGGATTACAGGCTTGAGCCACTGCACCCAGCCTACACCATAATTTTTATAAGTTTTGTCTTATATACACCTGATAAATTCCCTAGGAGGTAGATGCTAGCATAATCCCCCTGTGCACGGTAGGAGGCTGGGGAAGCCCGAAAATAGACAATGGCTTTTACTGGGTCACAGAAATTGTAAGATAAACAAGGTTCTGACCAGCTGTCTCTTCTACTCTAAAACCCAGGCTGCATTCAGGTCTTCCCAGGGAATTAAGGGGAAGGTGTGATTTCATAATTACATACAAATAGAGGCCTGACATGGGAGAGGAGGCTGAATAACCAGTAGCCTGGTGGGGCCTCTGGATAGGTCTTATAGAAAGAAGGGGCCCAGTGGATGGAACCTTGAAGAGACTAACATACTTCCTTGGTGATGGAACCCAACAGAACTTAGGAAACCAGGACCCCACCTCCTAGAGACAACTCTGTATCCAGCTCCTTTGGTGAGAGATGCTCATGAGAGTAACATGCTCTTCCATGGTATCCTTACACTTCTGAGTTTTAGCCTTACAAAGGCTCAAAGTAAAAGCCTTCTCCGATAATGCAGATGTCCACTCAGCGCTCATTTCTAATGAGGCACACCCACAGATAACAGGGCAACCCAGAACAGATCCAGGCCAGTCCTCTCTTGTCGTTTCATCTAAATAGCCCCACACCACCCCCACTGCCATGTATTGCGGGGGCATCAAGAGGTGAGGGCATTCTTCCTGGACAGAACCAGGTTGTCAAATGTTCAAACTCTCATGGCTCTGTCATGTTCATAGCCAGGTCATGGCTGGCAAAATGGGGACCAAGTTTATCTACTCAGATGTGAATCCCAAGACTTTAAGCTGTTCTCTGGTTTCCCTGCTGGCTGAAGATCTATGCAGATATTCCTATGTGCCTGATCTGAAGAGCAAAATTTCAATAGAGGTGTCATCTATGGTAAAAACAAGGCAGGCAATTAATCTTTTTTAGCTTGGCTGCTGGGCACTGTTTACAGAGCTGCATTCAGATTAATGAGGAGCTGTTTGATGAGTCTAACTCCTCCATCTCTTTGGAAAAAGAGCAGGTGCCCTACACCACTAACCTTGGCCAGCACTGGGCTGTGGTGAGAGCAGGCACCTAGAGGTCTCTATAGATAGGAACCTGAGAAGACCAGGACAGGCCCAGGTCCCAGATTGAAATATGGAAACTCTCTGACCTCTGTCCTAGGGCCTTCCCAGGAGTGACTCATAGTCCTGTTTCAATACAATCTGGCCTTCATTCGTCCCAGTGGCAACTTGGTTAGGTGGAAAGTCTCTGTTCACATACTTGTAGAAATATTAGAGAAAGGGCTTTCATCTTGTTTTCACTTTACATTAGGCCATGAGCATTTTTGCATGTTGCTACAGTTTATATTAACTCCCCACCCCAGGCATCTCCTGTGGCATGCAGCTTCAGTCTTACAGAACTTCTCCAGAACTTAAAAGCCAACACTATTACTAGGGAAGTTTTTATGCAAAAATGGGGGAATGTGCTGTACAAAAAAAAGGGGGTGAGACTACTTTACGCATGTTCCTGCAATGTATCATCTCAAGAACTCATCCCCATATCCCATCAGGGAAGGAGGTGTGCACGCACATGTCTTCATAATATTCCATAAGGGAGGCTCTTCCCCACAGTGGTTTAGTCTTTCAGTGCTGATGCAGCCTGGTATAACATGCTATTTCCACGTCAGTCATGCTGCAGAGAATATCGTGTGTGTGTACTAACAGGCTGTAATTGTCTGCTAGGACTGCCATAACACAGCATCACAGAATCAAGGGCCTTAAAAACAGCAATTTAGTTTCTTGCAGTTCTGGAAATTAGAAATCTAACAGATGTTGGTGGAATGACTTCTCCAAGCCTCTCTCCTTGGCTTGTAGATGGCTGTCTTCTAACTCTGTGTTAACAGAATCTTCTCTTGTGCTTCTGTCTTTACTACCTCTTCTTATAAGAACCATTATATTTAATTAGGTCCCATGCCAATGAACTCACAACCTTAATTACCTCTTTAATGACCCTATGTCCAAATACAGTCACAATCTGAAGCAATGCTCTTTTTGCCTTTGTAAAGGAAGTCTGTCTGTGGCAAACGAATAAATGGCAGAATTTTACATCATGGGGTCAGTACAAAAAAGGGAGGTGTGCAGGGGATTTAGGGCCACTTTCCTTATGTTGGGAACTCTAATGTCACCATCTGAAGGGCCACTTATGAACAGAAGAGTTATTATAGTTATTATTTCTTTTTTATTTTTTGAGGTGGAGTCTCTGTTGCCCAGGCTGGAGTGCAGTGGTGTGATCTTGGCTCACTGCAACCTCTGCCTCCCAGGTTCAAGCGATTCCCCTGCCTCGGCCTCCCGAGTAGCTAGGACTACAGGCGTGTGCCACCACCCCTGGCTAATTTTTTTTTTTTTTTTTTTTTTTGTATTTTAGTAGAGACAGAGTTTCACCATGTTGACCAGGATGCTCTTGATCTCCTGACCTCAATCTGCCTCCCTTGGCCTCCCAGGGCAATTCTCTTAGCTGGTCTTTGTCCTTCACACAGACATAACAGAGGTCCCTGGGTGCTGAAAGATGGGCCTCAGGCCCACTTAGACATTTTGGAAGGCTGTGGTTAGGTTCCATTCACTAAATACATGTATATTAAGCACGTAACTTGTGCAGTCCCTTTTGTAGCTGCTTGGCATAATTCAATGAAGAAAGCAGATAATCACAGGGCCTCAATTCTATTTGAAGAGTTAAACACAGTAAATATTATCAGGATGTCCACTGAATATTAAATGATGTCCTCATGGCAATTTTAATCTCCTGGAGCCACCAACTCACTCCAATTGGAACACTAATTATGGAGTGTGTATTACACATGGTAGTGCTTTAATACATCTAGTGCTTTTCTGTGTTTGTTCACTTCATTTATGTCTAAACAACACCATGTCCGATGCAGAGACGTAAGAGTTGGTAAAAAAAGAAACACTACCATGACTGATGACATCTCCCTAGTGTTCACCTAAAGAAATTAACCCAATAAGATCAATAAACTCAATGTTAATTATAAAAATTAAAAGAACAACAAGGCCAGGCGTGATAGCTTACGCCTGTAATCCTAGCACTTTGGGAGGCCAAGGCGGGCGGATCACAAGGTCAGGAGATCGAGACCATCCTGGCTAACACGGTGAACCCCCGTCTCTACTAAAAATACAAAAAAATTAGCCAGGCCTGGTGGCATGCGCCTGTGGTCCCAGCTACTGGGGAGGCTGAGGCAGGAGAACGGCGTGAACCTGGGAGGCGGAGCTTGCAGTGAGCAGAGATCACGCCACTGCACTCCAGCCTGGGCGACAGAGCGAGACTCCGTCTCAAAAACAAAAACAAAAAAAAAAAAAGAAAATTATGCATTAGGTCTACTATCAATACCAGGCAAGTAAAACCTGGATTTACATAAGGAGATTCTGAACTAGGAACCATAAGATTTTGAAAAAATGAATTCAATACAAATGGGAAAAATAGATTTGCTTTGAAATTCTTTGAGGTTTCTAGTTTGGTAGCAACTTATCAACACCTTAAAAATTACCAGTTTGTTCTAACATATTTTCTTTCTTCTCAGAATAGGTACACAACCACATTCAAATACAATTACTTGCTTCATAATTCTCTTACACTTTATCTTTATTTATTTTATTTATTTTTTTTTGAGACGGAGTCTTGCTCTGTCGCTCAGACTGGAGTGCAGTGGCACTATCTCAGCTCACTGCAACCTCTGCCTCCTGGATTCAAGCAATTCTCCTGCCTCAGCCTCCTGAGTAGCTTGGATTACAGGTGTGCACCACTACCACGCCCGGCTAATTTTTTGTATTTTTAGTAGAGATGAGGTTACACCCTGTTAGTCAGGCTGTTCTCGAACTCCTGACCTCGTGATCCACCCACCTCGGCCTCCCAAAATGCTGGGATTACAAGCGTGAGCCACCACGCCCAGCCCACACTTTATCTTTAGAGTAACATATTTGTATATTAAACTTCCATGTAAGTGAAAACTTAGAGTCTATGTGTGTCTAGAAGGCCACAGAGGTTGCATGTTCAAAGAAAAATGTGAGATGACATCTTCTACATACTCATTTAAGATTCAGAAATATATGGCTTTTGATTATATGCCTGTGTAATTTTCATAATAACCATCTTAATGACTCTATAATTAGAAGAAAAATAATAAAAATGTACCCTATGGAAACAATATTCTCCAACGTATTTGAAGTTTAAAGTCACTAAGGATAAGAATCACTAGAGATGCCATTCCACTATATTACTGAATAGTATGTTGTTACCGTCTGTTACCTAGAAACTTGAGTAAGGTAAAACAGGTTAATGTTGGTGGCAGGATAACACCTAATTCAATGCACAACTGTCTTAACACATTAAAAACAATTTTGTTTTATTAAAACAAATTAAGTTCACACAGTCTAAGAAAAGCATTACAAAATCCACTATATTATCTAATGTGCAATTGGTAAAACAATTTACTAAAATTTGAATAATGCACAAGACTATTACTCTGAACATCTATCTCATGCAGCACTTACAACAGTTTTATAAGTCAACCACAAAAGTTTCTCTGTGTACTTTCTTCACACACCTCATATTTCAGTGTCCTCAATCTTCTGTTGAAAAGTATATAAATGACATCCTAATATAGAACTTCTCAAACCCCGAGCAGCAGAAATTGACCATATGCTTTCATACAGACACTAGGAATAAAGACACAGCATCAAGTAATTTGAGAGTTCAATTACATCAAAATTTGCCTTTGTAAAAATCTAAAATTCTTTCAATGCAAAAACAGTATACTTTGAATATAATTGTAAGTCTCAAAATATTAATCTCCTATTCCTGTTTAGGCTAACTAAATTATGTTAACTTCGAATTACTCTCTATAATCAATGCCCTGATTTAGAATAACATTGAAAGTGTTAGCGTCTTAGTGGTTTCTACTGTGAATCTTATGTTCATTTAGACTTAATTTTTGATTAATTTTTTATATTTATTACATCTGTTAAATGTTTTCATATAAACTAGCGTTTTCTAAGGTGTACTTTTTAAACAATTTTTTTCATATTCATTACAGTTGTAGGGTTTCTTTCCAATGTAAATTCTCTAAAATGGAATAAAATTTGAGCAACTGTTAGAGGGTTACCTTTCAGCATAAACTCTCCTATGTACAACAAAATCTGTAACATAAGTAAAAGTATTGCACCAATCTTTATATTTGTAATGTTTTTCTTCAGTATAAAAACCCTTGTGTACTCTAAGGCTTATTTTTGAAGTCTTTCCACGTGCAAATGTAATGTATCACTATCATTACACCTTGTGTACTCTAAGGCTTTTATTTGGTGACAACTTTCCACAGATAAATGTAATGTGTATCATTACACTTATATTGCTTTTATCTAGCACAAAACCTCTGATGAGTAAGCTCATGGTAGTTATTAAATGCTTTGCCACATTCTTTAAAATCAGAATTTTTCTCAGTATGAATTTTCTTATGTGCAATAAGATGTGAGCAATAGTTGAAGACTTTCCCCACATTCTTCACATTTGTAGTGTTTCTCTTCAGTATGAATTATCTTGTGATTTCAATGGCTTGAGTAAGATTTATGGACTTTGCCATATTCTTTACATTTGTAGGATTTCTCTTTAGTAAAAATTCTTACGTAGTAAAGTTTGAGCAGTGATTAAAAGCTTCCCCACATTTTTTATACTTGCAGGATTTCTCTCCTCTTTGAACTCTCTTATGTTCATTAAGATGTGAGCACCGTTTAAAAGCTTTGCCACATTCTTCACATTTATAGCGTTTGACAGCAGTATGAATTTTCTTATGTCTAGTAAGGTGTGAGCACCGATTAAAGGCTTTTCCACATTCTTCACAGTTGTAGGGTTTCTCTCCAGTATGAATTCTTTTATGTTCAGTAAGGATTGAGGACCAGTTAAAAGCTTTGCCACATTCTTCACATTTGTAGGGTTTCTCTCCAGTGTGAATTCTCTTGTGTTTAGTAAGGTATGAGAACCTCTTAAAGACTTTGTCACATTTTTCACATTTATAGGGTTTCTCTCTGCTATGAATTACCTTATGTTCAGTAAGAACTGATGATGAGTTAAAAGCTTTGCCACATTCTTCACATTTATAGGGTTTCTCTCCCGTATGGGTTCTCTCATGGACAGTAAGTAGTGAGCAGTGGTTAAAGGCTTTCCCACATTCTTTACATTTGTAGGGTTTCTTTCCAGTGTGAATTGTCTTATGTTTGGTGAGATGTGAGTGCCGGTTAAATGCTTTGCCACATTCTTCACATGTATATGGTTTTTCTCCAGTATGAATTTTCTTATGTCTAACAAAGGGCGAACACCAGTGAAAGGCTTTTCCACATTCTTCACATTTGTAGGGTTTCTCACCGGTATGGATTCTCTTATGTTTAGTAAGACTCGAGCACCAGTTAAAAGCTTTGCCACATTCTTCACATTTGTATGGTTTCTCTCCAGTGTGAATTCTCTTATGTTTAGTAAGGTATGAGAACCACTTAAAGGTTTTGCCACATTCCTCACATATGCAGAGTTTCTCTTCAGTATGAATTATCTTATGATAAGAAAGGCCTGAGTGAGATTTAAAGACTTTGCCACATTGTATACATTTGAAAAGTTTCTCTGTAGTATGTCTTATGTTTTGTCTGTTTAGATTTGATGATTTACTAAAGACTTTCACACATTTATTATATGGGAAAATTTTGCTAGGTAGAGTTGACAAACATTGGTTAAGTCCATTATAACTTTTTTCTTGATCCTTATACTCACCCACATTTTCCCCATCTTTCCTTAAATGTAAATCCTCGAGTCCACAGCTTGCATATCTTCTCAGTATCACTTTTTGGAATGAATCTTTCATGCCCTGTTCTGGCAAAAAGTCTTCAATGTAATGAGAAGATATAGCTGAAATATAAAATTAACAAAATATCCCACTTGTTATTTTCAGACTCAGATACATATACTTTACAAATCTAATATAGAAAATTAAGAAAAGGACAGGATGACTTACTAGATGCAGCTGGGAAACACTCACTCCAAGGAGAGAAAACAAAATGTTGAGTAAAACATCACATTTTAAACAGATCTTTTGAGAGAAAACTTAATTCAGAGGTAATGCAGACACTGTGGTTGAAGAGGAAGATGGGAAGCTTGCTCAAAGTCACTGGGCACCAGGACTGGCTCCTAAATCCAGACCAGACTTAAGGAAGGGATATGTGAAGAAACCCCATGGCAACACAGTCTAGCCATGGACCTCTGAGATTCTCACTTTGGTTCCTTCTCCTTGAAAGGCATTTCCCAGCTAAATCTAGTCTGAGCTCCTGATTATAGACTCATATGATCCCTATACGTCTGTGAACTGGCAGGGGGAGCCACCTGGAGAACAGGCAGAGGCACAGCTTAAACTCTTGTGGAAATCTGAGTTGTCACTGTGCTATGCAGCTGTAGCTGACCATAGGTGCCCATCCTCCGAGGCTCTGCATCTTGCACTGAGGGGATCCATCTCCTGCTGTCTGCCAGGCTGAGAGAGAGCAGGGTTGTAGATATCATGGGACTGAGGTGAATCTGATCCATGCACCACCTTGCTTGCTGGCACCTTCCAAGATGACCTACCTGGCTGCTCCTACAGGAGGGTGCCCACAGCACAGCATCCACTTACATCACAGATGGTGCTTGACCCCAAAGGGCCAGAGGACAAATCCATGGGCCCAGTGCCAACTGCCCAGGTCTTCAGCACACTGCCTAATAATATCAAGCTGATATATGTGGTCTGAGCTTAAGTAGGGTAGAAGCCCACACTGTCAGCACACAGAGAAGAGTGGGGCATGGGATCATGAGCCAGCATGGGAGGTGGGTTCCCCTTCATTCACATGAATAAACTGGGAAGGGTGTGGCCAGATGACCAGTCATGGTTTCTATCCCAGGAAGCCTAGCAGCCTAGAACATCTGGAAGAGCTCAGCAATTTCAATGCAGATGGCTTGGGACAAGCCTAGCCAATTCAGCCTGCTCCCAGGGAAGACACTGGAGACAGACCTGCTGAGTTGGGGGACCACAAGCTGAGTGGGCCCCACAGCCATCTGCTGGACTAAAAATCCTGGGCTGCAGGTGCAATATCGGTTGCAAACCCATGGTGCAATTGCCCTGCCTGATGATTTTCCATCCTTGAGCCACTGCATCACCAAACGATTCACAGACACATTCCATAACCCACCCTTACTTTTGCAAGCAAAGGAGAACAGCAGGACCCCTGATAAATATGGGTCTCCTGGTGACCTAAAAATGTGAACTGTCCCTAAGGCAGGGGGGAGCACAGACCACCATAGCCCTCCTTGGAGCAAAGGAAATGGGTGCAGTGCCAGCAGTTGAAGAGAATATCACCAAGGCCCCAAAATAAATTTGGAGAGAAAATAATCTCTCACACATTATCTTCCCTCCCCAGAGCACTCTTAAGTGCCATCTGCTTGGACTGCAGCCTGAATTACACCTACCAAACAAGAATACATTGCTTCAACATGAAGCACTCTATGAAATCCACTGCAGGAACTTATCTACAACCAAGGGACCTAGACAGAGCTTCTGCCCTCTGAAAACAACCTTATATGATTATACACAACCAACTGATTATACACAACATACATCACAGCCAAACCTCAAGGAAAAAAAGAATTAAAAAAATTTTAAAGCCCCATCCAAATGACAGAAAATTCAAAAGGAAAAGAAGCACCAGCTCCCTCAGATGAGAAAGCAAAAGAACGCTGGCAATACAGAAAGCCAGAGTGTTTCGTTACCTCAAAAGGATCTCACTAGTTCCTTTGAAAGAACCAAACACAACTTTAAAAAATTGAAAATTTTACTACAGGACTTTCAAAATACAATTGAAAGCCTTAAAAACAGAATAGACTAAGCAGATGAAAGTATTTCAGAGCTCAGAGACTACTCCTTTATATCAACCCAGTCAGAAGATAGTAAAGAAAAAAGAATTCACTACAAACAAACAAAGCTTCTGAGAAATACAGAATTATGTAAAGGGGTCAAACTTATAACTCATTAGTATTCCTGAGAGAGAAGGAAAAAAAGTAACCAACTTGGAAAACATACTTAAGGATATAATCTACGAAAAATTTTCCCATCTTGCTAGAGAGGTTGACGTAAAGATACAAGAAATTCAAGGAACTCCTTTGAGATACTATACAAGACAACCATCCTCAAGGCACATAGTATTCAGACTTTCCAAGGTCAACATGAAATAAAAAAAAAAAGGCAGCTAGAGAAAAGGGCCATATTACCTAAAAAATGAATTCTATCAAACAGTGGACTTCCCCACAGAAATCTTACAATCTGGAAGATATTGGGGGCCTGTTTTTAACATTTTTAAAGAGGCCGGGTGCAGTGGCTCACGCCTATAATCCCAGCACTTTGGGAGGCCAAGCTGGGCAGATCACCTGAGTTCAGGAGTTCAAGACCACCCTGGGCAACATGGTGAAAACCTGCCTCTATTAAATACAAAAAAATAGCCCGGCATGGTGGCATGCACCTGTAGTCCCAGCTACTCGGGAGGCTGAGGCAAGAGAATTGCTTGAGCCCTGGAGGCGGAGGTTGCAGTGAGCCGAGATTGCACCACTGCACTCCAGGCTGGGCCACAGAGCGAGACTCCATCTTAACAACAACAAAAAAAGAGATTTAAAAAAAAGAAAGAAAGAAATTCGAATCAGGAATTTTATGTTCCAGCAAACTAAGTTTCATAAGCAAAGGAGGAATAAAATATTTATCAGACAAGCAATCACTAAGTGAATTAACTACCACTCGACTGGCATTGCAAGGTGCTTAAGAGTGTTCTAAACATGGAAATGGAAGAATGATACCTACCACCACAAAAACACACAGAAGTACACAGCCCACAGACCCTACAAAGCAACTGCACAAACAAGACTACAGAGCACATGAAGGGAACAAAAACTAAGATATCAATATTAACCTTGAACATAGCAGTCTAAATGCTCTACTTAAAAGACACAAAGTGGTGGCCAGGCATGGTGGCTCATGCCTATAATCCCAGCACTTTGGGAGCCTGAGGCCGGTGGATCACCTGAGGTCAGGAGTTTGAGACCACCCTGGCCAACATGGCAAAACCCCGTCTCTACTAAAAATACAAAAATTAGCCAGGAGTGGTGGCACGTGCCTGTAGTCCCAGGTACTCGGGAGGAGTGAGGCAGGAGAATCACTTTATTCTCCGGAGGCGGAGGTTTCAGTAAGCTGATATCGCACCTGCACTCCAGCCTGGGTGACAGAGTGAGACTCCATCTCAAAAAATAAAAATAAAAAATTTTAAAAAATTGGCCAGGCGCGGTGGCTCACCCCTGTAATCCCAGCACTTTGGGAGGCTGAGGCGGGCAGATCATGAGGTCAAGAGATCGAGATCATCTTAGCCAACATGGTGAAACCCCGTCTCTAATAAAAATACAAAAATTAGCTGGGCATGGTGGTGTGCACGTGTAGTCTCAGCTACTAGGGAGGCTGAGGCAGGAGAATTGCTTGAATCCGGGAAGCGGAGGTTGCAGTGAGCCGAGATCGTGCCACTGTACTCCAGACTGCCAATAGAGCAAGACTCCGTCTCAAAAACGAAAAAATAAATTTTTAATTAAAAAAAAAAAAAAGAACACAAAGTGGCAAATCAGATTTTAAAAAAACCAAGACTTAACCTTCTGCTAGCTTCAAAAAACTCATCTCATGTATAATGATACCTATAAACTCAAAGTAAAGGGAAAAAGTAACATCTGTCACAAAAATGGGAAAAAAACAAAAAAATGCAGTGGTCACTATTTTTGTATTAATAAAACAGATTTTAAACCAACAACAGTAAAAAAGACAAACACATTACATAATAATAAAGGATTCAATAAATAAATAGATAAATCAACAATGTTTAACTATCCTAAATATGTCTGCATGCAACATTGGCACACCCAGGTTTATAAAGCAATTATTACTGAACCTAAAAAAAATACTTAGCCAGCCACACAATAATAGTGGAAGACAACACCTTACAGATAGCATTACAGATCCTCAAGGCAGAAAACAAAGAAATTCTGGACTTAAACTCAGCACTTGGCCAACTGGACCTCATAGACATCTACAGAATAATTCATCTAATGAACACACACATACATTCTCATCTGAGCACAGAATATACTTTAAGATTGACCACATGCTCAGTCAAAACAAATTTCGAAAAATTGAAATCATCTTCTTTAAACAGAGTAAAATAAACTCAAAAATCAATAGCAAGAGGAACCCGCAAAACTACACAAATACAGAAAACTAAACAACTTGTTCCTAATGACTTTTGGGTAAACAATGAAATTAAGGCAGAAATCAGAAACTTATTTGAAACAAATAAAAATGGTGATGAGGCCGGGCGCAGTGGCTCACGCCTCTGGGAGGCCAAGGCGGGCGGATCATGAGATCAGGGGTTCAAGACCAGCCTGGCCAACACAGTGAAACCCTGTCTCTACTGAAAATACAAAAAATTAGCTGGGCGTGGTGGCAGGCACCTGTAATCCCAGCTACCTGGGAGGGTGATGCAGGAGAATCACTTGAACCCAGAAGGCGGAGGTTGCAGTAAGCAGAGACTGCGCCGTTGTACTCCAGCCTGGGTGACAGAGTGAGGCTCCATCTTATTAAAAAAAAAATAGTGACAAAATGTAACAAAACCTTGGAATGTGGCAAAAGCAGTGTTAGGAGGGTTTATAGTGCTAAACTTTTATATCAAGAAGATAGAAAGATCTCAAGTTTAACAACCTGATACCACGCATAAAGAAATGAGAAAAACAAGAATAAGGTAAATCCAAAGCTAGAAGAAGAAAAGAAATAATTCAAATCAGAGCAGAACAAAATAATATTGAAACCAAGAAAACCATTCAAATAATCAATAAAGTACGTTTTTCTAAACGATAAACAAGATCACTAGATCACTAGCTAAGTTAACAAAGAAAAAAAAGAGAAAAGATCCAAATAAGCAAAATCAAAAATGACAAACTATCAACAGACTAAACAGACAACCTATTGGGAGAAAGTATTTGTAGACTACACATCTGACAAGGGACTAATGTTCACAATCTATAAGAAATTTAAATCTGTAAGAAAAACAGAAATAATCTCATTAAAGAGTGGTCAAAGGACATGGTCATTTCTCAAAAGACATAAAAGCAGCCAAGAAACATGAAAAAATGAGACAAAAAGGGAGAAAAAGAAGGACAAAATAACAACAAACATCAAAACAATCAATAAAATGGCAATGGTAACCCTTCTCTATCAGAAAATTAAATATTCATGGAATAAACTTCCCAATCAAAAGACATAAACTGGTATAAAAACAAGATGCAACTACATTCTTTTTACAAGATACTCACTTTCAATCTGAAGAAGACAATAGACTAAAAGAAGGATGGTGCAAGTCATTCTATTAGAATGTTAACCAAATGAGAAGAAAATAGGTCAAAATTATATAAGGCAAAATACATTTTAGGTCAAACACTGTTATAAAATATACTTTGGTCAAAATTCTCACAAGAGACAAAGAAGGACATTAAATAATAATAAAAAGATTAATAAACTAGAAAACTATAACATATATATGATCATCAGGGTTCCCAAATATATAAAGTAAACATTAACAAAATTGAAGAAATACACAGCAATAATAGTAAGATATTTCAATATCCCACTTTCAGTAATAAGTTATAAAGCAAGGCAGAATATCAAATATAAGAACAGAGGACTTCAAAGCACTCTAAAAATTACACCTAATGGACATATAGCAAACACTCCACACAACAGCAGAATACACAATCTTCTCCATAGCTCATAACACCTTCTCTTGGATATATCACTTGTTAGGGCACAAAGCAATTCTTAGGAAACTTTTTTTTTTTTTTAATTTTAAGACTGAGTTTCACTCTTGTTGCCCAGGCTGGAGTGCAATGGCACAATCTCGGCTCACCACAACCTCCATCTCTTGGGTTCAAGCGATTCTCCTGCCTCAGCCTCCCGAGTAGCTGGGATTACAGGCATGTGCCACCACATCCGGCTAATTTTGTATTTTTAGTAGAGACGAGGTTTCTCCGTGATGGTCAGGCTGGTCTCGAACTCCCGACTTCAGGTGATCTGCCTGCACTGGCCTCCCAAAGTGCTGGGATTACAGGTGTGAGCCACCATGACTGGCCTAGCAAACTTTTAAAAATGGAAATCTTATAGACTATTATGATGACCAAAATGGAATTAAACTAAAAATTAGTAATAGAAAAAAATCCACGAATATATGGAAATTAAACACACTCTTAAGCATGCTCATGTTCAAGGATTGGAAGAATACTGTACAACATCTTTACAGTGCCCAAAGTAATGTTCAGATTCAATGCAATCCCCTTCAAATTCCCAATTTCATATTTTGCAGGAATAAAAAAGCAATGCCCAAATCAAATAAAATCTCAAGAGACCATGAAGACCTAAATAATCTTTAAAATGAAGAAAAGTGTTGGAAGTATCACACTTCCTGATTTCAAAACACATGACAAAACTACAGTAATAAATGCAGTTTAGTACTAGCATAAAAGCAGACAATTAGAGCAATGAAAAAGAATGTAGCACAGATATTATCTTTCATGTATATGGTCAAATAGTTACTTGCACACCCATATTAACTGTAGCATTATTCACAAAAATCAATAGGTGAAAGAAACCCAAACTTCTCTCACCAAATGAATAGAAAAATACAATTTATAATATACAAATAATGGAATAATACTCAGCTTCTAAAAAGCAGAAAATTGGGTCGAGCGTGTAGGCTCACGCCTGTAATCCCAGCACTTTGGGAGGCCCAGGTGGGCGGATCACGAAGTTAGGAAATCCAGACCATCCTGGCCAACATGGTGAAACCTCGTCTCTACTAGAATACAAAAAAAAAAAAATTAGCCAGGCGTGGTGGCATGTGCCTGTAGTCCCAGCTACTCTGGAGGCTGAGGCAGGGGAATCACTTGAACTCGGGAGGCAGAGGTTGCAGTGAGCCGATACTGCACCACTGCACTCCAGCCTGGCGACAGAGTGAGACCCCATCTCCAAAAAAAAAAAAAAAAAAGGCAGGAAATCTTCTAACATGTACGATAAAGATAAATCTGATGGCATGATGCTAAGTAAAATAAGCCAGCCATAAAAAGACAGGATTGTATAAATCCATTTATGAGACATCTAAAGTATTGTACTCAGAAACAAAATAGAGAGGTGTTTGTAAAGGGTCAGTCAATGGGGAAAATGAGTAGTTTCATGTATGTTGAGTTTGAGTTTCCCAAGATAAAAACATGTGGAGATATACTGCATGACAATGTCAATATACCCAATACAACAGAACTGTATAACTGAAAATATTTAAGATTCTAAATTTTGTTATGTATTTTGTACAATTAAAAATAAACAATTACACCTAAAAGAAATACAGTTATAAAGCTTTTCAAAAATCACCTTCATATCACAAGTGTTTCTCTCACAAAAAGAAAATACTCACCAATAAATAGATGTTGAAATTACAACAATTTTCATGACTCCTCATCTAAACAGGACAAAACCATCATTGATGACCAACAAAAATGTAAATATAAGAGTCACAAACAAAATGGGGTAATACTTATTCAGTCAAACACAGAGACAATTGGCAATAAACATACAGCTGATTCATATTTGACTTTTGCCTCACACTGTCTTAAAATGTACACAGCTGAATACTGTCATACAAAATTATAATATATGAATAAAAACTAAAAAATATAATGAATGTCAAATGGCCTATTATAAAAACTGTAATAAATAAATATAAAATTGCAAAGCAAAATTAAAAGAAACTACAACCCATAAAATTCTGAATAAACATAGTGGACTACTGATGAAGAATCCTTCTAGATAGCTACAATTTTCAACCATGACTGGCTATCCATAAAAAGCATACATTTTTGAATCAAGAGCATACAGTTAGAACATTAATGTTTCACAGAAACCCCATTATAATTATTCATGAAAAGCTCTGAGAAAATAATTTTTAAGAAATAAGCACTTATATAATACTAGAGAAACTTATTAACATGTTGCTCTTCTTTTTACACAAAATGGTAAGGCTGTAATCTAGCCTGCAGAAGCAAAGAAAAGACTTACATCTTTTACTGTAAGAACAATATAAATATTGTAAAATATGGTATAAAACACTGATTATGAATTAGGAATAAATTATGCTATCATTCAGATAAACGTTGAGGAATATAGATGAAAATGCAAAGAAAGCTTTTTACATGCAGGCAACTTAACTATACAAACTAGGCCAGGCATGGTGGCTTATGCCTGTAACCCTAGCACTTTGGGAAGCTGAGGCAGGTGGATCGCTTGAGCTCAGGAGTTCAACACCAGCCTGGACAACATGGTGAAACTCGGTCTTTAGAAAGAATACAAAAATTAGCCAGGTGTGGTGGCACTCGCCTGTACTCTCAGCTACTTTGGGGGCTGAATCAGTCTATAGAGCCAGTCTATAAATACTCATTTTATAAATTTCCAAATGTCATCCAGAGATCACAGGGCATAGAGAGAAGACAGGAAATAATATTCCTTTAAAGGAATAAAATGACTCTTGGGAAATCAATTTTTAAGAAATGAAGATCTTTGCATTATCTGACAGGGAATTCAAAATAATCATTTTAAACATGTTCAATGAGCAAAAATAGAATGTATTCAACTAAACAGAATCAAGAAAATAGTGCATGAAGAAACGATATATCAACAGAGATTTAAAAAACTATTAAAAGTATTTTTTAAAAAAACAAAAATTGTGGAGCTGAATACAATAACTAAGTTAAAAAAATTATTACAGAGCCACAACAAATAACTTAATGAGGTAATAGATGGTATCAGCAAATTAAAGACATTTCACTTATAAATATTGAGTCATAAAAGCAAAAAAATACTGCCAACAAAGAAAATTTTACCTAGAAAAATTTACCTCTAGAATAAGGATAAAAAATAAAGACTTTATAAGATAAACAAAAGCTGTCAGTCTTTGTCACCATGTGTATAGTTCTATAAGAAATGGTATAGTAAATATATACACAGATCTACAATTCTCTACTATATATAGTTCTATAAGAAATGGTATAGTAAATATATACACAGATCTACAATTCTCTACTATAATAATGATGTATAAAACTGAAAATCTTGCCATAGAATTTAATAAACCAAAACACAAATGTGCATAAATCTGTTAATAGATACACAATACTAAATGATATAATGTGACACTAATAAAGGATGTAAAAAGGTATAGTTTTAGATTCAACTGAAGTAAAGATGTTATGAGATTTAAGCATATCGTTATGTTTCATAAACTCTCATTTTTCAAGGTGATCACAAAAAAACCTATAGAAGATATGCAAAAGAAAATGAAAAAGGAATCAAAGTATGCCACTACAAAATTAACAAAACAAAAACAAAGGCAGTAAGAGAGGAAATGAGGGAAAACGTATTCATGACAAACACAGAAAGTAATCGAAAACAAAATGCTACTAGTAATTTTATTTCTTTCTGGTATTATTTTAAATATGAACAGATTGAACCCTTTAAAAAAGTAAAATAGCTGAATGAGTTAAAAACAAAATCTTACAATATGCGTCTTTAGGGGACTCATTTTAGTTTTAAGGAGACAAACAGGCTGAAAGTGACAGGATACAAAAATATATTCCATGCAAACAGTGAGCTCAAGTGGGTGGGGTGGCCATAGTTAGACAAAAGCCACTTTAAGTAAAAAACTGTTACAAAAGATAAAGATTGGTATTATATAATGGCAAAATGGATCCATTTACCGGGAATCTATAACACATGTAACTGTTACATAAGTGTAACAGTTATACAACTATAACACATAGCACTCTCAAATATATAAAACAAATATTGACAGAAGTTAAGCAAGAAATACACAGCAGCACAATAATTACAGACTTCAAGGCCTCATTCTCAATTCTGAATATAAAAAAATCAGATAGATCAATAAGAAAATAAAAAACTTAAAACATTACAGACCAATTAGACCTAAGAGATATATACAGAATGTTCCAGTTAAAAGCAGCAGAATACATAATATTCTCAATTACACACAGAGCATTCTGTTAGGACACATAACAAGTCTTAATAAATTTAAGGAGACTGAAATCATACAGTTTATATTTTCTGACCAAAATGGAATGAAACTAGAAATCAGAAGCAGAAGTAAAACTGTAAATCCAAAAAATGTGGAAATTAAACCCACTCAAACATATTCTTGCTCAAGGATCAGATAATTTCATTTTGTTAAGATGTCAACATGCACAGCCACGTACAAATTCAATGTAATATCTATCAAAATCTTCATGGCAGTTTTTTTTTTTTGCAGAAATATATTTAAGATTCTCAAATTCTTTTAGGAGCTATAAGTAGCAAAACATCCTTTAAAAAGAACAACAAAGAGGTATTACACTTTCTGGTTTTATAACACATTACCCAAAGCTATAAAGATAGAAATAATGTGGTATTAGCACAAAGAAAAATAAATGGATGATAAACCAAAATAGAGAGCTCAGAATTAAGCACGTGTGTACATAATCAAATAAACTTACATAAGATTGCTATGGCCACACAATGGGGAAGAAAATAGTTTTTTCAACAAATGATGTTGAAAACTGAGTATCTACATGAAAAAAATAAAGTTGAGCCCTTCCGTTACATGCACCATATAAAAACAGTATTTAAAATGGATTAAATACTTGAACACACAAATATAACAAACTTCCTAGATAAATATATGGGGGAAAATATGACATTGGACTTGGCACTAATTTCTTGTTACAAAAGACCAAGAATTTGATGTCATTTTCTTACATCTGAAATCAAATACATAAGGAACAAATAATAGAGAAATGGGACTACATCAAACTTCGAAATTTCTGCACATCAAAGGGAAAATTTAGTGGGGTGAAAACGTCACCTAAGAAATGGGTGAAATATTTGAAAATCACATATTTGATAGGAGTTAATTTTCACAATATATAAACAATGTCTAAAACTCAACAATAAAAAGTGAGTAACTTGATTAAGAAATAGACAAATAATTGAACTGACATCTCTCCGAAGAAGATACATAAATGGCCTATAAGCATTTGAAAGGATGCTCAAGATTCCTAACTTTTAGACCAACACAAAGTAAAATCACAGTAAAATATTACCTCAAACCCATCAGGAGAGCCATTAACAACTGCAACCACCCCTCCCCCCAAAAAAAATTGTTATGGATATGGAAAATTGAGAGGCCTTTTGAGCCACTGGTAGGCAAAAATCATGCAGCTACTGTAAAAAACATACTATGACAGTTTCTCAAAAAATTAAAAATGGAATTACTATATAATCCAGGAAACATGGAAAATCCTATTTGATACCGTTCTTGGCAGTTATTTTTTGGGGTATGACACCAAAAGCACAGCAACAAAAGCAAATATAAATGAGTGGGACTGCATCAAACTGAAAATTTTCTGCACAGCAAAGAAAATAAAACAAGGAAACTTATAGGACAGAAAAAAATATTTGCAAGCCATACGTCTGATAAGAAGTTAATATCCAGAATATATAAGGAACTCATACAAATCAAAGGCAAAAACAATAATAAGAATGATAATAAGAACCAAACTGAAAAACAGACTGAATGGATAGATATTTTTCCAGTGAAGACAAAGAGCCAAGAGGTATGAGAAAAGGACCTCAACATCACCAGTCATCAGGCAGGTGCAAACCAAAACAATGATAAAATATCACTTCACATTTGTTAGGATGTCTATTATCAAGAGACACTTATATTTTTTGGGTGATGGATACCTTAAAAGCACTGACTTCACCACCATGCAATCTATCTGTGTAACAAGGTTGCACTTGTACCCCACAAATTCATACAAACAAAAAGAATAGGGCTGGGTATGGTGGCTCATGAGGAATCTGAGGTAAGAGGACTGCTTGAGCCCAGGAGTTTAAGGCCAGCCTTAGCAACACAGTGAGACCCCTTCTCTTAAATTAAAAAAAAAAAAAAAAAAAAAAAAGAAATGTTAAGCATAAAAACATTTTTAAAAAGAGATAACAAGTGTTGACAAGTGTGTGAAGAAAAAAATCTTGTACATTGTTGGTGTGTTGTAAATTGGTAGAGTCATTATGAAAACCGGTATGGACGTTCTTTAAAAAATAAAATTAGGCCAAGCACGGTGGCTCACACCTATAATCCCAGCACTTTGGGAGGCTGAGGCAGGCAGATCACGAGGTCAAGAGTTCGAGACCAGCCTGGCCAACATGGTGAAACCCTGTCTCTACTAAAAATACAAAAATTAGCTGGATGTGGTGACAGTCGCCTGTAATCCAAGCTACTCAGGAAGCTGAGGCAGCAGAATCGTTTGAACCCAGGAGGCAGAGGTTGCAATGAACTGAGATTGTGCCATTGCACTCCAGCCTGGGTGACAGGGTGAGACTCAATCTCAAAAATAAATAAATAAATTAAATTAAATTAAAAAAAATTTCCACATAATCCAGCAATCCCACTTCTGTGTATGTAACCAAAGGAAATAAAATCTGTATTTCTAATATTTGCATCTCCATGTTCATTTCACAATTGCCAAGACATGAAAACAACCTGAATGTTTGTGGACACTGACTGGATAAAGAAAATATGGCATATATACACAATAGAGTATTATTCAGCCATAAAGTCATGAAATCGGCCCAGTGCGGTGGCTCACGCCTGTAATCCCAGCACTTTGGGAGGCCAAGGCGGGCGGATCACGAGGTCAGGAGATCGAGACCATTCTGGCTAACATGGTGAAACCCTGTCTCTACTAAAAATACAAAAAATTAGCCGGGCATGGTGGCGGGCGCCTGTAGTCCCAGCTACTCAGGAGGCTGAGACAGGAGAATGGCGTGAACCCGGGAGGCGGAGCTTGCAGTGAGCCGAGATCGCGCCACTGCACTCCAGCCTGGGCAACAGAGCAAGACTCGGTCTCAAAAAAAAAAAATTATAAAAAAAATAAAAAAATAAAATAAATCATGAAATCCTGCCAACATTTCAACAACATGGATGGACCTGGAAGACATTATGCTAAGTGAAATAAGCCAGACACAGAAAGAAAAATAATGCATGATCCTCACCTCTATGGGTAATCTAAAAAGGATGAACTCATAGAAACAGAGAGTACAAAGCTGGTTGACCCAGTCTGGAAGTGGGGAAAATGGGAAGATGTTCAATGAGTACATACTTCCAGTCCTGAAATGAATAAGTTTTGGGGATCTAATGCATAGCATCATGGCTATAGTTAATCATAATGCTCTATATCAGGGGTATCCAATCTTTTGGCTTCTCTGGGCCACACTGGAAGAAGAATTGTCTTGGGCCATGCATAAAATACACTAACACTAATGATAACTGATTAGCTTTAAAAAAATCTCATGTTTTAAGAAAGTTTACAAATTTGTGTTTGGCCACATTCAAAGCCATCCTGGACTGCATGCAGCCAGCAGGACATGAGTTGGACAAACATGCTCCATATGCTTAAATTTTAATAAGACAGCAAACCTTCGGTGTTCTCACTGCAAAAGAAAACTCTGCATGGTGGCTTAATTCGAGCACTTTCGGAGGCCAAGGAGGGTGGATTACATGAGGCCAGGGGTTTGAGACCAGCCTGTAATCCCAGCTACTTGGGAGGCTGAGGCACAAGAATCACTTGAACCTGGGAGGCGGAGGTTGCAGTGAGCTGAGGTCGCGCCACTGCACTCCAGCCTGTGTGACACAGTGAGACTCGTCTCAAAAAAGAAAAAAAAAACAAAAAAACTCTGTGAGGTAACAGATGCATTCATTAACTTAACTGTATTAATCACTTCACAATGTTTACATATACAAAATCATTACACTTTACATAATAAATAGTTATATAATTTTAATTTGTGAAAAGTAACCACACGGTCCCCACACGTATATGTGTGGGTATATCTGTGTGTATATGTATACACACCTCAACTAATATAGTTGAAGAATCTGGGAAAATAAAGTTTAAATTACCAATTTTAGTTCACACTAAAAATATAAAATGTAGAAATAAAATAACATTAGATTTTCTTATATTTAGGGAGATGCTTAGCATTATAACAAAATTACTGAGTAGGAATTTTTGTAGAATCACATTTGAAAATTCCATAAGGGGCTGGGCACGGTGGCTCACGCCTGTAATTCCAGCACTTTGGGAGACCCAGGCGGGTGGATCACCTGAGGTCAGGAGTTCCAAATCAACCTGGCCAACATGGCGAAACCCCGTCTCTACTAAAATACAAAAAGTAGCTGGGTGTGGCGGTGTACGCCTGTAATACCAGCTACTTGGGTGGCTTAGGTGGGAGAATTGCTTGAACCCAGAAGGCAGAGGTTGCGGTGAGCCAAGATGGTGCCATGCACTCCAGCCTGGGTGACAGAGTGAAACTCCGTTGCAAAAAAAAATTAAAAAAAAGAAAGAAACTTCATAAGAAATCATAAAGCAGAGAACATACCACATCTGTTTGTGGTGTTACTGGGATTTTGGAACCAAATACCGTTATCACGAATACTCTCACACATTTCAGACATAATACAAACAACAAAAAAAAACCAAAACAAAACAAAACAAAACAAAAACCTTAAAAAATAGTTTAAAGGCCAGGCGTGGTGGCTCATGCCTGTAATCCCAGCACTTTGGGAGGCTGAGGTGGGTGGATCACCTGAGTTCGGGTGTTCAAGACCAGCCTCAACAACTTGGAGAAACCCCATCTCTACTAAAAATACAAAATTAGCTGGGCGTGGTGGCACACGTAATCTCAGCTACTCAGGAGGCTGAGGCAGGAGAATCGCTTGAACCCAGGAGGCGGAGGTTATGGTGAGCCAAGATTGTGCCATTGCACTCCAGCCTGGGCAACACGAGCGAAACTCTCTCTCAAAAAAAAAGAAAAAAATAGTTTAACATAGAGTTCCTCAAAAATACATATATATTTCTGTGTGCCCCAAGACAATGAAAGGGCAGTCAGATAATAAAGTCTCTTATAAGCCATGAAGAGGACTTTGGCTCTCACTGTAACCTCAAAGGAAGGTTACTTTTTAGAGAATTTAGGAGCATTATACAGAAGATGCCTCTGTACAAGAGCAAGAAGAAACAATCACGCTCCTCAAAAATCATCTCCATTGGAGCAGAGCTTCTCAAATAACTCTTGAAGTCTGTCTTCCTTCTTGGCCTTTGGGGCTTTCACCTGTGGCATGTGTTTCATTCATCCAACCTACCTGGGGGTTTGGCTATGGTCTCATGTCTCTTCACATTCCAGGGCTCCTGTCTTTGCTCCAGACAGCTAATCAGTTCTGGCTTAGAAACAGTAAGACCTGTTTTATTAGAAAAAAGTAATGTGATTCTTGCTGGGATTCTCCAATTACCAACCTAGTGTTGTGCTCTGTAGAGAAGAGAGAATATTATAGATGATTCTAGAAAATTAATAATAAGGACAGGCATGTTGGCTCACACCTGTAATCCCAACATTTTGGGAGGCTAAAGCGGGCACATCATGAGGTCAGGAGATCAAGACCATCCTGGCCAACATGGTGAAACTCCACCTCTACTAGAAATACAAAAATGAGGAAGGTGTGGTGGCACGTGCCTGTAATCCCAGCTGCTTGGGAGGCTGAGGGAGGAGAATCGCTTGAACCCAGGAGGCAAAGATTACAGTGAGCCAAGATCGTGCCACTGCACTCCAGCCTGGCAACAGAGCGAGACTCCATCTCAAAAAAAAAGAAAAGAAAATTAATAACAAAATAATATTTCTAAACAGAAAGTTTAGAATATTTTATATTTGTGGGTCTTTAGCTCCCTACCCAATACTACTTAATCGAAAATTGGTGGTAGAAGTTGGATTTTAAGGTCTGGTCAATAATATTTTATAAAGGAATTTTTATAATGGAATTCCAAGAATTACCACTAAAGCCTGGGTAGGGTAGTTCACACTAGTAATCCCAACACTTCGGGAGGCCAAGGAGGGTGGATCATGTGAGGTCAGGAGTTCGAGACCAGCCTGGCCAACATAGTGAAACCTCCTCTTTACTAAAAATACAAAAATTAGCTGGGCGTGGTGGTGGGCACCTGTAGTCCCAGCTACTCAGGAGGCTAAGACAGGAGAATCACTTGAACCCAGGAGGTGGAGGTTGCAGTGAGCTGGATTGTACCACTGCACTCAAGCCTGGGCAACAGAGCTAGACTCTATCTCAAAAAAATAAAATAAAATAAAATAAAAAAATAGAATTACCACTAAACTAGAGTGAAAAATGCCCATCACCTCAAGGTAGAAGAAAGTTAATGTAAACATAAAACATCTTGAAAATTTTCTTCTCTATCCCAATAAATCCCCAAATTTTCCTTGAAAGCAGAAATCTAAAACTCATTTATACAAAGCAGAAATCCCCACCAAACATTCTACAGAGGAAGAAAATAAAATCTTTTGTGTGAAATAGGAATTGTGTATTGAAGTTATTCTCACCCAGAGAGACCAGGTTTCTGTAGTTCTCTAGCATCACTTTCCTATACAAATTCTGCTGAGCAGGTTTCAGAAACTCCCACTCCTCCAAAGAGAATTCTATGGTCACATCCCTGAATGTCAACAGTTCCTGAAAAACAAAACAAAACATACTGACCAACTGTCAACGGGCAGAGTTCTTGACTCCATGTGAAAAGAGAGAATTGATGTGACTTATGAGAGTTACTGGAATTATTCAATCTGGTATTTTTAACAAAAATATTTTCTGATGTATTCTTTAACACTAAGGAAAGAAAATAGAATCTACGTGGCCAGGTTCGGTGGCTCACGCCTGTAAACCCATCATTTTGGGAGGCCGAGGCAGGCAGATCACCTGAAGTCAGGAATTTTAGACCAGCCTGGCCAACATGGTGAAACCCTGCCTCTACTAGAAATACAAAAATTAGCTGGGTGTGGTGGTGCACGCCTGTAATCCCAGTTACTTGGGAGGCTGAGGGAGGAGAATCACTTGAACTCAGGAGGCAGAGGTTGCAGTGAGCTGAGATCATGCCATGGCACTCCTGCCTGGGCGACAAACAAAAAGGAAAACAGAATCCACAAAACCAATGTAGATACTTTTCTAAATAATCAGTATAAAATTAAGGGCATAAACACAGGCATATACAGTTTGAGTTTTATGTCTACAGATTACAGAATAAGTTGTAAATATTATTCATACAGAGAAGTCATGATGGGTTAGAAGGTATCTGTCAAATTTTAATGTACGTAACAATGAACTACAGATCTTGTTAAAATGCAGTCTGATTCAGGTGATCTCAGGTGAAGCCTGAGTTTCTGAATTTCTAACAAGCTAGCCAGTGATACCAAGGCGTCCGAATCAAGAATATTTTGTCAAACACAGAGTAAGTGGTTGAGCCCCAGTTTATCTGACTAGTAAACAAAGATGAGCCTTCATTTTCCAAAGCAAGCTTTAAGCAAAGAGAATCTAAAAAGAAAGGGAAGTTTGCAGATTAAATGTGATGGTTTATGTATATCAGTCAGTAAATCTCCCAAGGTACTTACAAATAATAAAGATAAAAACAATTAACTTTATAATTTAAAAAATCTGTCACAGAGAGCCTTAACCAAGTGATTGAAATTAACATGAATTGGGCCAGGCGCAGTGGCTCACGCCTGTAATCCCAGCACTTTGGGAGGCCAAGGTGAGCAGATCACGAGGTCAGGAGATTGAGGCCATCCTGGCTAACACGGTGAAACCCCATCTCTACTAAAAATACAAAAAATTAGCTGGGCATGGTGGCACGCGCCTGTAATCTACTCGGGAGGCAGAGGCAGGAGAATTGCTTGAACGTGGGAGGTGGAGATTGCAGTGAGCCAAGATTGTGCCATTGCACTCAAACCTGGGCGACAGTGCGAGACTCCATCTCAAAAAAAAAAAAAAAAAAAAATTAACATGAACTACAATAGAACAAATTGATGTGCGGTGTCAACACACATGGGCAGACAATCATCAGAGCTATGATATTATTGGCAACAAAAAGTAAATTATAACCTGAATCTAAGCATAAAGAAATACCTTTATGCAAAGTTCAAGCTACAGATATCTCCCAGGTTTTATAACCTCTAATAATGTATTTAAATAGTCTTTCCTCAGCATTTTAAAGAGCAAGTCTTATCTAACTATTCTCTTTTCCAGAATCTTCTGAGTTATTCTGGGCAATTAGTGCCATCTTCTTTAAATGTGCATTTTTAAAATCCTGTTTCTGGCCAGGCGCTGTGGCTCACGCCTGTAATCCTAGCACTTTGGGAGGCCGAAGCGGGTGGATCACAAGGTCAGGAGATCGAGACCATCCTGGCTAACATGGTGAAACCCCGTCTCTACTAAAAAATACAAAAAATTAGCCAGGCGTGGTGGCGGGCGCCTGTAGTCCCAGCTACTCGGGAGGCTGAGGCAGGAGAATGGCGTGAACCCAGGAGGCGGAGCTTGCAGTGAGCCGAGATCGCGCCACTGCACTCCAGCCTGGGTGACAGAGCGAGGCTCCGTCTCAAAAAAAAAAAAAAAAAAAAATCCTGTTTCTGCATAGAGCTAATGGAACATCCAGATGGAACCTAAACAATACACATTCCCCTCTTCACTAATATCTGAGGACCCTATACCATCCCTAATAGAGATCTTAGGTATCTACACCTTTCCACATTGATGTGACACAAAGAGAACTTTATTTATTTATTTATTTTTGAGACAGTCTCACTCTTATCGCCCAGGCTGGAGTGCAGTGAGTGGCGTGATCCCGGCTCACTGCAACCTCGCCTCCTGGGTTCAGGCGATTCTGCCTCAGCCTTCCAAGTAATTGGGACCACAGGCATGTGCCACCACACCTGGCTAATTTTTTGGATTTTTAGTAGATACAGGGTTTTGCCATGTTGCTCCAGCTGGTCTCAAACTCCTGGCCTCAAGTGATCCTCCTGCCTCAGCCTCCCAAAGTCCTGTGATTACAGGCATGAGCCACTGTGCCCAGTCACAAAGAGAACATTTTTATTCTTGCAGGTCATACACTCGATGGTGAGAACTGGTCATGGTATGTAAGAAGCCTGGATACAAAGAATAAAGGAGAAGGCTCTGGTATATAAAAGAGAAGTATTTTTCAGCGCCTCTTAACTACTATAGTAAGAAGTAATATTTATAAGAAGAAAAGGGGGAAAAAAAGTATCTAAAACAAACTGGCTAGGTAGGAACATCAGAAGTAGAGAAGTAAAAGTTTGTAAGTTCTAAAGCCAAGACATTCAAGAACGAAAAGACAACATCACCCCTGAGCTGGGACACATTCACCTGAGAACCAGCCATTTCTTCCTCTTGCTCCTCCTTTGGGATTCCTTCTCAGGTGATATTATCTGGAAAATCACATCTGTAACTTGAGAATACACCTTTTAAAGCATCAGCAAAACCCCTTCACCTGCTACCACCGCACCCATAGGCAGATGTACCTTAAAGGCGCAGAAAAGGCCACACTTGCTTGTCCTTTGTCATTGTCACAGGAGAATTTCAGGAACAGTGACCTTCTACCTAAAGACTAAAATGTGAGTCTCTAGTTTCCTGCCTTTAGATGCCCTTCCATGCCAGAGATGGCAGCAATTTCTGCTGCAGCAAAGGCAGTATGGGCCCCACTCCCCTGCTCCCATGAAAACCAAGCACAGCAGGCCCCGTGACCTCTCTTTAAACAAAGCCTGGGGGCTGGGCGCGGTGGCTCATGCCTGTAATCCCAACACTCTGGGAGGCCAAGGCAGGCAGATCACCTGAGATCGGGAGTTTGTGACCAGCCTGACCAACATGGAGAAACCTTGTCTCTACCAAAAATACAAAATTAGCCGAGGGTGGTGGCACATGTCTGTAATCTCAGCTACTTGGGAGGCTGAGGCAGGAGAATCACCTGAACCCAGGAGGCAGAGATTGTGGTGAGCCGAGATCGCACCATTGCACTCCAGCCTGGGCAACAAGAGCGAAACTCTATCTAAAAAAACAAAAAAGAAAAACAAAAACAAAAAAAAACAAAGCCTGGGGAGGCTGAGTCTGGAGAATCACTTGAGCCTGGAAGGCAGAGGTTGCAGTGAGCCGAGATCGCGCCACTGCACTGCAGCCTGGGGCCTGGGTGACAGAGTGAGACTATCTCACACACACAAAAAGGCTGAACTCAGTTCTCACATTATGTCTGGGAGCCCTCATGATTGCCCCTGGCTTTATCTTACAATTACATGGGACATTTAATTAAAACAACATGGATGCTTCCACCCAGGCCAACACAATCCGTCGAAAGGACACAGGTAAGGGTATTTCTTCAAACTGGCCATTTAATCCTAACTAGAATGTGATGAGCTGACAATCACTTAGCTAAGAATTGCCTCTTAAACTTTAATATGCAGAGAAATCATCTGGTATTTCAAGCCCCAGTCTAATTTGATTCTGCAGGTTTTTTTGTTTGTTTGTTTGTTTGAGACAGAGTCTTACTCTTCGCCCAGGCTGGAGTGCAGTGGCGTGATCTCGGCTCACTGCAACCTCTGCCTCCCAGGCTCAAGTGATTCTCCTGCCTCAGCCTCCCAAGTAGCTGAGACTACAGTCACATGCCACCATGCCCAGGTGGCTAATTTTTGTATTTTTAGTAGAGATGGCCTTTCACGATATTGGCCAGGCTGGTCTTGAACTCCTGACCTCAGGTGATCCACCCTTCTCAGCCTCCCAAAGTGCTGGGATTACAGGTGTGAGTCACCGTGCCCAGCCAATTCTGCAGGCTTGAAAGGGGTCCATGGATTGGCTTCATTCCCAGCTAATGCTGACCCTGCTTGCCCTAGATCACTTATAACAGCACTCAACTAGACAAAGCGCCACAGCACACAGTCCCTTATACCTACACACTTCTTACAACACAAATGCTTTTGGTCCAAAATAAAAACCACCAATCACTATTCTAAAACATGGCATTCTCTGTTGGTCCTTTAAAGTTTCCACAGGCAGCTCATGTCTGAGTAAGTCTGAATTTGGAAAACAATATGCGCACATGCATTAATGCGATGTTGATGGAGCATGCACTGTGTGCTCAGAAGCACACTACAGAGCATTGTGCTGGGAAGATGACATAATGTGAATTTATCCTCATAACTCCCTGGGAGGTGGGTACTAACTGTCCCATAATTCCCTGGATTTATATGAAAAGCCCAGCATTTAAATTTCTTCATGTTCTATCACTGATTTTTTTTTTTTTTTTTTTTTTTTTTTGGATATAGAGTCTTGCTCTATTGCCCAGGCTGGAGGGCAGTGGCACGATCTTGGCTCACTGCAATTTCCACCTCCCCAGTTCAAGCAATTCTCCTGCCTCAGCCTCCTGAGTCACTGGGATTATAGGTGCCTGCCACCATGCCCAGCTAATTTTTCTATTTTTGGTAGAGACGGGGTTTCGCCGTGTTGGCCAGGCTGGTCTCGAACTCCTGACCTCAGTTGATCCACCTGTGCCCTGGCCTCCCAAGGTGCTGGGATTATAGACGTGAGTCACCACACCCAGCCTTTCTTTCTTTTTTTTTTTTTTAAATGCATGGAATAGGCCAGGCACGGTGGCTCATGCCTGTAATTCCAGCACTTTGGGAAGCCAAGGCAGGTGGATCACCTGAGGTCAGGAGTTTGAGACCAGCCTGGCCAACATCGTGAAACCCCATCTCTACTAAAAATACAAAAATTAGCTGGGTGTGGTGGCTCACACTTGTAGCCCCAGCTACTTGGGAGGCTGAGGTGGGAGAACTGCTTGAACTTGGGAGGCAGAGGTTGCAGCGAGCAGAGATCACACCACTGCACTCCAGCCTGGGTGATAGAGTGAGATCCTGTCTCAAAAAAAAAAAAAAAAAAGCTTGAAATAAAAGCTGAAGATAGACACAAGAATGAAATATAGAATGGGAAAATTAAGTGTAGTTCAAAGGAATTTCTTAGCATTGGGTTTATATTTACTTTCTTGTGATTCCTGGAGCAACTGCTGGATATGCAGGAATAGAAAATGGTTTGCTAGGTGGTATGCCTCTAGAAACACTGGTTTTAATTAAAAAAAAAATTAAGGACCAAAAATATTTAGTTATTTGCTTCCATTTATCTGCTTTTGGGTTTGGAAGAATTGTGAGCAACCACTCTGGAGAGGCAGCAGGAGCCAAACTCTGATCTCCTTTAATCAATTCTGTATGGAGATTCCAAGGTGGAGCCAGACCTGGATGAGGCCTCAGAAGAGGTGAAATGTGGGTAAGGCTGGGACAGGGAAAGGGCCCTAGGTAGAATTCTGATCTCTATGTCACTGGGGTATTTCCAATTCTGTGTTTTCTAAGCCTGCCCAAGAGAAACTTGACTCCCCAAGTTTGTGTGATTTTAATCTATTTCACCCAATTCCCTGTCTATTTTATAACATACAGTAACAAGGAATTTAACCAAAATGCATAGTGTTTTCTAGGACACGTATATTAGAAGCTAAATATTTAGTCTTCACAAGGTAAAAGCAATAGAAATAATAACTATAGGGCTGGGCGCAGTGGCTCATGCCTGTAATCCCAGTACTTTGGAAGACCAAGGTGGTTGGATCACCTAAGGTCAGGAGTTCGAGACCGGCCTGGCCAATATGGTGAAATCCCACATCTACTAAAAATACAGAAATTAGCTGGGCGTGGTGGTGCATGCCTATAATCCCAGCTACTCAGGAGGCTGAGACAGGAGAAAATCACTAGAACCCGGTAGGCGGAGGTTGCAGTGAGCCAAGATCGCACCACTGCATTGCAGCCTGGGCAACAGAGCGAGACTCCACCTCAAAAAACAGAAAAGAAAAAATAACTATAATAATAACAACTCTTCTGTTCATGAGTGGCCCTTCAGATGGTGACATCAGAGTTCCCAACATAAGGAAAGTGGCCCTAAATCCCCTGCACACGTCCCTTTTTTGTACTGACCCCATGATGTGAAATTCAGCCATTTATTCATTTGCCACAGACACAGTTCCTGGATTGCAGAGATTATGATTGCCTCATCTGTTTTTCTAATTGTCATATGAAATAAAAGCAATTGGTTGATCAGTTTAAGTCTCCAGCTCTCCTTGTTTTTCACCCAAGTGAAAACTGGAACAACTCCCATCTAGGAACCAACCAAAGAGATTATTTTTGTGAGAAAGAGAAGAAACACTGAATGACTCATTCCCCTCCCTCTTAGATGGTAGCAGAATTAGACCCTCTTGTCAGCCTCACCCCAGTCTGCACATGACAACCTCAAATGTCTCAAAGACTCTCAGGTGCTGGGAAGAGGGTCTACAGTCACCCTGGGTTGATGTCCCTATAGCAATCCAAACAGGAAACACTGAGACTGATCCTGTGGGAACAGAATAGACAATGGAACTTCCCTGGTAGAGCTTCAGATCCTAAACCCATATGTGATATCACCTGTCCTTAATCAGTTAGCTTGGGTAAGAGGAATGACAGGAATATTTTACTCCAGTATCACAGCTTACAGGTAGGTGTGGTTGTTATGGCCATAGCTGTAGATATTTTGTGGCCTGGACCCCACACGGCTGGGGTGATTCTGCCATCAGATTCTATTTACACCAAGAGCCTCTCACACAACTGCAGCAGGTCAGAGGACAAGATCTGGAAATATTCAAGGACCACACTTTGAAGGGTGGGGCTCTAAAATGTCGATGTTGACCTGTCACGATGCAGAAAACGTTTCCTATGGGCTTTCTGTACATTCTCAATCCAAAGTCAGGCCCTGTCTCATGAGTCCCAGAAGCCAGTGCTTATATGCAGATTCTAGTGACATCAACCTGGCTGTGCATTATTGGGTGTTATAGCACGCTGCGCAAAACCAAAGGAGAGATCCTGTCATGGAGACTGCTCTAACACATTATAAATGAAATGTCAACCAAAAAAAAAAAAAAAAGAGGTAAAATTAATATAAATAGAGAGTTTATATGTGCCACGTTTGAGAATAGCCAAGAATAGCAACCCAGGAGCATAGATTCAAGTTGGCTTGAATATATACTTTGAATAGCAGCAGTGAGAAACGGATTTTTTTTTTTTTTTTTTGGAGATAGTCTCACTTTATCACCCATGCTGGAGTGCAGTGGCATGATCTCGGCTCACTACAAACTCTCCTTGATTCAAGCAATTCTCCTGCCTCAGTCTCCCGAGTGGCTGGGATTACAGGCATGCATCACCATGCCCGGCTAATTTTTTTTATATTTTTAGTAGAGATGGGGTTACGCCATGTTGGCCAGGCTGGTCTCGATCTCCTGACCTCAAGTGATCCACCCACCTCGGCCTCCCAAAGTGCTGGGATTACAGGCGTGAGCCACCGCGCCCAGTCAAGAGGTAGATTTTTAAAGGTAAAAAAGGGGAATAGAAAGTGGGCTGATACAAAGTTCTTTGTCAAGGATTCTCATTAGTTTACAGGAATAACACTGATTAGTGATTGGCTATACAGGGTTAAGCTAGAAGGTATGGGCTATAGTGTCTTGTGTGGCATTATTAGATTAATTTATAGCTATGTGTGGCAGTAACAAGCAGTTTCAAGAGATGAATACATTGCTCAAAGGAGAAGTAGGACATAATTCTGGATTCGTTTTAATGTCTCTCTAAGCCCGATAACTAACAGAACTTGCATCCCTCAGATAAAAGTTCTTTTACTTTCTCAAATCCCAGGGCCTGGATTCAAATTTGGGGGTTTCAGATTTAGGTTTCAGAGGTGTGGGAAAGCAGCAGGTGCCCTCTGCACATTCTCAGGCATTTGTGCAGGAGGAGGAAGAGAACATTTTAAATTCTTAGGTCTAATCAATGCATATGTGTAACCCTGACAGGGTTTCTAGGCCCTAATTGTCTCTGAATTCATTTCAGATCTGAAGACGCCAGGGACACTGAAAGAGGTGGAATGGTTGGTTGCTGCCCTGTAAGGTTATTTTTGTAGAAATCTGATCTGACTGCTCTACAAGGGACTATAGATCACAAATAGGCAGAGAGACCATTTTGCCTGCAAATTTGGGGTTTGCACAATTGTGGGTTGTGACTTGAAGCCCAAGAGGGAAAGACTCTCTAGGGTGAAGTCTGATGGGTACCTTATATGTTTATATCATACCTGGTCATTTCAGACAGTGTTTTCAAAAATGTAATTAAAAGCACAATCATCTCCAACCCCAGAAAAACTCTCCACAATGGCAGAACACAAAGCAAAAACTGTAAGATTACACAATTAAGCCAGAATGTGACATTAACTGCAGGCTATTTGCTAAGAGATTGCGAAGATAGAAAGAAGGTTGTCATAATTAGTCCTCAAGAAGACGACATGACAGCACTCACTTGTCGTAGGTAGTTTATCCTAAATCCACCTGGGAATTGGGGAGGTCAGTTGATTATATTCTATGAAAGATAAACTTCCCACATCTTCATGACAGGAGGTAGTTTTGCAACTTGGAGCCAAATTCAGGTACCTGCTGAAGGTAGGGTTTTACTCCTCTATAGAAACTGTGGTGCCAGGTGCGGTGGCTAACTACTGTAATCCCAGCACTTTGGGACGCCGAGGTGGGCAGATCACCTGAGATCAGGAGTTTGAGACAAGCCGGGCCAATGTGGTGAAACCCCGTCTCTACTAAAAATACAAAAAATTAGCCAGGCGTTGTGGTGGGCACCTGTAATCTCAGCTACTTGGGAGGCTGAGGCAGGAGAATCGCTTGAACCTGGGAGGTAGAGGTTGCGGTGAGCCGAGATTGCACCACTGCACTCCAGCCTGGGTGACAGAGGGAGACTCTGTCTCAAAAAAAGAAAAAAGAAACTGTGGAAGAGGGATCTATGTTCTTGGCTATTTATATATTAAATCAATGGTTCCTGACTCAGAGTACTGGGCCATGGTGCTTCTGACCGTGAAGCTTAGCCTACAGCCTGCAGCCCACACAGACCCTCACTGCTGCATCTGCGCTCCAGCACCATGCCACAGAGCAGAGCCCTAAGCTGCAGGAGGAGGGCCTGGAGCACTCTTGGTTAGAATTATATTTTCACAATAATGGAAATAAAAGTGGTGTTCCAGCCTAAGTTTCTGGGGTTCTCTTCTTTTTGAGATGGAGTCTCGCTCTGTCACCCAGGCTAAAGTGCAGTGATGTGATCTCGGCTCACTGCAACCTCCACCTCCTGGGTTCAAGCGATTCTCCTCCCTCAGCCTCTCCAGTAGCTGGGACTACAGGCGTCCACCACCACGCCTGGCTAATTTTCTGTATTTTTAGTAGAGACAGAGTTTTGCCATGTTGGTCAGACTAGTCTCAAACTCCTGACCTCAAGTGATCCTCCTGCCTTGGCCTCCCAAAGTGCTGGGATTACAGGCATGAGCCACCACGCCTGGCCTCCAGCCTCAGTTTCTACTGACAACGATGACATGGAAAAAGTACTACTGGATGCCCAGCAAGAAGTCTGGATGGAGACTGGATGCCCAGCAAGAAGTCTGGATGGAGTTGCTCCACGAGTTGTCACCGTGACAGCCCACCTCGCTCACAGACACAAGGAACCAACAGAGCTTCTGAAACACCCAAGGCATTGGAGAGAAAAACAGTTGTTAAGTCTGTGGAAGATTATATTGAGAGAAAGAAAGAAATTGAAAGCATATTGAAGGAATACTCAGATTAGATATGGGATTGGTTAAGTGAGCAAGAAAATATTCCCCCCAATGAGTTTCTCTTTAAAGAACCAAAGTGCACAGCTACTCTCAGAATGAGAAACACACGCATTCTGAAGAACAGATACACATTCTATGCAGAATTTCTAGAGGTTTTTCTTCCATCTTTGCCGCTGTCTCATCTGCTGGCCATTGGACTGGGGATTTATATTGGAAGCCATCTAACAACATCCACCAGCATCTTTTGATGAGGAATAGGAAACCAGCGTTGTTCACATATTGGAATTATATCTGAGCTTGTGGCATAGCTAACTGAAGAGCTATTATATCCATGGGTGGGTCACTGCATCCGTTGCATTTATTAGTTCTATAAATGCTGCATGCCTAAGTTAGTAAAACGAAAAAATAGGGCCAGGCACGGTGACTCACGCCTGTAATCCCAACACTTTAGGAGGCCGAGGCGGATGGATCACCTGAGGTTGGGAGTTTGAGACCAGCCTGACCAACATGGTGAAACACCATCTCTACTAAAAAAATTAGCCAGGCTTGGTGGCGCATGCCTGTAATCCTAGCTACTCAGGAAGCTGAGGCAGGAGAATCACTTGAACCTGGGAGGCAGAGGTTGCAGTGAGCCAAGATCACGCCATTGCACTCCAGTCTGGGGAAACAAGAGCAAAACTCCATCTCGGAAAAAAAAAAAAAGAAAAGAAAAAATAAGGTCAGGCCCGGTGGCTCATGCCTGTAATCCAAGCACTTTGGGAGGCTGAGGCGGGCAGATCGCCTCAGGTCCAAAGTTCGAGACCAGCCTGGCCCGCATGGCGAAACCCTGTCTCTACTAAAATCCAAAAACTAGCCAGGCATGTTGGTGCGTGCCTGTAATCCCAGCTACTCAGGAGGCTGAGGCATGAGAATCGCTTGAACCTGGGAGGCAGAGGTTGCAATGAGCAGAGATCGTGCCACTGCACTCCACCCTAAGCAACAGACTGAAATTCTGTCTCAAATACATATATACAGACACTAAAATCATGCTGACCTATAATCATATCTGTTGGGTTAATTAATAAGCACATTAATTGATGTGACAGAGGTGGGGTTAATATCTATTGTAACAATTTGCTACTATATTTTTTTCTTTTTTTAAATTTTTTTTGAGACGGAGTTTTGCTCTTGTTGCCAAGGCTACAGTGCAGTGGCATGATCTTGGCTCACTGCAACCTCCATCTTCCTGTTTCAAGCAATTCTCCTGCCTCAGGCTCCCAAGTAGCTGAGATTACAGGCGCCCAACACCACGCCAAGCAAATTTTTGTATTTTTAGTAGAGACATGGTTTCACCATGTTGGCCAGGCTGGTCTTGAACTCCTGACCTTGTGATCCACCCGCCTCAGTCTCCTAAATTCCTGGGATTACAGGTGTAAGCCACCGCACCTGGCCTATTTTCTTTTGATATAAGATATAAATATCTTAGGATAAACAATTTTAACATATTAGTCATAATGTATGTAGTATTAGAAAATTATCTGTAATATTAATTCGTTAAAATAATTTATATTTCAAAAGAATACAGAATATTAAAATCATTATTTTAAAGCAGTTTGTCCAAAATAAATATTGTGCTGTTATATTCACACTATTGTACAAAATACTGTTTGTTTGTTTTTTTTTTTCTGAGATGGAGTCTCACTCTCTTGCCCAGGCTGGAGTGCAGTAGTGTGATCCCAGCTCACTGCAACCTCAGCCTCCCAGGTTCAGGCAATTCTCCTGCCTCAGCCTACCAAGTAGCAGGGATTACAGGCATTCACCACCACACCCAACTAATTTTTGTATTTTTAGTAGAGACAAAGTCTCACTATGTTGGCCAGGCTGGTCTTGAACTCCTGACCTCAGGTGATCCTCCCACCTCAGCCTCCCAAAGTGTTGGGATTACAGGTGTGAACCACTGCACCCAGCCAAAAAAATACTCTTTAATTTAAATGGATGCAGTTTGTCTACACAAGAGTACATATAACTATGCCAACTGTTCTTAAAATATAAATAGAAACCAAGGTACAGGGCGTACTCTGCGCTGGTCTTGCTATTGCAGCATAAGCCCTTCAGCCTCCACATATTAGTAGTTACCTTGGAGCAGCAGTTTTCTATTGAAAACACCTATCGTTTTTCTCTCTCCAGATACTGAAGAGATACCCTTCAGTATCTGTGACCCTTTAGCTTTCTGGATTGCTGAATTAAATCCTATCCTTTGTGTATACTTTTTTTTTTTTTTTTTTGAGACAAAGTTTTGCTCCTGTTGCCCAGGCTGGAGTGAAGTGGGCAGATCACCTGAGGTCAGGAGTTCAGGACCAGCCTGGCCAACATGGTGAAACCCTGTCTCTACTAAAAATACAAAAAATTAGCCAGGTGTGGTGACAGGTGCCTGTAAACCCAGCTACTCGGGAGGCTGAGGCAGGAGAATCGCGTGAACCCAGGAGGCAGAGGTTACAGTGAGCCGAGATTGTGCCACTGCATTCCAGCCTGGGCAACAAGAGTGAAACTCCATCTCAAAAAAAAAAAAAAAAAAAAAAAAAAGATTTACATATATTTTGAAGACGCAGAGAAAAAAGGTACATATGAAAGTTGTCTAGGCCAGACATGGTGGCTCATGCCTGTAATCCCAGCATTCTGGGAGGCCAAGGCAGGAGGATCTCTTGAGGCCAGGTGTTCGACACCAGTTCCGGGAACATGGTGAGATGCTGTCTCTACCAAAAAAAAAAACATTAGCTAGGCAAGTTGGTGCATGCCTATAGTCCTAGGTAACTGGGAGGCTGAGGCAGCAAGACTGCTTAAGCCCAAGAGTTCAAGGTTATAGTGAGCTATGATCATGCCGTTGTACTCTAGCCTAAGTGAATGAGACTGTGTCTCAAAAAAATAAATTAATCAACAATAAAAGTTTTCTAAATTATATCCTTTAGGAAAAGGCAAAAGAACAAAATGTCTTCCCTCATTTTCAAGTGGGGGAATGAAGCCCCTTATTTCTAATTTGTATTTGCTTCTGCAAAAGGTAGGTCTAGGCCCATGGTCTTGAACTACTGGACATCTGACAACTGTGGGGTGGCGTTGGGCACACTGTGTGCACATAAAAAAAGGGTTTGTGGGGGAACTAAAAGACAAACGAGGGAAAGTTGCTATCAAGAAGCCATGGGTGGGACAGTACAGGGTTAGGGAAGGACTGGTTCATGCTATAGATCGTGTCCCAGGAGAGGCTATGCTCTGACTTCTTCCCGTGTCCATGTAGGCAGATGAGACTATGATCAGGTAGCACAGAAGCCTGGGTTGGTGAAAAAGCCAGGTTGCCAGTACAGGTTACCTTTCAAGCTCTACTGATAAAATGCAATTTACACTTAATTAAAAACTGAAGTTAAAATAAGCAAAGAAATCTTTCCAAGGTGACAAACTCAGGAAGCGGCAATGCTGATTGGAACACAGACATATCTGACTCAGATGTCAAGTCAAGCCATTCTATCACTTGGGACATTTTCCCGCCCCCATCCTGCTCACTGAAGTGGACAATAACCTTTCTACCAAGAGCCACTGTGCTGTGCCCCACTGTGTCCCTTAGATGCACTTTGCTTTGCAGGTTTTTGCACTGCCTCACTGGGTTGGGTGTTCCTTGTCCTTGGGGATATTTTTTCTCTCTTCAACAATCTGAGAAAATTTTCTCCTCAATACCACCATCCAATTGCCTGGCTAGCACTGTATCTCTAAGAAATGGAAACTGGGAGTTGGGGAAGAAAATCTTAAGGTCCTAATGGATTTGCTTTCAGAGGAAAGGTATACCTGATTTCTCCCAGGCACAATGCACCAGCTACTCCACAGAGAGGCGGCATTCCCATACCTCGGGCTGCCCCTGAGAGGAGATGACCCAGGGGCTGATATTCACTAGACACCTCAGGAGACACAGCGACTGTGGGCATCTCTTGTCATCCCCAGACAGTTCTGAAACTTAAAACCAGGAAAATAACACAGGGTGGCTGAAGATGCATTGCCCTGTGAAGTTTCCAAAGTGGAACCTCAACCCAAAAACATTCTGATAAGGTGTCTGTGCCTAGGAAAGATTAAAGGAGATTGGCACAAAGGTTTTTGTTTTTTGGTCTTTTTTTTTTTTTTTTTTATGGTGGAGTGTTGGGATTATTCTCTGCTTTCATCTCCTGTAAAACGTTTGCAAATGAAAAACAATTCGTTTTCTAAAAAGTGCCATCCGCTGCTCTTTGAAATAATGATTAATCAAAATACTGTGTCTGAAATGTACAAAAAAGGACTAATAGTTGATAATGTTGTGAATTAGAGAGGGGAAGTTGGTGTTGAAGAATGTCAGGAAAGAACTGAAAATTTAAAATTCGACTGCAAGTCAGAGTTAGGCTGGGGCAACAGAGTGGTAGATTTGAGATTCTGTTTGTCACACATTTGCAAAATCCAAGAGAAAACCACTTCTCCTGAGGAGTGTTAATTAAATAGCAGGCGGTCAGATTGAGGTGGCTCTAGTGCCCTGAGTTCCTACATTAAAAAAAAATCAAAGGCAAATACATTTCCTGTAAATTGCTACCTTAGGGGGAAACAAAATTCAGATTTAAACAACCACAAACCTTCAATTAACTTCTGATTACATAATCAGGCAATGACAACCTCAATAGTCTAAGTAAGATGACTACATAACTGGAACGAGTCAGTTACTGAATTCGGTTTGCTTCCTCCTGCACCTTATAAAAAACTTTCCTTCAAGCCCTTCGGTTGGACCCCCAACCACAAACCGTGGCTGGGTGCTCTCCGAGCATGAATCACTGTTAACTTCAATAAGTTTTCAATATTTTAAAGGTGACTCCCATTGTTTTTAAACAGGAGAAGGAAAAGACTGAGGACCCCCCGGGATCACAGCACTTCCCACGCACAAACCACACACGGGGTCTGGACTCTGCCCTGAGGACCCTCCCATTGTCCCCGCAGTCGGGGCAGACGCAAGAACGCGCGCGGCGCTTCCCAGGGTGGGCTCCGCGCGGGATGCGGGAGAACGGAACGGGATGCCCGCCCAGGGTCCCGGCTGCTGGCCCACCTCGCATCCCGTGCCCGGAGGGGACCGAGGGCCGAGCTGTGCCTGCCGGGACTCGAGTCCTCAGACTCCGGAGCTGACAGCGGGGAGGCCCCGGTCCCGTCACAGCCGGTTCCGGCCGGTTTCAACCAGCCCTGCCCCCACCTCGGGATGCGCGGCCTGGCACACTCACCATTTTTCGGCTTCCGGGATGTCCTGGAGTCTTAGCTCTGGATCTCACAGCATCTGCAAGTCAGAGGGCGACAGGGGCTGCGACAGAGTCACCGGGACTTCCTAGAGCAGAGGATACTAAGCAATGAAGACGGACCCTGAGCTCTGGCTGGAGCGAGACAAAGGCCCCGCCAGCTCCAGGACACCGCCCCCTCTACCTTGGCTGCGCACCTGATTGGACAGTTCCCACTCCAGCGCCCATGATTGGATACAGTTCCATTCCCCGCCCCCTCACGTCATGAGTGACAGGAGACATCATCTGAGAATGGGTTGAATAAGGCAAGAGTTACAGGTTTTTCCTGAACCCTTTTCTGGCGCGCTTCCTTCCTGAACTAGAAACTGGCCCTTCCTGGGGAACATTTGCATTTAACTTTGTATATAAGGTTATCTTTATTTGTGAATAATATACATATGTTATTCACAAATGGAAACAATATAATGACAATGATTTTAAAATTTCAGATTTCATCACTTTCCTAGCCTCCAGTCTTTTGAGCAGGCAGCCTAAGATGTCTCAAGGGAGGCAATTCTCTAAGAAATAAACGGTGAAGCACATATGAATTTTAACTTTTCTAGTAGCCACATTTTAAAAAAGAAACGACGCGTAGTAGCCTGTGTCTGTAGTTCTAGCTACTAGGGAGGCTGAGGCGGGAGCATCACTTGAGGCCAGGAGTTTAAGACCAGCCCTGGCAACATAGCGAGACCCCATCTCTACAAAAAATAATTAAAAATTTAGCCAAGTCTGGTGGTGCACGCCTGTAGTCCTAGCTACAGAAGGCTGAGGCGGGAGGATCACTTGACCCTGGGAGACCAAGACTGCAGTGAGCCACGATCACACCGTTGCACTACAGCCGGGGTGACAGAGTGAAACCCAGTTAAAAAAAAAAAAAAGATCTCTGAAGAAGGCATTTTCTCTTTCTGCAATTTAGCCAAGCTGCTAAGTATGTCTTGAAGTCATCTTCTAATTTTTAACAGGGCAAGGATGTTTTCTAAAACCCCAGTCTCCAGAGTTGCCATGGGGCAAATCCCTGCAGCATACATGAAAATCACTCACAGCTAATGCATTCCTCATCAGATCCAGTGCTTCTTACCCCTGGCAAATAAAAATCACCTGCGGGGTTGGGAGCGGTGGTTCACGCCTGTAATCTCAGCATTTTGGGAGGCCGAGACAGGCGGATCACCTGAGGTCAGGAGTTCGAGACCAGCCTGGCCAACATGGTGAAACCCCTGTCTCTACTAAAAATACAAAAATTAGCCGGGCATGGTGGCACACGCCTGTAGTCCCAGCTACTCGGGAGGCTGAGGCAGGAGAATGGCTTGAACGTGGGAGGCGGAGGTTGCAGTGAGTGGAGATTGCGTCATTGCAGAGTGAGACTTTGTTGGGGGGGGAGGGGGTGTGTGTGAAGAATGACTAGCGGGGCGGGGCAGGATGGAAACTTAAAATCCCTGAAGCCCAAGTTGCAACAGACCAATTAAATTAGAATCCTTGGAGTTGGATCTGGGCAACAATATGGTTTAAAGCTCTCAGGGGTGATTACAGTGTGTAGCCAAGTACCCAAACCAATGCTTTTCACCAACAGTTTTTTGTTTTTTTTTTTGAGACAGAGTTTCGCTCTTTTTGCCCAGCCTGGAGTGCAATGGTGTGATCTCGGCTCACTGCAACCTCTGCCTCCCGGGTTCAAGGGATTCTCCTGCCTCAGCCTCCCGAGTAGGTGGGATTACAGGCGTGTGCCACCATGCCCGGCTAATTTTTTGTATTTTTAGTACAGACAGGGTTTCACCATGTTGGCCAGGATGGTCTCGATCTCTCGACCACGTGATCCACCCGCCTCGGCCTCCCAAAGTGCTGGGATTACAGGTGTGACCTACCGCGCCTGGCCTTCACCAACAGTTTTGATGAATTAGTTATAAATGGTTTTTCAAATGCTACTGAGTTGTGACCTTACAATCTTAACTCGTTTCCCACTTACTATACTTTGCAGAACCAGCCTCTGCTATTCGCTTTGTTCCTGATTGAACCTGGTTCCATGTGTGCTCAGTGCATACTATGCACAGGGCACTGTGCTGTGTGCCCTGGTCCCGGTGAGCATCATTCTCCGGGGAGAACCTTGCTGAAAACAAAATCACATCCCAAAAAGTTAAAATCATGCTACTGGCCGGGCGCGGTGGCTCACGCCTGTAATCGCAGCACTTTGGGAGGCCGAGGTGGGTGGATCACGAGGTCAGGCGTTCGGGACCAGCCTTGCTAACATAGTGAAACCCCGTCTCTACTAAATATGCAAAAAATTAGCTGGGCGTGGGGGCAGGCACCTCTAATCCGAACTACTTGGGAGGCTGAGGCAGGAGAATCGCTCGAACTTGGGAGGCGGAGGTTGCAGTGAGCCGAGATTGCACCACTGCACTCCAGCCTAGGTGACAGAGCGAGACTCCGTCTCAAAAAAAAAAAAACAAAAAACAAAAAACAAAACCCCAAAAAACCATGCTACTTACCGAATTGAGGTGAAAATTAAAAGACCTAGGGGGTCACCCAAAGGTTAGAACATGAATCAATAACTTGGAATATTAATATACATCTGATGGTGCCCTGAGCACACATGTCCATTTTATTTTATCTTATTTTATTTTTATTTTTTGAGACAGAGTCTTGCTCTGTCACCAAGGCTGGAGTACAGTGGCGTGGATCTCGGCTCACTGCAACCTCTGCCTCCCAGGTTCAAGCGATTCTCCTGCCTCAGCCTCCCCAGCAGCTGGGATTACAGGCACGCACCCCCACGCCCAGCTAATTTTTTGTATTTTTAGTAGAGACGAGGTTTCACTATCTTGGGCAGACCTCAGGTGATCCGCCCTTCTCGGCCTCCCAAAGTGCTGGGATTGCAGGCATGAGCCACTGCACGTGGCCACATGTCTGCCTTTAAAAGAAAACAAAATAAAGTATTACTATTATTCTCAAATATTAATTTATAACTATTATGCAAACACGTAATATTTAAATTTTGATTGATGTATAGCATGCATACAGAAATATATGAACAAAACATTTATGGAAAGCTTGGTGAATTATTACAAACCAAACTTGTGTAACCAAGAAATAGAATCAGACTTGCTCATGCCGGATGGTCACTTTCTCCTTCTCTTCGCAAAAGTAAGAGCTTAAGAGCTAAGTGTAGGCCGGGCGTGGTGGCTCACACCTGTAATCCCAGCACTTTGGGAGGCCGAGGTGGGCGGATCATCTGAGGTCAGGAGGTCGAGACCAGCCTGACCAACATGGAGAAACTCCGTCTCTATTAAAACTACAAAAAAATTAGCCAGGCGTGGTAGTGCATACCTGTAATCCCAGCTACTTAGGAGGCTGAGGCAGGAGAATTGCTTAAACCTGGAAGGTGGAGGTTGCGGTGAGCTGAGATCGCGCCATTGTGCTCCAGCCTGGGCAACAAGAGCAAAACTCCATCTCAAAAAAAAAAAAAAAAAAAAAAAAGAGCTAAGTGTAGATCAACTTTGTCATTTTGTACAAGTGTTTTATTACAGAGCATTAAAAACATATACAAAATACAAAGAAGGTGTATAATAGACCCGTCACCCAGCTTTAACAGAAACTTGACATGTGCCATTTTTGTTTCATTGATATTTCAACCCATTTCCCATCCCTTTTTTAATTTTTTAGTTTTTTTTTTTTAGATAAAATGTATATACATTGAAAGGTATGATGTTAACTGTACCTTTTGGACAAATCAACTCACTCATATAAACATCTCCTCTTTTAAGAACAGAATTACTCCACTTAACAATCATTAATGTGCCCACAAGTTACCTCAAAGTATTATTTAAAATCTAGATTTGTATAAAATAGGTCTGAGTTTGGACTGAGAATTCGTATTTCTAACAAAGTACGGATCCATAGAGCACATGGTAACTACAATGTCTCTTTTATCTAAAGTAAATACAATTGGATGAATAAAATTAAGAAAAATTGACCTAAGGTGAAAGGACAAATCAAAACATCTGTGCAATATGCTATCTGTAGGAGCATTTGGTTAAGAAAAATATAAACACACCAAAAATTTTTATTATTTTAATAACCCAAATTGGCAAAATTCCTACTATTGTTTTCATAGAAATGCTCCCTCACAATAAAACATTTTCATATAGGAATGGTCGCAGTGGCTCACGCATGTAATCCCAGCAGTTTGGGAGGCTGAGGCGGGTGGATCATGAAGTCAGGAGTTCAAGACCAGCCTGGCCAAGATGGTGAAACCCCATCTCTACTGAAAATACACAAATTAGCCAGGCGCAGTGGCAGGCACCTGTAATCCCAGCTACTCAGGAGGCTGAGGCAGGAGAATTGCTTGAACCTGGGAGGCGGAGGTTGCAGTGAGCCGAGATCATACCACTGTACTCCAGCCTGGGTGACAGAGTGAGACTCCATCGCAGGAAAAAAAAAAAAAAAAGAAAATTCATATCATGAGAAGGCGCTTGTTAAAAACAGCAAATATTTGAAAGTAAATGTCTTATAACATTAAGTAACAGATAGCTTTTGAAGCCCATAGATGGCCTTTACATAGTTGCCCAAAATTCAGTCATTTACACAGCAAGTGCAGATAATTTTTATAGCTTCCTATTAAAATTATGCTATTAAAATTAAATTTATTAATTTTAATTAAGTTAAAATTATATATTAAAACTATGTTAATGCCCTTACAAAGTTTTCTTCTAAAATTCACTAACTTAAATTTTGTATATGACATATAAGTTCCCTTTACATTCAACTTAAATTTCCTTAATTTTATTAGGCAGTGCCTGTGTGTCTACCACCCAATATTATTTGGGGTTCCTCCATTTGCACAGACATCACAGTTGGGGAAACAGGCTGTTCCTACTTCTTTTCCTTCTTCAGGGCATCAGTTCATCAGTCAACCAAGTCGTGTGGGAGTGGAAGTCATTTATTCCCTAGCACAGAGGGTGTCATTCCTGCACACTCTGCTCAGAGTAGAAAAAGACCAGAAGGTCCTCTTAGGGAACACTTACTTAGGGAGGGCTAAGCCCTTAAGGTGTGAGAGCTCTAATCAGCAGGTATAGACTTTTCAGGAGGGAGGGATGAGGCAGCCATTCTGAACCTGGAGCTCCATCATCTCTTGTCCCATCTCCAGACAATTCTGGAGGGCTGTTCCAGAACATGTCTGAAAGGTGCACATGGAGGAACAGTGCGGGCTTTGATCTGGCTCAGATGACGTCTGTCCTGGGGAGGCAGGAGGTCAATGCTCAGTATCTGGGCTGGTATCTTTGAGGTCAGTAGTTTGCCTTTTTTTATCCAAGTCCATTTTCACTAGGGAAGAGGCCAGACAGTCTAAATGGCTTCCAGAGCCCCTCTCTGATTCTCTTTGGGAGATGGGGTCTGAAAGAGGCCAAGTCAGTATTTTGGGGAAATTCTACAAAGTCTGGTTGGAAACTGGGAAGACCTCTTGCCTGGTGCTTAAATGCTCCATTTGCAGTCCTAGCCACATAGATGTTTGGTAGACATAGAGCTGGGTTTGCATTTATATCAGCACAACCTTATGTCAGAGTTGAAGAAGTGGCCAGGATAACTGTCTTGGTTGCAGGCTGGAGAACATCATAAAAGCAAACTGCTAGTTTGCTGATTTTCATCTTGGCAATAAGCATTGAGTCCTGGCCAAAGTGTCTGAGTGCAGCAAGAGGCCAATTCATAAATCCACCTCCATGCATCAGCTGTCCATAAGATAAGAGGAAGCTCAGTTCATGTTTTGACGAGAGGCTCTGCCAGGTGAAAGAATCACAACTCAGGTGTCTTGACAGCTGGCTGACTTGTGAGAAAAGATCCAGGACAGATCTATTTTTGGATGCGTGGACAGGCTTCAGCCTTCTAGAATAATGTGGGAGAAATGGCATGCAAATAAAATGTGGTAGGAACTCCTGATAATGAAGAGTAAAAACATGAACTTAATAAAAATAAGACACAGAACCTATAAAAACATGCTATAGTAAAAGAAATACAAATGGACTTTTCTAGCATAAAGAGGCATCCAACCATAATGGTGATCAGGAGAAAATAAATTAAAAAATAAATGTGTTCAGTTGGTGTGTGATCAGGGATGCTAATCTGTATCTTTGTTTGGGTTTCATTTTGAGATTGAGGATGGGAAATGATTTATAGCCCTCAGGGGGCTTTGAGAAACGTGGCAATCATCCTCAAGAGCTATGTTCATCATGTTCATTCTTGACACTGGCTGAGAGAATGACCCACAAGTTCAGGTTAGGGATAGACTATGGGGCTCTGTGCCTAGAGAGAGGAGAGTCACCTAAACTCATTTTGATCACAGCCCAATCCAAATCAGGATAATTCCAAAGAAACTAAACTCAAAGCCAGAAACAGCACTGCTAGGTTTACAATGTAAACCTTCCAAATTCTTGGAAGGCAAGAATTTGACTCTTCCAAGATGAGGAGAAACAGAGGATGGATTAATACAGTCTTCCCTGGGAAGGAAACTGGGAGCTTTATAGCAACTAGGGCCTTATAGATCCTGGACTCTGTGTAAAAAGTAAAGTAGAGGTTCCTCTTCAAAAACTTTCCTCCCCATCTAATTATGAATAAATAGTAACTTCTCTTAGAAGCAAAATTTATTCAAAGATCTGTGCTCCTAAATATTTGCCCTGGCATGCTTATACTGATCCGAGCAAGCATTAGGTCATAACCTGTTCCTCTTCCTTATTTAAAAGTGTTTTTACCTTTCTCAGCATTCCACAAGTTACTTCCTACTTCCTTTGTTCTCCTCTACCTTTGTCTCTTAAAAAGTTCTAAATTGCTAGCCAATCGGGACAAATGCAGAATGTGAAGTCCCATTCCAGCAGTAGGGTGGATACATCAGGTTATAAATAACCCTGTCTCTTTTGTTCGATGTACTCTCTTGGCAAAACTGCTGGCGAATATACCCTTTCTGCAGGAAGTAAAAATACCCTTACTAAATAAATTAAATTTATGTTCAAGGGCTATTTCTTTATAGCACTGAAAAACAAACATTTCAAATACTCTGGAAACAGAAAATGTAGCTCCTGCAGAAAAAACAAAGATCTGCTACTTCTCAGACACTTTTACACTCATTGTAGTAGTAAATGACAGAACCTGTGGTGGTCCTAGGAAAAAAACTTGAACAATGTACTTAGAATGGCGAACTCTGGGTTTTCTTGAGGGCCAATATTACTGACATCTCATGTATTATATTTCATGTAAGACATCTGATGTCTTTTGGATATCTTATGACAGTTATGCATTTCTTTATAATCAGAAAAAAGATTATCATGTAATCATGCTTATATGTTTGTATATTGTACAGTGTATCAAAATGAATATGTATTTATATTCTCTCCATTAAATTCAGAAAAAGCTGAAGCTCTTTACTCTCTCAGCCTGAGTCCAGGGAGGACCGATATCCACAAATTAGTGGATACAAACTAATTAGCATTCTCTAACGGAGAAATGTTTCTATTTTTTTTTTTTTGAAGTGTTTCTATTTTTTGCAGTTTGATAAAATCATGGTGAAATTACCATGCTACTTTTTTTGTTACTTTTTATTATTTAATATAAAATCTAAGACAAGATACATTAAATGCTTATTGACACATATTAATTTCTCACCTGGTTCATAATATCTGCCTAATTTTAAACTTTCTTCCATTTTATAGGTTTAGATTGATCTTATTTTATTGTAGGATATTAAATCTATTTACAGGCATTGTTATTTTATATATTATGTTCTTTTATTTTGTATATTTTCTGTTGGCATTTTACACTGAAATAATGCAGTGTTTCATCATATAAATGACTTTATCTCTCTTTAAAAAATAAAAGTCTGGCCAGGTGCCGTGGCTCACGCCTATAATCCCAGCACTTTGGGAGGCTGAGGTGGCTGGATTACGAGGTCGGGAGATCGAGACCAACCTGGCTAACACGGTTAAACCCCGTCTTTACTAAAAATACGAAAAAATTAGCCAGGCATGGTGGCTGGCGCCTGTAGTCTCAGCTACTCTGGAGGCTGAGGCAGGAGAATGGCGTGAACCCAGGAGGCAGAGCTTGCAGTGAGCCGTGATCACGCCACTGCACTTCAGCCTGGGCAACAGAGCGAGACTCTGTCTCAAAAAAAAAAAAAAAAATTAAATTAAAAAAAAAAAAGTCTTTGGGTATTTGTTTTGTTTTTTGTCTTATAATGTCCATATTACATAGTGATGAGCTATGAGTATTTTAAATTTTTGATAATGACTCATTTGATCCATATGGAATTTTTTACTGCATGTGTAGCTTGAAAATCTGATTTTCTTTTGTTTTTTGTTCTTTGTTTCTTCATTTTTTGAGAAGAGTCTCATTCTGTCACCCATGTTGGAGTGCAGTGGTGCAATCTCAGCTCACTACAACCTCCCCCTCCTGGGCTCAAGTGATTCTCCTGCCTCAGCCTCCCAAGTAGTTGGATTAGAGGTGTGCACCACCACGCCTGGCTAATTTTTGTATTTTTACTAGAGATGGGGTTTCATCATGTTGGCAAGGATGGGTCTTGAACTCCTGATCTCAAGTGATCCACCCACCTCAGCCTCCCAAACTGCTGGGATTAAAGGCGTGAGCCACGGCACCTGGCCTGAAGAGCTGTTTCACTTGTGCTTCATCTTCAACCTGATCTCCCCAGAACTGATAGCTCTTGCTGTAACTGGGGGATAGCAGTTTATTATTCCAATAAATGTGGCAAATTCAATGTATCAACTGATACTACAAATCAGTTTGAAAGCAGGACATGCCTTCATGACATACACAACATGCGCCAACCTATGTACAACAATAATAATTCATAAATTTCCGTTGGAATGGAAAATAAAATGACAAAAAGATTGTTAAGGTAAATTAAAATGGAGGTCAGGCCTGAAGAATTCCTGAGCAGACCAAATCAGTTAGGCCTCATAAGTAACCTCAACCTTGCTTGATTTCCAAACACAAGCAAAACTCAACTTGAACTCTTTCTTGTAGCTGCCTATTTTAAAGAAAAACAGAAAGGCCGGGCGCGGTGGCTCACGCCTGTAATCCCAGCACTTTGGGAGGCCGAGGTGGGCAGATCACAAGGTCTGGAGATCGAGACCATCCTGGCTAACATGGTGAAAACCCATCTCTACTAAAAATACAAAAAATTAGCCGGGCGTGAGGGCAGGCGCCTGTAGTCCCAGCTATTCGGGAGGCTGAGGCAGGAGAATGGCGTGAGTCCAGGAGGCGGAGTTTGCAGTGAGCCGAGATGGCGCCACTGCACTCCAGCCTGGGTGACAGTGTGAGACTCCGTCTCAAAAAAAAAAAAAAAAAAAGAAAAACAGAAATGAATCTCAACCAATCAAAAGTAGCCAACTACCTTATATAACTAGGAACTTTTCAACAAGGCAAATAAACAAAAAACTGAGAAGAAACAAGTTTCTAACTACCACTAATCAAATAATTTATTTTGTTTCTACATTTTCCCAATAAATAGTTGCCTCTTACACTGTCAATGAAGCACTAAACCTCTTTTAGACTGGTGTCTTATAATTAATCAATTGCTCTTACTCAAACTCTTTACAATTTTATTGTGTCTCAGATTACTTTTTAGCAGAATAAAATAAACTATCTAGGAATCCATACTACAAAAATGTTTACAGAATATCAGAAAAGACAGAATGTTCATACAATATATGAATGAGGACATAAGCAAATAGAAAACTTACATGTTCTTAGGCAGAAAAACTCAATATACTATCAATATCAATTGTCCTTAAGGTAATTTAGAAATTAAATTTTGTTCCAATATAGATATCATTAGATATTGGAGGTAGGCATTTTACTATAAAACAGCATATAGGCCGGGTGCGGTGGCTCACACCTGTAATCCCAGAACTTTGGGAGGCTGAGGTGGGTGGATCACCTGAGGTCAGGAGCTCAAAATCAGCCTGGACAAAATAGTGAAACCCCGTCTCTACGAAAATACATAAATTAGCCAGGCATGATGATGGATACTTGTAATCCCAGCTACTTGGAAGGCTGAGGTGGGAAAATTGCTTAAACCTCTGAGGCAGAGGTTGCACTGAGCCGAGACTGCACCACTGCACTCCAGCCTGGGCGACAAAGCAAGACTCTGTCTCAAAAATAAATAAATAAATAAATAAATAAATAAATAAATAAATAAACAGCATATAGATGAAAAGACAAGAAGAGCCAAGAAAACTGTGGGAAAAAAGAAAAAAACACAACAAAACACAGATAATACTGGCCAGCCCTGGGAAAAGTCTTGATTGATTAAAAAAGCTAATAGATCATTGGAACTAAAAATTCAGAAATAGACTAAAGTGTCTAAGAAACTGTCTTAGTCCATCCAGGCTGCTATAACAAAATACCTTAGGCTGGGTAATGTAGAAACAACAGAAATTTATTGCTCACAGTTCTGGAGGCTGGAAAGTGCTAGATCAAGGCACCAACAAATTTGGTGTTTGGTGACAGCCCAGTTCCTCACAGATGATACCTTCTTAGTGTGTCCTCACATGGCAAAAGAGACAAGGACACTCCCTTCAACCTCACTTATTCCATTCAGGAAGATGAAGCTCTCTTGGTTTAGTCACTTCCCCAAAGGTCACATCCCTAATACTATCCACATATGAATTTGGAGGGGGACACAAATATTGAAACCACAGCAAAAATTTAATAAGCAGGAAAAACTAGTGGAGGATGGCATCATTAATACTTGACGTGTGAAAAATTGATGTTCCTATCACAAAGGAAATAAATGACTCATTCTTCACGACATAGAACAAAATAAAGGTCCAATGAAAGGTAAATCTATACAGAAAAATAAATTGGTGTTGATAAGGTGAATTCTACAGGTTGTATCAGGATTTTGGAGGTTTCTGGGGATGGACAGGGCCGCAGAGTTTCCTCCTGTGACATTTTCCCTGAAGTTGCTCATGCTCTTACTCAATTTGAAAGTGGATAAAAATGTTTTTTCCTGTTCCAATATTTAAGAAATTCAAAACATAAAGGCCTATGTATGCACGATTATCAAACAGTCAGTGGTGCTCTGCTAAGGAAGGGCAAAGAATCTCACATCCACAAAAGTACGATGTTCTGTCAGATAAAGATGTCTCCCTGTGCCAGAGCCACATATTTTACACATGATCAGAGGCTTTCACAGGGAATCATTGCTCTGCAGCCCTACCACAGACTTAACCCTGAGAATTTGACTTAGAAGGTCACTGATGAACACACACCCAAGTGTTCTGATCTACATGAATCCTCTCTTAATGGTTCCTTCCAGTGATCTGGGATCTTTCCCAAAGTCATCTGTCACAGATTGACTAAAAAATGTGGACAAAAGCTTTGATCCTCACTGGCACACCTGCTCTGTCCTATCAGCTTCTCTAGAAGTATGCTGCTCTAATTGCTCCTGAGAGACCCCATCTTAAGGTATCTCTCTGTGCCAACATAATTGATTTCATAAAGTGGGAAGAAAATAGGCAAGAGTCAAGCTATGCTGCGGGCTGTCTAAGATTCCCTTACCTATGTCTCTAATTTACGCAAATATTGACTAATACAGATTCATCTCTAAGTGGTAGGAAAAGGGAAGGAGGAGCCCCAGTTCACAGAAAGAGAAGCCCCAGTTCACAGAAGGAGAAAATGTAATCAATGCTGCCTAGCTTCCAGCTTCAGCTTACCTATGGGGGACTGAGTCTCTTCTGAAAAAAGCAACGATTCTCCATAGTATTAGCCTGTTCTCATGCTACTAATAAAGACATACCCAAGACTGGGTAATTTATAAAGGAAGGAAGTTTAATTGACTCACAGTTCTACATGTCTGGAGGTGGGCGGTCAGTTCAAAATCACGGAGGAAGGCAAGGAGAGGCAAAGTCACATCTTACACTATGGCAGGCAAGAGAGCATGTGCAGGTGAACTGCCCTCTATAAAACCAGCAGATCTCGTGACATATATTCACTACCACGAGAACAGCTTGGGAAAGACGCACACCCGTGATTCAACTACCTCCCACCAGGTCCCTCTCATATCACATGGGAATTACGGGAGCTAGAATTCAAGATGAGATTTGGGTGGGGACACAGCCAAACCATATCATCCATCATTTGAAGGAACTATGGTCTCAGGCAGCTAGGCATTGAGTGTGCACGCTGCCCACTAGAATTCCACATCTACATCACAGAGAGATAGAATAGTCTCAAAGGATTCTTAAGGGTAATGTGGGCAGCCAAAAGGAGATGAATTCACAGCCTCTGCCTTACCTTCTGGTCTAACAAATACTACTCCTATCCCGGCCCAACAGGATTCCCAGACTCTTTTCTGGGTTGCACAAGGAGTAATTCAGAAAGACAAAAACTTATTAATGCCCCTCCATTCCCCATAGCTTCTGAGGTTTAAGTTGTTCATTCCCTGGGTTTTAGGTTGTTGTTCTCTCTCTACCTCCACAGAACCAGTCTGTCCCATTCCAGTACCTATAATTTCACCCATATTCTTCTTACTTCCTACTTTATCCTAGACATTTTATCCAGTAGAGCCAAGTGAAATACAGACAAGGATATTTACATAAAACTTAATCAGAACTAAGTTGGAGTCCCATAAGCCCTATTGAGCTGCAATGGCACTCAGGCTGGCCTAAGGTTATGGAAAAGAATGCCATATTTTCCCAGGAATGATCAGTGTGGAATCGCAAATTTAGGAAATAGATCCTTAGAGCCCCCAACCGTTTCATCCTTCTCTTGGAGGCAATCAGGAAGAGATAATCCCCTTTTGGAGGAAACCATGTCTAATCAACAAATTACCTAACCAACATGTGTGGAAAAGGAGGTAAAATCAGACAGTTGACCCATTTTAGTAGATTTGGTAATAAATGCCACAAAGTCAGAGTTCAAGTGGTCTCGAAAGCCTAAAAGGTGACACAGATTAGTTTCAAGGAACACATGGTGTCACTGAGTGTTCCAGCTTCCCAGACGGTGAGTACCATGGCAACTTTGAGCAGGCTGGGAAACGATCCCAGACCTTTGCAGGTCTGTGAGAAATCAAACTTCCGGCACTTTGGAAGTCAGAAAACCAGCACATTGGGGGAGGCGGGATTACAATTACTTGGTGAGACAAGCTGCCCTGGCTACGTTCACTCCCGTCAGGTAGGAGAAGTTAAAGAACAGCCAGGCTCCCCCTCCGCAGGGCGGAACTGCTCTGAAGGTATGGAGGAGCGAGGCTGAAGGTGGAGCCTTCGCCCACCATGCCGGGAGCTAAAATTTCTTAACCAATGCCGGCCAGCGATGGCAGGGCTGCAGGACTACAATCCCATCGCGCACAGGGATCAGGGACTGTGCGCATCACTGGAGGAAGGGGCAGAGTGGCGCGCGCCTCGCTGAGCTTTCTGGGAGATGTAGTCTCATGGCAACTCCCAGCTCTTTGGCCACAAGGCTGCAGGACCTACAATCCCAGCCTGTACCAGGCTCGGGAGCGGTTCGCAGCACTAGAGGAAGGGGCAGGGCGGTGCGCGCCGCGCCTGATATGCTGGGAGCTGTAGTCTCGTCACCGTTCTTAGCCAACGGGTAGATAGCTTCAGAACTACAATCCCAGTATGCATAGGGGCGGTGCGTAGCCCTGGAGGTAGGGGCAAAGCGGTGTGGACTTACCGGTGTCCAAAGCATTGCTGGCAGCCAATTCCATGCCGCCCCCTTGCCAGGGAGAGTGAATACAGCTAGGGACGTGAAGGGTAGGTCTGGGCTGGGCATTGAGGAGGGTATTAGGCTAGGAAGTATACCTCACCTTTGTCCAAATCGGGCGGTTCGGCCTCCCCTCATTGGCCCTGTGCAGCTGGGTTGCCTCTGTCACCCGCACCCAAGGGTCTTTCCATAGTGTTGCGTCATCTCCAGCCCAGGGAGCTGCCTTCTTTCCTAAACTGCAATGGAAACTGTCCTGATGTCTGAGACAATGTCCCTTGTGCCGCAGCCCTCTGCCTTCTCTAGCCAGAGCGCGAGCTCAGCTGCTTTTGAGAGAAATCAGCCACCTGGCCCACCTGTGCACAACTTCAGAGCTTTGTAGGGGGTAACAAGGGCTGTGTCTTCAGGGAAATGTCACGGGCACTGGCGCCTTTTTCGCAAATGTGAAAGTTGAGAAATCAAGAAGGTTAATTATTGGGTTGCCCAAGATCTGCTAAGAGCAAAGAAGAAAACTCCATTTCCCAGGCATGTGTCTTGTGAGCCATTTTTTAATCAACCCTCTTAAGTGGACAAGCTCCAGAACACAACATGAAGCTGATGATGATTTAGGCAATTTATGCTTGAACTCATTGGCCTCATCTCAAGTCAGTGTCTCAGAGACACAGGTGGGACCTGATCCCCAAGGAACAGATAGCATTCCAGAATCGTGGGAGCAACTTTTGAGATGTGGAGCACCTGGGGGGTCATTTGAAACCCATCAGGTTGCTGGGCGTGGTGGCTCATGCCTGTAATCCCAGCACTTTGGGAGGCGGAGGCAGGCGGATCACGAGGTCAGGAGATCAAGACCATCCTGGCCAACACGGTGAAACCCCATCTCTACCAAAAATACAAAAAATTTGCTGGGCGTGGTGGTGGGCGCTTGTAGTCCCAGCTACTTGGGAGGCTGAGGCAGGAGAATGGCATGAACCCGGGAGGCAGAGCTTGCAGTGAGCTAAGATCATGCCACTGCACTCCAGCCTGGGCAACAGAGCAAGACTCTGTCTCAAAAAAAAAAAAAAAAAAAAAAGAAACCCGTCAGGTTTCACATCTGTGCTTTGGATGGAAAGCCCGTCACCCACAGCAGTCAGGGATGTTCCTTAACTCACTGGGGCTCATCTGTTGAATTTTTCTATCCAGATAATGGAAACATCTAGGAGCACTTCTGCTTCCATGTAAACTCTTAATAATTGATGTCCGTAAAATTCTATGTTCTCAGGGTCAGTTCCTTTCGTTCCCATATGGTACCAGCTTTCATGTTGTTATATGTAATATGTAAAAACCTGGATGTTAATCTCTAAGACATTGTTCACGTCACATATTCCAGTATGTTTCATTTGTGATTTCTGAATGTAGGACAATATCAAAGAACTGAAAACCTGTTCATAAAAATTGGACCCTATTACTGTAGTTAGTGAATAATTTACCCCTTAGGGTTAATTACACCTGAGTTCATCAGCACCTGTGTAAAGAAAAGAAAAAAAAAATGTGGCATCAGCCGGTCATGGTGACTCAACGCCTATAATCCCAGCACTTTGGGAGGCTGAGGTGGGTGGATCACCTGAGGTCAGGAGTTTGAGTGCAGCCTGGCCAACATGGTGAAACCCCGTCTCTACTACAAATTCAAAAATTAGCTGGGGGTGGTGGTGGGCGCTATAATCCCAGCTACTTGGGAGGTTGAGGAAGGAGAATTGCTTGAACCCGGGGGATGGAGGTTGCAGTGAGCCAAGATCATGCCACTTCACTCCACCCTGGGCGACATGCCTTGTACTGTAACGGACAGCCTCTCCCTTCCCACCTAATTAGCCCTATTCAATTTTAAATAGTAGCCAATCAGGTCAGTTAGATTGTGCAGTAGGACTCCAGCCAATGGGGAGAGGACACAGCTACAGTATCTGCTGCGTTAGGGATAAAAACCCCTGCCCTACCTTGCTTGGTGTGCTCTTGTGAACACGCCAGGTGCAAGTGGCACCCTTCTGCAGAAGTAAATTGCCTTGCTGAGAAGGCTTTCTGCCAGAGTGCTTATTCTTCTTTGTGGCACCAAGCATTTATTTCCAATGATCTTGGGGGCTTGTATGGGATTCACTTTCTCCTCTGGGGAGAGGTCCCCAGTCATCTCTCGTGAGGAGATGTATCCCACTGCTTTGTTGCCATGGCCTCAGAGGCAAGGGGATTAAGACTTCCCCTGGAGTGATGAATAAACATGGACTGTCAGCAATGCAGGCAGAAGGATCCTCACACACTGTGGTGATCAGGTAATTCTGTGCACAGACCAAGGTAAGAAATGTTGCAGGTGCGACAAAGTATTTCCTTGGTGGTCAGGATATCTTGGAGGTTGAAAGTGCATGAATGAGATTCAAGGACATTGAGTGCAGAGTGAGGGAGTCCAATCTGCGGTTCCATGGTCACCTCATACAGCTTATGGTGGCCCTCCTGTAAAGCAGTCCAGGTCAGGAGCTTGTACTGAACCCACCAGTGCTAAGAGGGACCTAAATTCCCTCTGGAGAAGTGGCCAGAGAGGACGAAGCAAAAGGAGGAGAGTGCAAGAGACCTGCAATAGGTGGGGTTAAGCCTCTCGGGAGAGGGAAGGCAAGAAATTTCTAATATAATGGCTTGAGCCTCACCCCAAACTTCGAAGGTAGGAAAGGCAAGAAATCTCTAGTACAACGGATTGAGCCTGACCAGCACCCAAAATGGGAAATATCCAAGTAAGACAGGGAGTAAAAAGGATAAAGCTAACAGCAATGATATTCCCCTTGATAGTCCCCTAGGTTTCATGTTAAAGTATTGGAAAGATAATGAAAGGACTAAGCATAAGGAAAAGCAACAAATGATAAAATATTGCTGTTTTATTTGGACCCAAGAACCCATCCTCAAACCCTTAGTCTTCTGGCCAAAGTTTGGGTCAAATGATGATGTGATGTGTCAGCTTTTAATTCAATATGTGAATGATAAAATCCAGCCACTCAAGAAGAGCTGGACTATGCTCTTTGTTGGAGACAAGGACCTGTCCTCCTTTTTCCTTTAAAGACAACTGGGGGAAAGCCCGATCAAGCACCTCTGAAAGATAAGCTAGTTCCAATGCCTAAAGACTCCAATGCATGGGATCCCCTAGACCATCTTCCTCTGCTCAGTACCCCTGATCCCCCTTCTTAGGCAGCTGCTGCTGCCCCAGACCCCACTCCAAATCCCCTCCTCCCTACAAGCCTGATTCTTGGGAATTATCATCCCATGAGCCTGCTCCTTACCAGCCTAAGTACCGTTCCCTAAAAGGACTCCAATGTGAGGTAGAACAATGTAAAAAGGATATTCAGAACTTCCCTTTTCCTCTTGCCTCTAAGGAGTCAGCCCCAACCCTCTTCCTCTTAAGGGAGGTATCCTAAGGAGGGGAGCCATTGGCTTCATGGATGCTCCCTTAACTAGCTAAGAAGTTCAAAATTTAAAAAAAGAACTCAAGCCATTGTTAGATGACACTTATGGAGTGGCAGAGCAAATTGACCAATTTTTAGGACCTCAGTTATACACTTGGGCCGAGTTAATGTCCATCCTGGACTTCCTCTTTTCAGGGGAAGAAAGGAGCATGATCTGTAGGGCTGCTATGGTAGTCTGGGAACATGAACATCCTCCTGGTCAAAATATTCTGGCTGTGGACCAAAAATTCCCCACCCAAGACCCCCAATGGGATAATAACAATGCAGCTCACCGGGAACATAGACAAGACCTTAGGGAAATGGTAATAAAATGAATTCGAGAAACAGTACCCCAAAAACGAAATCTTTCCCAAGCATTCAACATTCAACAAGGGAATGATGAAGGGCCTATGGAATTCAAGGATAGACTGAAAGAGCAAATGAGAACATATGCAGATGTAGATTTAGAAGACCCACTAGGGAAAGAAATGCTAAAGCTTCATTTTGTCACCAATGGTTGGCCAGATATCTCAAAAAAATTACAAAAGACAGAGAATTGGAAAGACCATCCTTTGAATGAGCTTCTCAGAGAAGCTCAGAGAGTATATGTGAAGAGGGATGAAAAGAAGCAAAACCAGAAGGCAAAAATTATGTTATCCACCTTCCAGCAGGGGGCTCCAAACCCATACACTTCTAAACAAAGCTTGAGGGGACTAAAACCTATAAAGGATCCAAGCCTTCCATCTGTTGGGCCCTTTATTTATAATGGGCATAGGGAAGCAAAACCAAAGAATCCTAGAGTAGGAAAAGAGGAAGGACAGGATAAGTGTTTTAAATGTGGTAGAGTAGGTCACTTCATGAGGGAATGTTCCAACTGGGAGTAGGAAAAGAAGTTATTCCACTCATGACTTTTGAGGAAGAATAGGGGGGTCAGGGGCTATGTCTTTTTCTCTCGAATCCCACCAAGAGCTCTTGATAAATTTAGAGGTGGAGCCCAAATATGAGCTCATAACCTTTTTAGTAGATTCAGAAACAGCCCACTCCTCTGTTTGTTTCCCTCCATCTGATATCACCTGCTCCTTGAAAGAACTTTCTGTTTCAGGGGTAAAGGGAGAGGGATTTAAAGCCAAAATCCTAGAGGAAACAGAAGTCAGATACAAAAACGGATCAACTCATATTAAGTTTTTATTAATCCCTGACCTGAGGCAGGAATTAACCAATTAGGAAGGGACTTAATGTTAAAACTAGTTATAGGCTTACATGTTGGCCCAGAGGGATTCCTCGCTTCATTAAAGCTACTTATTACTGTGGATGAAAAATACATTCATCCTGATGTCTGGTCAAGAGAAAGAAATTGGGGAAGACTTCAAGTCCCTTCGATACACATAGAGTTCAAAACCCCTGGAAAAATAGTAAGAAGAAAGCAATATCCCATTCCCCTAGCAGGCAGAATTGGCTTGAAGCCCATAATTGAAGGTCTCATTCAGGATGGGCTCTTTGATCCCTGTATGTCCCCTTATAACACCCCAATACTGCCTGTAAAGAAATCAGATGGGTCATACCAACTAGTACCTGACCTCAGAGCTATCAACCAAATAGTCTAAGCTACTCATCCCATTGTTCCTTATCCTTACACCATCCTCAGCAAAATCCCATATGACCATCAATGGTTTACAGTAATAGACTTAAAAGACACCTTCTGGGCATGCCCCTTGGCTGAAAAAAGCTGGGACATATTTACTTTTGAATGGTAAGATCCTCATTCTGGATGGAAGCAACAGTACCCATGGGCAGTTTTGTCCCAAGGGTTCACAGATTCCCCTAACCTTTGGCCAAATGTTAGAACAGGTTCTGGAACGGGTTTCTACCCCCAAACACATGTTTGCTCCAATATGTAAATGATCTTATAATTGGTGAGGCTGTAGAACAAGTGACTGATTTTTCCACCCACATCCTTAACTGTTTGCAAGGAGGAGGGTTATGAGTTTCAAAGGGAAAGCTTCAATTCATAGATCCAGAAGTGAAGTACTTGGGATACTTAATAAGTAAATGCAAATGAAGGATAGGGCCTGAACAAGTTGAAGGAATCATGTCATTGCCTTTGCCTAAGACTAAGCAAGAGCTCAGAAAATTTCTATGATTAGTTGGGTATTGTCACTTATGAAATGACTCATAGGCCCTAAGGACAAAACCTTTATATCTAAAGCTTACCCAAGAAAAGCCTAACCTTCTCCTGTGGACTTCTGAAGAAATCCACCAGGTTGAAGAACTTAAACATCAACTTATAACTGCCCCTGTCTAGCCTTACTTTCCCTAGAGAAAGCATTTCACCTTGTCATTAATGTGAACAAGGGGGTAGCTCTAGGAGTACTTACCCAGGAACACCAGGGGCATCGACAACCTGTAGCCTTGCTATCAAAAGTTTTAGATCCACTAACCTGTGGGTGGCCCGAATGTGTTCAATGCATTGCAGCTACCACCCTGTTAACTGAAGACTGTAGGAAAGTAACCTTTGGAGGAAACTTAGTTGTGAGCACACCCAATCAAGTTACAACTATCTTGAACCAAAAAGCAGGGAGATGGCTCACCGACTCAAGAATTTTTAAGTATGAAGCTCTCTTATTAAAAAGAGATGACTTAACATTAACCACTGACAATTCACTTAACCCAGCAGGTTTCCCAACAGAGAACCCAAATAGAAAAGGGCCAGAGCATAAGTGTTTAGATCTAATTAATTATCACACGAAAGTCAGGCCTGATTTAAGGCCCCTTTCAAAATGGGACAACACCTAATCCTTGATGGCTCTTCTCCAGTGAAGGAAAAAGGCATAACGGACATTGAGTAATTGATGGTGAAGCTCTCGTGCTCTCACAGAGATAGAGTCGGGAAGATTGCCTAATAATTGGTCCGCTCAAACATGTGAATTGTTTGCACCAAATCAAGCCGTAAGGCACTTGCAAAATCAAGAAGGGACTATTTATGCTGATTCCAAATATGCCTTTGGAGTAGTTCATACTTTTGGGAAAATTTTGGACTGAACAAGGTCTTATTAATAGTAAAGGCCAAGACTTGGTCCACAAAGATGTAATCAGCAAAGTATTAGATAATCTCCAGCTGCCATAAGAAATAGCTATTGTCCTTGTTCCAGGACATCAAAAAAATACCTCCTTAGAAAGCTGAGGTAATAACCTTGCAGATCAAATCGCCAAAGAGGCTGCCATTAGGAAATGCCTCTCAAATGCCTGTTTTTCACTTAACCCCTTGCCTTCCTCCCCCAACTGCAGTTCCTATCTCTTCTTCTGCTGAAAAGCAGAAATTAATAACAATAGGGGCCAAGGAAAATTTATGCATGGTGGTGCATGCTCATAATTCCAGCTACTAGGGAGGCTGAGGTGGGAGAATCGCTTGAGCCAGGGAGGTGGAGGTTGCAGGGAGCCAAGATCATGCCATTGCACTCCAGCCTGGGCAACAGAGTGTGACTCCATCTAAAAAAAAACAAAAACACCTTACTTTAGCCACAAAGACAAAAACACAAGATTGTACTTTTACATCACACACTAATGGGATAAAACAGGGACGCTTGTCCTGATGAAAGTTGTAATAAAGAAGAATAAGCATTCTCAAATGTAGGTGTGTGCCTTTGGACTTGGGCTGGTTTATCTCTGGCCATATATACAACATAGAGTAGGGGTCAACCTTGACATGACAGTTAATGACTCCCATGGCCTTAGTGCATTTACATCTCACAGAAGTCAACAACAAAGACCAGTGCTTTCTTCTTTTATGTTAAATGCAGCAGAATGTATGTCAGAGCATACCTCTGTTTGTCTACTATTCTAGATATAGTTTATAAGGCAAACAAGTTTATACATGTATGAAAGTTTCTTTCTGTTTTACTATTAGTACCAATATTTGTCAATACTTCCACATTCTACATCTTTATTCTTTATAAATATAAATAAAAATATTGATACATTGGGATATATACATATACACACACATAGGTAAATAGATTTTTATTTTTATTTTTTTGAGATGGAGTTTCACTCTTGTTGCCCAGGCTGGAGTGCAATGCTGCAATCTTGGGTCACAGTAACCTCCACCTCCCGGATTCAAGCAATTCTGCTGCCTCAGCCTCCCGAGTAGCTGGGATCACAGGTTTGTGCAACCGTGCCCGACTAATTTTTGTATTTTCAGGAGAGACAGGATTTCTCCATGTTGGTCAGACTGGTTTGAACTCCCCACCTCAGGTGATCCACCAGCCTTGCCCTCCCGAATTTCTGAGATGACAGGCATGAGCCACCGCACCCGGCCAGGTAAATAGATTTTTAAAACTTACATACAGGATGAGTATGTCTATGTAAATATTTATGTATACAAGAAATATTCCCCAAAAGACAATTTTCAACCACTTGGCACAAATTATGCAGATATATAATTACTTCCAATCTCTTTTACTCAATAGCATTTCAGAATGAAACATATTTGTACAATATTGTTTGTATAAACAAAAAAACCTTCACCTTCAGTAGCATAGGCCTCAGAAATAAGCTGACAGCAAAGCCACATTATACATGCCATTCAGGTGTGCATTTCAGCATCCTGCATTCCTTCTCAATGTAAGTATGTGCTCTTCACATCCACTAGTTTGGGCCTGTTTTGATAAATCTGTAGTCACTACTTAGATAATTGGCTGATTGAATCTACCTAGGCTAAGAAAATTGGCTGATTGGAATCACCTTGGGCTAATCTAATTGGCTAATTGGATTCACCTATAGTGATATAATTGACTAATTGGTATCATTTGGGGTAATCTGATTGGCTGACTGGAATCACTTGGGCTGAGCTAACTGGGGCTGACTAGAATCACATGGGCTGAGTTCATTGACTGAATTTCTGACTTCTCAGAAGAAGTCAGAGAGAGAGAGCAACAAGCACAGCTCCACATTGTTGTGGATTGCTGGCACTCAGCAGAGTGGTGGCTAGAATGCCCTCTTCGCACCTGGCCATGCAGGCAGAGCCACTCAGGCCACTGGCCATCAAGCTATTAAGGTAATGACCTCTTACATACTTTTCTTTTGGGCTTTTTTTTTCAATACCTGCTCACAAATGGACATTAATTGGACATGCATATAAGCCTTTGTGTTTGTATATGTTTTCGTGTATACATGTTTTATATCTGTTTCTAAATCTATAGAAGAAAGTGCCTGGCCGGGTGCGGTGGCTCATGACTGTAATTCCCAACACTTTGGAGGGCTGAGGTGGGTGGATCACCTGAGGTCAGGAGTTTGCTCACAGGCACATAGTACACTCTATGTCCTTGTACTTTAATCAAGATATCTGTGCTGCATGTGCTTACAGTCATGTCCCAGCTAGCAGCTTATGCCCCTTCCTTATTTGGGAATATTACTACTTTTCTAAGTCTTTTCATAAGCAACTTCCTCTTTTCCTTTGTTCTCCATTGCTTTTACCTATTTAGAAAAGTTTTAAGTTGTTAGCCAGTCAGGTTCAGTTTAAATTGTGAGGTCTGGCTCCAGGCAATGGAGACAAGACACAGTAGCAGGGACAAGCTGCAAAAGGGATAAAAATTCCTTCTTCATTTATTCAGGTGTGCTCTTGCCATTATCCCTTCTGCAAGGAGCACCCTTTTGCAGAACGTAAATTTGCCTTGCTGAGAAAATTTTTGTCTGAATCCTGGTTTTTCCTTGTGGTACCAAGGAACAAGCATCCTATTTCTAAATAAACATTTTACTTATAACAAAATGGTGGCCCATATGGGGAGCCATTCTCCTCCAGGGGGGTCTCCAGTCCTCTCTCATGAGGAGGCACCCCACTGCCTCATTGTGGCAGCCTCAGGGGTAAGGAATCAAGATCTACTCGGTGTGACAAATCAACCTGGACTCTCAGCAATGCAGGAAGAAACCAGCCAGTGACCTGGAGTAAAGGACCCTCATATACCATGTGGACTAGGCAACCTCATGCATGAGCCAAGGAAGGAAATGCCAGAGGAGCTGGTAAATTATTTCCTTGGTAGTGAAGACTAAGAAAAGAAAAGCAGCAGGGCGGTGAAGCATTCCTTGGTTAGGACACACCAAGGAAAGAGAAGCCTCGGGGCAGTAAGGCATTCCTTAGTTGGGAATAAGGGAAGAAAAGCCATGGGGGAGTGGCATCCTGACATCCTTAGTCTGGATGTCTTAGAGGTTACAAAAAAGTGAAAAATTCCCATTAGGGGGAGACTGAACCTCACACACTCCTCTGGCAGTAGGAAAAATAGTCAGAACTTCCCTTTCCCCTCCTCTCTGGGGAAGAAAGAGGCTAAGCTCCACTCCTGCTGGCTGCTCCCTAGGGGGAGGAAAAGGAGAGGGGAGAACAGCAGCGTAGGTGGCTGGCAGAGGCAGGGAAAGACCAGCAGAGAGGAAAGAGAAACTGAGAGAAGAAGTCAGAGAGAGAGAGCAACAAGCACAGCTCCACATTGTTGTGGATTGCTGGCACTCAGCAAAGTGGTGGCTAGAATGCCCTCCTCACACCTTGCCATGCAGACAGAGCCACTCAGGCCACTGGCCATCAAGCTGCAAACCTTCCATGCCACTCAGGCATGTCTTGCCACCCTCAGAGGATGGCAGGCCATGGACACCTGTAAGTTGGAGCTGAGCAGAAGAGTGTGAGTGCGCCAGGGCCAGGAGCCTGTGCCACCCAGCCAGGCAGCCAATTGCACCAGGAGGGGTGTGGATCCCTCTCCCCAGCCTGGCTCTGCATGGAAGAAGAGGGTGGGGACTGGCGCTGGGAAGAGAGCAGAGGAGGAGAACCTGCAGCAACTTGCAGCAGGCATCTGCCGAGTCTCTTGGCCGGCTGCGGCCCAGGGCCTGGACTGCAGCCATGAGGATCCCACCCAGACCAAGAGACTAAGTGAGGAGAGAAGCAAGAGGGGATGACAGAGAGAGAGAGAGAGAGAGAGAAATAGAGGGCGAGAATGAGTGAGAGAGAGACTGGAAGAGACAGATCAGAGAAAGACGCAGAGGGTGAGATCAGGGAGAGAAATACTATAAAAGGAAGTCAGAAAGTTGAGGCATGTCAAGGATTGTCTGTAACAGTCATAAAAAAATTATTTAAAAAGAATGTATTCAGGAAATATTGTAGAATTTAAAAGTAATCAGGCCTCCTGAATATAAAACTATTAAAGAAACAGTTTATATGCAAGGTATGTAAGGAAATTAAAATATCCTTTTAGTAAAAGGATAAAAAAGGTGCTAAAGAAAATTCAGAAGGACAAATGAATATTACTAAACCAAAGAGAAATGTTATCCAAACCCCTTATAAAAGAAATCTTGTTCCAACTGCATCGAGGAACCCAGGCCACAGCTCTCCAGCCCAAAGTTAATGCCAACAAATTTCCACCTCCAGCGGCTCCTAGAGAGGCTGCGGCATGAGCCGGCAGGGGGACCTAGCTATGGACAGACACTTCCTGTGCTGGGGAGGGTGCTGGGCAACCACTGGACAGCGCAAACCAGCCCAAGGCTGGTTTAATGTGCTTTAAATGTGTCCCAGAGATTCTGGTATGTTGTGTCTTTGTTCTCATTGGTTTCAAAGAACATCTCTATTTCTGCCTTCATTTCATTATTTACGCAGTAGTTGTTCAGGAGCAGGTTGTTCAGTTTCCATGTAGTTGTGCAGTTTTGGGTGAGCTTCTTAATCTTGAGTTGTAATTTGATTGCACTGTGACATGAGAGACTGTTTGTTATGATTTCCATTCTTTCGCATTTGCTGAGCAGTGTTTTACTTCCAATTATGTGGTCAATTTTAGAATGAGTGTGAGGAGGTGCTGAGAAGAATGTGTATTCTGTCGATTTAGGGTGGAGAGTTCTGTAGATGTCTTTTAGATCCACTTGGTCCAGAGCTGAGTTCAAGTCCTGAATATCCTTGTTAATTTTCTATCTCATTGATCTGTGTAATATTGACAGTGGGGTGTTAAAGTCTCACAGTATTATTGTGTAGGAGTCTAAGTCTCTTTGTAGGTCTCTAAGAACTTGCTTTATGAATCTGGGTACTCCTATGTTGGGTCCATATATATTTAGGATAGTTAGTTCTTCTTGATGCCTCAATCCCTTTACTGTTATGTAATGCCCTTCTTTGTCTCTTTTAATCTTTGTTGGTTTAAAGTCTGTTTTATCAGAGATTAGGATTGCAACTCCTGCTTTTTTTTTTTTTAACTTTCCATTGTCTTGGTAAATATTCCTCCATCTCTTTATTTTGAGCCTATGCGTGTTTTTGCATATGAGATGGATCCCCTTAATACAGCACACTGATAGGTCTTGACCCTTTATCCAATTTGCCAGTCTGTGTCTTTTAATTGGAGCATTTAGCCCATTTACCTTGAAGGTTAATATTGTTATGTGTAAATTTGATCCTGTCATTGTGATGCTAGCTGGTTATTTTGCCTGTTAGTTGATGCAGTTTCTTCATAGTGTTGATGTTCTTTACAATTTGGTATGTTTTTGCTGTGGCTGGTGCCAGTTGTTCCTTTCCATGTTCAGTGCTTCCTTCAGGAGTTCTTGTAAGGCAGGCCTGGTGGTGACAAAATCTCTCAGCATTTGCTTGTCTGTAAAGGATTTTATTTCTCCTTCTCTTATGAAACTTAATTTGGCTGGATGTAAAATTCTGTGTTGAAATCCTCTTCTTTAAGAATCTTGAATATTGGCCCTCATTCTCTTCTGGCTCATAGGGTTTCTACAAAGAGATCCACTGTTAGTGTGATGGGCTTCCCTTTGTGTGTAACCCAATCTTTCTCTCTGGCTGCCCTTAACATTTTTTCCTTCATTTCAACCTCGGTGAATCTGACAATTATGTGTCTTGGGGTTGCTCTTCGTCAGGAGTATCTTTGTGGTGTTCTCTGTATTTCCTGAATTTGAATGTTGGGCTGTCTTGCTAGGTTGGGAAAGTTCTCCTGGATAGTGTCCTGAAGAGTGTTTTCCAACTTGGCTCCATTCTCCCCATCACTTTCAGGAACACCAGTCAGACATAGATATGGTCTTTTCACATAGTCCCATATTTCTTGGAGGCCTGTTCATTCCTTTTTATTCTTTTTTCTCTAATCTTGTCTTCTTGCTTTAGCTTATTAAGTTGATGTTCAATTTCTGATATCCTTTCTTCTGCTTGATCAATTCAGCTATTGATACTTGTGTACGCTTCACGAAGTTCTTGTGCTGTGTTTTTCAGCTCCTTCAGGTCGTTTATGTTCTTCTCTAAACTGGTTATTCTAGTAAGGAATTTGTCTAGCCTTTTTTCAAGGTTCTTAGCTTCTTTGTATTGGGTTAGAACATGCTTCTTTAGCTCAGAGGTGTTTGTTATTACCCATCTTGTGAAGCCTACTTCTGTCAATTCATCAAACTCATTCTCTATCCAGTTTTGTTCCCATGCAGGCAAGGAGTTGTGATCCTTTGGAGGAGAAGAGGCGCTGTGGTTTTTGGAATTTTCAGCCTTTTTGCGCTGGTTTCTCCTCTTCTTTGTGGATTTATCTACATTTGATCTTTATGTTGGTGACCTTTGGATGGGGTCTCTGAGTGGAAGTGCTATTCCTTTCTGTTTGTCAGTTTTCTTTCTAACAGTAAGGCCCCTCTGCTGCAGGTCTGCTGGAATTTGCTGGAGGTCCACTCCAGACCCTGTTTGCCTGGGTATCACCAGCAGAACCTGCAGAAGAGCAAAGATTGCTGCCTGTTCTTTCCTCTGGAAGCTTCATCCCAGAGGGGCACCTGCCAGATGCCAGCCAGAGCTCTCCTGTGTGAGGTGTCTGTCAGCCCCTGTTGGGAGGTTTCTCCCAGTAAGGATACACGGGGATCAGGGACCCACTTGAGGAGGCCATCTGACCCTTAGCAGAGCTTGAACGCTGAGCTGGGAGGTTGGCTGCACTCTTCAGGTCTGTCAGGCAGGGATGTTTAAGTCTGGTGAAGGTGCGGCCACAGCCACTCCTTCCCCCAGGTGCTCTGTTTCAGGGAGATGGGGTTTTATCTAGAATCCCTTGCTGGGGCTTCTCCCTTTTTTTCAGCGATGCCCTGCCCAGAGAGGAGAAATCTGGCAGTTTGGCCACAGCGGATTTGCTGAACTGTGGTGGGCTCCACCCGGTTCAAAGTTCCTAACAGCTTTGTTTACACTGGGGGATAAAATCACTTACTCAAGCCTCAGCAACTGTGGATGCCCCTACTACTAATTTTTTTTTTTTTTTTTTTTGAGATAGAGTCTTGCTCTGTCACCCAGGCTGGAGTGCAGTGGTGCAATCTGGGCTCACTGCAAGCTCCGCCTCCTGGGTTCATGCCATTCTTTTGCTTCAGCCTCCCAAGTAGATAGGACTACAGGTGCCCGCCACCATGCCCAGCTAATTTTTTTTGTATTTTTAGTAGAGACGGGGTTTCCCATGTTAGCCAGGATGTTCTTGATCTCCTGACCTCATGATCTGCCTGCCTTGGCCTCCCAAAGTGCTGGGATTACAGGCCTGAGCCACTGCGCACTGATGTATTTTATTTATATTTCTGTATCATTTTTATTATGACCATAATAAAGTGCTGAGATTACAGGTGTGAGCCACTGAGCCTGGCCACATAATCCTATTTCTATGTAATGTGTAAAAAAAAATTAAACTCATAGAAGCAGAGAGTACGATCATGAAAAAAATCCCCTATGGGTTTTTTGTCTGGTTAAGAGAGTTTCTTCATAATCATTCAGGAATTATATTTTCTTCCACCTTCTGCATCCTCCTGTCCTTCAGCCAATGGATGAAAAAAGATACAGAGAAGATACATTTGCCTTTTATTCACTTCACTTCCATTCACTATTAGTCAATGTAAGTACAGCTGAGAATAGCAGTTTTCTGTCAGGACAGCCACTTCACAGCAATAATCAACACACTGAAAAAAAAGTATAGGCATATGCATCAATAATGCTTGTGGTAAAATAAAGATTTATTTTGTTGATTTCTATTGTGCTTCTGTTATATTTGATCAAAAGCTAGCAAATATACAGCAGAAAAGGAATATTATTTTAAGTAAGAATATTGTGAACAGTTATTTTGTCAATATAAGTAAAACTATGACATCACACTATTAATCTCACCTATAGTTGTACAACATCAAATGCTATTTTTTATTTAAAATTGTATTTCATATAAGTATTCAATTTCTATTACCCTCCTTTGCCATTTCAATGCCTTCTCCACTTTATATCAGTGGAAAACAGGCCAGCGGGTCCCAGGAAAGCACGTGGTGCTATTGCTGCTTTAACAATGATCATGAAGAGCACTTGTCTGGGTGCTACTCACATATCAAACATTGTTATTTGGCTTAAAGTACTGGTTTTCTATTTTTTTTTTAAAGTTTACCGTAATATAAAATTCTTAGCTAAGAAGACTTTATCTTATTCAAATATGTTTTATGGGATTTCATTGACATTTAAGTGTCTGAATTATCTGGAATATTGAAATTTTCCGTGAACCCAAATTGAGTACTATAGGTAATCTTTTACTAAAAGCTTTTCTCAGGCAGAGTAAGATTTACAACATTTTATTATCATATGGAAGAAGTGTATTAACCATGTTTTCAGTAATCACTCTGAACACAGCATTCTCAGTTCCCAGTAGGCACCCTGAGTCACTCAGGGGAAATTGGTTTCTCTGTGAAGAAGCAGAAGAAACTACTGAGTGGAGGCACCATACTGCACAGCAATGCTTTCCGCATGCACCTATTAGGGTCTTCATTTAATTAGGCTGTTATTTGCATGGCTGGAAACTTAATGAATTTAGTCAATTTTTTTTTTTTTTTGAGGCGGAGTCTCGCTCTCGCCCAGGCTGGAGTGCAGTGGCACGATCTCGGCTCACTGCAAGCTCCGCCTACTGGGTTCACGCCATTCTCCTGCCTCAGCCTCCCGAGTAGCTGGGATTACAGGCGCCCGCTACCATGACCGGCTAATTTTTTTTTTTGTATTTTTAGTAGAGACGGGGTTTCACCATGTTAGCCAGGATGGCCTCAATCTCCTGACCTCTTCGCCCACCTCGGCCTCCCAAAGTGCTGGGATTACAGGCTTGAGCCACTGCGCCCGGCCTAGACATACTATTTTTTAGCAGCTAATGGCATCTGTTATCCATTAATTTTATACATTTATTTTTTTAAAAACAAATATTTGTTAATTTACTCTAAATTGAGACTACATTTACAATCTTCAATTTTTCAGTGTTAAAGCAAATCAAAGAAGAGCAATGTGTGTATATAGCGTGCATTTTCCTGCCTATCAAAATTCTTCCTTCATTGCCTTAGAAACCCTATGAAGCCACCTATAAAATACTCCCTTTCAATACTTTAGCCAGGATTTTAGATTTCAATAGGTCAAAAACAATCATTGAGCAAAGCCAAAATCTTTTCTTCATTTCTTGTTAGTAAATCTGGCCATTTCCAAAAGCATGGCAATTATGCCAAGCCATTGAAAATATGTAGTTTTGATTAATTTTATCTCATTTCATTTGTTTTCTCTAATTGTTACTTTTGTCACGTGATTCAAAAAGAAGCTATCATCCTACTGGAAGCAACATGCCGGAGGCAGGAATGATGATAATACACAAATATGTTTCCTGCCATGTGGCCACCATAAGCAGCTTACAACATGGCCCACCTAGAAGTCACTTACTTTCAGGCCAGCAGGGGTGTTTTTCTATGATGTGTCTCTTTCTCTTAAAAGCACCTCTGATTAAGTTTAGCACAATCAAGATAATCTCCATTTTGAAAAACACAAAGTCTACATATGAATAACCAAATTTCATAAGTGACTTCCCACCACAGTTACACATTTTTTTTTTACACTCAAGAGGAAAGTATTACACAGCAGGTATGCAACAGACTGGGAATCCAGGATATTATCTTAAAATGTTGCCTAACCCCATGAATAAACTTTTAAAAAAGGCTTTCTGCTGCTTTTGTTATCTACATAAACAAAGATATCATCTGCAAATAATAATTGACTACTTTCCAGTTTTATTCATTACAAATATTAACTAACATTTTTTCTGACTTAAATTATTTTTCCTTTATGTACCATGTTGTAGATTCACACACACATAGAACAATAAAAATATATCCAATTATTCAATTTTAGTTAAATTTTCACTGAAATGGCCAGGCATGGTGGCTCAGGCCTGTAATCCCAGCACTTTGGGACACTGAGGCTGGTGGATCACGAGATCTGGAAATCGAGACCATCCTGTCTCACGCGGTGAAACCCTGTCTCTACTAAAAATACAAAAAATTAGCCGAGCGTGGTGGCGGGTGCCTGTAGTCCCAGCTACTTGGGAGGCTGAGGCAGGAGAATGGCGTGAACCAGGGAGGCGGAGGTTGCAGTGAGCCAAGATCGCACCACTGCACTCCGGCCTGAGCAACAGAGCAAGATTCGGTCTAAAAAAATTTTTTTTTTCATTAAAATGTGTTAAAAATGATTATTTGTTTTCTGTTTGAAGAGGGCTTTTATTGTTGTACTCAAGAGTGTTATATCCAGAGACAAAGTTGCCTGTGCCTTAACAGGCAGATTCTGGGGAGAATCCAAACTATAAGCCATAAAATTTTACATTAATAAATTCAATACAAAGCAGAAAGTATAGATTTGCTTTCAGCATTTTCAAGGTGTTTAGTTTTCTATTAGTCACTCTATTAAAATAATTTGTTCCAATAATTGCTCGTTTCTTCTGAAAATATATGCAAGCTCATACTCACGCATACACACTCACTTCATAATTTTCTTACACCTAAGGTTTATCGTCAGAGTAATATATGTATATTTAACTCTATGTATATTAAAACTAAAAGTCTATATGTTCAGCCAGGTGTGGTGGCTCACACCTGTAATCCCAGCACTTTGGGAGGCTGAGGTGGGTGGATCACAAGGTCAAGAGAACAAGACCATTCTGGCCAACATGGTGAAACCCCGACTCTGCTAAAAATACAAAAATTAGCCAAGCATGATGGTGCGTGCCTGTAGCCCCAGCCACTCGGGAGGCTGAGGTAGGAGAATTGATATTACATAAAAGTACAATTAGTAAAATAATATACTTATTTATTTTAATACTTTTAGCTATAATTAATAATTTTTCTCACTATAATGTAGAAAAGTATTACTCTGAACCCCACCTTATTTTTTATCTTTATTTGTTCATTAATAAAGTAGTTCATTATGATTTTTGAAAAAAAGTTTTAAAATGTTCTGCCTGCATACATGTTAATGTAGGTTAGGCCATCCAAAAGACAAAGTAAAGCATCAACATTAAGTCATAGGCTAGGATTATACAAATGAGAACATGAACCCCCACCTTATACATTACTTAATATAACTAAAAAGAGCCTCTCCGCTGACATTTTCATCATGCATCTTACATTTTGATGTCCTTACTATTTTATAGAAAAGGTCAAAAATAGGCCGGGCGCGGTGGCTCACGCCTGTAATCCGAGCACCTTGGGAGGCTGAGGTGGGTGGATCATGAGGTCAGGAGATCGAGACTATCCTGGCTAACACAGTGAAACCCCGTCTCTACTAAAAAATACAAAAAATTAGCCAGGCGTGGTGGCAGGCGCCTGTAGTCCCAGCTACTTGGGAGGCTGAGGCAGGAGAATGGCATGAACCCGGGAGGCAAAGCTTGCAGTGAGCTGAGATCGCGCCACTGTACTCTACCTGGGTGACAGAGAGAGACTCTGTCTCAAAAACAAAAAAAGAAAGAAAAGGTAAAAAATAATGCCCAACTAATAAAAAACAATCTCTAGTATCTCTGATGCAGAAACAATTGATCACATGCTTTTGCATGTGAATACAATGGGAATAAAATAACAGCATAAAGTAATTTGAAAGCTGTATTACATCATTATTCACTTTTCAAAAATTTTTTTCAAGGAAATAAGTATACTTTCAATGTAATTACGATGCATCAAAAAATCTACTCCTTTTAAAGTTATATACAAATAATTTATTTTACAGCTTTAGTTGTGGATTAGTAAATATTCAACACTGATTTAGTGTAGTGTCTGAAGTATCAGTGCTTTAGTTATTCTACTGTAAATTCCCTGATATTTACATGAAATCAATTTTGAACTAAATAGTTTTTCATATTTACCCCATCTGCAAAAATATATTTTAGTATAAACTCTCTGGTGTTTCCTAAGCTGTGGTTTTTGAAAAATAAGTGTTTTTAAATTCATTGTAGTTGCATGACTCTTCTCCAGTATAAATTCCAATGTTGAACAAAGCTTAAGCAACTGCTTCAGGGTTTTCCTGTAGTACAAAATGTGTGCAATAAGATCTGTGATACAAGTAAGGCACTACAACCCCCTTTATATTTGTAATGCTTGTCTTCAGAATAAACATTCTTCTTCACTTTAAAGGCTTATATTTTCTGAAAGATTTTTTGACAGTAATTGCACTTTTAATGCTTTTGTTAACTATGAACCTTCTTCTGTTGAGTAAGATGTGAGTGGGCATTAATGGCTTTTCCATATTCTTTATATTTGTACAATTTTTCTCAAGGATAATAGCTTTCCTGTGAAATAAAGTGTAAGCACTGATTAAAAGTTGTGCCACATTCTACACGCTTGTAGTTTTGCCAGTATGAATTATCTTACCTACAATAAGTGTGGCAACCATATAAAGGCTTTGTCACATTTTATACATTTCTGTCATTTCACACTAGTATATATATATTTTTTATTTTTATGTATAGAAAATTTGGCCAGGTGCAGTGGCTCACGATTGTAATCCCTGTCTCAAAAAAAAAAAAAAAGAAAAGAAAAGTTGGAGGTGTCACATCTTTCACATTTGTAGAGTTCCTCTGCAGCATGAATTATTGCCATGTCTCGTAAGAATTGAGAATTTGTAGCCAGGAATGGTGGCTCATGCCTGTAATCCAAGCACTTTATGAGGCCAAGGCAGGTGGATCACCTGAGGTCAGGAGTTTGAGACCAGCTGGCAAACATGGTGAAACCCCATCTCTACTAAAAATACAAAAATTAGCCAGGTGTGGTGGTTGGCATCTGTAATCCCAGCTAATCAGGAGGCTGAGGCAGGATAATGGCTTGAATCCAGGAGGCAGAGGTTGCAGTGAGCTGAGATCATGCCATTGCACTCCAGTCTGGGTGACAAGAGTAAAATTCATCTCAAAACAAAAACAAAACAAACAAACAAAAAAAAGAATTGAGAACTTGTTATAGGTTTTGCCACATTCTTCATTCACACTTGTAGGGTTTCTGTCCAGTATGAATTATGTGTAATAAGGGTTGAGAACTTCCTTAAAAAGCTTTGTCACATTCTTAATATTTGTAGGGTTTATGTTCCATATAAATTCTCATATTTACTCAGAGTCCAGGGCTGATTAAAGGCTTTCCCACATTCATCACATTCATACGGTTTCTCTCCAGTATGAATTATGCTTATTTAGGGTTGAGGAACATTTAAAAGATTTGCCACATTCTTCACTATGTAGGGTTTCTGTCTAATATGAATTCTCTTATGTTTATTCAGGGCTGAGGACCAGTTAAAAGCTTTGCCACATTCTTCACATTTGTAAGGTTTCTCTCCTGTGTGAATTATCTTATGTTCACTTAGAGTTGAGAATGCAGTAAAGGCTTTGCCACATTCTTCTCACTTGTGAAGGATTTCTCTCCAGTATGAGCTCTCTTATGTTTAGTAAGGTTTGAGGAACAGTTAAAAGCTCTGCCTCATTCCTGACATTTGTAGGGTTTCTCTCCAGTATGAATTATCTCATGTTTACTAAGGGTTGAGGATGAAATAAAGGCTTTGGCACATTTATCACGCTTGTATGGTTTCTCTCCAGTATGAATTTTCTTATGTGAGAAAAGGGTTGTGGGGTGATTAAAAGCTTTGCCACATTCTCTACATCCGTAGGGTTTCTCTCCAGTATGAATTTTCTTATGTGTAGTAGGGGTTGAGGACTGGTTGAAAGCTTTGCCACATTCTACACTTTTGAAAGTTTTTTTTTTCCAGTATATCTTATGTCTGTTTGTGTTTGAAAATTTATGAAAGACTTTCACATATTCATCACATTGAAATATTTCACTCTGGATAGTGGTTAAACATTGTTTAAGTCCATTATAAACCCTTTTGTGTAGCTTACACTCATCCACACTTTCACAGCCTTTTTTTTTTTTTTACCATAAATTGTCATGTCTACATTTTTCATATCTTCTTGGTATCACTTTTTGGAAAGAATCTTTTATATTCTGCTCTGGCCAAAGGTCTTCAGCAAAATGAGAACACATAACTGAAAGAAACAATAAAAATGCATTACTTCAGTTACTAGACTCAGAAATATATACTTTACAAATCTAACCTATAAAACTATACAAACGACATAAGAAAGATGACATAGCAAAATACCACAAGCTGTAATTTGTTCCTGGACATATAAATGTAACAAAAACATACTGACCAACATACATTTGTAAAAAGTTTATAAATGAGTTAAGTGTGTGAAGGGCCCCAGGTGAGTATAATGCAAAGAGCCACGTAGAAGAAAAAGAAAACTCTGTTACTTATACCCAACACAGCTCTTCCTTCTCTCCAGTATAACATTGTGCCTTTAAAAGTAAATTGCCGGTGGGGCACAATGGCTTATGCCTGTAATCTCAGCATTATGGGAGGCCAAGGCAGGTGAATCATGAGGTCAAGTGTTCAAGACCAGCCTGGCCAAGATGGTGAAACCCCATCTCTACTAAAAATACAAGAAATTAGCCAGGCGTGGTAACAGGTAACTGTAATCCAGCTACTTGGGAGGCTGAGCAGGAGAATTGCTTAAACTGTGGAGGTAGAGATTGTTGTTAGCCAAGATCATGCCACTGTACTCCAGCCTATGTAACAGAGTGAGACTCTGTCTCATACACACACACAAATGTAAATTGCCAACTCCTGGTTTCTTTTTTAAAAAACAAGAAAAATATTGGCACATACATCTTTATATCTGGCTTCTAGGGGCTTTTTCAGACACTGGTTAATGTCTCCCATGACATAAAATGCTGAGAGAAATAGTGATATATGTTGGAATGACAGTTTGAGTCTGCTGAGTCTAAAGGTAAGTATTAAGAAAGCAGAAACTGCAGTACCCCAAACAGGAAATGGGTGTAGCAAGTGATTACTGATTATTAAGAAGAAATATGAATAAGCCGATTAAACTAAACAGTAAACATAGAATTTTAGATAAGACACATCCTAAAAACAGGTTTGAGAAATTCCCAGAATCTCTAGCCAAGACAATTGATTTCATACTATGTCAGGACAGAGCTATATTATGAAGATTGTAACAGGTAGCTTTTTGTTAATGTCAAATCTCAATCACCGACTACAATGTATACAAAATAATGGCAACATGGCCCCATCGAAAAAATTATAAAATAAATTGGATAATATTCAGGAAGTGAAACAGGAACACAGACAAATACTGAAGTTCAGAAAAATGAGGATAACAACAAAAAATATTAAAATAGCAGAAAACAAAAATTGTGGATGTAAAAAATAACTGAAAATTTTCTTAAAAGTAAGAAAAATGAGGTAAATATGAAGAAGCTGAACAAAGTAGGCTACACTCAAACATACATTTATAACAAACACATATATAAGCAAAATATTAAAAATCACAGATAAGAACAGAATATTGGGAGCTGCAAGATAAAAATGATAGTCATTTATAAGCATAGTCTCATGAGATAACCAGGGAATTTATCAAAAAAATTTTGCAGATCAGAAGGCAACTGTGATATTGTTAAAATTATAATTTTTTAAAAAGAAGCTGTCAAGTGGGAATATACCATAAGAAAAATTGTACTACCAAATAAAAAGAAGACCTTCCACAATAACCAAATCCTGAGAAAGCATATTGGCACTGCATATGCCCTACATATCAAGGATGCTGAAAGGAGTTTCTTCCACAGAAAATAACATAATGCAAGAAAACAATACATAATCATATGAAAATACATAACTTTCTGGGAAAGATACACACATACATAAAAATGGAATTTCTTACTTAACATTATCACATTGGTACAGAAAACATTTTTAATTATTCTCTAAACTTTAAAAGATAAAAGTATAGAAATTATAAACATCTGTTAATGAATATACAACATAAAAATATAATTAGTAAATTACAAAATTGAAGGCAGATGTAATAATGAGGAATTTTTGTATGTAGCTGAGTTTAACTTTTTAACCACATTAAAATAAATTGTTGGATCCTTTAGAGGTTTTAGGTAATCTCCCAAGGTACTACTAAGAAAATACCCGTATAGATACACAAAAGAAAATAAGAAAAAAACTGAAAGCCTGTCAATACAAAAATCAAAAAAACATAAAAGAGAAAATGAGACACAAAAATACAAGAATCAAATAAAACAATTAATAAAATAACAGTAAGTTTTTCTCTTTCAGAAAACTATTTAAATATATATATATATATATATATATATATATATAATTATCTTTCCAATCAAGAGACATACTTTCCATAAAAAGGTTTGTTAAAAAATTTTAAAAATCAGGCCGGGCGCAGTGGCTCACGCCTGTAATCCCAGCACTTTGGGAGGCCGAGGCGGGTGGATCACAAGGTCAGGAGATTGAGACCATCCTGGCTAACACGGTGAAACCCCGTCTCTATTAAATATACAAAAAAAAAATTAGCCGGGCGTGGTGATGGGCGCCTGTAGTCCCAGCTACTCCGGAAGCTGAGGCAGGAGAATGGCGTGAACCTGGGAGGCGGAGCTTGCAGTGAGTGGAGATCATGCCACTGCACTCCAGCCTGGGTGACAGTGTGAGACTCCGTCTCAGAAAAAAAAAAAAAAAATTTTAAATCAGCGCGGCCGGACAACTCATGGCGTCGGCGGCGGCAGCTGCTTGGGCGCGGTGTGGTGGTGACTGAGCTACGAGCCTGGCGGCGGGTGTGCGCCCAGCCCCGGCCCGGCCCCCGCGTGCCTCCCAGGCTCCGCACCCCTGATGCTGCGCGGGTGCTGAGCCCGCTCCGGCCTGGACGATGGTGAAGTATTTCCTGGGCCAGAGCTTGCTCCGGAGTTCCTGGGACCAAGTGTTCGCCGCCTTCTGGCAGCGGTACCCGAATCCCTATAGCAAACATGTCTTGACGGAAGACATAGTACACCGGGAGGTAACCCCTGACCAGAAACTGCTGTCCCAGCGACTCCTGACCAAGACCAACAGGATGCCCCGCTGGGCCGAGCGACTATTTCCTGCCAATGTTGCTCACTCTGTGTACATCCTAGAAGACTCTATTGTGGACCCACAGAATCAGACTATGACTACCTTCCCCTGGAACATCAACCACGCCCGGCTGATGGTGGTGGAGGAACGATGTGTTTACTGTGCGACAACAGTGGCTGGACCGAAATCCGCCGGGAAGCCTGGGTCTCCTCTAGCTTATTTGATGTCTCCAGAGCTGTCCAGGAATTTGGTCTTGCCCGGTTCAAAAGCAACGTGACCAAGACTATGAAGGGTTTTGAATATATCTTGGCGAAGCTGCAAGGCGAGGCCCCTTCCAAAACACTTGTTGAGACAGCCAAGGAAGCCAAGCAGAAGGCAAAGGAGACGGCACTGGCAGCTACAGAGAAGGCCAAGGACCTCGCCAGCAAGGCGGCCACCAAGAAGCAGCAGCAGTAGCAACAGTGTGTGTAGCCAGCCCATCACCACCACAGCACCCCAGACAGCTAGGCTTAGCCCCTCTGCCCTCCCTCGATTGTACTTTATCATTAAAAATCAACTTCCAGCCCTGTCAAAAAAAAAAAAAATTTAAAAATCAAGATTCAATTTGCCGTTTTACAAGAGTCAGTTGAGATCTAATGACAAGAAAAGACTGAAAGTTGCAAGACAAAAGTAGAAATTTCATGTGAATGTTAATAAAATGAGAGCAGAAGAGGTCAAAATAATCTTACACAAGCTACATCTTAAGTCAAAAACTGTCATATTTTATAAAATCTACTTTAAGTAAAAACTTCAAAAAGACAAAGAAGGACATTAAACAATATATGGATTCATCCACTGGGAACCTATAACAAATCTGTTTATACATGTGTGTATTTCTGTGTGTGGGTGTCTCAAATTAGGGTTTCAAATATTTAAACCAAATACTAGCAAAACTGAATAAACACAAAGAGAACAATATAATTATAGTAGGATATTTCAATACCCCACTTTCTGTAATAATAATAAAACAAGACAGAATATTAGTAAGGGAAGAGAGGACTAGAAGGCAGTAAAAAACAATTATTCCTTTTTTTTTTTTTTTGAGACGGAGTTTTGCTCTTGTTGCCTAGGCTGGAGTGCAATGGCACGATCTCGGCTCACCGTAACCTCCGCCTCCCGGGTTTAAGCAATTCTCCTGCCTCAGCCTCCCGAGAAGCTGGGATTACAGGCACGCACCACCACGCCCAGCTAATTTTGTATTTTTAGTAGAGATGAGGTTTCTCCTTGTTAGTCAGGCTGGTCTCGAACTCCCAACCTCAGGTGATCCACCCACCTTGGCCTCCCAAAGTGCTGGGATTACAGGTGTGAGCCACTGCGCCTGGCCTAAAAACAATTATTTCTGATGAAGGTATAGAGAACACTCCTCAACAACATCAGGATACACAGCCTTCTCAATAGCTCATACAACATTCTTCTTTATAGATCACCTGTTAGGCCAAAAACAAAGTCTTAACACATTTTTTGAAACTGAAATTGTATAGATTACTTTCTATAACAGAAATGGAATTAGAATATAAAATAATAATATAAATAATTGATAAATTTAAAAATATATAGAAATGATCCAAGACACTCTTGAGCATGCACTTGTTCAAAAAACTGGTCTGGGTGTGGTGACTCACACCTGTAATCCTAGCACTTTGGGAGGCTGAGGCAGGTAAATTTAACTCCATCTCAAAAACAAACAATTAAAAAAGAAATAATTAATGTTGTGAAGATGTCTATACCGCTCAATTTAATCTACAGATTTAATGCAATCTTTTTCAAATGTCTCATTGCATTTTTGAAGAAATAAAAACAGCAAATCCAAAAGTATATGGAATCTAAAGAGACAATAAAGCACCAGCCATCTTTAAAAAAAGGAACAATGTTGGAGACATTACCATTTCTGATTTCAAGCATGTCAAAAAGGTACAGAATTAAAACAATTAGGTTTGAGTATAAAGGTGAAAAAGTAGACTAATAAAACAGGATGCAGCACATATATTATATTAACTTTCACATAACCATTGTAGCACTGTTACTGAAATCCAGTAGGTAAAAGCAATGCAAATTTCTGTCACCAAATCATTCAGTAGGTATAAAAATACTGGAATATCACTCAGATTTCAAAAAGCAGAAAATATTCTAACAACTATTAAGATAAATATTGATGGCATCATGCAAAATAAAATGAGCCAGCCACAAAAAGACAGAGATTGTATGAGATATACAAAGCAGTTACATTCTTAGAAACAGAAAACAAAGTGGTGTTTGAAAAGTGCCAGAAAATGAGAAGAATTGGTAGGTGCTTAATGAGTATTGAGATTTAGCTTTGCAAGATAAAAATATTCTAGTGATGTGTTGTATAACCATGTCAACATAATTAATATGACCAAACTGAATATTTAGAACTATACATATACATTTTTTTTTCTTTTGAGATGGAGTCTCACTCTGTCTCCCAGGCTGGAGTGCAGTGGCACAACTTTGGCTCACTGCAACCTCCACCTCCCAGGTTCAAGCAATTCCACTGCCTCACCCTCCTGAGTAGCTGAGATTGTAGGCAAATGCAACCATGTCCAGCTAATTTTTTGCATTTTAGTAGAGATGGGGTTTCACTATGTTGGCCAGGATGGTCTCAAACTCTTCACCTCGTGATCCACCAACCTCACCTCCCAAAGTTCTGGGATTATAGGCATGAGCCACCACACACAGTCCAGAAATATTTTATTGTAAATTTTGTTATGTGTTTTTGACCCATAACACATTTCTTTATATGTTTCTCCCACACAAAAGTAATATAAATTCATAAATAAATAGATGTTGAAATTAGGAGAATTTTTATGACTACTCACCTAGACAGGATTAGAACACTGTTACAGGCCAGGCACGGTGGCTCATGCCTTATAATCACAGCACATTGGGAGGCTGAGGCAGGCAGATCACCTGAGGTCAGGAGTTGGAGACCAGCATGACCAACATGGAGAATACCCTGTCTCTACTAAAAATACAGAATTAGCTGGGCATGGTGGTGCATGCCTGTAATCCCAGCTACTTGGGGGACTGAGGCAGGAGAATCACTTGAACCCAGGAGGTGGAGGTTGCAGTGAGCTGAGATCATGCCATTATATGCCAGCCCAGGCAACAAGAGCAAAACTCCATTCCAAACAAAAAAATAATAAATAAATAAACTGTTACAACAAACCTACACAACAAATATACAAGTGACACAAAAATATGAAGATAATATTTATCCAGGCAAACAAACATAGAAATACTTATATTGGCAACAGACATATGGCTTATTCATATATAATTTTGCTCTACACTGTCTTAAATTGTATAGGGTTAAATATTGTCATATACAATTATAATATAAACTAAAAAATCAAAACACAATTAACTGGTGTGATGTGGCATACCCAAAAATATATAACACAAAAATATAAAATTGCAAAACAAAATTAAAACATGAAATATAAAACTTATTGGATACCATCAAGTATATCAATGTATTCATGAAACAAATCTTAGAATATAGGGAAAAAGTAATACAGAGGTTACATGAAGATTAAAAAAAGCTGAGAACTTCCCAAATTTTGATGTAACAACAACAAAAAATCTGACCAGTAATACTCAATTCAAAATCGCTTTACTTCAAAAAGAAGATAAAAATAAAGATTTTCCAAAATAAAAGTTGAGAGTGTTTATCACCACTAGCACTGTACCACAAAATATAACACATGGGGCTGAGTGCACTGGCTCATGCCTGTAATCCCAGCAATTTGGGAGGCCGAGGTGGGTGGGTTGCCTGAGGTTAGGAGTTTGAGATCAGCCTGACCAACATGGTGAAACCCCATTTCTACTACAAATGCAAAAATTACCCAGGCTTGGTGGCGCACACCCGTAGTCCCAGCTACTCAGGAGGCTGAGGCAGGAGAATCGCTTGAACCCAGGAGGTGGGGGTTGCAGTGAGTCAAAATCATGCCATTGCACTCCAGCCTGGGTGACAGAGTGAGACTCAATCTCAAAAAAGAAAAAAGAAAAAAAATCGACGGGCGCGGTGGCTTAAGCCTGTAATCCCAGCAGTTTGGGAGGCCAAGGCGGGTAGATCACCTGAGGTCAGGAGTTCAAGATCAGCATGGCCAACATGGTGAAACCGCATCTCTACTAAAACTACAAGAAAAAAATTAGCAGGGCATGGAGGCACACACCTGTAAACCCAGCTACTCGGGAGGGAAGCTGAGGCAAGAGAATCGCTTGAGCCTGGGAGGCAAAGGTTGTAGTGAGCCGGCATGCCACTGCACTCCAACCTGGGCTATGAGAGAAAAACTCTGTTCCAAAAAAAAAAAAAGTAAAAAAAAAATACTACACGAGGCTCTGGCAGAGTGGTTCATTCCTGTAATCATACATCTTTAGGAGGCCAAAGCAGTCACATCACAGGAGACCAGAAGTTCAAGATCAGCCTGAACAAAATAATGCAATTCTACATATAAAAACACAGAAATGTTAAAATATGTCCATTCTGTTGAAACATAAAATGATGCTGGACAGCATCATAAAAACATAAATAAATATAAAGCTATACATTAAATGTAAATATACAGAAACATACAGAATTCTTTACTATCAAAATGATGGTACAGGCTGGGCATAGTGGTTCACGCCTGTAATCCCAGCACTTTGGAAGGCTGAGGTGGGCAGCTCACTTGAGGTCAGGAGTTCCAGACCAGCCTGGCCAACATGGTGAAACCCCATCTATACTAAAAATACAAAAAATTATCCGGGCATGGTGGCAGGCACCTGTAATCCCAGCTACTTGGGAGGCTGAGGCAAGAGAATTGCTTGAACCCAGGAGGCAAAAGTTGCAGTGAGCCAAGATCACACCACTGCACTCCATCTTGGGAAATGGAGTGAGACTCAGTCTGAAACAAAACAAAACAAAACAAAAAACAAAATGTTGGTACATAAAGCCTTTAAAGTTCTTACATAAAATATAAAAAGATATGTAAATCCGCATAAATCTGTTAATAGATACACATATAAATGAGGTGAGGCATTCAGGACCAGCCTGGCCATGATGGTGAAACCCTGTCTCTACTAAAAACAAAAAAAATTAGCTGGGCATGGTGGCAGGCGCTTATAATCCCAGCTACTCAGGAGGCTGAGGAAGAGAATTCCTTGACCCAGGGTGGCGGAGGTTGCAGTGAGCCTAAATGTTGCCACTGCACTCCAGCCTGGGCGACAGAGGGAAACTCCATCTCCAATAATAATAATAGTAGTAATAATAATAATAATAATAATTATTATTATTATTTCAATATTAATAACACATTGGGAGATATAGAGGCATAGTTTTTGTATTCAACTGAAGTTGTTATGAGATTAAAATATATTGTTTTAACTTTAGGATGTATGTAATCGGCCAGGCACAGTGGCTCAAGCCTGTAATCCCAGCACTTTGGAAGGCCGAGGCGGGTGGATCACCTGAGGTTGGGAGTTTGAGACCAGCCTGACCAACATGGATAAACCCCATCTCTACTAAAAATACAAAATCAGCCGGGCATGGTGGCACATGCCTGTAATCACAGCTACTCGAAAGGCTGAGGCAGAAGAATCACTTGAACCTGGGAGGCGGAGGTTGCGGTGAACCGAGATTGCCCACTGCATTCCAGCATGGGCAACAAAAGCAAAACTCCATCTCAAAAAAACAAAACAAAAAAAAGATATATGTAATCTTCAGTTTTCAGGATGATTGCAAAGATAATATTTATAGAAAGTATGCAAAAGAAAATAAAATATAATCAAAGCATGACAGTAGAAAATTAAATAAAAATTAAGAAAGTAAAACAGGCCGGGTGCGGTGGCTCACACCTGTAATCCCAGCACTTTGGGAGGCTGAGGCAGGTGGATCACAAGGTCAAGAGATGGAGACCATCCTGGCTAACACGGTGAAACCCTGTCTCTACTAAAAATACAAAAATTAGCTGGGCGTAGTGGCACACGCCTGTAGTCCTAGCTACTCGGGAGGCTGAGGCAGGAGAATCCCTTGAACCCAGGAGGTGGAGATTGCAGTGAGCCGAGATTATGCCACTGCACTCCAGCCTGGTGACAGAGCAAGAATCCGTCTCAAAAAAAAAAAAAAAAAGAAACCAAGTAAAACAGAAAATGAGAAAAATATAACTACTAGAAACACATAAAACAATAACAATATAACTGGTAATAATAACTTCATTTCTTTAATAAATTATTTTAAATATAAATTAATTAAACTACTTAATAAAATGAAATGTAGTCTTAGGACTTTGGAAGGCCAAGATGGGCTGATCACTTGACCTGAGGAGTTCACCACCACCTTGGGCAACATGGGAAAACTCTGTCTCTACAAAAAAGATACAAAAAAGCTAGCTGGGTGTGATGGCACATACTTGTAAATTGGCTACGTGAGAGGCTGAAATGAGAGGATCATCTGAGTTTGGGAGGTTCTAGCAGCAGTGAGCCCTGCAAATCAGCCTGGTTGACTGATTGATACCCTATTTGAAATACAAATGAAGTCTGGTGCGTTGGCTCATGCCTGTAATCCCAGCACTTTGAGAGGCTGAGGCAGGCAGATCACGAGGTCAGGAGTTCGAGACCAGCCTGGCCAATAAGGTGAAACCCCCGTCTCGACTAAAAATACAAAAATCAGCCAGGCATTGTGGCACATGCCTATAGTCCCAGGGACTCAGGAGGCTGTGGCAGAAGAATCGCTTGAACCTGGGAGGCAGAGGTTGCAGTGAGCTGAGATTGCACCACCGCACTCCAGTTTGGGTGACAGAGTGAGACTCCATCTGAAAAAAAAAAACCTACACTGAAAAAACACACTAATATGAAACTTCAAAACAATAATAAGAGAAATGTTTACTCTCATGAAACCTGGTATGCAACATTGATGTATCATTAAAAAAAATTTGTCAGGCTGGGTGCAGTGGCTCACATCTGTAATCTCAGCACTATGGGAGGCCGAGGCGGGTGGATCACCTATGGTCAGGGGTTTAAGAACAGCCTGGCCAATGTGGTGAAACCTTATCTCACATAAAAATATAAAAACTAGCTGAGCTTGATGATGTATGCCTGTAATTCCAGCTACTTGGGAGGCTGAGGCATAAGAACTTCTTGAATCCAGGAGGTGGAGGTTGCGGTGAGCCAAGACTGCACCACTGCACTCCAGCCTGGGTGACAGGGTGTGACTCCATCTCAAAAAAATAATTTAAAAATATTTGTCTAGGTAACTGCAGTATTTAGCTGTTAGTGTGTACTTATTAAATGCAGGTATTTTCAATCACTGCCATGCACTGTGTGGCAATAAAATTTGAGAGAATATGCAGTATAATTATAAATAGGAGATTCTAATGAGAAACTTAATAAAAAAGCATTTAAATAACTAGAGTTACTTTTTATGTTTTAAATATATGTTATTCTTACACAAGATGAAACTGCTGAAATCTAACTTTAGGAGCAAAGAATAGCCTTGCTTTTTTTGTTTTGTTTTGAGACAGAGTCTTGCTGTGTCACCCAGGCTGGAGTGCAGTGGCATGATCTTGGCTCACTACAACCTCCGCCTCCTGGGTTCAAGCGATTCTTGTGCCTCACCCTTTTAAGTAGCTGGGATTACAGGCACCTGCCACCACGCCCAGCTAATTTTTTTGTATTTTTAGCAGAGACGGGGTTTCACCATGTTGGTCAGGCTGGTCTCAAACCCCTGACCTTGTGATCCACCCGCCTCAGCCTCCCAAAGTGCTGGGATTATAGGCATGAGCCACCGCACCCGGCCTACATTGTTAAACAGAAAAAAATATATATAGAGAGATATATATTTTGCAGAATAGAGTTAGACCTTCTGATGTGTAAAACATATATTAGGAAATAAACTATGTTATTATTTAGATATAGGCTGAAGAAAGTAGATAAAAATCTTATAATTCCTTATTGCCTGCAGCAAACTTAAATTTATAAGTAACTATTTTAGTAAATATGGAGTGCCTACTAATTATCTAATTTACTTCAGGCATACCACGCAAATTCTAGCATGTTGTCTTAAATATCTGAATCTAAAATTACAGAAAAATTTGAAATAGAAAACAGAAAGTAAAAATGTACAGGGAGAGTGACATCAGTAAGATGAAAACATTAAAAGTCCCCTACATTCATATCCCTTTACAGCAAAAAAAATCATCCATCCCTGACAAAAATGCCTTTATGAGAGAACCAGGCATTATGGCTCACACCTGTAATGACAGCTACATGATATGTTAAGGTTGGAAAACTGCTTCAGGCCAGGATTTCCAGACCAACCTGGGTTATGTAGCAAGACCCCATCTCTAAAATAAGCGCCTGTAAGAGAGATTTGAGATTCATGGAAGGAGTTGTGAAATGCTCTTAAAGCTTAAGATTGAGAAGTGTTCTATTCAGAAGGCAGGCCCTCATTCAGGTGAGAAAGTGCAGGGTCCCCGTTCTTGGCTACAGACCAGGATAGAGTTCACCCAACTTGGTCCCACTGAGAATTGTGAACTTACTATGTAACTATCCCAAACTCCTCCCAGCCACAGTCTGGGAGAGGTCCTGCATTCCAGAGACCTGGAGGAAGGCACCCATTTACAGCCACATAGGCAGACCTGCAGACATTGGCCTTTACTCTGGTTTCTGAAGTGGCTCAATGACTCAGTTTCAGTCACCTGAGCCACAGTTTATGGCCAGTTCTGCCTATATAGAAATGCACACAGTTACCTGAGGAAATGCTCTCTGGTACTCACTGAAAGCCACACTCATCCACATCCTGATATAAGGCCCACTACATGCAGAACCAACTGCAAAAACATGCCTCAATGTCTGCCCTATGGAGCAAAGTCCTGAAGGACATTCAGTCTGTCCAAAAATAAAATGGGAATTACAACTACCCAAGTCCCTTACTAAGCCAACTAAAAGTAGACCCTTGTGCAAACCCAGCAGCCTTCTGACCAAGCTGCAACCCACTTCACTACAAATTCAGAGGGCATCTCATCATCCTAAGGGCCCTATAAAAGGAAATCTTTACAATCTAAAATCAGTTTATGAAAACGTGAAGAAGTGTTTACTCCATCAAATTCAGACACCAATACAAAACTATATTGTGCCCATTGTTGTTGATGCTTCTATTTTAATCTAGCACTGGAAGTATGTGGCAGAAGAATTAGTCAAAGAAATAAAAGAAGCCATTGAAATTGAAAAATAAGGCTTTTTACCTCGTTGCACTGCTGAGAGCAAGATGGGTCATCAGCAGCTGTACTGGAGCCACCCGCGAAAATTCGGCCAGGGTTCTCGCTCTTGTCGCGTCTGTTCACACCAGCACGGTGTGATCCGGAAATATGGCCTCAATATGTGCCGCCAGTGTTTCCGTCAGTACGCAAAGGATATCGGTTTCATTAAGTTGGACTAAATGATCTTCCTTCAGAGGATTATCCGGGGCATCTACTCAATGAAAAACTATGATAATTCTTTGTACGTAAAATAAACATTTGAAAAAAAAATAAATTGAAAAATAAGAAAAAAGCTGCTGTTTGTGGATCATACAATCTTATATTTAAAAAACATAAACAGTACATTGAAACCTATCTAAACTAAAAAATACACTCAGTAAATTAGCACAGTGTAAAATTAACATACAAATATATGTATGGTTTTATCCACTTAAACTTTCTGATAAAGTAGAGGAAGAAAAAAAGCTTATTTACTATAGTATTAATTAATAAATTTCTGAGGAAAAAATTAACCAAGGAGGTAAAAAATCTTTACAATAAAAAAAGAAAAAATTAGAGAAGATCCAAATCAATTTTGAAATATTTTGTCTATGGCTTGAAAGAATAAATATTATTGCAGTGCCATATTATCCAAAGTAATCTATAGATTCAATATATTTTCTATCAAAATTGCTGTGGTATTTTTTTTCACAGTAATGGAAATTACAATTCTAAAATTTACATGAAAGTAAAATAAACTTTGAATAGCCAAAGCAATCATGAGGAAAAAGAAAAAAGCAGAAGGATATCATACTTATAATTTCAAACTATATTTCAAGGCTATATAGTAATAAAAACAGAATGGACTATGCAGAAAAATGAACAAAAAAATGCAACAGAAACTACTACTCTCACACATTTCAGACCTGATGCAAAAAGATAACTTAAAACATAGTTTCAGTTTCTCAAAATTATGCAGAAATTTGTGTGTCTCCAAAATAATGGAAAAGCAGTCAGATTGTGCAGTCTCTTATATCCCATGAAGATGACTTTGGCTCTCACTGTGAACTTGAAGGAAGCTCACCAAACAAAAAGTAGAATCCTTAGAGAATTTAAAAGCATAAGGCAGAAGATGCCCATTTGTGAGAGTAAAAAATATATATATATATAATCATCCCAGGAACTATTTTCTTTGGAACACAGCTCCCCAAATCACATTTAAGACTGGCTTTCTCTTTGATCTTGGGACCTCTTATCTGTGTCGTCTCTTGTATTCATTTTTACTCACATCTACCTGGGTGTTTGGCAATCATCTCATGTCTCTTCATAGTCAAAGGTTTTTATGTCCTTGCTCCAGACAGATGTTCAGGTCTTGCTTAGAGACAATACCTGTTTTATTAAAAATAAAAAACATAAATCTTGCTCATATTCTCTAATTACAAGCTAGTAATGTGCTCAGCAGAGAGGATGTGATAAAATATTCTAGTAAATTAATACAAAAATACTAAGTTATAACAGAAATTTCTAAATATTTAGAAAATACTTTCAATTTGTAGGTTTCTTAATTTTACTGTCTGGTACTGCTGAATCAAAAATTGGTGGTGGCAATGAGATTTTCAGGTGGGGGTAACAATATTTCATGCCACTAAATTTCTGGAATTGCCACTAATTTAGAGTGAAGAATATAGTTCAACTCAGGAAAGTGGAAAGTTTGGATTAAGATCTTGAAGAAATTCTTTTCTAAATGAACAAATTTTGAAGATTTTCTGGGAAAAGGGGATCTGAAACTCTTTTATGCAAAGAATAAATGACTAAAACACATTCTACAAAAAAGAGAAATAAAACCTTTAGGGTATATTATGAATTATGTACTCAAGTTATCCTCATCAAGGAAGACCAGGTTTCTGTAGTTCTCTAACATCACATGCCTATATAAATTCCACTGTGCAGTGTCCAGGCAATGCCACTCCTCCAGAGAGAATTCTATAGCCACGTCTCTAAATTGCAATGGTCCCTGACACACACACACACACACACACACACTCATTTTTACCATGTGCCCATGGGCGGAATTTTTAATTTGACTTAAGGTGTAATGACAAAGTAAAGAGAACTGGCTCTGACTTATAGGACTGATTAAAATTATCCAATAAAATAATTTCAACACAGAAATATTCTCTAATGTATTCTCTAACTGAGAAAAAAGAACAGCATAAGATCCACAACATCAGTTCTTATAATGATATTTTTCTAGATAATAAACTATAAAATTAAGGGCATGAACATGAACATGTTTATATATAGATATGTATGTATATATACATGTATACAAATATACGTGTATATATGTACGTATACAAATATATGTGTATATATACGTACGCAAATATATATGTGTATATATGTATATATACGTATACAAATATATGTGTATATATGTATATATACCTATACAAATATATGTGTATATATGTATATATACCTATACAAATATATACGTGTATATATATATACGTATACAAATATATGCGTGTATATATGTATATATATACGTATACAAATATATGCGTGTATATATGTATATATACGTATACAAATATATGTGTATATATGTATATATACGTATACAAATATATGTGTATATATGTATATATACGTATACAAATATATACGTGTATATATGTATACAAATATATGTGTATATATGTATATATACGTATACAAATATGTGTATATATTATATGTATACAAATATGTGTATATATTATATATATACGTATACATATATGTGTATATATGTGTATATATACATATACATATATACCTATATATTGTATATATACATATACATATATACCTATATATTGTATATATACATATACATATATACCTATATATTGTATATATACATATACATATATACCTATATATTGTATATATACATATACATATATACCTATATATTGTATATATACATATACATATATACCTATATATTGTATATATACATATACATATATACCTATATATTGTATATATACATATACAATATATACGTATATATTTGTATATATACATATACAATATATGTATATGTATATATACACATATACGTATATGTATATATACATATATATGTATATGTATATATATACATATACGTATATATACACAAATATATGTATACGTATATATATACATATACATATATATGTATATACACATATATACATATATGTATATATACATATACACACATATATACATATACACATATATACATATGTGTATATGCATATACACATATGCATATATATGCACATATATACACATATGCATATATATGCACATATATACGCATATACACATATATATGCACATATATACGCATATACCATATGTGTCTATGTGTGTATATACACATATACCATATGTGTCTATGTGTGTATATACGCATATACATATGTGTCTATGTGTGTATATACGCATATACATATGTGTCTATGTGTGTATATACGCATATACATATGTGTCTATGTGTGTATATACGCATATACATATGTGTCTATGTGTGTATATACGCATATACATATGTGTCTATGTGTGTATATACGCATATACATATGTGTATGTGTGTATATACGCATATACATATGTGTATGTGTGTATATACGCATATACATATGTGTATGTGTGTATATACGCATATACGTGTATGTGTGTATGTGTGTATATACGCATATACGTGTATGTGTGTATGTGTGTATATACGCATATACGTGTATGTGTGTATGTGTGTATATACGCATATACGTGTATGTGTGTATGTGTGTATATACGCATATACGTGTATGTGTGTATGTGTGTATATATGCATATACGTGTATGTGTGTATGTGTGTATATATGCATATACGTGTATGTGTGTGTATATACATATACGTATGTGTATATATGTGTATATATGTATATGTGTATATATATATATTTTTTGGAGGGAGACGGAGTCTCACTCTGTTGCTCAGGCTGGAGTGCAGTGGCTCAATCTCGGCTCACTGCAACCTCCACCTCCCCCGGGTGCAAGCAATTCTTCTGCCTCAGCCTCCCTAGTAGCTGGGATTACAGGCATCTGCCACCACGACTGGCTAATTTTGTATTTATAGTAGAGACAGGGTTTCCCTCTGTTATCCAGGCTGGTCTCAAACTCCTGACATCATGATCTGTTGGGAACAGGCTCCCCAAAACCTCGCCACAAACTGGCCCCAAAACTGGCCATAAACAAAATCTCTGCAGCACTGTGACATGTTTGTGATGGCCATGATGCCCCTGCTGGAAGGTTGTGGGTTTACCAGAATGTAGGCAAGGAACACCAGGTCCACCCAGGAAGGAAAACCACGTAAAGGCATTCTGAAACCACAAACAATAACATGAGTGATCTCTGCCTTAAGGACATGCTCCTGCTGCAGATAACTAGCCAGACCTATTCCTTTACTTCGGCCCATCCCTTTATTTCCCATAAGGAATAATTTTAGTTAATCTATAATCTATAGAAACAATGCTTATCACTGGCTTGCTGTTAATAAACATGTGGGTAAATCTCTGCTCCAGGCTCTCAGCTCTGAAGGCTGTTAGACCCCTGATTTCCCACTCCATAACTCTATATTTCTGTGTGTGTGTCTTTAATTCCTCTAGCACCGCTGGGTTAGGGTCTCCCTGACCGAGCTGGTCTCAGCAATGATCCACCTGCATCAGCCTCCCAAAGTGCTGGGATTACAGGCAGGAGCCACCACGCCCAGCCTCATGAACGTGTATATTTTTCAGCACTGTATTTTCTTCATATGGAATGAGTTGCGAATATTTTTCAGATGGAAAAGACATGTTGTGTTAGAAGGCACCTCTCAAATTTTAATATGTACAGTAAGTTGAAGACCTTGTTTTGCAGGTTTCTTTGTTCCAGAAGATCTTTAATAAAGTCTGGTTTTTAAATTAATTAATTAATTTATTTATTTTGAGATGGTGTTTCGCTCTTATTGCCCAGGCTGGTGTGCAACCACACCTGGCTAATTTTCGTATTATTAGTAGAGATGGCATTTCACCATATTGGCTAGTCTGGTCTCAAGCTCCTGACCTCATGATCCACCTGTCCAGGCCCCCCGCCAAACTGCTGGGATTCCAGGCATGAGCCACCACACCTGGCCTTTTTAGGGAAATTTCATTAGAAAATAAATATGTACACTTAGCAAGGTAAAAGAAATACAAATTTTACAGCTGGGCATTGTGGCTTACACATGTATTCCCAGCACTTTGGGAGGCCGAAGCCAGTGGATCATGACTTCAGTAGTTTGAGACCAGCCTGACCAACATGGTGAAACACCTTCTGTACTAAAAATACAAAAATTAGCTGGGCACAGTGGCAGGCACCTCACCTGTAATCCCAGCTACTCAGGAAGCTGAAGCAGGAGAATTGCTTGAACCTGGGCAGCAGAGGTTGCAGTGAGCCAAGGTCACACCCCTGCACTCCAACCTGGGTGACAGAGACTCTGTCTCAAAAAAAAAAAAAAAGAAATTATAATAACAATTCTTCTGTTCCTAAATGTGCCTTCAGATGTAGAATCAGAAGTCACAACAATATAAAGAAAGTGGCCTAAATAAAGCCCAAGGTGTTGGACACATCTATTTACTGTACCAACCATATGATGCATAATTCAATTTTTTATCCAGTTGCTAGTGTAGAGTAAAAGTTTCTGAATTGTAGAAACTATGACTGCTTCATGTATTTTTTTAATGGCCACATGAAATTGAAGCAAATAGTTTATCTATTTCGGTCTCCAGATCTCCTCCTTGTTAATTATCCAAGTACCAGGAAACTGGAGAAACTCTCATCTGGGTACCAACCAAAGACACCTCTTGTATGAGGGGATGAACGAACACAGAGGACTCATTTCTCATACACTGAGACAGAAGCAGAATTAACCACTCTTGTCAGCCTGACATAATTCTGCTCTGAACATGCTCAAATGCCTCAAAGACACCTAGGTGATTCTGAGGGAATTCCCAGTGACCCTGGGCTGATAGTCCAATGATAAGCCAGTCTGGAGAGACTCAGGCTGATTCTAAATTGAAAATGGAAATGCCTTGGTGGAGCTCCAGAACCTGGATCATTTGTCCTGATTTGCTAGCTCTTGGGTAAAAGAAAGAACAAAAATACTAATTTTACAGGTAAAATACAAAAATCACATTTTATAGGCAAATATATTTGTGGTCATACCTCTGGATATTTTGTGGCCTTGATCTCTCACTCCTAAGATGCTTATTTATAGTTACAGATTCTGCCATCACATTCTATTTCCTCCTGGAGCCTCTGACATAACTGTAGCAGGTCAATGAACAAGATGTGAAAAATCTCAAAGAGCCACACTCCCAAATGGGGGTTGTAAGATGTCTATGTTGATATCTCACAATGCAGAAAATGCCTTTTTTTAGTTTTCTGTACATTCTTTATCCAAACTCTGGCCCTTATTTGTAAATCCAAGGCAGAGCCCAGACCTTATCTGCAGATTCTAGGTAGGATCCACCTGGCTCTGCATCCTTTGGTGTTATAGCAAGTGGAGTACAATCAAAGAAGAGATCCCCTAATAGAGGCTGCTCTAGCACATTCTAAATGATAAGTCTACATGAAAAAAAAAAAGCTGACACAAGGTGAAAATAAGTACTGTCAGGCCTCTGAGCCCAAGCCAAGCCATTGCATCCCCTGTGACTTGCTCATATATGCCCAGATGGCCTGAAGTAACTGAAGAATCACAAAAGAAGGGAAAATGCCCTGCCCTGCCTTAACTGATGACATTCCACCACAGAAGAAGTGAAAATGGCCGGTCCTTGCCTTAAGTGATGACATTACCTTGTGAAAGTCCTTTTCTTGGCTCATCCTGGCTCAAAAACACCCCCACTGAGCACCTTGTGACCCCCACTCCTGCCTGCCAGAGAGCAAACCCCCTTTGACTGTAATTTTCCTTTACCTACCAAAACCTTATAAAATGGCCCCACCCCTATCTCTCTTCGCTGTCTCTCTTTTTGGACTCAGCCCGCCTGCACCCAGGTGATTAAAAGCTTTTATTGCTCACACAAAGCCTGTTTGGTGGTCTCTTCACACGGATGCGCATGAAAAGTACACAGTTTATTTGTGTCAAGTTTATGGATTATAACCTGGGAGCAAAGATTCAAGTTGTCTGAAACCTCTGCTGTGATCAGCAGTAGTTACAGGAAGATTTGTAAAGACAACAAGAGAGGAACAGAGAGTGGGCTGATACAAAGTTGATTGTCAGAAATTGCTATTTATTTACAGAAATAACATTGATTATTAATTAGATATATATCATTATGGTTTAGGGTATGTGATATAGTGTCCAATGTGGCATTATTAGTTTAATTTTTACCTACCTGTGCCAATAGTCAACAGTTTCAAGAGACGAATATATAGTTCAAAGGGGGGAGAAATACATAACTACACTTTCATTTTAACATCTCTCTGAGTTTGAAGTTTGTAGAAATGTGATTTGGCCTCTCTAGAAGTGATTGTAGAGGACTGTAAGTACCAACTAGGCAGAGAAACAATTCTGTTTGCATATTTAGGGAACAGCATGCACTGTGCTACACAACTGTCAGTTGACTAGAATCCTCAGAGAGAAAGTCCCTTTTAGAGTACATTCTGGTTGGCACCTTCTGTGTCTATGTCATGTCTGGTAATTCTAGACAGTGTTTGGAAACATTAATTAAAAGAAAAATATTCCCCATCCCCAGAGAAACTCCACAATAATAGAATAGAAAGAAAATGGTTTTATTACACAATTAAACTTGAATGTGACATGCATCATAGTCAATCTGCTTAACAGATCCCAAAGACATAAAGAGGGTCATCATAATTGTCCACAGGTAGAAGAATTTACAGCACCATATCATACATAGTTCATCCTAAATTCACCTGCAGAATGAAGAGGCCATTTGTGTATGCTAATTGCTTATATTCAATGACAAATAAACTTTTCCCATCTTCATTGATGCAATAACATCGATGAAGCTGGAGATCATTATTCTTAGAAAACTAATGCAGAGCCTGGGCGTGGTGGTTTATGTGTGTAATTCCAGCACTTTGGGAGGCCGAGGTGGGTGGATCACCTGAGGTCAGGGGTTTGAGACAAGCCTGGCCAATATGGTGAAACCCTGTCTCTACTAAAAATAGAAAAATTAGCCGGGCATGGTGGTGCATGCCTGTAGTCTCAACTACTCGGGAGGCTGAGGCAGGAGAGTCGCTTGAACCTGGGAGGCGGAGGTTGCAGTGAGCTGAGATTGCACCACTGTACTGCAGCCTGGGTGACAGAGCAAGACTCCGTCTCAAAAAAAAAAAAAAAAAAGAAAATTTTAAAAATTTATTTACAGAAATAATGTTAATCATTGATGAGATATATATCATATATCATATATATATCCTTATGGTTTACAGTATGGGGTATAGTGTCCAATGTGGCATTATTAGTTTAATTTATACTACTTGTGCCAATAATGAACAGTTTCAAGAGATGAATACATAGTTCAAAAGGGGAGAAAGACATAACTCTACTTTTATTTTAATGTCTCTCTGAGTTTGATAACAAAAAGACTTCCATTTTTCAGATAAAAGTTTTTAATTTCCCAAATCTCAAGACCTCGATTCAAAATGTGGAGCTACAGATTTAGAGCCTGAATTGCTGGAGTTGCAGCAGGTGTTACCTGCAGGTTTATGGGCATTTTAGCATGAGGAGGAAGGGGAAAGTGGAGATTCTCATGTCTACATGTCTACTCAATGCACACATGTTATTCTGATTAAGTTTCTGGGCTTTATAGTATCTGAATCAGTTTCAGGTCTGAAGACACAAGAGTCAGTGAAAGAGGTAAAATGATTGATTGCTGCTCTCTGAAATTTGTAGAAATGTGGTCTAGCCTCTCTAGAAGTGACTGTAGAGGATTATAGATACCAAATAGGCAGAGACACAATTCTGCCTGCATATTTAGGGGACAGCTTGCACTTTGCTGCACAACTGTGAGATGACTAGAAGCCTGAAAGGGAAACTCTCCTCCAGAGTAAATTCTGGTTGGCACCTTTTGTGTTTATATCATGTCTGGTAATTCTAGACAATGTTTGCAAACAATCCTTAAAAGAAAAATTGGGCTGGGCCTGGTGGCTCACTCCTGTGCCACTGCACTCTAGCCTGGGTGACAGAGCCAGACCTTCTCAAGAAAAAAAAAGAAAACAGAAAAAAAGAAAAATTTCATCCAGCCCCAGAGAAACTCCACAATAATAGAAGAGAAAGAAAATGGTTTTATTACACAATTGAACTTGAATGTGACATGCATCATAGTCAATCTGCTTAACAGTTCACAAAGACAGAAAGATAGTCACCATAATTACTCCACAAGTAGAAAAATTTCCAGCACCATGTCATACATGGTTCATCCTAAATTCACCTGAAGAATGAAAAGGCCACCTGTGTATGCTAATTATTTATATTCAATGACAAATAAATTTTTCACATCTTCATAACAAGAGGTAGTTTTGCAGCTCAAAGCCAAGTGCCTGCTGAAGGTAAGCTTTCACTCTGCTATAAAAAAGTTCAATAGGGTTCTATATTTTTGGCTATTTACATTTTAGAGCAGTGGCTCTGTGCTCACTGGCACTTGGCTACAGCACTCCTGCTTGCTTTCTCCTGGTTGCTAGTGTCCTCTATTCACCTCTACCATCTGCCACTGAGGCACAGCATACATTTTATGTGAACCCCATTTGCCACAGCAGCACTCTAGTATCACATCAGAGAGTGAAGCCTGAGCTTCAGGAGGAGAGCCTGCAGGCCTCATGGGTAGAATTTCATCTTCACAATAATGGAAATGAGAGCAGTGTTTCAGCCTCAGTTTCTACTTATAATGGCAACATGCAAAAAACACTGCTGAATTTCCAGCATGAGTCCAGATAGAGATGGCTTCAAAAGTTCTCACTGTGACAGCCCACCCCATTCAGACACCATGGGATACTAATACTAATAGGGCTTCTGAAGCAGACAAAGCATTGGAGAGAAAAACAGATCTCCATCTGAGCAAGATTATTTTGAGAGAAGAAAGTTAAAAAGATCTTAAGAAAAAGCTCAGATTAGATATAAGATTGATCAAGTCAGCGAGAAAATGTTCCCTCAAAAGAAATTTCTGTCTAAGCACCCAAACCGCACAGCTACTTTCAGCATGAGAAACATGAGCATTGTGAAGAAAGGGGGCAGAATTTCAGAAGAATTTTATAAAGTTTCTTTTCCATCTCTGCTGCTGTCTCATCTCCTAGCCATTGAATGGGGGTTCTATCTCTTTTTTACTCTCTCTCTTTTTGAATGTATTCACCAACATTTACTTTGGTAATAGTGTATTATCAATACTAAAGCTAATTTTAATAACACTTTATAAATAAATCAAATTTGTCAATTTTGACCACTCCAGATTTACATATATATTTTGTAATCTCTTGTAATTTTTTTAACTCTGTATTTTATTTTTATCCACATTCTTTTTATTTTTTCAATTTGAAACACCCTTTAAGTAATTTCAAACTGTTATAGGAGATAGAAAGAAATCATTTTTGGGAGGCCAAGGCAGGTGGATCACTTGAGGTCAGGAGTTCACCACCAGCCTTGCCAACATGGTGAAATCCTGTTTCTACTAAAAATACAAAAAAAAGAAAAAAAAAATTTAGGGAGCGCTGGCTCACGCCTGTAATCCCAACACTTTAGGAGGCAAGGTGGGCAGATCACTTGAGGTCAGGAGTTCAAGACCAGCCTGGCCAACATGGTGAAACCCCATTTCTACTAAAAATGCAAAAAATTAGCTGGGTGTGGTGGTGCATGCCTGTAGTCCCAGCTATTATGGAGGCTGAGGCAGGAGAATCACTTGAACCCAGAAGGCAGAGTTGTGTAACTGCCCAAGGAGTTCACCTTGCCCTTTGCCTAGACAGAGCCAATTCATCAAGACAGGAAAATTTGTGGAGGAAAAGTTAAATATTAAATTTGAACTCAATTGAAAATGGACACAATCAATGGTCACCAAGTCCTGGAACAGGTTGGGTGAGCCCCTTGATGCATTAATCCAGCGCTGTTTTGGAGAAATCTCTATCTCAGTCTATTCCTATATATTAGTTGTTGAAAAACAACAGAGAATTGCAAAAACAAGTTGACTTTTTTGTGTTGCTTGAGCCCAATCATGAGCGACTCTCTTGACTGGGCCTTATGCCAAACAATGCATTACCAAAGAGCTAGGGTCCCAGAGTGTGCCAAAGCTTCATGAGACCTCTCCTCATCTGTGCACAGATGAGTGTCTGACTCTGAAGCCCAGGCTGTTGCTTCTCTGTCTAGTGTGAATCTTCAACAGTCTGATGAGTATGGTGTCTGACTCTGGAGCCCAGACTGTTGCTTTCCACTCTGGTGGTGAATCCTACATAGTCTGGTGAGCATAATATATATATCTCTTTTCCTTTCTCCTCTTCCCATTGCAATTTGCTTATTATATCAATCTGCTTATTTTATTGATTTGCTTATCTCATTTGCTTATTATATCTGCATTTCCATTTAACTGGGATAAAGCTTGTTGACCTTTAAAGGTATTGTGTGTGTGTCTTTTCTTCTCCCCTTGTGTGTTTCCCACACAGAACATTTTTGGCATCACAAACAGGATTTGAAAACCAAACTGCCACTTTTTGGCCACAATGACAGGGCTGGAAACTCAAGGAATTCCCATATCCAGGAATGGGAACTCCCCCAGTTTTCACCTTTGGTGATTGATTGCATGGTTCAGGAGAACTGGTCTTTGTGGGAATTGGGAATCCAAATTAGTGCAATTTAAAACTTTGACTGTGCATGAAGTGCTGCAGGAGATTCCAGTGAACAAAGGAGATGCTGAGGGATCTCCTGGAGTGGATGGTGTTTGCTTACTGCTTATAAGTTAATGTATCAAGATAGAGGCTGGTTGCTACAAGAGAAATGCTAAGCTGGAAAAAAAAAAAAATGCTAATCCAACTTCCAGACTGACCCTGGCCCAAAGCCAGGCCTATGTCTTGACCGATCAGGCTCAAAGATATCAGCCTATTGATGAAAAAAGCAGCTGTGCCAATGGTCTCATCAGGGTAAAATTGAAGAACTAATCAGCTGTGGCCTGGAGCAGGTAAAAACCCAGCTCTTATCTCAATGATGGGAAATTAACCTTAGTAAAATTCAAGGACAAAAACAAACTGTAAAATTCCTTGGCATTCTGTGGAATGCAGGGAAATAGTGCATTTTACCAAAGGCTAAGGCTAAAATACTAGAATTTGCAACCCCTACCACTAAAAAGGAGGCCCAGAAATGTATTGGCTTGTTTGGATTCTGGAGACATGACATTCCCCACTTGGGTAACATTTTACAACCTCTGCATGCAGTCAGTAGAAAACACGATGACTTTCACTGGAGAGAGAAAGAGAGCATGGCTTCTGAACAAGCTAAACAAGCAAGTCAACTGGCCCTGGATCCATGGCCCATATGGGATGGGCCAGTAGAACTGCAAGTAACTGTCCTAAATCAACATGCTAATTGGAGCATTAGGCAGAAACAAGATGGGAAGAGGGTACTTTTCAGGTTTTGGAACCAGAAACTGCCAGAGGCTGACAAAGCTTATATCCCTTTCAAGAAGAAATTGTTAGCTTGCTATTGGGCTGTGCTGGAAATGAAACACCTCTGCTTCAACCATGATGTCTTTATGAGGCCTGAAATTCCTACTATGAGCTGGTCATAAGTTTCCCCAAAACTCACCAGATAGGGCACGTCCAAGAAAGTAGCATCATAAAATGGAAATGGTATATACAAGAGCATGCTAAGCCAAAGCCAAAGGGTATCATTTTTACATGAGGATGTGCAAAACTTGCTAGCTCAGGAAACCACCAAGCAAGTCCTGCAGGTAGGGAAGGAAACCTCCCCCACCCAATGGGGCAACTCCTTTAAAGTGTAATACCCAATCTTGTATTAACATGAATAGACTCTCCCTTAGATGCTTAACCTTGTTTTTAACATGAATAGACTCTCCCTTAGCTGAGAGAACTGGAAGAACTCCATTTGGCTCCTTCATTTACAAGACATCAAGTGCTCCTTACCCACCCCCTTTCCTCAAGGACTTAACTTGTGCAAGCTGACTCTTAATATATCAAAGAGTGCAATTAACTGATAAGGTGTTGAGGCAAGCGAAGTCCGCTGTTCCCAGGAATTTGCTCAGAGATGGTACCATAAAGCCCCCGCATTTTGTCTGGTAGATAATGCCCAGAGCCCCCTCACCTATCACTTTGTGATGAATTTGAAGCCCCTGCACCCGGAACTGTTTGTTTTCCTGTAACCATTTGTCTTTTTAACTTTTTTGTCTGTTTTTCTTCTGTAAGATTGCTGCAGCTAGAATCCCCCCTCCCCTCTCTAAACCCAAGTATAAAAGAAAATCTAGCCCCTTCTTCGGGGCTGAGAGAATTTCATGCGTTAGCCATCTCTTGGTCGCCGGCTAATAAAGGACACTTGAATTCATCTCAAAGTGTGGCGATTTCTCACTCGCTCAGGTACAACAAAAGAACTAAGCCTAGAGGATAGGAAACATGTTTGGTTTATGATGGATCCACCAAATACATTGGTGGGACCCGAGGCTGGAAGGCTGTGGCTTATAACCCTGTTAAAAAGGTAAGCATTTCTGATGAAGGAAGGGGTGGGAACGGCAAGTTAGCTGAACTAGTAGCCATCCTCTGAGCTCTTCAGGAGGAAGCCAGAGGGATTTGCCACTTGTTTCATGCACGTCCATGTGAAGAGACCACCAAATAGGCTTTGTGTGAGCAATACAGCTTTTAATCACCTGGGGGCAGGCGGGCTGAGTCTGAAAAGAGAGTCAGTGAAGGGAGATAAGGGTGGGGCTGTTTTATAGGATTTGGGTAGATAAAGGAAAATTACATTCAAAGGGAGCTTGTTCTCTGGCAGGCAGAGTGGGGGTCACAAGGTGCTCAGTAGGGGAGCTTTTGAGCCAGGATGAGCCAGGAGAAGGAATTTCACAAGACAATGTCATCAGTTAAGGCAGGAACAGGCCATTTTCACTTCTTTTGTGGTGGAATGTCATCAGTTAAGGCAGGAACCAGCCATCTGGCTGTGTTTGTGCAGTTCACAGGGAATATGATGGCTTAGCTTGGGCTCAGAGGCCTGACAACTTGTATACCAACACTTGGTCAGTAGCAAATGGTCTTACTGCCTGGATGCTCCAATGGTAATGAAACAAATGGTTAATTGGGAATAAAGAGGTTTGGGGAAAACAATACTGGGAAGATGTCTGAATCCTGGCATACACTACCATTATTGCTGTCTTCCTTGTTGATGCTCATGCATCTCTGCTTTCTCTTGACAGACTATTTAAACACCAGGAAAATCAACAGGCCAAAATTTTTATTATAAGTGCAAACTTGAATGCGGATGAATGGATTACAACGTGTTTCAAGCCTTGCAATGACAGGCATTATAATGGATGGTGGTATGATTGATAGTGATTAGTGGCCTAAATGTGTCACTTAAAACATACAGAATATGGTAGAATGGATAAGAATTTACCAACCAAATATCTGCTATCATCAAGAGACTCACCCAACACATAAAGACTCACATAAACTTAAGGTAAAGGGTTGGAAAAAGATAGTCATGTAAATGTACCTTCAGAGCAAGCAGTAGTAGCCATTCTTACATCAGACAAAACAGACATTAAAACAAAAACAGTTAAAAAAAGACAAAGAGGTACATTATATAATGATAAAGGGACAGGAAAATATCACAATTCTAAATATATGTGGACCTAACACTGGAGCTCCCAATTTATTAAACAATTACTGCTAGACCTAAGAAATGAGATAAATGTCAATACAGTAATAATGGGGAACTTCAATGCTCTACTGACAGCACTAAACAAGTCATCAAGACAGAAAGTCAACAACAACAACAAAAAGACAATAGACTTAAACTATACCCTAGAACAAATGGACTTGAAAAATATTTACAGAACATTCTACCCAACAACTGCAGAATATACATTTTATTCCTCAGAACATGAAACATTCTCCAAGAAAGACATATGATAGGCCACAAAACAAGTCTCAATACATTTAAGACAATCAAAATTATATCAACTACTCTCTCAGACTACAGTGGAATAAAAGTGAAAATCAACTGCAAATGCACCCTCACAACCATGCAAATACATGGAAATTAAATGAAAACTAAAATTTAGGATCAACCTGTTTCTGAATTTTTTTGTATGAAATCAAGATGGAAATTTAAAAATTATTTGAGCTGAATGATAATAATGACACAATCTATCAAAATGTCTGGGATACACCAAAAGTGGCACTAAAAGGAAAGTTCATAGCATCAAGTGCCTACATCAAAAAGTCTGAAACAGCATAAGTAGACAATCTAAAATAACACTTCAAGGAACTAGAGAAACAAGAACAAGCCAAACCCAAACCCAGCAGAAAGAAAAGAAATAACAAATATCAGAGAAGGGCCCTAGGGGGAGGGGTGGCTGCAGTCTTTGTGGACCAGCAGATTTAGCCTTTCCTCCTGCTAGTTCTGAGGATTTTGAGCAGCTCAGATGAGTGTATTTGCCCCCAGCAATACACTCCCCCTCCACCAAATGACAGTCAAAGTGCTTCACTAAATGGGTTCTTCTCCCTGTGCACTGGATGAGACTCCTCAATAGGGATTCTCAGACACCCTATACAGAAGCAATCCTACTGGCTTCAGGTTGGTGACTCTTGAGGTCAGAGATCCCAGAGGAAGGTACAGGCACTCTCCTTTACTGTTCTGCAGCCTCCTTGAGTGACATCTCCATGCATTGGAATGAACCAGATGAGTAGGGCCTGAGGTGACCCCCTAGCAAAGTGCAGCAGCCCTACAGAAGAGGGACCTGACCGCTGAATGAAAAACAAACAGAAAGCAACAACAACAGCATCAACAAGAAAAAAATATACCCAGAAAAATCCCACCCAAGGTTGCACATGGTTGCTCACATCATAATTCAAATACTTTGGGAGGTTGAGGCAGGCAGAGCACTTGAGGTCAAGAGTTTGAGACCAGCCTGGCCAACGTGGTGAAACCTCATCTCTACTAAAAACATTACAAAAATTAGCCAGGTGTGGTGGTGCACGCCTGTTGTCCCAGCTACTTGGGAGTCTGAGACAAGAGAATCACTTGAACCTTGGAGGTGGAAGTTGCAGGGGGCCGAGATCCTGCCACTACATTCCAGCCTGGGTGACAGAGTGAGACTCTGTCTCAAAACAAAACAAAACAAAACAAAAAACATCCAAGGGTCAGCAGCCTCAAAGATCAAAACTAGACAAACTCATGAAGATGAGAAAGAATCGACAAAAAAAAATTGAAAGGCTAGAGTGCCTCTTCTCCAAATGATCAAAATGTCTCTTCAGCAAGTGTACAGAACTTGACAGAGGATGAGATGCAGGAATTGACAGAAGTAGGCTTCAGAAGATAGGTAATAAAAAAACTCTTCTGAGCTAAAGGAACATGTTCTAACCCAATTTAAAGAAGCTAAGAACCTTGATAAAAGGTTAGAGGAGCTGGGCGCGGTGGCTCATGCCTGTAATCACAGCACTTTGGGAGGCCGAGGCGGGTGGATCATGAGGTCAGGAGATCGAGACCATCCTGGTTAACAAGGTGAAACCCCGTCTCTACTAAAAAATACAAAAACTATCCAGGCATGGTGGCAGGTGCCTGTAGTCCCAGCTACTCACCTGTAGTCCCAGCTACTCGGGAGGCTGAGGCAGGAGAATGGTGTGAACCCAGGAGGTGGAATTTGCAGTGAGCCGAGATCACACCACTGCACTCCAGACTGGGCAAAAGAGCGAAGACTCCGTCTCAAAAAAAAAAAAAAAAGTTTAGAGGAACTCCTAACTATAATAACGAGTTTGGAGAGGAACATAAATGATCTGATGGAGCTGAAAAACACAGCACAAGAACTTCATGAAGCATACAAAAGTATCAGTAGCCAAACTGACCAAGCAGAAGAAAGAATATCAGAATTTGAAGACCACCTTGCCAAAATAAGGCATGCAGACAAGATTAAAGAAAAAAGAATAAAAAGGAACAAAGAAAGCCTCTGACAAATATGCTGTTCTGTGAAGGAAACATGAGGGGAGAAGAAAAGACACCTACACAATACCTTTAAGGGTAAACAAGCTTCAAGCTTTGTTCTACATAAATGGCATTGCAGATACAAGTAAATTGATATAATAAGAAAATTGCAATGGAAAGAGGAGAAGGAAAAAGATATATATATATATATATACACACACATAAATATATATATACACATATAAATATATATATATACACACATAAATATATGTACACTCACCAGACTATGGAGGATTCATCGTCACACTGGGATGCAACAACCTGGGCTCCAGAGTCAGCCACCCATCCATGCGAAGACAAGGAGAGGTCTCTTGAAGCTTTAGTGTGTTCTGGGGCTCTAGGTCATTTTGTAACAAGTTGTTTGGCATGAGGCACAGTCAAGGGCCCTTGCGACTGGGCTCAAGGAACACAAAAAGTTAACTTGTTTTTGTGATTGGCTATTGTTTTTCAAGAACTAACATAAAGGAATAGATTGAAATTGAGATTTCTCTGAAACAACTCTAGATGAACGCATCAAGGGGCTTACACAACCTGTTCTCAGGCTTGGTGACCATTGTTTGTGTCCACATTCAATTCAATTCAAATTTAACTTTTCCTCCACCTTTGGCCTCAATTGGATACCACCTTTGGCCTCAACTGGATACTCAATTGTAGGAAAATACCCTTACAGATACATAGGGAAGGCATAGTCGATATAGATTACAAATACAGGGTAAGCACAGGAGAATTAAAAGCACAATTAATAAAAACCACACCCAGCATGGCTTTCCAAGGAGAGTCATATTGTGGGAATTGCCAGGGATATATACACCACATTTAGCATGCAATAAGGCACAAACCCCTCCTTGGGCTGCGGTAAGCATATCTAATGTCATTTGATTTTGCAACACAATAGTACTCAGCTGAGCAAATTCATCTGGTAACAACATAAGTCTAGTGCTAATATCATTAAGTGCTTTTTCTACATATAACCTTAATATTTTAATTTGTTGCTGAAGCAGGATTGTACCAGTGGCAGGAGAGAATACTGTGATAGGGTACCACCACCAGGGAGTCCAGGGAGGCCGGCACATTCATACCCAGTGATGTTTGTAAGTATCTAAATTACTTGGGAGAGGAATATTAACCTGGATGGTGAATGGAATTAATGGCCATCCCCAAGTTCATCTCCCTGTCCAATGTGGGGACAGGTATCACCACTCATAGGATCTACATACCCAGAGGGCTCCCCCAGGGGACAGCAATGGAGCTACTGTAATCACAGTGTACTAACATATTATTAAAGTAGGAAAGAGATTGTGGTTCATTGGGGGCAATGTTGATTTGGAGTATGTGTTGACAATTGTCTGGAGAAACCCCAGAGTAACATTAGAGGAACCATTTAAGGCCTCCAGACCAAGAGGGGGCTATATGGAATCCAGGCACCAGCACAGCTGGTTTCTAAAATATACCATTCCAGGAATATTGGGCAGGATACCAAGGCTTTTGATGAAAAGAGAGTGTGGAGTTCACCTTTTGTCTGACTTGGGCAAAGATAGATTGCTTAGTGTGGTCAAAGGAAGTACAGGTTGGACTACAAGTGTTGTTGTGACTCTGTTGGTAACTACATAGTCATTCAGAAATGTTGTCAGGATGATTCTCCAAGGTAGCCCATTCCTGGCAGCCTTTGGCAACTGGACGTATAGAAAACATTGTCTGTAATTGGCTTCTGTTGCAGCGGTGGCTACCCAGTTCATGAATTTATTCTTGGCCTCAGACAGAAAGACACAGGTACTGACCATTAGTAGATAGATTATTCCCTGTAATAACAAAAAAGGACAGGAACATAATATTGTTTTTCATCTTTAGGAAATTGTACTACGCCTTCATTTTCTGCTTTCATAGCTACAAGGTCATCAGAATTAGGGGTGGGATCTGATGGATGCTGTACCCATATATTGGCTCCAGGATTTAAGCTACATGAACCAGTGGATCTGAACGCCCCAGTTCTGTATGTAGCCTCTGTTGGGGCAGAGATTTCCTCAGGGGTTAATTGTTGACAAGGTACCACTAATAATTGAGCAACCCACATTTGTGGTTTTACAGCAAAAGAATCTGGAGTGGTACTGTATAAAATGACTTTTAATTCTCCCTAGTAATCACTATCAATTATAGCACCATACACTATAATGCCTCTCATTGCAAGGCTTGAGCACGATGTAATCCATTCATCCACATTCAAATTTGCATTTATGGTGGAAATTTTGGCCTGCTGATCTTCCTGCTGATTAAATAGTCTGTCAAGAAAAGCAGAGATGCATAAGCATCATCATGGAAAACAGATCCGGGAGTGGCGGCTCAAGCCTGTACTTATACCAATTTGGGAGGCTGAGGTGGGTGGTTCACGAAGTCAGGAGGTCGAGACCACTCTGGTGAACACAGTGAAACCCCGTCTCTGCTAGAGAAGTACAAAAATTAGCTGGGCGTGGTGGCGCATGCCTGTAATCCCAGCTACTCGGGAGGCTGAGGCAGGAGAATCGCTTGAACCTGGGAGGCAGAGGTTGCAGTGAGCCAAGACTGTGACACTGCACTCGAGCCTGGTGACCCGAGACTGAGCCACTGTACTCCAGCCTGGTGACAGAGCTAGACTCTGTGTCAAAAAAAAAAATAAATTAATTAATAGACGAAAACAATGATAATGGTAGTGTGTACCAGAATTCATGTATCTTCCCAGTATTGTTTTTCCCATACCTCTTTATTCCCAATTAATCATTTGTTTTGTTGTCATTGGGGCATCCAGGTAGTAAGACCATTTGCTACTGAGCAAGAGTTGGTATACAAGTGACAAATCCTTCTTCCTTCCTTTTGAAGAGCTCAGAGGATGCCTACTAGTTCAGTTAACTGGCTGCTCCCACCCCTTTCTTCAACAGAAATGGTTATGTTTTTTGGTTGTTTGTTTTTGAGATGGAGTCTCAATCTGTCACATAGGCTGGAGTGCAGTGGTGAGACCTCAGCTCATTGCAACCTCTGCCTCCTGGGATTCCAGTGATTCTCCTGCCTCAGCCCCCTGAGTAGCTGGGATTATAGGTGCACGCCACCATACCTGGCTTGTTTTTGTATTTTTAGTAGAGATGGGGTTTCATCATGTTGGCCAGCCCGGTCTCAAACTCCTGACCTTGTGATCCGCACACCTCGGCCTCCTGTGGATTTTGAAGGAACTCGTGACCTAAATCATAATAGGAAATTTAGGCCTCATAAAGACATCATGGTTAGAGCAGAGGTGTTTTGTTTCCAGTAAAGTCCAATAGCAAGCTAACAATTGTGCACAGATGAGGAGAGGTCTCACGAAGTTTTGGCACAATCTGGGACCCTAACTCTTTTGTAATGAGTTGTTTGGCATGAGGCTTAGTCACGAGGACCCTTCGCAGCTGGGCTGAAGAAACACAGAAAGGTCATTTGTTTTTGGGAATGTCTATTGTTTTTCAATAACGAATGTATAGGAATAGATTGAAATAGAGATTTCTCTGAAACAGCGCTGGATGAACGCCTCTAGGGGCTCAGACAACCTGTTCCGGGACTTGGTGACCATTGTTTGTGTCCACATTCAATGAGCTCAAATTTAATATTTAGCTTTGACTCCACACCAGACTATGGAGGATTCACCACCAGACTGGAAAGCAACAGGATGGGCTCCAGAGTTGGCCACCCATGGGTGCACAGACCAGGAGAGGTGTAATGATGCTTTAGCGCGGTCTGGGAACCTAGCTCTTTTTGTAACGAGTTGTTTGGCATGAGGCCTAGTCACCAGGGCCCTTCATGACTGGTCTCAAGGAACACAGAAAGGTCAACTTGTTTCTTTTCTTTTTTTTTTTTGAGATGGAGTCTGGCTCTGTCGCCCAGGCTGGAGTGCAGTGGCATGATCTTGGCTCACTCCAAGTTCCACCTCCCAGGTTCACGCCATTCTCCTGGCTCAGCTTCCTGAGTAGCTGGGACTACAGACTCCTGCCACCACGCCTGGCTAATTTTTTGTATTTTTAGTAGAGACGGGGTTTCAGCGTGTTAGCCAGGATGGTCTTGATCTCCTGACCTCGAGTGATCTGCCCGCCTCGGCCTCCCAAAGTGCTGGGATTACAGGCATGAGCCACCGCGCCCAGCCTTGTCTATTGTTTTTCAATAATGAATATATAGGAATAGATTGAATAGATTGAAATAGAGATTTATCTAAAATAGCACTGGATGAATGCCTCAAGGGGCTCACACAACCTCTTCCAGGACTTGGTGACCATTGTTTGTGTCCACGTTCAATTGAGTTCAAATTAAATATTTAACTTTTCCTCCACAAATTCCCCTGTCTTGATGAGTTGGTTTTGTCTGGGCAAATGGCAAGGTAAACTCCTTGGGCAGTTACACAACCTCCACCTCCTAGATTCAAGCGATTCTCCTGCCTCAGCCTTCGGTGTAGCTGGGACTACAGGTGTGCACCAGCAGGCCCAGGTAAGGTTTTGTATTTTTAATAGAAATGGGGTTTCACTGTGTTGGCCAGGCTGGTCTTGAACTCCTGACCTCAAGTGATTCACCCTCTTTGGTTTCCCAAAGTGCTGGAATTACAGGCATGAGCCACCGCGCCTGGCCCTAAATGATTTCTTTCTATCTCCTAAAACAGTTTGAAATTACTTAAAGGTTGTTTCAAATTGAAAAAATAAAAAGAATGTAGATAAAAATAAAATATAAAAAGTTAAAAAAATTACATTAGATTACAAAATATATATGGTATATATGTAAGTCTCGAGAGGTCAAAAATGACAAATTTGATTTACTTACAAGGTTGTATTAAAATTAGCTTGAGTATTGATAATACACTATTACCAAAGTAAAAGTTTTCTCTTGAACAAAAATTTTTTGTATTATTAATATGACAGCCAAATACTTCTGTTCACCTTTTGAATACATTCAAAAAGAGAGAGCGTAAAAAAGAATTTTCCCATGCTCTCCGGTGGGCCTGGCTCAGCTCAGGGAGGAAGCCCGGCCTGAAAAGGCTGCAGCTTAGGCTGTTACTCTTTCATCACTCAGTCCAGCATGTGATCACATCTTCTGTCACTCAGGGACTGAGGAGGCGGGGCCTTAAGCATTATCCAATCAGGGACGCTGGGTTGGAAACCGTCCAATCATGCAGGCAGCTGGAGCTAAGAGGCAGGCTTTCGGGTTTGGCGCGGCCTGTTGTCTCTTGCTGCAGCTGGTGCTCCAAATCTGGTCTTAGCTGCTCCGTGTCTTCCGCTTCTAGAAGCCCAGCCTCTGTGGCCCTGTGACCTGCAGGTATTGGGAGATCCACAGCTGAGGGACCCCCGGAAGCCTAGAAATGGTGAGAGTGCCTTTCCAACATCCCGAGAGAGGGGAGGGACTGGTTGGAACCGAAGGGAAGTGGCTGTGGCGGGACTTAGGCCTCCCCGCAGTCAGCTCCACAATCTGCGACTGACTTCTCTTGGCCCAGTTCGGCCTCAGTCCCCTTCAGCCATAAGATGGCAACAGCGCCGACAGCCGGGCCCCGCGGCGTCCTGTCTCTTCCCTGCCCTGGCCTGGAGCCCTCTCTGGGCAGCTCTGCACCCACAGCGCTGCGTCTCTCCCAGATTGTGCAGGGACCACGGGAGGGTCCTTTGGGGAGAATCCTAACTCCGGGTGCAGGTTCATGAATGGGAAGAGCTTTGGTCCGTGGGGTTGACAGTTTCTCTTTTCTCCTATTAAAAATTTATGGGGCCAGTCGCCGTGGCTCATGCCTGTAATCCCAGCATTTTGGGAGGTCGAGGCGAGCGGATCACTTGAGGTAAAGGGTTGTTAGTACAACTTAGTTCTTCTTCAAAGACGCAACTTCCTGGTCATAAGTTGGAAAAGTTGTAAATCACCCCTACCCCTTCATCTTGTCCCTTCTCCTTTTCTCACAAATCGCGCATTACCCGATCTGGAAAAAGTTTGAGTGTAGGCCAACCGGGATCAGCTTAGATTGTGCGGTCTGACCCCAGCTAATGGGGGGAAAACACAAAAACAGGAACTGCATTAGGGCTAATAACCCCTTCCTAGCCAGGCACGGTGGCTCATGCCTGTAATTTCAGCACTTTGGGAGGCGGAGGCAGGCGGATCATGTGGTCAAATTTCTAGACCAGCCTATCCAACGTGGTGAAACCTCGTCTCTATTAAAAATACAAAAATTAGCCAGGAGTGGTGCCAAGCCCCTGTAATACCAGCAACTTGGGAGGCTGAGGCCCGTGAATTGCTTGAACTCTGGAGGCAGAGGTTGCAGTGAGCTGAGATCCCTCCATTGCGCTCCAGCCTGCGCCGCAGAGGGAAAGTCCTCAAAAAAAAAAAAAAAAAAAAAAAAAAGGTAAGCATCTTAAAATTTCCTTCCTTTATGTAGACACTGTATTTCAGTAACTTCACTGGATTTTCCAACACTTAGTTTCAAAAACCCAGTGAATAACTCTGGCATGGAAATTAAATCTTGAACCTAGTGATTCCAAGCTAAGGCTAATATTAAGCCGGCAAAAGGAGGTTTTTTTTGTTTGTTTGTTTGTTTGTTTTTTGAGACGGAGCTTGGCCAGGCAGATGCAGTGAAGATTAAGATGAAAGGAAACTGGATGGGTCTTGCTGATAATGATGTTATTGTTTTGAGGCACTTGTTAGACTTTGTAAAATAAAAACGTTAGATTTATGGAAAAAAATGAATTCCAAAAACGTATTGCAACAGGAGGAAATACCAACTAAGTATAACGTCTTTATGGCTTGCAAAAACGTACGCAGAAAAGGGCTTTCTTCCCTAGGGAGGAGCAAAGATTAGAAAGGAGGTGGGAGGGGAATGGCAAATGGAGGGTGCAAAAGTCAGATTTTAGATCAGAGAATGTCTTACTCTGAAATCAGCATGTTCTCAGGAGGGACGTAAAATGTGGCTGTATGTTGACTCAGACTGACGATACCTCAAAGTTCAGGAGCTTGAGGGAGGCATATAAACTTAAGTAAAGTTTGATTGAGAAATATTTTGTTTCAGGCCAGGCGCGGTGGCTCACACCTGTAATCTCATCTGCTCAGCCACCCTGTCCCGGCCCTGAAGCGATGTAAGCAAGAAGCTGCCCTGCTGGAACTGCTCCTTCAGGAGACTGCTGATTTTGGCATTCTTTTTCCTTTCATCGCATTTCCTCTGATTTTTTTTTTTTTTTTTGAGATGAAGTTTCTCTCTTATTGCCCAGGCTGGAGTGCAATGGCACGATCTCGGCTCACTGCAACCTTAGCCTCCCGGGTTCAAGCTATTCTCTTGCCTCAGCCTCCCTAGTAGCTGGGATTACAGGCATGGGCCACCATGGCTGGCTAATTTTTTGTATTTCTAGTAGAGACGGGGTTTCTCCATGTTGGTCAGGCTGGTCTCAAACTCCCTACCTCAGGTGATCTGCCCGCCTCGGCCTCCCAAACTGCTGTTTTTAGAGGCTTGAACCACCGCGCCAGGCTTTCTTTTGAATTTTTTTAGATCGTTTTTTGTTTAAATCTCTTCTTCCTCAGAAGTCAGCTTGGCTCCCTTCTTGCTGCCTAGGGGCAGCGCATAATGGGACTCGTACCACTCTCCTGACAGTGTGCTGTTGATGAGCATGATGCAATTCTTCACCAGGGTCTTGGTACGGACTAGCTCGTTATTAGATGTATCATAGACAACATGGATGATCCTTGTTTTACGAGTACAACACTCTGAGCCATAGGAGAAACTCCCCCCGTCCAGCCTCAGGGCACCCTATTTCTTCTTACCTCCCCACAAATGCACTGTGTGGATGCGGCTGGGAGCAAATCTTGGTGTTGGCAGCCGGGCACCCCAACTCATACTTCTACTTCTTGTGGTAGGGCTTTCTCTTGCCCCTGGACCTGCAGCGCTTGTGCCAGTTGTCCCAAGAGATGCCCGTCTCTCAGCGCTGGCTGGAAAGAGCTCTCTTTTCTTTGTTCTATGCATTTCTTCCAATTGGCTTTTCCTGGGCTTTATCTTACACATTAAACCGGTAAACATCACTACGGTGTTTTTGCTGAGTTCTGTGAGTAGCTCTAGCAAATTACTTGAGTGTCCCCAATTTTCAAACAATAGGTGAGAAGCATAGATGGGCCATGGGGTTTGTGACTGGCATCTGCAGTGTGGACAATGTTGTGGGACTGAGCACTGAAACAGGGTCTGTGCTGACTCTGGGTGGTGTCAGATTTCAAATGTGATGAAGGGGTGGGTTGCCTCTCCACACCTGTGGGTGTTTCTCATTAGGTGGAACGAGAGACTTGGGAAAGAAAAAGACAGAGACAAAGTATAGAGAAAGAAATAAGGGGGCCCAGGGGACCAGCATTCAGCATATGGAGGATCCCCCCAGCCTCTGAGTTCCCTTAGTATTTATTGATCATTCTTGGGTGTTTCTGGGAGAGGGGAATGTGGCAGGGTTATAGGATAATAGTGGAGAGAAGGTCAGCAGATAAACACGTGAACAAAGGTCTCTGCATCACAGACAAGGTAAAGAATTAATTAAGTGCTGTGCTTTAGATATGCATACACATAAACATCTCAATGCCTTACAGAGCAGTATTGTTGCCTGCATGTCCCACCTCCAGCCCTAAGGCTGTTTTCCCCTACCTCAGGAGATGGAACATAAAATTGGGTTTTATACATTCCATTGCCCAGGGACCTGCAGGAGAGATAGATGCCTTCCTCTTGTCTCAACTGCAAAGAGGCATGCCTTCCTCTTATACTAATCTTCCTTCAAGCCAGGTATTGTCCAAAGTTTCTCCCCATGTGAGAGTCTGAAATATGGCCTCATGGCAAGGGAAAGACCTGACCATCCCCCAGCCTGACACCTGTAAAGGGTCTGTGCTGAGGAGGATTAGTAAAAGAGGAAGGCCTCTTTGCAGTTGAGATAAGAGGAAGGCATCTGTCTCCTGCTCCTCCCTGGGCAATGGAATGTCTCAGTGTAAAACCTGATTATATGTTCCATCTACTAAGATAGGAGAAAACCCCCTTAACGCTGGAGGTGAGACGTGCTGGCAACAATACTGCTTTTTAATGCACCAGATATGTTTATGTATGTGCACATCAAAGCACAGCACATTTTCTAACCTTGTTTATGACACAGAGACATTTGTTCACATGTTTTCCTGCTGACCCTCCCCCCACTATTACCCTATTGTCCTGTCACATCCCCCTCTCCGAGATGGTAGTGATAATGATCAATAAATACTGAGGGAACTCAGAGACTGGTGCCAGTGCGGGTCCTCCCTATGCTGACCGCTGGTCACCTGGGCTCACTTTTCTTTCTCTATACTTTGTCTCTGTGTCTCTTTCTTTTCTCAGTCTCTAGTCCCACCCAACAAGAAATACCCACAGGTGTGGAGGGGCAGGCCACCCTTTCAGTGTTAGTTTTCTTTTTTTTTTTTTGTTTTGTTTTTTGAGATGAGGTTTTCCTCTTGTTGCCCAGGCTGCGGTGCAACATTGCGATCTTGGCTCATTGCAACTTTTGACTCCTCAGTTCTAGCGATTCTCCTGCCTCAGCCTCCCAAGTAGCTACTGTTATAGGCCTGCACCACCATGCTTGGCTAATTTTGTATTTTTAGTAGCAATGGGGTTTCTCCATGTTGGTCAGGCTGGTCTTAAGCTCCCGACCTCAGGTGATTAGCCCACTTCAGCCTCCCAAAGTGCTGGGATTACAGGCGTGAGCCACCACGCCCAGGCTCTGCATTAGTTTTCTAAGAATAATGATCTCCAGCATCATCGACGTTATTGCAAAGGACATAATCATTTTTTTTAATGGCCACAGAGTCCATGATGTTTTTGTATGATATTTTGTTTTTACTAAATCTTTTATTTTTGGAGACAGAGTCTTACTCATTGTTCAGGCTAGAGTGCCATGGCATGATATTGACAAACATTAGCCTGAACCTTTCAGGCTCAAGCAATTCTCTCCTACCTCATCCTCACAAGTAGCTGAGACTACACATTTGCATTACCACCCCTGGCCAATTTTTCTTTTTGTATTTTTTGTGGAGACAGGATTTTGCCATGTTGCTTAGGCTGGCCCCAAACTTCTAAACTCAGGCAATCCAAATGTCTTGGCCTCCCAAAGTGCTGGGAGGACAGGCATGAGCCACCATATTTGACCATACCATATTTTCTTTTTCTTTTTTTTTTTGAGATGGAGTTTCCCAGGCTGGAGTGCAGTGTTGGGATCTCGGCTCACTGCAACCTCCACCTCCCAGGTTCAAGCAATTCTCCTGCCTCAGCCTCCCATGTAGCTGGGACTACAGGTGCCAGCCACCATGCATGGCTAATTTTTTTTGTATTTTTAGTAGAGACGGGGTTTCACCATATTGGTCAGGCTGGTCTCGAACTCCCGACCTCAGGTGATCCACCCGCCTCAGCCTCCCAAAGTGCTGGTATTACAGGCATGAGCCACTGCACCCGGCTGACCATACCATATTTTCTTTATCCAGTCTACCATTGATAGGCATTTACGGTCTGTCCATGTCTTTGCTATTGTGAATAGTGCTGGAATGAACATGCATGTGGGTATGTCTTTATAATATAATAATTTATATTTCTTTGGCTATATACCCAGTTGTGGGGTTCCTGGGTCAAATGATGATTCTGTTTTTAGTTCTGTGAGGAATTACCAGACTGCTTTTTACAGTTTTTGAACTAATTTACACTCCCACCAGAAGAGTATAAGCATTCCCTTTACTCTGCAACCTTGCCAGCATCTGTTATTTTTTGACTTTTTAAAAATAGCCATTCTGTCTGGTGTGAGGTGGTGTCTCATTGTGATTTTTCTTTTAATTTCTCTAATGATTAGCGATGACCAGTTTTTTTCATATGCTTGTTAGCCACATATATGTCTTCTTTTGAAAAGCGTCTGTTCATATATTTTGCCTAATTTTTAACGAGGTTGTTTGGTTTTTTCTTGTAAGCTTGTAGGTTGTCTGTTTACTCTGTTGATAGTTTCCTTTCTGTTAGGAAGCTCTTAAGTTCAAATAGGTCCCATTGGTCAATTTTTGCTTTTGTTGCAGTAGCTTTTGGTAGCTTCCTCATGAAGTCTTTCCCAGTTTCTATGTCTGGAATGGTGTTTCCTAGGTTATCTTGGTAGGGTTTCTTATAACTTTAAGTTTTTCATTTCATTTTTTAATTTATCTTCAGTTGATTTTTGTATGTGGTGTAATGAAAGGGTCCAGTTTCTGTCTTCTATGTAGTGTTAGGTAGTACCAGCACCATTTATGAAAGAGAATTCTTCCCACATTCCTCTTGTCAGCTTTGTCAGAAATCTGATGGTGGTAGGAGGGTGGCATTATTTCTGGCCTCTCTGTTCTGTTGCATTGGTCTTATGCACTAATAAGTTGCATATAATATCTTTCTCTCTTCTGGTTTTTACCCCATAAACCTTCTTTCAAGTGCATACATTGTACAAATTTCAGATGTCCAAGAGTTCAAAACTCTTTAAAAACTTCCAAAAATGTTTTTGCTATTCCCTCTTTTTGTAAGGAATTTAGATTATATGTAGATATTTTTGTTTTATTGAAATATATGTAAATCATATTAACAGCTAAATAAAACTTTTGTCATTTTTTCTGACTCCAGATTATCTTTATCTAGTACTTCAGATTTATTACTTTGTTTTTGCTTCCAAAATGTTTATTTTTTTCATTTTTAGTCCTTTAAAGTAGACAGATTTGTTTAGATAAAAGCTCATTTTAATAGCATACAGAAGCTTAGCACAAAGATAGAGTTAAATTTAGCAATACAGAATGATAAAGACTAAAAGATGCTAAATTTGTCAGAAACCTGATGATCCAAGGTAATTATCCAATATTTGCAGCCTGAAGCACTTGTACTGCAAAAGCGAGAACAGTTCAGTGCATAAACTGAACGGTGCAGTCTGTAGTTGTACCTTGCTTTCTATTACTTCATAACAATTAGCATAGTTATGTGTAATGTTTGGAGACAACCTGCATTCATATAAATTAAAGAGTATTTTCTTTTTTTTTTTTTTTTTTTGAGACAGAGTCTCACTCTTGCCCGGGCTGGAGTTCAGTGGTGTAATCTCAGCTCACTGCAACCACTGCCTCCCAGGTGGAAGAGATTCTCCTGCCTCAGCCTCCCGAATAGCTGGGATTACAGGTGTGCCCAACCATGCCTGTCTAAATTATTGTATTTATAGTAGGGATGGTGTGTTATCATGTTCACCTGCTTGATCTTGAACCCTTGACCTCAGGTGATCCACCTGCCTCAGCCTCCTAAAGTGCTGGGATTACAGGGGTGAGCCATAAACAGTATTTTCTACAATAGTATGAGTACAAAGCTGCACTATTTACTCTGAATGAATCACTTAAATGGTTATTTTAACATCATTATTTACACTTCTGAAATATAAAATGTTTTAACTGAAGTATAGTTTTAATTTTTAAAACTATAGTTTCAAACTATACATATACTATATACATACTATATACATTATGACTAGTTCATTAAAATGATTTATACTTACTTATATCTAATATCCAAATAAAATTTATACCAAATTGTTACAGTAAGTAGATATTAGTGTGACATGTTTATTACTTTATTCAATAGGGATAATTATGAGTAAACACAATTTTAGTATCTTTTATTTCACTAAATTGGTATGCAGCTATTACAGGACAAATAAAGACAGGTGATGTGTCCACTCAAAAACTATAATGGTTCTTCAGTTTGCTATGTTGCAAGCTCTAATATATTCCACTATATGAACACAGTCAGATTCTATTTCTTCATCAAAAAGTGTCGTTGGAACTTGTTAGATGTATTTCAATATAGAACCTCCATTCAATGGCTAGGAGATGAGGGAACAGCAGAGATGGAAATGAAACTTTATAAAATTATTTTCAAGATCTGCCTCCTTTCTTCATAATGCTCATTTCTCATGCTGAGAGTAGCTGTGCACTTTGGGTGTTTAGAGAGAGATTTCTTTTAGGGGAATATTTTCTGACTGACATGATCAATCTTATATCTAATCTGAGCTTTTTCTTAGATCATTTTAACTTTTTTCTCTCAAAATAATCTTGCTCAGATGGAGATCCATTTTTCTCTCCAATGCTTTGGGTGTCTGTTTCAGAAGATCTATTTGTATCACATGGTTTCTGAATAAGCTGGGCTGTCAAAGTGAGAAATTTTGGAGTCACCTCTATCTGGTCTCATGCTGGAAATTCAGCAGTATTTTTTCCTTGTCACCATTATAAGTAGAAATGAGTTGAAACACTGCTCCCATTTCCATTATTGTGAAGGTGAAATTTTACCCAGGAGGCCTGCAGGCTCTCCTCCTGCAGCTCAGGCTTCCCTCTTTGATGTGACTCTAGAGTGCTGCTGTGGCAAATGGGGTTCACACAAAATGTGAGCTGTGCTCTGGGCTGTGCCTCAGTGGCAGATGGTAGAGGTAAATAGAGGACATTAGCAACCAGGAGAAAGCAAGCAGGAGTGCTGTAGCCCACTGCCAGAGTGTACAGAGCCACTGCTCTAAAATGTAAATAGCCAAAATGATAGAACCCTATTTAACCTTTTTTGTAGCAGAGTGAAACCCTACCTTCAGTAGGCACTTGGCTTCAAGCAGCTAAACCACCTCCTGTTATGAAGATGGGAAATGTTTATTTGTCATTGAATATGAGCAATTAGCATACACAGATGCCCTCTTCAATCTCCAGGTGAATTTAGGATGAACTATATATGATATGGTGCTGGAAATTCTTCTACTTGTGGACTAATTTTGGTGACCATCTTTCTATCTTTGCAGTCACTTAAGCAGATTGACTATGATGCATGTCACACTTAGTTGTGTAATAAAACAGTTTTCTTTCTGTACTATTATTGTGGCATTTCTCTGGGGCTGGAGAAATTTTTTCTTTTAATTATTGTTTCCAAATACTGTCTAGAATTACCAGACATGATACAAACACATAAGGTGCCAATGAGAATTTGCTGTAGAGGGGACTTTTCCTCTCAGGCTTCCAGTCGACTGACACTTGTGCAGCAAAGTGCACACTGTCCCCTAAAAATGCAGGCAGAATTGTGTCTCAGCCTATTTATTATCTTTAGTCATCTACAGTCACTTCTAGAGAGTCTAGATCAGATTTCTATACATTTCACAGGGCAGCAATCAATCATTTTACCTCTTTCAGTGACTCTTGTATTTTCAGACCAGAAACGGATTCAGAGACCATGGGGCCCACAAACCCAATTAGAGTAAATGTGTGCATTGAGTAGACATGTAGATAAGAGAATCTCCACTTTCTTCTTTCTACTCTGCTAAAATGCTCACAAATATGCTGTAACACATGCTGCTACTCCATCCATTCTTGCCCTAAATCTGCAGCTCCATATTTTGAATCCAGGTCTTGAGATTTGGGAAATAAAAAGCTTTGTCTGAAAAGTACAAGTCCTTTTTCTCCCTTTGAACTATGTATTCAAGTGTATGTATCTGTTGAAACTGTTCACAATTGCCACAAGTAGCTATAAATTAAACCAATGCCACATTGGACACTATATCCCATACCCTAAATCATAACAATATATATCTAATCAATAATCAAAGTTATTTCTGTAAACAAATATAAATTTCTGATAAACAACTTTGTGTCAGCCCACTCTGTGTTTCTCTTGTTGTCTTTACAAATCTTCTTGTAACTGCTGCTAATCAAAGTGTAGATTTCAGGCAACTTGAATATTTGCTCCCAGGTTATAATCCATAAACTTGACCCAAACAAACTACTTATATTCATGTTGTGTCAGCTTTTTGTTTTTTTTTCATGTAGACTGATCATTTAGAATGTGCTAGAGCAGCCTCTATTAGGGGATCTCTTCTTTGATTGTACTCCACTTGCTGTAACACCAAAGGATGCAAAGCCAGGTGGATCCCACATAGAATCTGTAGATAAGGTCTGTCCTCTGCCAGGGATTTACAAAAAAGGGCCGGAGTTTGGATAAAGAATGTACAGAAAACTAACAAAAGGCATTTTCTGTATTGTGAGATGTCAGCAAAGACAGCTTACAGCCCCCATTTGGGAGTGTGGCATTTTGAGATTTATGACATCTTGTTCTCACAGTGATGTGAGAGGCTCCAGGAGGAAATAGAATCTCATGACTGAATCTGTAAGTGTAAATACACATCTTAGGAGTGAGAGATCAAGGCCACAAAGTATCCAGAGTAATGACCACAACTATATTTACCTGTAAAATGTGATACTGGAGTAGAGTATTTTTGTTCTTTCTTTTATCCAAGAGCTAGCAAATCAGGACAGATGATCCAGTTTCTGGAGCTCCACCAAGGCAGTTCTATTTTCTATTCAGAATCAGCCTCATTTCCTCCAGGCTGGCTTATCATTGGGCCATCAGCCCAGGGTCACTGAGAATTCTCTCACAATCACCTAGATGTCTTTGAGGCATTGGAGGATGTCAGAGCAGAATTGTGTCAGGCTGACAAGAATGGTTAATTTTTCTTCTGTCTCAGTGTAAGAGAAATGAGTCATCCTGTGTTTGTTCATCCTGTCATACAAGAGGTGTCTTTGGTTGGCACCTAGATGAGGGTTTCTCCAGTTTCCTGGTACTTGGATGATAAACACGGAGATCCGGAGACCCAAATAGATAAGCTAGTTGCTTCCATTTCATATGGCCATTAAAAAAATACATGAAGCAGTCATGGTTCCAACAATCCAGAAACTTTTAGTCTAGACTAGCAAGTGGATAAATAATTGAATTAAGCATCATATAGTTGTTCCAACAAATACAGGTGTCCAAAATCTTGGGCTTTACACAGGCCACTTTCTTTATGTTGTTTTGTCTTCTGATGTCTACACCTGAAGGGCTATTTATGAACAGAAAAAATGTTATTATGCATTTTTTTTTTTTTTGAGATGGTGTCTCACTGTGTTGCCCAGACTGGAATTCAGTGGCATGATTTGAGCTCACTGAAACCTCTGCCACCAGGGTTCAAGCGATTCTATTCCCTCAGCATCCTGAGTAGCTGGGATTACAGATGCCTGCCACCGCACCTGGCTAATTTTTTTTATTTTAGTGGAGACAGAGTTTCACCATCTTGATCAGGTTTGTCTAGAACTCCTGATCTTGTGATTGACCCGCCTCGGTCTCCCAATGTGCTGGGATTAGGGGCATGAGCCACCATGCCCGGCCATATAATTTCTATTTCTTTGAATTTGTTAAGTGTACATATTTATTTTCTAATAAAATTACCCTAGAAAGCCTTAAAGGATTTATTTAAATTGCATATTAATATACAGTATAAAGTTGACAGGGCAGTGGCTAAAAAAGATGAAAATTAGCAAACTCTGGGATTTAAATGTCTTTTAGGTAAGCTTAGAAAAAACAAAACTGGAAGTACCCCAGTGGCCTAGAGAACAGAATTCTACATAGGCTCCACTTCCTGGCCCAGTTCTGTTCAGATTCACCCTTTTTGGAGGTCTTATTTATGTCTGACCTTAACCCTGGAGTCTTGCCTCACAGAACTGATTAGAGGAGATCAGAGTTTGGGCTGCTGAATCCTGCTGCCTTTCTGGAGCTGATGCTTACAATTTCCTGAAACCCAAAAGTAGATAAATGGGAAAAATAAAGGATGTATTTTAGGGTCTCAGTTTTTAAGTTTTCTATTAAAACCAGTGTTTGCAGACATTCTATTTAGGAACTTTTTTCTATTCCTGCAGATCCAGTAGTTGCTCCAAAAGCCACAAAAAAGTAAATAGAAGCCAAATAAAATTTTCTCTAAACTATAATAAACTCTTCCTTTCTATGTCTCTTTCATCTGTATGTATTTAGCTTTTATTCTTTACAGTTTTTTTTAATATATAACAGAGAACCAGAAGAAGAAATAAAAATGCTGGGCCCTTTACCTAAATTCTGACAATTATTAAACCCTTAGTACCAGCTTCCAGGTGTTATGCCCAGCACAGTGCTCTGTATCATATTCTTGAGCACACAGTACTTGCTTAATAAACATTGCATTAGTACATATGTACAAGTTGTTTTTTAAATCCAGACTTATTCAGATATTGCTGCCTTCTGTTTCCTCTGTAAACTTTAAGGAGCCAGCAAAGGATATAAAACTTTAGGATGGAGATGGGTTGTCCTATTTGTACCAGAAGTATTTGGTTGTGACAAGAGTGCTAAGTGTAAGGGACCCTGTGCTGTGTCTGCTTTCTCTAACTAATGCTAATAATGCACCAAGGGGGAGCAACATCAGCATTGACAGGGGACTTGTATAAAACAACCATTCCTGGACCCTTTTCAAGCCTCCAGAATCACATTACATAAAGTGGAGACAAAATTACCAAGTGATTTATAATCCCATTAAAGCTTGAGAGGCAATGCTTAGCTTAGTGGTTCTCAGCTCAGGCTTCTCATGAGGGTCACATGGCCAATTTGCAGAAACCTCTTGTGCCCTCCCCACTGTTTATTGTTGTGGGTGGAAGCATCCATGTTGTTTTAATGAAATTCCTCATGTGACTCTAAGGTGAGGCCAGAATCAAGTATGAGAGCTTCAAAATACATTCATTCATGAGAGTTAAGTTCCACCTTTGCACTAAAGGGGGGTCACAGGGCCTGTTCCCTGTGGGTTTGGTATGGATAGGTCAGTGTGGTGCATGTTTCCATTACTGTAACAGAAATTGAGAGACAGGATTAGCTGGATTTCCTTGGCCAACCAAGAAGTCCTAAGCCTAGCTGGGGAAGGTGACCACACCTACCTTTAAACCGGGGGCTTGTAATTCAGCTCATACCTGAGCACTCAGGTAGTAAAGAGAGCTCACTAAAATACCAATTAGGGTAAAAACAGGAGGTAAAGAAATAATCAAATCATCTATCACCTGAGAGAGGGGGGGCAGGGGGGATGATTGGGATATAAACCCCAGGCATTCAAGCTGGGAGTGGGCAACCCCCTTTGGGTCCCCTCCCATTCTATGGAGCTCTGTTTTCACTCTATTAAATCTTGCAACTGCACACTCTTTTGGTCTGTGTTTGTTACGGCTTGAGCTGACCTTTCGCTTGCTGTCCAATGCTGCTGTTCATTGCCATCCCAGACCCGCAGTGGACTTTCACCCTTCTGGATCAGGCAGGGTGTCCTCTGCACTCCTGATCCAGTGAGGTACCCATTGCCACTCCCAATCAGGGTAATGGCTCACCATTGTTCCTGCATGACTAAGTGCCTAGGTTTGTCCTAATTGAGCTGAACACTAGTCGCTGGGTTCCATGGTTGTCTTCCATGGCCCATGGCTTCTAATAGAGCTATAGGACTCACTGCATGGTGCAAGGTTCCATTCTTTGGAATCCATGAGGCCAAGAACCCCAGGTCAGAGAACAAAAGGCTTGCTGCCATCTTGGGAGTGGCCTGCCACCATCTTTGGAGCTCTAAGAACAAAGGCCCACCTGGTAACATTTGGTGGCCTGTACGAGGATTCTTCAAAGTAGTGAGTAATATCGGACCACTTTCACTTGCTATTTTGTCCTATCCTTCCTTAGAATTGGAGGAAAATACCGGGAACCTGTTGGCCAGTTATAAACCATTATCATGGCCATCCGACTAAAGACTCAGGTGTGAGGCATCTTGGGAAAAGGTTTTTTAACAACACTCAACCCTTCTGGGTTGGGAGCATTGGTCTGCCTGGAACCAGCTTCTGCTTTCACAATTTTCCTGTGGAAGCCGAGGGTCAACTAGAGGCAGAAAGCTGTTGTCCTGAACTCCCGGCATTGGCTGGCCGAGATCATGGTGCAGCCAGAAGTCTCTACTTCACAGTCATCTATGTGTACACCCCTACCTACCTCTTCTGACCCATACCTCCTTGGTCCTGACCATGACTTTCTTGAAAGTGTAACCCCAGAATTCTCCTTACCTCTGAAACTACTTCCTCCAATCCCTGCCTTCTAAGTACTAATGCTTCAGACTTTCACTTCCTCTCCCAAGTATTAGAGCAAGTTGTCTCTCCAAAGGGGTGTAAGGAAGCTCTACTCTGTGTCCTTAGGCACCTAGGCTATGAACTCAGGGAGTCTTGTCCCTGGTGTCCCTCCCAATTTAGGCATACAGCTCTTCACATGGGCAGTTTTGTGGGACCTGTTCCCCACCACCCTTGCCAGGGCCTTAGAACTGATAACCCAGTACTTTAACAACTGGATCTGGTTCTACAAAAATATAATATATCAGGAAGAAAATGAATTGAGTAAATTAAAGGGAGGCCCATATTCCTATATTGGCAAATAGGGGCAACAAGTGAACCTCCTTCCACTGTGTTCCCAAAATCCATCTACCAAAAGAGGGGGAAAAAGGGAGACAGGGGAAAGAGAGAGAGGAAAAGAGGAGAGATACAAGAAAAAACAGGGTACTCTATTCCTTTAAAAGCCAGGGTAAATTTAAAACCTATAAATTATAATTGAAATTCTTCTCCATAACCCTATAACAGTGTAAACAGGGGCATAGCCTGAAAACACTGAGACCACTGACAATCCATATCCTTTCTATCAAAAATCCTTAACCCAGTAACCCACGGATGGACCAAAGGCATTCATTCTGTAGCAGCAACTGCTTTGCTAAGAGTAGAAAGTAGAAAAATAATCTTTAGCCAGGTGTGGTGGCTCATGCCTGTAATCCTAGCACTTTGGGAGGGTGAGGTGGGTGGATCACGAGGTCAGGAGGTTAGGAGACCAGCCTGGCCAACATGGCAAAACCCTGTCTCCACTATAAATACAAAAAAATTAACTGGGACTGATGGCAAATGCTTGTACTCCCAGCTACTCGGAAGGCTGAGGCAGGAGAGTTGATTGAACCTGGAAGGTGGAGGTTGTGGTAAGCCGAGATTGTGCCTCAGCACTCCAGCCTGGGAAACTGATTGAGACTCTGTCTCAAAAAATAAAATAAAAATAGAAAAGAAAAATAACCTTTAGATGAAACTTCATTGTGAGCACACCTCACCAGTTCAGAGCTATCCTATGACAAAAAGCAAAAAGATAGCTTACTAACTCAAAAATCTTAAAGTATGGGGCTATTCTGTTAGAAAAAAGGTGATTTTAACACTAACCACTGATGATTCCCTTAACCTAGCAGATTTCCCAACCGGGGGTTTAAATCTTCATTACTATACAAAGGTCTGACCAGATTTAGGAGGAGCTCCCTTCAGGACAGGATGATAGACAGTTCCTGCCATGTGATTGAGGGAAAAAACCACAATGGGTATTCAGTAATTGATAGGGAGACTCTTCTGGAAGCAGAGTTAGGAGAATTGCCTCATAATTGGTCTGCTCAAACGTGTGAGCTGTTCACACTCAGCCAAGTCTTAAAGTACTTACAAAACCAGCAAGCCCATCTTTTTCTCCTCCCTCTCCTTCTCATAGGAAAAAGGCACATAGGATAAACAGGATCCATGTGTCATATTTTGTACTCAAAAGGACTTAATCCGGGGCAACAACAAGTTTAAGATCGATAATTAGGGCATATTCCTACAAAGGAAAAGGACAAAGACCCTAGCAGGCAAAAACTCCATTTTGCTTCTGTTTCAAAAGGTCACCTATACCCTCTCTGAAACAAGTTTGCATAAGAACTGTTGTTTATGGAAATGCATCTTGATGGGCCAATTGAATTGTTATGAAATAGTCAGGAACCCAGCCCAGCTCTAGGAATTCACCTCTGAGTGCAAAGGCAATGTTGGGCACACTGGTAAAGGACCAGTAGTATCCAGCAGCCCAGACCCCTTTCTTTGTGGTCAAGAAAGGTGGGAAAACAGGTGCACTGCTACATCAGTGAGCATAACTAATCTGATAAGCAGAGGGCCATGAGTTGTTATGCACCCTGGAAATTAATAAGTATTAGGACCATAGAGGACGCTCTAGGACTAATGCTTATCAGAAAATGACTAGCAGTGCTGGCATCCGTATGTTCTTTCTTCAGATGGGAAACGTTCCCCCCAAGGCAAAAATGTCCCTAAAATGTATTCTGGAGAATTCAGCCCAGTCAGAGTGTATGTACCTTTTTCCCTCTCAGACTTGAAGCAAATTAAAATAGACTTAAGTAAATTCTCAGATAACCCTGATAGCTATATTGATGTTTTACAAGGGTTAGGACAATCCTTTGACCTGACATGGAGAGATATAATGTTACTGCTAGATCAGACAATAACCCCAAATGAGAGAAGTGCTGCCATAACTGCAGCCCAAGAATTTGGTGATCTCTGGTATATCAATTAGGTCAATGATAGGATGACAACAGAGGAAAGAAAACAATTCCCCACAGGCCAGCAGGCACTTCCCAGTGTAGACCCTCATTGGGATGCAGAATCAGAACATGGAGATTGGTGCCACAGACATTTGCTAACTGGCATGCTAGAAGGACTAAGGAAAACTAGGAAGAAGCCTATGAATTATTCAATGATGTCCAGTATAACACAGGGAAAGGAAGAACATCCTACTGCCTTTCTGGAGAGACTAAGGGAGGCATTGAGGAAGCATACCTCTCTGTCACCTGATTCTATTGAAGGCCAACTAATCTTAAAGGGTAAGTTTATCACTCAGTCAGCTGCAGACATTAGAAAAAACTTCAAAAGTTTGCCTCAGGCCCAGAGCAAAACTTAGAGACCCTATTGAAGTTGGCAACCTCTGTTTTTTATAATAGAGATCAGGAGGAGCAGGTGGAGTGGGACAAATGGGATAAAAAGAAGGCCACTGCTTTAGTCATGACCCTCCGGCAAGCAGACTTTGGAGGCTCTGGAACAGGGAAAGGCTGGGCAAATCAAATGCCTAATAGGGCTTGCTTCCAGTGCGGTCTACAGGGACACTTTAAAAAAGATTGTCCAAGTAGAAGTAAGCCACCCCCTCGTCCATGCCCCCTATGTCAAGGGAATCACTGGAAGGCCCACTGCCCCAGGGGACCAGGGTCCTCTGAGTCAGAAGCCACTAACCAGATGATCCAGCAGCAGGGCTGAGGGTGTCCGGGTCAAGTGCCAGCCCATGCCATTACCCTCACAGAGACCCAGTGTGCTTGACCATTGAGGGCCAGGGGGTTAACTGTTTCCTGGACACTGGTGTGGCCTTCTTAGCCTTACTCTCCTGTCCTGGACAACTGTCCTCCAGATCTGTCACTATTCCAGGCATCCTAGGACAGGCAGTCACTAGATACTTCTCCCAGCCACTAAGTTGTGACTAGGGAAATTTGCTCTCTTCACATGCCTTTCTAATTACACCTGAAAGCCCAACTCCTTTGTTAGGGAGAGACATCCTAGCAAAACCAGGGGCCATTGTACACTAAAATTAGGAGAAGGAAAAAGGGTAAGTATATATACAGACTCTTAAGTATGCTTACCTAGTCCTCCATGCCCACGCAGCAATATGGAGAGAAGGGGAATTCCTAACTTCTGAGGGAACACCTGTCAAACATCAGGAAGCCATTAGGAGATTATTATTGGCTGTACAGAAACCTAAAGAGGTAGCAGTCTTACACTGCCAGGGTCATCAGAAAGGAAACAAAAGGGAAATAGAAGTGAACTGCCAAGCAGATATTGAAGCCAAAAGAGCCACAAGGTAGGACCCTCCATTAGAAATGCTTATAGAAGTACCCGTAGTATGGGGTAATCCGCTCCAGGAAACCAAGCCCCAGTACTCAGCAGAAGAGACAGAATGGGGAACCTCATGATGAGGACGTAGTTTCCTCCCCTCAGGATGGCTGGTCACCAAAGAAGGAAAAATACTTTTGCCTGCAGCTAACCAATGGAAATTACTTAAAACCCTTCACCAAACCTTCCACTTAGGCATTGATAACACCCATCAGATAGCCAAATCATTATTTACTGGACCAGGCCTTTTCAAAACTATCAAGCAGATAGTCAGTGCCTGTAAAGTGTGCCAAAGAAATAATCTGCTGCACTGCAGGCTGTACATTTCAATCCCTGTATCATTAACCTCCTTGTTAAGTTTGTCTCTTCCAGAATCAAAGCTGTAAAACTAAAAATGTTCTTCAACTGGAGCCTCAGATGCAGTCCATGACTAAGATCTACCATGGACCCCTGGACTGGCCTGCTAGCCCATGCTCCAATGTTGATGACATTGAAGGCACCCCTCCCCAGGAAATCTCAACTGCATGACCCCTACTACACCCAATTCAGCAGTAAGCAGTTAAGAGCAGTCATTGGCCAACCTCCCCAACAGCATTTGGGTTTTCCTCTTGAGAGGGGGATGACTGAGAGACAGGACTAGCTGGATTTTCTATGCCTACTAAGATTTCCTAAGCCTAGCTGGGGAAGGTGACGGCACCTACCTTTAAACATGGGACTTGTAACTCAGCTCACATCTGACCAATCAGGTAGTAAAGAGAGCTCACTAAAATACCAATTAGATTAAAAACGAAAGGTACAGAAATAATCAAATCATGTATCACCTGAGAGCAGAGGGGGAGGGACAATGATTGGGATATAAACCCCAGGCATTCAAGCCGGGAGTGTACAACCCCCTTTGGGCCCCCTCCCATTGTATGGCAGCTGTTTTAACTCTATTAAATCTTGCAACTGCACAATCTTCTGGTCTGTGTTTGTTATGGCTCCAGCTGAGCTTTCACTCGCCCTTTGGCCACTGCTGTTCACCGCCATACCAGACCCGCTGAAGACTTCCACCCCTCCCCCTCCGGATCCCGCAGGGTGTCCACTGCACTCCTTTGCCACTCCCCATTAGGCTAAAGGCTCGCCATTGTTCCTGCATGACTAAGTGCTCTGGTTCATCCTAACTGAGCTGAACACTAGTCGCTGGGTTCTACGGTTCTCTTCCATGACCCACGGCTTCTAATAGAGCTATAAGACTCACTGCATGGCCCAAGGTTCCATTCCTTGGAATCCGTGAGGCCAAGAACCCCAGGTCAGAGAACAAAGGGCTTGCAGCCATTTTGAGAGCAGCTGCCACCATCTTGGGAGTGGCCTGCCACCATCTTGGGAGCTCTAAGAACAAAGACCCACCCCGTAACAAAAGTGCTGGTGTCCATGCTAGAAAAGGTCACTTGAGGATGGGAAAGGAGAAACTTTTATTTTTATCTTCATGGAGCAGCTCATTGTTTTTGAATCTCTACTTATTTTTGAATCTCTTCTATTTTAAAGGACATAAATAGGTGGACTTTTTCTGTCTTTGTTTTTCTGCCATTTGTTGTCATGCTAGGAGGTAGACATGTGGTACTGACACCTTTAAAGGCATATTCTCCAGATGCAGGTGTAATTTGTCCAGAGAATCTCATTTGACAAGGAATTCCAGAGAAGGAGGGGAAGAAAAAAATGGCTTTTCTTCAGGTAAACATGTCTCAGATGCAGAGCTATGTCCACTCTTCCTCCTGGACTGCCATGCATTTAGCACTCAGAAAACTTTACTTCTCTACTTGTGTTTTTCCTCCCTAATGAGTCTGGTTTAACTACTTCTTAAAATTCTTATGATAGTCAAGGGTCTCTGAAAAATATTTCTTTCCTATATCCCTGAGCCTTCTCTACATTCTCCAAGTCATAGCTTCTCATATGCCATGCAGAATTCTCAGCAAGAATTTATGATCCAAAATGTGGGATACGGTAAATTTCTCCTCAAAGGTTTCAGCTTGTTAACTTCCTTTAAAATTGAAGAGGGGAAATTGTTAAGTACAATGAGTACTGAGGTTCTCTTCAAAGAACCAAAATGTCAGTATGTTCATCTTTCCTGCTCTTTGTTCTGTATTTTAAAGTTCAACTTTCTCGATCTTTATGTCTCCTTGCTCCTAGTTTCAGTAAACAATCCCTTCTAACTCACATATTTAGGGTCGTTAGTCATCCCTAGTCACCTGCCCTGTCCTGAGTCACCCCTACTCAACTGACTTGTACCCATCCTTCCTGCTGACTATTCACCCCACCACTCCGGCTCTTACCATTGCTTTCTTTAAAATAGCCAATCAGAATTAGCTTAGACTGTGTGGTCCAACCCTAGCCAATAGCAGAAAGACACAACAGTAGGGACTAGCGGTGTTATGGATAAGAGCCCCTTCCCCTCCCTTGCCCAAGTGTGCTCTTGTCATTGCTCCATCTGTGAGACACACCCTTCTATAGAAGTAAATTTGCCTTGCTGAGATGTTCTCTTTTTGAGTGCTCATTTTCCCTGAGACTCAGCAATTGTTTCCAACATGCAATCTTAAAAATGTTTCCTTTGTAGCTGTTGAACATGAAAAGATATGGATACTCAAGATTTCTGTTGGGGAAAACTGTGGCCCTTAGTAAAGATGGAGAACATGTAATGTTGAAGCTCCATCTATGTGTTCCATTAGCTCTATGCGGAACAGGATTAAGAAAATGCTTATTTAAATGGAATGACATTTATTACCCAGAAAGTTCTGAAAAGATTATTAGGAGATACCTACTCTCTAGGGTGCTAAATGAAGCCTACTTAAAATTACTACTAAAAATTACAGAACATAGGAGTTATCTGTACTTTGAAGTTTGCATAAAACACGTTCCTTTGTGGTTAAATTCATATTGTACTTACTTTTTTTGAGAGGAATATGTTGGGGTGACCAGACTAAACACCAGGTCGTGGGGGTGACAAAGTCTGATGGACTGAAAGGATTGAGAAAAAGACAGTTAGAGAGAGAAAGGTGGGACACCAGGGGGCCATTGCGATCATGGAGGCTGTGAAGGCCCTGAGGTCTGGGAGCCTATGCTATTTATTGGTAATCCAACAGAGAAACAGGTGGTGAGAATGTGGAGGTTGAAAGGGCAGGCACATGATCTACAGCTGTGATGGTTTAGCATTTATAAGGAACCTGTTCTGCTACTTGAGATAATGGGAATAGGAGCCTAGGAGGGCTAGAAGCAAGGAACCAGCAAGTCTAGACACATTCCAGAGGACATTATGTCAGTCATGCAAGCCCTACCTCAGCTTTCTTCCCAAACCTCAGCTTTTTTCCCAACAGGAATATTTCAACAGTGATGCTGTGTTCTTCTGTGTGCATTAGCACATCATAAAATTTGTCCTAGTGCATTTAATGGTTAATGATTCACTTGGTGAAATAGCTCTGTAACAGATTTCTTTCACTATACAGTTAATTATTTTAAGTATCTTTGTGCAGCTGATATGTATAAACCACCACATTCAATCTGGCAGCTGTCCTTTTTTCTTATTTTTTTCTACATATTTTTCTGTGGAAATTGAAGGCTCTTATCTTTGTTTACAGGCCAGAAAAACTGAGAAAAACAAAGGTTCTTCCACTTAGTGGATGTTTGACAAAATATCCTTGGGCCAAAAACATTGACATTATTGGTGAGCTTGTTAGAAATTCAAAAAATCAGACTTTATTTCAGATCTTCTGAAAAAAAAAAAAGAAAACCTGCATAACAAGGTCTTCAGCTTATTGTACGTATTAAAATTTGAGAGGTGCCTTCTAAGTCACCATGTCTTTTCTATCTGAAAAATTATTCACAACTCATTCCGTATGATCTAAATATAGCACTCAAAAATGTACATGTTTGTGTTCATGCCCTTAATTTTATAATTTATTATCTAGAAAAATATCATATATGAACTGATGTTGTGGATCTTCTGCTCCTCTTTGTCAGTTAGAGAATATATTAGAGAATATTTTTTGTTGAAAATTGTTTTATTGGATAATTTAGTCAGTCCTGTAAGTCAGAACCAATTCTCTTTACTCTCCAATTTCACCTTAACACAAATTACAAACTTCGCCCATGACCACTTGGTAAAAATGTGTGTGTGTGTTTTTCAGGGACCACTGGAATTTAGAGATGTGGCCATAGAATTCTCTCCAGAGGAATGGCATTGCCTGGATACTGCACAGCGGAATTTATATAGGGATGTGATGTTAGAGAACTACAGTAACCTGGTCTTCCTTGGTGAGGATAACTTGAATACATAATTCATAATATACCCTAAAGGTTGTTTTTATTTTTTTTGTGGAATGATTTTTAGTAATTTATTCTTTGTGTAAGAGAGTTTTAGATCCCCCTTTTCCCAAAAATCTTCAGAATTTCTTTATTTAGAAGTGAATTTCTTCAAGATGTTTCATCTTAAACTTTCCACTTTCCTGAGTTGAGCTATATTCTTCACTCTAAATTAGTGGTAATTCCAGAAATTTAGTGGAACAAAATGTTGTTACCCCCAGCTCAAAATCTAATTGCCACCACCAACTTTTGATTCAGTAGTACCAGGTAATAAAATTTAAAAAACCTACAAGTAGGACCGGGTGCAGTGGCTCACACCTGTAATCCCAGCACTTTGGGAGGCTGAGGTGGGCAGGTCATCTGAGGTCAGCAGTTTGAGACTAGCCTAACCAACATAAAGAAACTCTGTCTCTACTAAAAACACAAAATTAGCTGGGCATGGTGGCACATGCCTGTAATCCCAGCTACTCTGAAGGCTGAAGCAGGAGAATTGGTTGAACCCGGGAGGCAGAGGTTTCACTGAGCTGAGATTGCACCATTGCACACCAGCCTGGGTAACGAGCGAAACTCAAAAGAACAAACGAAAAACAAAACAAAACAAAAAAACCACACACACACAAAAGAAACCTACAATTTGAAAGTATTTTCTAAATATTTTGAAATTTTTTTTATAACTCAGTATTTTGGAATTTACTAGACTATTTTATCACATCTTCTCTGCTGAGCACATTACTAGCTTGTAATTGGAGAATATAAGCAAGATTGATGTTATTTATTTTTAATAAAACAGGTATTGTTGTCTCTAAGCCAGACCTGATCACCTGTCTGGAGCAAGGAAAAAAATCTTTGACTATGAAGAGACATGAGATGATTGCCAACCCCCCAGGTAGGTGCAAGTGAAAATGAATACAACAGATGACACAGATAAGGGGTCCCAAGGTCAAAGAGAAAGCCAGTCCTTAAAATGTGATTTAGGAAGCTGTGTTCCAAAGAAAATAGTTCCTGGGACACTGTTTTTTTGTTTTTAATTTTGCTCCCACAAAGGGACATCTTCTATCTTATGTTTTAAATTCTCTAAGGATTCTACCTTTCTTTCAGTGAGCTTCCTTCAGCTTCACAGTGAGAGCCAAAGTCCTCTTCATGCCATATAAGAGACTGCACCATCTGGCTGCTTTTACATCATTTTGGGGACACAGAAATATCTGCATGACTTTGAGAAGCTAAACTGTTTTTAAAGTCTTTTTGCATCAGCCCTGAAATGTATGAGGGCAGTAGTATCAGTTTCATTTTTTTTGTTAATTTTTCTGCACAGTCCATTCTGTTTTTATTACTATATAGTCTTAAAATATCATTTGAAAGTATAAGTATGGTTTACTTCTGCTCTGTCCTTTTTGTCAAGATTTCTTTGGCTATTCAAAGTTTATTTTAGTTTCATGTTAAATTTAGAATTGTATTTTCTATTTTTGTGAAAAAGATACCACTACAATTTTGATAGGAAGTTCATTGAATCTATAGATCACTTTGGATAATATGGCACTTGAATAATATTTATTCTTTCAATCCATAGACATAAAATATTTTAAAATTTATTTGGAACTTCTCTAATTTTTTCATTGATTTTCTTTTTTTTTTTTTTTTTTTGGGTAAAGGGTTTTTACCTCCATGGTTAATTTTTTTTCTCAGAAATTTATTCAAAGCAATAGTAAATAATATTTTTTCTTCTTTTGTAAGATAGTTTAAGTATATAAAACTGTACATATACTCGTATGTTAATTTTATGTTTTGCTAATTTACTGAGTGTATTTATTATTTTAGACAGGTTTTTACTCTGTTTATGGTTTTTAAAATATAAGATTGTATGATCTAGAAACAGCAACTTTTTACTTATTTTTCTTCAATTTCAATGGATTTTTTATTTATTTGACTAATTCTTCTGCCACATACTTCCAGTGCTACATTAAAATAGAAGCATTGACAATGAGCACAATATAGTTTTGCATTGGTGTCTGAATTTGATGAAGCAAATACCTCTTCACATTTTCATAAATTGGTTTTAGAAGGTAAAGATCTTCTTTTGTTGGGCCCTTAGTGTGATGAGATGCCCTCTGAATTTGTAGTGAAGAGGGGTTGTAACTTGGTCACAAGGCTGCTGGGTCTGCACTAGGGTCCACCTTTAGTTGGCTTGTTACAGGGGCTTGGGTAGTTGTAATTCCCATTTTATTTTTGGACAGACTGCATATCCTTCAGGACTTTGCTCCATAGGGCAGACACTAGGGCATGTTTTTGCAGTCGGTTCTGCATATGGTGGGCCTTGTTTCAGGATGTGGATGAGTATGGCTCTGACTGAGTACCAGAGAGCATTTCCTCAGGTAACTGTGTGGGTTTCTATGTAGGCAGAACTGACCATAACTGTGGCTCAGGTAACTGATACTGAGTCATTGAACCGCTTCAGGGACCCCAGTAGAGGCCAAGGTCTTCATGCCTGCCTGCATAGCTATAATTGGGTGCCTTTCTCCAGGTCTCTGGAATGGCAGAACCTCAGCCAGGCTGTGGCTGGGAGGAGTTTGGGATGGTTATAGAGTAAGTGCTGAATTCTCAGTGGGACCAAGTTGGGTGAACCCAATCCTGGTCTGTAGCCAAGAACAGTAGTCCTTTAGTTTCCCACCTAAATGAGGGCCTGCCTTGTGAATAAAACAATTCTCAATCTTAAGCTTTAACAGCATTTCACAACTCCCTCCCTGGATCTCAAATCTCTCTTATAGGCACTTATTTTGGAATGGCATCTTGCTGCATAATGCAGGCTGGTCTTGAGATCCTGGCCTGAAGCAGTTCTGTAACCTTAATGTACCATGTAGCTGTCATCACAGGTGTGAACCATAATACCTTTTTCTCTCATAAAAGCATTTTTGTCAGGGATGGCTGACTTTTTTTTGCTGTAAGGGGCTATGAAAATAGGACAATTTAACTCTTTTCTTCTTACTGATGTCAGTCTCCATATACATTTTTAATTTCTATTTTCTATTTCAAATTTGTCTGTAATTTTAGTTTCAGATATTTAGGACAATATGCCAGAATTTGATGGTATACTTGAAGTAAATTACATAATTAATGGGCACCCAATATTTAACTAAATATGATAAATAAGTAAAATAGTTACTTATAAATTGAAGCTTTGCTGCAGGTAAAAAGGAATTGCAGGATTTTCACCTACTTTTTTCAGCCTATATCTAAATAATAATATAGATTATTTCCTAATATTTGTTTTACATATCAGAAGGTCTAACCCTATTCTGGAAAAAATATATATATTTTTTATATATTTAACAATGTAAGGCTACTCTTTGCTTCTAAAGTTGGATTACAGCAGTTGCGTTTTGTGTAAGAATACCATATATTTAAAACATAAAAAACAAATCTAGTTTTTAAATGCTAATTTATTAACAGTTTCTCATTAGAATCTTCTATTTATAATTATACAGCATATTCTCTGAAATTTTCCTGCCACAGAGTGCATGCCAATGATTCAAAATACCTGTATATGATGATTACATAGTAACAGTTAAATATTGCAGTTACCTAGACAAATTTTTTAAAAAAATTTTTTGGAGAAGGAGTTACTCTCACCCAGGTTGGAGTGCAGTGGTGCAGTCTTGGCTCACTGCAACCTTCACCTCCTGGGTTCAAACAATTCTTGTGCCTCAGCCTCCCAAATAGCTGTTATTACAGGCATGTGCCACCACACCCGGCTAATTTATGTATTTTTAGTAGAGATGAGGATGGGTTTCACCACGTTGGCCAGGCTGGTCTTAAACTCCTGACCTCAGGTGATCCACTGGCCTCAGCCTCCCAAAGTGCTGAGATTTCAGGTGTGAGCCACTGTGCCTGGCCTGACTAATTTTTTTAAATGATACATTAATGTAGCATACCAGATTTTATGAGTAAACATTTATCTTCTTATTGTTTGTAGTTCTATATTAGTGTGTTTCTTCAGTGTAGGTTTCTCTCTTTTTTTTTTTTTTTGAGATGGAGTCTCACTCTGTCACCCAGGTTAAAGTGCAGTGGCACAATCTCAGCACAATCTCTGCCTTCTGAGTTCATGCCATTCTTCTGCGTCAGCCTCCTGAGTAGCTGGGACTACAGGCATGCCACCATGACTGGCTAATTTTTGTATTGTTATTAGCAACAGTGTTTCACCATATTGGCCAGGCTGGTCTCGAACTCCTGACCTCATGATCTGCCCACTCAGCCTCCCAAAGTGCTGGCATTACAGTCTTGAGCCACCACGCTGGTGTCAGTGTAGGTTTCTTAACATCAGTTTATTGTGTCTATTGGTTTTACTTATGTAGTATAATGTTAGAGAATTTGCAAATCTTTTTATATGCTTTAAGTCAATTTTAGGTTTAGCTAAGAGATAAATTATGCATCTCTATCACAGTCAGATTACATATGTATGTGTGTTTATCTATAAATATTTAGACAATTTGCAATTGTTTGTACACTTTAAGTCCATTTGAGGTTTAACTAACAGATAAATTATGCATATCTATCACAATCAGATTACATAAGCATGTGTGTTTGTCTGTAAATATGACCCCAATTTTAGATATTTTTTCTTAGCTGAATTTCAATGGGAGTTTTATCTTGTCTAAATGAGTAGTCATGGAGATAGTCTTATTTTCACCGTGTGTTTAATGATTAATATATATTTTTCTTTTTGTGAGAGAAACACTTTTGTGATTTGAAGGTAATTTTCAGAAAGATGTATAATTCTGTTTTTTTTCCAGTTTTTATTTAAAAGCATTGTTTTAAAAACACACAACATAAAATTTACCATCTTAAATTTATTGAAGTGTACATCAAAGGGTCAGGCATGGTTGTGGTGCTCATCTGTAATCCTGGGACTTTGGGAGGCCAAGACAGGAGGATTCCTGTAGCCCAAAGGTTTGAGACCAGCCTGGGCAACATATGGAGACCATTTCTGTAAGAAAAAATTAATAATAGCCAGGCATGCTGGTGTGCAGCTGTGGTCCCAGCTACATGGGAGATTGAAGGGGAGTCAAAATTGTGCCTCTACACTCCAGCTTAGGTGACAGAGTGAGACTCTGTCTCCAAAAAAAAAGCTGTTTATTTCAGGCATGTTAAGTTTATTCACATTGTTATGCAAAAGACTTCTAGAAAGTTTACATCTTGCAAAACTAAAACTCAATACCCATTAAGAAACAACTGCTCATTTTACCCTCTCTCTAGCCCTTGACAGACAAACCTTCCATTCTCTGATTTTATGATTTTGACTACTTAAGATATTTCATATAAGTAAAATCATACAGTATCCATAATTTTGTTACTGTATTAATTCAAGTGACATAATATTCTCAATGTTCATCTTAAAATGTGACAAGATTGTTCTTTTTAAGGTGGAATAATTTTCCATTGTATGTATATGTTACATTTTTTGATATGTTTATAAATCAGGAGACATCTGTATTGCTTCTGCCTTTTGGCTTTTGTGAATACATATACAATAAACATGGATTTTCAAATATGTTTTCCAGGTCCTGTGTTGTTTTGCTTTTTTTTTTTTTTTTTTTTTTTTTTTGAGATGGAGTCTTGCTCTGTTGCCCAGGCTGGAGTGCAGTGGTGTGATCTTGGCTAACTGCAACCCCTACCTCCTGGGTTCAAGCAATTCTCCTATTTCAGCCTCCCTAGTAGCTGGGATTACAGACACCCACTACCATGCCTAGCTAATTTTTTGAATTTTTGGTAGTGACGGGGCCAGGCTGGTCTCAAACTCCTGACCTCAAGTGATCTGCCCCACTCAGCCTCCCTAGTTGCTAGATTTGCAGGCTTGAACCACTGCACCTGGACTTTGTTACATATTTTGGATATAGATTTCTAAATGAGGAACATTTATAACTTTTTAAAATAATGGCTGTATCTTTGTTTTCCACCAACATTTAACATGGGTTTCATTTTCATTGCATCATCAACAGATTTGGTGTTTTCTAAAATATTTATTGTGGCCATTCTAATGGGTATGAGGTGATTTTGTTTTTCATTGTCTATTTCTAAATTAAGTTATTCACCTTTATTGTTTAGTTTTAAGGGCTGTTTATATATTTTGAATATTAACTTCTTTCACATGTAATTTGCAAATGTTTTCACCCATTTTCTAAAGGATGTTGTTACTCTTGAATTGTTTTTTAATATGCAGAAATTTTGATGTCTAGTATAGTTAAACTTTTATTTCATTTATTGCTCATGCATTTAATTTCTTATCTAGGAAAATGGTGCCATGACCACTGTGATGTCTTTTTCCTATATTTTTTTTGAAAGGATTTGTGAGTTATTTTATTTCTCAGTATTTTATTTAAATACTGAGATCTCCCTGTCTTAGCCTCCCAAAGTGCTGGGATTACAGGCATGAACCACTGTGCCTGGCCTCCTTTATTTTTGAGATAGGGTCTCACTCTGTCAACCAGGCTAACTTGCAAGGCTCAGTGCTACCCAAACCTCCCAAACTCAGGTGATGATCTCAGTTCAGCCTTTCAAGTAGCTGGGTTACAAGTATGTGCCATCACACCCTGCTAGCTTTTCTGTATTCTTTGTAGAGACAGAGTTTTGCCATGTTGCCCAGACTGGCCTTCAACTCCTGGGATCAAGTGATCAGCCTATCTTAGCCTTCCAAAGTACTAAGATTATATTTTATTTTATTAAGTAGTTTAATTTATATTTGAAATGATTGCTTAAAGAAAAATTATTACCAGTTATATAGTTACCGTGTTAGGTGTTTCTAATAGTTATGTTTCTCATTTCCTGTTTTATTTTCTTAATTTTGATTTAATTTTGTACTGGCATGCTTTGATTATTTTTTATTTTCTTTTGTATACTTTCTATAAATTTTATTTTGTAATCATCTTGAAATGTGGAGATTACATACATCTTAAAGTTAAAACAATATATTTTAATCTTGTAAGAACTTCAATTGAATACAAAAACTATGTCTCTACATTTTTGGCTTATAATTGATATTAAAATTATTTTATATGATTTATGCAGAGTTTTTTTTTTTTTTTTTTTTTTTTGAGATGGAGTCTCCCTCTATTACCCAGACTGGAGTACAGTGGCATGATCTCAGCTCACTGCAACATTTGCCTCCCAGGTCCAAGTGATTCTCCTTCCTCAGCCTCCTGTGTAGCTGGGATTACAGGCATGCACCACCATGCCCGGCTAATTTTTGTATTTTTAGTAGAGACAGTGTTTCACAATCTTGGCCAGGCTGGTCACAAGCTTCTGACCTCATGATTCACCCGCCTTAATGTCCCAAAGTGCTGGGATTACAGGCATGAGGCAATGTGCCCTGTTGATTTATTCAGATTCACATATTGTTTTTTATATTCTATAAAAAAGAACTTCAAAGGTTTCATGTACAATAATTTTTTTTTTTTTTTGAGACTGAGTCTCACTCTATTGCCCAGGATGAAGAGCAGTGGTGAATGGCAGTGGGCACCATTGCACCTGGCCTCTTTTTTTTATTTTTTATTTTTTTGAGATGGAGTCTTTCTCTGTCACCCAGGCTGGAGTGGCATGGCATGATTTTGGCAAACTGCAACTTCTGCCTCCTGGGTTCAAGCAATTCTCTTGCCTCAGCATCCTGAGTAGCTGGGACTACAGGTGTGCTCCACCACACCTGGGTAATTTTTGCATTTTTAGTAGAGATGGGGTTTCACCATGTTATTCAGGCTTGCCTCAGCAATCAGGCAATCCACCTACCTCGGCCTCTCAAAGTGTTGGGATTACAGACATGAGCCAGCACGCATAACCTCTTGTAGTACATCTTGTAGGACTGCGCAAATGGTAATGAACACTGTTAACTTTTAGTTTGGAAAGCCTTTATCTTCTTTTGGAAGTAAAATAATTTAAAATCGAGTATTGCTGGTTAGAAATGTTTTTTTGTTACATCAAAATTTGGGAAGTTCTCAACTTTTTTTTTTTTTAAATCTTCAAGTACTTCTGTATTTCTTTTTCCCTATATTCTAAAATTTCTTTTATGAATACATTGATCTACTTGATGGTATCCAATAAGTTTTGCATTCCATGTTTTACTTATTTTTTTGCAATTTAATATTTTTGTGTTATATATTTTTGGGTATGTCACATCACATCAATTAATTGTGTTTTGATTTTTTAGTTTATAATTGTATATGACAATATTTAACTCTACCATTTAAAACAGTGTGGAGCAAAATTAAATATGAATAAGCCATATGTCTATTACCAATATAATTATTTCTATGTTTCTTTTCCTGTATAAATATTATCCCTGTAGTTTTGTGTCACTTGTGTATTTCTTGTGTAGGTTTGTTGTAACGGTTTTTTATGTATTTTCTTTTTTTTTTCTCATTGGAGAGGGAGTTTCACTCATGTTACCCAGGCTGGACTACAATGGCAGGATCTCAGCTCACTATAGAACCTCTGCCTCCTGGGTTCAAGCCATTCTCCTGCCTCAGCCTTCCAAGTAGCTGGGATTACAGTCGTGCACTACAACGCCTGCCTAATTTCATACTTTTAGTAGAGACAGGGTTTCACTATGTTGGTCAAGCTGGTCTTGAACTCTTGAACTCAGGTGTTCTGCCCACCTTGGCCTCCCAAAGTGCTGGGATACAGGCGTAAGCCACAGCACGCGGCTTCTAACAGTTTTTTTAATCCTGTCTAGGTGAGTAGTCATAAAAACTCTCCTAATTTTGCCGGGTGCAGTGGGTCACGACTGTAATCCCAGCACTTTGGGAAGCCGAGACGGGTGGATTACGAGGTCAGGAAATTGAGACCATCCTGGCTAACACGGTGAAACCTGTCTCTACTAAAAATACAGAAAATTAGCCGGGGTGTTGGCGGGCGCTTGTAGTCTCAGCTACCCGGGAGGCTGAAGCGGCAGAATGGAGTGAACCCGGGAGGCGGAGCTTGCAGTGAGCCGAGATCGCGCCACTGCACTCCAGCCTGGGAGACAGAGTGAGACCTGGTCTCAAAAACACTCCTAATTTCAACATCAATTTCCTTGTGAATCTATCTTATTTTTGTGTGTCAGAAACACTTTTGGATTTGAAGATAATTTCAAAACAATACTAACTGTCTCTTTTAGGTATTATTGTTTATTTTCACTTATGTGTTACGTGTCAAAAAATAACAAAATTTATAATAAAATATTTCTAGGCCGGGCGGGGTGGCTTACGCCTGTAATCCCATCACTTTCAGAGGCTGAGGCGGGCAGATCACAAGGTCAGAAGATAGAGACCATCCTGGCTACCATGGGGAAACATGGTCTCTACTATAATACAAAAAATTAGCCAGATGTGGTGGCACGCAGCTGTAATGCCAGCTACTGAGGAGGCTGAGGCAGGGGAATTGGTTAAACCCGGGAGGTGGAGGTTGCAGTGAACTGATATTGTGCCACTGCAGTTTAGCCTGGGAGACAGAGTGAGAAGTATATATTTCTAAATATTCAGTTCGTTCATATTAATTATATTGAAATTCTTATGCAATATATCACTAGAATGTTTTTATCTTGCAAAGCTAAACCTCTATACACATTAAACAACTACCAATTCTGCCCATTTCGTGGCACTCTCCAAACACCACGTTGTTTTCTGTTTCTAAGAGCGTAACTGATTTATATATCTTACACAATATCTGTCTTTTTGTGGCTGGCTCATTTTGCATAATGTCATCAATATTTAACTTAATAATTGTTAGAATATGTGTTGTATCATTTCTATATATTTGTACATTTATTATTTGTATTATTGTTTTATACTCTAATTTCATTTTTGTCATAGAAAGTAATCTATTAATTTTCAGCTTTAAAAAATGTGTTAAGACTTTGTTTTTGGCCTAACAGGTGGTCCATAAAGAAGAAAATTGTATGAGCTATTGAGAAGGCTGTGTATCCTGATGTTGTTGAGGAGTGTTCTCTATACCTTCATTAGAAATTATTGTTTTTTACTGTCTTCTAGTCCCCTGTTCCCTTACTAATATTCTGTCTTGTTTTATTATTATAACAGAAAATGGGTTACTGAAATAGCCTATTATAATTATATTTCTGTCTATGTGTTTATTCCGTTTTCTTAGTATTTGCTTTATATATTTGAAACCCTAATTTGAGACACACATGCACTCAAATAAATACATGTATAAACAAATTTGTCATAGGCTCCCAGCGAATGAATCTACATATTGTTTAACATCTTTTTGAAGTTTTGACTTAAAGTACATTTTATAAAATGTGACAGTTTTTGACTTAAGATGTAGCTTGTGTAATACTATTGTGAACCCTTCTGCTCTCATTTGGTTAATATTTACATGAAATTTCTATTTCCATCTTGCCACTTTCAGTCTTTTTTTGTTATTAGATCTCAACTGACTCTTGTAGAAAGGCAAGTTAAATCTTGATTTCACAAAATTTTTAACAAACTTTTTTATTGAAAGAATGTGTCTTGATTGGAAAGATAATTATATATATAAAATTTTAAATAGTTTTCTGAAGGAGAAAAGCTTACTAATGTTATTTTATTTTTTGTTTTATTTGACTCTTGTATCTTTGTCTCTCATTTTCCTTTCTGTCTTTTATGGGTTTTTTTGTATTAATATGCATTCCGGTTTTTAAAAATTTTCTTTTGTGTATCTATACAGATATTTTCTTAGTGGTACCATGGGGGATTATATAAAACCTCTAGTAGATCCAACAATGTGTTTGAATGTGGTAAAAAAATAACTTAAGTTATATACAAAAATTCTTCATCATTACATCTGCCTACATTGCTGCTCTGAAAATGCTCTTATATGTGAATTTTGAAATTTTACTTATATATGTGTTTGTTATAAATATCTTTATGTGTATCCTAGTTTGTTTGTTCAGCTTTTTCATTTTTTCATCATTTTTTCTTTTGAGAAATTTTTCAGTTACTTTTTGTAATTTTTATACCCACAATTTTTATTTTTTTCTATTTTAATATTTCTTGTTGTTATCCTCATTTTTATAATCTTCAGTAGTTGTCTGTGTTTCCATTTCACTTACTGCATATTATTATATTTTATTTATTTCTGTATTTATTTCATCTGAGATGGAGTCATTTTCTGTCAGGCTGGAAGCAGTGGTGCAGTCTTGGCTCACTGCAACCTCCGCCTCCTAGGTTCAAGCGATTCTCTTGCTTCAGTCTCCTGAGTAGCTGGGGTTACAGGTGCTTTCCACTATGACTGGCTAAGTTTTTGTATTTTTAGTATAGACAGGGTTTCACCATGTTGGCTAGGCTGACCTTGAACTCCTGACCTCAAATGATTCACACACCTCAGGCTCCTAAATTGCTGGTATTACAGGTGTGAACCACTGTGCCCAGCATATTTTATTTTATTTTTGAGACAGTCTTGCTCTGTTGCCTAGGCTGCAGTGCAGAGGTACAATCTCCACTCACTGCAAACGTCCCTTCCCAGGTTCAAGCAATTCCTGTGTGTCAGCCTCCCAAGCAGCTGGGATTACAGGCTCATGCCACCATGCCCAGTTAATTTTTGCATTTTTAGTAGATACACGGTTTCACCATGTTCTCTAGGCTGGTCTCATACTCCTGACCTCATGTGATTTTCCCACCTTGACTTCTCTGTGTTGGAATTACATGAATGACCACCAACCCTGGCCTCTTCAATTTATTTGGAATTTTAAAAATTACTTTATATGCTTTTTATAGTTGCTTTTGAAATTTTTTTCATTGGGCCATGTTTCTCTAATATTTTATGTACATTGTAATCTTTGATTGAGATTTGGACATTGACAAAAAGCTACCTGTTACAATCTTTTTATAATATAGCTTTGTCCTGGCATAGTCTGAAATCAATAGTCTTGGCTAGAGATTCTGGGAATTTCTCAAACATGTTCTTAGGATGTGTCTTGTCTAAATTTTGTGTTTACTGTTTAGTTAAATTGGCTTATTAATTTTTTTAATAATCAGTAATCACTTGCTGCAGCCATTGCCTGTTTGGGGTACTGCAGTTTCTCTGCTTCTCTAACATTTATCTTTAGACTCAGTAGACTCAATGTCATTCCAATGTATATCACCACTTCTTTCAACGTTTTATGTCATGGGAGACATTAACCAGTGTCTAAGAAGCACATAGGAGCCAGAAATAAAGGTGTATGTGCCAATGTTTTTCTTTCTTTTTTTTTTTTTTAAAAAAAAACAAGACTTGGCAACTTACATTTGTGTGTGTGTGTGTGTGTGTGACAGAATGTCACTCTGTTCCCTAGGCTGGAGTGCAGTGGCATGATCTTGGCTCACTACATTCTCTACCTCCACAGTTCAAGCAATTCTGTTGCCTAAGCCTCCCAAGTAGCTAGGATTACAGGTACCTGTTACCATGCCTGGCTAATATTTTGTATTTTTAGTACAGACAGGGTTTCATGATGTTGGTCAGGCTGGTCTCAAGCTCCTGACCTCAGGTCACCCACCTGCCTTGGTCACCCACCTGCCTTGGTCTCCCAAAGTGCTGGGATTAAAGGCCTGAGCCTGGGTGGAAATTTCTGTTTCTTTCTTTCTTTCTTTTTCTTTTCTTTTCTTTTCTTTCTTCCTTCCTTCCTTCCTTCCTTCCTACCTTCCTTCCTTCCTTCCTTCCTTCCTTCCTTCCTTCCTTCTTATGAGATGGAGTCTCGCTCTGTTGCCCAGGGTGGAGTGCAGTGGTGTGATCTTGGCTTATCGCAATCTCCACCTCCCAGACTCAAGCAATTCTCTGCCTCAGCTTCCCAAGTAGCTGGGATTTGCCCACCACCATGCCTGGTTAATTTTGTTTGTAAATGTAACCTGTATTTATCAGAATCTAGCAATTGAAGTAATGTGTTCTTATTGTTTCTTTCAGTTATGTGTTTTCATTTTGCCCAAGACCTTTGTCCAGAGCAGAGCCTAAAAGATTCCTTCCAAAAAGTGATACTGAGAAGATATGAAAAACGTGAATATGGCAATTTAGAGTTAAAAAAAGGTTGTGAAAGTGTGGATGAGGGTAAAGTACACAAAGGAGGTTATAATGGACTTAACCAATGTTTGACAACTACCCAGAGCAAAATATTTCAATGTGATACATTTGTGAATGTCTCTCATATATTTTCAAATTCAAACAGACATAAGATAAGAGATACTGGAAAAAAACCTTTCAAATGTATAGAATGTGGCAAAGCTTTTAACCAGTCCTCAACCCTTACTACAGATAAGAAAATTCATACTGGAGAGATAACCTGCAAATGTGAAGAATGTGGCAAAGCCTTCAACAGGTCCTCACACCTTACTTTACATAAGAGAATTCATGCTGGAGAGAAACGTTACAAATGTGAAGAATGTGGCAAAGACTTAAAGTATTCCTCTACCCTTACTGCACATAAGAGAATTCATACTGGAGAGAAACCCTACAAGTGTGATAAATGTGGCAAAGCATTTATTTCATCCTCGACCCTTTATGTACATAAGATAAGTCATACTGAAGAGAAACCCTACAAATGTGAAGAATGTGGCAAAGCCTTCAAGCTCTCCTCAATCCTTAGTACACATAAGAGAATCCATACTGGAGAGAAACCCTTCAAATGTGAAGAATGTGGCAAAGCCTTCAGGCGCTCCTTAGTTCTTAGTACGCATAAGAGAATTCATACTGGAGAGAAACCTTACAAGTGTGATAAATGTGGCAAAGCGTTTATTTCATCCTCGATCCTTTATGTACATAAGATAAGTCATACTGAAGAGAAACCCTACAAGTGTGAAGAATGTGGCAAAGCCTTCAAGCTCTCCTCAATCCTTAGTACACATAAGAGAATCCATACTGGAGAGAAACCCTACAAATGTGAAGAATGTGGCAAAGCCTTCAGGCGCTCCTTAGTCCTTCGTTCACATAAAAGAATTCATACTGGAGAGAAACCCTACAAGTGTGATAAATGTGGCAAAGCATTTATTTCATCCTCACTCCTTTATAAACATAAGATAAGTCATAGTGAAAAGAAACCCTACAAATGTGAAGAATGTGGCAAAGCCTTCAAGCGCTCCTCAACACTTACTATCCATAAGATAAGAGAAACCCTACAAATGTGAAGAATGTGGCAAAGCCTTCAAGCGCTCCTCAGCCCTGAGCACACATAAGATAATTCATACCGGAGAGAAACCCTACAAATGTGAAGAATGTGGCAAAGCCTTCAAGCGCTCCTCAAACCTTACTACACATAAGATAAGTCATACTGAAGAGAAACTCTACAAATGTCAAGAATGTGACAAAGCCTTCAAGTATTCCTCAGCCCTTAGCACACATAAGATAATTCATAGTGGAGAGAAACCCTACAAATGTGAACAATGTGGCAAAGCCTTCAAGCGCTCCTCAGTCCTTAGTAGACATAAGATAATTCATACTGGAGCAAAACCCTACAAATGTGAAGAATGTGGCAAAGCCTTTAAGCGCTCCTCACAGCTTACTAGTCATAAGATAAGTCATACTGGAGAGAAACCCTACAAATATGAAGAATGTGGCAAAGCTCTTAACTTGTCCTCAGACCTTAATACACATAAGAGGATTCATATTGGACAGAAAGCCTACATAGTGAAGAACATGGCAAATCTTTGAAATATTCCTCAACCCTTAATAAACATAAGATAATTCATACTGGAAAGAAACCCTATAAATGTGATGACTGTTGGAAAGCCTTTGACCACCCCTCAACTCTTACTAAATATGAGAATTTATATGAAACAACTCCTACAAAAATAAAGAATGTGACAAATCATTTTAAGGAAGTTCTCAACCTTTATTACACATAATTCATACAGGACAGAAAATCTACAAGTGTGAAAAATGCAGCAAAGCCTATAACAAGTTTTCAATTCTTTTTTTTTTTTTTTTTTGAGAATGAGTTTCATGCTTCTCATGTAGGCTGGAGTGCAATGGCATGATCTCTGCTCACTGCAACCTCTTCCTCCTGGTTCAAGCCATTCACCTGCTTCAGCCTCCACCACCATGCCCAAATAATTTTTGTATTTTTATTAGAGACAGTGTTTTGCCATGTTTAAGAGGCTGGTCTCCAACTGTGGTTCACCCACCTTGGCCTCCTAAAATGCTGGGATTACAGTCATAAGCATCTATTCCCAGCCACAAGTTCTCAGTTCTTAAGAGACATGGTGATAATTCATGCTGAAGAGGAACTCTACAAACTTGAAAGATGTGACAGTGCTTTTACCACCACCTCCAACTTTTCTGTACATAAAGATGATTATACTAGTGTGAAACCCTAGAAATAATAGAAAATTTGACAAATCCTTTATATGATTGCAACACTTGATTGTAGGTAAGATAACTGAACCCTAACTCCTACAAGTGTGAAGAATGTGGGAAAACTTTTTAATCAGTGCATACACCTTATTTCACAGGAAAGCTAGTATCCTTGAGAAAAATTGCACAATTATAAAAAATATGGAAAACCCATTAATGCCTACTCACATCTTACCCAATAGAAGGTGGTTCACAGTTAATAAAAGCATTTAAAATGCAATTATGCTCAAAAAACTTTCAGAAAATAGAAGCCTTTAAAGTGAAGAAGAGTATTCTGAAGATAACCATTACACATAATAGAGGGGGTTGTATTACTTTTACTTGCATCACAGATTTCGTTGCACACATTTTGTACTAGAGGAAAACCCTGAAGCAGTTGCTCCAGCTTTGTTCAACAACAGGGAATTTTAGAGAAGAATCCTGCAAATGTAGTGAATTTGGAAACAATTTTTTTTTCAAAAACTACAGCTTAGAAAACACCAGAGACTTGATAACTAAAACATGTTTGCAGAAACAGTAAATATAAAAAATATTTAATTCAAAATGAATTCCATGTAAATATCAGAGAATTTACAGTAGAATAACTAAGGCACTGATACTTCAGACATTGCACTAAATCAGAGTGTTGAGTATAAAAAAGAATCCACAACAAAAATTGTTAGATAAATTATTTATATATAACTTTAAAAGGTTTTTTGAAGCATTGTAATTACATTGAAAGTATACTTGCTTTCTTGAAGAAAATTTTTTGAAAAGTGAATAATGATGTAATAGAGCTTTCAAATTTATGCTGTTACTTTATTTCTATTGTATTCACATGTGAAAGCATGTGATCAATTGTTGCTGCATCAGAGATATTACAGATTCTTTACTGGGCATTCTTTATAACCTTTTCTATTAAAGAGAAAGGATATTAAAATGTAAGATGCATAATGAAAATATAAGTGGAGAGGCTGTTTGTATTTGACCTATATTAAGTAATGTATAAGGTAGTGTTCAGAGTAATACTTTTCTACATTATAGTGAGAGAAATTATGAATTATAGTTAAAGGTATATTAAATTACTGTATTATTTTACTAATTTTACTTTCATGTAATAAAATACACTACATTTAAAAATTGTTAGATTGTGTGTGAAGTTAATTTTGTTGTATCTATTTTTTTTGAGATGGAGTCCACCTTCTCACCCAGGCTGGAGTGCAGCAGCACGATCTCTATGATCATTGCAACCTTCACCTCCCAAGTTCAAGTGATTCTCCTGTCTCAGTCTCCCAAGTAGCAAGGACTACAGGTGCATGCCACCATGCCCGGCTAATTGTTGTATTTTTAGTAGAGATGGGGTTTCACCATATCAGTCAGGCTAGTCTTGACCTCTTGAGCTCAAGTGATCCACCTGCCCCGGCTTCCCAAAGTGCTGAGATTGGCCTAGTTTTGTTTTATTTTTTACCATATTAAGACTGTTTTGCATTTAATGACACCATATTATGCCACTAACTTTAACCTATCCCACCTTACTCAAGGGTATAGGTAAAAGATGGTAGCAGTATACTATTTGGCATATAGTGGAATAACATTAGTAATCACTTTGCCAGTGGCTTTAAACTAATTGAATTAAAGAATATTTTTCCCATGGGTTAAATTTTTATTCTTACAGAAATTTATTAGTATTTGTGGGTATTTAGTATATGTTTATGCTTTATATGGCATATTGTGATTCAGGACTACAATATGTAATAATTACATTAGGGTAAATAAGGTATCCATCACCTCTGTCATTTATCCTTTGTATTCCAAACAGTGTAATTATACACTTTTAGTTATTTGAAAATGTACAATTAAATTTTTTGACCACAGGGTTATTTTTATGGTCATAATAAAAATTATACAGAAATATAAAAAGAATATGGCCAGATGCAGTGGCTCATGCCTGTAATCCCAACCATTTGGGAGGCTGAGGCAGCTGGATTGCCTGAGCTCAAGATTTCAAGACCAGCCTGGCCAACATGGTGAAACCCTGTCTGTACTAAAAATACAAAAATTAGCCAGGCATAGGAACACCGATGTGGAGGCTGAAGCAGGAGAATAGCTTGAACCAGGGAGGTGGAGTTTATAGTGATCCCAGATTGCACCACTGCATTCCAGCCTAGGCAACATTTCTGAGTCCTGAAAAACTATTAATAAATATTTGTTACATAGTTTTCTATAAACTTGTGGTCTCTCTGCCTGCAAACACAGAGTTTTAGTTTTAATTTTTGTAGAGTGAAATATACACATATTACTCTGAAGGTAAACCTTAGGCATAAGAAAAATATGAAGTAAGTGTGTTTGTGTGAGTTTGTGTTGGTACATATTTTCAGAAGAAAAGCACAATTATTGAAACAAAACAACTTATTTTAATTTGGTGAATAACAGAAAACACCTTCAAAATGTTGAAAGCAAATCTATACTTTCTGCTTTGTATTGAATTTATTAATGTAAAATTTTATAGCTTATGTTTCCTATTCTTTCCAGAATCTGCCTATTGAAGCACAGGCAATTTTGTCTCCATAAATAACACTCTTGAGTACAACAATAAAAGCCCTCTTCAAACAAACAAAAAAATTATAACAGTTATTTTAATGAAAATGTAACCAAAATTATATAATTGGATATATTTTTGTTGTTCTATGTGTGTGCAAATGTATAAATTGGTATATAAGGAAAAAATAATTTAAGCCAGAAAAAAAGATGTTAGCTAATATTTGTAATGAATAAAACTGGAAAGTAGTTAATTATTATTTGCACATGATGTCTTTGTTTACATAGATAACAAAACAGCAGAAAGGCTACTTTAAATTTTATTCAAGTGGGTAGATAACATTCTAAGATAATACCCTGGATTCCCAGTCTGTTGCACACTTGCTGTGTAATACTTTTTCCTTGAGTGTAAAAAAATGTGTGACTGTGGTGGGAATCACTCATTAAATTAGGTTACTTATGTGTTGACTTTGTGTTATCAAAATGGAGATTATCCTGACTGTGATAAACTTTTATCAGAGGTGCTTTTAAGAGAAAGACACATCATAGAAAAACACCCCTGCTTGTCTGAAAGTAAGTGACTTCTAGGTGGGCCATGTTGCAAGCTGCTAACGGTGACCACATGGCAGAAAACATATTTGTACATTGTTATCATTCCTGCCCTTCTGCATGTTGCTTCCAGTAGGGAGAATAAGAGGATCCTATGGTAGAGGGAAAAAAAGGGAATCTCATTCATGCAAGAAATAATCACCTCTCATGCAGGATAGCTTAAGAGAAACAGGAGACCACAACAGGACCACATTAATAGAGGAAAAGGGTAACCTGGGTAAAAGTGCTCTCTGGCATTATGGAACTACATTTAGTAAGCTGTAGTGAATGGTCAGCCTCTGGGATACCAATAGTCTACCAACAAGGCTGAACTCATTCTAATTCAATCAGCATGTCTGCATTTACACTATCCATTACAGAAATACCTTGAAGACCAGTGGGTAATGTCCTAGAATTGAACTTACTTCAAATCATACCTAATTGTTCTTAACATTTGAAAAACCTTAAAAACAATGAATTCATAAATAATTAACTTCTAATTATAGAGGATTCTACTATACTGTAATACAAGATTAAAGTGTAAACACCTTAATATGAAGATTTCTTGAATGAATGATTGGTTATGCAGTTTATTTTAAATTAACATGATAAAAGTAACAGATAAAACATTGGAAATGGATAAAATTAATAAAAAACACATCTTTTCAATGGTTTGGCATAATTGCCATGCTTTTGGAAATGGCCAGATGACCAAGAAGAAACAAAAACAAGATTTTGGCTTTGCCCAGTCATTGTTTTTGACCTTCTGAAATCTAAAATCCAGGCCAAAGTGTTGAATGGGACTATTTTATAGGTGGCTTCCTTGGGTTTTCAATGCAATGAAGGGAAAACTTTGATAGGCAGGAAAATGCACGCTATATACACACATTGCTCTTCTCTGATTTGCTTTAACATTGAAAAATTGAAAATTGTAAATGTAGTCTCAATTAGAGTAAATTAACAAAAGATTTGTTTTTTCAAAAAGCAAATGTATACAATTAATGGGTAACAGATACCATTAGCTGCTAAAAAATAGTATGACTAAATTCAGTATCTAGCCATGAAAATAACAGCCCAATTAAATGAAGACCCTAATAGGTGCATGTGGAAAGCATTGCTGTGCAGTGTGGTCCCTCCACTCAGCATTTTCTTCTGCCTCTTTACAGAGATACCAATTTCCTCTGAGTGACTCGGTGCATACTGGGAGCCAAGAATGCCGTGTTCAGTGTGACTACTGAAAACATGGTTAACACACTTCTTCGATATGATAATAAAATGATATAAATGTTTCTCTGCCTCAGAAAAGCTTTTAGTAAAAGATCATATTATTCAATTTAGGTTCATGAAAAATTTTAATATTCCAGATAACTCAGACACTTAAATGTCAATGAAATCTCATAAAACATTTGAATAAGATAAAGTCTTCTTAGCTAAGAATTTTATTACTGGTAAATTTAGAAAAAAACAGAAAACCAGCACTTTAAGCCAAATAACAGTGTTTGACATGAGTTGCACCCAAACAAGTGCTCTTCATGATCATTGTTAAAGTAGCAATAGCGCCACGTGCTTTCCTGGGAACTGCTGGCCTGTTTTCCACTGATACAAAGTGGAGAAGGCTTTGAAATAGCAAAGGAGGGTGACATAAATTGAATACTTATATGAAATACAATTTTAATTAAAAATAGCATTTGATGTTGTACAACTATAAGTGAAACTATTAGTGTGATGTCATATTCTTAATTATATTGACAAAATAACCATTCACAGTATTATTCAAAATAATATGTTTTGTCAGCTGTATATTTGCTAGCTTTTGGTTAAATAGTACCGGAGCTCAATAGCAATCAACAAAATGAATCTTTATTTTACCGCAAGCATTAGTGATGCATATGCCTGTTTTTCCTTTTAGGAAAGCTTTTTGCCTTTTCCGGTTAGGCAAAAAACCGGATAGCTTTTTGCCTTTTCCGGTTGCAGCGCCGCGCAGTGAGGTTCTCTAGTCCACACTCGCAGCCATGCCGTCCAAGGGTCCGCCGCAATCGGTGCAAGTCTTCGGACGCGAGAAGACAGCCACAGCTGTGGTGCACTGCAAACGCGGCAATGGTCTCATCAAGGTGAACGGGCGGCCCTTGGAGATGATTGAGCCGTGCACGCTACAATACGAGCTGCTGGAGCCAGTTCTTCTCGGCAAGGAGCGATTTGCTGGTGTGGACATCCGTGTATGTGTGAAGGGTGGTGGTCATGTGGCCCAGATTTATGCTATCCGTCAGTCCATCTCCAAAGCCCTGGTGGCCTATTACCAGAAATATGTGGATGAGGCTTCCAAGAAGGAGATGAAAGACATCCTCATCCAGTATGACCGGATCCTGCTGGTAGCTGATCCCCATCGTTGCGAGTCCAAAAAGTTTGGAGGCCCTGGTGCCCGTGCTCGCTACCAGAAATCCTACCGATAAGCGCATCATGACTATCAAAATTCACCTGTATAATAAACAGTTTTTGAGGGATTTTAAAGTTTCAAGGAAAAAAAGTTAATTGGCTTTTTATGAAGGATTTATACTTTTTTTTTCAGTGTGCTGTTTATTGCTGAGAAGTGGCTGCCCTGCCAGAAAACTGCTATTCTCAGCTGTAACCACATTGACTAATAGTGAGTGGAAGTGAAGTGGATAAAAAGTAAATGTGTCTTCTCTGTATCTTTTTTTATTTATTGGCTGAAGAACAGGAGGATGCAGAAGATGGAAGAAAAGATAATCTCTGAAAGATAATGAAGCAGCTCTCCTAACTAGACAAAAACGTCATAGGGGATTTTTTTTCATCATTTTACTCTGTGCTTCTATGCGTTTAAATTTTTTTTTTTTTTGAGACACAGTCTCGCTCTGTTGACCAGGCCAGAGTGCAGTGGCATGATCTCGACTAACTGCTACCTCCACCTCCTGGGTTCAAGCGATTCTGCCTCAGCCTTCTGAGTAGCTGGGATTACAGGTGTGTGCCACCACACCTGACTAATTTTTGCTTTTTTAGTTGTGGTGCAGTTTCCTCATGTTGGTGAGGCTGGTCTCGCGATTTGTTCACATGGGCCTTCCAAAGTGTGGGATTACGTACGTGAGCCCCTGCACCTGGTGAGTTTAATTTTTGTTTTTTTTTTTTTACACTTTACATAGAAATAGGATTATGTGGACCGGGCACGGTGGTCTGTAATCTCAGCACTTTCAGTGGCTGAGGTGGGTGGACCACTTGAGATTAGGAGTTCAAGGCCAGCCTGGCCAACATGGGAAAACACTGTCTCTACTAAAAATATAAAAATTAGCCAGGAGTGGTGGTGCGCACCTGTAATCCCAGGTATGGGGGAGGCTGAGGCAGGAAAATCGAAACCAGGAGGCAGAGGTTGCAGTGAACCGAGATGGTACCACTGAACCATCACGTGTGTAGGCAAAACTCCATTTCAGAAACAAAACAAAAAAATTTTTTGTGTGTGTTTTCCTGTGCTGGGTTATTTTACTTAGCATAATATCGTTCAGGTTCATGAATGTTGTTGCAAATAACAAGAATTTCTTATTTTTAAAGACTGAATAGCATTGCACTGTGTACATACACCACACTTTCTTTTTCCATTTACCTATTGATGGACACCTATGTTGATTCCATACCTGAGGTATTGTAAGTAATCTGCTTCTTTACTTCTCTTTTGTTTTGTTTCAGAGTCTCATTCTGTTGCTCAAGCTGAAGGGCAGTGCCATGATCTTGACCCACTGCAACCTCCGCCTCCAAGGTTCAAGCAATTCTAGTGCCTCAGCATTCTGAGTAGCTGAGATTACAGGTGTGCACCACCAAACCCGGCTAATTTTTGTATTTTTAGTAGAGGCAGGCTTTCACCATGTTGACCAGGCTGATTTGTTTGTATATTTCTTTCTTCCTTTCCTTTTTTATTTCTAGAAGCATTTTAATTCTAAAATATAAATGATGACATGTAAAAGCCTTCATTTCTCTGTCTTTGATTACTATTATGGCTGATGAAAAAATAAGCTTTTTTGAAATTTCCTGAGTAAACGTTATTACTTCCTATTAACATAACTTGAGACAATGTAGAAATGAAAATGAACATTTGATAGTAAAACAGCAATTATCTAGCTCCTGGTAGTCATTTAGTCTCTCATCTGCTCTTTAGAACTTCCACAAAGACAAGAACTCTATTTTATTCCAAGAGTGTGTGATGTAAAATCTTATCTTTTTGTCTTTGTGGCTACAGACCAGGTATTATGGTTATGAAAAAAATTCTAGGTCTCCTTTTAGTAGACAGATGGTGATGATGGAAGCAAATATAATAGTACATGGTACTTGGCCACATTTCAAATGGGTGATAGTGAACATTCACTGAAGTGTCATAGGTGGTTCTTATTTGCTAGGTCAAATCTTCTTTGCAAGAAAGGCTCAGCCAACTGTTGTCAAGCATTTCTGGCAGTTCCTAGATACATGAACAAAATCTCACTAGGCTGGTTTGCTGAGACCAGAATTAAAAACACCCAGGTGCCAGGTTATTAAAAACATTTTTACATTTATGGAAAAAAAATGTGATGTGATGTGTGGCTTGGTTTGAATAAATCTTCACTGAGCTAAGTAGCTGATTGAATTTACCTAACCTGAAAGAAAAAAAAAAAAAGAAAAAACCTACACTGAAAAAACACACTAACATGGAACTGCAAGACAGTGATAAGAAAAATGTTTACTCGTAAACTCTGGTATGCAACATTGATGTATCATTAAAAAAGTTTTTCAGTTTGGGCACGGTGTCTCACATCTGTAATCTTGTCATTTTGGGAGGCCAATGCAGGTGTATCACCTCAGGTCATGAGTTCAAGGCCAGCCTGGACAATGTGGTGAAACCCATTCTCTAGTAAAAATACAAAAATTAGCTGGGCATGGTGGCACGTGACTAATCCTATCTACTTGGGAGGCTGAGGCATGAGAATTGCTTGAAACTGGGAAATGGAGGTAGCAGTAAGCCAAGATTGCACCACTGCACTCCAGCCTGGGTGACAGAGCATGTCTCTGTCTAAAATATATATATAGTCTAGGTAACTGCAATATGTAACTATTACTGTGTACTCATCAAATGCAGATCTTTTGAATCATTGGCATGCACTGTGTGGCAGTAAAATTTCAGAGAATATGCAGTGTATTTATAAATAGAAGATTCTAATAAGAAACTTTCAATAAGTAAGCCTTTAAAAGAAACTTGAGTTACTTTTTATGTTTTAAATATATGCTATTCTTACACAAAATGAAACTGCTGCAATCCAACTTTAGAAGCAAAGAATAGTCTTACATTGTTAAATATGGAAAATATATATATAACTATTTTACAGAATAGGGTTAGAACCTCTGATATGTAAAACAAATATTAGGAAAAAACTATGGTATTATTTGATATAGGCTGAAGTAAGTAGATGAAAATTCTATAATTTCTTTTTGCCTGCCACAAATTTAAATTTATAAGTAATTATTTTAGTAAACATGGAGTGCCTACTAATTATCTAATTTATTTCAGACATACCGTGCAAATTCTAGCATATTGTCCTAACTGTCTGAATCTAAAATTATAGACAAATTTATATAGAAAATAGAAAGTAAAAATGTATAGGGAGAGTGACATCAGTAAGATGAAAAGACTAAAAGTGCTCATTTTCATCTCCCCTTACAGCAAAACAATGTCAGCCTTCCCTGACAAAAATGCCTTTATTAGAGAACAAGACATTATGGCTCACAACTGTAATGACAGCTACATGGTACATTAAGGTTATGGAACTGCTTCAGGCCAGGATATCGAGACCAGCCTGGGTTATGTAGCAAGACACCATCTCCAAAATAAGTGTCTCTAAGAGAGATTTGAGATCCAGGAATGGAGTTGTGAAACACTGTTAAAGCTTAAGATTGAGAAGTGTTCTATTCAGAAGGCAGGCCCTCATTTATGTGGGAAACTACAGGACCCCTCTTCCTGGCTACAGACCAGGATCAGGTTCACCCAACTTGGTCCCAGTAAGAATTCAGAACTTACTCTGTAACCATCCCAAATTCCTCCCAGGTACAGTCTGGCAGATGTCCTGCCATTCCAGAGACTTGGAGGAAGGTACTCGTTTACAGCCATGTAGACAGGCCTGCAGAACTTGGCCTTTACTGTGGTCCTTGAAGCAGTTTAATGACTCAGTTTCACTTACCTGAGCCACAGTTCATGGCCAGTTCTGCCTACATAGAAACCCATCCAATTACCTCAGGAAATGCTCTCTCATATGCAGTGAAAGCCATATTCATCCACATCCTGATACAAGGCCCACCATATGCAGAACTGACTGAAAAAACATGCCCTAGTGTCTGCCCTATGGAGCAAAGTCCTGAAGGATATGCAGTGTGGTCAAAAATAAACTGGGAATTACAACTACCCAAGCCCCTGTAACAAGCCAACTAAAGGTGGAACCTAGAGCAGAACCAGCAGCCTTCTGACCAAGCTACAACCCCTCTTCACTACAAATTCTGAGTGCATCTCATCACACTAAGGGCCCAACAAAAGAAGATCTTTACCTTGTAAAATCAGTATATGAAAACTTGAAGAGGTGTTTGCTCCATCAAATTCAGACACCAATACAAAGCTATATTGTGTCTATCATCAATGCTTCTATTTTAATATAGCACTGGAAGTATGTGGCAGAAGAACTAGTCAAAGAAATAAAAAAATTCATTGAAATTGAAGAAAAGTAATTAAAGTGCTGCTGTTTGTAGATCATACAATCTTATATTTAAAAAAAACCATAAACAGTACATTAAAACCCATCTAAACTAATAAATACACTCGGTAAATTAGCAAAATATAAAATTAACATACAAGTATATGTATGGTTTCATACACTTAAACTATCTAATAAAATAGAGGAAGAAAATAATCTTATTTATTTATTTATTTATTTATTTATTTTGAGACTGAGTCTCAGTCTCTCACCAGGCTGGAGTGCAATGGTGTGATCTTGGCTCACTGCCCCAATGACAATGAAATAAATGGTTAATTGGGAATAGAGGGGCTTGGGGAAAGCAATACTGGGAAGATATCTCAATCCTGGCACACGCTACCATTATTACTGTTTTCCTTTTTTTTTTTTTTTTTGACATGGAGTCTAGCTCTGCCACCGGACTGGAATGCAGTGGTGCAATCTAGGCTCACTGCAACCTCTGCCTCCCAGGTTCAAGTGATTCCCCTGTCTCATCCTCCCAAGTAGCTGGGACTACAGGCACATGCCACCATGCCCGGCTAATTTTTTGTATTTTTAGTAGAGATGGGATTTCACCATGTTAGCCAGGATGGTCTCAATCTCCAGACCTCGTGATTTGCCTGCCTCAGCCTCCCAAAGTGCTGGGATTACAGGCATGAGCCACTGCAAAAATTTTATTTTCTAAAGCATTAAATCATAAATTTCTGAGGAAAAAATTAACCAAGGAGGGAAAAAATCTTTACAATAAAGAAAAAAAAATTAGAGAAGATACAAATAAATTTTAAAATACTTTGTCTATGGATTGACATAATAAATATTATTAAAGTACCACATTATCCAAAGTAATCTATAGATTCAATAAACTTCCTATCAAAATTGCAGTGTTTTTTTTCACAGTAATGGAAAATACAATTCTAAAATTTACATGAAACTAAAATAAACTTTGAATTGCCAAAGCAATCATGAGGAAAAAGAGCAGAGCAGGAGGATATCATACTTAAAATTTCAAACTATATTTCAAGACTATATAGTAATAAAAACAGAATGTACTGTGCAGAAAAATGAACCAAAAAAATGCAACAGAAACTACTACTCTCACACATTTCAGACTTGATGCAAAAAGAGAACTTAAAAAAATAGTGTTAATTTCTCAAAATCATGTGGATAGTTGTGTCTCCCAAAAACAATGGAAAAGCAGCCACATTGTGCAGTCTCTTTTTTTTTTTTTTGAGATGGAGTCTCACTCTGTCACCCAGGCTGGAGTGCAGTGGCATAATCTCTGCTCACTGCAACCTCTGCCTCCTGGGTTCAAGTGATTCTCATGCCTCAGCCTGCCTAGTAGCTGGGATTACAGGCACCCACCACCATGCCTGGCTAATTTTTGTATTTTTATTAGAAATAAGGTTTCACCGTATTGGCCAGGCTAGTCTCAAATTCCTGACCTCAGGTGATCCACCTGCCTCGGCCTCCCAAAGTGCTGAGATTACAGGTGTGAGCCACCACACCCAGCCTGTGCAGTTTGTTATATGCCATGAAGAGGAATTTGGCTCTCCCTGTGAAGCTGAAAGAAGCTCGCCGAAAGAAAAGTAGAATCCTTATTTAAAAGCATCAGACAGAAAATGCCCATTCATGAGAGCCAATTAAAAACAAAAAAATAAACAAACAAACAAAAACAGCTTTCCACGAATGATTTCCTTTGGAACACAGCTTCCCAAATCACATTTAAGGACTGACTTTCTCTTTGACCTTGGGACATCTTAGCCGTGTTGTCTGTTGTATTCATTTTCTTCTTTTTTTTTTGTTTTTTTTTTTGAGATGGAGACTTACTCTGTCACCCAAAATGGAATGCAGTGGCATAATCTCGGCTCACTGCAACCTTTACCTTCTGGGTTCAAGCAATTCTCCTGCATCAGCCTCCTGTCTAGCTGAGGTTACAGGTGCATGACACTATGCTTGGCTAATTATTGTATTTTTAGTAGAGACGTGGTTTCACTGTGTTGGTTAGGCTGGTTTCAAACTACTGACCTTGTAATTCACCTGCCTAGGCCTCCCAAATTGCTGTGATTACAAGTGTGAGCCACTGCACCCAGCCTGTTGTATTCATTTTCCCTCTACCTATCTGGGGGTTTGGCAATCATCTCATGTCTCTTCATAGACAAAGGGTTTTTTTCCTTGCCAACAATACCTGTTTATTAAAAATAAATACCATGAATCTTGCTCATATTCTCCAATTAGAAGCTAGTAATGTGCTACACAGACAGGATGTGATAAAATAGTCTAGTAAATTAATACCAAAATACTAATTCATAATATAAATTTCTAAATATTTAGAAAATACTTTCACTTTTTAGGTTTCTTAATTTTACATCCTGGTACTACTGAATCAAAAATTGGTGGTGACAATTAGATTTTCAGGTGGGGGCAACAATATTTCATGCCAGTAAATTTCTGGAATTACCACTAATTTAGAGTGAAGAATACACTCAACTGAGGAATGTGGAAAGTTTGGATTAAGATGAAACATCTTGAAGAAATTATCTTCTAAAGGAAAGAATCCTGAAGATTTTATGGAAAAAGGGCATCTGAAACTCTTTTATGCAAAGAATAAATTACTAAAAAACGTTCCACAAAAAAGGGAAATAAAACTTTTAGGGTATATTATGAATTATGTATTAAAGTTATCCTCACAAAGGAAGACCAAGTTTCTGTAGTTCTGAAACTTCACATCCCTATATAAATTCCGCTGTGCAGTGTCCAGGCAATGCCACTCCTCCAGAGAGAATTCTATGGCCACATCTTTAAATTGCAATGGTCCCTGGAAAACACACACACACACACACACACACACACATTTTTACCAAGTGGCCATGGGTGGAATTTTTAATTTGACTTAAGGTGAAATGAGAGAGTAAAGACAATTGGTTCTGACTTATAAGACTCACTAAAATTATCCAATAAAATAATTTTCATCACAGAAATATTATCTAATATATTCTCTAACAGAAAAAACAGCATAAGATACACATCAGTTCATATGTGTTATTTTTCTAGATAATAAAGTATAAAAGGCATGAACATGTACATTTTTGAGTGCTATATTTACATCATATGGAATGAGTTGTGAATATTTTTCAAAAGGAAAAGACAAGTTGAGTTAGAAGGCACCTCTCAAATTTTAATATGTACAATAAGCTGAAGACCTCATGGAGGTTTTTTTCTATTTTTCCCCAGAAGATCTGGAATAAAGTCTGATTTATTTATTTATTTTTAATTTTTTTGAGATGGAGTTTCATGTTGTTGCCCAGGCTGGAGTGCAATGGTGCAATCTTGGTTCACCGCAACCTCCACCTCCCAGATTCAAGCAATTATCTTGCATCAACCTCCTGAGTAGCTGGGATTGCAGGAATGTTCCACCATGCCTGGCTAATTTTTTTATTTTTTTATTTTTTTGTATTTTTAGTAGAGATGGGGTTTTTCCATGTTTGTCAGGCTGGTCTCAAACTCCTGACCTCAGGTGATCTGCCCACCTCGGCCTCCCAAAGTGCTGGTAATATAGGTCTGGGCCACCACACCTGGCCAATTGTTGAACTTCTAACAGGCTCATTAGTAATGCCAATGTTTTTGGCCCAAGAAGGATATGTTGTCAAACATCCAGGAAGTGGAAGTGTCGGTGTTTTTCCCACTTTTTCTAGCCTGTAAACAAAGATAAGAGTCTTCATTTTCCAAAGAAAAATATGTAGAAAAAAATAAAAAAGGGCAGCTGCCAGATTGAATGTGATGGTTTATGCATGCCAGCTGCATAAACATACTTAATAATACAGAGAAAAAATAATTAACTCTATAGTGAAAAAAAATCAGAGAGCTATTTCACCAATTGAATCATTAACTATTAAATTCACTAGGACAAATTTTTATTGTGTGCTAATGCACACAGAAGAACACAGCATCACTCTTGAAATATTCCTCCCCAAAAAAGTAAATTATAGTCTGAATTTATGCAAACTTCAAAACACAGATAACTCCTATGTTCTGTAATTTTTAGTAGTAATTTTAAGTAGGCTTCATTTAGCACCCTAGAGAGCAGGTATCTCCTAATTTTTTTCAGAACACTCTGGGTAATAAATGCCATCCCACTTAAATAAGCGGTTTTTTTTTTGAGACAGAGTTTTGCTCTTGTCACCCAGGCTGGAGTGCAATGATGCAATCTCGGCTTACTGCAACCTCCACCTCCCAGGTCCAAGTGATTCTCCTGCCTCAGCCTCTTAAGTAGCTGGGATTACAGGCACGTGCCACAATGCCTGGCTATGTTTTTGTTTTGTTTTGTTTTTTGTGTTTTTAGTAGAGATGGGGTTTCACCATGTTGGTCAGGGTGGTCTCAAACTCCTGAGCTCAGGTGATCCACCTGCCTCAGCATCCCAAAGTGCTAGGACTACAGGTGTGAGCCACTGTGCCCAGCCTAAATAAGCATTTTCTTAATCCTGTTCTGCATAGAGCTAATGGAACACAGGAATGGAGCCGCAACATTACCTGTTCTCCATCTTTACTAAGGACCACAGTTTTCCCCAATAGAAATCTTGAGTATCCACTTCTTTCCATGTTCAACAGCCACAAAGGGAATATTTTTAATGTTATGGGTCATAAATTGTTACTGAGAATTTTGCATGGAATATAAGAAGCTATGATGTTGAGAATATAGAGAAGGCTCTGGGATATAGGAAAGAAATATTTTTAAGAGACATTTCACTATCATAAGAATTTTAGGAAGTAGCTAAACCAAACTCATTAGGGAGCAAAAACACAAGCAGAGAAGGGAAGGTTTGTGAGTAGTAAATTCATGGCAGTCCAGGAGGCAGAGTGGACACAGTTCTTCTTCTGACACCTGTTTACCTGAAGAAAAGCCATTTTTTTTTTTCTCATTTTTCTCTGGAATTTTTTCTCAGATGAGATTCTCTGAACAAATTACACCCCCAGCTTGAGAATATGCCTTTAAAAGTGTCAGTGCCACATGTTTACCTGCTAGCACGACATCAACTGGCAGAAAAACAAAGACATAAAATGTCCACCCATTTCTGTTCTTTAAAACAAAGAGACTCAGAAACAATGAGCTGCTCCATGAAAATAAAAATGTAAGTATACCTTTTGCTGTCCTCAGGTGCCCTCCCCTGCCACAGACACCAGTAATTTCTGCTACAATAATGGAAATATGCACCACACGGAACTGTCCCTACCAAATTCAAACAGAATAGACCCTGTGACCACCCTTTAGTGCAAAGGTGGAACTTAACTCTCATGAATGTATTTTGAAGCAATCATACTTGATTCTGGCCTCACCTTAAAGCAATTTGAGGCCCTTCATTAAAACAACATGGATGCTTCCACACACAACAATAAACAGAAGCTGTGGGGAAGGCATAAGAGATTTCTGCAAATTGGTCATGTGATCCTAATGAGAAGCCTGGGATGATAATCACTAAGCTAATCATTGCCTCTCAAGTTTTAACGAGCTTATAAATCACTTGGCAATTTTGGCCCCACTTTATGTAATGTGATTCTGGAGGCCTGAAAAGGGTCCAGGAATGGTTGTTTTATACAAGTCCCCTGTCAATGCTGATGTTGTTCCCCCTGGGCTCATTATTAGCATTAGTCAGAGAAGCAGGCACAGCTCAAGGTCCCTTACCCTTAGCACTTTTGTCACAACCAAATACTTCTGGCCCAAATAAGGACAACCCATCTCCATCCTAAAGTTTTATATTATTTGCTGTCTCTTTAAAGTTTACAGATGAAACAGAGACCTGGAATCTACACTTCAATTAGCAGCAATTACAAAAGGATTTGTAAAGACAACAAGAGAGGGACAGAGAGTGGGCTGATACAAAGTTGTCTGTCAGAAATTTTTATTTATTTAAAGAAATAACTTTGATTATTGATTAGATATATATCATTATGGTTTGGGGTATGAAATATAATATCCAATATGGCATTATTATTTTAATTTATAGCTACTTGTGGCAATAGCAAACATTTTTGAGAGATGAATAAATAGTTCAAAGTGGGAGAAAGACATAACTGCACTTGCATTTTAATGTCTCTCTGAGTTTGATAACAAGAAAGACTTGCATTTTTCAGATAAAAGTTTTTATTTCCCAATTCTCAAGACCTGGATTCAAAATTTGGAGCTACAGATTTAGGGCCTGAATGGCTGGAGTTGCAGCAGGTGTTAACTGCACATTTGTGGGCATTTTGGCAAAAGGAAGGGGAAAGTGGAGATTTTCATGTTTATATGTCTACTCAATGCACACATGTTACTCTGATTGGGTTTCTGGGCTCCATAGTCACTGAATCACTTTCAGGTTTGAAGATACAAGAGTCATTGAAAAAGGTAAAATGATTGATTGCTGCCCGTGAAGTTTGTAGAAATTTGGTCTAGCTTCTCTAGAAATGACTGTAGAGGACTACAGATAACAAATAGGCTGAGACACAATTCTACCCGCATATTTAGGGGACAGCATGCACTGTGCTGTGCAAGTGTCTGTTGACTGGAAGCCTGAGAGAAAAAGTCCCCTCTAGAGTAAATTCTGGTTGGCACCTTATGTGTTTATATCATGTCTGGTAATTCTAGACAGTGTTTGGAAACAATAATTAAAAGAAAAATTTTCTCCAGTCCCAGAGAAACTCCACAATAATAGAACAGAAAGAAAATGCTTTTATTACACAATTACACTTGAATGTGATGTCTATATACTCAATCTGCTTAAGAGACTGCAAAGACAGAAAGATGGTCACCATAATTAGTTCACAAGTATAAGAATTTACAGCATCATGTCATACATAGTTCATCCTAAATTCACCTGGAGATTGAAGAGGCCATCTGTGTATGCTGATTGCTTATATTCAATGATGATAAACTGTTCATATCCTCATAACAGGAGGTAATTTAGTAGCTTGAAGCCAGGTGTCTGCTGAAACTATGCTTTCACTCTGCTACAAAAATGGTTGAATAGTGATCTACCTTTTTGGCTATTTACATTTTAGAGTTGTGGCTCTGTACTCTCTGGCACTGGGCTACAGCCCTCCTGCTCACTTTCTCCAGGTTGCTACTGTCTTATCTTGACCTCTACCATCTGCCACTGAGGCACAGCCCAGAGCACAGCTCACATTTTATGTGAACCCCATTTGCCACAGCAGCACTCTAGTGTCACATCAGAGAGTGAGGCCTGAGCTGCAGGAGGAGAGCCTGCAGGCCTCCTGGATAGAATTACACCTTCACAACAGTGAAAATAAATGAGTGTTTCAGTCTCAGGTCCCACTTATAATGGTGACAAGGAAATAATACTCCTGAATTTCCAGCATGAGTCCAAATAGAGATAGCTCAAAGTTTTTTCTGTGACAGCCCACCTCATTGAGACACCATGGAATACTAATAGGGCTTCTGAAACAGACAAAGCATTGGAGAGAAAAACAGATTTCCATCTGGGCAAGATGATTTTGACAGAAGTTAAAACGATCTTAAGAAAAAGCTCAGAATAGATATAAGATTGACTAAGTCAGCCAGAAAATATTCCCCTAAAAGAAATTTCTCTCTAAACACCCAATGTGCACAGCTACTCTCAGCATGAGAAACATGAGCTTTATGATGAAAGGTGGCAGACTTTAAGAATTTTATAAAAGTTTCTTTTCCATCTCTGCTGCTCTCTCATGTCCTAGCCATTGAATGGGGGTTCTGTATTGAAATACATCTGACAACTTCCAACAACAGTTTTTGATGAAGAAATAGAATTTTACTATGTTCATATAGTGGAATATATTAGAACTTGTAACATAGCTAACTGAATAGCTATTATGGTGTTTGGGTGGCCACATCGCCTGTCTTTATTTGTCCGGTAATAGCAGCATTCCAATTCAGAGAAATAAAAGATACCAAAATTGTGTTTACTTTTAATTATTCCTATTGAATAAAGTAATAAGCATGTCAGACTGATATCTATCATAACAACACATTTTGTTTGGATATTATATTAGATATAAATATTTAAGTATGAATAATTTTAATGAACTAGTCATAATGTATGTAGCATTTTTAAAAATTGTAACTATACTTCAGTTAAAACACTTTATATTTCAAAAGTATAAATAACAATATTAAAATAACAATTTAAGTGATTCATCCAAAGTAAGTATTGGGGTTTTATATTCATACTATTGTAGAAAATACCGCTTATGGCTCATGCCTGTAATCCCAGCACATTGGGAGGCTGAGGTGGGTAGATCACCTGAGGTCAGGAGTTCCTGACCTCATCTTTACTAAAAATACAAAACTTACCTAGGCTGGTTGTGCATGCTTGTAATCCCAGCTACTTGGGAGGCTGAGGCAGGATAACTGCTTGAACAAGGGAGGAGATTGTTGCAGTGAGCTGTGATCATGCCACTGAACTCCAGCCTGGGCAAGAGAGTGAGACTCTGTCTCAAAAAAAAAAAAAAAAACTATTTAATTTTTATGAATGCAAGTTTTCTGCAAACACTACACATAACTATGCTAATTGTTCTGAAGTAATAAATAGAAAACAAGGCACAACTACAGACTCCACTGTTCAGTTTATGCACTGAACTGTTCTTGCTTTTGCAGTGTAAGTATTTCTGCCTGCAAATACTGGATAATTACCTTGGATCATCAGATTTCTATTAAAGAAATTTAGTATCTTTTAGTCTTTATCATTTTGTATTGCTAAATTTATCTGTGTGTTAAGCTTCTGTGTGCTCTTAAAATGAGGTTTTATCTAAACAAACGTGTGTCTACTTTAAAAGACTAAACATGAAAAAACTAAACTTTTGGAATCAAAAACAAGGCAATAAATCTGAAGTACTAGAAAAAGATAGTCTGGAGTGAGATTTATTTAGCTCTTTTTTTTTTTCAGACGGAGTCTCGCTCTGTCACCCAGGCTGGAATGCAGTGGCACAAACTCGGCTCACTGCAAAAGCTCTGCCTCCCGGCTTCATGCCATTCTCCTGTCTCAGCCTCCCAAGTAGCTGGGACTACAGTCACCTGCCACCATGCCCAGCTATTTTTTTTTGTATTTTTAGTAGAGACGGGGTTTCACTGTGTTAGCCTGGATGGTCTTGATCTCCTGACCTCATGATCTGCCTGCCTTGGCCTCCCAAAGTGCTGGGATTACAGGCATGAGCAATTGCACCCTACCCTTATTTAGCTCTTAACATATATTTCAAAAAAGCAGAGAAAAATATCTACATATAATCTAAATCCCTTAAGAAAAGAGAGAATAGCAAAAAAATTTTTGGAACTTTTTAAAGAGTTTTGAACTCTTGGACATCTGAATTTTGCACACTATATGCACTTGAAAGAATGTTAATGGGGAAAAAGCAGAAGAGAAAAAGACGTTATAAAAAAATCCATGAGTGCACAACACCTATGAAACAGAATAGAGAGCCCAGAAATAATGCCATTCACCTACAACCATCAGATTTCCGACAAAGCTGACAAGAGGAATGTGGGAAGAATTCTCTCTTTCATAAATGGTGCTGGAATAACTATCTACCACTATGTAGAAGACTGAAGTGGACCCATTCATTACACCATATAAAAAAGTCAACTGAAGATAAATTAAGGACTTAAATGTAAAACCTAAAATTATAAGAAATCCTGCAGGATAACCTAGGAAACACCATTCTAGACACAGAAACAGGTAAAGACTTCATGATGAAGCTACCAAAAGCAACTGCAACAGAAGCAAAAATTGAGAAATGGGATGTATTCGAACTTAAGAGCTTCTTTACAGCAAAGGAAACTATCAACAGAGTAAACAGACAACCTATAGAACAAAAGAAAATATTTGCAAATTTTGCCTCTGAAAAAGGTCTAATACACAGAATTTATTAGGAACTTAAACAAGTTTACAAGAAAAAAAATGCTCATTAAAAAGTATGCAAAAAACAGGAACAGATGCCTTTCAATAGAAGATACACATAGGGCTAACAAGCATATGAAAAAAAAATGCTCATTGCTAATCATTAGAGAAATTAGAAGAGAAACCACAGGCTGGGTGTGGTGGCTCATGCCTGTAATCCCAGCACTTTGGGAGGCCGACGCGGGCAGATTACAAGGTCAGGAGATCAAGATCATCCTGGCTAACATGGTGAAACCCCGTCTCTACTAAAAATACAAAAATTAGCCAGGTGTTGCAGTGTGCACCTGTAGTCCCAGCTACTCAGAAGGCTGAGGCAGGAGAATTGCTTGAATCTGGTAGGCAGAGGTTGCAGTGAGCTGAGATTGCACCACTGCACTCTGGCCTGGGCAACAGAGCAAGACTCCATCTCAAACACACACACACACACACACACACACACACACAAAGAGAAACCACAATGAGATGCCACCTCACACCAGTCAGAATGGCTATTTTTAAAAAGTCAAAAAATAACAGATGCTGACAAAGTTGCAGAGAAAAGGGAATGCTTATACTCCTCTTGTGGGAGTGCAAATTATTTCAACAACTGTAAAAAGCAGTGTGACGATTCCTCAGAGAACTAAAAACAGAATTATCATTCGACTCAGAAACCTTATAATTGAGTATATACCCAAAGAAATATAAAATATTATAAAGACACATCCACATGCATGTTCATTGCAGCACTATTCACAATAGCAAAGACATGGACAGACCGTAAATGCCTATCAATGGTAGACTGGATCAAGAAAATATGGTATGGTCAGATTCAGTGGCTCATGCCTGTAATTCCAGCCCTTTGGGAGGCTGAGGCAGGTGGATTGCCTGAGCTTAGAAGTTTGAGACCACCCTGGGCAACATGGCAAAATTTTGTCTCCACAGAAGATACAAAAAAAAAAAAAAAAAAGGCCAGTCTTGGTAACACCCACGTGTAGTCCCAGCTACTTGGGAGGATGAGGTAGGAGAGAATTGTTTGAGCCTGGGAAGTTGAGGATAAGGTAAGCCTATATCACACCACAGCACTCTAGCCTGGGCAATAAGTGAGACCCTGATGCCAAAAATAAAAGATTTAGTAAAAACAAAATATGGTACATAAGCATCCTGGAATACTCTGTGGCCATTAAAAACAAATAACCATGTCCTTTGCAATAACATTGATGAAGCTGGAGACCATTATTCTTACAAAACAAATACAGAGGCTGGGTGCAGTGGCTCACGTCTGTAATCCCAACACTTTGGGAAACCAAGTTGAGTGGATCACCTGAAGTCAGGAGTTTGAGACCAGCCTAACCAACATGGAGAAACCCCATCTACACTAAAAATACAAAATTAGCTCGGAATGGAGACGCATGCCTGTAATCCCAGCTACTCAGGAGGCTGAGGCAGGAGAATGGCTTGAACCCGGGAGGCAGAGGTGAGGTGAGAACACATCATTGCATTCCAGCTTGGGCGACAAGAGCAAAAACAAAGAAGCAAAAATATCTCAAAAACAAAGAAACAAAACAAAAAAAGAAAATAATACAGGAACAGAAAACCAAATGCATGTCATTATTTATAAGTAAGAGCTAAATAATAACACATGAACACAAAGAGGAGAAAAACAGGCACTGAGGCCTAGGTGAGGGTGGAGGGTGGGAGGACTAAGAGGATCAGAAAACAGACCTGTTTGGTGCTATGGGAAGTACCTCAGTGACAAAATAATCTGCACACCAAATCCCCATGACATAATTTCAGCTGTATAACAAACCCACACGTGTACATAGAACCAAAAATAAAAGCTAAAAGAAAAAAAGAATCTCCCCAAGTGGGAGAGAGTGCAATGTAGGTGAAAGAACTTATTTTTGCTACAGATAATGGCCAAGGTAGGGCTGTACTCCAATTTATTTCTGTGTGAATACAGGCAGATGAGATTATGAACAAGTGGTCCAGACCCTAGGATGGTGGAGAAAACAGGTTTCTGCTGCAGATTCAGTGTCTGGGGGTGGGGATATGCCAGGAGACTTGAAGATACTGTGGGTTCTTTTCAAGAAACACTGGGATCAAAAATGCCATGGTGAAGTTCCTGAGGGTGGTGCCAAGTGCTGGGAGGAGTGTGGACATGTCAATGTCTAGTGTGTGTGTTTGTGAGTGGGTGGGAATAATGTGGCATCTGTGGGAAAAGGGGTTCTGTCATGGGAGTTTCTTTCTGCTAAGTTTTCAGTCCACAGTTGCCCTGGGAGAAGACCTGGAATCACAGGACAATGGGCAGTGTGACAGCCTGTGTAGAGGAGAACAGAGCCTCCCATTCCCAGACACCCAGAGTTTTATTCCAGGCCAGGCCTCCATGATATCTTTTTTTCTGGCACCAAATCTGTAGAGTTTGCTGAACATCAAACAATTCTCCACCACCAACTTACGGTCTAACATTTGAATTCTGACACCACCCACAGTCAGTACAGACCCTGATTCAGAGCTCGGTCCCACAACACTGTCCTCAATGCAGATGTCAGTCATAAACCCCATGGGCCCATGTATGTGTCTGAGCTACTGTTTAAAAACGGGAGACTCCCATAACGTCCCTGAAGTTCAATAATTTCATAGAGCTACTCACAGAACTCAGCAAGAAACTGTAGTTATCTTTACCTGTTTAATATATAAGATGAAGGCCAGGAAAAGTCAAATGGAAAAAATGCGTGGAACAAATAAAAGAGATGAAAAAAGATGAAACACATAATCCTAAAAAATATTTGTGATTAATAAAATTATCCATCCTAGACCGGGCGCGGTGGCTCACGCTTGTAATCCCAGCACTTTGGGGGGCCGAGGCGGGCGGATCACAAGGTCGGGAGATTGAGACCATCCTGGGTAACACGGTGAAACCCCATCTGTACTAAAAATACAAAAAATTAGCGGGGGCATGATGGCAAGCGCCTGTAGTCCCAGCTACTCAGGAGGCTGAGGCAGGAAAATGGCGTGAACTCAGGAGGCGGGGAGCTTGCAGTGAGCCGAGATGGTGCCACTGCACTCCAGCCTGGGGGACAGAGCGAGACTCTGTCTCAAAAAAATAAAAAAATAAAAAATAAAATAAAAAAAATCTCCATCCTTTGTGTGCTCCAGGAACAGTTTAGGGAAGGAAACACCCTTCCCATTATGACTCACGTGGTGCTCTCTTTTCTTACCTAAAACACAGGCTGACACACACTCTGCACATTTTCTCCTTTTTTTTTTTTGAGATGGAGTCTTGCTGTGTCGCCGAGGCTGGAGTGCAGTGACGCGATCTCGGTTTTCTGCAAGCGCTGCCTCCCGGGTTCACGCCGTTCTCCTGCCTCAGCCTCCGGAGTAGCTGGGACCACAGGCGCCCAACACCACACCCAGCTAACTTTTTTTTTTTTTGTATTTTTAGTAAAGATGGGGTTTCACCCTGTTAGCCAGGATGGTCTCGATCTCTTGACCTCGTGATCCGCCCGCCTAGGCCTCCTAAAGTGCTGGGATTACAGGCATGAGCCACCGTGCCCGGCCATTTCTCCTTTTTGTTATTAAAAAAAATCAGCTGAATTTGTCTTCAGTGGTCAAAACAAAAGATATCCTTTTTTTTTTTTTTTTTTAATGATGGAGTCTTACTCTGTCACCCAGGTTGGAGTGCAGTGGCCTGATAGCGGCTTACTGCAACCTCCACCTCCCAGGTACAAGTAATTCTCCTGCCTCAGCCTCCCGAGTAGCTGGGATTACAGGAGCCCAAAACCACACCCGGCTTTTTGTTTTCTGGCTTTTTCTGAGACAGAGTTTCGCTCTTGTTGCCCAGGCTGGAGTGAAATGGTGCAATCTCAGCTCACCGCAACCTCCACCTCACTCCTGCCTCAGCCTCCCAAGTACCTGGGATTACAGGCATGCACCACCATGCCTGGCTAATTTTTTGGTTTTTTTTTTAGTATAGATGGGGTTTCTCCATGTTGGTCAGGCTGGTCTCGAACTCCCGACCTCAGGTTATCCTCCCGCCTCAGGCTCCCAATAATTTTTGTATTTTTAATAGATACAGTGTTTCACCATGTTGACCATGCTGGTCTGAAACTTCTGACGTCAGATGATCTGCCTGCCTCAGCCTCTCCAAGTGCTGAGATTACAGGCATGAGCCACCAGCCTGGCTTAAAATTAAATATTTTTAAATTAAACTTTACTTAAGTTTATCTCCCTCCTCAAGCTCCTGAACTTTGAACTACCCTCAGTCTGAGCCAACATACAACCCCATTTTATGTCCCTCGTAAGAACATGCTGATTTCAGGGTAAAACATCCTCTGATCTAAAATCTGACTTTTTCACCCTCCATTTGCCATTCCCTTCCCACCTCGTTTCTAGTCTTGTTTGCTCCTTTCTGGGAAAGAAAGGTCTTTTATGCCTACATCTTTGCAAGCCATAAAGATCTTATAGTTACTTGGTATTTCCTCCTATTGCAATATTTTTTTGGAATTCAATTTTTTTTTTTTTTTTTTTTTGAGACGGAGTCCCTGTCTGTCTCCCAGGCTGGAGTGTAGTGGCGCGATCTCGGCTCACTGCAAGCTCTGCCTCCCGGGTTCACGCCATTCTCCTGCCTCAGCTTCCTGAGTAGATGGGACTACAGGCGCCCGCCACCACGCCCGGCTAAATTTTTGTGTTTTCTTTAGTAGAGACGGGGTTTCACCCTGTTAGCCAGGATGGTCTCGATCTGCTAACCTCGTGATCCGCCCACCTTGGCCTCCCAAAGTGCGGGGATTACAGGCATGAGCCACAGCGCCAGGCCTGGAATTCACTTTTTTTTTTACATAAATCTAATGTTTTTATTTTACAAAGTTTAGAAATTGCCTCAAAACAATAAAAACTTCATCATCAGTAAGACCTTCCCAGTCTCCTTTCATCTTCACCTTAACTGCATCTGCCTGTGGGACCCCAGCTTTCCAGGGCTCTGTAGCTTCTCTCAGGATAAAGTCTTCTTCTATGGCTGGGGTGAGCAGGCTGATGAAGGGGCGACCCACCCCCTTCATCTGGTGCCCAACGTGGAGGCCTTTTCTCTAGGGTGAAGGTACGCTCGAGCGTGGTCATTGAGGACAAGTCGACGAGAGATCCCGAGTACGTCTACAGTCAGCCTTACGGTAAGCTTGCGCACTCGGAAGAAAGCTAGGGTGATAATGGGGCAAACTAAAAGTAAAACTAAAAGCAAATATGCCTCTTATCTCAGCTTTATTAAAATTCTTTTAAAAAGAGGGGGAGTTAAAATATCTACAAAAAATCTAATCAAGCTATTTCAAATAATAGAACAATTTTGCCCATGGTTCCCAGAACAAGGAACTTTAGATCTAAAAGATTGGAAAAAAATTGGTAAGGAACTAAAACAAGCAGGTAGGAAGGGTAATATCATTCCACTTACGGTATGGAATGATTGGGCCATTATTAAAGCAGCTTTAGAACCATTTCAAACAGAAGAAGATAGTGTTTCAGTTTCTGATGCCCCTGAAAGCTGTGTAATAGATTGTAAAGAAAATACAGGGAGAAAGTCCCAAAAGGAAACGGAAAGTTTACATTGCGAATATGTAGCAGAGCCGGTAATGGCTCAGTCAACGCAAAATGTTGACTATAATCAATTACAGGAGGTGATATATCCTAAAACATTAAAATTAGAAGAAAAAGGTCCAGAATCAGTGGGGCCATTAGAGTCTAAACCACGAGGGCCAAGTCCTCTAGGTCAGATGCCCGTAGAATTACAACCTCAAACGCAGGTTAGAGAAAGTAAGACCCAACCGCCAGTAGCTTATCAATACTGGCCACCGGCCGAACTTCAGTATCAGCCACCCCCAGAAAGTCAGTATGGATGTCCAGGAATGCCCCCAGCACCACAGGGCAGGGCACCTTACCCTCAGCCACCCACTAGGAGACTTAATCCTACAGCACCACCTAGTAGACAGGGTAGTGAATTACATGAAATTATTGATAAATCAAGAAAGGAAGGAGATACTGAGGCATGGCAATTCCCAGTAATGTTAGAGCTGATGCCACCTGGAGAAGGAGCCCAAGAGGGAGAGCCTCTCACAGTTGAGGCCAGATACAAGTCTTTTTCAATAAAAATGCTAAAAGATATGAAAGAGGGAGTAAAACAGTATGGACCCAACTCCCCTTATATGAGGACACTATTAGATTCCATTGCTCATGGACATAGACTCATTCCTTATGATTGGGAGATTCTGGCAAAATCGTCTCTCTCACCCTCTCAATTTTTACAATTTAAGACTTGGTGGATTGATGGGGCACAAGAACAGGTCCGAGGAAATAGGGCTGCCAATCCTCCAGTTAACATAGATGCAGATCAACTATTGGGAACAGGTCAAAATTGGAGCACCATTAGTCAACAAGCATTAATGCAAAATGAGGCCATTGAGCAAGTTAGAGCTATCTGTCTTAGAGCCTGGGAAAAAATCCAAGACCCAGGAAGTGCCTGCCCCTCATTTAATCCAGTAAGACAAGGTTCGAAAGAGCCCTACCCTGATTTTGTGGCAAGGCTCCAAGATGCTGCTCAAAAGTCAATTACCGATGAAAAAGCCCGTAAGGTCATAGTGGAGTTGATGGCATATGAAAACGCCAATCCTGAGTCTCAATCAGCCATTAAGCCATTAAAAGGAAAGATTCCTGCAGGATCAGATGTAATCTCAGAGTGTGTAAAAGCCTGCGATGGAATTGGAGGAGCTATGCATAAAGCTACGCTTATGGCTCAAGCAATAGCGGGAGTCATTTTAGGAGGACAAATTAGAACATTTAAAGTGAAATGTTATAATTGTGGTCAAATTGGTCATTTAAAAAAGAATTGTCCAGTCTCAAATAAACAGAATATAACTATTCAAGCGACTACAACTACAGGTAGAGAGCCACCTGACTTATGTCCAAGATGTAAAAAAGGAAAACATTGGGCTAGTCAATGTCGTTCTAAATTTGATAAAAATGGGCAACCATTGTCGAGAAATGAGCAAAGAGGCCAGCCTCAGGCCCCACAACATACTGGGGCATTCCCAATTCAGCCCTTTGTTCCTCAAGGTCTTCAGAGACAACAACCCCCACTGTCCCAAGAGTTTCAGGGAATAAGCCAGTTACCACAATACAATTGTCCCCCATCACAAGTGGCAGTGCAACAGTAGATTTATGTACTATACAAGCAGTCTGTCTGCTTCCAGGGGAGCCCCCACAAAAAATCCCCACAGGGGTATATGGCCCGCTGCCTGAGGGGACTGTAGGACTAATCTTGGGGAGATCAAGTCTAAATCTAAAGGGAGTTCAAATTCATACTGGTGTAGTTGATTCAGACTATAAAGGTGAAATTCAGTTGGTTATTAGCTCTTCAATTCCTTGGAGTGCCAGTCCAGGAGACAAGATTGCTCAATTATTACTCCTGCCATATATTAAGGTTGAAAATAGTAAGATAAAAAAAACAGAAAGGTTTGGAAGCACTGATCTGACAGGAAAGGCTGCATATTGGGCAAGTCAGGTCTCAGAGAACAGGCCTGTGTGTAAGGCCATTATTCAAGGAAAACAGTTTGAAGGGTTAGTAGACACTGGAGCGGATGTCTCTATCATTGCTTTAAATCAGTGGCCAAAAAATTGGCCTAAACAAAAGGCTGTCACAGGACTTGTCGGCATAGGCACAGCCTCAGAAGTGTATCAAAGTACTAAGATTTTACATTGTTTAGGGCCAGATAATCAAGAAAGTACTGTTCAGCCAATGATTACTTCAATTCCTCTTAATCTGTGGGGTCGAGATTTATTACAACAATGGGGTATGGAAATCACTATGCCCGCTCCATTATATAGCCCCACGAGTGAAAAAATCATGACCAAGATGGGATATATACCAGAAAAGGGACTGGGAAAAAATGGAGATGGCATTAAAGTTCCAATTGAGACTAAAATAAATCAAGAAAGAAAAGGAATAGGGTATCCTTTTTAGGGGCGGCCACTGTAGAGCCTCCAAAACCCATACCATTAACTTGGAAGACAGAAAAACCAGTATGGGTAAATCAGTGGCCGCTACCAAAACAAAAACTGGAGGCTTTACATTTATTAGCAAATGAACAGTTAAAAAAAGGACATATTGAGCCTTCATTCTCGCCTTGGAATTCTCCTGTGTTTGTAATTCAGAAGAAATCCGGCAAATGGTGTATGTTAACTGACTTAAGGGCCGTAAATGCCGTAATTCAACCCATGGGGCCTCTCCAGCCCGGGTTGCCCTCTCCGGCCATGATCCCAAAAGACTGGCCTTTAATTATAATTGATCTAAAGGATTGCTTTTTTACCATCCCTCTGGTGGAGCAGGATTGCGAAAAATTTGCCTTTACTATACCAGCCATAAATAATAAAGAACCAGCCACCAGGTTTCAGTGGAAAGTGTTACCTCAAGGAATGCTTAATAGTCCAACTATTTGTCAGACTTTTGTAGGTCGAGCTCTTCAACCAGTTAGAAACAAGTTTTCAGACTGTTATATTATTCATTATACTGATGATATTTTATGTGCTGCAGAAATGAGAGATAAATTAATTGACTGTTATACATTTCTGCAAGCAGAGGTTGCCAACGCAGGACTAACAATAGCATCCGATAAGATCAGAACCTCTACTCCTTTTCATTATTTAGGAATGCAAATAGAAAATAGAAAAATTAAGCCACAAAAAATAGAAATAAGAAAAGACACATTAAAAACACTAAATGATTTTCAAAAATTGTTGGGAGATATTAATTGGATTCGGCCAACTCTGGGCATTCCTACTTATGCCATGTCAAATTTGTTCTCTATCTTAAGAGGAGACTCAGACTTAAATAGTAAGAGAATGTTAACCCCAGAGGCAACAAAAGAAATTAAATTAGTGGAAGAGAAAATTCAGTCAGCACAAATAAATAGAATAGATCCCTTAGCCCCACTCCAACTTTTGATTTTTGCCACTGCACATTCTCCAACAGGCATCATTATTCAAAATACTGATCTTGTAGAGTGGTCATTCCTTCCTCACAGTACAGTTAAGACTTTTACATTGTACTTAGATCAAATAGCCACATTAATTGGTCAGACAAGATTATGAATAATAAAATTATGTGGAAATGACCCAGACAAAATAGTTGTCCCTTTAACCAAGGAACAAATTAGACAAGCCTTTATCAATTCTAATACATGGCAAATTGGCCTTGCTAATTTTGTGGGAATTATTGATAATCATTACCCAAAAACAAAAATCTTCCAGTTTTTAAAATTGACTACTTGGATTCTACCCAAAGTTACCAGATGGAAACCTTTAGAAAATGCTCTAACAGTATTTACTGATGGTTCCAGCAATGGAAAAGCAGCTTACACAGGGCCAAAACAACGAGTAATCAAAACTCCATATCAATCGGCTGAAAGAGCAGAGTTGGTTGCAGTCATTACAGTGTTACAAGATTTTGACCAACCTATCAATATTATATCAGATTCTGCATACGTAGTACAGGCTACAAGGGATGTTGAGACAGCTCTAATCAAATATAGCATGGATGACCAATTAAACCAGCTATTCAATTTATTACAACAAACTGTAAGAAAAAGAAATTTCCCATTTTATATTACCCATATTCGAGCACACAGTAATTTACCAGGGCCTTTGACTAAAGCAAATGAACAAGCTGACTTACTGGTATCATCTGCATTTATAAAAGCACAAGAACTTCATGCTTTGACTCATGTAAATGCAGCAGGATTAAAAAACAAATTTGATGTCACATGGAAACAGGCAAAAGATATTGTACAACATTGCACCCAGTGTCAAGTTTTACACCTGCCCACTCAAGAGGCAGGAGTTAATCCCAGAGGTCTGTGTCCTAATGCATTATGGCAAATGGATGTCACGCATGTACCTTCATTCGGAAGATTATCATATGTTCATGTAACAGTTGATACTTATTCACATTTCATATGGGCAACTTGCCAAACAGGAGAAAGTACTTCCCATGTTAAAAAACATTTATTGTCTTGTTTTGCTGTAATGGGAGTTCCAGAAAAAATCAAAACTGACAATGGACCTGGATATTGTAGTAAAGCTTTCCAAAAATTCTTAAATCCGTGGAAAATTTCACATACAACAGGAATTCCTTATAATTCCCAAGGACAGGCCATAGTCAAAAGAACTAATAGAACACTCAAAACTCAATTAGTTAAACAAAGAGAAGGGGGAGACAGTAAGGAGTGTACCACTCCACAGATGCAACTTAATCTAGCACTCTATACTTTAAATTTTTTAAACATTTATAGAAATCAGACTACTACTTCTGCAGAACAACATCTTACTGGTAAAAAGAACAGCCCACATGAAGGAAAATTGATTTGGTGGAAAGATAATAAAAATAAGACATGGGAAATAGGGAAGGTGATAACGTGGGGGAGAGGTTTTGCTTGTGTTTCACCAGGAGAAAATCAGCTTCCTGTTTGGATACCCACTAGACATTTGAAGTTCTACAATGAACCCATCGGAGATGCAAAGAAAAGCACCTCCGCGGAGACGGAGACGCCACAATTGAGCACCGTCGACTCACAAGATGAACAAAATAGTGATATCAGAAGAACAGATGAAGTTGCCATCCACCAAGAAGGCAGAGCCGCCGACTTGGGCACAACTAAAGAAGCTGACACAGTTAGCTACAAAATGTCTAGAGAACACAAAGGTGACACAAACTCCAGAGAGCATGCTGCTTGCAGCCTTGATGATTGTATCAACGGTGGTAAGTCTCCCTATGCCTGCAGGAGCAGCTGCAGCTAATTATACCTACTGGGCCTATGTGCCTTTCCCGCCCTTAATTCGGGCAGTCACATGGATGGATAATCCTATAGAAGTATATGCTAATGATAGTGTATGGGTACCTGGCCCCACAGATGATCGCTGCCCTGCCAAACCTGAAGAAGAAGGGATGATGATAAATATCTCCACTGGGTATCGTTACCCTCCTATTTGCCTAGGGAGAGCACCAGGATGCTTAATGCCTGCAGTCCAAAATTGGTTGGTAGAAGTACCTACTGTCAGTCCTAACAGTAGATTCACTTATCACATGGTAAGCGGGATGTCACTCAGGCCACGGGTAAATTATTTACAAGACTTTTCTTACCAAAGATCATTAAAATTTAGACCTAAAGGGAAACCTTGCCCCAAAGAAACTTCCAAAGGATCTAAAAATACAGAAGCCTTAGTTTGGGAAGAATGTGTGGCCAATAGTGCGGTTATATTACAAAACAATGAATTCGGAACTATTATAGATGGGGCACCTCGAGGTCAATTCAACCACAATTGCTCAGGACAAACTCAGTTGTGTCCAAGTGCACAAGTGAATCCAGCTGTTGATAGCGACTTAACAGAAAGTCTAGACAAATATAAACATAAAAAATTACAGTCTTTCTACCCTTGGGAATGGGGAGAAAAAGGAATCTCTACCCCAAGACCAAAAATAATAAGTCCTGTCTCTGGTCCTGAACATCCAGAATTGTGGAGGCTTACTGTGGCCTCACACCACATTAGGATTTGGTCTGGAAATCAAACTTTAGAAATGAGAGACTGTAAGCCATTTTATACTATCGACCTAAATTCCAGTCTAACGGTTCCTTTACAAAGTTGCATAAAGCCCCCTTATATGCTAGTTGTAGGAAATATAGTTATTAAACCAGACTCACAAACTATAACCTGTGAAAATTGCAGACTGTTTACTTGCATTGATTCAACTTTTAATTGGCAGCACCGTATTCTGCTGGTGAGAGCAAGAGAAGGCGTGTGGATCCCTGTGTCCATGGACCGACCGTGGGAGGCCTCGCCATCCATCCATATTTTGACTGAAGTATTAAAAGGCATTTTAAATAGATCCAAAAGATTCATTTTTACTTTAATTGCAGTGATTATGGGATTAATTGCAGTCACAGCTACGGCTGCTGTGGCAGGAGTTGCGTTGCACTCTTCTGTTCAGTCAGTAAACTTTGTTAATGATTGGCAAAAAAATTCTACAAGACTGTGGAATTCACAATCTGGTATTGATCAAAAATTGGCAAATCAAATTAATGATCTTAGACAAACTGTCATTTGGATGGGAGACAGACTCATGAGCTTAGAACATCGTTTCCAGTTACAATGTGACTGGAATACATCAGATTTTTGTATTACATCCCAAATTTATAATGAGTCTGAGCATCACTGGGATATGGTTAGATGCCATCTACAAGGAAGAGAAGATAATCTCACTTTAGACATTTCCAAATTAAAAGAACAAATTTTTGAAGCATCAAAAGCCCATTTAAATTTGGTGCCAGGAACTAAGGCAATTACAGGAGTTGCTGATGGCCTCGCAAATCTTAACCCTGTCACTTGGGTTAAGACCATTGGAAGCACTACAATTATAAATTTCATATTAATCCTTGTGTGCCTGTTTTGTCTGTTGTTAGTCTGCAGGTACACCCAACAGCTCCGAAGAGACAGCGACCATCGAGAACGGGCCATGATGACGATGGCAGTTTTGTGGAAAAGAAAAGGGGGAAATGTGGGGAAAAGCAAGAGAGATCAGATTGTTAATATGTCTGTATAGAAAGAAGTAGACATAAGAGACTCCACTGTGTTCTGTATTAAGAAAAATTCTTCCGCCTTGAGATGCTGTTAATCTGTGACCTTACCCCCAACCCCATGCTCTCTAAAACATGTGGTGTGTCAAACTCAAGGTTAAATGGATTAAGGGTTGTGCAAGATGTGCTTTGTTAAACAAATGCTTGAAGGCAGCATGCTCCTTAAGAGTCATCACCACTCCCTAATCTCAAGTACCCAGGGACACAAAAACTGCGGAAGGCCGCAGGGACCTCTGCCTAGGAAAGCCAGGTATTGTCCAAGGTTTCTCCCCATGTGATAGTCTGAAATATGGCCTCGTGGGAAGGGAAAGACCTGACCGTCCCCCAGCCCGACATCCATAAAGGGTCTGTGCTGAGGAGGATTAGTATAAGAGGAAGGCATACCTCTTGCAGTTGAGACAAGATAAAGGCATCTGTCTCCTGCCTGTCCCTGGGCAATGGAATGTCTCGGTATAAAACCTGATTGTACATTCCATCTACTGAGATAGGGAAAAACTGCCTTAGGGCTGGAGGTGAGACATGTGGATGGCAGTACTGCTTAACAAAGCATTGAAATGTTTATGTCTATGCATTTCTAAAGCACAGCACTTGATTCTTTACCTTGTCTATGATGCAAAGGCCTTTGTTCACGTGTTTGTCTGCTGACCCTCTCCCCACTATTGTCTTGTGACCATGACACATCCCCCTCTCTGAAGAACACCGATAAGTAATCAATAAATACTAAGGGAACTCAGAAGCCAGTGGGATCCTCCATCTGCTGAACGCTGGTCCCCTGGGTCCCCTTATTTCTTTCTCTTCACTTTGTGTCTTTTCCTTTTCCAAGTCTCTCATTCCACCCAATGAGAAACACCCACAGCTGTGAAGGGGCGACCCACCCCCTTCAGCTGAGACATCTGCATGGGTCGCTCCTCAGAAAGAACTAACTGGGCCTTTAATAACTTCCTCTTGCATGCTTAATATTAGCCTTAGCTTGGAGTCACTAGGTTCAAGCTTTAATTTCCATGTCAGAGTTATTCACTTGGTTTTCAAAACTAAGTGTTTGAAAAATCCAGTGAAATTACTCACAGCATTTACATAAGAAAAGGAAATTTTAAGGTGCTTACTTTTTTTTTTTTGAGATGGAATCTCACTCTGTCACCCATGCTGGAATGCAATGGCTGGATCTCAGTTCATTGCAACCTCCACCTCCTGGGTAAAAGCTATTCTGCCTCAGCCTCTCAAGTAGGTGGGACGACAGGCATGCTCCACCACACCCAGCTAATTTTTGTATTTTTAGTAGAGACAGGGTTTCACCATGTTGGGCAGGCAGGTCTCAAACTCCTGACCTCAAGTAATCAACCGGCATTGGCCTCCCAATGTGCTGGAATGACAGGTGTGAGCTACTGCACCTGGCTAAGGTGCTTGCATTTTATGCCTCCATAAGAAAAACAAATATATCTACTTCTTTTAGACAATATATGTATTATTTTATTATTTATATTAAAAAATAATGTAGTAAAAAATTAGTCATATGGGAATGCTTCTAGAAGTTACCACGTTTCATCATATACAATTTAACACTAAACTCAGAAATCAAAACAACAGGATATAGAATGGAGATATTCACTGTCACAAATTTACCCTGCAAAAAGAGGAACTGATATTTTGATGAATCTGTGTAACTCATCAATTATCTACCACATTTTCCTATGAAAATATATTCATTGTCTAGAGCCAAAATGGAAGAGAGATTTTCCCTATTTTTTCCCTTGGTAGCTAGCATTATAAAGCTAAGGCTTAGAATTCTGTTTGAAATCACTAAGACATAAAAACCACACCTAAGAAAATTCCTAAACTCACTCTTGGAAAGAAAAATGTAAATGAGAGTTATTAACAAATGGAATATATGATTAAATATTAATTTTTTGAAACTCACCTCTTTTATTTTCTTTGTAAATATTTTCTTACCTTTCAAGCCCTACTAATAAAATGCAAATTACAGTTAAAAAACTGATTCAGGTGGGTGCTGTGGCTCACTTTAATGCCAGCACTTTGGGAGGCCAAGGCAGGCAGATCAATTAAGATTAAAAGTTTGAGTGGGGCACAGTGGCTCACGCCTGTAATCCCAGCACTTTGGGAGGCCTAGGTGGGTGGATCACCTGAGGTTGGGAGTTCGAGGCCAGCCTGACCAACATGGAGAAACCCCATATCTACTGAAAATACAAAAATTAGCCAGGCATGGTAGCAGATGCCCAAGGCTGAGGCAGGAGAATCTGGGAGGCTGAACCTGGGAGGCAGAGGTTGCAGTGAGCCGAGACCACACCATTGCACTACAGCCTGGGCAACAAGAGCAAAACTCCATCTCAAAAAAAAAAAAAAAAAAGACTAAAAGTTTGGGACCAGCCTGGTCCATCTCTACTAAAAATACAAAAACTAGCCAAATACAGTGGTGCACAACTGTAGTCTTAGCTACTTGGGAGGCGGAGGCATGAGAATCACTTGAACCCAGGAGGCAGAGGTTGCAGTGTGCCAAGATCAAGCCACTGCATTCCAACCTGTGCAACAGAGTCAGACTGTCTAAAAAAAAAAAAAAAAAAGACAGAATCAACAACAACAAAAACACCTGAGGTCAAAATAAGTGAACAAATCTTTCAAGGTACATATCCAATCACCCACCCCATCCTGTTCACATGCTCAATAACCACCCTCCCAGGAGACACAGCGCTATGCCCCAGTGACTGCCCCAGCTGTATTTTACTTTGTAAGTTTTTACCCCATCTCACTGGGGTCATTTTCTTTTGTCTTTTGAAGGTTTTTTCACAAACTTTTAACTATTTTTCTTTCACTTCCCCCAAGAGCATCCAGGGGGCAGAAATTATTTGTTTTCCCCTCAATAGCAGCATCTGATTGGCTCACCAACAATGTGTCTCCAAGAAATGGACGTTAGGTTGGGTGAAGACCATCTTCATGTCTCAAGAGGCTAGCTTTTCAAAAAAAAAAAAAAGTATATCAGGACATGACTTTCAGCCCCAAGGCTGCCACCTACTCCCTTGAGAGGCTATACTCTATACTTCAGGTGGTCCTAAGGGAGAAAGTGACCCAAGAGCTAATATCCATTAGACATTTTAGCAGACATAGCCATAGTGGGTATCTTGGTTTATCTCCAGAAAGTACTAAAACCCAGGCCCAGAATAAAACTGAAGGTTAGCAGAGGTCACATCACCCTATAATGTTTCCAGAGGGTAATCTTAATCTAAAAACATTCTGGTAAGTTCTCTGGAAAAATAAAAGAAAAAAAGGCACAGATGTTTTTTACAATACAGTGTCAGGGGATTATTCTTTGCTTTCTTCTCATGAGAAATATTTAAAAACAGAAAACAAATCTTTTCAATAGTGCTATGCAATGCTTTAAACAATGATTGAGGAACATGGGGTACACTTGAGGCCCTGCTGGGGACACATGTGAAAAATGCCAGAGAAAATCAGTCCCTTGTGGGTTGTGAAAATAATTAAGCGGCAGGCAATTAGACTGAGAAGGCTCTAGTCCTCGGATTCCTACTTGTAAAAAAATGTAAACTCAAGTGGATTTGTTAATAAATTACTACATTTGGGGAAACAAATTTCAGGCTTAAACAACTATAAACTGCCAAATAAGCTCTGATTACATAACCAGGAAATTTCCACCTTGATTATACAAATTAAGAAGCTACGTAAGTATATCTAACCAATTGTTGAATTTGGTTTTCTTCATGACTGATTTTACAAATGTCTTTCCTTCAAGCCCCTCCCATGGACCACAAACTACAAACTATAACTGGGTGCTCTACAATTCTTGAATCACTCTTTGATCAAATTATTTGATTTTTTGCAGTAACTCCCATAATTTACTTTTTTCTAGACAGAGTCTTTCTCTGTTGCCCAGGCTGGAGTGAAGTGGCGCGACCTCAGCTCACTGCAACCTATGTCTTCCGGGTTCAAGCGATTCTCACCTCTGCCTTTGGAGTAGCTGGGACTACAGACATTCACCATCACACCCAGCCAATTTATGTATTTTTAGTAGAGATGGGGTTTCCCCATTTTGGCCAGGCTTATCTTGAACTCCTGACCTCAAGTGATCCACCCGCCTCGGCCTCCCAAAGTGCTGGGATTACAGGCATGAGCCACCGCGCCAGGTCCCATAAATTTTTTCTTTTTTTTTTTTTGAGACAGAGTCTCACTCTGTTGCCAGGGTGGAGTGCAGTAGCACGATCATGGCTCACTGCAACTTCCGCCTCCCAGGTTCAAGCGATTCTCCTGCCTCAGCCTCCTAAGTAGCTGGGACTACAGGCCCCCGCCACTATGTCTGCCTAATTTTTGTGTTTTAGTAGAGACAATGTTTCACCATGTTGGCCAGGATGGTCTTGATCTCTTGACCTCGTGATCCACCAACCTCCGCCTCCCAAAGTGCTAGGATTACAGGCATGAGCCACCACACCTGGCCAGCCGTCCCCATAAATTTTTAATAAAACAGAAACTGTGAACCCCACGGACCAAAGCTCTTCCCATTCATGAACCCACACCCTGAGTCAGGATTCCCCCCGAAGACCCTCCTGTGGTTCCCGCACAATCTGGGAGAGACGCGGCCCTGTGGGTACAGAACTGCCCCTAGAGGGTTTCAGGCCAGGGCACAGTCACTGCGCAGGGAAGAGACAGGACACCCCTGGACTGGCTGCCAGCGCAGCCGCCATCTTAGGGCTGAAGGGAACTGAGGCCGAGCTGGGCAAGGAGAACTTGTGGCACAGATTGTGGAGCTGACTGTAGGGGAGGCCTGGGTCCTGCCACAGCCACTTCTCACCGGTTCCAACCAGCCCCTCCCGCTCACTTGGGATGTCGGACCGGCACTCTCACTATTTCTAGGCTTCCAGGAGGTCCTGGTGTCTTAGCTGTGGATCTCCCAATACCTGCAGGTCACAGGGCCACAAAGCTTGGGCCTCTAGGAGCAGAGGACACAGACTAGCAAAGACGAGACCCAGATCTCAGGCTGCAGCCAGAGACAAAGGCCGCAGGTAAACACTGAAAACGTCCTGTTCGCTCCAGCTGCGTGCCTGATTGGACGGTTTTCAGCCCAGCGTTTCTGATTGGATAATGCTTAAGACCCCCGCCCCGTCAGGCCCTGAGTAACAGAAAATGTGATCAGGGCTGAGTGAAGAAAAAGTCACAGCCTAAGCTGCAGCCTTTTTCAGGCAGGGCTTCCTGTCTGAGCTGAGCCAGGCCCAACCCAGAGCATGGGAAAATTCTATCTTTTTTTTACTCTCTCTCTTTTTGAATATATTCGAAAGGTGAACAGAAGTATTTTGCTGTCATATTAATAATACATAACATTTTTGTTCAAGAGAAAATCAACTTTTACTTTGGTAATAGTGTATTATCAATACTAAAGCTAATTTTAACAAACTTATAAATAAATCAAATTTGTCATTTTTGACCGCTCGTTTTACATATATATTTTGTAATCTCTTGTAATGTTCTAAAATTCTTTACATTTTATTTTTATCCAAATTCTTTTTATTTTTTCAATTTGAAACAACCTTTAAGTAATTTCAAACTGTTATAGGAAATAGAAAGAAGTCATTCAGGGCCAGGTTCACTGGCAAGTGCCTGTAATCGCAACACTTTGGGAGGCCAAGATGGGTGGATCACTTGAGGTCAGGAGTTCAAGACCAGCCTGGCCAACATGGTGAAACCACATTTCTACTAAAAATACAAATAACTAGCTGGGTGTGGTGCTGCACACCTGTAGACCCAGCTAGTCCGGAGGCTGAGGCAGGAGAATTGCTTAAACCCAGAAGGCAGAGGTTGTGTAACTGCCCAAGGGGTTCACCTTGCCCTATGTCTAGACAGAGCTGATTCATCAAGACTGGGTAATTTGTGGAGGAAAAGTTAAATATTAAATTTGAACTTAATTGAACATGGACAAACTCAATAGTCACCAAGTTCTCAAGCAGGTTGTGTGAGGCCCTTGAGGCATTCATTCAGTGCTGTTTCAGAGAAATCTCTATTTCAATCTATTTCTATACATTAGTTGTTGAAAAACAATAGACAATCACAAAAACAAGTTGACAGTTTTGTGTTCCTTGACCCCAGTTGCAAATGGCCCTCATGACGGCGCCTTATGCCAAACAACTCATTACAAAAGAGCTAGGGTATCAGACTGTGCTGAAGCTTCATCAGACCCTCCTCATCTGTGCAGGAATGAGTAGCTGACTCTGGAGCCCAAGCTGTTGCTTCCCAGTCTGGTGGTGAATCCTCCATAGTCTGGTGAGTGTAAATATATATATCTCTTTTCCTTTCTCCTCTTCCCATTGCAATTTGCTTATTATATCAACATGCTTATTATATCAATCTGGTTATTACATTGATTTGCTTATTATATAATTTGCTAATTATATCTGCATTTCCATTTATGTGGCACAAAGCTATATTTACCCTTAAAGGTATTGTGTGTGTGTCTTTTCTTCTCCCCTTGAATGTTTCCCACACAGAATATTTTTGGCGTCACAAACAGGATTTGAAAACCAAACTGTGCCACTTTTTGGCCACAAGGACAGGACTGGAAACTCGAGGAATTCCCAAATCCAGGGATGGGAACTCCCCAATGTCACTGTCAATTCCTACAGGATTGAATGAAGGAGGACGAATGCAGAAATGAAGACAAAGACAAAAGATTTATTTTAAAAGAGGGGGTCAGGCAGGACATGGTGGCTCACGCCTGTAATCCCAGCACTTTGAGAGGCCGAGGTGGGCGGATCACAAGGTCAGGAGATCAAAACCATCCTGGCTAACACAGTGAAACCCCGTCTCTACTAAAAATACAAAAAAATTTAGCCAGGTGTGGTGGCAGACACCTGTAGTCCCAGCTACTCGGGGGTGCTGAGGCAGGAGAATGGCATGAACCCAGGAGGCAGAGCTTGCAGTAAGCCGAGATCACGCCACTGCACTCCAGCCTGGGTGACAGAGCGAGATTCGGTCTCAGAAAAAAAAAAAAAAAGAAGGTGTTGGGGGCTCCTTGCTTCTAGTGAGCAGAAGGCAGCCCTGAGTTTCTACAGGCCTTAGTATTTATTAGGTAGAATCAATAGGGAGGGAGAGGTAATGGTTGGTCAGCTGCTTGATTTATCACAGGTACATATAATTGCTTACTTTGTACAACAGGCTTCAGATGTTCCTATAGACAACCACAAGGAACACTGTGCCTCGGGCATAACTGCCCTCGGCACCCCTTCTGGCAGCAGACGCAGTTTGTCAGTTTTCCAACATCCTGCTTTCATGAGAAGAGTTTTTCCATAGAGCCTCCAGTGGTATACTGAGTTGGTCAGGACCCCCATTTTCTCTGCGTCCAACACCCCCAGTTCTCCTCTTTGGTGATTGAATGGTTCAGGGAAACTGGCCTTTGTAAGAATTGAGAATCTAAATTAGTGCAATTTAAACCATTGACTGTGTGTGTGAGAGGAGAGAAAGACCCTCTCACATTGTTTTATATTGTTTTATATTGAGTAAAAACAACAAGGAAATAAAACCAAAGACAGGCAGCCCGGCGCCAGGCCCGAAACCAGGCCTAGGCCCACCTGGCCTAAACCCAGTAGTTAAAAATCAACTTATGATTTAGAGGCCGATGTTATTTATAGATTCCTTACGTTGTATAGAAGAGCACGGTGAAACTCCCTGCCCTGTTCTGTTCCTCCCTGACGACTGGTGCATGCAGCCCCTGTCATGTACCCCTTGCTTGCTCAAATCAATCATGACAATTTCATGTGAAATCTTTAGTGTTGTGAGCTCTTAAAAGGGCACAACTTGTGCACTCAGGGAGCTCAGATTTTGAGAGAGTAGCTGGCCGATGCTCCCAGCTGAATAAAGCCCTTCCTTCTACAACTTGGTGTCTGAGAGGTTTTGTCTGTGGCTCATCCTGCTATATGTGAAGTGCTGCAGGGGATTCCAGTCAGCAAAGGAGATGCTGAGGGGATCTCACCGAGTGAATGGTGCTTGCTTACTCTTTATAAGTTAATGTATCAGGATAGGGGATAGTTGCTACAAGAGAAATGAGAGCTAGAAAAGAAAAATGCTAATCCGACTTCCAGACTGACCCTGGCCCAATGCCAGGCCTATGTCTTGACTGTTCAGACTCAAAAATATCAGCCTATTGATGAAAAAAGCAGCTGTCCCAATGGCCCCATCAGGGAAAAATTGAAGAACTAGTCAGTCAGGGCTTGGAGCAGGTAAAAACACAGCTCCTATCTCAAGGATGGGAAATTAACCTTAGTAAAATTCAAGGACAAATTGTAAAATTCCTTGGCATCCTGCACAAACTATAAAATTCCTTGGCATCCTATGAAATGCAGGGAAATAGTCCATTTTACCAAAGACTAAGGCTAAAATACTAAAAATTGCAACCGTTACCACTAAAAAGGAGGACTAGAAATATATTGGCTTGTTTGGATTCTGGAGACATTATATTCCCCACTTGGGTAACATTTTACAACCTCGACATGCAGTCACTAGAAAATGCTATGACTTTCACTGGGGAGAGAAAGAGAACACGGCTTTTGAACAAGCTAAACAAGCAGTGCAACTGGCCCTGGATCTATGGCCCATATGGGATGGGCCAGTAGAACTGCAAGTAACTGTCCTAAATCAACATGCTAATTGGAGCCTTAGGCAGAAACAAGATGGGAAGAGGGTACCTTTTGGGTTTTGAACCCAGAAACTGCCAGAGGCCAGCAAAGCTGATACCCCTTTCAAGAAGCAATTGTTAGCTTGCTATTGGGCTTTGCTGGAAAGGGAACATCTCTGCTTCAACCAGGATGTCTTTATAAGGTCTGAAATTCCTATTATGACTTGAGTCATGAGTTCCCCCAAAATTCACCAAATAGGGCACGCCCAAGGCAGTAACATCATAAAATGGAAATACAACATAGAAGACCAGGCTAAGCCAAAACCAAAGGTGGTATCATTTTTACATGAGGATGTACAAAACTTGCCAGCTCAGGAAACCACTGAGGAAGTGCTGCACATAGGGAAGGAAACTGCCCACCCCCCCAATGGTGCAGTTCCTTTAAAGAACTAAGCCCAGAGGATCAGAAACATGCTTGGTTTACTGATCGATCCAGCAAACACATTGGTGGGACCCGATGCTGGAAGGCCATGGCTTATAATCCTGTTAAAAACGTAAGCATTTCTGATGAAGGAAGGGGTGGGATCAGCCAGTTAGCTGAACTAGTAGCCAACCTCCAAGCTATTCAGGAGGAAGCCAGAGGGATTTGTCACTTGTATACCAACTGTTGGTCAGTAGCAAATGGTCTTACTACCTGGATGCTCCAATAGTGACAAAACAAATGGTTAATTGGGAATAAAGAGGTTTGGGGAAAAAATACTGAGAAGATATCTGAATCCTGGTGCACACCACCATTATTGCTGTTTTCCATGTTGATGCTCATCCATCTCTGCTTTCTCTTGACAGACTATTTAATCACCAGGAAGAACAACAGGCCAAAATTTTTATTATAACTGAGAACTTGAATGAGGATGAACTGATTACCTGTTCAAGCCTTGCAACGACTGGCATTATAATGTGTGGTGGTATGATTGATAGCGATTAGTGGCCTAAATGTTCCACTTAAAACATACAGAACGGTAGAATGGATAAGAGTTTACCAACCAAATATCTGTGGTCTTTAAGAGACTCACCCAACACATAAAAACTCACATAAAGTTAAGGTAAAGGGTTGGGAAAAGATAGTAATGCAAATGTACCCCAAAAGCAAGCAGTAGTAGCCATTCTTACATCAGACAAAACAGACATTAAAGCAAAAACAGTTAAAAATAAAAAAAGACAAAGAGGGACATTATATAATGATAAAAGGACTAGTCCAACAGGAAAATATCACAATTCTAAATATATATGCACCTAACACTGGAGCTCCCAATTTATTAAACAATTACTACTAGACCTAAGAAATGATATAAATGGCAACACAATAATAATGGGGAACTTCAATATTCTACCGACAGCACTAGACAAGTCATCAAGACAGAAAGTCAACAACAACAACAACAAAAACAATGGACTTAAACTATACCCTAGAACAAATGGACTTGAAAAATATTTACAGAACATTCCACCGAACAACTGCAGAATATGCATTTCATTCATCAGCATATGAATCATTCCCTAAGACAGACATATGATAGGCCACAAAACAAGTCTCAATAAATTTAAGACAATCAAAATTATATCAACTACTCTCTCAGACTACAGTGGAATAAAAGTGAAAATCAACTCCAAATGAACCCTCAAAACCATGCAAATATGTGGAAATTAAATAAATACATGGAAATTAAATAAAAATAAAATTTAGGATCAACTTGTTTCTGAATGATTGTTGTATGAAATCAAGATGGAAATTTAAAAATTCTTTGAGCTGAATGATAATAATGACACAATCTACCAAAATGTCTGGGATACAGCAAAAGTGGTGCTAAAAGGAAAGTTCATAGCATCAAGTGCCTACTACAAAGTCTGAAAGGGCATAAGTAGACAATCTAAGATAACACCTCAAGGAACTAGAGAAACAAGAACAAGCTGAACCCAAACCCAGTAGAAAAAAAGAAATAGCAAAGATCAGAGCAGAACCCTAGGGGAGGGGTGGCTGCAGTCTCTGTGGACCAGCAGACTTAGCCTTTTCTCCTGCTAGTTTTGAAGAATTTGAGCAGCCCAGATGAGTGGATTTTCCCCCAGCAAAACACCCTCCTCCACCAAAGGACAGTCAAAGTGCTTCATTAAATGAGTTCTGCTTCCTGTGCCACCCAACTGGATGAGAACTTTCAACAGGGGTTGTCAGACACCCTATAGAGGAGCGATTCTACTGGCATCAGGTTTGTGCCTCTTGAGGTCAGAGATCCCAGAGGAAGGAGTGGGCACTCTTCTTTGCTGTTCTCCAACCTCTTTGAGTGACATCTCGAGGCATGGGGGTGAACCAGATGAATAGGTCCTGAAGTGAACCCATAGCAAACTGCAGCAGCACTACAGAAGATGGACCTGACCATTGAAAGAAAAACAAACAGAAAGCAACAACACATCAACAAGAAAAAAATGTACCCACAAAAACCTCATCCAAGACCGCACATGGTGGCTCACACCTGTAACCCAATACTTTGGGAGGCTGAGGCGGTGGGCAGAGCACTTGAGGTCAGGAGTTCAAGACTAGCCTGGCCAACATGGTGAAACCTCGTCTCTACTAAAAAATACAAAAAAAATAGCCAGGTGTGGTGGTGCATGCCTGTAGTCCCAGCTACTAGGTAGTCTGAGACATGAGAATCACTTGAACCTGGGAGGCAGAATTTGCAGTGAGCTGCAATTGTGCCACTGCACTCCAGCCTGAGTGACAGAGAGAGAGACTGTTAAAAAAAAAAAAATCCAAGGGTCAGCAGCCTCAAAGATCGAAACTAGACAAACTCATGAAGATGAGAAAGAATCAACAAAAAACCGCTGAAAGGCCAGAGTGCCTCTTCTCTTCCAAATGATCAAAATATCTCTTCAGCAAGGTGCAGAACTGGACAGAGGATGAGATGCATGAATTGACAGAAGTAGGCTTCAGAAGACAGTTAATAACAAACTCTGCTGAGCTAAAGAAACATGTTGGAACCCAATTTGAAGAAGCTAAGAACCTTGAGAAAAGGTTAGAGGAACTGTTAACTAGAATAACCAGTTTGGAGAGGAACATAAATGACCTGATGGAGCTGAAATGTTTGGCATGAGGCCCAGTCACTAGAGCCCTTTGTGACTGGGCTCAAGGAACACAAAAATGTTATCTTGTTTTTCAATAACTAACATATAGGAATAGATTGAAACAGAGATTTCTCTGAAACGACACTACATGAATGCCTCAAGGGGGTCACACAACTGATTCTGAGACTTGGTGACCATTGTTTGTGTCCATGTTCAATTTATTTCAAAATTAACATTTAACTTTTCCTCCACAAATTCCCCTGTCTTGATGAACGGGCTCTGTCTAGGCAAAAGGCCTCTCTTTATGAATCAGCTCTGTCTAGACAAAAGGCAAGGTAAACCCCTTGGGCTGTTGCACAACCTCCACCTCCTGGGTTCAAGGGATTCTCCTGCATCAGCCTCCGGAGTAGCTGGGACTACAAGTGCGCACCAGCACACCCAGCTAATTTTTTGTATTTTTAGTAGAAATGGGGTTCCACCATGTTGGCTAGGCTGGTCTTGAACTCCTGACCTCAAGTTATCCGCCCACCTTGGCCTCCCAAATTGCTGGAATTACAGGCGTGAGCCACTGCGCCTGGTTCTAAATGATTTCTATTTCCTGTAACAATTTGAAATTACTTAAAGGTTGTTTCAAATTGAAAAAAAGAATGTAGATAAAATATAAAAAGTTAAAAAAATTACAAGAGATTATGAAATATATGTGTAAATCTCGAGAGGTCAAAAGTGACAAATCTGATTTATATATAAGGTTTTATTAAAATTAGCTTTAGTATTGATAATACACTATTACCAAAGTAAAAGTTGATTTTCTCTCTAACAAAAATTTTATGTATTATTAATATGACAGCAAAATGCTTCTGTTCACCTTTTGAATACATGCAAAAAGAGAGACAGTAAAAAAGATATAGAATTTTCCCATGCTCTAGGGTGGGCCTGGCTCAGCTCAGGGAGAAAGCCCTGCCCGCAAAGGCTGCAGCTTAGGCTGTTACTCTTTCATCACTCAGCCCAGCATCTGATCACATCTTCTGTCACTCAGGGGCTGAGTGGGCGGGGCCTTAAGCATTATGCAATCAGAGACTCTGGGCTGGAAACCGTCCAATCAGGCAGGCAGCTGGAGCAAAGAGGACGGCTTCCGGGTTTGGCGCGGCCTTCGTCTCTCGCTGCATCCGGAGCTCTAGGTCGCCTCTTCACTACTCTGTGTCCTCTGCTCCTAGAGGCCCACCCTCTGTGGCCCTGTGTCCTGTAGGTATTGGGAGATCCACAGCCAAGATGCCGGGACCCCCTAGAAGCCTAGAAATGGTGAGAGTGCTGGTTCGACCTCCTGAGAGAGGGGAGGGACTGGCTGATGGGAAGTGGCTGTGGAGGGACTCAGGCCTCCCCGTAGTCAGCTCCACAATCTGCCTCCGGAGTTCTCCTTACCCAGCTCGGCCTCAGTCCCTTCCAGCCATAAGATGGCGGCTGCGCTGACAGCCGGTCCCGGAGCATCCTGTCTCTTCCCTGCGCAGTGACTGTGCCCTGGCCTGGCGCCCTCTCTGGGCAGCAGCTCTGCACCCGCAGCTTCAGGTCTCTCCCAGATGGTGGGGGAACCACGAGAAGGTCATCAGGGGAGAATCTTGACTCGGGGTGCGGGTTCACGATTCGGAAGAGCTTTGGTCCGCGGGGTTCACAGTTTCTCTTTTCTCCTGTTAAAAATTTATGGGGCCGGGCGCAGTGGTTCACGCCTGTAATCCCAGCATTTTGGGAGGCGAAGGCGGGCGGATCACTTGAGGTAAAGGGTTGCTAGGACAACTAAATTCCTCTTCAAAGACTCAACTGCCTGGTCAGAAGTTGTAAAAGTTGTAAATCAACCCTATCCCTTTTTCTCCCTTTTCCTTTTCTCGCAAATCGCGCGTTTATCCTATTTGGAAAAAGTTTGAGTCTAAGCCAACCGGGATCAGCTTAGATTGTGCGATCTGACCCCAGCCAATAGGGGAAGGGCACAAAAACAAAAACTACGTTGGGGTTAAAAACCCCTTCCTGGTCGGGCGCGGTGGCTCACGTCTGTAATCCCAGCATTTTGAGAGGCCTAGGCGGGAGGATCATGTGGTCAGGAGTTCTACACCATCCTGGCCAACACGGTGAAACCCCGTCTCTATTAAAAATACAAAAATTAGCCAGGTGTGGTGGCAGACGCCTGTAATTCCAGCTACTTGGGAGGCTGAGGCACGAGAATTGGTTGAACCCAGGAGGCGGAGGTTGCAGTGAGCTGAGATCGCGCCATCGTACTTCAGTGTGCGCGACAGAGCAAGACTCCTTCACACACACACACACACACACACACACACACACACAAAAGGGCCGGGCCCAGTGGCTCAGGCCTGTAATCCCAGCACTTTGGGAGGCCAAGGCAGGCGGATCACCTGAGGTCGGGAGTTCGAGACCGGCCTGACTAACATGGAGAAACCCTGTCTCTATTAAAAATACAAAATTAGCTGGGCATGGTGACGCATGCCTGTAATCCCAGCTACTCGGGAGGCTGAGGCAAGAGAGTTGCTTGAACCTGGGAGGAGGAGGTTGCGGTGAGCTGAGATTGCGCCATTGCACTCCAGCCTGGGCAACAAGAGCGAAACTCCGTCTCAAAAAAAAAAAAAAAAGTAAGAATCTTAAAATTTTCTTCCTTTATGTAAACACTGTGAGTAATTTCACTGGATTTTTCAAACACTTAGTTTCAAAAACCAAGTGAATAACACTGACATGGAAATTAAAGCTTGAAGTCTGCAAAAGGAGGGGGTTAAAAAAAAATTTTTTTTTTTGAGACAATCTTGCTTTGTGGCCCAGAATGGAGTGCAGTGGGGAGATCTCGGCTCACTGCAATCTCCGCCTCCCGGGTTCAAGCAATTCTCCTGCCTCAGCCTCCCAAGTAGCTGGGACTACAGGCACTCGCCAGCACACCCGGCTAATTTTTGTATTTTTAGTAGAGACGGGGTTTCACCATATTGGCCAGGCTGGTGTCGAACTCCTGACCTTGTGATCCGCCTACCTCAGCCTCCCGAAGTGCTGGGGTTACTACATTTTTTAAATTTTGACATGGAGTTTACCTCTTATTGCCCAGTCTGGAGTGCAATGGCATGATCTCGGCTCACCGCATCCTCTACCTCCTGGGTTCAAGGGATTCTCCTACCTCAGCCTCTGGAGTAACTTGGATTGCAGGCACACGCTGTCACGCCCGGCTAATTATGTGTGTTTACTAGGGGTTTCTCCATGTTGGTCAGGCTGGTCTCCAACTCCCAACCTCAGGTGATCCACCCGCCTTGGCCTCCCAAAGTGCTGGGATTACATGCTTGCGCCACTGCACCCGGCCAACAGGAGGTAATTAAAGGCCTAGTTAGTTTTTTCTGGGGAGCCTCCCCTGCAGATGTCCCAGCCTGCTCACCCCACCCATGGAAGGAGCCTTTATCCTGAGAGAAGCTACGGAGCCCTGGAAAGCTGGAGTCCCACAGGTAGTTAAGATTAAGGTGAAAGGAAACTGGGAGGGTCTTACTGATAATAAAGCTATTGTTTTGAGGCACTTTTTAGACTTTTTAAGATAAAAACGTTAGATTTATGTAAAAAAAGAATTACTATTGGAACAGGAGAAAGTACCAACTAATTATAAGGTCTCTGTGGCTTGCAAAAATGTAGGCAGAAAAGGACTTTTTTTCCTAGGGAGGAGCAAACGAGATTAGAAAAAAGGTGGGAGGGGAATGACAAATAGAGGGTGAAAAAGTCAGATTTTAGCTCAGAGAATGTCTTACCTTGAAATCACCATGTTCTTAGAAGGGACATAAAATGGGGTTGTTTTTTGACTCAGACTGAGGGTAGCTCAAAATTCAGGAGCCTGAGGGAGGGAGATAAATAAAGTTTGATTAAGAAATATTTTATTTTGGGCCAGGCGCGATGGCTCATGCTTGTAATCCTAGCACCTTGGGAAGCTGAGGCAGGCCGAACACCTGAGGTCACAGCCTGGCCAACATGGTGAAACACAGTGTCTACTAAAAATATGAAAATTAGCCAAGCATCTTGGCAGGTACATGTAATGCCAGCTACTTGGGAGGCTGAGGCAGGAGAATTGCTTGAACCTGGGACGTGAAGGTTGCAGTGAGCAGTGAGTCAAGATGGGGCCACTGTATTCCAGCATGGGCAGCAGAGTGAGACTTCATCACAAAAAAAAAAGAAAAAAAAAAAGAAATTTGACCACTGAAGACATATTCAGCTGATTTTTCTAATGAGAAAAAGGAGAAAATGTGCAGAGTGTGTGTCTGGCTGTGTGATAGGTAAGAAAAGAGAGCACCATCTAAGTCATAATGGGAAGGGTGTTTCTCTCCATAAACTGTTTCTGGAGTACACAACAAATGGAGAATCTAATTAATCACAAATGTTTTCCATGATTATGTATGTGTTTCATCTTTCCTCATCTCTTTTCTTTGTTGTGTGCATTTCTTCCATTTGGCTTTCCCTGGGCTGCATCTTATATATTAAACTGGTAAATATAACTACAGTGTTTTGTTGAGTTCTGTGAATAGCTCTACCAAATTATTGAACTTCAGGGAGGTTTCAGGAGTCTCGAGTTTTCAAACATTGTTCAAAAGAATGGATGGGCCCATAGGGTTTGTGACTGGCATCTGCAGTGAGGACAATGTTGTGGGACCGAAGGTCTGTGCTGACTTTAGGTGGTGTCAGAATTCAAATATTAGGCAATAAGTTTGTGTTGGAGAATTGTTTGATGTTCAGCAAACTCTACAGATATGGTGCCAGTAAAAAGATATCACGGAGGCCTGGCCTGGAACAAAGCTCTGGGTGTTTGGGATTGGGAGGCTCCACTCTCCTGTACACAGGCTGTCACACTGCCCATTGTCCTGTGATTCCAGGTCTTCTCCCAGGGTGGCAGAGGACTGAAAACTTAGAGAAAAGGAGCTCTGATTACAGACCCCCCTTTATTGCAGCTATCACCACAGTGTTCTCACCCACTCACAAACACACACACTAGACATTGACGTGTCCACACTCCTCCCAGGACTAGGCATCACCCTCAGAAACTTCACCATGGCATTTTTGATCCTAGTGTATCTTGTGTTTCTTGTCAAGAACCCACAAGTCTCTACAAGTCTCCTGGCATGTCTCCACCCCAGACACTGAATCTGCAGCAGCAACCTGTTTTCTCCACCAACCTAGGATCTGGGCCACATGTGTATAATCTCATCTGCCTGCATGCACACAGAAATAAATCAGAGTACAGCTCCACCTGGGCCACCATCTATAGTGAAAATCAGTCCATTCACCTACATTGCACTCTCTCCCACCCAGGAATGATTTTTTTCTTTTAGCTTTTATTTTTGGTTCGATGTACACATGTGGGTTTGTTATACAGTTAAAATTATGTCATGGGGACTTGGTGTGCAGATTATTTTGTCACTGAAGTACTATCCATAGTACCAAACAGGTATGTTTTCTGATCCTCTTAGTCCTCATACCCTCCACCCTCAACTAGGCCTCAGTGTCTGTTGTTCTCCTCTTTGTGTTCATGTGTTCTTATTATTTAGCTCTTAATATCATGCATTTGGTTTTCTGTTTCTACATTAGTTTCCTTTTTTATTTTCCTTTCATTTTGTTTTGTCTTTTGAGCTGGAGTTTTGCTCTTGTTGCCCAGGCTGGAGTGCAATGGTGCAACCTCGGCTCACTGCAACCTCAACTTCCTGGTTCAAGTGATTCTCCTGCCTCAGCCTCCCAAGTAGCTGGGATTACAAGCATGCACCACCATGTCTAGCTAATTTTGTACTTTTAGTAGAGACAGGATTTCTCCTTGTGGGTCAGGCTGATCATAAACTCCCACCTTCAGGTGATAACCTGGCCTCAGCCTCCCAAAGTGTTGGGATTACAGGTGTGAGCCACTGCACCTAGCTTTTGCCTACTTTTTTTTTTTTTTTGAGAGAGTTTTGCTCTTGTTGCCCAGACTGGATTGCAATAGCATAATCTTGACCAACTGCAACCTTCACCTTCGAGTGATTCTCCTGCCTCAGCCTCCTGAGTAGCTGGGATTACAGGCACCTGCCACCACTCCCAGCTAATTTTTTGTATTTTTAGTAGAAAGGGGGTTTCACCATGTTGGCCAGGCTGGTTTTGAACTCCTGTCCTCAAGTGTTCTGCCTGCCTTGGCCTTCCAAAGTGCTGGGATTACATGCATGAGCCACCATGCCCGGCCTGCCTACTTTTTAATGAGGTTTTTTTTTTCTTGTAAACTTGTTTAAGTTCTTTTTTTTTTTTTTTTTTGTGAGATGGAGTCTTGCTCTGTCACTTAGACTGGAGTGCAGTGGCACTATCTCGGCTCACTGCAACCTCTGCCTCCCAGGTTCAAGCGATTCTCCTACCTCAGCCTTCTGAGTAGCTGGGATTACAGACATGTGCCACTACCACACCCAGCTAATTTTTGTATTTTTAGTAGAGACGAGGTTTCACCCTGTTGGTCAGGCTGGTCTTGAACTCCTGACCTCGTGATACACCCGCCTTGGCCTCCCAAAGTGCTGGGATTACAGGCATGAGTCACCATGCCCAGCCAAGTTCCTAATAAATTCTGGATATTAGGCCTTTGTCAGAGGCAAAGTTTGTAAATATTTTTGTTTATTTTGTAGATTGTCTGTTTACTCTGTTGATGGTTTCCTTTGCTGTAAAGAAGCTGTGAAGTTCAAATAGGTCTCATTTGTCAATTTTTCCTTTGTTGCAGTTGCTTTTGGTAGCTTCCTCATGAAGTGTTTGTCAGTTTCTATGTCTAGAATGGTATTTCCTAGGTTTTCTTACAGGGTTTCTCATAATTTTAAGTTTTACATTTAAGTCTTTAATTTATCTTGTGTTGATTTTTGTATGTGGTGTAACGAAGGGATGCAGCTTCAGTCTTCTACATAATGCTAGCTAGTTTTTCTAGCACCATTTATTAAAGAGAGAATCCTTCCCACATTTCTCTTGTCAGCTTTGTCAAAAATCTGATGATTATAGGAGGGTGACATTATTTCTGGGCTCTCTGTTCTATTTCATTGGTCTTGTGCACTCATGGATTTTATATAACATCTTTCTCTCTTCTGGTTTTAACCCCACTAACATTCTTTGAAGTGCATACAGTATGCAAAACCCAGGTGTCCAAGAGTTCAAAACTCCTTAAAAACTTCCAAAAAAAGGCCAGGTGTGGTAGCCTGTAATTGCAGCATTTTTGGAGGCTGAGGCAGGTGGATCATGAGGTCAGGAGATAGAGACCATCCTGGCTCACATGGTGAAACCCCGTCTCTACTAAAAATACAAAAAAAAATTAGCCAGACGTGGTGGTGGGTGTCTGTAGTCCCAGCTACTTGGGAGGCTGAGGCAGGAGAATGGCATGAACACGGGAGGTGGGGCTTGCAGTGAGCCGAGATAGTGCCACTGCACTCCAGCCTGGGTGACAGAGCGAGACTCTGTCTCAAAAAAAAAAAAAAAGCTTCCAAAAAAATTTTTGCCATTCTCTCATTTCTTAAGGGATTTAGATTATATATAGTTATTTTTCTCTGCTTTTTAAAAATATATGTAAATTATATTAACAGCTAAATACTTTTTGTCTTTTTTTCTGACTCCAGATTATCTAGTACTTCAGATTTATTGCTTTGTTTTTGGTTCCAAAAAGTTTATGTTTTTCATTTTTAGTCCTTTAAATAGACACAGATTTATTTAGATAAAAGCTAATTTTAAGGGCACACAGAAGCTTAGCACAAAGATAGGATCAAATTTAGCAATACATAATGGTAAACACTAAAAGATACTATGTTTCTTTGACAGAAACCAGATTATCCAAGGAAATTATCCAATATTTGCAGGCTAAAGTACTTACACTGCAAAAACAAGAACAGTTCAGTGCGTAAACTGAACAGTGGCATCTGTAGTTGTGCATGGCTTTCTATTTATTACTTGAGAATAATTAGCATAGTTATGTGTAATATTTGTAGACAACCTGCATTTATATACATTTAACAGTATTTCCTTTTTCTTTCTTTCTTTTTTTTTTTTTTTTGAGAGAGTCTCTGTTGCCCAGGCTGCAGTGCAGTGGCATGATCTCATCTCACTGCAACTGCTGCCTCCCAGGTTCAAGAAATTCTCCTGCCTCAGCCTCCCCAGTAGCTGGGATTACAGGTGTGCATCACTGTTCCTGGCTAAGTTTTTGTATTTATAGTAGAGATGGGTGTCACCATGTTCGCCAGCTTGATCTTGAACTTTTCACCTCAGGTGATCCACCCATTTCACACTCCCAAAGTGCTAAGATTAGAGGTGTGAGCCATAAACAGTATTTTCTACAATAGTATGAATATAAAGCCACAATACTTACTTTGAATGAATCACTTAAATGGTTATTTTAATGTTGTAATTTATACTTTTGAAATATAGAGGGTTTTGGCTGAAGTATAGTTTTAATTATTAAAAATGCTACGTATATTATGACTAGTGAGTAAACACAATTTTAGTGTCTTTTATTTCATTAAATTGGAATGCTGCTATTACAGGACAAATAAAGACATGTGATGTGGCCACCCGGAAACCATAATAGCTCTTCAGTTAGCTATGTTGCAAGTTCTAATATATTCCACTATATGAACATAGTCAAATTCTATTTCTTCATCAAAAAGTGTTGTTGGAAGTTGTCAGATGTATTTCAATATAGAACCCCCATTCAATGGCTAGGAGATGACAGAACAGCAGAGATGGGAAAGAAACTTTATAAAATTCTTCTGAAAATCTGCCACCTTTCTTCATAATGCTCATGTTTCTCTTGCTGAGAGTAGCTGTGCATTTTGGGTGTTTAGAGAGAAATTGCTTTTAGGAGAATATTTTCTGGCAGACATGATCAATCTTATATCTAATCTGAGCTTTTTCTTAATATCATTTTAACTTTTTTCTCTCCAATGCTTTGGGTGTCTGTTTCAGAAGCCCTATTAATATCCCATGATTTCTGAATAAGCTGGGCTGTCACAGTGAGAAGTTTTGGAGCTATCTCTATCTGGACTCATGCTGGAAATTCAGCAGTATTTTTTCCTTGTCACCATTATAAGTAGAAACTGAGGCTGAAACACTGCTCTCATTTTCATTATTGTGAAGGTGTAATTCTACCCACGAGGCCTGCAGGCTCTCCTCCTGCAGCTCAGGCCTCATTATCTGATGTGACACTAGAGTGCTGCTGTGGCCAATGGGGTTCACATAAAATGTGAGCTGTGCTCTGGGCTGTGCCTCAGTGGCAGATGGTAGAGGTCAAGAGAGCATACTAGCAACCAGGAGAAAGCAAGCAGGAGTGCTGTAGCCCAGTGCCAGTGAGTACAGAGCCACAACTCTAAACTGTAACTAGCCAAGATATAGAACCCTATTCAACCATTTTTGTAGCAGAGTGAAATCTTAGATTCAGCAGGTACCTGGCTTCAAGCTACTAAACTACCTCCTGTTATGAAGATGTGAAAAGTTTATTTGTCATTGAATATAAGCAATTAGCATACACAGATGGCCTCTTCAATTTCCAGGTAGATTTAAGATGAACGATGTATGACAAGATGCTGTGAATTCTTCTACTTATGGACTAATTATGTTGACCATCTTTCTGTCATTGCAGTCTCTTAAGAAGATGGACTATGATGCATGTCACATTCAAGTTTAATTGTAAAATAAAAACGTTTGTTTTTTGAGATGGAGTTTCACTCTTGTTGTCCAGGCTGGAGTGCAATGGTGTGATCTCAGCTCACCGTAACCTCTGCCTGTCTCAGGTTCAAGTGATTCTCCTGCCTTAGCCTCCCTAGTAGTTGGGATTGCAGCCATGTGCCACCATGCCTGGTTAATTTTTGTATTTTTTAGTAGAGATAGGGTTTGTCAATGTTGGCCAGGCTGGTCTCGAACACCCAACCTCAGGTGATCCACCTGCCTTGGCCTCCCAAAGTGCTGGGATTACAGGCATGAGCCACCACACCCAGCCAAAACGTTTTCTTTCTGTTCTATGTTGTGGAGTTTTTCTGGGGCTGTAAACATTTGTTCTTTTTTTTTTTTTTTTGAGATGAAGTCTCTCTTGTCCCCCAGGCTGGACTGTGATGGCGCGATCTTGGCTCGCTGCAACCTCTGCCTCCTGGGTTCAAGAGATTCTCCTGCCTCAGCCCTCTGAGTAACTGGGATTACAGGTGACTGCCACCAGGCCCAGCTAATTTTTTTTTTGTATTTTTAGTAGAGATGGGTTTTACCATGTTGGCCAGGCTGGTCTAGAACTCCTGACCTCAGGTGATCCACCCACCTAGGCCTCCCAAAGTCGTGGGATTATAGACATGAGCCACCATGCCCAGCAAAGAAAATTGTTCTTCTCTTTTTTTTTTTGAGACAAAGTCTCGCTCTGTCACCCAGGCTGGAGTATGCTGTGGTGCCTTCTCGGCTCACTGCAAACTCCACCTCCTGGGTTCACACCATTCTCCTGCCTCAGCCCCCTGAATAGCTGGGACTACAGGCTCCCACCACCAAACCTGGCTAATTTTTTATATTTTTAGTAGAGACGGGGTTTCACTGTGTTAGCTAGGATGGTCTCGATCTCCTGACCTCGTGATCTGCCTGTCTCGGCCTCCCAAAGTGCTGGGATTACAGGTGTGAGCCACCACACCTGGCCAAAGAAAATTGTTCTTCTAGTTATTGTTTCCAAACACTGTCTAGAATTACCAGACATGATATAAACACATAAGGTGCCAACCAGAATTTACTCTAGCGAGGACTTTCCCTGTCAGGCTTCCAGTCAATTCACACTTGTGCAGCAAAGTGCATGCTGTCCCTTAAATATGCAGGCAGAATTGTGTCTCTATTTGTTATCTATAGTCCTCTACAGTCACTTCTAGGAGGCTAGATCAGATTTCTACAAATTTCATAGGGCAGCAATCAATCATTTTATCTCTTTCAGTGACTCCTGTATCTTCAGACTTGAAACAGATTCAGAGGCCATGGGGCCCACAAACCCTGTTAGAGTAATGTGTGTGCATTGAGTAGACATGTTGACAAGAGAATCTCCACTTTCACCTTCCTCCTCTTGCTAAAATGCTCACAAATGTGCAGGTAACACCTGCTGCTCCTCCTGCCCTTCAGGCCCTAAATCTACAGCTCTATATTTTGAATCCAGATCTTGAGATTTGGGAAATAAAAAACTTTTATCTAAATAATGCAGGTTCTTTTGGTTATCAAACTCAGAGATATGTTAAAAGGAAAGTGCAGTTATGTCTTTCTCCCACTTTGAACGATGTATTCACCTATTGAAACTGTTCACTATTGGCACAGGTAACTATAAATTAAACTAATAATGCCACATTGGACACTGTATCCCATACCCTAAAACACAATGATAGATATCTAATCAATAACCTATGTTATTTATGTAAATAAATAAAAACTTTTGACAAACAACTCTACATCAGCCCACTTTCTGTCCCTGTCTTGTCTTTACATATCTTCCTGTAAATACTACTAATCAAAGTGTAGATTTCAGGCAACTTGAATTTTTGCTCCCAGGTTATAACCCTTAAGCTTGACCCAAATAAACTGTCTACTTATATTCATGTTATGTCACCTTTTTTTTTATGTAGACATTATTTAGAATGTGTTAGAGCAGCATCTATGAGATCTCTCTTTTGACTGTACTCCACTTGGTGTAACACAAATGGATGCAGAGCCAAGTTGATCCCACCTAGAATTTGCAGATAAGGTCTGCCCTCTGCCTGGGATTTAAAGAAAAATGCCAGACTTTGGATAGAGAATGTACAGAAAATTAACAAAAGTCATTTTCTGCATTGTAAGTTGTCAAGATAGATATCTTACAGACTCCATTTGGGAGTGTGGCATTTTGAGATTTTTTTACATCTTATTCATTGACCTGCTACAGTTATGTGAGAGGCTCCAGGAGGAAGTAGAATCTGATGGTAGAATCTGTAAGCATAAATAAATATCTCAGGAGTGAAAGATCAGGCCACAAAGTATCCAGAGCCATGACCACAACTATATTTACCTGTAAAATGTGATACTGGAGTAGAGTATTTTTGTTCTTTCTCTTATCCAAGAGCTAGCAAATCAGGACAGGTGATCCAGTTTCTGGAGCTCCACCAAAGCAGTTCTATTTTCTATTCAGAATCAGCCTGAGTTTCTCCGGCCTGGCTTATCATTGGGCCATCAGCCCTGGTTCGCTAGGAATTCCCTCACAATCACCTAGGTGTCTTTGAGGCATTTGAGGATGTCCAGAGCAGAATTGTGTTAGGCTGACAAGAGTGGTTAATTCTGCTTATGTCTCAGTGTAAGAGAAATGAGTCATCCTGTGTTCATTCATGCCCTCATACAAGAGGTGTCATTTTTGGTGCCCAGATCAGAGTTTCTCCAGTTTCCTGGTACTTGGATGATAAACAAGGAGATCTGGAGACCCAAATAGATAAACTAGTTGCTTCCATTTCATATAGCCATTAAAAAAATACGTGAAGCAGTCATGTTTCCTACAATCCAGAAACTTTTAGTCTAGACCAGCAACTGGATAAATAATTGAATTAAGCAACATATTGTTGGCACAATACATAGATGTGTCCAAAACCTTGGGTTTTATTTAGACACTTTATGCTGTTATGACTTCTGAATTCTACACCTGAAGGGATATTTATGAACAGAATAATTGTTATTATAATTTTTTTCTTTAGTCAGAATCTCACTATGTTACCCAGGCATGAGTGCAGTGACATGATCTCGGCTCACCGCAATTTCTGCCACTTGGGTTCAAGCGATTCTCTTGCCTCAGCCTCCAAAGTAGCTGGGATTGCTGGCCCCAGCCACTGTGCCAGGCTATTTTTTGTATTTTTAGTAGAGGCGAGGTTTCACCATCTTGGTCAGGCTGGTCTTGAACTCCTGACCTCGTGATCCACCCACCTTGGCCTCACAAAGTGTTGGGATTACAGGTGTAAGGCAGTGCACCAGCTGTATAATTTCTACTTTTTTTTTACTTTCTAAAGTGTACATATTGATTTTCTAATAAAATTACTCTAGAAAACCTTAAGGGATTTGTTTAAATTATGTATTAGTATATAGTATAAAGTTGACTGGGCAGTGGCTAGAAAAGAATAAAATTATAGGAACTCTGGGATTTAAGTTTCTTTTAGGTAAGCTTAGAAAAAACAAAACTGGAAGTACCCCAGTGGCATAGAGAACAGAATTCTACATAAGTTCCTCACACTGCGTGAGACCTGATCAGATTCATGCTTTTTGGAGGCTTTATTTAGGTCTGACCCTACCCTGGAGTCTTGTCTCACAGAACTGATTGGTAGAGATCAGAGTTTTGGCTGGTGAATCCTGCTGCCTTTCTAGAGCTGATACCCACAATTCCCTGAATCCCAAAAGCAGATGGAAGGGAAAAATAGGCCGGGCGCGGTGGCTTACGCCTGTAATCCCAGCACTTTGGGAGGGCAAGGCGGGCAGATCACGATGTCAGGAAATTGAGACCATCCTGGCTAACACGGTGAAACCCCACCTCTACTAAAAATACAAAAAATTAGCTGGGCATGGTGGCGGGTGCCTGTAGTCCCAGCTACTGGGGAGGCTGAGGCAGGAGAATGGGGTGAACCCGGGAGGCGGAGCTTGCAGTGAGCCCACGTCGCGCCACTGCACTCCAGCCTGGGTGACAGCGAGACTCCGTCTCAAAAAAAAGGGAAAAATAAAGTATGTATTTTAGGGTCTTAGTTTTTAAATTTTCTGTTAAAACCAGTGTTTGCAGAGACATTCCATTTAGCAACTTGTTTTCTATTCCTGCAGATCCAGTAGTTTCTCCACAAGTCACAGAAAAGTAAATATAAACAGAATAAAATTTTCTCTAAATTACATTAAACTCTTCCTTTCTATCTCTTTCATCTGTCTATATTTTGCTTTTACAGTGTTTTAAAAAAATTGATGACAGAGAAACAGAAGAAGAAATAAAAATGCTGCACCTTTTACCTAAATCCTAAAGTTTATTAAACACTTAGTACCAGCTTTCAGGGTGTTATGAGAATTAAATCACAGAATGTGTTATGCCCAGCACAGCGCTCTGTATCATTCTCTTGAGCACAAACTACTTGCTTAATAAACATTGCATTAGTACATGTGTACATGTTGTTTTTTAAATACAGACTTACTCTAACATTGCTGCCTTCACTTTCCTCGGCAAATTTTAAAGAGCCAGTGAAGCATATAAAACTAGGGTGGAGATGCGTTGTCCCTATTTGTATCAGAAGTATTTGGTTGTGAAAAGAGTGCTAAATGTAAGGGACCCTGTGCTGTTCCTGCTTTCTCTAACTAATGCTAATGAGCCAAGGGGAAGCAACTTCAGCATTGACAGGGGACTTGTTTAAAATACCCATTCATGGGCCCTTTTCAAGCCTCCAGAATCACATTACATAAAGTGGAGCCAAAATTACCAAGTGATTTATAAGCCCATTAAAGCTTGAGAGGCAATGCTTAGCTTAATGATTATTGGCCTAGGTTTCTCATTAGGATCACATGGCCAATTTGCAGAAATCTCTTGTGCCCTTCCCACAGCTTCTGTTTATTGTTCTGCGTGGAAGCACTTATGTTTTAATGAAAGGCCTCATGTGACTCTAAGGTGAGGCCAGAATGAAGTATGAGCACTTCAAAATACAATCATGAGAGTTAAGTTCCACCTTTGCACTAAAGGGTGGTCACAGAGCCTGTTCTGTTTGGGTTTGGTACAGACACATCAGTGTGGTGCATAATTCCATTGCTGGAAATTGCTGGTGTCTGTGGCAGGGAGGGCACCTGAGGACAGGAAATGAGAAACTTATATTTCTATCTTCATGGAGCAGTTCATTGTTCCCTGAATCTTTTCTGTTTCAAAGGACAGAAATAGGTGGGCTTTTTCTGTCATTTTGCCAGTTGATGTCATGCCAGCAGGTAATCATGTGCTACTGATACCTTTAAAGGCATTTTCTCAAGATGCAGGTGTAATTTTTCCAGAGAATCTCATCTGAGAAGGAATTCCAGAGGAGGAGGAGGAGAAAAAAAAATGGCTCCTCTTAAGGTAAACATGTCTCAGATGAAGAGCTGTGTCCACTCTGCCTCCTGGACCCCCATGAGTTTAGTACTCACAAACCTTTACTTCTCTACTTGTGTTTTCCCTCCCTGAGTTTGGTTTAACTACTTAAAATTCTTATGATAGTCAAGGGTCTCTGAAAAATATTTCTTTCCTATATCCCAGAGCTTTCTCTGCATTCTCTATGTCATAGCTTCTTGTATGCCATGCAGAATTCTCAGCAAGAATTTATAATCTGCAATATTAAAAATGTTCCCTTTGTGGCTATTGAACATGGAAAGATATGGATACTCAAGATTTCTGTTGGGGAAAATTGTGGTCCTTAATATAGATGGAGAACATGTAATGTTGAGGCTTCATCTGTATGTTCCATTAGCTCTATGCAGAACAAGATTAAGAAAATGCTTTTTTATATGGAATGGCATTTATTATCCAGAAAATTCTGAAAAAAATTATTAAGAGATACCTGCTCTCTTGGGTGCTAAATGAAGCCTATTTAAAATTACTACTAAAAATTACAGAACATAGGAGTTATCAAAAACTTTGAAGTTAACATAATACATGATTCTTTATGGTTAAATTCAGATTTTATTTACTTTCTTTGAGAGGACTATTTCAACAGTGATGCTGTGTTCTTCTGTGTGCATTAGGACATCATAAAAATTTATCCTAGTGCAGTTAATGGTTAATGATTCACTTGGTGAAATAGCTCTGTGATGGATTTTTTTCACTATAGAGATAATTATTTTTCTATTCATTATTAATTATGTTTATGCAGCTGATATGCATAAACCTCACATTAAATCTGGCAGCTTTCTTTTTTAAACATATTTTTCTTTGGAAAATGAAGGCTCTTATCTTTGTTTACAGGCTAGAAAATCTGAAAAAAACACAGGCTCTTGCACTTACTGCGTTTGACAAAATATCATTTTTGGGACAAAAACATTAACATTATTGGTGAGCTTGTTAGAAATTCAAAAAATCAGACTTTACATCAGATCTTCTGGAAAAAAAAGTCCTGCATAAGAAGGTCTTTAGCTTATTGTACATGTTAAAATTTGAGAGCTGCCTTCTAACTCAACATGTCCTTTCTGTCTGAAAAATATTCATAACTGATTCTGTATGATGTAAATATAGCACTCAAAAGTGTTCATGTTCATGCCCTTAATTTTATACTTTATTATCTAGAAAAATATCATTATATGAACTAATGTTGTGGATCTTAGGCTGCTCTTTTTTTTCAGAGATAGAGAATACATTAGAAAATATTTCTGTGTTGAAAATTATTTTATTGGATAATTTTGGTCAATCCTATAAGTAAGAACCAGTTCTCTTTACTCTCTCATTTCACCTTAAATTAAAAATTCCACCAATGGCGACTTGGTAAAAATGTGTGTGTGTGTTTTTCAGGAATCATTGCAATTTAGAGATGTGGCCATAGAATTCTCTCTGGAGGAGTGGCATTGCCTGGACACTGCACAGCAGAATTTATATAGGGATGTGATGTTAGAGAACTACAGACACCTGGTCTTCCTTGGTGAGGATAACTTAAATACATAATTCATAAAAAACCCCAAAAGTTTTATTTCTCTTTTTTGTGGAATGATTTCAGCAATTTATCTGTTGCATAAAAGAGTTTCAGATGTCCTTTTTCCAGAAAATCTTCAGAATTTGTTTATTTAGAAAAGAAGTTCTTCAAGATGTTTCATCTTAATCCAAACTTTCCACATTGCTGAGTTGAGCTTTATTCTTCACTCTAAATTAGTGGTAATTTCAGAAATTTAGTGGCATAAAATAGTGTTGCCCCCACCTGAAAATCTCATTGCCACCACCAGTTTTTGATTCAGTAGTACCAGGTAGTAAATTTAAAAAGCCTATATGCAGGGCCAGGCGGTGTGGCTCATACCTGTAATTCCAGCACTTTGAGAGGCTGAGATGGGCAGATCACCTGAAGTTGGGAGTTTGAGACCAGCCTGACGAACATGGAGAAACTCTGTCTATACTAAAAATACAAAATTAGTCAGTCGTGGTGGCGTAGTCCTGTAATCCCAGCTACTCCGGAGGCTGAGGCAGGAGATTCCCCTGAACCCAGGAGGCAGAGGTTTTGGTGAGCCGAGATTGAGCCATTGCACTCTAGCCTGGGCAAGAAGAGCAAATACCACTCTAATTTTGATAGGAAGTTTATTGAATCTATAGATCACTTTGGATAAAGTGGCAATTAAAAAATCTATTTGGATTTTCTCTTTATAGTTTTTTTATTGTAAAGATTTTTTACCTTTTTAGTAATTTTTAAAAGAAATTTATTATTTAATGGTATAGTAAATAATATTTTTTTCTTTCTCTATTTTATCAGATAGTTTAAGTGTTTGAGACCATACATATACTTGTATGTTAATTTTATGTTTTGCTAATTTACTGAGTGTATTTGTCAGTTTAGAAAGGTTTTAAGGTACTGTTTAGGTTTTTTTTTTTTTTGAGATGGAGTCTCGCTCTGTTGCCCAGGCTCGAGTGCAATGGCATGATCTCAGCTCACTGCAACCTCCACCTCCTGGGTTCAAGCATTTCTCCTGTCTGAGCCTCCTGAGTAGCTGGGACTACAGGGGCATGCTGCCGCACCCAGCTTTTTGTGTTTTAGTAGAGACGGGGTTTCACCATGTTGGCCAGGCTGGTCTCAAACTCCTGACCTTGTGATCCACCCATCTTGGCCTCCCAGAGTGCTAGGATTAGAGGTGTGAGCCACTGCAACCAGCCCTATTTATGGTTTTTATAGTACTGCTTATGGTTTATTAAATATAAGATTGTATGATCTACAAACAGCAACTTTTTACTTATTTTACTCCATTTCCAAAAAAAAAAAAAAACAAGAAACCTTAAAGTTGAAAGTATTTTCTAAATATTTAGAAATTTGTTATGAATTAGTATGTTGGTATTAATTTACTAGAATATTTTATTACATTCTTTCTGCCGAGCACATTACTATGTTGTAATTGAGAAATATAAGCAAGATTCATGCTATTTATTTTTAATGAAACAGGTATTGTTGTCTCTAAGCCAGACCTGATCACCTGTCTGGAGCAAGGAATAAAACCTCTGACTATGAAGAGACATGAGATGATTGCCAACACCCCAGGTAGGTGTGAATGAAAATGAACCCAACAGACAATGCAGATAAGAAGTCCCAAGGTCAGAAAGAAAGCCAGTCCTTAAAATGTGATATGGGAAGCTGTGTTCCAAAGGAAATAGTTCCTGTGCAGCTGTTTTTATTTATCTATTTATTTATTTAATTTTTCTCTCACAAAGGGACATCTGTCTCATGCTTTTAAATTCTCTAAGGATTCTATTATTCTTTCAATGAGCTTCCTTCAAGTTCACAGTGAGAGCGAAATCCCTCTTTATGGCATGTAAGAGATTGAACAATCTGGCTGCTTTTCCATTGTCTTGGGAACACACAATTATCTGCGTGATTTTGAGAAACTAAAACCATTTTTTAAGTTGTCTTTTTGCATCAGATCTGAAATGTTTGAGAGTATTAGTTTTTGTTGCATTTTTTGTTGGCTTTTTCTGCACAGTCCATTCTGTTTTTATTACTATACAGTCTTGAAATATAGTTTGAAATTATAAGTATGATATCCTTCTGCTTTGAACTTTTTCCTCAAGATTGCTTTGGCTATCAAAGTTATTTTAGTATCATGTAACTTTTAGAAATGTATTTTCCATTACTATGAAAAAAATACCACTGCAATTTTGATAGGAAGTTTATTGAATCTATAGATCACTCTGGATAATATGGCAATTTTAAAATTTATTTGGATCTTCTCTAATATTTTCATAGTTTTTTTTTTTTTTGAGATGGAGTCTTGCTCTGTTTCCCAGGCTGGAGTGCAGTGGCATGATCTTGGTTCACTGCAAACTGTGCCTCCTGGGTTCAAGCAATTCTCTGCCTCAGCCTCCTGTGTAGCTGAGATTACAGGTGCATACCACCATGCCCGGCTAATTTCTTTTTTATTTTTTGTAGAGATGGGGTTTCACCATGTTGGCCAGGCTGGTCTTGAAGTCCTGACCTCGTGATCCACCCACCTCAGCCTCCCAAAGTGCTGGGATTACAGGCATGAGCCACCCCGCCCAGCCCATAGTTTTTTTATTGTAAAGATTTTTTACCTCCTTGATTTTTTTCTAAGAAGTTTATTACTTAATGCTATAGTAAATAAGATTTTTTCTTCCTCTATTTTATCAGAGAGTTTGTTTTAAGTGTATGAGACCATACATATACTTGTATGTTAATTTTATATTTTGCTAATTTACTGAGTATATTTATCACTTTAGACAGGTTTTAATGTACTATTTATTGATTTTTAAATAGAAGATTATACGATCTACGAACAGGGACTTTTTACTTATTTTTCTTTAATTTCAATGGATTTTTTAATTTCTTTGACTAATTCTTCTGCCACATGCTTCCAGTGCTACATTAAAATAGAAGCATGGACAATGGGCACAATATAGTTTTGTACTGGTGCCTAAATTTGATGGAGCAAACACCCCTTCAAGTTTTTTTTTTTTTTTTTTGAGACAGAGTCTCACTCTGTTGCCCAGGCTGGAGTGCAGTGGCACAGTCTCAGCTCACTGCAACCTCCACCTCCTGGGTTCACGCCATTCTCCTGCCTCAGCCTCCCAAGTAGCTGGGACTACAGGTGCCCGCCACCACACCCAGCTAATTATTTTGTATTTTTAGTAGAGACAGGGTTTCACCATGTTAGCCAGGATGGTCTCGATCTCCTGACCTTGTGATCCACCCACCTCGGCCTCCCAAAGTGCTGGGATTACAGGTGTGAGCCACTGCGCCCGGCCTTCAAGTTTTTATAAACTGATTTTAGAAGGTAAAGAACTTTTGTTGGGCCCTTAGGGTGATGAGATGCCCTCTGAATTTGTAGTGGAGAGGGGGTGTAGCTTCATGACAAGGCTGCTGGGTCTGCACCAGGGTCCACCTATAGTTGGCTTGTTACAGGGGCTTGGGTAGTTGTAATTCTCATTTTATTTTTGGACAGACTGCATATCCTTCAGGGCTTTGCTCCGTAATTAAGACACTAGGGCATGTTTTTGTAGTCAGGTCTGCATATGGTGGGCCTTATATCTGGATATTGATGAGTATGGCTTTTATTGAATATCAGAGAGCATTCCCTCAGATAACTGTGTGGGTTTCTATATAGGCAGAACTGACCATAAGCTATCTTGTTTAAGTGAGTAGTCATGGAGATAGTCTTTTTTTCACCATGTGTTTAATGATGAATATATATTTCCTTTTGTGAGAGAAATACTTGTTTTATTTGAAGGTAATTTTCAAAAAGATTTATAATTCTGGATTTTTTTTTTCAGTTTTTCTTTAAAAAAATTGTTTTAAAAACACATAACATAAAATGTACCGTCTTAATTCAAGTGTACATTTTCAGGGCCAGGCATGGTTATGGCTCCCATCTGTAATCCCAGGATTTTGGGAGGCCAACACAGGAGGATCCCTGGGGCCCAAAAGTTAGAGACCAGCCTGGGAAAGATATGGAGACCCCTCTTTATAAAAATAATTTAATAATTGCCAGGCATGGTGGTATGCAGCTGTGGTACCTGCTACTTGGGGGATTGAGGGGGAGTCAAAGTTGTGCCACTACACTCCAGCATGAATGACAGAGTGAGACCCTGTCTCCACAAAAAAAAAAAAAAAAAAAAGCCATTCATTTCAGGCATGTTAAGTATATTCTCATTGTTATGTAAAAGACTTCTAGACACTTTACATCTTGTAAAACTAAAACTCAATACCCATTAAATAACAACTGCTCATTTTACCCTCTCTCTCACCCCTGACAGACAAACCTTCCACTTTCTGTTTTATGATTTGACTACTTAAGATATCCATAATTTTGTTACTGGATTAATTCAAGTGACATAATATTCTCAATGTTCATCTTAAAATGTGACAAGATTGTTCTTTTTAAGATGGAATAATATTCCATTGTATGTATATGTTACATATTTTGATGTGTTTATATATCAAGAGACATCTGGGTTGCTTCAACCTTTTGGCTTTTGTGAATACTGGTGCAATAAACATGGATTTTCAAATATGTCTTCCAGGTCCTGTGTTGCTTTTCTTTTTTTCTAGAGATGGATTCTCACTCTGTCACCCAGGCTGAAGTGCAGTGGTGTGATATCAGCTCACTGAAACCTCTGCCTCCTGAGTTCAAGCAATTCTGCTTCAGCCTCCCAAGTAGCTGGGATTACAGGTGCCCACCAACACACCCAGCTAATTTTTTGTATTTTTAGTAGAATGGGGTTTATTATGTTGGCCAGGCTGGTCTCAAACTCCTGATCTCAGGTAATCTGCCCACCTTGGCCTCCCAAATTGCTAGGACTACAGGCTTGAGCACCTGGGCCTGGCCTGTGTTACGTATTTTGTAAATAGATATAATAAGTGAGGAACATTTATAACATTTTTAAATAATGGCTGCATCTTTGTTTTCCAGCAACAAGCAACATGGGTTTCATTTTTATTGCAACATCAACAGATTAGGTATTTTAAAAAAAATTTACAGTGGCCATTCTAATGGAAACGAGGTGATTTTGTTTGTCATTGTGTTTTTTTTATTTCTTTACAAATCAGTAATTTTGTGCATTCTTTCAAATGCTTTTTCCCATTTGTGTAGTTTTTTGATGAAAATTTTTTTGTTCATTTTTAAATCAAGTTATTCAACTTTATTGTTTAGTTTTAAGAGTTTTTTATTTATTGTGAACATTAACTTCCTTCACATGAAATTTGCAAATGTTTTCATCCATTCTCTAAGGGATGTTGCTACTTTTGAATTTTCTTTCGATGTACAGAAATTTTGATGTCTAGTGTAGTTAAACTTTTCTTGTATTTGTTGCTTATGCATTTAATGTCGTATCTAAGAAAATGGTGGCAAGACCAATGTCATGTCTTTTTCCTGTATTTTTTCTAATAGATTTATTAGTTTCTTTATGTCTAAGTATTTTGTTTAAAATATATTTTTGTATTGTTCAAGGAAATAAGCCAATTTTATTTTATCAGTGTTGATATTCAGTTTTCAACATCATTTTTTGAAGATACTACTTTTCTCTATTTTGTACTCATAGCAACTTTTTGAAAGACCATTTGATCATATATAGAAGGGTTCATTTCTGAGCTCTCTATTCTGGTCTTTCATCTGTATATCTTTGTGTCAATATCACATTGTTTATGTTAATGTAGCCTTTAACTGTAGGTTGTATTGACATCTGTGAAGAATAAAATTTTTTGACCCCTGAGCAAGAATATATTGAAGAGTGTGTTTTATATTCACATATTTTTGAATTTGCCAATTTACCTTTTGCTTTTAATTCCTAGTGTCATTCAGTTTTTGTTAGAAAACACACAATGTATAATTTTAGTGTTTTTAAATTGATTTGTTGTTGTTTTAAGACAAGATCTTACCAACACCAAGGCTAGAGTGCTGTGGCATAATTTTGGCTCACTATAGCCTCAGCCTCCTGGGTTCAAGTGATTCTTTCACCTCTGCTTTCTGAGCAGCTTGGACTACAGACATGTACTACCATGTCTGGCTAATTGTTTGCTTGTTTGAAGTGTTAGGATCTCATTATGTTGTCCAGGCTGGTCTCAAACTTTTGGCCCTAATGAATCCTCTTACCTAGGTCTCCCAAAGTGTTAGGATTATAGGTAAGAACCACTGCACCCAGTCAGTACTTTTAAATTTAATAAAACTTGGTTTGTGTCCTAACAGATTATACCAGATGCAAATAAGAATATTGTGTATTATCTTGGTTTTGACTGGAGAGTTTTGCATGTGTCTGTGAAGCCTAGTTGGTCTATAATGTGGTTTCCATGTTCATGTTCTCCAGACTTCATGCTGCAAAATAAATCTTCAATGTTGGATGTGGGACCTGGTGGGACATGTTTGTGTCATGGAGGCAAATTTCTCATGAATGGTATGGTACATCCTCTTGGTAACCAAAACTTTACACTCTGATAATTCAAATGAGAGCTGGTTCATTAAAAGAACCTGGATCCTTCACCTCACACTTGGTCTGTTTCATTAACATATAGTATGTCCAATTAATCTTTACCTTCCACCATGATTGTAAGTTTCCTGAGACCCTCACCAGAAGCAGATGCTAGCACACACTTCTTATAGTCTGTCAAACTGTGAGCCACATAAATTATTTTTCTTTAAAAATTATGCACCCAGCTGGGCACGGTGGCTCATGCCTGTAATCCCTGCACTTTGGGAGGCCAAGGTGGGTGGATCATGAGGTCAGGAGATTGAGACCATCCTGGCTAACATGGTGAAACCCCGTCTCTACCAAAAATACAAAAAGCTGGGCATGGTGGCAGGCACCTGCAGTCCCAGCTTCTCGGGAGGCTGAGGCAGGAGAGTGGTGTGAACCTGGGAGGCAGAGCTTGCAGTGAGCTGAGATCACTCTACTGCACTCCAGCCTGGGCGACAGTGAGATTCCGTCAAAAAAAAAAATTATGCACTCGGCTGGGTGTGGTGGCTCACACCTGTAGTCCCAGCACTTTGGGTGGCTGAGGTGGGTGGATCACGAGGTCAGGAGATCAAGACTACCCTGGCTAACACGGTGAAACCCCGTCTCTATTAAAAATATAAAAAAATTAGCTGGGTATGGTGGTGGGCACCTGTAGTCCCAGCTACTTGGGAGGCTGAGGCAGGAAAATGGCGTGAACCTGGGAGTTGGAGCTTGTAGTGAGCTGAGATTGCACCACTGCACTCCAGCCTGGGTGACAGAGCAGGACTCTGTCTCAAAAGAAAAAGAAATTTTGCAGTCTCAAGTATTCCTCTGTATGCAAAATAATATGGTCTATAATGTTGCATAAGTTGTCTGTTTCTCATTTTTTTTTCTGAATTTTCTATTTATTATTGCAAATGGGGTCTTGATGTCTACAATTTTTATGTTGCTATGTAAGTCTTGCTTCACTTTTGTCAATATTTGCTTTATATATTTTGGAGCCCTGATGTTATATACACATATACATGTAGATAGATAAATAATATAGTTACAGATTCCTGGTAAATTAACTCACTTTACCATCATATAATATCATTCTTTGTCTAATGGTAGTACTTGACCTATAGCATATTATGTCTAATATATTTATGACCACCTCACTTAATTGTGGTTACTATTTTTATGATATACACATTTTTTTTCCTTCTGTTACTTTCAGCCTATTTGACTCAATGCTACACTGAGTCTCTTGTAGGCAGTATACTGTATGCTTTTAAAGAAACCACTGAGGCATTCTATAGCTTTTTCTTCATATGTATTTATTTACTTATGTATTTATTTTGAGACAGAGTTTCACTTTTGTTGCCCAGCCTGGAGTGCAATGTCGTGAGCTCACTGCAACCTCCACCTCCCAAGTTCAAGCGATTCTCCTTTGTCAGCCTCCCAAGTAGCTGGGATTACAGGCACCTGTCACCATGCCTGGCTAATTTTTTTTTATTTTAGGTAGAGATGGGATTCCACCATGATGGCCAGTCTCGTCTTAAACTCCTGACCTCAGGTGATCTGCCCGCCTCTGCCTCCCAAAGTGCTGGGATTACAGGCATCACCCACCATGCCTGGCCTCATTTAACTTTAAAATAGGGTCTGAGACTCTGTCAACCAGGCTGATTTGTGTGATTCACTGCTGCCAGAACATCCAAAACTCAGATGATCCTCTCATTTTAGCCTCTCAAACAGCTGGGTTACAAGTATGTGTCATCATAGCCATCTATTGTTTTGTATTTTTTGTAGAGACAGAGTTTTGCCATGTTGTCCAGGCTGGTCTTGAACTCATGGGATCAAGTGGTGAGCCTACCTTGGCCTTCCAAAGTCCTAAGATTACATTTGATTTTATTAAGTAGTATAATTAATTTATATTTACAATGAATAAAGAAATGAAGTTGTCATTAGCAGATTGTTATTGTTTTATGTGTTTCTAGTAGTTATATTAAAGTTTTTATGTACCATCTTTTTTTTTTTTTGAAACTGAGTCTCACTCTATTGCCCATGATGGAGTGCAGTGGTGTAATCTGGGCTCACTGTAACATCCACCAGGCATGGTGGCTCAAGCCTGTGTTCTCAGCACTTTGGGAGGTCGAGGTGGGTGAATCAGAAGGTCAGGAGATCAAGAGCAGCCTGGCCAACATAGTGAAATGCTGTCTCTACTAAAAAATACAAACATTATCTGGGCATGTTGGCAGGTACCTATAATCCCAGCTCCTCAGGAGGCTGAAGCAGGAGAATTGCTTGAACCTAGAAGGTGGAGGTTGCAGTGAGCCAAGGTCACACTGCTGTACTCCAGCCTGGACATCAGAGTGAGACTCCATCTCAAAAAATAAAAAAAAAGTATGTCTTTTGATTGGAAAGGTGATTATATACATTTAAATCATTTTTTGCAACAGAAAAACTTACTGTTATTTTTATTAATTGTTTTATTTGATTCTTGTATCTTTGTCACTCATTTTCTGTGTTTTTTGTGTTTTTTTAAATTTTTGTATTGATATGTTTTCAGTTTCTTATTTTCTTTTGTGTATCTATACAGCTCTTATCTTAGTGGTAACATGGGGGATTACATAAAACCTCTAAAAGATCCAACAATATATTTGAATATGGTAAAAAATTAACTTCAGTTATATACTGAAATTCCTCATCATTACATTTGCCTTCAACTTTGTTACTAATTTTGCTAATTATATTTTTTAATGTTGTATATTTATTAACAGATGCTAACAATAATTCCTATACTTTTATCTTTTAAATTTAGAGAGTAATTAAAAATGTTTTCTGTACCATTATGATAATGTTAAGAAATTCCATTTTTGTGTATGTGGATATCTTTTCCAGAAAGTTATGTATTTTCATAGATTATCTGTTGTTTTCTTGCATTATGTTATTTTCAGTGGAAGAAACTCCTTTTAGCATCTTTGATGTGTATGGTGTATGCAGTGCCAATATACTTTCTCAGGATATGGTTATTTTGGAAGCACTTGTTTTATTTGGTAGTACAATTTTGCTGATGGCATTATTCCATTTGACAGCTTTTAAAAAAAATTATTATAACTTTAGCAATATCACAGTTTTTTTCTGATGTGCAAGAATGTTTTAAATAAATTCACTGGTGCGGGTTGTGGTGGCTCACGCCTATAATTCCAGCACTTTGGGAGACCTAGGCAGGCAGACCACCTGAGGTCAGAAGTTTGAGACCAGCCTGGCTAATATGGTGAAACCCTGTTTGTACTGAAAATACAAAAAATTAGCCAGTCATGGTGGCGCACGCCTGTAATCCCAGCTACTCAGGAGGCTGAGGCAGGAGAATCGCTTGGACCTGGGAGGCAGAGGTTGCAGTGAGCCAAGATTGCATCATTGCACTCCAGCTTGGGCAACAGGAGTGAAATTCTGTCTAAAAAAAAAAATTCCCTGGTTATCTCATGAGACTATGCTTATAAATGGAACATGATTTTTATCTTGCAGCACCCAAAATTCTATTCTTATATGTGATTTTTGAAATTTTGCTTATATGTGTGTTTGTTATAAATATATTTGTGTGTATCTAAGTTTGTTTATTCAGCTTTTTCATGTTTACATCATATTTTGTTTTAATAAATTTTTCAGTTTTTTATATTTTTTATATCCACAATTTTTGTTTTTTTGGTATTTTAGTATTTCTTTTTATTCTCATTTTTCTGATCTTCAGTAGTTGTCTGGGTTTCTTTTTTTTCTTATACAGAGTCTTTTTCTATCACCGAGGCTGGAGTGTAGTGGCGTGATCTCAGCCAGGCTGATCTTGAACTGCTGACCTCAAATGACCCACCCACCTCAGCCTCCTAAAGTGCTGGGTTTACAGGCATCAGCCACCGCACCCAGGCTTTTTAATTTTATTTTTGAGACAGTGTTTCTCTGTTGCCCAGGCAACAGTACAGTGGTACAATCTCCACTCACTGCAACCTTTCCCACCTGGATTCAAGCAATTCTTCTGTGTCAGCCTTACAAGTAGCTGGGATTACAGGCACATGCCACCATGCCCAGCTAATTTTTGTATTTTTAGTAGATACAGGGTTTCACCATGTTGGCCAGGCTGTTCTCAAACTTCTGACCTTATGTGATTTTCCCACCTTGATCTTCCAGTGTGTTGGGATTCCAGGAATGAGCCACCAATACTGGGATGTTCAATTCATTTGGAATTTAAAAAATTACTTTATATACTTTTTTATGGTTGCTTTTGAAAAGTTTATAATTTTTTTGATGGAGCCATGTTCTAATATTTGGTATACATTATAATCTTTGATAGAGATTTGGAAATTAACAAAGCTACCTGTTACAATCTTTATAATATAGCTTTGTCCTGGCATAGTATGAAATCAATTGTCTTGGCTAGAGATTCTGGGAATTTTTCAAACATGTTTTTAGGATGAGTGTTGTCTAAAATTTTGTGTTTATTGTTTAGTTAAATCAGCTTATTTGTATTTCTTCTTAATAGTCAGTAATCACTTGCTACACCCATTCCCTGTTTGCAGTTTCTCTCCTTCTCTATAATTTACCTTTAGACTCAGCAAACTCGAACTGTCATTCCAATGTATATCACCATTTTTTTTTTTTTTAGCATTTTATGTCATGGGACACATTATCTGGTGTCTAAAAAAGCCCCTAGAAGACAGAAATAAAGATGTATGTGCCAATGTTTCTTGTTTTTTAAAAAGGAAACCAGGAGTTGGCAATTTACATTTTTGTGTGTATGTATGAGACAGAGTCTCATTCTGTTACCTAGTCTCGAGTGCAGTGGCATGATCTTGGCTCACTACATTCTCTGCCTCCACAGTTGAAGCAATTCTCCTGCCTCAGCCTCCCAAATAGCTAGGATTACAGGTACCTGTAACCATGCCTGGCTAATTTTTTTGTATTTTAGTAGAGATGGGGTTTTACCATCTCTACCAGAGATGGGTTTTACTGACCAACAGGTCAGGCTGGTCTCAAACTCCTGACCTCAGGTGATCCTCATGCTTTGCCGTCACAAATTGCTGGAATTACGGGCATGAGCTATCATGCCTTGTTGGCAATTTACTTAAAAAAAATTTCTTTTTTGAGATGAAGTCTCGCTCTATCGTCCAGGCCGGAGTGCAGTGGTGCGATCTTGGCTTACTGCAACCTCCATCTCCTGGGTTCAAGAAATTCTCATGCCTCAGCCTCCTGAGCAGTTGGAATTACAGCTGCCCATGACCATGACTGGCTAACTTTTTGTAATTTTAGTAGAGATGGGGTTTCACCATCTTGGCCAGGATGGCCTTGAACTCCTGACCTCAAGTGATTCACCCACATCAGCCTCTGAAAGTGCTGGTATTACAGGCATGAGCCACTGCACCAGGTTGGCAATTTACTGTTAAAGGCACAATGTTATACTGGAGAGCAGGAAGAGCTGTTGCATATAAGTAACAGACTTTTCTTTATCTTCTGTGTGACTGTTTGCATTGTGCTCACCTAGGGACTTTCACACACTTAACTCATTTATAAATTTTTTACAAATGTATTTTGGTCAGTATGTTTTTGTTACTTTTATATGTCCAGGAAGAAATTAGAGCTGGTGGTATTTTGCTATGTCATCTTGCTTATGTAGTTTGTATAATTTTATAGGTTAGATTTGTAAAGTATATTTATCTGAGTCTAGCAATTGAAGTAATGTGTTTTTATTGTTTCTTTCAGTTATGTGTTCTCATTTTGCCCAAGACCTTTGGCCAGAGCAGAACATAAAAGATTCTTTCCAAAAAGTGATACTGAGAAAATTTGAAAAATGTGGACATGGCAATTTACACTTTAAGAAAGGCTGTGAAAGTGTGGATGAGTGTAAGGTACACAAAAGAGGTTATAATGGACTTAACCAATGTTTGACAACTACCCAGAGCAAGATATTTCAATGTGGTAAATATGTGAAAGTCTTTCATCAATTTTCAAATTCAAAGAGACATAAAAGAAGACATATTGAAAAAAAACCTTTGAAATATATAGAAGGTGAAAAAGCTTTTAACCAGTCCTTAACCCATACTACACATAAAAGAATTGATATTGGAGAGAAACCATACAAATATGAAGAATGTGGCAAAGCCTTCAACCAGTCCTCACACCTTACTGCACATAAGATAACTCATAGTAGAGAGAAGCCCTACAAATGTGAAGAATGTGGCAAAGTCTTTAAGTACTTCTCTACCTTTACTACACATAAGAAAATTCATACTGGAGAGAAACCCTACATTTGTGAAGAATGTGGCAAAACTTTTAAGTACCCCTATACCCTTACTACACATAAGATAATCCATACTGGAGAGCAACCCTACAAATGTAAAGAATGTGACAAAGCTTTTAACCATCCTGCAACTCTTTCTTCACATAAGAAAATTCATACTGGAGAGAAACCATACAAATGTGATAAATGTGGCAAAGCCTTTATTTCATCCTCGATCCTTAGTAAACATGAGAAGATTCATACGGGAGAGAAACCCTACAAATGTGAAGAATGTGGCAAAGCCTTCACCCGTTCCTCACACCTTACTATGCATAAGATAATTCATACTGGAGAGAAACCATACAAATGTGAAGAATGTGACAAAACCTTTACATGGTCTGCAGGCCTCCATAAACATAGGAGAACTCATACTGGAGAGAAACCCTACAAATGTGAAGAATGTGGCAAAGCCTATACTACATCCTCAAATCTAACTGAACATAAGACAACTCATACTGGAGAGAAACCTTACAAATGTAAAGAATGTGGCAAAGCTTTTAACTGGTCCTCAGACCTTAATAAACATAAGAGAATTCATATTGGACAGAAACCAAGAACGTGACAAAGCCTTATTTTATTATTATTATTATTTTTTTGAGAGGTAATTTCACTGTTGTTTCCCAGGCTGGAGTGCAATGGCATAATTTTGGCTCACCACAACCTCCACCTCCTGGGTTCAAGTAACTCTCCTTAGTAGCTAGGATTACAGTCCTGCACCACCACACCTGGCTAATTTTGTATTTTTAGTAGAGATGGGGTTTCTGTATGTTGGTCAGGCTGGTCTCAATCTCCTAACCTCAGGTGGTCTGCCTGCTTTGGCCTCCTAAAGTGTTGGGATTACAGGCATGAGCCACGGTGCCTGGCTGACAAAGCTTTTTAAGGAAATTCTCAACCCTTATTACACATAATTCATACTGGACAGAAACCCTATAAGTGTGAAGAATGTGGGAAACCTATAACAAGTTCTCAATTCTTTTATTTTTATTTATTTATTCATTTATTTTTTGAGATGCAGTTTCACTCTTGTGACCCAGGCTGGAGTGCAATGGCATGATCTCAGCTTACTGCAACCTCTGCCTCGTGGGTTCAAGCCATTCTCCTGCCTCAGCCTCTTGAGTAGCTGTGATTACAGGTGCCCACCACCATGCCCAGCTAATTTTTGTATTTTTAGTAGAGATGGGCTTTTGCCATATTTGCCAGGCTGGTCTCAAACTCCTGACCTCAGGTGATCCACTCACCTTGGCTTCCTAAAGTGCTGGGATGACAGGCATGAGCCTCAATTCCCAGCCACAAGCTCTCAATTCTTAAGAGACATGGTGATAATTCATGGTGAAGAGGAACTTTACAAACCTGAAAGATGCGACAGTGCTTTTCCCAACACCTCCAACTTTTCTATGCACTACACCATAGAAATGTGTGAAATGTGACAAAGCCTTTATATAGTTGCCACACTTTATTGTAGGTAAGGTAACTCATACTTCCAAAATACCTACAAGTATGAAGAATGTGGTAAAACTTTTAATCAGTGCTTACACCGTATTTCACAGGAAAGCTATTATCCTTTAGAAAAATTGTACAAATATAAAGAATATGGAAAAGCCATTAATGCCTATCACATCTTACTCAACGTAAGAAGGTTCATAGTTAATAAAAACAAAAGAACAATTACTGTGAAAAAAATCTTTCAGAAAATATAAGCCTTTAAGGTGAAGAAGAGTATTGATTCTGAAGACAAGCATTACAAATATAAAGGGGTTTGTAGTACCTTTGCTTGTATTACAGATCTTATTGCCCGCATTTTGTATTAGAAGGAAACCCTAAAGCGGTTGCCAAGCTTTGTGCAACATCAGGGAATGTATATTGAAAAAGATTCCTGCAAATGTAATGAGTTTGGAAACACTTTTTAGATAAATTATTCATGGCCGGGCACAGTGGCTCATGCCTGTAATCCCAGCACTTCGGAAGTCCAAGGTGGGAGGATCACCTGATGTTGGGAGATTGAGATCAGACTGTCCAACCCAGAGAAACCCAGTCTCTACCAAAAATATAAAATTAGCCATGCATGGTGGCACATGCCTGTAATCCCAGCTACTCAGGAGGCTTGAACACTGGAGGCAGAGGATGTGGTGAGTCAAGATCATTGCACCCCAGCCTGGGCAACAAGAGCGAAACCCTGTCTCCAGAAAAAAAAAAAATTTGTGTGTAACTTCAAAAGCAGATTTTTGGAAGCATTGTAATTACATTAAAAGTATACTTGTTCCAGCTGGGTGTGGTGGCTCATGCCTGTAATCCCAAGACTTTGGGAGGCCAAGGCAGGTGGATCACGAGGTCAGGAGTTCAAGACCATCTTGGCCAAGATGGTGAAACCCTGTCTGTACTAAAAATACAAAAATTAGCCGTGCGTGGTGGTGGGCGCCTATAATCCCAGCTACTTGAGAGGCTGAGGCAGAGAATTGGAATTGCTTGAACCTGGGAGGCGGAGGTTGCAGTGAGTCGAGGTCGCACCGTTGTCCAGCCTGGGTGACAGAGCAAGACTCCGTCTCAAAAGAAAAAAGTATATTTGTTTCCTTAAAAAAATTTTTCCGAAAAGTGAATAATGACGTAATACAGCTTTCAAATTACTTTATGCTGTTATTTTATTACTTTATTCACATGTGAAAGCATGTGTTCAATTTTTGCTGCATCAGAGATATTAGAGATAGTTTTTTATTGGGCATTTATGACCTTTTCTATAAAAGTAAAGACATTAAAATGTTAGATGCATGATGAAAATATAAGTGGAGAGACTCTTTGTAGTTAAACTATATTAAGTAATGTATAAGGTAGGTGTTCAGAGTAATACTTTTCTACATTATAGTGAGAAATTATTATAGATAAAAGTATATTTAAATTCGTGTATTTTACTTATTGTACTTTTATGTAATAAAATGCAGTACGTTTAAAAATTGTTAGATTATGTGTGAATTTAATTTTATGTTTTTCCCATGTTAAGACTATTGTGCATTTAATGAAGCATTATTATGCCACTAACCTATCCCACCTTACTCAAAGGTGTAGGTAAAAGATGGTAGCAATATACTATTTGGTACATAATGGAATAACGTCTCTAGTAATCACTTTGCCAGTGGCTTTAAACAGCAAATGAATTTAAGAATATTGTTCCCATAGGTTAAATTTTTATTCTCTTTTCTTATTGAAATTTATTATTAGTATTTGTGGGTATATAGTATATGTATATATTTATGCTTTATATGGCATATTTTGATTCAGGCCTACAATATGTAGTAACTACATTAGGGTAAATAAGGTATCCATCACCTCTAGCATTTATCCTTTGTATTACAGACAGTGTAATTATAAATTTTTAGTTATTTTGAAATGTACAATAAATTGTTATTGTCTACAGGGTTATTTTTATGATCATAATAAAAATTATACAGAAATATAAATAAAATACAGCCAGGCCCAGTGGCTCATGCCTGTAATCCCAATACTTTGGGAGGCCGAGGCAGGTGGATTGCCTGAGGTCAGGAGTTCAAGACTAGCCTGGCCAACGTGGTGAAACCTCGTCTACTAAAAATACAAAATATAGCTGGGCATTGTGGTGCATGCTTGGAGGCTGAGGCAGGAGATTCACTTGAAACTGGGAGCTGGAGGTTGCAGTGAGCTGAGATTGAACCACTTCACTCCAGCCTGGGCGACAGACTCAATCTCAAGAAAAAAAGAAATAGAAAACATACATATACTGAAAAATTATTAATAAATGTTTGTTATATGGTTTTCTTTGAACATGTGGTCTTTGCCTGCAAATGTAGACTTTTAGTGTTAATTTACATAAGTTAAATATACACATATTACTCTGAAGATAAACCTTAGGTGTAAGAAAATTATGGAGTGTGTGTGGGCATGAGATTGTACATATTTTCAGAAGAAAAGAACAATTATTGGAACAAAACAATTTTAATAAGGTGGCTAATAAAAAACTAAGCTCCTTGAGAATGCTGAAAGCAAATCTATGCTTTCTGCTTTGTCTTGAATTTATTAATATAAAATTTTATGGCTTATGTTTCAAATTTTTTTCAGAATCTGCCTATTAAAGTACAGGCAGCTTTGTCTCCAGAAACAACGCTCTTGAGTACAATAAAAGCCCTCTTCAAACAAAACAAATAATCACAGTTAACACTTATTTTAATGAAAATTCAACCAAAATTAAATAATTAGATATATTTGTATTGTCCTATGTGTGTGTGAATGTATAAAATGGTGCATAAAGGAAAAATAAGCCAGAAAAAAACATATTAATATTTGTAATGAATAAAACTGGAAATTAGTTAATTATTATTTGCAGGTGATATCTTTGTTTATGTAGATAACAAAAGCAGCAGAAAACTTTCACGGAGTCTCTCTCTGTTGCCCAGGGTGGGGTGGAGTGCAGTGGTGTGATCTCGGCTCACTGCAAGCTCTGCATCCCGGGTTCACCCTGTTCTCCTGCCTCAGCCTCCTGAGTAGCTGGGACTACAGGTGCCCGCCACCACACCCAGCTAATTTTTTGTATTTTTAGTAGAGATGGGGTTTCACCGTGTTAGCCAGGATGGTCTTGATCTCCTGACCTCATGATCCACCCGCCTTGGCCTCCCAAAGTGCTGGGATTACAGGCGTGAGCCACTGCACCCGGCCAAAACCTTTTTTTTTTTTTCCAAAAAATTATAAATAGAAGATTCTAAAGAGAAGCTTTTAATAAGCATTTAAAAGGAACTAGGGTTACTTGTTATGTTTAAAATATATGCTATTCTCACACAAAATGAAACTGCTGCAATCCAAATTTAGAAGCAAAGAATAGCCTTAAATTGTTAAACATAGAAAATATAAATATATACTTTGAAGAATAGGATTAGGCACTCATACGTGAAAGAAAATATTAGGAAATAAACTATGTTATTCTTCAGATATAGGCTGAAGAAAGTAGATGAAAATCCTGTAATTCCTTTTTGCCTGCAGCAATCTTAATTTTATAAGTAACTATTTTGGTAAATATGGAGTGCCTACTAATAATGTAATTTACTTCATGCATAACATGCAAATTCTAGCATATTGTCCTAAATAAATCTAAAATTACAGACAAATTTGAAATAGAAAATAGAAAGTCAGAATGTATAGGGAGAGTGACATCAGCAAGATGAAAGATTAAAAGTGGCCTAATTTTATATCCCCTTACAGCAAAAAACATCAGCCATCCCTGACAAAAATGCCTTTATTGGCTGGGCACGGTGGCTGATGCCTTTAATCTCAGCACTTTGGGAGGCTGAGATGGACAGATCACGAGGTCAGGAGTTTGAGACCAGCATGGTAAACATGATGAAAGCCTGTCTCTACAAAAATACCAAAAATAAGGCGGTCATTGTGGCACACATCTGTAATCCTAGCTACTCAGGAAGCTGAGGCAGGAGAATTGCTTTAACCTGGGAGGCTGAGGTTGCAGTGAGGTGAGATGGCACCACTGCACTCCAGCCTGAATGAGAGAGTGTCTCAGAGAAATAAATAAATACCTTTATTAGAAAACCAGGCATTATGGCTCACACTTGTAATGATAGCTACACGGTACATTAATGATGGAGAGCAGCTTCAGGCCAGGATTTCGAGACCAGCCTGGGTTATGTAGCAAAATGTCATCTCCAAAATAAGTGCCTCTATGAGAGATTTGAGAGCCAGGGAGGGAGTTGTGAAACACTGTTAAAGCTTAAGATTGAGAAGTGTTGTATTCAGAAGGCAGGCCCTCATTCAGGTGGAAAACTACAGGACCCCTGTTCTTGGCTACAGACCAGGATAGGGTCCACCCAACTTGGTCCCACTAAGAATTCTGAACTTACTCTGTAATCATCTGAAACTCCTCCAGCCACAGTCTGGCAGAGGTCTTGCCATTCCAGAGACCTGGAGGACGGCACACATTTACAGCCATCTAGGCAGGCCTGCAGACCTTGGCCTTTACAGGGATCCCTGTAGTGGTTCAGTGACTCAGTTTCAGTAACCTGAGCCACAGTTCATGGCCAGTTCTGCCTACATAGAAAGCTACAGAGTTACTTGAAAAAATAATCTCTGGTACTCCCTGAAAGCCATACTCATCTACATCCTGATACAAGGCCCACCATATGCAGAACCAACTTCAAAAACATTCCTTATATCTGCCCTATGGAGCAAAGTCCTGAAAGATTTGCAGTCTGTCCAGAAATAAACTGGGAATTACAATTACCCAAGCCCCTGTAACAACCCAACTAAAGGTGGACCCTAGTGCAGTCCCAGCAGCCTTGTGACCAAGCTACAACCCCTCTTCACTACAAATTCAGAGGGGATCTCATCATCCTAAGGGACCAATAAAAAGATCTTTATCTTCTAAAATCAGTGTATGAAAACTTGAAGAGGTGTTTGCTCCATCAACTTCAGACACCAATACAAAACTATATTATGCCCATTGTCAATGCTTCTATTTTAATCTAGCATCGGAAGTATGTGGCAGAAGAATTAGTAAAAAAAATTTTTTAATCCATTGAAATTAAAGAAAAATGAGTAAAAAGTTGCTTTTGCAGATTATACAATTTTATTTAAAAAACTATAAGCAGTATATTAAAACCTGTCTAATAAATGCACTCAGTAAATTAGCAAAATATAAAATTAACATACAAGTATATGTATGGTTTCTTTCACTTAAACTATCTGAAAAAATAGAGAAAGGCTGGGTGCGGTGGCTCATGGTTGCAATACCAGCACTTTGGGAGGCCGAGGAAGGTGGATCATCTGATGTCAGGAGTTTGAGACCAGCGTGGCCAAAAAGGTGAAACTCTGTCTCTACTAAAAATATAAAAATTAGCTGGACATTGTGGCGGGCACTGGCAATCTCTGCTAATTGGTAGGCTGAGGCAAGAGAATTGCTTGAACCCAGGAGGTGGAGGTTGCAGTGAGCCCAGATTGTGCCACTGCATTCCAGCCTGGGTGACAGTTGGAGACTCTATCTCAAAAGGAAAAAAAAAAAAGAGGAAAAAAAATCTTATTTACTATAACATTAAATAATAAATTTCTGAGGAAAAAAATTAACCAAGGAGGTAAAAAGTCTTTACAATAAAAAAATCAATAAAAAATTAGAGAAGATCCAAATAAATTTTAAAATATTTTATGTCTATGGATTGAAAGAATAAATATTAAAGCACCATATTATCCAAAGTGATCTATAGATTGAATAAACTTCTTATCTAAATTGCAGTTGTATTTTTTCACAGTAATGGAAAATACAATTCTAAAATTTACATGAAATTAAAATAAACTTTGAATAGCCAAAGCAATCGTGAGGAAAAGGAACAAAGCAGAAGGATATCATACTTATAATTTCAAACTATATTTCAAGACTATATAGTAATAACAGAGTGGACTGTGAAGAAAAATGAACAAAAAAATGCAACAGAAATAACTACTCTCACACATTTCAAATCTGATGTGAAAAAAACCTTAAAAATTAGTTTTAGTTTCTTAGAATCATGCATATATTTGTGAGTCCCAAAAACAATGAAAAAGAAACCAGATTGTGCAGTCTCTTATATGTCATGAATTGGAATTTGGCTTTCAGTGTAAACCTGAAGGAAGCTCACTGAAAGATAGTAGAATCATTAGAGAATTTACAAGCATAAGGCAGGGCTGGGCATGGTGGCTCACATCTGTAATTCCAGCACTTTGGGAGGCTGAAGCGGATAAGTCACCTGTTTTCGGGAGTTCAAGACCAGCCTCACCAACATGGAGAAATCCCTTCTGTACAAAAAATACAACATTAGCCAGGCATGGTGGTGCATGCCTGTAATTCTAGCTACTGGGAAGGCTGAGGCAGGAGAATCACTTGAACCCAGGAGGTGGAGGTTGTGGTGAGCCAAGATCATACCATTGCACTCCAGCCTGGGTAACGAGAGCAAAACTTCATCTCAGGACAACAAAAAAAGCATAAGACAGAAGATACCCCTTTGAGAGAGCAAAATTAAAAAACAAAAAACAGCTGCCCAGGAACTATTTCCTTTGGAACACAGCTTCTCTAATCACATTTTAAGGACTGGCTTTCTCTTTGACCTTGGGACTTTTATCTGTGTCATCGGTTGCATTCATTTTCACTTGCAGCTACCTGAGGGTTTGGCAATCATCTCATGTCTCTTCATAGTCAAAGGTTTTTCTCCTTGCTGCAGACAGGTGATCAGGTCTGGCTTAGAGACAACAATACCTGTTTCATTAAGAATAAATAACATGAATCTTGCTCATATTCTCTAATTACAAGCTAGTAACGTGCTAAGCAGACAGGATGTGCTAACATATTCTAGTAAGTTAATACCAAAATACATATTTATACAGAAATTTCTAAATATTTAGAAAATACTTTCAACTTGTAGGTTTCTTAATTCTACTACCTGGTACTACTGAATCAAAAATTGGTGGTGACAATTAGATTTTCAGGTGGGGGCAGCAATATTTTATGCCACTAAATTTCTGGAATTACCACTAATTTAGAGTGAAAAATACAGCTCATCTCAGGAATGTGGAAAGTTTGGATTAAGATAAAACATATTGAAGAAATTATTTTCTAAATTAGCAAATTCTGAAGATTTTCCAAATAAAAGGGATCTGAAACTCTTTTTTTTTGAGACAAAGTCTCTCTCTGTTTCCCAGGCTGGAGTGCAGTGGTGCGATCTCGGCTGACTGCAACGTCCGCCTCTCTGGTTCAAGCAATTCTCTGCCTCAGCCTACTGATAAGATAAATTACAGGCTCCCTCCACAATGCCTGGCTAATTTTTTGTATTTTTAACAGAGACGGGGTTTCACCATCTTGGCCTGACTGGTCTTGAACTCCTGACCTCGTAATCCACCCGACTCGGCCTCCCAAAGTGATGGGATTACAGGCGTGAGCCACCGCGCCTGATCCTGAAACTCTTTTATGCAAATAATAAATTACTAAAAAACATTCTACTAAAAAAGAGAAAGAATACACCCTTGTGGGATATGATGAGGTTTCTCTTCAAATAATCTGATCAATCTTTTATTCTTAATTCATAGTACTCCCCACAATTTCCTCCTTTTTTTCCCTTTTTGCCTTTGTTAGATACCCAGGCACACCACAGTACCAGACGTTATCAGTACCAGCTCACACTCCTTTCCTTATTTGGAAAGAGGACTAACTTTCTAGCTCATTACAGACACCCCTTCCCCTTTCTCTCCATTTTCTTTTACATGCTCACCTTATCTAAAAAAAAAAAAAAAAAAAAAAAAAGTCAAATGTTTAGCCAACCGGGATTAGCGACCCGACCCCAGCCAATGGGGAAAAGGTAGAGGAGTACGACTTGTGTCAGGAATAAAGTCTCTCATGCCCCTTTGTTCAGGTGTGCTCTCATGGCAACCGGACAAGGAGGCATCCTTCTGGGCAGAAGTAAAATTGCTTTGCTAAGAATCATTTGTTTGAGTGTTCAATTTCCTTAGGGTTTTGAGCGTTATTCCTAACAGTTCTGGCGCCCAACTTCGCAGCTCAAATATTCTTCTTTAGGAAGGGGGCCTTTGGTCACCCCATGTCTAGTTACAGTGGCCCTAGGGTGAGAGAGATCAAGACACACCCACTGTGATTAATAAATGTGGATTCTCAGCAAAGCAGGTAGGAGAGGCTTGCAAGACCACGGCAATAAGAGGACTAGGTAATTCTTGTGCACAGAATAAGGTAGGAGACTTCGTGAAGGCGACAAAATATATCCTGGGTGGATGGGATAATTTGGAGGTTGAGAGTGTGTGAATGGGACTAAGTACTGTGGTTGTGTGGAGGGAGTGAGTCTTCTCTGCGGTCTCGTGCTGCAATCTATCAACCAGAGGTGGGAGCAAACAGAGTAGACAAAGAGGAACGGGGAGGGTAGAAATCACAGACAAGTTGAATTGGGGCCTTTTCCCCAAAGCCTCAGTAAGCCTCCAGGAAGGGGGAGGGTAGAAATCTCTAACAGGAGTGGTTGGGCGCCCCTCCACCAAATAATCCCTAAGATGGGGAATGTTTCAAGCAAGACATGAAAATTAAAGTGTCTCCAGAGTGATGAAATTCCTTCTGATAAGTATTGGAAAGATAATGAGAGAACCAAGTATAAACAAAAATAGCAGATGATAAAATATTGTTGTTTTATTTGGGCTTGAGAACCCATCCTTAAACCCTCACTTTTCTGGCCAAAATTTGGGTCTAATGAGGAGCGGATTTGTCAGCTCTTAATCGAACATGTTAATGATAACAGCCCTGTCTCCCAGGAAGAGATCAATTACACCCTCTGCTGGCATCAGGGACCAGTTCTTCTTTACCCTTTAGACTCCGGAGGGAGAAGGTCAGAAGGCAACCCTTCTAAAAGGGAAGAAGTTCCCATGCCTAGACAACTGACACTTAACACCTGGGATCCTCTAAATCATCTTCCTTCGTTCAGCAACCCTAATCCCGACCCTCTGGTTCCCGTCTCAGGTCCCTCCCCTATTTGCTTCACTCTTCCAGCTGCCCCTAATCGCGTCCCTCCGGTTGCCATTTAAGGTTACTCTACACCCCAGCCACTTCAGGTTACGCCCAGCCTGTGCCATCCCTCCGGCTGTGCTTTCAGATTACTCCCAGCCGCTTCAGGCCACACCGCAGCCTATGCCGTCCCTCAGGTTGCGGTTTCAGGTTACTCCCCAGCTGCTTCAGGTTATGCCCCAGCCTGTGCCGCCCCTCTGGCTGTGGTTGCGGGTTACTTCCCAGCTGCTTCAGGCAGTGCCCCAGCCTGTTCTATTCCCCCAGCTGCTGCTGTGGATCCATCCTCTGCTTGTGGTACTTCTGCTCATATTGCCCTCTCTCCTTATAATCCCAACTCTGAACTACCATCTTGTGAGCCTGCCACCTCCCAACCTATTTAATATCCCTCTTTAAAGGGGCTTCAAAGTGAAATAGAGCAATGTAAAAAAGATATTCAAAACTTTCCCTCTCCCTCTCCCGCTCCCGTTCCCGCTCCCGCTCCCTTTCCCTCTCCCCCCCTCCCCCTCCCCCTCCCCTTTCTTCGGTCTCCCTCTCCTTCTTTTTTTCGGTCTCCCTCTGTTGCCAGGGCTGGACTGTACTGCCGTGATCTTGGCTCGCTGCAACCTCCCTGCCTCGGGCTCCTGTGATTCTCCTGCCTCAGCCTGCCGAGTGCCTGGGATTGCAGGTGCGCGCCGCCACGCCTGACTGGTCTTTGTATTTTTGGTGGAGACGGGGTTTCGCCGTGTTGACCGGGCTGGTCTCCAGCTCCTGGCCTCGAGTGATCTGCGCGCCTCGGCCTCCCGGGGTGCTGGGATTGCGGACGGAGTCTCGCTCACTCGATGCTCAGTGTTGCTCAGGCTGGAGTGCAGTGGTGTGATCTCGGCTCGCTACAGCCTCCACCTCCCAGCCGCCTGCCTTGGCCTCCTAAAGTGCTAAGATTACAGCCTCTGCCCCGCCGCCACCCCGTCTAGGAAGTGAGGAGCGTCTCTGCCTGGATGCCCATCGTCTGGGATGTGAGGAGCCCCTCTACTCGGCCGCCACGTATGAGAAGTGAGGAGAGCCTCTGCCCGGCCGCCATCCCATTTAGGAAGTGAGGAGGGTCTCTGCCCCGCCACCCATCGTCTGGGATGTGAGGAGCGCCTCTGTCCAGTCGCCCCGTCTGGGAGGTGAGGAGCGCCTCTGCCCGGCCGCCACCCCATTTAGGAAGTGAGGAGGGTCTCTGCCCCGCCACCCATCGTCTGGGATGTGAGGAGCGCCTCTGTCCAGTCGCCCCGTCTGGGAGGTGAGGAGCGCCTCTGCCCGGCCGCCACCCCGTCTGGGAGGAAGTGAGGAGCGCCTCTACCTGGCCGCCCCATCTGGAAAGTGAGGAGCGCCTCTGCCCGGCCGCCCCGTCTGGGAAGTGAGGAGTGCCTCTGCCCTGCCGCCTCCCAGTCTGGGAGAAAGTGAGGAGCACCTCTGCCCGGCCGCCCGTCTGGGAGATGAGGAGCACATCTGCCCGGCCGCCCCGTCTGGGAAGTGAGGAGCGCCTCTGCCCGGCCGCCCTGTCTGGGAGGTGAGGAGCGCCTCTGCCCGGCCGCCTCGTCTGGGAGGAAGTGAGGAGCGCCTCTGCCCGGCCGCCCCGTCTGGGAAGTGAGGAGCGCCTCTGCCTGGCTGCCACCCAGTCTGGGAGGAAGTGAGGAGCGCCTCTGCCCGGCCACCCCATCTGGGAGGTGAGGAGCGTCTCTGTCCGGCCACCCCGTCTGGGAAGTGAGGAGCGCCTCTGCCCGGCCGCCCCGTCTGGGAGGAGAGGAGCGCCTCTGCCCGGCCGCCCCGTTTGGGAAATGAGGAGCGCCTCGGCCTCGCCACCCCGTCTGGGAAGTGAGGAGCGCCTCTGCCCGGCCGCCCTGTCTGGGAGGTGTACCCAACAGCTCCGAAGAGGCAGCGACCATCGGGAGCGGGCCATGAGGACGATGGCGGTTTTGTTGAAGAGAAGGGGAGAACTGTGGGGAAAGGAAGGAGAGATCAGATGGTTGCTGTGTCTGAGTAGAAAGAGGTGGGCATAGGAGACTCCATTTTGTTCTGACTAGGAGAAATTCTTCTGCCTTGGGATGCTGTTGATCTATGGCCTTTCCCCCAGCCCCGTGCTCTCTGAAACATGTGCTGTGTCAACTCAGGGTTAAATGGATTAAGGGCGGTGCAAGATGTGCTTTGTTAAACAGATGCTTGAAGGCAGCATGCTCTTTAAGAGTCATCACCACTCCCTAATCTCAAGTACCCAGGGACATAAACACTGCAGAAGGCCACAGGGACCTCTGCCTAGAAAACCAGAGACCTTTGTTCATGTGTTTATCTCCTGACCTTCTCTCCACTATTATCCTATGACCCCGCCATATCCCCCTCTCCGAGAAACACCCAAGAATCATCAATAAATACTTCATAAAAAAAAAAAAGCTTTCCATTTCCCTCCACACCCAAAGAGCCGGATCCAACTTTCTTTCCTTTAAGGGAGGTACCACAAGGCGGGGGGGCTATTGGCTTTTTAAATGCTCCCTTGACCAGTTCAGAGGTCTCGAATTTAAAAAAAGGAGCTTAAGCCATTACTGGATGACCCTTATGGAGTAGCAGATCAAATTGATCAATTTTTAGGGCCTCAGATACGCACTTGGGCAGAGTTGATGTCCATCTTGGGCATCCTCTTTTCAGGGAACGAATGAAGTATGGAGGGCTGCTATGGCGGTTTGGGAACGTGAGCACCCACCCGGTCAAAATATTCCTCCTGCGGACCATAAATTTCCCACCCACGACCCTCAGTGGGGCAATAACAATGCAAATCACTGAGAAAACCTGCAAGATCTAAGGGAGATGAAAATAAAAAGAATTTGAGAATCAGTACCCCGAATTCAGAATCTTTCTAAAGCATTTGATATTCAACAGGAAAAAGATGGGGGACCCGCTAAGTTCTTAGGTAGATTGAGGGAGCAAATGAGACAATATGCAGGTCTTGATCTGGAAAATCTCCTTGGACAGGGAATGTTAAAACTTCACTTTGTTACTAAAAGTTGGCCAGAAATTTCAAGAAAACTACAAAAAATGGAAAATTGGGAGGACCGTCACGTGAGTGAACTGCTTAGGGAGGCTCAAAAGATATATGTCAAAAGAGAAGAGGAAAAACAAAAACAAAAGACAAAACTTGTGTTATCTACCTTCCAGCAGATGGCTCCAAATCCATATATCTCTCAGCAGGGCATCCAAGGTGCCAGAGATGATAAGGGGCTTAGACCCGTCTTAAGAGGACCCAAGCCTCCATCTGGAGGGCCAAGATCCTTAGCTAATAAGCCCCCTAAGGAGTATAGAGGGGCAAGGGCAGATAATGCTAAGTCTGAGAAAGGAGAAGGACAAGATAGATGTTACCAATGTGGAAAAACATGCCACTTCAAGAAGGAGTGTCCTGAACTAGAGAGAGAGAAACTCTCACACTCATGACTTTTGAGGAACAATAGGAGAGTCAGGGGCCCTACTTCTTTTGAGTCCCACCAGGAACCCTTGACAAATTTGGAAGTGGGACCTAAATATGAATTTATCACCTTTCTAGTCGATTCAGGGTCTTCACACTCCTCTGTTTGTTTCCCTCCACCTGGTTTCACCTGCTCTTCAGAAGAACTTTTAGTCTCTGGGGTTAAAGGAGAAGGATTTAAGCAAAAAATTTTAGAAAGCACAGAAGGCAGATATCAAGATCGATTTACACATATTCAATTTTTATTAATTCCTGAAGTGGGAACTAATTTATTAGGAAGGGACTTAATGTTAAGGCTAGGCATAGGCCTTCCAGTGGGCCCTAAAAGAGTCCTCACTTCACTACATTTACTCACTGCTGTGGATGAGAAATATATTCATCCCGATGTCTGGTCAAAGGAAGCAAATAGAGGGAAACTCCAAATCCCTCCAATACATATCAAACTAAAAACCCCTGGGGAAATAGTAAGGAGAAAGCAATACCCCATTCCTTTAGAAGGCAGAGTAGGGCTGAATCCTGTAATTGAGGGTCTCATTAAAGATGGGCTTCTTGAACCCTGCATGTCTCCTTACAATACCCCAATCCTGCCTGTCAGGAAGTCAGATGGATCATATCGATTGGTGCAAGACCTTAAAGCTATTAATCAAATAGTCCAGACCACTCACCCCATTGTTCCTAATGCTTACAGCATTCTTAGCAAAATTCCATATGATCATCAATGGTTTACAATGATAGATTTGAAGGATGCCTTCTGGATATGCCCCTTGGCTGATGATAGCTGAGATATATTTGCTTTTGAGTGGGAAGACCCCTATTTGGAGCAGAGACAACAATATTGATGGATAGTCTTGCCCCAGGGTTTCACAGACTCTCCCAACCTCTTTGTTCAGATCCTAGAACAAGTACTGGAAAAAGTCACAGTCCCTAAACAAATTTGTCTGCTTCAGTACATGGATGATCTTCTTATATCTGGTAAAGACATAAAAGAGGTAGGTGACTTCTCCACACATTCTCAATCACTTGCAGTGTGAGGGGTTGCTGGTCTCAAAAGGGAAAATTCAGTATGTAGAACCTGAAGTTAAATACTTAGGCTACCTAATCAGTGCAGGTAAATGGAAAATAGGACCTGAAAGAGAATTATTTCCCTACCCTTGCCTCAAACTAAACAAGAACTCAGGAAATTTTTAGGACTAATTGGATATTGTCATTTATGGATTTGACTCATATGCATGAAAGAGTAAACTTCTATATGAGAAACTTGCCTAGTGGAAGGCTGATAATTTCTTGTGGACTTCCCAGGAAATCCAGCAAATTGAGGAATTGAAAGGGACACTCATAGCCACCCCGTTCTAGCTCTACCCTCCCTAGAAAAGCCATTTCACCTTTTCATTAATGTAAATAATGGGGTAGCCCTAGGAATGCTCACCCAAGAACATGGAGGCTGCTGACAGCCCGTGGTCTTCTTGTCAAAGGTCTTAGACCCACTCACTCATAGGTGGCCCCAGTGTATCCAATCCATCGCAGCTACAGCAGTGTTAGTGAAAGAAAGTAGGAAGGTAACCTTTGGAGGAAAGTTAACAGTAATCCTGCCCCACCAAATTAGAACTATATTAAACCAGAAAGCAGGGAGGTGGATCACTGACTCAAGAATTTTAAAATATGAGGCTATCTTACTGGAAAAAGATGATTTAATATTAATTGAGAATATCATACCTAGATTTAGACTAATAGAAAATATTAGTCTACTACTACTGATGATTCACTTAATCCAGCAAGATTTTTAACAGAGGATCCAAACTTAAAATGGGAGCATGTATATTTAGATCTGATTGACTATCATACAAAAGTTTGACCAGACTTAGGAGAAATTCCCTTCAAGACAGGTTGGCACTTATTCATAGATGGGTCTTCCCAGGTGATTGAGAGGAAAAGACATAATGGGTATTCAGTGATTGATGGAGAGACGCTTGAAGATGTAGAATCAGGAAGGCTGCCTAATGATTGGTCTGCCCAAACATGTGAACGGTTTGCACTCAGCCGAACTTTAGGACATTTACAAAGCCAAGGGAATACTGACTGTAAGTATGCCTTTGCCAAGAAGGAACTATCTATACTGATTGTAAGTATGCCTTTGGGGCACACACATTTGGGAAAATTTGGATGAAGAGGGGTCTTATCAATAGTAGAGGCTAAGATTTAGTTCATAGAGAGCTAATTGCTTGTGTCTTCAACAATCTCCAATTGCCAGAAGAGATAGCCATTGTGCATGTCGCAGGGTACCAAAGGGGATTTGGTGTCTGTAGTTCTCTAACATCACATCCCTATATAAATTCCACTGTGCAGTGTCCAGGCAATGCCAATCATCCAGAGAGAATTCTATGGCCACATCTCTAAATTGCAATGATTCCTGAAACACACACACACACACACACACACACACACACATATTTTTACCAAGTTGCCATTGGTGGAATTTTTAATTTGATTTAAGGTGAAATGAGAGAGTAAAGGGAAGTGATTCTGACTTATAGGAGTAAAATTATCCAATAAAATAATTTTCAACACAGAAATATTCTCTAATATATTCTCTAACTCTAAGAAAAAAAGAGGAGCATAATATCCACAACATCATTTCGTATATTTTTCATATAATAAAGTATAAAATTAAGGGCATGAAGATGAACATGTACATTTTTGAGTGCTATATTTACATCATACAGAATGAGTTGTGAATATTTTTCAGATGGAAAAGACATGTTGAGTTAGAAGGCACCTCTCAAATTTTGTTCTGTTTTGAGACGGAATTTCAATCTAGTTGCCCAGGCTGAAGTGCTGTGATGTGATCTTGGCTCACCGCAACCTCTGCCTCCTGGGTTCAAGTGAATCTCCTGCCACAGCCTCCCGAGTAGCTGAGATTACAGGCATGCACCAACATCCCTGGATAATTTTGTATTTTTAGTAGAGATGGGGTTTTCTCTATGTTGGCCAGTTTGGTCTCGATCTCCTGAACTCACATGATCTGCCCACCTTGGCCTCCCAAAGTGCTGGGATTACAGGCATGAGCCACCGCACTTGGCTGATTTTTTTCATTTGTAAGAAGCTCACCAGTAATGCCAATGTTTTTGGCCCAAGAAGGATATTTTGACAAACATCCAGTAAGTGGAAGAGCCTGTGTTTTTCCCAGAATTTTTTGCCTGTAAGCAAAGATAAGAGCCTTTATTTTCCAAAGAGAAATATGTAGAAGAAAAGAAGAAAAAAGGACAGCTGCCAGATTAAATGTGATTGTTTATGCACATCAGCTGCATAAAGATACTTAATAATGAAGAGAAAAATAATTAACTCTACAGTGAAAAAAATCTGTCAGAGAGCTATTTCACCAAGTGAATCATTAACCATTAACTGCACGAGGACAAATTTTTATGATGTGCTAATGCACACAGGAGAACACAACATCACTGTTGAAATATTCTTCCCAAAAAACCTAAATTACAGTCTGAATTTAACCATAAAGAAACATCAGTTTTATGCAAACTTCAACATCCAGATAACTCTTACGTTCTGCAATTTTTAGTAGTAATTTTAAGTAGGCTTCATTTATCACTCTAGAAAACAGGTATCTCCTAATAAGTTTTTTCAGAACTTTCTGGGTAATAAATGCCATCCCATTTTAATAAGCATTTTCTTAATCCTGTTCTGCATAGAGCTAATGGAACACACAGATGGAGCCTCAACATTACATGTTCTCCACCTTTACTAAGGACCACACTTTTCCCCAATAGAAATCTTGAGTATCCACATCTTTCCATATTCAACAGCCATGAAAGGAACATTTTTAATATTGCAGATCATAAATCCTTGCTGAGAATCCTGCATGACATATAAGAAGCTATGATGTAGAGAATGCAGAGATGGCTCCGGAATATAGGAAAGAAATATTTTCCAGAGACCCTTGACTATCATAAGAATTTTAACAAGTAGTTAAATCAAACTTATTAGGGAGGAAAAATACAAGTAGAAAAGTAAAGGTTTGCAAGTACTAAATGCATGGCAGTCCAGGAGGCAGAGTGGACACAGGTCTTCATTTGACACAGATTTACCTGAAGAAAAGCCTTTTTTTTCTTTTTCCCCTTCTCTGGAATTCCTTCTCAGATGAGGTTTTCTGGACAAATTACACCTGCATCTGAAGGATATGCTTTTAAAGGTGTTTACCTGCTAGTATGACATCAAATGGCAGAAAAAGACAGAAAAAGTCCACCCATTTCTGTCCTTTAAAACAGAAGAGGTTCAGGAAAAATGAGATGCTCCATGAAGATGAAAATATAAGTTTCTCCTTTCCTGGCCTCAGGTGCCCTCCCCTACCACAGACACTAGCAATTTCTGCCACAGTAATGGAAATATGCACCACACTAACCTGTCCCTACTAAACCAAAACAGAACTGACCCTGTGACCACAACACAGGGTCCAAAGGTGGAACTTAACTCTCATGAATGTATTTTGAAGGCCTCATACCTGATTCTGGCCTAACTTTAGAGTCACATGAGGCCCTTCATTAAAACATGATAGACACTTCCACCAAGAATGATAAACAGAAGCTGTGGGGAGGGCAAAAGAGATTTCTGCAAACTGGCCATTTGATCCTAATGGGAAGCCTGGGCTGATAACCACTAAGCTAAGCATTGCCTGTCAAGCTTTAACGAGATTATAAATCACCTGGTAATTTTGGCCCCACTTAATGTAATGTGATTCTGCAGGTTTGAAAAGGGTCCAAGAGTGAGTGTTTTAAACAAGTCCCCTGTCAATGCAGTTGTTTCTCCCCCTTAGAGCATTATTAACATTAGAGAAAGCAGGCACAACACAGGGTTCCTTACATGTAGCACTCTTGTCACAACCAAATACTTCTGGTACAAATAAGGACAACTCATCTCCATCCTAAAGTTTTATAGTCTTTGCTGGCTCTTTAAAGTTTGCAGAGGAAACAAAAGGCAGCAAGGTCTGAATAAGTCTGTATTTAAAAAACAACATGTAAACATGTACTAATACAATGTTTATTAAGCAGGTACTATGTGCTCAAGAGTAAGATACAGAGCACTGTGCTGGTCATCCCTCATTATGTAATTTAATTCTCATAACACCCTGGGAGCTGGTACTAAGGGTTTAATAATTTTTAGGATTTAGATAAAGGGCCCAGCATTTTCATTTCTTCTGTTTCTCTGTCATCAAACTTTTAAAAAAACTGTAAATAGTAAAGCTAAATATAGGCAGATGAAAGAGATATAGAAAGGAAGAGTTTAATGTAGCTCAGAGAAAATTGTATTCTGTTTATATTCATTTTTTTGTGACTTGTGGAGCAACTACTGGATCTGCAGGAATAGAAAACAAGTTGCTAAAGAGAATGTCTCTGCAACCACTGGGTTTAATAGAAAATTTAAAAACTGGCCAGGTGCAGTGGCTCACACCTGAAATCCCAGCACTTTGGGAGGTCAAGGCAGGTGGATCACCTGAGGTCGGGAGTTCGAGACCAGCCTGACCAACATGGAGAAACCCCATCTCTACTAAAAATACAAAATTAGCCAGGCATGGTGGTGCATGCCTGTAATCCCAGCTACTCGAGAGGCTGAGGCAGGAGAATCGCTTGAACCTAGGGGGCGGAGGATGCAGTGAGCCAAGATCGTGCCACTGCCCTCCAGCCTGGGCAACAAGAGCAAAACTTCATCTCAAAAAATAAATAAATAAATAAAATAAAATTTAAAAACTAAGGCTCTACAATATATACTTTATTTTTAACATTTATCTGTTTTTGGGTTTGAGGAAATTGTGAGTAACAGCTCTAGAAATGCTGCAGGATTCACCAGCCAAAATTCTGATAACTTCTAATCAGTCTTGCCTTGAAGGCAAGACTCCAGGGCAGCGTCAGACCTAAATAAGGACTCCAAAAAGGGTGAATCTGAACAGGTCTGGGATGAGGTGAGGATCCTATAGAATTCTCTTCTCTATGCCACTGGGGTACTAACAGTTTGTTTTTTCTAAGCTCACCTAAAAGAAACTTAAATCCCAGAGTCTTTGTAATTTTAATTTTTTCTAGCCACTGCCCTGTCAACTTTATACTATATACTAATATGCAATTTAAACAAATCCCTTTAGGTTTTGTAGTGTAATCTTATTAGAAAATAAATACCGTGCACTTAACAACATAAAAGAAATAGATTTTATATGGCCGGGCGCTGTGGCTCATGCCCGTAATCCCAGCACTTTGGGTGGCCAAGGCGGGTGGAACAAGATGTCAGGAGTTTGAGACCAGCCTGATAAAGATGTTGAAACCACGTCTCTACTAAAAATACAAAAATTAACCAGGTGCAGTGGCAGGCCCCTGTAATCCTAGCTACTTGAGGGACTGAGGCAGGAGAATCACTTGAACCTGGGTGGTAGAGGTTGTAGTGAGCCAAGATTGCACCATTGCACTCCAGCCTTGGTGACAGAGTAAGACTCCATCTCAAAAATAAAAAAGAAATTATAATAACAATTTTTCTGTTCATAAATATCCCTTCAGGTGTAGACATGAGAAATTACAACAATATGAAGAAATAGCCTAAATAAAGCCTAAGATTTTGGGCACATCTATTTATTGTACCAACCATATGATGCATAATTCTATTATTTATCTGGGTGCTAGTCTAGACTAAAAGTTTCTGGATGGTAAGAACCACGACTGCTTCATGGATTTTTTTAAATGGCCATGTGAAATGGAAGCAACTAGTTTATCTACTTGGGTCTCCAGATTTTCTCCTTTTGTATCATCCAAGTACCAGGAAACTGGAGAAACTCTCATCTGGGTACCAACCAAAGACACCTCTTGTATGAGAGGATGAACTAACACAGATGACTCATTTCTCTTACACTGAGACAGAAGGAGAATTAACCATTCTTGTCAGCCTGACATAATTCCACTCAGGACATCCTCAAATGCCTCAAAGTCACCTAGATGATTGTGAGAGGATTCTCAGTGACCAGGGGTTAATGTCCCAATGATAAGCCAGGCTGGAGACACTCAGGCTGATTCTAAATAGAAAATGGAACTGCCCTGGTGGAGCTCCAGAACCTAGATCACCTGTTCTAATTTGCTAGCTCCATGGTATAAAATATTTTATTGGAACTTCTTATATTTTTTCAACTCTTGGACATCTGAATTTTGCATACTGTATGCACTTGAAAGAAGGTTTATAGGTGAAAATGCAGAAGAGGGAAATATGTTATAAAAAATCCATGAATGAACAAGACCTATGCAACAGAATAGAGAGCCTAGAAATAATGCCACCCTCCTACAACCATTAGAGTTTTGCCAAAGCTGACAAGAGGAACGTGGGAAGAATTCTCTATTTCATAAATTGAGCTGGAATAACTACCTAGCACTATGTAGAAGACTGAAACTGGATCTCTTCATTACACCGTATACAAAAATCAACTCAAGATAAATTAAAGACTTAAATGTAAAACTTAAAATTATAAGAAACCCTGCAAGATAACCTAAGAAATACCATTCTAGACATAGAAACTGGGAAAACCTTCACGATGAGTCTTTCAAAAGCAATTGCCACAAAAGCAACAATTGACAAAAGGGACCTATTTAAACTAAAGAGCTTCTTCACAGCAAAGGAAACTATCAACAGAGTAAACAGACAACATACAGAATAAAGAAAATATTTGCAAACATTGCATCTGACAAAGGACTAATATCCAGAATTTATTAAGAGCTCAAACCAGTTTACAAGAAAAAAACCAAATAACCTCATATAAAGTAGAAAAAAAAAAACATGAACACATTCTTTTCAAAAGAAGACAAATGTGCAGTTAAGAAGCATGTGAAAAAATGCTCATTGCTAATTATTAGAGAAATTAAAAGAAAAACCACAATGAGATACCACATCACACCCATCAGAATGGCTATTTTTTAAATGTCAAAAAATAACAGATGCTGGCAAGGTTGCAGAGAAAACGGAATGCTTATACTCTGCTGGTGAGAGTGTAAATTAGTACAACTGTAAAAAGCAGTGTGGTGATTCCTCACAGAACTAAAAACAGAATTATCATTTGACCTAGAAACCTCATAATTGGGTATATACCCAAAGAAATATAAATTATTATATTACAAAGACACATCTACATGCATGTTCATTGCAGCACTATTCACAATAGCAAAGACATGGACAGGCACTAAATGCCTACCAATGACAGACTAGACAAAGAAAATATGGTATGGTCAGATGTTGTGGCTCATGCCTGTAATCCCAGCACTTTGGGAGGCCATGGCAGGTGGGTTGCCTGAGCTTAGAAGTTTGAGACCAGCCTGGGCAACATGACAAAATCCTGTCTCCCCAGAGAAAAAATATGTATATATAAAATTGCCCAGGTGTGGTAATGCACGCATGTAGTCCCAGCTACAAGGGAGGATGAGGTAGGAGAGAATTGCTTGAGTCTGGGAGATTGTGGCTAAAGTAAGCCCATATCATGCCCTGGCACTGTAGCCTAGGCAATAAGCCTGTCTCCAAAAATAAAATAAAATAAAAGATTTAGTAAAAACAAAATATGGTATATAAACATTACAAAATACTGGGTAGCTATTTAAAAAAAATCATGTCCTTTGCAATAACAAAGATGAATCTGGAGACCATTATTCTTAGAAAACGAATGCAGAGGCCAGACATGGTGGCTCATGCCTGTAATCCCAACACTTTGGGAGGCCAAGGTGGGCGAATCACCTGAGGTTGGGAGTTTGAGACTAGCCTGACCAACATGGATGAACCCCGTCTCTACTAAAAATACAAAATTAGCTAGGCATGGTGGCGCCTGCCTGTAACCCCAGCTACTGGGGAGGCTGAGGCAGGAGAACTGCTTGAACCTGGGATATGAATGTTTTGATGAGCCAAGATGGTACCATGGCTCTCCAGCCTGGACAACAAGAGCAAAACTCCTTCTCAAAAAAACAAAACAAGACAAAACAAAAAACAACAAAAAAAGAAAACTAATGCAGAAACACAAAACCAAATGCATGTTATTACTTATAAATAAGAGCTAAGAAGTAAGAACACAGAACACAAAGAGAAGAACAGACACAGGCCTAGTGAGGCTGGAGGGTAGGAGGACTCAGAAGATCAGAAAACATAATTGTTTGGTGCTATGAGTAGTACCTCAGTGACAAAATAATCTGTACATCAAATCCTCATGTCATAATTTTAGCCATATAACAAACCCACATGTGTACCCGGAACCAAAAATAAAAGCTAAAAGAAAAAAAAATCCCCAGGTGAGAGAGAGTGCAATGTAGGTGAATGGACAGATTTTTGCTACAGATAGTGGCCCAGGTGGGGCTGTATTCGGATTTATTTCTGTGTGCATGCAGGCAGATGAGATTATGAAAAGGAGGGCCAGAACCCTAGGCTGGTGGAGAAAACAGGTTGCTGCTGTAGATTCGATGTCCGGGGATGGGGATATGCAAGGAAACTTGTAGATACTTTTGGCTTTTTGGCTAGAAATGCTTGGACCAAAAATGCCATGGTGAAGTCACTAAGGATGGTGCCTAGTCCTGGGAGGAGTGTGGACATGTCAATGTCTAGTGTGTGTGTTTGGGAGTAGGTGGGAATCCTGTGGTGGCAGCTGCAAGAAAAGGGGTTGTGTCATCAGAGATCCTTTCCTGTAAGTTTTCTGTCCTCTGTCACCCTGGGAGAAGACCTGGAATCACAGGACAATGGGCAGTGTGACAATCTGTGAACAGGAGAGCAGAATCTCCCATTCCCAAACACCCAGAGTTTTATTCCAGGCCAGGCCTCCATGATATCTTTTTTCTGGCACCAAATCTGTAGAGTTTGCTGAACATCAAACAATTCTCCAACACCAACTCATTGTATAACATTTGATTTCTAACACTACCCAGATTCAGCACAGACCCTGATTCAGGGCTCGGTCCCACAACACTGTTCTCACTGCAGATGCCAGTCATAAATCCCATGGGCCCATCTATGGTTCTGAGCTACTGTTTAAAAACTGGGGACTCCCATAACTTCCCTGAAGTTCAATAATTTGGTAGAGGTACTCACAGAACTCAGCAAAACACTATAGTTATGCTTACTGGTTTAATATATAAGATGCAGCCCAGGAAAAGCCAAGTGGAAGAAATGCATAGAACAAAGAAAAGAGATGAGGCAAGATAAAAGACATAGATAATTATGAAAAATATTTGTGATTAATAAAATTCTCCTTCCTTTGTGTGTTTAAGGAACAGTTTATGGAAAGAAACACTCTTCCTGTTATGATTAAGATGATGCTCCCTTTTCTTGCCTATCACACAGCCAGACATACACTCTGCACATTTTCTCCTTTTTCTCATTAAAAAAAAAAAACAAAAAACCAGCTGAATTTGCCTTCAGCGGTCAAAATCAATTATGTTTTTTTTTTGTTTTTGAGATGGAGTTTCACTCTGTCACCCAGGCTGGAGTGTAGTGGGGCCATCTCGGCTCACTGCAACTTTCACCTCTAGGGCTCAAGCAATTTTCCTACCTCAGCCTCCCAAGTATCTGGGATTGCAGGCACCTGCCACAACACCCAGCTAATTTTCTGTATTTTTAGTAGACAAAGGGTTTCACCACGTTGGCCAGGCTGGCCTTGAACTCCTGACCTCTGGTGATCTGCCTGCCTCAGCCTCCCAAAGTGCTGGGATTGCAGACTTGAGCCTCCACACCCAGCCTAAAATAAAATATTTCTTAATCAAACTTTACTTAAGTTTATCTTCTCTCAGGCTCCTGAACTTCAAGCTACCCTCAGCCTGAGTGAACATACAACCCCATTTTATGTTCCTCCTAAGAACATGCTGATTTCAGGGTAAGACATTCTCTGATCTAAAATCTGACTTTTTCACCCTCCATTTGCTGTTCCTCTCCCACCTCCTTTCTAATCTTGTTTGCTCTTCCCTAGAAAAGAAAGCCCTTTTCTGCCTATATTTTTGCAAGCCATAAAGATTTTATAGTTATTTGGTGCTTCCTTTTGTTGCAATACTTTTTTGGAATTGGTTTTTTTACCTGTGTCTTGAGAATATGCCTTTAAGGCTGTCAGTGCCACATGTTTATGTGCTAGCATGACATCAACTGGCAGAAAAGACAGAAAAAGTCCACCCATTTCTGTCCCTTAAAGCAGAAGGTATTTGGGAACAATGTGCTACTCCATAAAGATAAAAATATGTTTCTTCTTTCCTGTCCTCAGGTGCCCTCCCCTGCCACAGACACCAGCAATTTCTGCTACAGAACCTGCAGAGAAAAAGAGAACAAATTAAAATGCTGGGCCCTTTTTCTAAATTCTGGAAATTATTATTAAATCCTTAGTACCAGCTCCCAGGGTGTTATGAGAATTAAATTATATAATGTGTTATGCCCAGCACAGGGCTCTGTATCACAATCTTGAGCACATGGTACCTGCTTCATACAGTAATACAAATATGCACCACTCTGAGCTGTCCATACCAAGCCAAAACAGAACAGGCCCTGTGGCTACCCTTTAGTCCAAAGGTGGAACGTAATTCTCATGAATGTATTTTGAAGCCCTCATACCTGATTCTGGCCTCACCTTAGAGTCACATGAGGCCCTTCATTAAAACAACATGGATGCTTCCACCCACAACAATAAACAGAAGCTGTGGGGAGGGCACAAGACATTTCTGCATATTGGCCATGTGATCCTAATGAGAAGCCTGGGCTGATAACCACTAAGCTAAGCATTGCATCTCAAGCTTTAATGAGCTTATAAATGACTTGGTAATTCTGGCCAGACTTTAAGTAATGTGATTCTGCAGGTTTGAAAAGGGTCTATGAATCAGTGTTTTAAACAAATCCCCTGTGAATACTGATGTTGCTCCCCCTTGGCTCATTATTAGCATTAGTTAGAAAAGCAGGTACAGCACAGGGTCCCTTACACGTAGCACTCTTGTTACAACCAGATACCTCTAGCACAAATAAGGACAACTCATCTCCATCCTAAAGTTTTATGCTCTTTGCTGACTCTTTAAAGTTTACAGAAGAAACAGAAGGTAGCAATGTCTGAATAAGTCTGGATTAAAAAACAACATGTACACATGTACAAATGCAATGTTTATTAAGCAGGTACTATGTGCTCAAGAGTATGATACAGAGCACTGTGCTGGGCATAACACATTATGTAATTTAATTCTCATAACACCCTGGAGCTGGTACTAAGGATTTAATAATTATCAAGATTTACAAAAAGAGCCAAGCATTTTAATTTCTTCTGTTTTTCTGTCATCAAAAATTTTTAAAAATTGTATAGAATAAAAGCTAAGTATAGACAGATGAATGAGACATAAAAACGAAGAGTTTAGTTTAGAGAAAATTTTATTCGGTTTATATTTACTTTTTTTTGACCTATGGAGCAACTACTGGATCTGCGGGAATAAAAAACAAGTTGCTAAATAGAATGTCTCTGCATCCAATGGTTTTCATAGAAAATTTAAAAACAGCCAGGCGCGGTGGCTCATGCTTGTAATCCCAGCACTTTGGGAGGCTGAGGCTGGCGGATCACGAGGTCAGGAGATCGAGACCATCCTGGCTAACACGGGGAAACCCCGTCTCTACTAAAAATACAAAAAATTAGCCGGGCGTGGTGGCGAGCGCCTGTAGTCCCAGCTACTCAGGAGGCTGAGGCGGGAGAATGGCATGAACCTGGGAGGCAGAGCTTGCAGTGAGCCGAGATCATGCCACTGCACTCCAGCCTGGGTGACAGAATGAGACTCCGTCTCAAAAAAAAAAAAAAAAACAAAATTTAAAAATGAAGACCCTCAAATACATACTTTTTAAATTTATTTATCTGCTTTGGGATTTCAGGAAATTGTGAGCAGCAACTCTAGAAATGCTGCAGGATTCACCAGCCAAAACTGATCTCTGCCAATAAGTTCTGTGAGGCAAGACTCCAGGATAGGTCTGGACCTACATAAGGCCTCTAAAAAAGGTGAATCTGAACAGGTCTGGGGCAGAATGAGGATCCTTTGTAGAATTCTGTTCTCTATGCCACTGGGATACTTCCAGTTTTGTTTTTCTAGTCCTACCTAAAAGAAATTTAAATCACAGAGTTTCTGTAATTTTAATATTTTCTAGCCACTGTCCTGTCAACTTTATACTATATACTAATATGCAATTTAAACAAATCCCTTCAGGTTTCCTAGGGTAATTTTATTTGAAAACAAATATGTACAGTTAGCAAGGTAAAAGAAATAGCAACTATACGGCCAGGTGCAGTGGCTAAGTCCCACAATTCCAGCACTTTGAAAGGCTGAGGTGGGTGGATCATGAGGGCAGGAGTTCAAGACCAGCCTGACCAAGATGGTGAAACCTTGCCTCTACTAAAAATACAAAAATTAGCTGGGCATCGTGGCTGTGGCCAGTAATCTCAGCTACTTAGGAGGCTGAGGCAGGAGAATGGCTTGAACCTGAGTGGCAGAAATTACAGTGAGCCAAGATCATGCCACTGCACTCCAGCCTGGGAAACTGAGATTCTGTCTAAAAAAAAAAAAGAAACTATAATAACAATTGTTCTGTTCATAAATATACCTTCAGGTGTAGATATCAGAAGTCACAACAGCATAAAGTGGCATAAATAAAGCCCGAGATTTTGGACACATCTATATATTGCAGCAACAATATGATGCATAATTCAATTACTCATTAAGTTGCTAGTCTAGACTGAAAGTTTCTGGATTGTAGGAGCGATGACTGCTTCATGTTTTTTTAATGGCCATGTAAAATGGAAGTAATGAGTTTATCTACTTGGCTCTCCAGGTCTCCTTCTTATTTATCAACCAAGTACCAGAAAACTGGATAAACTCTCATCTGAGTACAAACCAAAGACACCTCTTTGTATGAGAGGATGAACAAACACAGGATGACTAATTTCTCTTACACCAAGACAGAAGCAGAATTAATCACTCTTGTCAACTTGATGCAACTCTGCTCTGGATATTCCCAAATGCCTCAAAGACACCTAGGTGATTGTGAGAGAATTCCCAGTGACCACGGGCTGATATCTCAATGATAAGCCAGGCTGGAGAGACTCAATGATAAACCAGGCTGGAGAGACTCAGGCTGACTCTAAGTAGAAAATGGAACTGCCTTGGTGGAGCTCAAGAACCTGGATCACCCATTCTGATTTGCTAGCATTTGGGTAAGAGAAATAATGAAAATACTCTACTCCAGTATCACATTTTACAGGTAAATATAGTTGTGCACATGGCTCTGGATATTTTGTGGCCTTGATGTCTCACTCCTAAGATGTTTACACTTACAGATTCTGCCATCAGATTCTATTTCCTCCTGGACACACTTACAATCCGACCCTTTTTTGTAAACCCGAGGCAGAAGCCAGATTCTAGGTAGGACCCACCTGGCTCTGCAGCCTTTGGTGTTACAGCAAGTGGAGTACAATCAGAGAACAGATCCCCTAATAAGGCTGCTCTAGCACTTTCTAAGTATTAAGTCTACATGAAAAAAAAAAGCTGACACAACATGAATATAAGTAGACAGTTTATTTGGGTGAAGTTTAAAGATTATAACCTGGGAGCAAAGACTCAAGTTGCCTAGAATCTACTTTCATTAGCAGCAGTTGCAAGAGGAGTTGTAAAGACAAAAACAAAGGGACAGAGAGGGCTGATAGTTGTCAGAAATTTTTATTTATTTAAAGTAACATTGGTTATTGATTAGACATATATCATTATGGTTTAGGGTATGAGATATAGTGTCCAATGCAGTATTATTAGTTTAATATATATCTACTTGTGGCAATAGTGAACAGTTTCAAGAGATGAATACATAATTTAAATGGGAGAATGACATAACTGAACTTTCATTTCAATGTCTGAGTTTGATAATCAAAAAGACTTGCATTTTTAGATAAACATTTTCTATTTCCCAAATCTCAAGACCTGGATACAAAACATAGAGCTGCAGATTTAGGGCCCGAATGGCTGGAGTAGCAGCAGGTGTTACCTGCACATTTGTGAACGTTTTACCAAGAGAAAAAAGGGTAAAGTGGAGATTCTCATGTCTGCATGTGTACTCAATGAACACGTTAGTCTGATTAGGTTTGTGGGCCCCATGGTCTCTGAATCAGTTTCAGGTCTGAAGATAATAAGAGTCATTGACATAAAATGATTCATTGTTGCCCAGTGAAGTTGGTAGAAATTTGGTCTAGTCTCTCTAGAAGTGACTGTAGAGGACTATAGATACCAAATAGGCAGAAACAGTTCTGCCTGCATATTTAGGGGACAGCATGCACTTTGTTGCACAAGTGTGAGCTGACTGGAAGTCTGAGAGGGAAAGTCCCCTTTAGAGTAAATTCCGGTTGGCACCTTATGTGTTTATATCATGTCTGGTAATTATAGACAGTGTTTGGAAAAAATAATTAAAAGAATTTTCTCCAGCCCCAGAAAAACTCCACAATAAAACAGAAAGAAAACTGTTTTATGTGACATGCATCATAGTCAGTCTGCTTAAGAGACTGCAGAGACAGAATGATGGTCACCAAAATTAGTCCACAAGTAGAATTTCCAGCACCATGTCATACATAGTTCATCCCAAATTCACATGTAGAAGAGGCCATCTGTATATGCTAATTGTTTATATTCAATAACAAACTTTTCACATCTTCATAACAGGAGGTAGTTTAGCAGCTTGAAGCCAGGTACTCGCTGAAGGTAGGCTTTCACTCTGCTACAAAAATGGTTGAAAAGCATTCTATCCTTTTGGCTATTTACATTTTAGAGCAGTGGCTCTCTGTGCTCCATGGAATTGGGCTACAGCACTTGCTTGCTTTTTCCTGGTTGCTAGTGTCCTCTCTTGACATCTATCATCTGCCACTGAGGCACAGCCTTGAGCACAGCTCAGTTTATGTGAACCCCATTTCCCACAGCAGCACTCTAGTGTCACATCAGACAGGAAAGCCTGAGCTGCAGGAGAGCCTGCAGGCCTTGTGAGTAGAATTGCACCTTCACAAGAATGGGAATGTGACCAGTGTTTCAGCCCATTTTTAATTATCATGGTGACATGGAAAAAAATTCGGATGAATTTCCAGCATGAGTACAGATAGAGATATCTCCAAATGTTCTCACTGTGACAGCCTACCTTATTCAGACACCATGGGATACTAATAGGGCTTCTGAAACAGACACCCAAAGTATTGGAAAGAAAAACAGATCTCCATCTGAGCAAGATAATTTTGAGAGGAAAAATTAAAAAGATCTTAAGAAAAAGCTCAGTTTAGATATAAGATTGATCACCTCAGCCAGAAAATATTCCCCTAAAAGCAATTTCTCTCTAACCACCCAAAGTGCACAATTACTCTCAGTGTGAGAAACATGAGCATTATGAGAAAGGGGGCAGGATTTCAGAAGACTTTTATAAAGCTTTTTTTTCCCATCTCTGCTGCTCTCTCATCTCCTAGTCATTGAATGGGGGTTCTATATTGAAATGTATCTGACAACTTCCAACAACACTTTTCGATGAAGAAACAGAATCTGACTGTGTTCATATTGTGGAGGATATTAGAACTTCCAACATAGTTAACTGAAGAGCTATCATGGTTTTTGGGTGGCCACATCAACTGTCAATTTCATTTGTAATAGCAGCATTCCAAATGAGTGAAATAAAAGATACTAAAATTGTGTTTACTTATAATTATCCCTATTGAGTAAAGTAATAAACATGTCAGACTAGTATCAACTGTAACTATTTGGTAGTAAATTTTTTGGGGTATAAGATTAAATATCTAAGTATAAATAATTTTAATAAGCTAGTAGTAATGTATATGGCATTTAAAAAAATTTAACTATACTTCAGTTAAAACAGTTTATTTATTTTTTTTTTGCCTTCAAGCATCTGTTTAACAAAGCACATCTTGCACTGCCCTTAATCCATTTAACCCTGAGTTGACACAGCACATGTTTCAGAGAGCAGGGGGCTGGGGGAAAGGGCATAGATCAACAGCATCCCAAGGCAGAAGAATTTCTCCTAATCAGAACAAAATGGAGTCTCCTATGCCCACCTCTTTCTACTCAGACACAGCAACAGTCTGATCTCTCCTTCCTTTCCCCACATTTCCCCCCCTTCTTTTCAACAAAACCACCATCATCCTCATGGCCCGCTCCCGATGGTCGCTGTATCTTCGGAGCTGTTGGGTACACCTCCCAGACAGGGCGGCTGGGCAGAGGCCCTCCTCACTTCCCAGACAGGGCGGCCAGGCAGAGGCGCTCCTCACTTCCTCCCAGAATGGGTGGCAGCCAGGCAGAGGCGCTCCTCACTTCCCAGATGGGGCGGCCGGGCAGAGGCCCTCCTCACCTCCCAGACGGGGCGACCGGGCAGAGACGCTCCTCACCTCCCAGACGGGGCGGCCAGGCAGAGGCGCTCCTCACTTCCTCCCAGACTGGGTGGCAGCCAGGCAGAGGCGCTCCTCACCTCCCAGATGGGGTGGCCGGGCAGAGGCGCTCCTCACATCCCAGACGGGGCGGCCGGGCAGAGGTGCTCCTCTCTCCCAGACGGGGCGGCCGGGCAGAGGTCCTCCTCATCTCCCAGATGGGGCGGTGGGGCAGAGACGCTCCACACATCCCAGAGGAGGCGGCCGGGCAGAGGCGCTCCTCACTTCCTCCCAGACTAGGTGGCAGCCAGGCAGAGGTGCTCCTCACCTCCCAGACGGGGCGGCCGGGCAGAGAAGCTCCTCACCTCCCAGACGGGGTGGCCGGGAAGAGGCGCTCCTCACCTCCCAGACGGGGTGGCCGGGCAGAGGCGCTCCTCAATTCCCAGACGGGGTGGCCGGGCAGAGGCGCTCCTCACCTCCCAGACGGGGCGGCCAGACAGAGGTCCTCCTCACTTCCGCCCAGACGGGGTGGCAGACGGGCAGAGGCGCTCCTCAATTCCCAGACGGGGCGGCCAGGCAGAGGCGCTCCTCACTTCCCAGACGGGGCAGCCGGGCAGAGGCGCTCCTCACTTCCTCCCAGACTGGGTGGCAGCCAGGCAGAGGCGCTCCTCACCTCCCAGATGGGGCGGCCGGGCAGAGGCGCTCCTCACTTCCCAAAAGGGGCGGCCGGACAGAGGTGCTCCTCACTTCCCAGATGGCGCGGCTGGACAGAGGTGGTCCTCACTTCCCAGAAGGGGCGGCCGGGCAGAGACGCTCCTCACTTCCTCCCAGATGGGGCGGCTGGGCAGAGGCCCTCCTCACCTCCCAGACGGGGTGGCAGCTGGGCAGAGGCACTCCTCACTTCCTCCCAGACGGGGTGGCAGCCAGGCAGAGGTGCTCCTCACTTCCCAGATGGGGTGGCAGCCAGGCAGAGGTGCTCCTCACTTCCCAGATGGGGCGGCTGGGCAGAGGCCCTCCTCACTTCCCAGATGGGGCGACCGGGCAGAGGCGCTCCTCACTTCCGAGACGGGGTGGCCGGGCAGAGGCGCTCATCACTTCCTCCCAGATGGGGTGGCAGCCGGGCAGAGGCGCTCCTCACTTCCCAGACGGGGCAGCCGGGCAGAGGCCCTCCTCACTTCCTCCCAGACGGGGTGGCAGCCAGGAAGAGGCGCTCCTCACATCCCAGACGGGGCGGCCGGGCAGAGGTGCTCCTCACTTCCCAGACGGGGCGGCCGGGCAGAGGTCCTCCTCATCTCCCAGACGGGGCAGCCGGGCAGAGACGCTCCGCACATCCCAGAGGAGGCGGCCGGGCAGAGGCGCTCCTCACTTCCTCCCAGACTAGGTGGCAGCCAGGCAGAGGCGCTCCTCACCTCCCAGACGGGGCGGCTGGGCAGAGAAGCTCCTCACCTCCCAGACGGGGCGGCCGGGAAGAGGGGCTCCTCACCTCACAGACGGGGTGGCCGGGCAAAGGCGCTCCTCACTTCCCAGATGGGGCGGCCGGGCAGAGGCGCTCCTCACTTCCTCCCAGACAGGGTGGCAGCCGGGCAGAGGTGCTCCTCACTTCCTCCCAGACAGGGTGGCAGCCGGGCAGAGGTGCTCCTCACTTCCTCCCAGACGGGGTGGCAGCCAGGCAGAGGCCCTCCTCACTTCCCAGACGGGGCGAGCCGGCAGAGGCGCTCCTCACTTCCGAGACGGGGTGGCCGGGCAGAGGCGCTCATCACTGCCTCCCAGATGGGGTGGCAGCCGGGCAGAGGCACTCCTCACTTCCCAGACAGGGCGGCCGGGCAGAGTTGCTCCTCATTTCCCTGATGGGGCGGCCGGGAAGAGGCGGTCCGCACATCCCAGAGGAGGCGGCCGGGCAGAGGCGCTCCTCACTTCCTCCCAGACTAGGTGGCAGCCAGGCAGAGGCGCTCCTCCACTCCCAGACGGGGCGGCCGGGCAGAGAAGCTCCTCACCTCCCAGACGGGGCGGCCGGGAAGAGGTGCTCCTCACCTCCCAGACGGGGCGGCCGGGCAGAGACGCTCCGCACATCCCAGAGGAGGCAGTGGGGCAGAGGCGCTCCTCACTTCCTCCCAGACTAGGTGGCAGCCAGGCAGAGGCGCTCCTCATCTCCCAGACGGGGCGGCCGGGCAGAGAAGCTCCTCACCTCCCAGACGGGGTGGCCGGGCAGAGGCCCTCCTCAATTCCCAGACGGAGTGGCCGGACAGAGGTCCTCCTCACTTCCCAGACGGGGCGGCCGGGCAGAGGCGCTCCTCACTTCCACCCAGACGGGGTGGCAGCCGGGCAGAGGCGCTCCTCACTTCCCAGACGGGGCAGCCGGGCAGAGGTGCTCCTCACTTCCTCCCAGACTGGGTGGCAGCCAGGTAGAGGCGCTCCTCACCTCCCAGATGGGGCGGCCGGGCAGAGGCGCTCCTCACTTCCTAAACGGGGCGGCCGGACAGAGGTGCTCCTCACTTCCCAGATGGCGCGGCTGGACAGAGGTGGTCCTCACTTCCCAGACGGGGCGGCCGGGCAGAGACGCTCCTCACTTCCTCCCAGATGGGGTGGCGGCCAGGCAGAGGTGCTCCTCATCTCCCAGACGGGGTGGCGACTGGGCAGAGGAGCTCCTCACCTCCCAGACGGGACGGCCAGGCAGAGGCCTTCCTCACTTCCCAGATGATGGGCGGCAGGGCAGAGGAGCTCCTCACTTCCTCCCAGACTGGGTGGCGGCCGGGCAGAGGCGCTCCTCATCTCCCAGACGGGGCGGCCGGGTAGAGACGCTCCTCACCTCCCATACGGGGCGGCCGAGTAGAGACGCTCCTCACCTCCCAGAGGGGGCGGCCAGGCAGAGGTCCTCCTCACTTCCCAGACGGAGTGGCCGGGCAGAGGCGCTCCTCTCTTCCTCCCAGACGGGGTGGCTCGGCAGAGGCGCTCCTCAGTTCCCAGACGAGGCGGCCGGGCAGAGACGCTCCTCACCTCCCAGACGGGGCAGCCAGGCAGAGGTCCTCCTCACTTCCCAGATGGGGCGGCCGAGCAGAGGTCCTCCTCACTTCCCAGATGGGGCGGCCCGGCAGAGGCGCTCCTCACTTCCCAGACGGGGCGGCCGGGCAGAGGCGCTCCTCACTTCCTCTCAGACGGGGTGGCGGCTGGGCAGAGGCCCTCCTCACTTCTTCCCGGACGGGTGGCGGCCGGGCAAAGGTGCTCCTCACTTCCCAGATGGGGCGGCCGGGCAGAGGTGCTCCTCACATCCCATGCGGGGCGGCCGGGTAGAGGCGCTCCTCACTTCCGAGACGGGGCGGCGGGGCAGAGGCGCTCCTCACTTCTCCCAGACGAGGTGGCGGCCAGGCAGAGGTGCTCCTCATCTCCCAGACGGGGTGGCGGCCGGGCAGAGGCGCTTCTCACCTCCTAGACGGGGCGACCAGGCAAAGGCGCTCCTCACCTCCCAGACGATGGGCGGCCGGGCAGAGGCGCTCCTCACATCCCAGACGATGGGCGGCCAGGCAGAGACGCTCCTCACTTCCTCTTATTCTTTTCTGCAAACTTTGGAAATATCATACTTTGAAGATGCCTGCTTGCATGCCTGTCGACACCCCAAGGCAATAGCCAGTTCACAGCAGCCTAAGCCAACCCAGCCATCAGACTTCTTAAACACACCTTTCAAAGATGAATTCATACAACTCCAAATTTCAACCATTGTCTCTGGGCAATAATCTGGGGCTCGCTGCAACAGATGTTTTAGTCGGGATTCACCTTTTGAGGAGAAAATCTTCATGATTACCTGCAAATAGCTGAGACGGTAAAATCCACGGATGCTGTTCACATACATCACGGCAGATTTGGTTATCCTTTGAATGATTACAACACAATGCACCTGTACTGCCGGGAGCCAGGCCCCCTGCCATCTCCTCGCAGAGAGCCCCGGACGGTCGCCGTGTCCGGGACGGGCGGCTCCAAAGCCGCGGGATGCTCGGACCCAGCTTGGCAGCAGCCGCTGCCGCCGCCGCCCGCCCAGTTAAAACAGTTTATATTTCAAAAGTGTAAATAACAATATTAAAATAACCATTTAAGTGATTCATTCAAAGTAAGTATTGTGGCTTTATATTCATACTATTGTAAAAAATACTGTTTATGGCTCATGCCTGTAATCCCAGCACTTTGGGAGAGTGAGATGTGTGGATCACCTGATGTCAAGAGTTCACGATCAAGCTGGCCAACATGGTGATACCCCCATCTCTACTAAAAATACAAAAACTTAGCCAGGCATGGTGGTGTGTGCCTCTAATCCCAGCTACTCAGGAGGCTGAGGCAGGAGAAATCACTTGAGCCTGGTTCCCAGTGGTTGCAGTGAGCAGAACACGCCCCTACACTCCAGCCTGGGCAAGAGTCAGACTGTGTCAAAGAAAAAAAAAAAAAAGAAAAAGAAAATACTTTTAATGTATATGAATGTATTGTTATGTGTAGCGTCTGCAAACACTACACATAACTATGCTAATTGTTCTGAACTCATCAGTAGAAAGCCAAGTACAACTACAGACTCTACTGTTCAGTTTATGCACTGAACTCTTTTTGTTTTTGCTGTGTAAGTACTTCAGCCTGCAAATGTTGGATAATTACCTTGGATAATCAGGTTACTTTCAAAGAAACTTAGTATCTTTTAGTGTTTCTCACTCTGTATAGCTAAATTTAATCCTATGTTTCTGCTAAGCTTCTGTGTGCTCCTAAAATGAGCTTTTACCTAAACACATTTGTGTTTACTTTAAAGAACTAAAAATGGGTCGGGCATGGTGGTTCATGCCTGTAATCCCAGCACTTTGGGAGGCTGAGGCAGGCAGATCACTTGAGTTTGGGAGTTCGACACCAGCCTGAGGAACATGGAGAAACCCCGTTTCTACTAAAAACACAAAATTAGTTGGGTGTGGTGGCACGCGACTGTAATGCCAACTAGTCGGGAGGCTGATGCCAGAGAATCCCTTGAACCTGGGAGTTGGAGGTTTTGGTGAGTCCAGATCATGCCATTGCACTCCAGTCTGGGCAAGAAAAGTGAAACTCCATCCAAAAAAAAAAAAAAAAAATTCCTGAAAACGAGAAAAACAAACTTTTTAAAATTAGAAATAAACCAATAAATCAGATGTACTAGAAAAGATAATCTAAAGTAAAAAAAAAAGATGAAGTTTATTTAACTGTTAATATGGTTTACAGATATTTCAAGAAAACAGAGAAAAATATCTACACATAATCTAAATCCCTTAAGGAAAAAGGGAATAAGAAAAAATTTTTTGGAGCTTTTTAAAGAGTTTTTGAACTCTTGTTGATCTAAGTTTTGCCAACTGGATGCACTTGAAAGAATGTTAGCCTGGGCGTGGTGGCTAACACCTGTAATCCCAGCACTTTGGGAGGTTGAGGCAAGCAGATCACCTGATGTTGGGAGTTGGAGACCAGCCTGACTAGCAAGGAGAAACCCTATCTCTACTAAAAATTCAAAATTGGCTGGGCATGATAGCACATGCCTGTAATCCCAACTACATGGGAGGCTGAGGCAGGAGAATTGCTTCAACTCAGGGGGTGGAGGTTGTGGTGAGACAAGATCATGCCATTGCACTTCAGCCTGGCAATAGTGAAACTCCCTCTCCAAAAAAAAAAAAAAGAATGTTTCTAGGGGAAAAGAAGAAGAGAGAAAGATGTTATAAAAAATTCATGAGTGCACAAGACCAATGCAACAGAATAGAGAGCCCTTAAATAATGCCACCCTCTTCCAACCATCAGATTTTTGACAAAGCTGACAAAAGAAATGTGGGAAAAATTTTCTATTTAATAAATGGTGCTGGAATAACTAACTAGTAATATGTAGAACACTTAAACTGAACCTCTTAATTACACCACATACAAAAATCAACTCAAGAAAAATTAAAGACTTAAATGTAAAACATAAAATTATAAGAAACCCTGCAAGATAAAATAAAAGCTACCATTCTAGACATAGAAACCCACAAACACTTCATGATGAAGCTACCAAAAGCAATTGCAACAAAAGCAAAAGTTGACAATGGGACCTACTTAAACTAAAGAGATTCTTCACAACAAAGGAAACTATCAACAGAGTAAGCAGACAACCTACACAATAAAAGAAAATATTTGCAAACTTTGCCTCTGACAAAGGTCTAATATCCAGAATTAATGAGAACTTAAACAAGTTTACAAGAAAAAAACCAAACCTCATTAAAAAGTAGGCAAAAAACATGAACAGATGCTTTTCAAAGGAAGACATACATGCAGCTAACAAGCACAAGAAAAACAAAGCTCAATGGTGATCATTGAAGAAATTAAAAAGAAGCCAGGCATGGTGTCTCATACCTGTAATCCCAGCACATTGGGAGGCTTAAGCAGGCAGATCACAAGGTCAGCAGTTCAACATCAGCCTGTCCAGTATGGTGAAACCTTGTCTCTAATAAAAATACAAAAATTAGCCTGGCATGGTGGTGGGCACCTGTAGTCCCAGCTAGTCAGGAGGCTGATACAGGAGAATCACTTAAACCTGGGAGGTGGAGGTTGCAATGAGCCAAGATCAGGCCACTGCACTCCAGCCCAGGTGACAGAGCCAGGCTCCATCTCAAAAAAAAAAATAAATAAATAAATTAAAAGAAAACCCACAATGAGATACCACTTCAGATCAGTCAGAATGGCTATTTTAAAAAAGTAAAAAAAAAAAACAGATGCTACCAAGGTTGCAGAGAAAAGGGAATGCTTATACTCTGCTGGTGGGAGTGTAAATTAGTTCAACAACTGTAAAAAGCAGTGTGGGAATTCCTCACAGAACTGAAAACAGAATTATCATTTGACTCAGGAACCTGATAATTGGATATATACCAAAAGAAATATAAATTATTATAAAGATACATCCATATGCATGTTATGCATGTGCATTGCAGCAGTATTCACAGTAGCAAAGACATGGGCAGGCCTATCAATAAAGAAAATATGGTATGGTCAGAAGCGGTGGCTCATGCCTTCAATCCCAGAGCTTTGGAAGGCCGAGGCAGGTGGACTGCCTGAGCTTAGAAGTTTGAGACCAGGCTGAAAAAAATAGCAAAATCTTATCTACATGAAAAATACAAAAAGAAAAATTGGCCAGCCATAGTAATGCACACATTTGTTCCCAGCTACTTGAGAAGATAAGGTAAGGGAGAATTGCTTGAGCCTGGGAGGCTGAGACTAAAGTAAGCCAAAATCACACCATGGTAATCTAGCCTGGGCAATAAGTGAGACCCTGCATCCAAAGATAAAATAAAATAAAAGATTTGGTAAAAAACAAAATATGGCACATAAACATCATGGAATACTCCATGGCCATTAAAAAAAAATCAAGTCCTCTGCAATAACATCAATGAAACCCAGTAAAACAAAATCAGCTCTGATCTTAGCTTTTTCTTGCCCTCTGCTCGCTTTTGAATGTGTTTGCTCTTGCGTCTCTACTTCTTTTAATTGTGATGTTAGGGTGTCAATTTGAGATCTTTCCTGCTTTCTGTTGTGGGCATTTAGTGCTATATATTTCCCTCTGCACACTGCTTTAAATGTGTCCCAGAGATTCTGGTATGTTGTGTCTTTGTTCTCATTGGTTTCAAAGAACATCTTTATTTCTGCCTTCATTTCATTATGTACCCAGTAGTCATTCAGGAGCAGGTGGTTCAGTTTCCATGTAGTTGAGCAGTTTTGAGTGAGTTTCTTAATCCTGAGTTCTAGTTTGATTTGCACTGTGGTCTGAGAGATAGTTTGTTATACTTTCTGTTCTTTTACACTTGCTGAGGAGTGCTTTACTTCCAACTATGTGGTCAATTTTGGAATAAGTGCAATGTAGTGCTGAGAATGTATATTCTGTTGATTTGGGGTGGAGAGTTCTGTAGATGTCTATTAGGTCCACTTGGTGCAGAGCTGAGTTCAATTCCTGGATATCCTTGTCAACTTTCTGTCTCATTGATCTGTCTAGTGTTGACAGTGGGGTGTTAAAGTCTCCCATTATTATTGTGTGCGAGTCTTAGTCTCTTTGTAGGTCTCTAAGGGCTTTCTTTATGCATCTGGATGCTCCTGTATTGGGTGCATATATATTTAGGATAGTTAGCTCTTATTGAATTGATCCCTTTACCATTATGTCATAGCCTTCATTGTTTTTTGTGATCTTTGTTGCTTTAAAGTCTTGTTTTTTTAGAGACTAAGATTGCAACCTCTGCTTTTTTTTTTGTTTTGTTTTCCATTTGCTTCAGAGATCTTCCTCCATCCCTTTATTTTCAGCCTATGTGTATCTCTGCACATGAGATGGGTCTCCTGAATACAGCACACTGGTGGGTCTTGACTCTTTTTTTTTTTGAGACAGAGTCTCTGTCACCCAGGCTGGAGTGCAGTGGCATGATCTTGGCTTACTGCAAGCTCTGCCTCCCAGGTTCATGCCATTCTCCTGCCTCAGCCTCCTGAGCGGCTGGGACTGCAGGTGCCTACCACCATGCCTGGCTAATTTTTTGTATTTTTACTAGAGATGGGGTTTCACCGTGCTAGCCAGGATAGTCTCGATCTCCTGACCTCATGATCTGCCCACCTCAGCCTCACAAAGTGGTGGGATTACAGGCGTGAGCCACCGCACCTGCCAGGGTCTTGACCCTTTATCCAATTTGCCAGTCTGTGTCTTTTAATTGGAGTATTTAGCCCATTTACATTTAAGGTTGATATTGTTATGTGTGAATTTGGTCCTGTCATTATGACGTTAGCTGGTTATTTTACTCGTTAGCTGATGCAGTTTCTTCTTAGCATTGATGGTGTTTATGATTTGGCATGTTTTTGCAGTGACTGGTACCAGTTGTTCCTCTCTGTGTTTAGTGCTTTCTTCAGGAGCTCTTGTAAGACAGGCCTGGTGGTGACAAAATCTCTCAGGATTTGTTTGTCTGTAAAGGATTTTATTTCTCCTTCACTGATGAAGCTTAGGTTGGCTGGATATGAAATTCTGGGTTGAAAATTCTTTTCTTTAAGAATGTTGAATATTGGCCCCCACTCTCTTCTGGCTTGTAGAGTTTCTGCTGAGAGATCCGCTGTTAGTCTGATGGGCTTCCCTTTGTGGGTAACCCGACCTTTCTCTCTGGCTGCCCTTAACATTTTTTCCTTCATTTCAACTTTGGTGAATCTGACAATTATATGTCTTGGAGTTGCTCTTCTCGAGGAGTATCTTTGTGGCGTTCTCTGTATTTCCTGAATTTGAATGTTGGCCTGCCTTGCTAGATTGGGGAAGTTCTCCTGGATAATATCCTGCAGAGTGTTTTCCAACTTGGTTCCATTCTCCCCATTACTTTCAGGTACACCAATCAGACGTAGATTTGGTCTTTTCACATAGTCCCATATTTCTTGGAGGCTTTGTTCATTTCTTTTTATTCTTTTATCTGTAAACTTCTCTTCTTGCTTCATTTCATTCCTTTTAATAATCACTGATATTTTTTCTTCCAGTTGATGACATTGGTTTCTCAAGCTTCTGCATTCATCACGTAGTTCTTGGGCCATGGTTTTCAGCTCTATCAGGTCATTTAAGGTCTTCTCTACACTGTCCATTGTAGTTAGCCATTCATCTAATCTTTTTTCAAGGTTTCCAGCTTCTTTGTGATGGATTCGAACATCCTCCTTTAGCTCGGAGAAGTTTGATTTTACTGATCTTCTGAAGAACTGAAGGAGAGAGAGAGACACACAAAAAAACCTTCAAAAGAAAATCAATGAATCCAGGAGCTGGTTTTTTGAAAAGATCAACAAAAGTAATAGACTGCTAGCCAGAGTAATAAAGAAGAAAAGAAAGAATCAAAGAGATGCAGTAAAAAATGTTAAAGGGGATATCACCACCAATCCCACAGAAATACAAACTACCATCAGAGAATACTATAAACATTTCTATGCAAATAAACTAGACAATCTAGAAGAAATGGATAAATTCCTGGACACATACACCCTCCCAAGACTAAACCAGGAAGAAGTTGAATCCCTGAATAGACCAATAACAGGCTGTGAAACTGAGGAAATAATTAATAGCCCACAAACCAAAAAAAGTCCATGACCAGACAGATTCATAGCCAAATTCTACCAGAGGTACAAAGAGGAGCTGGTACCATTCCTTCTGAAACTATTTCAATCAATAGAGAAAGAGGGAATCCTCCCTAACTCATTTTATGAGACCAGCATCATCCTGATACCAAAGCCTGGCAGAGACACAACAAAAAAAGAGAATTTTAGACCATTATCCCTGATGAACATCATTGCAAAAATCCTCAATAAAATACTGGCAAACCGAATCCAGCAGCACATCAAAAAGCTTATCCACCAGGATCAAGTTGTCTGTATCCCTGGGATGCAAGGCTGGTTCAACATATGCAAATCAATAAATGTAATCCATCATGTAAATGTAAACAAAACCAAAGACAAGAACCACATGATTATCAATGGATGCAGAAAAGGCCTTTGACAAAATTCAACAGCACTTCATGCTAAAAACTCTCAATAAACTAGGTATTGATGGGACATATCTCAAAGTAATAAGAGCTACAAACCACTGCTCAATGAAATAAAAGAGGACACAAATGGAAGAACATTCCATGCTCCTGGATAGAAAGAATCAATATCATGAAAATGGCCATACCCCTCAAGGTAATTTATAGATTCAATGCCATCCCCATCAAGCTGCCAATGACTTTCTTCATAGAATTGGAAAAAACTACCTTAAAGTTCATATGGAACCAAAAAGAGCCCACATTGCCAAGACAATCTGAAGCCAAAAGAACAAAGCTGGAGGCATCATGGTACTTGAATTCAAACTATACTACAAGGCTACAGTAATCAAAACAACCTGGTGTTAGTACCAAAACAGAGATATAGACGAATGGAACAGAACAGAGCCCTCAGAAATAATACCACACATTTACAACTATCTGGTCTTTGACAAACCTGACAAAAACAAGAAATGGGGAAAGGATTCCCGATTTAATAAATGGTGCTGGGAAAACTGAATAGCCATATGTAGAAAGCTGGAACTTGATCCCTTCCTTATACCTTATACAAAAATTAATTCAAGATGGATTAAAGACTTACATGTTAGACCTAAAACCATAAAAACTCTAGAATAAAATCTAGGCAATACCATTCAGGACATAGGCATGGACAAGGACTTCATGACTAAAACACCAAAAGCAATGGAAGCAAAAGCCAAAATTGACAAATGGGATCTAATTAAACTAAAGAGCTTTTGCATAGCAAAAGAAACTACTATCAGAGTGAACAGGCAACCTACAGAATGGGGGAAAATTTTTACAATCTACCCATCTGACAAAGGGCTAATATCCAGAATCTACAGAGAACTTAAACAGATTTACAAGAAAAAAATCAAACAACCCCAACAAAAAGTTGGCAAAGTATATGAACAGACACTTTTGAAAAGATATTTATGCAACCAACAGACACATGAAAAATGCTCATCATCACTAGCCATCAGAGAAATGCCAATCAAAACCACAATGAGATACCATCTCACACCAGTTAGAATGGCGATCATTCAAAAGTCAGGAAACAACAGGTTCTGGAGAGGATGTGGAGAACTAGGAACACTTTTACAGTGTTGGTGGGACTGTAAACTAATTCAAACATTGTGGAAGACAGTGTGGTGACTCCTCAGGGATCTAGAACTAGAAATACTATTTGACCCAGCCATTCCATTACTGAGTATATACCCAAAGGATTATAAATCATGCTGCTATAAAGGCACATGCACACATATGTTTATTGTGGCACTATTCACAATAGCAAGACTTGGAACCAACCCAAATGTCCATCAATCATAGACCGGATTAAGAAAATGTGGCCCATATACACTATGCAGCCATAAAAAAGGATGAGTTCATGTCCTTTGTAGGGACATGGATGAAGCTAGAAACCATCATTCTGAGCAAACTATCACAAGGACAGAAAACCAAACACCGCAAGTTCTCACTCATAGGTGGGAATTGAACAATGAGAACACTTGGACACAGGGTGGGGAACATCACACACCAGGACCTGTCATGGGTTGAGTGGAGCAGAGAGGGATAGAATTAGGAGATATACCTCATATAAATAATGAGTTAATGGGTGCAGCACACCAACATGGCATATGTATACATATGTAACAAACCTGCACGTTGTGCACATGCACCTAGAACTTAAAGTATAATAATAATAATAAAAAATTTATAAGTAAAAAAAAAAAATCAGGTCTTTGCAATAATATCAAGGCACGGTGGCTTACACCTGTAATCCCAGCACTTTGGAAGAATGAGATGGGTGGATCACCTAAGGTTGGGAGTTTCAGACCATCCTGACCAACATGGAGAAACGAAATCTCTACTAAAAATACAAAATTAGCCAGGCACTGTGGTGTGTGCCTGTAATCCCAGCTACTCAGAAGGCTGAGGCAGGAGAATCCCTTGAACCTAGGAGGCGGAGGTTGTGGTTAGCAGAGATCACGCTGTTGCACTGAAGCCTGGGCAATAAGAGTGAAACTCTGTCTCAAAAAACAAAAACAAAAACAAAAAACAAACCAAACCAAAAAGAGAACTAATGCAGAAAATGAAAACCAACTGCTTGTTTTTATTTGTAAGAGGTAAATAATAAGAACACATGAACACAAATAACCGACACTGAGGACTAGTTGAGGGTGGAGTGTGCAAGGACTCAGAGGATCAGAAAACATACCTGTTTGGTGCTATGGGTAGTACCTCAGGGACAAAATAATCTGCACACCAAACACCCGTGACACAATTTTAGCTGTGTAACAAACCCACGTGTACCCTGAAACAAAAATTAAAGCTAAAAGAAAGAAAAAAAAATCCCAGGGTGGGAGAGTGCAATGTAGGTGAAAGGACTGATGTTTGCTACAGATAGTGGTCCCAGTGGGGCTGTACTGATTTATTTCTATGTGCATGCATGCAGACTAGATTATGAACACGTGTTCCAGAACCCTAGTTTGATAAAGAAAATAGGTTGCTACAGCAGATTTAGAGTCTGAGGGGATGGACCAGGAGACTTGTTTTTTGGCAAAAAACACTTGGATCAAAAACGCCATGGTGAAGTTCCTGAGGGGGGTGCCCAATCCTGGGAGGAGTGTGGACACATCAATATCTAGTGTGTGTGTTTGTGAGTGGGTGGGAATCCTGTGGTAGCAGCTGTGTGAAAAGGGGGTCTGTCATCAGAGCTCCTTTCCTCTAAGTTTTCAGGCTTCTGTCACCCTGGGAGAAAACCTGGAATCACAGGACAATGGGCAGTGTGACTGCTTGTGTACAGGAGAGCAGTCTCTCATTCCCAAACACCCAGAGTTTTACTCCAGGCAAGGACTCTGTCATATCTTATTTCTGGCACCAAATCTGTAGAGTTTGCTGAACATCAAAAAATTCTCCAACAACTTATTGTCTAACATTTGAATTCTGACACTACCCACAGTCAGAACAGATCCTGATTCAGGGCTCAGGTCCCACCATTGTCCTCACTGCAGATGCCAATCACAAACCCCATGGGCCCATGTACGCTTCTGAGCTAATGTTTAATATTTGGGGCTGCCATGACCTCCCTGAAGTTGAATAATTTTGTATAGCCACTCACAGTACTCAGTGAAACACTGTCATTATGTTTACCAGTTTCATATATAAGATGCAGCCCAGGAAAAGCCAAATGGAAGAAATGCATAGAACAAAGAAAAGTGATGGGGAAAGATGAAATGCATAGATAATGATGGAAAATATTTGCAATTAATACAATTCTCCATCCTATATGTGCTCCAGGAACAGTTTATGGAAAGAAACACTCTTCCCATTACAACTTAGACGGTGCTCCATTTTCTTACCTGTCACAGAGCCAGACACACACTCTGCATATTTTCTTTTTCTCATTAAAAAAGTCAGCTGAATTTGTCTTCAGTGGTAAAAATATTTGTCTTTTTCTTGAGCCAGAATCTCACTCTGTCACCCACGCAGAAGTGCAGTGGTGTGATCTTGGCTCACTGCAACATCTGCATCCCAGGCTCAAGAAATTCTCCTGCTTCAGCCTCCGGTGTAGCTGGGATTACAGGCGCCCACCACCATGCCTGGCTAATTTTTGTATTTTAAGTAGAAACAGGGTTTCACCCTGTTGCCTAGGCTGGTCTCAAACTTGTGACCTCTGGTGATCTGCATGCCTTGGCCTCCTGAAATGCTGGGATTACAGGTGAGCCACCATGCCAGGCTTAAAATAAAATATTTCCTTTTTTTTTCTGAGTTGGAGTCTTGCTCTGTTGCCCAGGCTGGCATGCAAAGGCGTGATCTCAGCTCACTGCAAACTCTGCATCCCAGGTTCAAGCTATTCTGCCTTAGCCTCCTGAGTAGCTGGCATTACAGGCACATGCCCCCACATGTGGCTAATTTTTGTATTTTTAGCAGAGACAAGATTTCACCATCTCAGGCTGGTCTCCTGACCTTGTGATCCGCCCACCTCGGCCTCCCAAAGTGCTGGAATTACCGACATAAGCCACCACACCCAGCCTAAAAGTAAATACTTCTTAAACTTTACTTAAGCTTATCTCCCTCCCTCAGGCTCCTGAACTTTGAGCTACCCTCAGTCTGAGTCAACATACAACCCCATTTTATGTCCCTCCTAAGAATATGCTGATTTCAGGATAAGACATTCTCTTTTCTATAATCTGACATTTTCACCCTCCATTTGCCATTCCTCTCGCACCTCCTTTCTAATCTTGTTTGCTCCTCCCTAGAAAAGAAAGCCCTTTTCTGTCTACATCTATGCAAGCTGTAAAGATCTTATAGTTAGTTGGTACTTCCTCCTGTTGCAATATGTTTTTGGAATTCATTTTTTTAACATAAATCTAACATTTGTATTACACAAACTGTAAAATGTGCCTCAAAACAATAGCAACTTCATCATCATTAGTAAGACCCTCCCAGTTTCCTTTCATTTTAACCTTAACTGCATCTGCCTGTGGGGCCCCAGGTTTCCACGGCTCTGCAGCTTCTGAGGATAAAGGCTCCTTCCATGGCTGGGGTGAGCAGGCTGAAACATCTGCAGGAAAGGCTCCTCAGGAATAACTAACTGGGCCTTTAATAACCTCCTGCTGCAGGCTTAATATTAGCCTTAGCTTGGAGTCACCAGGTTCAAGCTTTAATTTCCGTGTGAGAGTTATTCACTTGGTTTTTGAAACTGTTGAATTTCAGTGAAATTACTCAAACACTGTGTTTATATAAGGGATGGAAATTTTAAGGTGCTTACTTTTTTTTTTTTTGAGATGGAGTCTCACCCTGTCACCCAGGCTGGAGTGCCATGGTATGATCTCAGCTCACAGCAACCTCTGCCTCCCGGATTCAAGTCATTCTCCTGCCTCAGCCTCCCAAACAGCTGAAACTACAAAGTATGCGCCACCATACCCTACTAATTTTTGTATTTTTAGTAGAGATGGAATTTCACTATGTTGGGAAGGCTGGTGTGGAACTCCTGACCTCAAGTGATCTACCTGTCTTGGCCTCCCAAAATGATGGGATTACAGGCATGAGTCACTGCACCTGGCTAATGTGCTTGCATTTTATACCTTCATAAGAAAAGCAAATATACCTACTTCTTTCAGACAATATATGTATTATCTTATTATTTCTATTAAAAATAATGTAGTAAAAAATTAGTCATATGGGAACACTTGTAGACGGTACCATGTTTCATCACATATAATTTAGCATTAAATTCAGAAATGAAGACAACAGGATATAGACATGATATTTATTCACTGTTACAAATTTACTCAGCAAAACGAGCTACTGATGTTTTGATGAGTTTATGTAACTCATCAATTATCTACAACATTTTCCTGTGGAAATATATTCATTGTCTACAGCCAAAATGAAAGATTTTTCCTATTTTTTCCCTTGGTAGTTAGCATTCTTAAAGTTAAGGCTTGGAATTCTGTTTGAAATCACTCAGCCATAAAAAACACAGCTGAGAAAATTCCTAAACTCACTCTGGGAAAGAAAAAGATAAATGAGAATTAACAAATGGAATATATGATTAGATATTAATTTTTTGAAACTCATCTTTTATTTTCTTTGTAAATATTTTCTTACCTTTCAAGCCCTACCAATAAAACGCAAATTTCAGTTAAAAAAAATGTCAGCTGGGTGCAGTGGCTCATGCCTGTAATACCAGCACTTTGGGAGGCCAAGGCAGGTGGATCACTTAAGACTAGAAGTTTGGGACCAGCCTAGTCCATCTCTACTAAAAATACAAAAACTAGCCGGGCCTAGTGGTGCGCACCTGTAGTCCTAGCTACTTGGGAGGCTGAAGCATGAGAATCAATTGAACCCAGGAGGTGGAGGTTGCAGTGAGCTGAGATTGAGCCATTGCATTCCAGCCTGTGCAACAGATTGAGACTGTCTCAAAAAAGAAAAAAAAAAGGGAGGTCAAAATAAGTGAGCAAATCGTTTCAAGGTGCAGGTCCAATCACTCACCCCATCCTGTTCATTTACTTGCTCAATAACCACCCTCCCAGGAGACACTGCGCTATGACCCAGTGAGTGCTCCAGGTGCATTTTACTTCGTAAATTTTTAGCCATCTCACTGGGGTCAGTTTTTTTGGTCTTTTGGAGTGTTTTTTTAAACAAATTTTTCACTATTTTTATGCCCCCCTCCCCGCCCCCCCGCCAAGAGAATCTAGGGGGCAGAAATTATTTGTTTTCCCCTCAATACCAGCATCTGATTGGCTGACAAGCAATGTGTCTCCAAGAATTGGAAGCTAGGTTGGTTGAAGAGAATCTTCATGTCTCAAGGGGTTAGTTTTCTTTCTTTCTTTTTTTTTGTGAGATCGAGTCTTGCTCTTGTCGCCCAGGCTGGAGTGCAATGGCGCAATCTCGGCTCACTGAAACCTCTGCCTCCTGGGTTCATGCCATTCTCCTGCCTCAGCCTCCCGAGTATCTGGGATTACAGGCACCTGCCACCATGCCCGGCTGATTTTTTGTATTTTTTAGTAGAGATGGGGTTTCACCATTTTTGCCAGGCTCCAGGCTGGTCTCGAACTCCTGACCTCAGGTGACCCACCCACCTCGGCCTCCCAAAGTGCTGGGATTACAGGTATGAGCCACTGCACCCAGCCTCAAGGGGTTAGCTTTTCAGAAAAAAAAAAAAGAAAAAGAAAAAGTGCACCAGGAGATAGATGCCTTTCAGGCCCAAGGCTGTCACCTGCTCTTTTGAGAGGCTACACTGTATACTTCAGGTGGTCCTATGGGAGAAAATGACCCAAGAGCTAATAGTCACTAGACACTCTACCAGACATAGCCATGGTGGGTATCTTGGTTTATTCCCAGAAAGTACTAAAACTCAGGCCCAGAAAGAAAACTGAACGATAGCTGAGGACACATCACCTTACAAAGTTTACAAAGGGTAATCTTGACCCAAAAACATTTTGGTAAGTTCTCTGGAAAAATAAAAGAAAAAGAGGAGCTGGGCGCGGCGGCTCACGCCTCTAATCCCAGCTTTTTGGAAGGCCAAGGCGAGTGATCACGAGGTCAAGAGATTGAGACCATCCTGACCCACATGGTGAAACCCCGTCTCTGCTTAAAATACAAAAAATTAGCTGGGCGTGGTGGCGGGCGCCTGTAGTCCCAGCTACTGGAAAGGCTGAGGCAGGAGGATCGCTTGAACCCAGGAGACGGAGGTTGCAGTAAATCGAGATCGCGCGACTGCAATCCAGCCTGGCAATAGAGCCAGATTCCGTCTCAAAAAACAAAAGCAACAAAAGAAAAGCCGGCACAGATATTTTTTACAATACAGTGTCAGGGGATTATTCTTTGCTTTCTTCTGGGAAATATTTACAAAGAGAAAACTAGTCTTTTCAATAGTGTTATGCAATGCTTTTAAAAAAATGATTAATTGAGGAACATGGGGTACCTTTGAGGCCCTGCTTAGGACACATGTGAAAAATGTTAGGGAAAAATCCGTCCCCTGTGGGGTGTGAAAATAATTAAGTGGCAGGCAATTAGACTGAGGAGGCTCTAGTCCTCGGATTCCTACTTCTAAAATAAAAATCTAAACTCAAGTGCAGTTTTTGCTAAATTACTACATTCGGGAAACAAAATTCAGGCTTAAAAAGCCATAAACTGCCAATTAAGCTCTGATTACATAACCAGCAAATTTCCACCTTAATTGTACAAATTAAGAAACTACATAAGTATACGTATTGAATTATTGAATATGATTTTCTTCATCATGCACCTTATAAATGTGTTTCCTTCAAGCCCCTCCCATGGACTGCAAACTACAAACTATAACTGGGTGCTCTTGAATGACTGATTAAATTATTTGATATTTTTGCGGTGACTCCCATAATTTTTTTTTTTTTTAGACAAAGTCTTAGGCCAGACGCGGTGGCTCACGCCTGTAATCCCAGCACTTTGGGAGGCCGAGGCGGGCGGATCACGAGGTCAGGAGATCGAGACCATCCTGGCTAACACAGTGAAACCCCGTATCTACTAAAAATACAAAAAATTAGCCAGGCGAGGTGGCGGGCGCCTGCAGTCCCAGCTACTCGGGAGGCTGAGGCAGGAGAATGGCATGAACCCCGGGGGTCAGAGTCTGCAGTGAGCCGAGATCGGGCCACTGCACTCCAGCCTGAGCGACAGCGAGACTCCGTCTCAAAAAAACAAAAAACAAAAAACAAAAAAAAAAGTCTTGCTCTGTCACCCAGGCTGTAGTGCAGTGGTGTGATCTCAGCTCACTGCAGCCTCCGCCTCCTGGGTTCAAGCGATTCTCTCTCCTCTGCCTCCCGAGTAGCTGGGACTAGAGACATTCGCCATCACACTCAGCTAATTTTTCTATTTTCTTTGTAGACATGGGGTTTCCCCATTTTGCCCAGGCTGGCCTTCAACTCCTGACCTCAAGTGATCAGCCCTTCTCAGCCTCCCAAAGTGTTGGGATTACTGGCGTGAACCACCGTGCCTGGCACCATATTTTTTTTTTTTTTTTTTTTGAGACGGAGTCTGGCTCTGTCGCCCAGGCTGGAGTGCAGTGGTGTAATCTCGGCTCAATGCAAGCTCCGCCTCCCGGATTCCACACATTTTTAATAACAGAAAAGAGAAACTGTGAACCCCACGGACCAAAGCTCTTCTCATTCATGAACCCACATCCCGAGTCAGGATTCTCCTCTGACGACCCTCCCATGGTCCCTGCAAAATCTGGGAGAAACGCGGCGCTGCCGCTGCAGAGCTGCCCATAAAGGGCTCCAGGCCATGGCACAGTCACTGCGAGAGGAAGGGACAGGAGGCCGGGGGGCCCGGCTGTCAGCGCAGTCGCCATCTTAAGGCTGAAGGGGACTGAGGCCAACCTGGGCAAGGAGAACTTGGGGCACATATTGTGGAGCTGACTGCGAAGAGGCCTGAGTCCCGCCACAGTCACTTCCCACCGGTTCCACCCTGCCCCTTCTCGGGATGTCGGCCGGGCACTCTCACCATTTCTAGGCTTCCAGGGGGTCCTGGGGTTTTAGCTGTGGATCTCCCAATACCTGCAGGTCACAGGGCCACAGAGGCTGGGGCTCCAGGAGAATAGGCCACAGACCAGTGAAGACGAGACCTGAAGCTCGGGATGCAGCCAGAGACAAAGGCCGCGCCAAAAGCGTAAAGCCGTCCCCTTCGCTCCAGTTGCGTGCCTGATTGGACGGTTTCCAGCCCAGCGTCCCTGATTGGATAACGCTTTAGGTCCCGCCCCTCAGGCCCTGAGTGACAGAAGATGTGATCAGATGCTGGGCTGAGTGAAGAGAGACAGCTTAAGCTGTAGCCTTTACAGGCAGGGCCTCCTTCCTGAGCTGAGCCAGGCCCACCCCAGAGCATGAGAAAATTCTCTCTTGTACTCACTCTCCTTTTGAATGTATTCAAAAGGTGAACAGAAGTATTTTGCTGGCATATTAATAATACGTAAAATTTTTGTTCAAGAGAAAATCAACGTTTACTTTGTTAGTAGTGTATTAGCAATACTAAAGCTAATTTTTTTTTTTTTTTGAGACGGAGTCTCGCTTTGTCACCCAGGCTGGAGTGCAGTGGCGGAGTCTCACTCACCCGATTTTCCTGCCTCAGCCCCCTGAGTAGCTGGGATTACAGTTACAATTGTTGAAAAACAATAGACAATCACAAAAACAAGTTGACCTTTTTGTGTTCCTTAAGCCCAGTCCTGAAGAGCCCTGGTGACTGGGCTTTATGCCAAACAACTTGTTACTAAAGAGCTGTGGTCCCAGACTGCACCGAAGCTTCATGAGACCTCTCCTCGTCTGTGCACGGATGAGTGGCCGACTCTGGAGCCCAAGCTGTTGCTTCCTTGTCTGGTGGTGAATCCTCCACAGTCTGATGAGTGTGGTGTCTGACTCTGGAGCTCAGGCTCTTGCTGGTCTGATGGTGAGTCCTTCATAGTCTGGTGAGTGCGGTGTCTGACTCTGGAGCCCAGAGATGGAAACTTGGGGACGTCCCAAATCCGGGAATGGAAACTCTCCCAGTTCTCCCCCTTGGTGTGCCCCATCTGGTGAATTTAGGGGGAACTCATGACCCAAGTCGTAATAGGAATTTCAAGCCTCATGAAGACATCGTGGTTGAAGCAGAAGTGTTTCATTTCCAGCAAAGCCCAATAGCAAGCTAACAATTGCTCCTCGAAAGGGGTATAAGCTTTGCTGGCCTCTGGCAGTTTCTGGGTCCAAAACCAGAAATGTACCTCTTCCCATCCTGTTTCTGACTAAGGCTCCAATTGGCATGTTGATCTAGGACAGTTACTTGCAGTTCTACTGGCCCATCCCGAATGGGCCATAGATCCAGGGCCAGTTGCACTGCTTGTTTATCTTGTTCGGAAGCCAGGATCTCTTTCTCTCCCCAATCAAAGTCATAGCGTTTTCTAGTGACAGCATGCAGAGGTTGTAAAATGTTACCCAAGTGGGGAATATGATGTCTCCAGAATCCAAACAAGCCAATAAATTTCTGAGCCTCATTTTTAGTGGTTGGGGTTGCAAATTCTAGTATTTTAGCCTTAGCCTTTGGTAAAATGAATTATTTCCCTGCATTCCATAGGATGCAACCAGCCCCTATCTTGACACATTATCTTATAAGCAGTAAGCAAACACCATCCACTCTGGGAGATCCCCTCAGCACCTCCTTTGCTGACTGGAATTCCCTGCAGCACTTCACGCACAAAGGTCTAAATTGCACTAATTTAGATTCCCAATTCTTACAAATGCCGGTTCCCCTTGACCATACAATCGCCAAGGGAGAGAACTGGGGGAGTTTCCATCCGGGGATATGGGAAGTCCTCGAGCCTCCCGTCCTGTCCTTGTTGCCAAAAAGTGGCACACTTTTGTTTTTGAATCCTGTTTGTGACACCAAAAATGTTCTGTGCGGGAAACGAACGATTGGGAGAAGGAAAGACACACACACAATACCTTTAAGGGTAAACAAGCTTCATTCCACGTAAATGGCAATGCAGATACAATAAGCAAATTATGTAATAAGCAAAGCAATATAATAAGCAGATTGATATAACAAGTAGATTGATATAATAAGCAAATTGCAATGGGAAGAGGAGAAAGGAAAAAAGATATATATATTTACACTAATCAGACTATGGAGGCCTCACCACCAGATGGGAAGCAACAGCTTGGGCTCCAGAGTCGGCCACTCATTCCTGCACAGATGAGAAGAGGTCTCATGAAGCTTCAGCCCAGTCTGGTGCCCTAGCTCTTTTGTAACTAGTTGTTTAGCATGAGGGCCAGTCACGAGGGCCCTTCATGACTGGGCACGAGGAACACAAAAATGTCAACTTGTTTTTGTGATTGCCTATTGTTTTTCAATAACTAATGTATAGGAATAGATTGAAATAGAGATTTCTCCTAAACAGCACTGAATGAACCCTTGAAGGGGCTCACACAACCTGTTCTGGGACTCGGTGACCATTGTTTGTGTCCACATTCAATTGAGGTCAAATTTATTATTTAACTTTTCCTCCACAAATTCCCCTGTCTTGATGAATCAGCTCTGTCTAGGCAAAGGGCAAGGTGAACCTCTCGGGCCTTACACAACCTCCACCTCCTGGGTTCAAGCTATTCTTCTGCTTCGGTCTCCAGAGTAGCTGGGACTACAAAACTGCACCACCACAACCTGCTAATTTTTTGTATTTTTAGTAGAGATGGAGTTTCACCATGTTGGCCAGGCTAGTCTTGAACTCCTGACCTCAAATGAGCCACCCACCTAGGCCTCCCAAATTTCTGGGATTATAGGCATGAGCCACCAAGGTTATTTCTAAATGATATCTTTTTGTCTCCTATAACAATGTGAAATTACTTAAAGGTGGTTTCAAATTGAAAAAATAAAAAGAATGCAGATAAAAATAAAATATAAAAAGTTCAAAAAATTACAAGAGATTACAAAATATACATGTATATCTTGAGAAGTCAAAAATGACAAATTTTGTTTATTTACAAGGTTTTATTTATTTATTTATTTTTATTTTTATTTTTTTGAGACGAAATCTTGCTCTGTTGCCCACGATGGAGTGCAGTGGTGCAATCTTGGCTCACCGCAACCTACACCTCATGGGTTCAAGCGATTTTCTTGCCTCAGCTTCCCTAGTAGCTGGGACCACAGGTGCATACTAGGAGGCCTGGCTAATTTTTTGTATGTTTAGTAGAGACAGGGTTTCACTGTGTTAGCCAGGATGGTCTTGATTTCCTGAACTCCTGATCCGACCGCCTCAGCCTTACAAAGGGCCAGGATTATAGGTGTGAGCCACTGCACCCGGCTTTATAAAGTTTTATTAAAATTGGCTTTAGTGTTGATAATACACCATTAACAAGTAAAAGTTGATTTTCTCTTGAACAAAAATTTTATGTATTATTAATATGACAGCACAATACTTCTGTTCATCTTTTGAATACATTCAAAAATGGAGACAATGAAAACAGATAGAATTTTCCCATGCTCTGGAATGGACCTGGCTCAGCTCAGGTAGGAAGCCCTGTTTGAAAAGGCTGCAGCTAGGCCAGGCCCAGCGGTTCATGCCTTTAATCCCAGGAGTTTGGGAGGCCGAAGTGGGTGGATCACCTGAGGTCGGTAGCTCGAGTCCAGGCAGACCAACATGGAGAAACCCCGTCTTTACTAAAAATACAAAAAATTAACCGGGCATGGTGCCACATGCCTGTAATCCCAGCTACTTGGGAGGATGAGATCTATTATATCTCACAGGGTTTACAATTTCTCTTTTCTCCTATTATAAATTTATGAGGCCAGCGGCTGGGCATGGTGGCTCATGCCTGTAATCCCGGCACTTTGGGAGGCCGAGGTAGGTGGATCACTTGAGGTCAGAAGTTCAAGACCAGCCTGGCCAATATGGTGAAACCCCATCTCTACTAAAAAAATACAAAAAAATTAGCCGGGCATTGTGGCATGTGCCTGTAATCCCAGCTACTCAGGAGGCTGAGGCAGGAGAATTGCTTGAACCTGGGAGGCGGAGGTTGCAGTGAGCCAAGATCGTGCCACTGCACTCCAGCCTGGGTGACAGAGAAAGACTCCATCTCAAAAAAAAAAAAAAATTATGGGGCCATGTGTGGTGGCTCACACCTGTAATCCCAGCAATTTAGGTGGTCTAGGCAGGTGGATCACTTGAGGTCAGGAGTTTAAGACCAACCTGGCCAAAATGGGGAAACTCCATTTCTACTAAAAATGCAAATATTGGTTGGGTGTGATGGTGAATGTCTGTAGTCCAGGCTACTCAGGAGGTAGAAGTGAGAGAATAACTTGAACCCAGGAGTGGAGGTTGCAGTGAGCTGAGATCATGCCACTATACTCCAGCCTGGGCAACAGAGCAAGACTCTGTCTAAAAACAAAAACAAAAAAAAACACAAAAAACCAAAAAAAAGTATGAGTGTCCCTGCCAAAATAGAAATAATTTAATCAAACAGTGATTCAAGAATTGTTGAGCACCCAGCTATAGTTTGTAGTTCGTTGTCCATGGGAGGGTCTTGAAGGAAAGACATTTATAGGGTGCATGACGAAGAAAACTATATTCAATAATTGCTCAGGTATGGTTATGTAGGTTCTTAATTTGTGCAATTAAGGTGGAAATTTCCTGGTTATGTAATCAGAGCTTAATTGACAGTTTGTAGTTGCTTAAGCCTGAATTTTGTTTCCCCTAATGTAAAACTTTTTTTTTTTTGAGATGGAGTCTCACTATGTAGCCCAGGCTGGAGTGCAATGGCATGATCTCGGCTCACTGCAACCTCCGCCTCCCGGGTTCAAGCGATTCTCCTGCCTCAGCCTCCAAAGTAACTGGAACTACAGGTGCATGCCACCATGCCCGGCTAATTTTTTGTGTGTATTTTTAGGAGGGATGGAGTTTCACTGTGTTAGCCAGGATGGTCTTGATCTCCTGACCTTGTGATTCACCTGCCTCAGCCTCCCAAAATGCTAGGATTACAGGCGTGAGCCACCACACCCAGCCCTAGCCCTAATGTAGTAATTAACCAAAAAATGTCCTTGAGTTTAGATTTGTTTTATTTTAGAAGTAGGAATTTGAGGACTACAGCCTCCTCAGTTTATTTGCCTGCCACATAATTATTTTCATACCACACAGGGGACTGATTTTCCATGGCATTTTTCACATATGCCTCAAGGGTACCCCATGTTCTTCAATTAATCATTTTTAAAAAAGCATTGGCTAACACTATTGAAAAAATTTGTTTTCTGTTTGTAAATATTTCCAATGAGAAGAAAGGAAAGACTAATCCCCTGACACTGTAAGGAAGGAGACCACCTTTCTCCTTGTCTCAAGCCTCAGAAAAAGAAAAGAGGAAGCAAAAGCTAAAGAAAGTCAGAAATGAGATCAATAGTTAGACAGCTCCTAGCCACTCCCCAGGGCTGGTAGTTAAAAATCAATTCCTGACCTAACTGCTTGTATTGTCCATAGATTTCAGGCATTGTATGAAGAAGCACTGTGAAATTTTCTGTTCTGTTCTGTCCTGATTACCGATGCATACAGCCTCAGTTATGTACCCCACACTTGCTCAATCAATCATGACCCTTTCGCATGGACTCTCTTAGAGTTGTAAGCCCTTAAAAGAGACAGAAATTTCTGTCTCAGGGAGCTGGCTTTTGAGACACAAGTCTCCTGATGCTCCTGGCCGAATAAAGCCTCTTCCTTTTTTAACCTGGTGTCTGAGGAATTTTGTCTGTGGCTCGTCCTGCTACATTTCTTGGTTCCCTGACTGGGAAGTGAGGTGATTAGTGGTTGGTCAAGGCAGTCTTTTAGGTGACTTAGGCCTGTCTTGTGGAGCATCCCTGTGGGGGACTCCAGCCAGCCTGAGAGACGCAGATCCTGAGAGTGCTCCCAGGTTGGCAATTGCCCCGGTGGAATGCCTTGTCAGTGCGGTACATGGGAGGTCCCTGTGGAGGATCAATGCAGTGGCTGAACACTGGGAAGGAATTGGCAGCTGGAGTCTGGACATCTGGAATATGGTAAGACCGGTCTTAGAAACTTGCTCACTCCATTTGAGTGGAAGCATGTCCTGATCACCCACAATGTGCCTTTATCAGCACTTTGGTTTTGGTTTTGATTTTGTCTTGGCTTAAATTGCTTGGCACCCTGGTTTTGGTTTTGATTTTGATACAGTGTGAGTTAGACGAGTGTGTGACCTTTTACCCTTTCCTTCTTGTAGTGTGAGTGTTGTCTTGTCTCAAGAGAAAAATGGGTCAGACACCAAGTAAGCCTACCCCACTTGGAACTATGCTGAAAAATTTCAAGATGGGATTTACAGGAGACTATGGGGTTACCATGACACCAGAGAAACTTAGATCTTTATGTGAAATAGATTGGCCAGCATTAGAAGTGGGTTGGACATCAGAAGGAAGCCTGGACAGGTCCCTTGTTTCAAAGGTATGGCACAAGATAACCTGTAAGCCAGGATACCTAGACCAGTTCCTGTACATAGACACTTGGTTACAGCTAGTTTTAGACCCCCCCACAGTGGTTGAGAGGACAGGCTGCAGCAGTGTTAGTGGCAAGGACAGGTAGCCAAGGAAGAATCCCACTCCATCCATCAAGGGAAATCGGTTCCTAAAGTTCTGTCCGACCCAATATCAGAAGACTCATGGCAGGAAATGGCACCAGTGATGCCTCCCCCTTATCAAGATGAGAGACTCCCACTTCTGAGCCCACAGCACCTGTGCCTCCACAGGAAACACACACCCCTAGACCACCCAGAGTAGACAAGAAAGGATGTGAAGCCATGGGAGAACCCCTCCCTTGGCGGCTTATTTAGGACCTAAGACTGGAACACAAATGCCCCTGAGGGAGCAGTGATATACTGGAATAGACAAGGACAGGAATATGGTAAAAAGTCATGCCTTTGTGTATCAACCTTTCACCTCTGTTGATCTCCTCAATTGGAAGAACAATACCCCATCTTATACTGAAAAGCCTCAAGCTTTAATTGATTTGCTCCAAACTATTATCCAGACTCATAACCCTACTTGGGCTGATTGCCACAAATTGCTCATGTACCTCTTTAACACAGATGAAAGGTGAAGGGTGTTCTAGGCAGCAACTAAGTGGCTGGAGGAACATGGTCTGGCCAATTACCAAAATGCCCAAGAGTATGTAAGGGTCCAATTACCAGGAACAGACTCCCAATGGGATCCAAATGAAGGGCCAGACATGGAAAGACTAAAATGATATAGGGAGGCCCTCCTAGAAGGGTTAAAAAAGGGAGCTCAGAAGGCCACAAATGTTAACAAAGTCTCTGGGGTCATCCAAGGAAAAGAAGAGTCCAGCACAATTTTATGAGAGACTATGTGAGGCATATCATATGTATAATCCCTTTGATTCAGATAGCCCTGAAAATTAGCGCATGATTAACGTGGCTTTAGTTAGTCAAAGCGCTGAAGATATTAGAAGAAAGCTTCAGAAACAGGCTGGGTTTGCGGGTATGAACACTTCAGTTATTAGAAATAACCAATCAGGCGTTTGTGAATAGAGATGCGGTGGGTCATAGAGAAAGCCATAAAGAAAATGAGGGCCAAGCCCGGTGAAACGCCGACCTCCCAGCCGCAGCTATTAAAGGAATTCCCCCAAAGGGCCAAGGAATGGGGAACCCCTGGGAAAACAACCAGTCTGACTGACCATGTGTGCAGCATAACTGGTGTGCTTACTGTAAAGAAAGCAGGTCATTTGCAACCTACCAGAGCCTAAGACCAGGAGGCAGGTGAGAGAGTTCTTAGGAGCTGTGGGGATCTGCAGGTTATGGATCCCAAACTTTACAGTACTGGCCAAACCTCTGTACCAAGTCACAAAGTGGGGCATCCAGGAAACTTTTGAATGGAGGTCTCAACAGCAGCAAGCCTTCCATGAGTTAAAAGAGAAACTCATGTCAGCCCCAGCCCTGGGTCTGCCTGACCTGTCAAAGCCATTTACACTATATGTGTCAGAGAGAGAAAAAATGGCAATTGGGGTTTTGATCCAGGCTGTGGGGCCCTGGCTACGGCCGGTGGCCTACCTCTCTAAACAATGGGACAAGGTTTCTAAAGGTTGGCCCCCATGTTTGAGAGCCTTAGCAGCAACTGTCCTGCTAGCACAAGAAGTGGATAAATTAACTTTTGGGCAAAACCTAAACATAAGACACCTCATGCTGTGGTGACTTTAATGAATACCAAAGGATATCATTGGCTAATGAATGCTAGACTAACCAAGTACCAAAGCTTGCTCTGTAAAAGTCTCTGCATAATCATTGAAGTTTGTAACAGCCTGAACCCCGCCACCCTGCTCCCGGTATCAGAGAGCCCTATTGAGCATAACTATATAGAGGTGTTGGACTCAGTTTGCTCAGGTTAGCAAACCTGACCTACAGGACCAGCCTTGGGCATAAGTGGACTTGGAGCTATATGTGGATGGGAGCAGCTTCATCAACCCACAAGGAGAGAGGTGCACCAGATATGCACCTCTGGATGCTTTATTGAAGCCAAATCATTGCCCACAGGTTACTTCAGCCCAGGAGGCTGAACTCATTGCTTTAACTCAGGCCTTAGAGCTAAGTGAGACTGTAAACATTTACACTGACTCTCGGTATGCCTTTTTAACCCTCCAAGTGCATAAAGCATTATATAAAGAAACAGGCCTGTTAAACTCTGGGGGAAAAGATACAAAGTATCAGCAAGAAATCTTGCAACCATTAGAGGCAGTGTGGAAGCCCCAGAAGATGGCAGTCACGCACTGCAGAGGACACCAGCGAACTCCCACTACAGTTGCTTTAGGGAAATCCTGAGTTGACTTGGAGGCTCAAAAGTCAGCATCCACCCCTTATGGGGCATCAATCACAGCCCCCTTTCTCCCTCAAGAACCTGAACTTGTACCTACTTATTCTAAAGGAGAAAAAAACTTTCTCCAAGTGGAAGGGGGACAGATAATAAAGGAAGGATGGATCCGGTTACCGGATGGGAGAATAGCTGTGCCACAGCTACTTGGAGCAGCGGTTGTACTGGCTGTGCATGAAACTACCCATCTAGGTCAGGAATCACTTGAAAAGTTGTTAGGCCAGTATTTTTACATCTCCCATTTATCAGCTCTTGCCAAAACAGTAGCTCAGCGATGTGTTATCTGCTGACAACACAATGCAGGACAGGGTCCAGCCGTTCTGCCAGGTATACAGACATATGGAGCAGCCCCCTTTGAAGATCTCCAGGTGAACTTCACAGAAATACCAAAGTGTGGAGGTAATAAGTATTCACTAGTTCTACTCTGTACCTGGTACCTACTCTGGGTGGGTAGAGGCTTATCCAACATGAACTGAGAAAGCTCGTGAGGCAACCCATGTGCTTCTTCAAGATCTTATTCCCAGGTTTGGACTGTCCTTATGGATCAGCTTGGACAACAGGCCGGCATGTGTGGCTGACTTGGTACAGTAAACATCAAAGGTATTGGAGATCACATGGAAACGGCATGCCGCCTACCAACTGTAGAGTTTGGAAAGGTGGAGTGGATGAATCAGACAATCAAAAACAGTTTAGGGAAAGTATGTCAGGAAACAGGATTAAAGTGGTACTTTTAAACCTGTTACTGTTCAAGATTGATGCAACCCTTCAAAGAGAACAGGATATTCTCCCTATGAAATATTATATCATAGGCCCCTTCCTATATTACAGGGACTCCCAGGCACTCCACAAGAGCTAGGTGAAATTGAGTTACAGTGACAGCTACAGGTCTTAGGAAATTTACTCAAACAATTTCAGCCTGTGTAAATGAGAGGTGTCCCATCAGCTTATTCTCCCCAATTCACCCTTTCTCCCTAGGTGATTGAGTGTGGATCAAAGGTTGGAACACATCCCCCTTCTGACCATGATGGAAAGGAGCCCAGACCATCAGCTTGACCACCCCCACAGCTGTAAAGGTAGAAGTAATCCCAGCCCGGATCCACCTCAGCTGCATAAAACCTGCAGCCTCTGAAACCTGGGAGGTGAGACCGAGCCCAGACAACCCCTGCAACATGACTCTGAGAAGTGTTTTGTGTCTCTGGGTACTTGAGATTAGGGAGTGGTGATGACTCTTAACAAGCATCCTGCCTTCAAGCATTTGTTTAACAAAGCACATCTTGCACAGCCCTTAATCCATTTAACCCTGAGTTGACACAGCACATGTCTCAGGGAGCACAGGGTTTGGGGTAGGGTTACAGATTAAAATGGAGTCTCTTATGTCTACTTTCTATACAGACACATTAACAATCTTATCTCTCTTTCTTTTCCCTACAGAAAAATATTCACAACTCATTCTGTATGATGTAAATATAGCACTCAAAACTGTACGTGTTCTTGTTCATGCCCGTAATTTTATACTTTATTATCTAGAAAAATATATACGAACTGATGTGGTGGATCTTATGCTGCTCTTTTTTCTCAGAGTTAGAGAATACATTAGAGAATATTTCTGTGTTGAAAATTATTTTATTGGATAATTTTAGTCAGTCCTTTAAGTCAGAACCGGTTCTCTTTACTCTCGCATTTCACCTTAAGTCAAATTAAAAATTCTGCTCATGGCCATTTAGTAAAAGTGTGTGTGTGCGTGTGTGTGTGTGTGTGTGTGTGTGTACTTCAGGGACCATTGCAATTTAGGGATGTGGCCACAGAATTCTCTCTGAAGGAGTGGCATTGTCTGGACACTGCACAGTGGAATTTATATAGGGATGTGATATTAGAAAACCACAGAAACCTGGTCTTCCTTGGTGAGGATAACCTGAATACATAACTCATAATATACCCTAAAGATTTTATTTCTCTTTTTTTGTAGAATTTTTTTAGTAATTTATTCTTTTCATAAAACAGTTTCAGATCCCCCTTTTCCAGAAAATCTTCAGAATTTTTTCATTTAGAAAAGAATTTCTTCAAGATGTTTCATCTTAATCCAGACTTTCCACATTCCTGAGGTGAGCTGTATTTTTCACTCTAAATTAGTGGTAATTCCAGAAATTTAGTGGCATAAAATATTATTGCCCCCACCTGAAAATCTAATTACCACCCCCAATTTTTGATTCAGTAGTACCAGATAGTAAAATTAAGAAACCTGTATATTGAAAGTATTCTTTCTTTCTTTCTTTCTTTCTCTTCTTTCTTTCTTTCTTTCTTTCTTTCTTTCTTTCTTTCTTTCTTTCTTTTCTTTCTTCTTTCCTTCTTTTTTCTTTTTTTTTTTTTGACAGAGTTTCACTCTTGTTGCCCAGGCTGGGGTGCAATGGTATGATCTCCACTCAACACAACATCCAATTCCTGGGTTCAAGCAATTCTCTTGCCTCAGCCTCCTGAGTAACTGGGATTACAGACCTGTGCCACCATGTCTGGCTAATTTTTTGTATTTTTAGTAGAGATGGGGTTTCTCTATGATGGTCAGGCTGGTCTTGAACTCCTGACCTCAGGTTATCCACCATCTCAGCCTCCCAAAGTGCTAGGATTACAGGTGTGAGCCACTGCACCCAGCTGAAAGTATTTTCTAAATATTTAGAAATTTCTATTATGAATTAGTATTTTGGTATTAATTTACTAGAATATTGTATTATATCTGCTCTGCTGAGCACATTACTAGCTTGTAATTGGAGAATATGAGCAAGATTTGTGTTATTTATTTTTAATAAAACAGGTATTGTTGTTCTAAGCCAGACCTCATCACCTGTCTGGAGCAAGGAAAAAAACCCTTGACTATGAAGAGACATGAGATGATTGCCAAACCCTCAGGTAGGTGTGAGTGAAAATGAATACAAGAGACAACACAGATAAGAGGTCCCAAGGTCAATGAGAAAGCCAGTTTTTAAAATGTGATTCAGGAAGCTGTGTTCCAAAGAAAGTAGTTCCTGGGCAGCTGTGTTATTTGTTTATTTATTTATTTAATTTTGCTCCCACAAAGGGGCATCCTCTGTCTTATGATTTTAAATTCTCTAAGGATTCCACTTTTCTTTTGGTGAGCTTCCTTCAAGTTCACAGTGAGAGCCAAAGTCCTCTTCATGGCATATAAGAGACTGCACAGGCTGGGCATATTGGCTCATGCCTGTAATCTCAGAACTTTGGGAGGCTAAGGCAGTGGATCACCTGAGGTCAGAAATTCAGGATTAGCCTGACCAACATGGTGAAACCTCATCTTTACTAAAAATACAAAAATTAGCGAGGCGGGTTGTTGGACGCCTATAATCACAGCTACTTGGGAGGCTGAGGCCAAAGAATCACTTGAACCTGGAAGATGGAGCTTGCTGTGAGCCAAGATCGTGCCATTGCACCCCAGCCTGGGCAACAGAGTGAGACTCCATCACAGAAAAACAAAACAAGACAAACAAACGAAAAAGAGACTGCACAATCTGGCAGCTTTTCCATTGTTTTGCAGATATGCAAATATCTATTTGCATTATTTAGAGAAACTAAAACTATTTTTCATGTTCTCTTTTTGCATCAGGTCTGATATGTGTGAGAGTAATAGCTTCTGTTGCATGTTTTTGTTCATTTTTTTTGGCACAGTCTATTCTGTTTTTATTACTATAAAGTCTTGAAATATAGTTTGAAATTATAAGTATGATATTTTTCTGCTTTATTCCTTTTCCTCAAGATTGCTTTGGCTATTCAAAGTTTATTTTAGTTTCATGTAAATTTTAGAATTGTATTTTCCAGGACTGTGAAAAAAATGCCACTGCAATTCTGATAGGAAGTGTATTGAATCTATAGATCACTTTGGATAATATGGCACTTTATTAATATTTATTCTTTCAATCCATAGACAAAATAGTTTAAAATTTATTTGGATCCTCTCTAATTTTTCATTTTTTATTGTAAAGATTTTTACCTCCTTGGTCAATTTTTTTCTCAGAAATTTATTACTTAATGCTTTAGCAAATAAGATTTTTTTCCCTCTATTTTGTCAGATAGTTTGTTTTAAGTGTATGAAACTATAGCCAGGCACGGTGGCCAATGCCTGTAATTCCAGCGCTTTGGGAGACTGAGGTGGGTGTATCAACTGAGGTGGGGAGTTCGAGACCATCCTAACCAACATGGAGAAACCCTGCCTCTACTAAAAATACAAAAATTAGCTGGGTGTGGTGGTGCATGTCTGTAATCCCAGCTACTTGGGAAGCTGAGGCAGGAGAATCGCTTGAACCTGGGAGGTGGAAGTTGCAGTTTGTCAAGATTATATCATTGCACTCCAGGCTGGTCAAAAGAGCAAGACTCCTTCTCAAAAAAAAAAAAAGTTTATGAAACCCTATATACACTTGTACGTTAATTTTGTATTTTGCTAATTTACTGAGTGTATTTATTAGTTTAGACAGATTTTAATGTACTGTTTATGGTTTTTTTATATACACAATTGTATGATCTACAAACAGCAACTTTTTACTTTTTTTATTTCAATAGTTTTTTTTTATTTCTTTGACTAATTCTTCTGCCACATACTTCCAGTGCTACATTAAAATAGAAGCATTGGCCAGGCTCTGTGGCTCACAGCTATAATCCCAGCACTTTGGGAGGCCGAAGCAGGTGGATCGCCTGAGGTCAGGAGTTTGAGACCAGCCTGACCAATATGATGAAATCCCATCTCTACTAAAAATACAAAAATTAGCCGGGTGTGTTGACATGAGCCTGTAACCCCAGCAACTCGGGAGGCTGAGAGAGAATCACTTGAACACGGGAGGCAGAGGTTGCAGTGAGCCGAGATCACACCAGTGCACTTCAGCCTGGGCAACAAGAGCAAAACTGCATCTCACACACACACACACACACACACAAAATAGAAGCATTGACAATGCACACAATATAGTTTTGTTTTGGTGTCTGAATTCAATGCAGCAAATACCTCTTCAAGTTTTCACAAACTGATTTTAGAAGGTAAAGATCTTCTTTTGTTGGCCCTTAGGGTGATAAGATGCTCTCTGAATTTGTAGTGAAGAGGGGTTGTACCTTGGTCACAAGGCTGCTGGGTCTGCGCTAGGGTCCACCTTTAGTTGGCTTGTTACAGGGGCTTTGGTAGTTGTAATTTCCATTTTATCTTTAGACAGACTGAATATCCTTCAGGACTTGCACCGTAGGGCAGACACTAGGGCATGTTTTTGCAGTCAGGTCTGCATATGCTGGGCCTTGTATCAGGATGTGGATGAGTGTGGCTTTCAGTGAATACCAGAGAGCATTTCCTCAGGTAACTGTGTGGGTTTCTATATAGGCAGAACTGACCATAAACTGTGGCTCAGGTAACTGAAACTGAGTCATCGAACTGCTTCAGGGACCACAGTAAAGGCCAAAGTCTGCAGGCCTGCCTACATGGCTGTAAGTGTGTGCCTTCCTCCAGGTCAGGGAATGGCAGGACCTCTGCCAGACTGTGGCTGGGAAAAATTTGGGATGGTTACAGGCAAAGTTCTGAATTTTCAGTAGGACCAAGTTGGATGAATCTTATCCTAGTCTGTAGCCAAGAACAGGGGTCCTGTAGTTTCCCACCTGAATGAGGGCCTCCCTTCTGAATAAAACTCTTCTCAATCTTAAGCTTTGACAGTGTTTCACAACTCCCTCCCTGGATCTCAAATCTCTCTTAGAGGCACTTATTTTGGAGATGGCGTCTTGCTACATAACCCAGGCTGGTCTCAAAGTCCTGGCCTGAAGCAGTGACATAACCTTAATGTACCATGTAGCTGTCATTACATGTGTGAGCCACAACGCCTGATTCTCTCATAAAGACATTTTTGTCAGGTATGGCTGATATATATATATATATTTATTTATTTATTGTAAGGGGATATGAAAATAGGGCACTTTTAGTCTTTTCATTTTTTTTCTTTTTCTTTTTCTTTTTTTTGAGGTGGAGTTTTGCTCTTTTTGCCCAGGCTGTAATGCAATGGCATGATCTTGGCTCACTGCAACCTCTGCCTCCCAGGTTCAAGCAATTCTCCTGCCTCAGACTCCCAAGTAGCTAGGATTACAGGGGCCTGCCACCATGCCCGACTAATTTTTTGTTATTTTTAGTGGAGACGGGGTTTCACCATGTTGGCCAGGATGGTCTCAGTCTCTTGACCTCATGATCCACATGCCTTGGCCTTCCAAAATGCTGGGATTACAGGCATGAGCCACTGCACCCAGCTAATATTTTTATCTTACTGATGTCACTCTCCTTATACATTTTTACTTTCTATTTTCTACTTCAAGTTTGTCTGTAATTTTAGATTCAGATATTTAAAACAATTTGCTAAAATTTGCATATTATGCCTGCAGTAAATTAGATAATTAGTGGGCACTCCATATTTACTAAAATATTTACTTATAAATTTAATTTTGCTGCTGGCAAAAAGGAATTACAGAATTTTCCTCTACTTTCTTCAGCCTATATCTGAATAATAACATAGTTTATTTCCTAATTGTTTTACATATCAGAGGGTCTAACCCTATTCTGCAAAGTAGATATGTATATTTTCTAAATTTAACAATGTAAAGCTATTCTTTGCTTCAAAGTTGGATTACAGCAGTTTCATTTTGTGTAAGAATAGCATATATTTAAAACATAAATATAACTCATTTCTTTTAAATGCTATTTATTAAAAGTTTCTCATTAGAATCTTCTATTTATAATTATACTCCATATTGTCTGATGTTTTACTGCCACACAGTGCATGCCAATGATTCAAAATACTCACATTTGATGAGTATACAGTAATAGTTAAATATTCCAGTTACCTAGACAATTTTTTTTGTTTTTGTGAGTCGGAGTCACGCTCTGTCACCCAGGCTGGAGTGCAGTGGTGCGGGCTTGGCTTACTGCAACCTCCACCTCCTGGGTTCAAGCAATTCTTGTGTCTCAGCTTTCCAAGGAGCTAAGATTACAGGCATAAACCACTGCACCTGGCCTCAGTGTAGGTTTCTTAACATCAGTTTTTTGTGTCTGTTGGTTTTACTTTTGTATTACAATTTTAGACAATTTGCAATTCTGTTTGTACAGTTTAAGTCAATTTGAGGTTTAATTAAGAGATAAATTATGCATGCTTATCACAATGAGATTACATATGTCTGTGTGTTTATTTATAAATATGACCCCAATTTTAGTTATGGCTTATCCTATATTCTTTCTTAGCTGATTTTCAATGTCATGGAGATAGTCTTATTTTTACCATTGTTTAATGATGAATATATATTTCCTTTTATGAGAGAAACACTCTAGTGATTTGAAGGTAATTTTCAAAAAGATTTATAATTCTGTATTTTTTTCAGTTTTTCTATAAAAGAATTTTTTTTTTTTGACACTGAGTCTTGCTCTGTCACCCAGGCTGGAGTACAGTGGTGCGATCTTGGCTCACTGCAAGCTCCTCCTCCCGGGTTCACGCCGTTCTCCTGCCTCAGCCTCCTGAGTAGCTGGAACCACAGGCGCCCACCACCACGCCCAGCTAACTTTTTGTATTTTTAGTACAGACGGGGTTTCACTGTGTTGGCCAGGATGGTCTCGATCTCCTCACCTCGTGATTTGCCTGCCTAGGCCTCCTAAAGTGCTGGGATTACAGGCGCGAGCCACCACGCCCTACCAAAAGAAATATTTTAAAAACACATAACATAAAATGTACCATCTTAAATCTATTGAAGTGTATATTTCATGGCCAGGCGTGTTTGTGGCTCTCATCTGTAATCCCAGGATTTTGGGAGGCCAAGACAGAAGGATCCCTGGAGCCTGAAAGCTTGAGAGCAGCCTGGGCAACATATGGAGACCTTTCTCTATTAAAAAAAATTAATAATTACCAGGTATGGTGGTGTGCATCTGTGGTCCCATCTATGTTGGAGATTGAGGGGGAGTCAAAATTGTGCCTCTACATTCCATCTTGGGTAATAGAGTGAGACCCTGTCTCAAAAAAAAGCTGTTCATTTCAGGAATGTTAAGTATATTCGCATTGTTATACAAAGACTTCTAGAGGCCGGGCGCGGTGGCTCACGCCTGTAATCCCAGCACTTTGGGAGGCCGAGGCGGGTGGATCACCAGGTCAGGAGATCAAGACCATCTGGCTAACACGGTGAAACCCCATCTCTACTAAAAAGATAAAAAAATTAGCCGGGTGTGGTGGCGCGCTCCTGTAGTCCCAGCTACTTGGGAGGCTGAGGCAGGAGAATGGCGTCAACCCAGGAGGCAGAGCTTGCAGTGAGCCGAGATCGCGCCATTGCACTCCAGCCTGGGCGACAGAGCCAGACTCCGTCTCAAAAAAAAAAAAAAAAAAACAAACAAAACAAAGACTTCTAGAAACTTTAAATCTTGTAAAACTTAAACTCAATACCCATTAAGTAACAACTGCTAATTTTACTCTCTCTCCAGCCCTAGACTGGACAAACCTTCCACTTTCTCTTTTTATGATTTTGACTTCTTAAGATACCTCATATAAGTGGAATCATACAGGATCCATTATTTTGTTACTGGATTAATTCAGGTGACATAATATTCTCAAGGTTCTTAAAATATGACACGATTTTTTTTTAAGGTAGGATAATATTTCCTCATATGTATATGTTACATTTTTGATATGTTTATAAATCAAGAGACATCTGGATCGCTTCAGCCTTTTGTCTTTTGTGAATACTGGCACAATAAACATGGATTTTCAAATATGTCATTATTATTATAGCAAGTGGGGTATTGAAATATCCTAGTATAATTATATTTCTATCTATGTGTTTATTCAGTTTTGTTAGTATTTGCTTTATATATTTTAAACCCTAATTTGAAACACACACACACACAAATACACACAAATTTGTGATGGGTTCCTAGTGAATGAAACTATATATTGTTTAATGTCCTTCTGTGTCTTTTTGAAGTTTTGACTTAAAGTACATTTTATAAAATATGACAGTTTTTTACTTAAGATGTAGCTTGTGTAATATTATTTTGACCTCTTCTGCTCTCATTTGATTAATATTTACATGAAATTTCTACTTCCATCTTACAACTTTCAGTCTTTGTCATTAGATCTGAGGTGACTCTTGTAGAAAGGCAAGTTGGATCTTGATTTTCAAATTTTTTTTTTTTTGAGATGGAGTCTCACTCTGTCACCCATGCTGGAGTGCAAGTGGTGCGACCTTGGCTCACTGCAACCTCCGCCTTCTGGGTTTGAGTGATTCTCCTGCCTCAGCCTCCTGAGTAGCTGGGATTACAGGTGTGCACCACCACATTTGGCTAACTTTCATATATTTTGTAGAGACAGGGTTTCGCCATGTTGGTCAGCCTGATAAAATTTTTTAATAAAGCTTTTTATTGAAAATAAGTCTCTTGATTGGAAAGATAATTATATATATATATATTTAAATAGTTTTCTGAAAGAGAAACACTTACCAATGTGTGTGTGTGTGACGGAGTCTCACTCTTTCATCCAGGTTAGAGTGCAATGGTGCAATCTCAGATCACTGCAACCTCTGCTTCCTGAGTCCAAGCGATTCTCCTGTCTCAGCCACCTGAGTAGCTGGGATTACAGGCACCTGCCATCACGCCTGTCTAATTTTTGGTATTTTTAGTACAGATGGATTTATGCCATGTAGGCCAGGCTGGGCTTGAATTCCTGATCTTAAGTGATCCATCTTCCTTGGCTTCGCAAAGTGCTGGGATTAGAGGCATAAGCCACCGCACCTGACCAATGTTACTTTATTAATTGTTTTATTTGATTCTTTTATCTTTGTCTCTCATTTTTTTTCTGCCTTTTTGAGTGTGTGTTTTTTAAATTTTTGTATTGATATGCTTTCAAATTTTTTATTATTTTCTTTTGTGTATATACACAGATATTTTCTTAGTAGTATCTTAGGGATTACACAAAACCTCTAAAAGATCCAACAACATATTTAAATGTGGTAAAAAATTAACTTCAGTTGAATGCAAAAATTCTTCTTGATTACATCTGCCTTCAACTTTCTTATTGATTTTGCTACTTATATTTTTTATGTTTTATATATTAGCAGATGTTTACAATAATTTCTCTATCTTTTAAATTTTAAAGAACAGCTAAAAGTGTTTTCTGCACCCTTATGATAATGATAAGTAAACAATTCCATTTTTTTGTACGTGCATATCTTTCCCAGAAAGTTACGTATTTTCATCTGATTATATGCTGTTTTCTTGCATTATGTTATTTTCAGTGGAAGAAACTTCTTTCAGCATCTTTGGTATGTAGAGCATATGCAGTGTCAATATACGTTCTCAGGATTTGGTTATTGTGGAAGGACTTCTTTTTATCAGTACGATTGTGCTGATGGTATTATTCTCACTTGAGTTTTTAAAATGATAACTTTAACAATATCACACAGTTTCCTTCTGACCTGTACAACTTTTTTTTGATAAATTCACTGGTTATCTCATGAGACTATGCTTACAAATGGCACATCATTTTTATATTGCAGCTCCCAAAATTCTCCTCTTATCTGTGATTTTTGAAATTTTGCTTATATGTGCGTTTGTTATAAATCTCTTTGCGTGTGTCCTAGTTTGTTCAGCTTCTTCGTGTTTGCATTATTTTTTCTCTTAAGAAATTTTTCAGGTTTTTTTGTATTTTTTATATCCACAATTTTTGTTTTTTGCTATTTTAATATTTTTTCTTGTTAGCCTCATTTTTCTGATCTTCAGTAGTTGTCTGTGTTCCTATTTCACTTACTGAATATTATTCAATTTTATTTATGTATTTATTTATTTATTTTCTGAGACAGAGTCTCACTCTGTCACCCATTGTAAGCTGCTTATAGTGGCCACATGGCAGGAAACATGTCTATATACTGTCATCATTCCTGCTTCCTGCATGTTGCTTCCAGTAGGGAGAATAAGAAGATCCTATGGCAGAGGGCAAAAAAGGAAATCTCATTCATGCAAGAAATAATCACCTCTCATCTGTGATAGCTTAAGAGAAAAAGGAGACCACAACAGGACCACACTGATGGGAGGAAAAGGGTAACCTGGGTAAAAGTCCTCACTGTCATTATGGAACAACATTTAGCAAGCTATAGTGAATGATCAGCCTCTGGGATATCAGTAGTCTACCAACAAGGCTGAACTCATTCCATTTCAATTAGCACATCTGCACCATTCTGGTGACCCATGTTTATACTATTCATTACAGAAATACCATGAAGACCAGTAGGTATATCCTAGAATTGAACTTATTTCAAAAAGCATACCTAATTGTTTGTTTTCACATTTGAAAAACCTTAAAAACAATGAATTAATAAATAATTAACTTCTAATTGTAGATGTTTCTAATATACTGTAATACAAGATTAAACTGTAAACGCCTTAATATGAATATTTCTTGAATCCATGATTAGTTATGTAGATAGTTTCTTTTAAATTAATATGACAAAAGTAACAATTAGAGAAAACATTTGAAATGAGGTAAAATTAATCAAAACCACATCTTCTCAATGGCTTGGCATAATTGCCATGCTTTTGGAAATGGCCAGATAACTAACAAGAAACAAAGACAAGATTTTTGGTTTTGCTCAATGATTGTTTTTGACATTTTGAAATCTAAAATCCTGACTAAAGTATTCAAAGGGAGTATTTTATAGGTGGCTTCTCAGGGTTTCCAAGGCAATGAAAGAAAATTTTTGATAGGTACAAAAAGCACACTATATACACGTTGCTCTTTTCTGATTTACTTTAACATTGAAAAATTGAGGATTGTAAATTTAGTCTCGATTTAGAGTGCAATTAAAAGATTTGTTTTTCAAAAAAAGCAGATGTATAAAATTAATGGGTAAGAGATGCCATTAGTTTTTAAAAAATAGTATAACTAAATTTAATAAGTATCTAGTCATGCAAAGAACAGCCCAATTAAATGGAGACTCTAATAGCTATATGGGGAAAGCACTGCTGGGCATTTTCTTCTGCCTCCTTACAGAGACCAATTTCTCCTGAGTGACTCAGGGTGCATACTGGGAACAGAGAATGCTGTGTTCAGAGTGATTAATGAAAACATGGTTAATACACTTCTTCCATATGATAATAAAATGTTATAAATCTTACTGTGCCTCAGAAAGAAATCTTGTAGGAAAAGATTATAGTACTCAATTTGGGTTCATGAAAAATTTCAATATTCCAGATAGTTCAGTCTCTTAAATGTCAATGAAATCCCATAAAACATATTTGAATACGACAAAGTCTTCTTAGCTAATAATTTTATATTACCAGCAGATTTAGAAAACCAGTACTTTAAGCCAAATAACAATGTTTGACACATGAGTAGCACCCAGACAAATGCTCTTCATGATCATTGTTAAAGCAGCAATAGCACCACATGCTTTCCTGGAAAATGCTGGCCTGTTTTCCACTGAAATAAAGTGGAAAAGGCATCAAAATGGCAAAGGAAATTGATGTAAATTGAACGTTTATATGAAATAAAATTTTAAATAAAAAATAACTTTGATGTTGTAAAACTATAGGTGAGACTATTAGTGTGAGGTCATATTTTTACTTGTATTGATGAAATAACCATTCACAATGTTCTTATTTAGAATAATGTTCCTTTTCTGCTGTATATTTGTGAGTTTTGATCAAATATTATGGGAGCTCAATAGAAATCAACAAAATGCGTCTTTATTGTATCACAAGCATTATTGATGCATATGATTGTTTTTCTTAAGATCCATTAGCTTTTTATGAAAGATTTATACTTTTTTTTCAGTTTATTGTTTATTGCTGAAAAATGGCTGTCCTGCCGGAAAACTGCTATTCTTAGTTGCGACCACATTGACTAATAATGAGTGGAAGTGAAGTGGATAAAAAGCAAATGTGTCAGATTGGCGCGGTGGCTCATGTCTGTAATCCCAGCACTTTGGGAGGCCGAGGTGGGCGGATCACGAGGTCAGGAGATCGAGACCATCCTGGTTAACACGGTGAAACCCCGTCTCCACTAAAAATACAAAAAATTAGCCGGGCGCGGTGGCGGGCGCCTGTAGTCCCAGTTACTGGGGAGGCTGAGGCAGGAGAATGGCATTAACCCGGGAGGAGGAACTTGCAGTGAGCCGAGATGGCGCCACTGCACTCCAGCCTGGGCGAAAGAGCGAGACTCCATCTCAAAAAAAAAAAAAAGCAAATGTGTCTTCTCTGTGTATTTCTTTGTTCATTGTCTGAAGAACAGAAGGATGCAGACAATGAAAGGAAATATAATCCCTGAAAGATCATGAAGAAGCTCTCTTAAACAGACAAAAAAACCCCCAGACGATGTGGGGTTTTTTTTTTTCATTATTGTACTTTCTACTTCTATGAGTGTAATTTTTTTTTTTTTGTATTTTTAGTGGAGAAGGGGTTTCACCGTGTTAGCCAGGATGCTCTCGATCTCCTGACCTCGTGATCCACCCGCGTAGGCCTCCGAAAGTGCTGGGATTACAGGCGTGAGCCACCGCGCCCGGCTTTAATTTTTTTTCTTTTTCTTTTTGAGACAGAGTCTCAATCTTTTGCCCAGGCTGAAGGGCAATGGCACGATCTCGGCTCACTGTAACCTCCACCTCTCAGATTTAAGCCATTCTCCTTCCTCAGCCTCCTGAGTAGCTGGGATTACATGCACTCGCCACCACGCCTAGCTAATTTCTGTTTTTTTAGTAGAGATGGGATTTCACCCTGTTGGTCAGACTGGTTTCGAACTCCTCACCTTGTGATTTCCCTGCCTCATCCTCCAAAGTGCTGAGATTACAGGTGTAAGCCACTGCACCTGATGAGTTTAATTTTTTTTTTTTTAGACTTTACATGCAAATAGAATTTTGTGGGCTGGGTGCGGTGACTCACGCCTCTAATTCCACCAATTTGGGAGGCCGAGGTGGGTTGATCACTTGAGGTCAGGAGTTGAGAACAGCCTGTCTAACATGGCGAAACCGCGTCTCTACTAAAAATATAAAAATTAGCCAGGTGTGGTGGTGGATGTCTGTAATTAGGTACTGGGGAGGCTGAGGTAGGAGAAATGCCTAAACCTAGGAGGAGGAGGTTGCAGTGAGCCGAGATGGTGTTACTGCATCATGGCCTGGACAACAAGAGATAAACTCCATCTCAAAAAAAAAAAAAAAAAAAAGAATCAGCCTGGCGCTGTGGCTCACACCTGTAATGGCAGCACTTTGGGAGGCCGAGGCGGGCGGATCACGAGGTCAGGAGATCGAGACCATCCTGGCTAACATGGTGAAACCCCGTCTCTACTAAAAATACAAAAAATTAGCCAGGCGTGGTCGCAGGTGGTTGTAGTCCCAGCTACTCGTGAGGCTGAGGCAAGACAGTGGCGTGAACCCGGGAGGCGGAGCTTGCAGTGAGCGGAGATTGTGCCACTGCACTCCAGCCTGGGCGACAGAGCGAGACTCTGTCTCAAAAAAAAAAAAGGATTTTGTGTGTGTGTGTGTGTGTTTCTGTGCTGGCTTACTTTACTTAGCACAATATTTTTCAGGTTCATGAATATTGTTGAAAATCACAAGACTTTCTTATTTTTAAGGGCTGGCTGAATAGCATTCCATTGGGTACATATACCACATTTTCTTTCTGCATTCACCTATTGATGGACACTTAGGTTGATTCAACACATTAGCTATTGTAAGTAATTCACTTCCTTCCTTCTCTTTGGTTTTGTTTTGTTTTGTTTTGTTTTGTTTGAGATGGAGTCTCATTCTGTCACCCAAGCTGGAGTGCAGTGGCTCAATCTCGGCTAACTGCAACCTCCGCCTCCCAGGTTCCAGTGATTCTAGTGCCTCAGCCTCCTGATTAGCTGAGATTACAGGTGTGCACCACCACACTTAGCTAATTTTTGTATTTTTAGTAAAGGCAGGCTTTCACCGTGTTGACCAGGCTACCTTTTATTTGTTTGTGTATTTCTTTCTTCCTTTCCTTCTTTATTTCTAGAAGCATGTTCGTTTTAAAATATAAATTATGAATATTAAAAACCTTCTTTTATCTGTCTTTGATTACTATCATGGCTGATTTAAAAATAAGTTTAGGAAGAAGAGAAAACGGCAGGGCGGTGGCGGCTGTAGGTTGTGCGGCGGCAGCGGCTCTTCCCTGGGCGGACGATGGACAGCCAGAGCAGGAAGGTGGTGGTGTGCAACAATGACACCGGGTTTGTGAAGTGTGGATATGCAGGCTCCAACTTTCCAGAACACATCTTCCCAGCTTTGGTTGGAAGATCTATTATCATGTAATGCCCAACCTTGTTTTTCCTTTATTCACCTAGCCTTGTTTCTCCCTTAGCTAAGAGAACCAGACAAACTCCATCTTGGCTCTTTCACTGGCAGCCCCTTCCTCAAGGATTTAACTTGTGCAAGCTGACTCCCAGCACATCCAAGAATGCAATTAACTGATAAGATATTGTGGCAAGCTATATCCGCAGTCCCCAAGAATTCATCTGATTGATAACGCCCAAAGCCCCGTGTCTATCACCTTGTAATAGTCTTAAAGCCCCTGCACCTGGAACTGTTTACTTTCCTGTAACCATTTATCCTTTTAACTTTTTGACTACTTAACTTCTGTAAAGTTGTTCTAACTAGACCCCCCCTCCCCTTCCTAAACCAAGGTATAAAAGTTAATCAAGCCCCTTCCTCGGGGCCGAGAGAACTTTGGGGGTTACTCTTTTCTCAGTCGCCGGCTAATAAAGGACTCTTTTTTTTTTTTTTTTTTTGAGACGGAGTCTTGCTCTGTCACCCAGGCTGGAGTGCAGTGGCGTGATCTTGGCTCACTGCAAGCTCCGCCTCCCGGGCTCACGCCATTCTCCTGCCTCAGCCTCCGGAGTAGCTGGGACTACAGGCGCCCACCACCACGCCCGGAGAATTTTTTGTATTTTTAATGGAGACGAGATTTCACAGTGTTAGCCAGGATGGTCTCGATCTCCTGACCTCGTGATCCACCCGCCTCGGCCTCCCAAAGTGCTGGGATTACAGGCGTGAGCCACTGCGCCCGGCCTAATAAAGGACTCTTAATTCATCTCAAAGTGTGGCGTTTTCCTAACTCGCTCAGGTACAACAATCAGATCAACCACCAAAGTGGGAAACATTGAAATCAAGGATCTTATGTTTGGTGATGAGGCAAGTGAATTACGATCAATGTTAGAAGTTAACTACCCTATGGAAAATGGCATAGTACGAAATTGGGATGACACAAAACACCTGTGGGACTACACATTTGGACCAGAGAAACTTAATATAGATACCAGAAATTGTAAAATCTTACTCACAGAACCTCCTATGAACCCAACCAAAAACAGAGAGAAGATTGTAGAGGTAATGTTTGAAACTTACCAGTTTTCCGGTGTATATGTAGCCATCCAGGCAGTTCTGACTTTGTACGCTCAAGGTTTATTGACTGGTGTAGTGGTAGATTCTGGAGATGGTGTGACTCACATTTACCCAGTATATGAAGGCTTTTCTCTCCCTCATCTTACCAGGAGACTGGATATTGCTGGGAGGAATATAACTAGATATCTTTTCAAGCTACTTCTGTTTCAAGGATACACCTTCAACCACTCTGCTAATTTTGAAACGGTTCGCATGATTAAAGAAAAACTGTGTTACATGGGATATAATATTGTGCAAGAGCAGAAACTGGCCTTAGAAATCACAGTATTAGTTGAATCTTATACACTTCCAGATGGACGAATCATCAAAGTTGGGGGAGAGAGATCTGAAACACCAGAAGCTTTATTTCAGCCTCACTTGATCAATCTTGAAGGAGCTGGTGTTGCTGAATTGCTTTTTAACACAATTCAGGCGGCTGACATTGATACCAGATCAGAATTCTACAAACACTTTGTGCTTTCTGGAGGGTCTACTATGTATCCTGGCCTGCCATCACGGTTGGAATGAGAACTTAAACAGCTTTACTTAGAAAGAGTTTTGAAGGATGATGTGGAAAAACTTTCTTAATTTAAGCTCTGCATTGAAGACCCACCCCGCAGAAAGCACATGGTATTCTTGGGTGGTGCAGTTCTAGCGGATACCATGAAAGACAAAGACAATTTTTGGATGACCCGACAGGAGTACTAAGAAAAGGGCATCCGTGTGCTAGAGAAACTTGGTGTGACTGTTCGATAAACTCCAAAGCTTGTTCCCATCACACCCGTAATGATTTCTTTATTCCTTTATTGCCAATCTTTGAACTCATTCAACTCCAGGACATGGAAGAGGCCTTTCTCTGCCCTTTGACTGGAAAGGTCAAGTTTTATTCTGGTGTCTTGGGGAAGCTTTGTTAAATTTTTGTTAATGTGGGTAAATCTGAATTTAATTCAACTGCTTCCCTACATAGACTAGAGGGCTAAGTATTCTGTCTGCTGCTTTGTTTCTTCTAAGTATTTAGATATTCTTAGCATTTAGATATTCTTCTAAGCATTTAGATATTCCTGTAGGCTTCCTATTTTCACTTTACTTCTCTAATGCTGCTAGTCACTAGGTGGTATGCCTTTATTAGCATAAGAAAAAAACTTTAACAGGAGCTTTTACATATTACTGGGATGGGGGGTGGTTCGGGATGGGTGGGCAACTGCTGAATCTTTTAGGGCATTTCCTCTGTAATGTGGTGCTTTCAACTGTACTGCTGCAGCTTTAAGTACCTTAAAGCTTCTCCTGTGAACATCTTAGTGAAATGTTAGGTTCAGAACTAAAGTGTTTTGGGTAGGTTTTGTTGCGGGGGAGGGTAACTGTGGGTGGTCTTCTGATTTTTATTTTTGAGGTTTTCTCACTGGAGTACACAGAGGAACTTTATTTACAGTACTTTGATTTGGCAGGTTTTCTTCTACTTGTGCTCTGCCTGGAGCTGTTTCCATATGATAAAAAAAGCAAGTGTAGTATCCCATTACTATGTGGCTTAGGGATTTATTTGTTTTTTTAAAATCAACCACGTTAGCTGGGACTAGACTCCCTACAATCCTTCAATGGAAAAGTAACATTTAAAAATCCTTTGGGTAATTCAAATTACAGATTTAAAAGTGCTTAAGATCTGGTGTTTTGTTAATGCTTCTGTTTATTCCGGAAGCATTAAGGTAACCCATTGCCAAGTATCATTCTTGCAAATTATTCTTTTATATAACTGACCAGTGCTTAATAAAACAAGAAGGTACTTAAAAATAATTACTGGCAGTAGGTTATAATTGGTGGTTTAAAAATAACGTTGGAATACAGGACTTGTTGCCAATTGGGTAATTTTTTTTTTTGAGACAGTCTTGCTCTGTCGCCCAGGCTGGAGTTCAGTGGCGTGATTTCAACTCACTGCAAGCTCCACCACCCAGGTTCACACCATTCTCCTGCCTCAGCCTCCAGCATAGCTGGGGCTACAGGTGCCCTCCAACATGCCCGGCTAATTTTTTGTATTTTTAGTAGAGACGGGGTTTCACTCTGTTAGCCACGATGGTCTTATCTCCTGACTAATTGGGTAATTTTCATTAGTTGTTTTGTTTGTTTTGATTTGAAACCTGATTTGAAACCTAATTTGACTGTTTAAAATGTTGGCCAAAAAAATAAAGATTTAAATTTTTTATTTGTACTGAAAAACTAATCATAACTTAATTCTCAGCCATCTTTGAAGCTTGAAAGAAGTTTTTGGTATTTTGTAAACGTTAGCAGACTTTCCTGCCAGTGCCGGAAAATCCCATTTATGAATCCTGTCAGTATTCCTTGGTATCTGAAAAAAATATCAAATAGTACCCATATATGAGTTATTTCTAAGTTTGAAAAATAAAAAGAAATTGCATCACACTAATTACAAAATACAAGTTTCTCTCGCGTCCATGTGAAGAGACCACCAAACAGGCTTTGTGTGAGCAACAAGGCTGTTTATTTCACCTGGGTGCAGGCGGGCTGAGTCTGAAAAGAGAGTCAGCAAAGGGAGAGAAGGGTGGGGCCATTTTACAAGATTTGGGTAGGTAAAGGAAAATTACAGTCAAAGGGGGGTTGTTCTCTGGTGGGCAAGAGTGGGGGTCACAAGGTGCTCAGTGGGGGAGCTTTTTGAGCCAGGATGAGCCAGGAGAAGGAATTTCACAAGATAATGTCATCACTTAAGGCAAAGATCGGCCATTTTCACTTCTTTTGTGGTGGAATGACATCAGTTAAGGCAGGAACTGGCCATCTGGATGTGTATGTGCAGGTCACAGGGGATATGATGGCTTAGCTTGGGGTCAGAGGCCTGACAGCAAATTCTGGAAAAAAACGTTTTTCTTCATCTTAAAACTTTTTTTTTTTTAAACTAATAATGACTTTGAAAGAAGAGGCTTAATTTGGGGGTGAGTAAAATCAAAATAAATTATTGACTTGAGGGTCTGTGTTTGGTAAGAATAGATAATTAGCTTAAATAAGCAGCAAAAGGTTAGTTTTGATTATGTAGCTTCTGTCAATATTGTTTTTTGTCTGTTTTACCTCAATTTGAACAGATAAGTTTGCCCACATGCTGGACATGCCTCAGAACACATGAATAGCCCATACTAGATCTTAGGAACATGGATCTTTGAGTCACTTTAGAGTAAGTTCTTATATAAATATCCCCAGCCTTTTGAGAACCGGGCTCATTAAAGGATGCGTATGTAGGGCCAGTACCTACTGGCAATTGTGTTCAGGGAAATGGGATTGACTTGGCCTTTCATCCTTTGGTCATAATTTTAAAATATGGGAGTAAAAAACAACAAAGAATTGAATGGACTCTTAAAACAATGAAAGAGCATTTATCATTTGTCCCTTGAATGTAGAATTTGTTTTTGATTTCATAATTCTGCTGGTAAACGTGACAGTTAAAATGGTGTATTATATATATATATTATAATTTAGAAATACCATTTTATAATTTTACTATTCCAAGGTGTCATAATGCATTTAAATTTGGGATTTGGGTGGAGTATTATGTTTAACTGGAGTTGTTGTCAAGTATGAATCTCTCAGGAAAAAAAAAAAACCCGTTTTAAAAAGCAATCTGATTCTTAGCTCTTGAAACTATTGTTACTTAAATTTCCAATAGTTAAAAATTTTAAATTTTTAAATTAGAATTGCCAATACTTTGACCTTTGAGAAGGGTTTCTTAGAAATACATTTAGTAATGTCCCCAAGACATTAGTCTTACATTGAAACTTTTTTCTTTAAAACATGGTATTGGTGGTTAACTTTTACACAGTTCTGAGTACTGTCAATAACTGGAAAGTATCTTGAGATATCAGTGGAAAGCTAAACAGTCTAAATTTAGCATGAAATACTTCTTTTTCATTCAGAAAAAATATCAGATTTTTTCAAGGTCAAAAATAATTTAAAAATTAAAAAAATGGTCTTTTTGAAATTATCTGCATAAAGGTTTTTGCTTCATTATTAACATAACTTGAGACAACATAGAAATGAAAATGAACATTTGTTAGTAAAAGAGCAATTATCTAGCTCCTGGTAGTGATTTAATCTCTCACCTGGTCTTTAGAACTTCCATCAAGACAACAACTCTATTTTTTTCCAGAGTGTGTGATGTGAAATCACACTCTTGTCTTTTTGTCTTTGTGGCAGAAGTTGGGTATTTATGGTAATGAATAAAAAATCTAGATCTCTTTTTAGAAGAAAGATGGTGATGATGGAAGCAAGTATAATGGTACTTGGTACTTAGCCACATTTCAAAGCATGCCGGTACAAATTTAAATGAAAATTAAGAAAGTCAAATAGGAAATGAGAAAAAAAAACTACTAGAAACACATAAAACAATAACAATATAACTAACAACTTCCTTTTTTTTTTTTTTTTTTGGTTTTAGACAGAATTTCCCTCTTGTTGCCCATGCTGGAGTGCAATGGCACAATCTTGGCTCACTGCAACCTCCACCTCCCGGGTTCAAGTAATTCTTTTGTCTCAGGCTCCCCAGTAGCTTGGACTACAGGCACATGCCACCAAGCATGGCTAATTTTTGTATTTTTAGTAGAGAGAGGGTTTCATCATACTCATCAGGCTTATCTCAAACTCCTGACCTCAGATGATCTACCCACCTCAGTTTCCCAACATGCTGGGATTACAGGCATGAGCCACAGCACCTGGACAACAACTTTATTTCTTTAAGCAATTATTTTAAATATAAGTTAATTAAACTACTTAATAAAATGAAATGTAATTTTAGGACTTTGGAAGGCAAGGTAGGCTGATCACTTGATCCCAGGCGTTCAGGACAGGCCTAGGCAACATGGCAAAACTCTGTCTCTATAAAAAATACTGTCTTTATAAAAACTCTGTCTCTATAAAAAAGCTAGCTTGGTGTGATGGCACATACTTGTAATCCAGGTATTTGAGAGACTGAAATGAGATAATCAGCAGAGTTTGAGAGATTCAAGCAGCAGTGAAATGTGCAAATCAGCCTAGTTGACACAGTGAGTTCCATTCTGAAAAATAAATGAGGCTGGGCATGGTGGCACATGCCTGTAATCCTGGCCTTTTGGGAGACTGAGGCAGGCAGATCACCTGACATCAGGACTTAAAGACCAGTCTGGTCATCATGGTGAAACCCCGTCTCCACTAAAAATACAAAAAATTAGCCGGGTGTGGTGGCAGGCACCTGTAATCCCAGCTACTCAGGAGGCTAAACCAGGAGAATTGCTTGAACCCAGGAGGCAGAGTTTTTAGTGAGCAGAGATTGCACCATTGCACTCCAGCCTGGGAAACAAGAGTGAAACTCCATTGCAAAATAAATAAATACATACATAGGCTGGGTACAGTGGCTTATGCCTGTAATCCCAGCACTTTGGGAGGCTGAGGTGGGCCAATCAGAAGATCAAGAGATCAAGACCAGCCTGGCCAACATGGTGAAACCGCTTCTATATTAAAGACACAAAAATTGGCCGGGCATGGTGGCATGTGCCTGTAATCCTAGCTATCAGGAGGCTGAGGCAGGAGAATCACTTGAACCCGGGAGGTGGAGGTTACAGTGAGCTGAGATGATTGTACCACTGCACTCCAGCCTGGGGGACAGAGTGAGACTCTGCCTCAAAAAAAAAACAAAAATAAATAGATAAATAAATAAAAATAGATAAATATATATAAATAAATAAAATTATATATATAAAAAAAGGAGGCCAGGAATGGTGGCTCTTGCCTGCAATCCCAGCACTTTGGGAGGCTGAGGTGGAAGGATCATGAGGTCAGGAGTTTGAGATCAGCTTGACCAATATGGCGAAACCCCGTCTTTACTGAAAATACAAAAAGTAGCTGGGCTTAGTGGCACGCACCTGTAGTCTCAGATATTCAGGGGGCTGAGGCAGGAGAATCGCTTGAACCTTGGAGGTGGAGGTGGCAGTGAGCCAAGATTGCACCACTGCACATCAGCCTGGGCAACAGAGCAAGACCCTGTCTCTCAAAAAAAAAAAAAAAATAAATAAATAAATAAATAAATAAATAAAGGAAATAGAATGCCTGTATGGTTTTTTAAAAAGCATACAGTATGCTGCCTACAAGAGATTCATTTAAACATTGAGTCAAATAGGCTGAAAGTAACAATGAAAAAAATGTATATTCCATGAAAATAGGAACCACGATTGAGTGAGGTGGTCATAATTATATTAGACATAACATGTTTTAGTCAGGTAGTACCATGAGACAAAGATTGATGTTATATTATGTTAAAGTAAGTTGATTTACCAGGAATCTATAACTATAATATTTATGTATCTATATGTATATGTGTATATAACATCAGGGCTCCAAAATATAGAAAGCAAATATTGACAAAACTGAAGCAAGACATACATAGCAACATAATTGTAGACATCAAAACCCCATTTGCAATAATAAATAGAAAATTTAGATAAAAAATAAGAAACAGAAAACTTAGACAACATTAAAGACTATATTAATTATTTTGCATATAGAGGAATATTTGAGAGTGCATAATTTATAAAGAAAAAAGGTTTATTTGGCTCACAGTTTCGCAGACTGTATAAGTGTGTGCCAGCATCTGCTTCTGGTGAGGATTTCAGGAAGCTTAAAATCATGGTGGAAGGTAAAGAGTAACTGGACATATTATATGGTAAGAGACAGAGCAAGTGTGAGGTGAAGAAGGCAGGTTCTTTTAACGAACCAGCTCTCATTTGAATTAATAGAGTGTAAATTTTTTGGTTACCAGGAGGATGTACCAAGCCATTCATGAAAAATTTGCCCCCATGACCCAAAGGTGTCCCACCAGGTCCCACATTCAACACCGAGGATTTATATTGCAGAATGAAGTTTGGACATCATAGACATCCAAACCATATTATAGACCAATTATGCTTCACAGACACATACAAAACTCTCCAGTCAAAACCGAGATAATGCACAATATTCTTATTTGCATCTGATGTATTTTGTTATGGCACATAGCAGGTTTTATTAAATTTTAAAATACTGACTGGGTACAGTGGCTCTTACCTATAATCTTAACACTTTAGGGGACCAAGGTAACAGGATCCACTGGGGCCAAAATTTCAAGACCAGCCTGGGCAAAATAGTGAGATCCTAACACTATAAACAAGCAAACAATTAGCCAGACATGGTAGTGCATGTCTGTAGTCCTAGCTACTCAGAAAACTGAGGTGAAAGGGTCACTTGAGCCCAGGAGGTGGAGGCTACAGTAAGCCCAAATTATGCCACTGCACTGCAGCCTGGGAGATGGTAAGATCTTGTCTCAAAACAACAATAAATCAATTTGAAAGACTAAAATTATACACACTGCATATTTTCTTTTTTCTTTTTTTTTGGTTTTCTTTTTTTTCTTTTGGAGACGGAATCTTGCTCTGTCGCCCAGACTGGAGTGCAGTGGCATGATCTCGGCTCACTGCAAGCTCCACCTCCCAGGTTCAGGCCATTCTCCTGCCTCAGCTTCCCGAGAAGCTGGGACTACAGGTGTCTGCCACCTCGCCCGGCTAATTTTTTGTACTTTTAGTAGAGAACAGGGTTTCACCATGTTAGCCAGGATGGTCTTGATCTCCTGACTTTGTGATCCTCCTGCCTCAGCCTCCCAAAGTGCTGGGATTGCAGGCAGAGCCACAGTGCCCGGCCTTCTTTTTTTTTTTTTGAGATGGAGTTTCACTCTTGTTGCCCAGGCTGGAGTGCAGTGGCATGATCTTGGCTCACCGCAACCTCGGCCTCACAAGTTCAAGCAATTCTCCTGCCTCAGCCTCCCAAGTAGCTGGGATTACAGGCATGCACCACCACACCCGGCTAATTTTGTATTTTTAGTAGAGATGGGGTTTCTCCATGTTGAGGCTGATCTCAAACTCCTGACCTTGGGTGATCTCCCTGCCTCAGCCTCCCACAGTGCTGGGATTACAGGTGTGAGCCACCGCGCCTGGCCATACACTGTGTATTTTCTAACAAAAACTGAATTAAACTAGGAATTAAAAACAAAAGTCAAACTGGCAAATTCAAAAATATGTATATATAAAACACTTCAATACATTTTTGCTCAGGGGTCAAAAAATTTTATTTTTCAAAAATGTCAATACAACCTACCATTAAAAGATGATACAAAGTTGTTTGTCAGAAATATTTATTTATTTACAGAAACAGCATTGATTATTGATTAGATACATATCGTTATGGATTAGGGTATGGGATATAGTGTCCAATGTGGTAGTATTAGTTTAATTTATACCTACTTGTGGCAATAGTGAACAGTTTCAATAGATGAATACATAGTTCAAAGGGAGGAGGAATAACTGCACGTTTATTTTAATGTCTCTCTGAGTTTGATAACCAAAAGGACTTGCATTTTTTAGATAAAAGTTTTTTATTTCCCAAATCTCAAGATCTAAATTCAAAATTTGGAGCTGCACATTTAGGGCCTGAATGGTTGGAGTAGCAACAGGTGTTAGCCGCACATTTGTGAGCACTTTGGCAAGAGGAGGAAGGGGAAAGTGGAGATTCTCCTGTCTCTGAGACTATTCAATGCACACATGTTGTTCCGGTTGAGTTTCTGGGCTACATAGTTCCTGTATCAATTTCAGTCTGAACATACAAGAGTCATTGAAAGAGGTGAAATGATTGATTGCTGCCCTGTGAAGTTTGTAGAAATGTGGTCTAGCCTCTCTAGAAGTGACTGTATAGGACTATAGATACCATCTAGGCAGAGACACAATTCTGCCTGCATATTTAGGGTACAGCATGCACTTTGCTGCACAACTTTGAGATGACCAGAAGCCTAAGAGGGAAAGTCCCCTCTAGAGAAAATTCTGGTTGGCACCTTATGTGTTTATATCATGTCTGGTAATTCTAGACAGTGTTTGGAAACAATAATTAAACAAAAAATTTTCTCCACCCCAGAGAAACTTCACAATAACAGAATAGAAAGAAAATTTTTGTTATACAATTGAACTTGAATGTGACATGGATCTTCATCAATCTGCTTAAGAGACTGCAGAGACAGAAAGATGGTCACTATAATTAGACCACAAGTAGAAGAATTTTCAGTACCGTGTCATACATAGTTCATCCTAAATTCACCTGGAGATTGAAGAGGCCATCTGTGTATGCTAATTACTTATATTCAACGACAAAACACTTTTCACATCTTCATAATAGGATGTAGTTTAGCAGCTTGAAGCCAGGTGTCTGCTGAAGGTAGGCTTTCACTCTGCTGCAAAAATGGTTGAATAGGGTTCTATCTTTTTGGCTACTTACATTTTAGAATAGTGGCTCTGTACTCCCTGGCACTGGGCTACAGCACTCCTGCTTGCTTTCTCCTGGTTGCTAGTGTCCTCTCTTGACCTCTACCATCTGCCACTGAGACACAACCCACAGCACAGCTCACATTTTATATGAATCCCATTTGCCACGCAGCACTCTAGTGTCACATCAGAGAGTGAGGCCTAAGCTGCAGGAGGAGAGCCTGCAGGCCTTCTGGGTAGAATTACACCTTCACAATAATGAGAAAGTGAGCAGTGTTTCAGCTTCAGTTTCTGTGTATAGAGATGACAAGGAAAAGATAATGCTGAATTTTCAGCATGAGTCCAGATAGTGATAGCTGCAAAAATTCTCAGTGTGACAGCCCACCTTATTCTGACACCATGGGATACTAATAGGTCTTCTGAAACACACACCTGAAGCATTGGAGAGAAAAATGAGATCTTGATCTGAGCAAGATTATTTTCATAGAGAAACTTTATAAAGATCTAAGAAAAAGCTCAGATTAGATATGATTGATCAAGTCAGTCAAAAAATATTCCCCTAAAAGCAATTTCTCTCTAAACACCCAAAGTGCACAGCTACTCTTAGCATGAGAAATATGAGCTTCAGGAAAAAAGAGGGTAGATTTTTCAGAAGAATTTTATAACTTTTTTTTCCACCTTTGGTGCTCTCTCATCTCCTAGCCAGTGAATGCAGTTCTATATTGAAATACATCTGACAACTTCCAACAACACTTTTTGATGAAGAAATAGAATCTGACTGTTTTCATAGAGTGGAATGTATTAGAACTTGTAACATAGCTAACTGAATAGCTATTATTGTTTTTGGGTGGCCACATCACCTGTCTTTACTTTTCCTGTAATAGCAGCATTCCAATTTAGTGCAATAAAAGATACTAAAGTTGTGTTTATTGATAATTATCCCTATTGAATAAAGTAATAAACATGTCACATTAATATCTACTGTAACAATTTGGTAGTAAATTTTCTTTGGATATTAGGTATAAGTATCTAAGTATTAACAATTTTTATGAACTAGTCATAATATATGTAGCATTTTTTAAAATTGCAACTATAGCCAGGTGCAGTGTCTCACATCTATAATCCCAGCAGTTTGGGAGACCGAAGCGTGCAGATCATGAGGTCAGAAAGTTTGAGACCAGCTTGGCCTACATGGTGAAACCCTGTCTCTACTAAAAATACAAAATAAATTTAGCCGGGCATGGTGGAGTCCGCCTGTTGTCCCAGCTACCCAGGAGGCTAAGGCAGAAGAATTGCTTGAACCCAGGAGGCAGAGGTTGCAGTGAGATGCGATTGCAGCACTGTGGTCCAGCCAGGACAAAAAAGCGAGACTCTGTCTAAAACAAAAAAACAAAACAACAAAAAAATTCAACTATATTTCAGTTAAAACAATTTATATTTCAAAAGTATAAATAACAATGTTAAAATAACAATTTAAGTGATTCATTCAAAGTAAGTATTGTGGCTTTATGTTCATATGATGTAGAAAATACTGTTTACAGGTCACGCCTGTAATCCCAGCACTTTGGAAGAGTGAGGCGGTTGGATCACCTGAGGTCAGGAGTTCAAGATCAAGCTGGCCAACATGAGACTCCATCTATACTAAAAATACAAAAACTTAGCCAGGCATGGTGGCACATGCCTGTAATGCCAGCTACTTAAGAGGCTAAGGCAGGAGAATCACTTGAACCTGAGAGGCAGTGGTTTCAGTGATCCAAGATCATGCCACTACACTCCAACCTGGATGACATGGTGAGAATCTGTCTCAAAAAAATAAAATACTGTTTAATGTATATGAATGCAATTTGTCTACAAACCCTACACATAACTATGCTAATTGTTCTGAAGTAATAAATAGAAAGCAAGATACAACTACAGACTCTACTGTTCAGTTTATGCACTGAACTGTTTTTGCTTTTGCAGTATAAGTACTTCAGCCTGCAAATATTGGATAATTACCTTGGATAATCAGGTTTCTTTCAAAGAAACTTAGTATCTTTCAGTCTTTATCATTCTGTATTGCAAAATTTAATCCTATCTTTGTGCTAAGCATCTGTGTGCTCTTAAAATGAGCATTTATCTAAACAATCTGTGTCTACTTTAGAGGACTAAAAATGAAAAAAATAAAATTTTCAGAAGCAAAAAGAAAGCAAAAAATCTGAAGTACTAGATAAAGATAATCTGGAGTCTGAAAAAATGACAAAAGGTTTATTTCACTGTTAATATAATTTACATATATTTCAAAAAAGCAGAGAAAAATATCTACATATAATCAAAATGCCTTAAGAAAAGAGAGAATAGCAAAATAGTTTTTGATACTTTTTAAAGAATTTTTGAACCTTGGACATCTGAATTTTGCACACTGTATGCACTTAAGATGATGCTTATGGGGGAAAAAGCACAAGAGAGAATGATGTTATAAAAAAATCCATGCATGCAAAAGACCTTTGCAACAGAATAGAGAGACCAGAAATAATGCCACCCTCCTACAACCATCAGATTTTTGACAAACCTGACAAGAGAAAAGTGGGAAGAATTCTCTCTTTAATAAATGATGCTGGAATAACTACCTAGCACTATGTAGAATACAGAAACTTGACCCCTTCATTTCACCATATACAAAAATCAGCTCAAGATAAATTAGAGACTTAAATGTAAAACTTAAAATTATAAGAAACCCTGCAAGATAACCTCAAAAATACTGTTCTAGACATAGAAACTGACAAAGACTTGATGATGAAGCTTCCAAAAGCAATCACCACAAAAGCAAAAATTGAGAAATGGGACCTATTTAAACTAAAAAGCTTCTTCACAGCAAAGGAAACTGTGAACAGAGCAAAGAGATAACCTACAGAATAAAAGAAAATATTTGCAAACTTTGCCTCTGACAAAGGACTAATATCCAGAACTTATTAAGAGCTCAAACAAGTTTACAAGAAAAAAACCAAACAACCTCATTAAAAAGTAGAAAAAAAAATGAACATATTCTTTTCAAAAGAAGACACATGTGCAGTTAACAAGCATGTGAAAAAAATGCTCATTGCTAATTATTAGAGAAATTAAAAGAAAAACCACAATGAGATACCGCATCACACCCATCAGAATGGCTATTTTTTAAATGTCAAAAATAACAGATTCTGGCAAGGTTGCAGAGAGAAGGGAATGCTTATACTCTGCTGGTGGGAGTGTAAATTAGTTCAACAACAGTAAAAAGCAGTGTGGGGATTCCTCACAGAACTAAAAACAGAATTATCATTTGACTCAGGAACCTCATAATTGGGTATATACCCAAAGAAATATAAATTTTTATAAAGACATATCCACATGAAGTGCTATTCACAATAGCAAGGATATGAACAGGCCCTGAATGGCTATCTGTGATAGACTGGATAAAGAAAATGTGGTATAGTCAGATGCAGTGGCTCACGCCTGTAATTGCAGCACTTTGGGAGGCTGAGGCAGGTGGATCACGCAGTCAGGCATTTGAGAGCAGCCTGGCCAACGTAATGAAACCCTGTATCTACTAAAAATACAAAAAATTAGCCAGGTGTCATGGCAGGCACCTGTAATCCCAGCTACTCATGAGGGTGAGGCAAGAGAGTCACTTGAACCCGGGAGGCAGAGGTTGCAGTGAGCCAAGATCACGCCAGTGCACTCCAGCCGAGGCAACAGTGTGAGACTTTGTCAAAAAAAAAAAAAAAAGAAGAAGAAGAAAGAAAAAAAAAAGAAAAACGAACTGGACCTTTAATAACTTCCTCTTTCTGGCTTAATATTAGCCTTAGCTTGGAGTCTCTTGGTTAAGGCTTTAATTTCCATGTCAGAGGTATTCACTTGGTGTTGAAACTAACTGAAAAATCCAGCAAAACTACTCAAACAAAGTGTTTATGTAAGGGAAGGAAATTTTAAGGTGCTCACTTTTTTTAAATTTTTTTTTTGAGATGGAGTCTCGCTCTGTCACCCAGGCTGGAGTGCAATGGCACAATCTTGGCTCACTGCAGCCTCCACCTCCTGTGTTGAAGCCATTCTCCTGCCTCAGCTTTCCAAGTAGCTGGGACTACAGCCACGAGCCACCACACTTGGCTAATTTTTGTAATTTTAGTTGAGACGGGTTATCGCCATTTTGGGCAGGCTGGTCTCAAACTCCTGACCTGAAGTGATCAACCCACCTAGGCTTCCCAAAGTGTTGGGATTACAGTCCTGAGCCAGTGTACCTGGCTAAGATGCTTGCATTTTATAACTCCATAAGAAAAGCAAATATATCTATTTATTTCAGACAATATATGTATTATTTTATTATTTCTATTAAAAATAATGTAGTAAAAAACTAGTCATATGAGAAAACTTGTAGAAGAGACCATGTTTCATCACATATAATTTAGCATTTAATTCAGAAATCAAGACAACATGATATAGAACTGAGATATTCACTGTCACAAATTTACCCTGCAAAAAGAGGAACTGATGTTTTGACAAGTCTATGTAACTCATCAATTATCTACCACATTTTCCTGTGGAAATATGTTTATTGTCTACAGTCAAAACGGAAGAGAGATTTTCTTTCTTTCTTTCTTTTTTTATAGGTTCAAGCAATTCTCTGCCTCAGCCTCCCAAGTAGCCAGGATTACAGGTGCCTGCCTTGGATAATTTTTATATTTTTAGTAGAGACAGTTTTCACCATCTTGGACAGGCTGGTCTTGAAATCCTGACCTCGTGATGCACCCACCTCATTCTCCCAAAGTGCTAGGATTATAGGTGTAAGCCACCGCGGTTGGCCGATAGCTAGCATTCTTAAAGCTAAGGCTTGGAATTCTGTTTGAAATCACTCATCCATAAAAAACACACCTGGCCAGGCATGGTGGCTCATGTCTGTAATCCCAGCACTTTGGGAGGCTGAGGCAGGCAGATCATGAGGTCAGGAGTTTGAGACCAGCATAACCAACATGGTGAAATCCATCTCTACTAAAAATTAAAAAATTAGTCGGGCATGGTGGCATGATGCCTGTAATTTCAGCTACTCAAAAAGCTGAGGCATGAGATTCCCTTGAACTCAGGTGGCAAAGCTGAGACCATGCCACTTGTTGGGGTGATCAGACCCAACTCAAGGCCATGGTGGCTATGAAGTCCAGTGGAGTCAAAGGAGTGAGAAAAGACAGGTTAAGAGTACATAAGGTGGGTCCAGAGGGCCAACACTGGTATGGAAACTGCGAGGGCCCCGAGCTTTGGGAGACCACACTACTTATTGGTGATCAAACAAAGAAGCAGGTGGTGAGGATGTGTGGATGTGGGGGTAAACAGGTGAGGACGTGAGGACGTGGGAGTAGAAAGGCAGCAGTGCATCAAACGTAGCTGTGATGGTTTATCATTTTCTGTGATCCATATAGAATATGCTCTGCTGCTTGAGATAATGGAGAACATGTTTATGAGCCTGGGAGAGCAACCAACAAGTCTGTGCACATTCTAGAGGCCATGAGGGGTTTTGTGCCCTGAGCCCTGGATTCCATCCAAGCCATGAGGGATTTTATGCCCTGGGCTTAGATTTGTGTTGTGGCAAGGCAGCTTTCCACCATTTGGCACAGAGCTTGTTGTTGCAAAGGCCATGAGGGTTTTAAACCCTGGACCCAGGACATCTTCCAAGACTCTTTTATATTATGACAGACAAGCCAGTCCTGCCTCAGCTCTTCTACCAACACCACTGCACTCCAGCCTGGTTGACAGAGTGAGACTCCATCTCAAACAAAAATGAACAAACAAACAAACAAACAAACAGAAAAACACCTGAAAATATTCCTAAGTTTACTCTGGGAAAGAAAAAGGTAAATAAGAATTATTAACCAATAGAATATATGATTAAATACTAATTTTTGAAACTCATCTCTATTATGTTCTTTGTAAATATTTTCTTACCTTTCAGCCCCTACTAATAAAATGCAAATTACAGTAAAAAAACTGATGCAGCTTGGTGCAGTGGCTCGTGCCTGTAATCACAACACTTTGGGGGCGAAAGCAGGCAGATCACTTCACACCAGAAGTTTTGGAGCAGCCTGGTCCCTCTCTACTAAAAATACAAAAACTAGCCAGGCGAAGTGTTGTGCACCTAGCTACTTGGGAGGCCGAGGAATGAGAATCACTTGAACCCAGGAGGGGGAGGTCGCAGTGAGCCGAGATCAAGCCACTGCATTGCAGCCTGTGTAACAGAGTGAAACCATCAAAAAAAACAAAAACAAAAACAAGAAAAAACAAGAAAACGAAAAAACCTGAGGTCAAAATAAGTAAAGAAATCTTTTCAGTGTACAGATCCAATCATCCACCCCATCCTGTTCACTTACACTCTCAATAACCACCCTCCCAGGAGACACTGCTCTATGCTCCATTGAGCGCTCCAGGTGTATTTTACTTTGTAAGTTTTTACGCCATCTCACTAGGTTCAATTTTTTTGTCTTTTGGAGTTTTTTATTTTTATTACAAAATTTTCACTATTTTTATTTCACTGTTTTTCTGTCCGCATTCAGGAAAATCCAGGGGGCAGAAATTATTTGTTTCCCCTCAATACCAGCATCTGATTGGCTGACCAGCAATGTGTATCCAAAAAATGGGAGCTAGGTTGAGTGAAGACAATCTTCATGTTTCAAGGGGTTAGCTTAAAAAAAAAAAAAAAGTGCACCAGGAGATGCCTTTCAGCTCCAAGGCTGCCAACTGCTCCCTTGAGAGGTTACACTTCATACTTCAGGTGGTCCTATGGGAGAAAATGACCCAAGAACTAATAGTCACTAGACACTCTAGCAGACATAGCCATGGTGGGTATCTTGGTTTATCCCCAGAAAGTACTAAAACCCAGGCCCAGAAAAAAATACTGAAGCATAGCTGAGGAGACATCACCCTATAAAGTTTCCAAAGGGTAATCTTAACCTAAAAACATTCTGGTAAGTTCTCTGGAAAAATAAAAGAAAAAGAGGGACAGATATTTTTACAATACAGTGTCAGGGGACTATTCTTTGCTTTCTTCTCAGGGAAAATATTTACAAACAGAAAAAAATCTCTTCAATACTGTTATGCCATGCTTTTTATAAAATGATTAATTGAGGAACATGGGGTACACTTGAGGCCTTGCTTGGGACACATGTGAAAAATGCCAGGGAAAATCAGTCCCCTGTGGGGTGTGAAAATAATTAAGTGGCAGGCAATTAGACTGAGGAGGATATAGTCCTAGGATTCATACTTCTAAAAAAAAAATCTAAACTCAAGTGCATTTTTTGGTAAATTACTACATTAGGGAAATAAAATTCAAGCTTAAACAACTATAAAGTACCACTGAAGCTCTAATTAAAAAACCAGGAAATTTCCACCTTGATTGTACAAATTAAGAAACTACATAACTGCATCTAACCAATTATTAAATTTTGTTTTCTTCATCATGCACCTTATAAATGTCTTTTCTTCAAGACCCTCCCATGGAGAACAAACTACAAACTATAACTAGCTGGTCTACAATTCTTGAATCTCTTTTTTTGAGGCTGGACGCAGTGGCTCAAGCCTGTAATCCCAGGACTTTGGGAGGCCGAGGCGGGCGGATCACGAGGTCAGGAGATCGAGACCATCCTGGCTAACACGGTGAAATCCCCTCTCTACTAAAAATACAAAAAATTAGCTGGGCGCGGTGGCAGGAGCCTGTAGTCCCAGCTACTTGGGAGGCTGAGGCAGGAGAATGGTGTGAACCCCGGAGATGGAGCTTGCAGTGAGCCGAGATTGCGCCACTGCACTGCAGCCTGGGCAACAGAGCGACTCCGTCTCAAAAAAAAAAAAATTATTTTATATTTTTACAGTGACTCCCATAATTTTTTTTTAGACAGACCCTTGCTCTGTCGCCCAGGCTGGAGTGCAGTGGCATGATCTCAGCTGACAACAACCTCGGCCTCCTGGGTTCAAGCCATTCTCTTTTCTCTGCCTCCCCCATAGCTAGGACTACAGACGTTTGCCATCACACCCAACTAATTTTTGTAATTTTAGTAGAGGTGGGGTTTCCCCATTTTGGCCAGGCTGGTCTTCAACTCCTGACCTCAAGTGATCCGCCCCCATCAGCCTCCCCTAGTCCCTGCACAATCTGGGAGAGACGCCGCACTGCGGGTGCAGAACTGCCTGGAGAGGGCTCCAGGCCAGGGCACAGTCACTGAGCAGGGAAGAGAAAGGAGAGCCGGGGGCCCGGCTGTCAGCACAGCCGCCATCTTATGGCTGAAGGGGACTGAGGCTGAGCTGGGCAAGGAGAACTTGGAAAGCAGATTGTGGAACTGACTGTGGGGAGGCTTGAGTCCTGCCACAGTCATTTTTCCACCAAGGAAGGCTGTGACTGAGTGGGCTACCCAGCCTGGGAAACTGCTTTTTCCATGGAACTGTGCAACCCACAGTTCAGAAGTTTCCACTTGTGAACCCATGCCACTGGAGCCTGAGGTCTGAACCCTGGAGGTGAGCAGATTCTCAACAGCCTCTCTCCTAGAATCTGCTTAAGCCTGCTGAGATCCCAGGGAAGGGGTGTGGGGAAAAGAGAGATCAGACTGTTATTGTGACTATGTAGAAAGAAGTAGACATAAGAGACTCCATTTTGTTCTGTACTAAGAGAAATTCTTCTGCCTTGAGATGCTGTTAATCTGTAACCCCAGCCCCAACACTGCTCCCTGAGACATGTGCTGTGTTGACTCAAGGTTTAATGGATTTAGGGCTATGCAGGATGTGCTTTGTTAAAAAAGTGCTTAAAGGCAGTATGCTTGGTAAAAGTCATCACCATTCTCTAATCTCGAGTACCCAGGGTCACAATACACTATGGAAGGCGGCAGGGACCTCTGCCTAGGAAAGCCAGGTATTGTCCAAGGTTTCTCCCCATATAATAACCTGAGATATGGAATACACTATGGAAGGGGGCAGGAACCTCTGCCTAGGAAAGCCAGGTATTGGCCAAGGTTTATCCCCATATAATAACCTGAGATATGGCCCTGTGGGAAGGGAAATACCTGACCATCCCCCAGCCTGACCCCTGTAAAGGGTCTGTGCTGAGGAAGATTAGGAAAAGAGGAAGGCCTCTTTGCAGTTGAGATAAGAGGAAGGCATCTGACTCCTGCTCGTCCCTGGAAATGGAATGTCTTGGTGTAAAACCCAATCATACATTCTATTTACTGAGATAGGAGAAAACTGCCTTATGGCTGGAGGTGAGATGTGCTGGCGGCAATACCGCTCCTTAATGCACTGAGGTGTTTGTGTAAAGTCAAACATAAATCTGGCCTACGTGCACATCAACGCCTGGCACCTTTCCTTAATTTATTTATGACACAGAGATCTTTGCTCATATGTTTTCCTGCTGACCCTCTCCCCACCATTACCCTATAGTCCTGCCACATCCCCCTCTCTGAGATGGTAGAGATAGTGATCAATAAATACTGAGGGAACTCAGAGACCAGTGCCAGCATGGGTCCTCTGTATGGTCATTGAGGACAAGTCGATGAGAGATTCCCGAGTATGTCTACGGTCAGCCTTGTGGTAAGCTTGTGCGCTCAGAAGAACCTAGGATAACAATGGGAGAAACTGAAAGTAAATATGCCTCTTATCTCAGCTTTATTAAAATTCTTTTAAGAAGAGGCGGAGTTAGAGTCTCTACAGATAATCTAATCACGCTATTTCAAACAATAGAACAATTCTGCCCATGGTTTCTGGAACAGGGAACTTTAGATCTAAAAGATTGGGAAAAAATTGGTAAAGAATTAAAACAAGCAAGTAGAGAGGGTAAAATCATCCCATTTACAGTATGGAATGATTGGGCCATCATTAAAGCAGCTTTAGAACTGTTTCAAATGGAAGAAGACAGAGTTTCAGTTTCTGATGCCCCTGAAAGCTGTGTAACACATTGTGAAGAAGAGGCAGGGATAGAATCCCAGAAAGGGATGGAAAGTTCACATTGTAAATATGTAGCAGTCTGTAATGGCTCAGTCAACGCAAAATGTTGACTACAATCAATTACAGGAGGTGATATATCCTAAAACATTAGAATTATAAGAAAAAGGTCCAGAATTAGTGGGGCCATCAGAGTCTAAACCACGATGGCCAACTCCTCTTCCAGCAGTTCAGATGCCTGTAACATTACAACCTCAAATGCGGGTTAGACAAGTACAAATCCCAAGAGAATATCAAATAGAGAAAGATAGAGTCTCTGTCATGGCGATGCCAATCCAAATACAGCATCCACAATATCAGCTGGTAGAAAATAAGACCCAACTGCCAGTAGCCTATCAATACCGGCCACCAGCCGAACTTCAGTATCGGCCGCCCCCAGAAAATCAGTACAGACACTGTGCCAGGAATGTTTCCAGCACCACAGGGCAGGGTGCTATAGCCTCAGCCACCCCCTATGAGACTTAATCCTACATCACCACCTAGTGGACAGGATGGTGCATTACATAAAATTATTAAAGCAAGAAAAGGAGCTATAGAGGCGTGGCAGTTCCCGGTAATATTAGAGCCGGTACCACCTGAAGAAGGGAACCAAGAGGGAGAGCCTCCCCTAGCTGAGGCCAGATATGAGTCCTTTTCTATAAAAATGCTAAAAGATGTGAAAGAGGGAGTAAAAAGTATGGACCCAACTCTCTTTATTTGAGGACATTATCAAATTCCATTGCTCATGGACATAGACTCATTCCTTATGATTGGGAGATTTTGGCCAAATCGTCACTCTCACCCTCTCATCTTTTACAATTTAAGACTTTGTGGATTGATGGGGCACAAGAACAGGTCCAAAAAAATAGGGCTGCCAATCCTCCAGTTAACATAGATGCAGATCAACTATTAGGAACAGGTCAAAATTGAAACACTACTAATCAACAAGCAATAATGCAAAATGAGGCCATTGAGCAAGTTAGAGCTATCTGCCTTAGAGCCTGGGAAAAAATCCAAGACCCAGGAACCAACTGCCCCTCATTCAGTACTATAAGACAAGGCTCTAAAGAGCCTTACCCTGATTTTGTGGCAAGGCTCCAAGATGCTGCTCAAAAGTCAATTACCGATGAAAATGCCCGTAAGGTCATAGTGGAGTTGATGGCATATGAAAACACCAATCCTGAGTGTCAATCAGCTATTAAGCCATTAAAAGGAAAGGTCCCGGCAGGATCAGATGTAATCTCAGAGTAAGTAAAAGCCTGCGATGGAATTGGAGGAGCTATGCATAAAGCTATGCTTATAGCTCAAGCAGTAATGGGAGTTGCTTTAGGAGGACAAGTTAGAACATTTGGGGGAAAATGTTATAATTGTGGTCAAATTGGTGATCTAAGAAAGAATTGCCCAGTCTCAAATAAACAAAATATAACAACTCAAGCTACTACAACAACAGATAAAGAGCCACCTGGCCTATGTCCAAGATTTAAAAAAGGAAAACATTGGGCTAATCAATGTCATTCTAAATTTGATAAATTGGGCAACCATTGCTGGGAAATGAGAAGAGGGGTCAGCCTCAGGCCCTGCAACAAACTGGGGCATTCCCAGTTCAGCCCTTTGTTCCTCAGGGTTTTCAGAGACAACAACCCCCACTGTCACAGGTGCCTCAGGGAATGGGCCAGTTACCACAATACAATTGTCTCCCACCACAAGTGGCAGTGAAGTAGTAGATTTAAGTATCATACAAGCAGTTTCTCTGCTTCCAGGGGAGCCCCCACAAAAAATTCCCAGAGGGGTATATGGCCCTCTGCCTGAAGGGACTGTGGGACTAATCTTAGGAAGATCAAGTCTAAATCTAAAGGGAGTTCAAATTCATACTGGTGTGGTTGATTCAGACTACCAAGGTGAAATTCACTTGGTTATTAGCTCTTCAATTCCTTGGAGTGCCAGTCCAGGAGGCAGAATTGCTCAATTATTACTCCTGCCTTATATTAAGGTTGGAAACAGTGAGATAAAAAGAACAAGAGGGTTGGGAAGCACTGATCCAACAGGAAAGGCTGCATATTGGGCAAGTCAGGTCTCAGAGAGCAGACCTGTGTGTAAGGCCATTATTCAAAGAAAACAATTTGAAGGATTAGTAGACACTGGAGCAGATGTCTCTATCATTGCTTTAAATCAGTGGCCAAAAAATTGGCCTAAACAAAAGACTGTTACAGGACTCATCGGTGTAAGCACAGCCTCAGAAGTGTATCAAAGTGCTATGATTTTACATTGTTTAGGGCCAGATAATCAAGAAAGTACTGTTCAGCCAATGATTACTTCAGTTCCTGTTAATCTGTGGGGTTGAAATTTATTACAACAATGGGGTGTGGAAATCACTATGCCCACTCAATTATACAGCCCCACAAATCAAAAAATCATGACTAGGTTGGGATATGTACCAGGAAAGGGACTAGGAAAAAATGAAAATGGCATTAAAGTCCCAATTGAGACCGAGAGAAATCAAGAAAGAAAAGGAATAGGGTATCCTTTGTAGGGGCGGCCACTGTATAGCCTCCTAAACCCATTAACTTGGAAAACACAAAAACCGGTATGAGTAAATCAGTGGCCACTACCAAAACAAAAACTGGAGGCTTTGCATTTATTAGCAAAGGAACAATTAGAGAAGAGATATATTGAGCCTTCATTCTCGCCTTGGAATTCTCCTGTGTTTGTAATTCAGAAAAAATCCAGCAGATGGCATATGTTAACTGAATTAAGAGCTCTAAGTGCCATAATTCAACCCATGGGGCCTCTCCAACATGCATTGCCCTCTCCGGCCATGATCCCAAAAGACTGGCCTTTAATTATAGTTGATCTGAAGGATTGCTTTTTTACCATTCCTCTGGTGGAGCAGGATTGTGAAAAATTTGCCTTTACTATACCAGCCATAAATAATAAAGAACCAGTCACCGGTTGCAGTGGAAAGCGTTACCTCAGGGAATGCTTAATAGTCCAACTATTTGTCAGACTTTCGTAGGTCAAGCTCTTCAACCAGTTAGAGACAAGTTTTCAGACTGTTATATCATTCATTATGTTGATGATATTTTATGTGCTGCAGAAATGAGAGACAAATTAATTGACTGTTATACATTTCTGCAAGCAGAGGTTGCCAACACAGGACTGGCAATAGCATCTGATAAGATTCAAACCTCTACTCCTTTTCATTATTTAGGGATGCAGTTAGAAAATAGAAAAATTAAGCCACAAGAAATAGAAAGAAGAAAAGACACATTAAAAACATTAAATGACTTTCAAAAATTGCTAGGGGATATTAATTGGATTTGGCCAACTCTAGGCATTCCTACTTATGCCATGTTAAATTGGTACTCTATCTTAAGAGGAGACCCAGACTTAAACAGTAAAAGAATATTAACCCCAGAGGCAGCACAAATAAGTAGGATAGATCCCTTAGCCCCACTCCAACTTTTGATTTTTGCTACTGCACATTCTCCAACAGGCATCATTGTTCAAAATACTGATCTTTGGAGGGGTCATTCCTTCCCCACAGTACAATTAAGACTTTTACATTGTACTTGGATCAAATAGCTACATTAATTGGTCAGGCAAGATTACAAATAATAAAATTGTGTGGAAAAGACCCAGACAAAATAGTCATTCTTTTAAACAAGGAACAAGTTAGATAAGCCTTTATCAATTCTGGTGCATGGCAGATTGGTCTTGCTGATTTTGTGGGAATTATTGATAATCATCATACAAAAACAAAAATCTTCCAGTTTTTAAAACTGACTACTTGGATTTTACCTAAAATTACCAGACATAAACCTTTAGAAAATGCTCTGACAGTGTTTACTGATGGTTCCAGCAATGGAAAGGCAGCTTACATGGGGCCAAAAGAGTGAGTAATGAAAACTCAGTAACAATCGGCTCAAAGAGCAGAGTTGTTGCAGTCATTACAGTGTTACAAGATTTTAATCAACCTATTAATATTGTATCAGATTCTGCATATGTAGTACAGGCTACAAGGGATGTTGAGACAGCTCTAATTAAATATAGCATGGATGATCAGTTAAACCAGCTGTTCAGTTTATTACAACAAACTGTAAGAAAAAGAAATTTCCCATTTTATATTACTCATATTTGAGCACACACTAATTTGCCAGGGCCTTTAACTAAAGCAAATGAACAAGCTGACTTACTAGTATCATCTGCATTCATAGCAGCTCAAGAACTTCGTGCTTTGACTCATGTAAATACAGCAGGATTAAAAAACAAATTTGATGTCACATGAAAACAGGCAAAAAATATTGTACAACATTGCACCCAGTGTCAAGTCTTACACCTGCCCACTCAAGAGGCAGGAGTTAATCCCAGAGGTCTGTGTCCTAATGCATTATGGCAAAAGGATGTCACTCATGTACCTTCATTTGGAAGATTATCATGTGTTCATGTAACAGTCGATACTTATTCACATTTCATATGGGCAACCTGCCAGACAGGAAACAGTATTTCCCACGTTAAAAATATTTATTGCTGGGTGCGGTGGCTCACGCTTGTAATCCCAGTACTTTGGGAGGCTGAGGCATGTGGATCACCTGAGGTCAGGAGTTTGAGAACAGCCTCAACATGGAGAAACCCCGTCTCTACTAAAAATACAAAATTAGCCAGGCGTGGTGGTACATGCCTGTAATCCCAGCTACTTGGCAGGCTGAGGCAGGAGAATTGTTTGAACCTGGGAGGCAGAGGTTGCGGTGAGCCAAGATCGTGCCATTGCACTCCAGCCTGGGCAACAAGAGCGAAACTCCGTCTCAAAAAAAAAAAAAATTTTATTATCTTGTTTTGCTGTAATGGGAGTTCCAAAAAACAAACAAACAAACAAAAAACTAAAACTGGCAATGGGCCAGAATATTGTAGTTAAGCTTTCCCAAAATTCTTAAATCAGTGGAAAATTACACGTACAACAAGAATTCCCTATAATTCCCAAGGATAGGCCATAGTTGAAAGAATAAATAGAGCACTCAAAACTCAACTGGTTAAACAAAAAGAAGGGGGAGACAGTAAGGAGTGTACCACTCCTCAGATGCAACTTAATCTAGCACTCTATACTTTAAAATTTTTAAACATTTATAGAAATCAGACTACTACTTCTGCAGAACAACATCTTATTGGTAAAAAGAATAGTCCACATGAAGGAAAACTGATTTGGTGGAAAGACAACAAAAATAAGACATGGGAAATAGGGAAGCTGGTAACGTTGGGGATAGGTTTTGCTTGTGTTTCACCAGGAGAAAATGAGCTTCCTGTTTGGATACTACTAGACATTCGAAATTCTACAATGAACCCATCGGAGATGCAAAGAAAAGGGCCTCCACGGAGATGGAAACACCGCAATCGAACAACATCGACTCACGAGATGAACGGAAAGGTCATGTCAGAAGAACAGATGAAGTTGCCATCCACCAAGAAGGCAGAGCTGCTGACTTGGGCACAATGAAGGAAGGTGACACCATTAGCTAAAAAAGAGCCTAGAGAACACAAAGGTGACACAAACTCCAGAGGGTATGCTGCTTGCAGCTTTGATGATTGTATCAACGGTGGTAAGTCTTCCCATTCCTGCAGGAGCAGCTGTGGCTAATTATACCTACTGGGCCTATGTGCCTTTCCCGCCCTTAATTCGGGCAGTCATATGGATGGATAATCCTATTGAAGTATATGTTAATAATAGTGTATGGATACGTGGCCTCACAGATGATCATTGCTCTGCCAAACCCAAGGAAGAAGGAATGATGATAAATATCTCCACTGGACATTGTTATCCTCCTATTTGCCTAGGGAGAGCACCAGGATGTTTAATGTCTGCAATCCAAAATTAGTTGGTACAAGTACCTACCATCAGTACCATCAGTAGATTTACTTATCACATGGTAAGGGGAATGTCACTCAGGCCACGGGTAAATTATTTACGGACTTTTCTTATCAAAGATCATTAAAATTTAGGCCTAAAGGGAAACCTTGTCCCAAGGAAATTCCCAAAGGATCAAAAGACATAGAAGTTTTAGTTTGGGAAGAATGTGTGGCCAGTAGTGCGGTGATATTACAAAACGATGAATTCGGAACTATTATAGATTTGGCACCTCTAGGTCAATTCTACCGCAATTGCACAGGACAAACTCAATCGTGTCCCAGTGCACAAGTGAGTCCAGCTGTTGATAGTGACTTAACAGAAAGTTTAGACGAACATAAGCATAAAAAATTACAGTATTTCTACCCTTGGAAATGGGGAGAAAAAGGAATCTCTACTCCGAGACCAAAAATAATAAGTCCTGTTTCTGGTCCTGAACATCCAGAATTATGGAGGCTTACTGTAGCCTCATACCACATTAGAAATTGGTCTGGAAATCAAACTATAGAAACAAGAGATCGTAAGCCATTTTATACTATTGACCTAAATTCCAGTCTAACAGCTCCTTTACAAAGTTGTGTAAAGCCCCCTTATATGCTAGTTGTAGGAAATAGAGTTATTAAACCAGACTCCCAAACTATGACCTGCGAAAATTTCAGATTGTTTAACTTGCATTGATTTGACTTTTAATTGGCAGTGCTGTATTCTGCTAGTGAGAGCAAGAGAAGGCATGTGGATCCCTGTGTCCATGGACCGACCGTGGGAGGCCTCGCCATCCATCCATATTTTGACTGAAGTATTAAAATGCATTTTAAATAGATCCAAAAATTCATTTTTACTTTAATTGCAGTGATTATCGGATTAATTGCAGTCACAGCTATGGCTGCTGTGGCAGGAGTTGCATTACATTCTTCTGTTCAGACAATAAACTTTGTTAATGTGGCAAAAGAATTCTACAAGATTGTGGAATTCACAATCTGGTAGTGATCAAAAATTAGCACATCAAATTAATGATTTTAGACAGACTGTCATTTGTATGGGAGATAGGCTCATGAGCTTAGAACATCATTTCCAGTTACAGTGTGAATGGAATACTTCAGATTTTTGTATTACACCCCGAGTTTATAATGAGTCTGAGCATCACTGGGACATGGTTAGATGTCATCTACAAGGAAAAGAAGATAATCTCACTTTAGACATTTGCAAATTAAAAGAACAAATTTTTGAAGCATCAAAAGCCCATTTAAATTTGGTACCGGGAACTGAGGCAATCACGGGAGTTGCTGATGGCCTCGCCAATCTTAACCCTGTCACTTGGATTAAGACCATCAGAAGTACTACTATTATAAATTTCATATTAATCCTTGTGTGCCTGTTCTGTCTGTTGTTAGTCTGCAGGTGTACCCAGCACCTCCGAAGAGACAGAGACCATCGAGAACCGGCCATGATAACCATGGCGGTTTTGTCAAAAATAAAAGAGGGAAATGTGGGGAAAAGAAAGAGAGATCAGACTGTTACTATGTCTATGTAAAAAGAAGTAGACATAAGAGACTCCATTTTGTTCTGTACTAAGAGAAATTCTTCTGCCTTGAGATGCTGTTAATCTGTAACCCTAGCCCCAACCCTGTGCTCGCAGAGACATGGGCTGTGTTGATTCAAGGTTTAATGGATTTAGGGCTATGCAGGATGTGCTTTGTTAAACAAGTGCTTGAAGGCAGTATGCTTTTTAAAAGTCATCACCATTCTCTCATATCAAGTACCCAGAGACACAATACACTGCGGAAGGCAGCAGTGATCCATGCCTAGGAAAGCCAGATATTGTCCAAGGTTTCTCCCCATGTGATAGCCTGAGATATGGCCTCATGGGAAGGGAAAGACCTGACCATCCCCCAGCCCCACACCCGTAAAGGGTCTGTGCTGAGGAGGATTAGTAAAAGAGGAAGGCCTCTTTGCAGTTGAGATAAGAGGAAGGCATCTGTCTCCTGCTCCTCCCTGGGCAATGGAATGTCTCGGTGTAAAACCCAATGGTATATTGTATTTACTGAGATAGGAGAAAACCGCCTTAGGGCTGGAGGTGAGACGTGGTAGTGGCAATACTCCTCTTTAATGCACCAAGATGTTTATATACGTGCACATCAAGGCACAGCATATTTCCTTAAACTTATTTATGACACAGAGACCTTGGTTCACATGTTTTCCTGCTGACCCTCTCCCCACTATTACCCTATTGTCCTGCCACATCCCCCTCTCTGAGATGATAGAGATAATGATCAATAAATACTGAGGGAAGTCAGAGACCAGTGCTGGCACATGTTCTCTGTATGTTGAGCGCCGGTCCCCTGGGCCCACTGTTCTTTCTCTATACTTTGTCTCTGTGCCTCTTTCTTTTCTCAGTCTCTTGTCCCACCTGATGAGAAACACCCACAGGTGTGGAGGGGCTGGCCACCCCTTCAGCTGTGTGATAGATAAGTAAAAACAGCACCATCTAATTCATAATGGGAAGGGTGTTTCTTTCCATAAACTTCCTAGAGTACTCAAAGGATGGAGAATTTTACCAATCACAAATATTTTCCTGGATTATCTATCCATTTTATATTTCCCCATGTATTTTCTTTGTTCTATGCATTTCTTTCATTTGGCTTTTCCTGGGGTGCATCTTATGTATTAAACCGGTAAATGTAACTACAGGGTTTGCTGTGTTCTGTGAATAGCTCTATCAAATTATTGTACTTCAGGGAGGTTTTGGGAGTCTCCAGTTTTCAAACAGTATCTCAGAAGTATAAATGGGCCCATGGGGTTTGTGGCTGGCATCTGTAGTGAGGACAAGGTTGTGGGACCGAGCCCTGAATCAGGGTCTGTGCTGACTGTGTGTGGTGTCAGAATTCAAATGTCAGACAATGAGTTGGTGTTGAAGAATTGTTTGACGGTCAGAAAACTACAGATTTTGTGCCAGAAAAAACATATCACGGAGGCCTGGCCTGGAACAAATCTCTGGGTGTCTGGGAATAGGAGGCTCTGCTCTCCTGTACACAGGCTGTCACACTGCCCATTGTCCTGTGATTCCTGCTCTTCTCCCAGGGTGACAGAGGACTGAAACTTAGAGCAAAGAAGCTCTGATGACAGACCCCCTTTTCTTTCAACTGCTTCCACAGGATTCTCACTCACTTACAGACACACACACTAGACATTGATGTGTCCACACTCCTCCCAGGACTAGGCACCACCCTCTGGAACTTCACCATGGCATTTTTGATCCAAATGCTTCTTGCCAAGAACCCACAAGTTTCTACAAGTCTCCTGTCATACCCCCACTCCCAGACATTGAGCCTTGAGCAGCAACCTGTTTTCTCCACCAACCTAAGGTTCTGGACCTCCTGTTTGTAATCTTATCTGCCTGCATTCACACAGAAATAAATCAGAGTACAGCCCCACCTGGGCCACTATCTGTAGTGAAAATCAGTCCATTCACCTACATTGCACTCTATCCCATGCAGGGATTTTTTTTTTCTTTTAGCTTTTATTTTTTGTTCTGTGTACACATGTGGGATATACAGCTAAAATTATGTCATGGGGGTTTGGTGTGCAGATTGTTTTGTCACTGAGGTACTACCCATAGCACCAAACAGGTATGTTTTCTGAACCTCTTAGTCCTCACACCCTCCACCCTCAACTAGGCCTCAGTGTCTGTTGTTCTCCTCTTTGTGTTCATGTGTTTTTATTACTTAACTCTTACTTATAAATAATAGGTTTTCACTTTCTGCATTAGTTTTCTTTTCTTTTCTTTTTTTTTTTTGAGACAGAGTTTTGCTCTTGTTGCCCAGGCTAGAGTGCAATACTGTGATCTTGACTTACTGCAACCTTACCGTCCCAGGTTCAGGCAATTCTCCTGCCTCAGCCTCTTAAGTTGCTGGATTACAGGCGCATGTCACTACACCTGGCTAATTTTGTATTTTTAGTAAAGACGGGGTTTTTCCATGTTAGTCAGACTGGTCTTAAACTCCCAACCTCAGGTAATTACCAGCCTTGGCCTCCCAAAATGCTGGGATTACAGGTGTGAGCCACCACGCCCAGCCTGTGCATTAGTTTTCTGAGAATAATGGTCTCTAGTTTCATTGATGTTATAGGAAAGGACATGATCATTTTGTTTTTTAATGGCCACAGAGTATTCCATGATGTTTATGTACCATATTTTGTTTTTATTAAATCTTTTATTTTATTTTATTTTTTTGAGATAGGGTCTCACTTATTGCCCAGCTACAGTGTTGTGGCATAATATTGGCTTACTTCAGGGTCAAGCAATTCTCTCCTACCTCATCCTCACAAGTAGCTGTGAGTACACATGTGTGTTACCACGTCTGGCCAATTTTTCTTTTTTTTTTTGAGATGGAGTTTTGCTCTGTTGCACTCTGTTGGAGTGCAGTGGCACAATCTCGACTCGCTGCAAGCCTGGCCTCCCGGGTTCATGCCATTCTCCTGCCTCAGCCTCCCGAGTAGCTGGGACTACAGGCTCCTGCCAACACGCCCGGCTAATTTTTTGTATTTTTAGTAGAGACGGAGTTTCACCATGTTAGCCAGGATGGTCTCGATCTTCTGACCTCGTGATCCGCCTGCCTTGGCCTCCCAAAGTGCTGGGATGACAGGCATGAGCCACTGGGCCCGATCAATTTTTCTTTTCATATTTTCCGTGGAGACAGGATTTTGCCATGTTGCCCAGGCTGGTCTCAAACTTCTAAGCTCTGGCAATCCACCTGTCTCGGCCTCTGAAAGTGCTGAGATTACAGGCATGAGGCACCACATCTGACCATACCATATTTTCTTTATCAAATCTACCACTGATAGGCATTTAGGGCCTGTACTTATCTTTGCTATTGTGAATAGTGCTGCAGTGAACATGCATGTGGATGTGTCTTTATAATATAATAATTTATATTTCTTTGGGTATATACCCAACTATGAGATTCCTGGGTCAAATGATAATTCTGTTTTTAGTTCTGCGAGGAATCGCCACACTGGTTTTTACAGTTGTTGAACTAATTTACACTCCCACCAGCAGAGTATAAGCATTCCCTTTTCTCTGCAACCTTGCCAGCATCTGTTATTTATTGACTTTTTAAAAATAGCCATTCCAACTGGTGTGAGGTGGTATCTCATTGTGGTTTTTTTTAAAAAATTTTCTCTAATGGTTAGCGATGAACATTTTTTTCCATATGATTGTCAGCCACATGTATATCTTCTTTTGAGAAGTGTCTGTTCATGTATTTTGCCTATTTTTTAGTGAGGTTGTTTAGGTTTTTCTTTTAAACTTATTTAAGTTTCTAATAAATTCTGGATATTAGACCTTTGTCAGAGGCAAAACTTGCAAATATTTTCTTTTATTCTGTAGGTTGCCTTTTTCCTCTGTTGATAGTTTCCTTTGCTGTGAAGAAGTGCTTTAGTTTAAATAGCTCCCATCTGTCAATTTTTGCTTTCGTTGCAGTTGCTGTTAGTAGCTTCATCATGAAGTCTTTGCCGGTTTCTGTGTCTAAAATAGCATTTCTTAGGTTACCATGCAGGGTTTCTTATAATTTTAAGTTTACTTTTAAGTGTGTAAGTTATCTTGAGTTGATTTTTGTATATGGTGTAATGAAGGAATCTAGTTTCAGTCTTCTACACAGTGCTAGGTAGTTATTCCAGCACCATTTATTAAATAGAGAATTATTGCCACATTCCTCTTGTCAGCTTTGTCAAAAATCTGATGGTTGTAGGAGGGTGGCATTATTTCTGGGCTCTCTATTCTGTTGCATTGATCTTGTGCACGTGTGGATTTTTTATAACATCTTTCTCTCTTCTCCTTTTTCTCCATAAACATGCTTTGAAGTGCATAGAGTGTGCAAAATTCAGATGCCCAAGAGTTCAAAAACTCTTTAAAAAGTTTGAAAACAAATTTCACTATTCTCTCTGCTTTTAAGGGATTCAGATTATATGTAGATATTTTTCTCTGCTTTTTTGAAATATATGTAAGTGATATTAACAGCTAAATAAATCTTTTGTTATTTTTTATGACTCCAGTTTTCTTTTTCTGGTACTTCAGATTTATTGCTTTGTTTTAGCTTCTGAAAAGTTTACTTTTTTCATTTTTTGTCCTTTAAAGTAGACACAGATTTGTTTAGATAAAAGCTAATTTAAGAGCACACAGAAGCTTAGCAAAAAGATAAAATTAAATTTAGCAATACAGAATGATAAACACTAAAATATACTAAATTTCTTTGACAGAAACCTGATTATCCAAGGAAATTATCCAATATTTGCAGGCTGAAGTACTTACACTGCAAAAACAAGAACAGTTCAGTGCATAAACTGAACAGTGGAGTCTGTAGTTGTACCTTGCTTTCAATTTGTTACTTCAGAACAATTAGCATCGTTATGTGTAGTGTTTGTAGACAACCTGCATTCATATAAATAAAACAGTATTTTCTTTTTTTTCAGACAGAGTCTCACTCTGTTGCCCAGGCTGGAGTGTAGTGGCATGATGTCAGCTCACTGCAACTGCTGCCTCCCAGATTCAAGTGATTCTCCTGCCTTGTCCTCCTGAGTAGGTGGGATTACAAGTGTGAACCACCACACCTGGGTAAGTTTTTGTATTTTTAGTAAAGATGGGTTCCCACCATGTTGTCCAGCTTGATCTTGAACTCCTGACTTCAGGTGGTCTACCTACCTCAGCCTCCCAAAGTGCTGGGACTGTTACAGAAGATATTAGTCTGACATGTTTATTATTTTATTCAATAGGAATAACTATGAATAAACACATTTTTAGTATCTTTTATTTCACCAAATTGGTATGCTGCTATTACAGGACAAATAAAGACAGGTGATGTGGCCTCCCCAACACCATAATACCTCTTCAGTTAGCTATGTTGCAAGTTCTAATATATTCTGAACACAATCAGATTTTATTTATTCATCAAAAAGTGTTTGAAGTTGTCAGATGTATTCCAATATAGAACCCGCATTCAATGGCTAGAAGATGAGAGAGCAGCAGAGATTGAAAAGAAACTTTATAAAATTATTCTGAAAATCTGCCCCCTTTCTTCATAATGCTCATGTTTCTCATGATGAGAGCAGCTGTGCACTTTGAGTGTTTAGAGAGAAATTGCTTTTAGGGGAATATTTTCTGGCTGACTTGAACAATCTTATATCTAACCTGAACTTTTTCTTAAGATATTTTTAACTTTCTTCTCTCAAAATAATCTTGCTCAGATGGAGATCTGTTTTTCTCTCCAATGGTTTGTCTGTTTCAGAAGCCTTATTAGTATCTCATGGTGTCTGAATGAGGTGGGCTGTCACAGTGAGAACTTTTGGAGCTATCTCTATCTGGACTCATGTTGGAAATTCAGCAATATTTTTTCCATGTCACCATTGTAAGTACAAACTGAGGTTGAAACACTGCTCTCAGTTTCATTATTGTGAAGGTGAAATTCTACCCAGGAGTCCTGCAGGCTCTCCTCCTGCAGCTCAGGCCTCACTCTCTCATGTGACACTGAAGTACTGCTGTGGCAAATGTAGTTCACATAAAATGTGAACTGTGTTCTGGGCTGTGCCTCAGTGGCAGATGGTAGAAGTCAAGAGAGGACACCAGCAACTAGGAGAAAGCAAGCAGGAGTGCTGTAGCCCAGTGCCAGGGAGTACAGTGCCACTGTTCTAAAATATAAATAGCCAAAAAGATAAAACCCTATGCAGCCATTTTTTGTAGCAGAGTGAAAGCCTACCTTTAGCAGGCATGTGGCTTCAAGCTGCTGAACTACCTACTGTTATGAAGATGTGAAATTTGTTTGTCATTGAATATAAGCAGTTCACATACACAGATGGCCTCTTCAATCTCCAGGTGATTTTCCAGCACTATGTATGTCATGGTGCTGGAAGTTCTTCTACTTATGGACTAATTATGGTGACCATCTTTCTACCTTTGTTATCTGTTAAGCAGATTGAGTATGATGCATGTCACATTCAAGTTTAATTTTGTAATAAAACCATTTTCTTTTTCTGGGGCTGGAGAAAATTTTCTTTGGGGTTGTTGAAACCATTTTCTTTCTCTGGGGCTGGAGCTTCCCTGGGGCTGCAGAAAATTTTTCTTTTTTTTCTGGGGTTTTTTCTTTTTATTTTTTTCAGATAGAGGTCTTGCTGGAGACACCCAGGCTGGAGTGTAGTGGCACAATCTCGGCTCACTGCAACCTCTGGCTTCCAGGTTCAAGTGACTCTCCTGCTTCAGCCTCCTGAGTACCTGGGATTGCAGGCGCCTGCCACCATGCTGGGCTAATTTTCATGTTTTTAGTAAAGATGGGGTTTCACTGTGTTGGCCAAACTGGTCTCAAACTCCTGACCTCAGTTGATCCACCCACCTTGGCCTCCCAAAGTCCTGGGATTACAGGCATCAGTCACCACTCCCTGCCTGATTTTTCTTTTAATTATTGTTTACAAACACTGTCTAGAATTACCAGACATTACATGAACATGTAAGGTGCCAATCAGAATTTACTACAGAAGGGACTTTCCCTCTCAGGTTTCCAGTCAACTTATACTTGTGCAGCAAAGTGCATGCTGTCCCGTAAATATGCAGGCAGAATTGTTTCTCTTCCTATTTGGTATCTATAGTGCTCTACAGTCACTTATAGAGAGGTTAGACCAAATTTCTACACACTTCACAGGGCAGGCCGGTTGCGGTGGCTCACGCCTGTAATCCCAGCACTTTGGGAGGCCGAGGCGAGTGGATCACAAGGTCAGGAGATCAAGACTATCCTGGCTAACACAGTGATGTGTAAAAATACATTTTTTTGTAAAAATACAAAAAATACAAATAATTAGCCGGGCGTCGTGGCGAGCATCTGCAGTCCCAGCTACTCGGGAGGCTGAGGCAGGAGAATGATGTGAACCCAGGAGGCAGAGCTTGCAGTGAGCCAAGATCGCGCCACTGCACTCCAGCCTGGGAAACAGAGAGAGACTCCATCTTAAAACAAAAACAAAAAACAAACAAACAATAAAACTTCACAGGGCAGCAATCAATCATTTTACCTCTTTCACTGACTCTTGGATCTTCAGACCTGAAATTGATTCAGAAAATATGGAGTCCAGAAACCCAATCTGAGTAACATGTGTGCATTGAGTAGACATAGAGACATGAGGATCTCCACTTTCTTCTTCCTCCTCTTGCCAAAATGCCCACAAATGTGCAGGTAACACCTGCTACTACTCCAGCCATTCAGGCCATAAATCTCCAGCTCCAAATTTTGAATCCAGGTCTTGAGATTTGAGAAACAAAAATCTTTTATCCGAAAAATGCAAGTCATTTTGGTTATCAAACTCCGGGAGACATTAAAACAAAAGTGCAGTTATGTCTTTCTCCCCCTTTGAACTATGTATTCATCTCTTGAAACTGTTCACTATTGGCACAAATAGCTATGAATGACACTGATAATGCCACGTTGGACATTGTATTCCTTTTTGTTTGTTTTTGAGATGGAGTTTCAATCTTCTTGTCCAGGCTGGAGTGCAATGGTGTGATCTCGGCTCACTGCAACCTCTGCTTCCCGGGTTCAAGCAGTTCTCTTGTCTCAGCTTCCCCAGTAGCTGGGATTACAGGCATGTGCCACCATGCCCTGCTAATTTTGTATTTTTAGTAGAGATGGGGCTTCTCCATGTTGGTCAGGCTGGTCACAAACTCCCGACCTCAGGTGATCCACCTGCCTCAGCCTCCCAAAGTGCTGGGATTACAGGCATGAGCCACTGAGCCTGCCCTGGACACTATATTTTGTACCCTAAACCGTTGTGATATATATCTAATTAATAATCAATGTTATTTCTGTAAATAAAAATTTCTCAAAAAACAACTTTGTATCAGCCCACTCTGTTCCTCTGTTGTTGTCTTTACAAATCCTTTTGTAACTGCTGTTAATTAAAGTGTAGATTCCAGGCAACTTGAATCTTTGCTCCCAGGTTATAATCCTTAAGCTTGACCCAAATAAACCGTGCACTTGTATTCATGTTGTGTCAGCTTTTTTTTTTTATATAGAGTTATCATTTAGAATGTTCTAGAGCAGCCTCCGTGAGGGGATCTCTACTTTGATTGTACTCTGCTTGAGGTAACACCAAAAGATGCAGAGCCAGGTTGATCCTACCTAGAATCTGCAGTTAAGGTCTGGCCTCTGCCTCGGATTTACAAAAAATGCCAGACTTTGGATAGAAAATGTACAGAAAACTAACAAAAGGCATTTTCTGCGTTGTGAGATGTCAACCTAAACATCTTACAGCCCCCATTTGGGAATGTGGCTCTTTGAGATTTTTCACATCTTGTTCATTGACCTGCTACAGTTACGTGAGAGGATCCAGGAGGAAATAGAATCTGATGGCAGAATCTGTAAATGTAAATAAGCATCTTAGGCATGTGTGATCAAGGCCACAATGTATCCAGAGCCATGATCACAACTATGTTTACCTGTAAAATGTGATACTGGAGAAGAGTATTTTCATTCTTTCTCTTACCCAAGAGCTAGCAAATTAGAATGGGTTATTCACGTTCTGGAGTTCCACCAGGGAAGATCCATTTTCTATTTAGAATCAGCGTGAGTCTCTCCCTACTGGCTTATCATTGGGCCATCAGCCCAGGGTCACTGGGAACTCCCTCAAAATCACCTAGGTGTCTTTGAGGCATTTGAGGATGTCCAGAGCAGAATTGTGTTAGGCTGAAAAGAGTGATTAATTTGTCTTCTATCTTAGTGTAAGAGAAATGAGTCATCCTGTGTTTGTTCATCCCCTTGTACAAGAAGTGTCTTTGATTGGTACCCAGATGAGAGTTTCTCTAGTTTCCTGGTACTTGGATGATAAGGAAGGAAGAGATCTGGAGAACCAAATAGATAAACTAGTTGCTTCAATTTCATATAGCCATTAAAAAAAAAAAACCATGAAGCAGTCATGGTTCCTACAATCCAGAAACTTTTAAGTCTAGACTAGCAACTGGATAAGTAATTGAATTATGCATCATATTGTTGGTAAAATAAATAGATGTGTCCAAAATCTTGGGCTTTATTTAGGTCACTTTCTTTATAGTGTTGTGACTTCTGATATCTACATCTGAAAGCATATTTATGAAGAGGAGAATTGTTATTATAATTTCTTTTGTTTTTTTTCTTGAGATGGAATCTCAGTCACCCAGGCTGGAGTACAGTGGTGTGATCTCAGTTCACTGTAACATCTGCCACCCTGGTTCAAATGATTCTCCTGCTTCAGTCTCCTGAGTAGCTGAGATTACATGCACTGGCCACGGTGCCCAGCTAATTTTTGTATTTTTAGTAGAGATGGGGTTTCACCATTTTGGTCAGGCTGGTCTCAAACTCCTGATGTCATGATCTACCAATGTCATTCTTCCAAAGTGCTAGGATTACAAGCACAAGCCACCATGCCTGGCCATATAATTTCTACTTCTTTTACTTTACTAAGTGTATATATTTATTTTCTAATAAAATTACCCAAGAAAGGCTGGGCATTGTTGCTCATGCCTGTAATCCCCGCACTTTGGGGGGCTGAGGCAGGTGGATCACAAGGTCAGGAGTTCGAGACCAGCCTGGCCAATACAGTGAAATGCTGTCTCTACTAATAATACAAAAATTTGCCGTGTGTGTTGGCGTGCACCTGTAGTTCCAGCTACTTGGGAGGCTGAGGCAGAAGAATCACTTGAACCAAGGAGGCAGAGGTTGTAGTGAGCCAAGGTGGCACCACTGCACTGCACTCCAGCCTGTGCAACAGGGTGAGACTCCATCTCAAAATAAAATAAAAAAACCATAAAAAACCATAGCAAAGCTTAAAGGATTTGTTTAAACTGTGTATTAGTATGTAGTATAAATTTGACAGGCATTGGCTAGAAAATATTAAAATTACAGAAACTCTGGGATTTAAGTTTTTTTTATTTTATTTAGGTAAGCTTAGAAAAAACAAAACTAGTAGTACTGCTGTGGCATATACACCAGAATTCTACATAGGGTTGCCACCTTGCCACGGATCTGTTCAGATTCACCCTTTTTGGAGGACTTATTTAGTTCTGATCCTACCTTGGAGTCCTGCCTCAGATAACTGATTACAAGAGATCAGAGTTTTGGCTGGTGAATCCTGTTGCCATTCTAGAGCTGGTGCTTACAATTTCCTGAAACCCAAAAGCAGGTAAATGGGATAAATAAGGTATATATTTTAGGGTCCTACTATTTAAATGTTCTATTAAAACCAGTGCTTGCAGAGACATTGTATTTAGAAACTTGTTTTCTATTCCTGCGGATACAGTAGTTGCTCCATAAGTCACAAAAAAGTAAATATAAACAGAATAAAACTGTGTCTAAACTACATTATCCTCTTTTTATATCTCTTTCATCTGCCTATATTTAGCTTTTATTCTTTACAATTTTTTTAAAAATTTGATGACAGAGAAGCAGAAGAAGAAATAAAAATGCTGGGCCCTTTATCTACATTCTGGAAATTATTAAACTCTTAGTACCAGCTCCCAGGGTGTTATGAGAATTAAATCACATAATGTGTTATGCCCAGCACAGTGCTCTGTATCATACTCTTGAGCACATAGTACCTGCTTAATAAACATTGCATTAGTACATGTGTACGTGTTGTTTTTTAAATACAGACTTACTCAGAAACTGCTGCCTTCTGTTTCCTCTGTAAACTTTAAAGAGTTGGCAAAGAATATAAAATTTTAACATGGAGATGGATTATTCTTGTTTGTACCAGAAGTATTTGGTTGCAACAAGAGTGCTGAGTGTAAGGGACCCTGTGCTACGCCTGCTTCTGTAACTAATGGCAGTAATGAGCCAATGGGGAGCAGCATCAGCATTGACAGGGGATTGTTTAAAACACCCATTCATGGATGCTTTTCAAACCTTCAGAATCACATTACATAAAGTGGGGCCAAAATTACCAAGTGATTTATAAGCTTGTTAAAGCTTGAGAGGCAATGCTTAGCTTAGTGGTTATCAGCCCAGGCTTCTCATTAGGATCACATGGCCAATTTGCAGAAATCCCTTGTGTCCTCCCCACAGCTTCTGTTTATTGTTGTGGGTGGAAGCATCCATGTGATTTTAATGAAGGGCCTCAAGTGAATCTGAGGTGAGACCAGAACCCAGTATGAGGATTTCAAAATACATTCATGAGCATTAAGTTCCACCTTTGGACTAAAGGGTGGTCACAGGACCTCTTCTGTTTGGGTTTGGTAGGGACAGGTCAGTGTGGTGCATATTTCCATTACTGTAGCAGAAATTGCTGGTGTCTGTGGCAGGGGAAGGCACCTGAGGACAGGAAAGGAGAAACTTATATTTTCATCTTCATGGAGCTGTTCATTGTTCCTGAATCTCTTCTGCTTTAAAGGACAGAAATGGGTGCATTTTTCTGTCTATTTCTGCCAGTTGATGTCAAGCTAGCAGGTAAACATGTGGCACTGGCACCTTTAAAGTCGTATTCTCAAGATGCAGGGGTAATTTTTTTAGAGAATCTCATCTGAGAAGGAATTCCAGAGAAGTAGGAGATAGAAAAAAAAAGGCTTTTCTTCAGGTAAACATGGCTCAGCTGAAATGCTGTGTCCACTCTGCCTTCTGGAATGCCATGCATTTAGTACTTGCAAACCTTTATTTCTCTACTTGTGTTTTTCCTTGCCAAGTAGTTCGATTTAAGTACTTCTTAAAATTCTTATGATAGTCAAGGGTCTCTGAAAAATATTTCTTTCCTGTATTCCAGAGCCTTCTCTTCTTTCTCTACATCATAACTTCTTATATGCCATGCAGATTTATCAACAAGAATTCATGATCTGCAATATTAAAAATGTTCCCTTTGTGGCTGTTGAACATGGAAAGATGTAGATACTCAAGATTTCTATTGGGGAAAACTGTGGTCCTTATTAAAGATGGAGAACAGGTAATGTTGAGGCTTCTTTCCTGTGTTCCATTAGCTGTATACAGAACAGGATGAAGAAATTGCTTATATAGGTCGGGCACGGTGGCTCATGCCTGTAATCCCAGCACTTTGGGAGGTCGAGGTGGGAAGACCACCTGAGATCAGGAGTTTGAGACTAGCCTGGCCAACATGGTGGAACCCTGTCTCTACTAAAAATACAAAAATTAGCCAGGTGTGGTGGTAGGTGCCTGTAATCCCAGCTACTCGCAAGACTGAGGCAGGAGAACCGCCTGAACCCAGGAGGTGGAGGTTGCAGTCAGCCAAGATTGCACCATTGCACTCCAGACTGGGGGACAAGAGTGAGACTTCATCTCAAAAAAAAAAAAAAAAAAAAAATTACCCATTTAAACGTGATGGCATTTATTACTCAGAAATTTCTGAAAAAAATTATTAGGAGATACCTGCTCTCTAGGGTGCTAAATGAAGCTGACTTAAAATTACTACTAAAAATTACAGAACATAGGATTTATCTGTATTTTGTGGTTTCCATAAAACCGATGATTCTTTATGATTAAATTCAGATGTTACTTACTTTTTTAAAAGAGGAATATTTCAACAGTGATGCTGTGTTCTGTGTGCATTAGCACATCATAAAAATTTGCCCTAATGCAGTTAATGATTCACTTGCTTAAATAGCCCTCTGACAGATTTTTTCATTATATAGCTAGTTATTTTTCTCTTCATTATTAAGTATCTTTATGCAGCTGATGTGTATAAACCATCATGTTTAATCTGGCAGCTGTCCTTTTTTCTTATTTTTTTCTATATATTTTTCTTTGGAAAATGAAGGTTCTTATCTTAGTTTACAGGTCAGAAAAACTGGGAAAAACAAAGGCTCTTCCACTTACTGGATGTTTGACAAAATATCCTCCTTCTTTGGCCAAAAACATTGACATTATTGATGAGCTTGTTATAAATTCAAAAAATCAGACTTTATTCCAGATCTTCTGGAAAAAAAACCCTGTACAACAAGGTACTCAGCTTATTGCACATATTAAAATTTGAGAAGTGCCTTCTAACTCAACATGTCATTTTCATCTGAAAAATATTCACAACTCATTCCATATGATGTAAATATAGCACTCAAAACTGTACATGTTCATGTTTATGACCTTAAATTTATACTTTATTATCTAGAAAAATATATGAACTTATATTGTGGATCTTAACGCTGCTCTTTTTTCTCAGAGTTAGAGAATATTTTGGAGAGTATTTCTGTGTTGAAAATTATTTTATTGGATAATTTTCATCAGTACTATAAGTCAGAACTACGTGTCTTTACTCTCTCATTTCACCTTAAGTCAAATTAAAAATTTCGTTCATGGCCAGTTGGTGAAAATGTGTGTGTGTGTTTTTCAGAGGCCATTGCAATTCAGAGATGTGGTCATAGAATTCTCTCTGGAGGAGTGGCATTGCCTGGACACTACACAGCGGAATTTATATAGGGATGCAATGTTAAAGAACTACAGAAACCTGGTCTTCCTTGGTGAGGAAAACTTTAATACATAATTCATAATATACACAAAAGGTTTATTTCTCTTTTTTGTAGAACGTTTTTTAGTAATTAGTTCTTTTTATAAATGAGTTTCAGATCCAGTTTTTCAAGAAAATTTTCAGAATTTGTGCATTTAGAAAAGAATTACTTCAGTGCCTCGTGCCTGTAATCCCAGCACTTTGGGAGGCTGAGGCGGGGGATTACCTGAGGCCAGGAGCTCAAGACCAGCCTGACCTACTAACAAAAGTACAAAAAATTAGCTGGGGGCTGTGGCACACACCTGTAATCCCAGCTACTTAGGAGGGTGAGGCAGGAGAATCGCTTGATCCCAGGAGGCAGAGGTTGCAGTGAGTTGAGAGTATGCCATTACACTACAGCCTGGGTGACAGAGCAAGTTTCCGACTCAAGGAAAAAGAAAAAAAGAAAAAAATATCTTCAACATGTTTCATCTTAATACAAACCTTCCACATTTCTGAGTTGAGTTGTATTTTTCACTCTAAATTAGTGGTAATTCCAGAAATTTATTGACATAAAATATTTTAGCTTCCACCTGAAAATAATTGTCACTACCAATTTTTGATTCAGTAGTACCAGGTAGTAAAATTAAGAAACCTACAAATTGAAAGTATTTTCTTTCTTTCTTTTTTTTTTTGACATGGAATCTTGCTCTGTTGCCCAGGCTGGAGTGCAGCGGTGCAATCTCGGGTTACTGCAACACCCACTTCCTGGGTTCAGGCAATTATCCTGCCTCAGCCTCCCGAGTATCTGGGACTACAGGTGCACATCACCATGCTGGGCTAATTTTTGTATTTTTAGTAGAGATGGGGTTTCACCATGCTGGCCAGGCTGGTCTCAAACTCCTGACTTCATGATCTGCCTGCCTCGGCCTCCCAAGATGCTGGGATTACAGGCATGAGCCACTGCACCAGGCAAATTGAAAGTATTTTCTAAATATTTAGAAATTGCTGTTATAAATTTGTATTTTGGTATTCACTAGATTATTTTGTCACATCATCTTTGCTGAGCACATTACTAGCTTGTAATTGGAGAATATGAGCAAGATGCATGTTATTTATTAATTTTTTAATAAAACAGGTATTGTTGTCTTAAAGCCAGACCTCATCACCCATCTGGAGCAAGCCAAAAAAACCTTTGACTATGAGGAGACATTAGATTGTAGCCAACCCCTCAGGTAGGTGTGAGTGAAAATGAATACAACAGATGAAACAGGTAAGAGGTCCTGAGGTGAAAGAGAAAGCCAGCCCTTAAAGTGTGATTCAGGAAGCTGTGTTCCAAAGGAAATACTTCCTGGGCAGCTGTTTTATTTATTTAATTTAATTTTGCTGTCACAAAGGGGCATCTTCTGTCTTATGCTTTTAAATTCTCTAAAAATTCTACTTTTCTTTCGGTGAGCTTCCTTCAACTTCACAGTGAGAGCCAAAGTCCTCTTCATGGCATATAAGAGACTGCACAATCCAGCTGCTTTTTCATTGTTTTGGGGACACACAAATATCCACATGATTTTGAGAAACTAAAACTATTTTTTAGTTCTCTTTTTGCATCAGGTCTGAAATATGTGAGAGTAGTAGTTTCTGTTGCATTTTTTTGTTCATTTTTGTTCACTCTATTTTTATTATGACAGTCTTGAAATATAGTTTGAAATTATAAGTATGATATCCTTCTGCTTTGTTCTTTTTCTTCAAGGTTGCTTTGGATATTCAAAGTTTGTTTAGTTTCATGTAAATTTTAGAATTGTCTTTTCCATTACTGTAAAAAAAACCACTGCAATTTTGATGAGAAGTTTATTGAATCTATAGATCATTTTGGATAATATGAAACTTTTTTTTTTTTTTTTTTCTTTTATTATTATTATTATTATTATTATTATCATTATACTTTAGGTTTTATGGTACATGTGCGCAATGTGCAGGTAAGTTACATATGTATACATGTGCCATACTGGTGCGCTGCACCCACCAACTCGTCATCTAGCATTAGGTATATCTCCCAATGCTATCCCTCCCCCCTCCCCCCACCCCACAACAGTCCCCAGAGTGTGATGTTCCCCTTCCTGTGTCCATGTGTTCTCATTGTTCAATTCCCACCTATGAGTGAGAATATGCGGTGTTTGGTTTTTTGTTCTTGCGATAGTTTACTGAGAATGATGATTTCCAATTTCATCCATGTCCCTACAAAGGACGTGAACTCATCATTTTTTATGGCTGCATAGTATTCCATGGTGTATATGTGCCACATTTTCTTAATCCAGTCTATCATTGTTGGACATTTGGGTTGGTTCCAAGTCTTTGCTATTGTGAATAATGCCGCAATAAACATACGTGTGCATGTGTCTTTATAGCAAAAAAAAAAAAAAAAAAGTGAGTGCTTAGCTGGAGTGAGGAGGAAATGCTGAATTCCTAGTTCAGGAATTCGTTTCATTTTCACCAGGCGCAGATATCCCAGCTCCTGAAAAAGGCCAAGACCGAGGGGTTGGCACTGGGCAGGTGTAAGAAAGGACGGTTTTAAGAACCTTATTACACAAAGCTGTTATTTCTGGATCCACCACTGCTTACATTTGCACCCAGACACCACTTTTAGGTGCAAGAAGAAAGGTCAGGACATAGAGAAAAATGCACACAGAACTATGAGGGAGGATGACAAGGGAGCAAGCCTGCATCAGAGCACTAGCCCAGGTGATTTCTAACAGCCAACTAGCTTTTTCTAGGTGACACCAATCAGCCAGTTAGCTCAGCTGATGTGAATCTTATAACCCGATTAGTTTAGCACAGGTGATTTTAAACCACCGATTAACTCAGCCCAGGTGATTTCAATCAGTGAATTAGCTCAGCCCAGGTGATTTCAATCAGCCACTTTATCAACCCAGGTGAATTCAATTAGCCAATTAGCTCAGTCTAGGTGATCCCAATCACCTAATTATCTAGCAGCTACAGATGCATTAAGGTATGCCCAAAATCGTAAATGTAAATAGCCAATGACCACCGAGAAGAAATTCAGGGCCCTATATACTAACCTGGACACTATGTATCACACAGCTTTACTGTCACCTTATTTACAAGGCCTGAAACCTGAAGCTGAAGATTTATGTTTATGTAAACAACATTGTATGGCTATGTTTCATTCTGACATGCTATTGAGCAAAACAGAAGGCAATTAATTCTACATCTGCATCCTTAGTATGTGCTTTATATTTTAAAAAGTGGGAGAATATTGTATGTATACATTAATATTTACATAGATACATTCATATAAGTTTGTGAGTGTTTATGTAACTACCATGTGTGTACATATATTCATATACATACCTAAGTGTATATAAATATATATATGAAGCTGTAACAATCTTTGTATTTATATTCATACAAAATAAAGATGTTGAATGTGGAAGTATTGATAGCTATTGCTACAAACAGTAGTACATAACCTTCCATATCTGTATAAAAATATTTTCTCTATAGACTACTATATCTAGAATAGTACAGAAATAGAGGAATGCTCTAATATACATCCCGCTGCAGTTAATATATTCAAAGGGAGCACCGGGCTTTGTTTTGCACTTCTGGAAGATGAAAATTTACTAAGGCCATTGGAGTTATTTACTGCCATGTCTGGGTTGACTTTTCTTTTATTGTTGTATGTAGGGTCAGAGGTGAACCAGCCCCAGTCCAAAGGTCCTAACCTAAATATGAGAATACTTATTCTTTCTCTTTAGAACTTCCATCAAACAAGAACTGTATTTTTTTCCAAAAGTGTGTGATGTAAAATCACACTCTTGTCTTTTGGTCTTTGTGGCAGAAGTCGAGTATTTATGGTAATGAAAAAGAAATCTAGGTCTCTTTTTAGAAGACAGATGGTGATGAAAGCAAATATAATGGTATATGGTACTTGGCCACATTTCAAATGGGTGATATTGAATATTCACTGAAGTGCCATAGGTGGCTCTTATTTCCCAGGTCAAATCTTCTTTGTGAGGAAGGCTCATCCCACTGTTGTCAAGCATTTCTGGCAATTTCTAGATAGATGAACAAAACTTCACCAGGCTGGATTAATGAGACCAGATTTAAAAACACCCGGGTTCCAGGTTATTAAAGACATTGTTAAATTTATATATAAAAAAGTGGCGTGGTGTGTGGCTTGGTTTGAATAAATCTTCACTGAGCTCAGTAGCTGATTAAATTTACCTAACCTGTAGGTAAAGGAATTGGAAATAACCTCAGACCAAGTTTATTTTATAGGCTTCTTTCTGTACATATAGATAGAAAATAGGTGGCTAGATAAACATATACACACAAAATGAGTCACATGGGTATGTCTACATAATGTTTATTTCTGCATACAACCCTAAAAAAAAAAAAGCCTCAGGAATAAAGTCAGATGACATCTCGTTAAGCTACCCTGAAGCTGAGATAAATTAAATAAGCAAATTAGCAGAAGCCAGGTGATTGGAATCAGTCAATTTGCACAGCCCAGGTGATTCCAACCATCCAAGTAGCTCAGCCCAGGTGGATACAATCATCCAATTATCTAAATGGTGACTGGCTTTGTCAAGGCAGGCCCCAAATGGTGGATGTGCACAGAACATGCACACATTGAGGAGAAATCCAGGGCGCTGAAATAGTAACAGGGACAGATGTGTTACATGGCTTTATTTTCAGCTTCTGTGGCCTTGCCCTTGAAGATAAAGCTTTGTTGATATTTACACGAACAACATTGTATGAATATGTTCCATTCTGACATGTTATTTAGCAAAAGAAAAAAGATGTAATTCTACATCAGCATCTTTAGTACATGCTAAAAGATTAAAAATGTCTTTCGGGAAATGTGTTTTGCATAAATATTTATATAGAAATATTTATTTAATTCTCTATGTGAGTGTTTGTCTTCCTATGTACATTTATATCTAGATGTGTCAATCTTTGTATTGATATACATTGCTATGACTAGTAAGATAAGTAGCTTCTGGCTGGGCACTGGGGCTCACACCTGTAAGCCCAGTACTTTGAGAGGCTGAGACGAGTAGATTGCCTGAGGTCAGGAGTTCAAGAACAGCCTGGCCAACATGGTGAAAAGCCATCTCTTCTAAAAAATAAAAAAATTAGCCAGGCTTGGTGGCAGGCATCTATATTTCCAGCTATTTGGGAGTCTGAGGCAGGAGAATTGCTTGAACCCAGGAGGTGGAGGTTACAGTGAGCCAAGATTGAACCACTACACTCCATCATAAGCAATAGAGCAAGAATTCAATCTCAAAAAGCAAAAAAAAAAAAAAAAACCCCAAAATGATGATATGTAAAACCTAAAGTTCTTTTATAGAATATAAAAAATATGTAAATTCACATACATCTGATAGATATACCACATAAAATAATTTTAATATCAATAACAAACTGGAAAATATAGAGGCATAGTTTTTGTATTCAACTGAAGTTGTTATGAAATATAAAAATATTGTTTCAACTTTAAGATGTATGTAATTTCCAGTTGTCAAGATGATTACAAGGATAATATTTATAGGAAGTATGCAAAAGAAAATGAAAAATAATCAAATCATGCCGGTACAAAATTAAATGAAAGTTAAGAAAGTAAATAAGGAAAAGAGAAAAATGTAACTACTAGAAATACATAAAACAATATCAATATAACTGGTAATAACGTCATTTCCTTAAGCAATCATTTTAAATAGAAATTAATTAAACTACTTAATAAAATGAAATGTAATCTTAGGATTTTGGAAGGCCAAGGTAGGCTGACCACTTGATCCCAGGAGTTCAAGACCAGAATTCTCAATAAAGAATACAAAAAAGGTAGCTGGGTGTGATGGCATATACTTGTAACCCAGCTACTTGAGAGGCTGAAATGAGAGGATTATCTGAGTTTGGGAGGTTCAGGCAGCAGTGAACTGAGCAAATCAGCCTGGCTGACAGAGTGAGACCCTATCTCCAAGATAAATGAGGCCAGGTGCAGTGGCACACACCTGTAATCCCAGCACTTTGGGAGGCCAAGACAGGCAACCATCTGAGGTCAGGAGTTCAAGAGCAGCCTGGCCATCATGGTGAAACCCCATCTCTACTAAAAATAGACAAAATTAGCTGGATATGGTGGTGGGTGCCTGTAATCCTAGCTACTCAGGAGGCTGCGGCAGGAGAATTGCTTGAAACCAAGAGGCAGAGGTTGCAGTGAGCTGAGACAGCACCATTGCATTCCAGCCTGGGAAAAAAGAGTGAAACTCAGTCTGAAAAAAAAAAAAATATATATATATATATAAATAAATTAAATTATATAAAGAAAAAGAAATAGAATGCCTGAGGAGTTTTTTATAAAGCATACAGTATGCTGCCTACAAAAGACTCATTTTAACATTGAGTCAAATAGGCTGAAAGTAACAGAATGAAAAAGATGTATATCCCATGAAAATAGCAACCACAACTGAGTGAGGTGGTCATAATTATAATAGACATAATATGCTTTAAGTCAAGTACTGTCATGAGACAATGGTTGATATTGTATTATGATAAAGTGAGTTAATATAGCAGAAATCTGTAACTATAATATTTATCTATATCCATATGTGTATATAACATCAGGGCTTTAAAACATACAAAGCAAATATTAACAAAAGGGAAGCAAGACACACATAGCAACATAATTCCTGCAGGTGAATGTTTAGTAGGAAAAACTAGAAACTGTAATGGCTGCATAGGGTTAATTCGTTTTACTTGTGCTTGTTGAATTTTTTTCTTCAATTAATGGAAGTTCCTCTAATGCCTCTTTAGAAAGGAAGCATTTACTGTTAAGCTCAGAATTAGCCTGTAAAGTAGAAAAAAGTTGAAACACAGCATAGGTAGGAATGCCTAAAGATGGACAAATCCAATTAATGTCTCCTAATAATTTTTGAAAATCATTTAGAGTTTTTAAATTATCTCTTTGAATTTGAACTTTTTGAGGATTATTAGTACTTTGTTCTACTTTCATTCCTAAATATTGAAAGAGAGTAGGGGTTTGGATTTTGTCAGGGGCTATGATTAATCCTGCTGCAGTCACAGACATTTCTAACTGTTTGTAGCATAGCATTAATTCCTCTCTAGTTTCAGCTGCATATAAAATATCATCCATGTAATGGATAATATAATTTTTAAAATTGTTCTCTAACTGGCTTAATAGTTTTTCCGACATAAGTTTGACAAATAGTTGGGCTATTTAACATGCCTTGTTGTAATACTTTCCAAAGGTATCTGTCCACTGGTTCTTTGTTATTTACAGTGGGAACAGTAAAAGCAAAGTTTTCATAATCTTGGGTCACTAAAGGAATGGTAAAGAAACAATCTTTTAAATCTATCACTATTAGAGGCCAGTATTTAGGAATAGTAGTTGGAGAAGGCAGTCCTGGTTGCGGTGTGCTCATGGGTTGAAATACAGCATTAACAGCCCTCAAGTCTGTTAACATTCTCCATTTACCTGATTTTTTCCAGTAATAAACACAGGAGAATTCCAAAGAGAGAAGGTAGGCTCTATGTGTCCCTTTTGCAATTGTTCCTGTGCCAATTCTATAAAAGCCTCCAGTTTTTCCTGTTTCAGTGGCCATTGCTCCACCCAAACCAGTTTGGCAGTTGACCAAACAAGGGGAATGGGAGCTGGAGGCTCAGCAATGGCCACTCCTAAAAATGATACCCTAATCCAGTTCAATCTGTTTGCCCTTTTAGTTCTAAAGGTTCTGGTTGGCTATTTTCATTTTTTCCTAATCCCTTCCTCAGGAGATGTCCAATTTTTCTCATAATTTGTTTACTGTTATTACTATACTGTTCCATAGGAATAGATATTTCAGCACCCCATTGTTGTAATGTCTCTACCCCATAGATTGAGAGGAATATGTGTAATAATTGGTTGAATTGCCCCTTCTTGGCCATCTGGTCCTTGGCATGGCAAAATTAAAGAACTCTGAAAAACTTCTGAGGCAGTCCCTTTGCCAACAATACCCACAGAAGCCTTTTCTTTGGGCATTGTCGGGGCCATTGATTTAAAGCAATAATAGAGACATCAGCTCCAGTATCTACTAATCCTTCAAAGTCTTTACCTTGAATGGTTACTGTACAAATAGGTCTCTTGTCAGAAACTTGATTAACCTAATGGACAGCCTTTCCTGCTGGATTCATGCTACCAAAGCCTCCTGTTCTTTTCACTGTGCTACTTCCTAGCTTTGTGTAAGGTAGTAGTAATAACTGAGCAATTCTTTCTCCTGGAGAAGCAGACCATGAAGTTGAGGAAGTAATAACTATTTGAATTTCTCTGCTATAATCAGAATCAATTATTCCCGTGTGAACAGTGACACCCCTTAAATGTAAAGTAGACCTTCCAAGCAATAGACCAACTGTTCCTGAGGGTAAAGGGCCCCTAACTCCAATGGGGACCTTCTTTGGTGGCTCCCCAGGAAGTAAGAAAATGGGAACTGTACTGCAAAAATCTATGGCAGCAGTGCCTGCTGTGGTGGGGGACAATTGTTGTACATTTGTAAGGGCAGTGGCTCTGCCAGATATGCCTCGGTTTGTTGAGGGGCCGGAGTTGGGCACCTCTTCCTGTTTCCTGAAAGAGGTCGCCCACTTTTTTATTTTTTATTTTTTTAAATTTTATTATTATTATACTTTAAGTTTTAGGGTACATGTGCACAACGTGCAGGTTTGTTACATATGTATACATGTGCCATGTTGGTGTGCTGCACCCATTAACTCATCACTTAGCTTTAGGTATATCTCCTAATGCTATCCCTCCTCCCTCCCCCAACCCTGCCCATCTTTACTAAATTTAGAATGACACTGATTTGCCCAGTGAATCCCTTTTTTACATCAGGGGCAGATACTGGGAGTTTTTTGTTGCTTACAGGTAGTAGTCTTTGCCTGCTGATTTCCTTTTTTACATTCCTTTTTTGTGTATCAAAATTGCCCACAATTAAAACAAGAGACTGAGAAATGGGGCAGGTTTTTTCCCCTTTAGTCCAGCCATAGCTTGAGCTAAATGAGGAGCCTTATATAAATTACTCTTAATGCCATCACAAGCCTTAATATATTCAGCCAAATGAGACTTCCCTCTCATAGGTCTCATAGCAGCTTGACATTCTGCATTGGCATTATCATATGCAAGAAGCTGTATTACAACATCTTGAGCTGTTTTGTCAGTTATAGCTTCATGCACAGCCTCTCGGAACTGAGCAATAAAATCAGTATATGATTCTTTAGGTCCTTGTAGGACAGAACTGAAAGAAGGATATTTTTCTCCTGTAACATTTATTATCTCCCACGCCCATAAGCACACAGTGTGCAGCTGAAAAATGGCAACATTCTCTATCACTGCCTGATTTTCTAATCTCCCCCAATTAGGGCCAACTCCCATTAACTGTGCAAAAGAAACAGGCACAGGTGGCTGTGCTTGTATGTTTTCTCTTGCCTGAGTTTGAGCTTCATCAGCCCACCAAGTTTTAAACGGCAAGTACTGAAATGGAGTGAGAACAGATTTTGTTAAAGTATCCCAGTCATGTGGTATTAACCTATTATCAAGAGCCATATTTTTTAATAAAGTTTTTACAAAAGGAGAATTTGGCCCTTATTGATTAATGTCCTGTTTGAATTCCTTTAATAACTTAAAAGAAAAAGTGGCCCAATTAGCTATATTTTGTCCTTCTTGTTGGGTTATAGTAACTGGAAATTGCCATGCTTCAAAGTTGCCTTCAGCTCTAGCTTTTTGAATAGAATTTTGTATAGCACCGCCAATCGCTCCAGGTTTTAATGTTGCAATTACAGGAGTGGTAAGTTTCTCAGCTATTTCATTTTCTTGCCCATTAGCGGGAGAGGGAGGAGGTGGCCAGTCACTTAATTCAGCAGGTGGAACTGATGGGCTAGTAAAATATACCTTTTTCAGTATCCCTTTCTTTTCTTTAATTTCCTCCAGTTGCTGTTCCTCACATTCAGAATGCGAAGTTAGTTTTTTACACTTTTCTGCCTCTTCCTCATCTGAATCTGCCTTGTCATCTGTTTGAATTGCCTCAAGAGCTGCCTTTATCAATGCCCGCACTGACCAAACAGAAACTGGAATTTTGGCTCCTTATTTATATGCCTTTTTAAAATCTCTGCCAATTCTTTTCCATTCATCCAACTCCATAGTCTCTTGTTCTGGGAACCATGGGCAAAACTGCTCTACAGTACTAAAGAGTGTCAATAAATTCTGTGTACTAACTTTCACATCTCCTCTCCATAATAAACACCTTAGAAAATTTAAATAAGCAGAATGTTTGCTTTCATTCTGTCCCATTGTTACCCTGCTTCTTCTGAGTGCCCAGCTTACCACTGAGCCTCTTTTAGTCATCCTTGGGTGTCCTCTGACAATATGTCCTCTGCTTCCACAAGCTCTAGTGTTCCTTCCCTGGGGTCTTCGTAGCCCCACATTGGGCACCAGAAATGTTGGGATGATCAGGTCCAACACCAGGCCATGTGGGCTACAAAGTCTGGCTAAGTCAAAGAAATGAGACAAGACAAGTTAAGAGTACATAAATTGGGTCCAGGGAGCCAATGCTAGTATGGAGGCTGTGAAGGCCCCGAGCTCTGGAAGCCCACACTATTTATTAGTGATCAGACAAATAAGCAGGTGGTAAAGAAGTGTGGATGTGGGGTAAAGAGGTGAGGACATGAGGACATGGGTCTAGAAAGGTAGCAGTGCATCAAGTGTAGCTGTGATGGTTTCACATTTTCTTTGACACATACATAATATGCTCTGCTACCTGAGATAATGGAGAACATATTTATGAGCCTGGGAGAGCAAGAAACAAGGAATCAACAAGTCTGTGCACATTCCAGAGGCCATGAGGGATTTTATGCCCTGAGCCTTGGATTCCATCCAAGCCACGAGGGGTTTTATGCCCTGGGCTTAGATTATGGTGTGGCAAGGCAGCCTTCCACCCTTTGGCACAGAGCTTTGTGTTCCAGAGGCCACGAGGGGGTTTAGATCCTGGACACAGGACATGTTCCAAGACCCTTTTACATTAGGACAAACAAGCTAGTCCTGCCTCAGCTCTTCTACCAACAGTGATCCACTCACCTCAGCCACTCAAAGTGCTGGGATTACAGGCATGAACCACCGTGCCCAGCCCATTTTTAGTCCTTTAAATTAAACACAGATTTGTTTAGATAAAAGCTCATTTTAAGAGCACACAGAAGCTTAGCACAAAGATAGGATTAAATTTAGCTGTACAGAACAATAAAGACTAAAAGATACTAAGATTCTTTGAAAGAAACCTGATTATCCAAGGTAATTATCCAATATTTGCAGGCTGAAGTACTTATATTACAAAAGCAAGAAGAATTCAGTGTATAAACTGAACAGTGGAGTCTATAGTCCTACCTTGCTTTCTATTGATTACCTCAGAACAATTAGCATAGTTATGTGTAGTGTTTGTAGACAACCTGCATTCATATACACTAAACAGTAGTTTTTTTTTTTTTTGAGACCGTGTCTCACTCTGTTGCCCAGGCTGGAATGCACTGGCATGATCTCGGCTGACTGCAACAACTGGGTCCCAGGTTCAAGCAATTCTCCTGCCTCAGCCTCCTGAATTGCTGGGATTACAGGCACCCACCACTATGCCGGGCTAAATTTTTCTATTTTTAGTAGAGATGGGGTACCACCATATTGGCCAGCTTGATTGTGAACTCTTGACCTCAGGTGATCCACACACCTCAGTGACTCAAAGTGTTGGGATTACAGGCATGAGCCATAAAGTTTCTTTTTTTTTTGAGAGAAGTCTCACTTTTGTCCCCCAGGCTGGAGTGCAACGGCATGATCTCAGCTCACTACAACCTCTGCCCCTCAGGTTCAAAGCAATTCTCCTGCCTCAGCCTCCCAAGTAGCTGGGATTACAGGTGACTGCCACAACACCTGGCTAATAATAAACCGTATTTTCTTTTATTTATTATTATTATTTCATTTTTTGAGACAGAGTTTCACTCTTGTTGCTGAGGCTGGAGTGCAATGGCATGATCTTGGCTCACCACAACCTCAGCCTCACAGGTTCAAGCAATTCTCCTGCCTCAGCCTCCCCAGTAGCTGGGACTATAGGGATGAGACACCACATCCAGCTGATTTTGTATATTTAGTAGAGATGGGGTTTCTCCATGTTGGTCAAGCTGGTCTCAAACTCCCGACCTCTGGTGATTTGCCCGCCTCGGCCACCCAAAGTGCTAGGATTACAGGCATGAGCCGCCATGCCCAGCCTAATAAACAGTATTTTCTACAATAGTATGAATATAAATCTGCAATGCTTACTTTGAATGAATCACTTGAATGTTTATTTTAATATTGTTATTTACACTTTTGAAATATAAATTGTTTTAACTGAAGTATAGTTGCAATTTTTAAGAATGCTACATACATTGCTACTAGTTTACTAAAATTATTCATACTCAGATATTTATATCTAATATCCAAAAAAATTTGCTACCAAATTGCTACAGTAGATATTAGTCTGACATGTTTATTATTTTATTCAATAGGGATAATTATAAGTAAATGTAATTTAACATCTTTTATTTCACTAAATTGGAATGCTGCTATTACAAAAGAAATAAAGACAGGTAATCTGGCCACCCAAAAACCGTAATAGTTCTCCTGTTAACTATGTTGTAAGTTCTAATGTATTCCACTATAGGAACACGGTCAGATTCTGTTTCTTCATCAGAAAGCGTTGCTGGAAGTTTTCAGGTATATATGAATGTAGAACCCCCATTCAGTGGCTAGAAAATGAGAGAGGAGCAGAGATGGAAAAAAAAACTATAAAATTCTTGTGAAAATCTGCTCCCTTTCTTCATAATGCTAATGCTTCTCACACTGAGGGTAGCTGTGCACTTTGGGTGTTTAGAGAGAAATTGCTTTTAGGGGAATATTTTCCAGCTGACTTGATCAATCTTATATCTAATCTGAGCTTTTTCATAAGATCTTTTTAACTTCTCTCAAAATAATCTTGCTCAGATAGAGATCTGGTTTTCTCCCCAATGCTTTGGGTGGCTGTTTCAGAAGTGCTGTTAGTTTCCCATGGTGTCTGAATGAGCTGGGCTGTCACAGTGAGAATTTCTGGAGCTGTCTTTATCTGGACTCATGCTGGAAATTCAGCAGTATTTTTTTATGTCACCATTATAAATAAAAATTGGGGCTGAAACACCACTCACTTTCCCATTGTTGTGAAGGTGTAATTCTACCCATGAGGGCTGCAGGCTCTGCTGCTGCAGCTCAGGCTTTGCTATCTAATGTGACACTAGAGTGCTGCTGTGGCAAATGGGGTTCACATAAACTGTGAGCTGTGCTCTCGGCTGTGCCTCAGTGGCAGATGTTAGAGGTCAAGAGACAACACTAGCAACCAGGAGAAAGCAAGCAGGAGTGCTGTAACCCAGTGCCAGGGAGAACAGAGCCACTGCTCCAAAATGTAAATAGCCAAAATGATAGAACACTATTCAACCACGTTTGTAGCAATTGAAATCCTACTTTCAGCAGGCACCTGGCTTCAAGCTGCTAAACTACCTTCTGTTATGAAGATGGAAAAAGTTTGTCCTTGAATATAAGCAATTAGCATGCACAGAGGGCCTCTTCAACCTGCCTGTGAATTTAGGATGAACTGTGTATGACATGGTGCTGTAAATTTTACTTGTGGACTAATTATGGTGACCATCTTTCTTTGCAGTCTCTTAAGCAGATTGACTATGATGCATGTCACATTCAAGTTTAATGGTGTAATAAAACTGTTTTCTTTCTGTTTTATTATTGTGGAGTTTTTCTAGGGCTGGAGAAAATTGTTCTTTTAATTATTGTTTCCAAACACTGCCTAGAATTACCAGGCATGATATAAACACATAAGGTGCCAGCCAGAATTTACTCTGGAGGAGACTTTCCCTCTCAGACTTCCGGTTAACCCACACTTGTGCAACAAAGTGCACGCTGTCCCCTAAATATGCAGGCAGAATTGTGTCTCTGCCCATTTGGTATCTATAGTCCTCTACAGTTACTTCTAGAGTGACTAGACCAAATTTCTACTAACTTCACAGGGTAGCAATCAATCGTTTTATCTCAGTGACTCTTGTTATCTTCAGACCTGAAACTGATTCAGAGACCATGGGGCCCAAAAACCGAATCAGAGTAACATGTGTGCATTGAGTATACATGCAGACATGAGAATCTCCACTTTCCCCTTTTTTCTCTTGGTAAATTGCTCACAAATGTGCAGGTAACACCTGCTGCTACTCCAGCCATTCAGGCTCTATATCTGCAGCTCTGCATTTTGTATCCAGGTCTTGAGATTTGGGGGATAGAAAATTTTTATCTAAAAAATGCAAGTCGTTTTGGTTATCAAACTCAGACATTGAAATGAAAGTGCAGTTATGTCTTTCTCTCTCTTTAAAATATGTATTCATCTCTTGAAACTGTTCACTATTGCCACAAGTAGGTATATATTAAACTAATAATACCGCATTGGACACTATATCTCATACCCTAAACCATAATAATATATATCTAATCAATAGTCAATGTTATTTCTTTAAATAAATAAAAATTTCTGACAAATAACTCTGTATCAGCCAACTCTCTTTCCTTTTTTGTCTTTACAACTCCTCTTGTAACTGCTACTAATCAAAGCATAGATTCCAGACAACTTGAATCTTTGGTCCCAGTTTATAATCCTTAAACTTGACACAAATAAACTCTCTACTTATATTCATATTGTGTCAGCCTTTTTTTTTCATGTAGACTTATTACTTAGAATGTGCTAGATCAGCCTCTATCAGGGGATCTCATTTGATTGTACTCCACTTGCTGTAACACCAAAGGATGCAGAACCAGGTTGATCCTACCTAGAATCTGAAGATAAGATCTGGCCTCTGCCTGAGGTTTACAAAAAAGGTCTGGACTTTGGATAGAGAATGTACACAAAAGTATCAAAAGTATTTTCTGCATTGTGAGATGTCAAGATAGACATCTTACAGCCCCCATTTGGGAGTGCAGCTCTGTGAGATATTTCACATCTTGTTCATTGACCTGCTACAGTGATGTGAGAGGCTCCAGGAGGAAATAGAATCTGATGGCAGAATCTGTAATTGCAAATACACATCTTAGGAGTGAGAGATCAAGGCCACAAAATATCTGGAGCCATAAGCACAACTATATTTACCTGTAAAATGTGATACCGGAGTAGAGTATTTTTGTTCTTTCTCTTACCCAAGAGCAAGCAAATCAGAATGGGTGATCCAGGTTCTGGGGCTCCACCAAGGCACTTCCGTTTTCTACTTAGAATCAGCCTGAGTCACTCCAGCCTGGCTTATCATTGAGCCATCAGCCCATGGTCACTGGGAATTCTCTCACAATCACCTAACTGTCTTTGAGGCATTTGAGAATATCTGGAGCAGAATTGTGTCAGGTTGACAAGAGTGGTTAATTCTGCTCCTGCCTCAGTGTAAGAGAAATAAGTCATCCTGTGTTTGTTCATTGACTCATACAAGACATATCTTTGGTTGGTATGTATATGGGAGTTTATACAGTTTTCTGGTACTTGGATAATAAACAAGAAGGAGATCTTGAGACCCAAGTAGATAAAATGGTTGCTCCCATTTCATATGGCCATTAAAAAAAATACATGAAAGCAGTCATGGTTCCTACAATTCAGAAACCTTTAGTCTAGACTAACAACTGGATAAATAATTGAATTATGCATCATATGGTTGGTTCAATATATAGACGTGTCCAAAATCTTGGGCTTTATTTAGGCCACTTTCTTTATGATGTTGTGACTTCTGATGTCTACCACTGAAGAGATATTTATTAACAGAAGAATTGTTATTATAATTTCTTTCTTTCTTTTTTTGTTTTTAGACAGAGTCTCACTCTGTTGCCCAGGCTGGAGTTCAGTGGCACAATCTTGGCTCACTGCAATTTGTGCCACTAGAGTTCAAGTGATTCTCCTGCCTCAGTCTCCTAAGTAACTGGGATTACTAGGCCCTGCTACTGTGCCCAGTTAACTTTTGTATTTTTAGTAGAGACTGGGTTTCACCATTTTTGTCATGCTGGTCGTGAACTCCTGACCTTGTGATCCACCTGCCTCAGCCTTTTAAAATGCTGGAATCATGGGCCTGAGCCACTGCACGCTGCTGTATAGTTTCTAGTTTTTTTTTACATTGCTAACTGTACATATTTATTTTCCAACAAAATTACCCTAGGAAACCTTAAGCGATTTGTTTAAATTGCATATTAATGTATAGTATACAGTTAACAAGGCAGTGGCTAGAAAAGATAAGAACTACAGAAACTCTGGGATTTAAGTTTCTTTTAGGTAAGCTTAGAAGAAGCAAAACTGGAAGTACCCCAGTGGCATAGAGAACAGAATTCTACATAGGGTCCTCACCCTGCCCCAGACCTGTTCAGATTCACCCTTTTTGGAGGCCTTATTTTGGTCTGGCCCTACCTTGGAGTCTTGCCTCACAGAATTGATTAGAAAAGATCAGAGTTTTAGCTGGTGAATCCTGCTGCCTTCCTAGACCTGCTGCTCACAATTTCCTGAAATCCTAAGCAGATAAATGGGAAAAATAAAGTATGTATTTGAGGGTCTTAGTTTTTAAATTTTCTACAAAAACCATTGGTTGCCGAGACATTCTATTTAGCAACTTTTTTTTTATTCCTGCAGATCCAGTAGTTGCTGCACAAGTAACAAAAAAGTAAATACAAACAGAATAAAATTTTCTCTAAACTAAACCCTTCCTTTTTATATCTCTTTCATCTGTCTATATTCAGTTTTTATTCTATACAATTTTTAAAAAAATTTGATGACAGAATAACTGAAGAAATGAAAATGCTGGGCCCTTTTTCTAAATCCTGGAAATTATTAAATCCTTAATACCAGCCCGTAGGGTGTTATGAGAATTAAATCATGTAATGTGTTATGCCCAGCACAGAGCTCTGTATCATACCCTTGAGCATATAGTACCTGCTTAATAACATTGCATTAGTACATGTGTACATGTTGTGTTTTAAATACAGACTTATTCAGACATTGCTGCTTTCTGTTTCCTCTGTAAACTTTACTGAGTCAGCAAAGAATATAAAACTTTTGGATGCAGACGGATTGTCCTTATTTGTACCAGAAGTATTTGGTTGCGACAAGAGTGCTAAGTGTAAGGGACCCTGTGCTGTGCCTGCTTCTGTAACTAATGCTAATAATGAGCCAATGGGGAGCAATATCAGCATTGACAGGGAACTTGTTTAAAACACCCATTCAAGGACCCTTTTCAATCCTCCAGAATCACATTACATAAAGTGGGGCCAAAATTACCAAGTGATTTATAAGCTTGTTAAAGCTTGAGAGGCAATGCTTAGCTTAGTGGTTATCAGCCCAGGCTTCTCATTAGGATCACATGGCCAATTTGCAGAAATCTCTTGCAGCCTCCCCACAGCTTCTGTTTATTGTTCTGGGTGGAAGGATCCATGTGGTTTTAATGAAGGGCCTCATGTGATTGTAAGATGAGGCCAGAATCAGGTATGAGGCCTTCAAAATACATTCATGAGAGTTAAGTTCCACCTTTGCACTAAAGCGTGGTCACCAGGCCTGTTCTGTTTTGACTTGGTAGGGACAGGTCAGTGTGGTGGATACTTGTATTACTGTAGCAGAAATTGCTGATGTCCGTGGCAGGGGAGGGCACATAAGTACAGGAAAGAAGAAACTTACCTTTTTGTCTTCGTGGAGCAGCACATTGTTTCCAAATCTCTTATGGTTTAATGGATAGAAATGGGTGGGCTTTTTCTGTCTTTTTCTGCCAGCTGATGTCATGCTAGCAGGTAAACATGTGGTACTGACACCTTTAAAGGTATCAAGATGCAGGTGTAATTTGTCCAGAGGATCTCATCTGAGGAGAAATCCAGAGGAGGAAAAAAAAAGGGTTTTTCTTCAGTTAAGCACATCCCAAATGAAAAGCTGTGTCCACTCTGCCTCCTTGAATGCCATGTGTTTAGTACTTGCAAATCTTTACTTCTCTACTTGTGTTTTTTGTTCCTAAGGGGTTTGATTTAACTACTTCTTTAAATTCTTACAATAGTCAAGGATTTCTGAAAAATATTTCCTTTCTGTATCCTAGAGCCTTCTCTTTATTCTCTACATCATAGCTTGTTATATGCCACACAGAATTCTCAGCAAGAATTTATGATCCACAATATTAAAAATGTTCCCTTTGTGACTGTTTAACATGGAAAGATGGGGGTACTCAAGATTTCTATTGAGGAAAACTGTGGTCCTTAGTACAGATGGAGAATATGTAATGTTGAGGCTTCAATCATGTGTTCCATTTGCTCTATGCAGAACGGGATTAAGAGAATGCATAATTAAATGGGATGGCATTTATTACCCAGAAAGTTCTGAAAAAAATTATTAGGAGATTCCTGTTCTCTAGGTTGCTTAATGAAGCCTACTTAAAATTACTAGTAAAAATTACAGAACATAGGAGTTATCTGTATTTTGAAGTTTGCATAAAACTGATTTTGTTTATGGTTAAATTCAGATTTTAATTTACTTTGGGAGGAATATTTCAACAGTGATGCTGTGTTCTTGTGTATTAGCGTATCATAAAAATTTTTTTCATGCAGTTAATGGGTAATGGTTCACTTGGTGAAATAGCTCTCTGACAGATTTTTTCACCATAGAATTATTTTTTTCTTCATTAGTAAGTATGTTTCTGCAGCTGATGTGCATAAACCATCACATTTAATCTGGCGGCTCTCCTTTTTTCTTATTTTTTTACTACATATTTTTCTTTCAAAAATTAAGGCTCTTATCTTTGTTTACAGGCCAGAAAAAGTGGGAAAAACAAAGCCTCTTCCATTTATTGAGTGTTTGACAAAATATCCTTCTTAGGCCAACAACATTGGCATTACTAGTGGGCTTGTTAGAAATTCAAAAAATCAGTCGGGTATAGTGGCTCATGCCTATAATCTCATCTCTTTTGGAGGCCAAGGCGGGCTGATCACCTGAGCTCATGAGTTCCAGACCAACCTGACCAACATGGAGAAAAACCTCATCTCTACTAAAAATACAAAATTAGTCAGGTGTGGTGGTGTATGCCTGTAATCCCAGCTACTTGGGAGACTGACACAAGAGAATCACTTGAACCTGGGATATGGAGGTTGCTGCAAGCCAAGATTGGGCCAATGCACTCTAGCCTGGGCAACAAGAGTGAAAATCCATTTCAATAAATAAATAAATAAATGAATAAATAAATAAATAAAAATTGAGAGATGTCTTCTAACTCAACATGTCTTTTTCATTTGGAAAATATTCACAACTACTTCCGTATGATGTAAATATAGTACACAAAAGTGTACATGTTCATGTTTATGTTTTTAAATTTATACTTTATTATCTAGAAAAGTATATGAACAGATGTTGTGGATCTTACACTGCTCTTTTTTCTTAGAGTTAGAGAATACATTAGAGAATATTTCTGTGTTGAAAATTATTTTATTGGATAATTTCAGTCAGTCCTGTAAGTCAGAACCAGTTCTGTTTACTCTCTAATTTCACCTTAAGTCAAATTAAAAATGCTGCTCATGGTTACTTAGTAAATATGTGTGTGTGCGTGTGTGTGTGTGTGTGTGTGTGTTTCAGGTACCATAGCAATTTAGAGATGTGGCCACAGAATTCTCTCTGGAGGAGTGGCATTGCCTGGACACTACATGGCAGAATTTGTATACACATGTGATGTTAGAGAACTACAGAAACCTGGTCTTCTTTGGTGAGGATAACTAATACATAATTCATAATATACCCTAAAGATTTTATTTCTCCTTTTTATGGAATGTATTTTAGTAATTTATTCTTTGCATGAAAGAGTTTCAGATCCCCTTTTTCCAGAAATCTTTCAGAATTTGTTAATTTCAAAAAGAATTTCTTCAAAATGTTTCATCTTAATCCAAACTTTGCACATTCCTGAGTTGAGCTGTATTTTTCATTCTAAATTAGTGGTAATTCCAGCAATTTAGTAGCATAAAATATTGTTGTCCCTATCTGGAAATCTAATTGCCACCGCCAGTTTTTGATTCAGTAGTACCAGGTAGTAAGGTAGTAAAATTTAAAAACCTACAAATTGAAAGTATTTTCTAAATATTTAGAAATTTCCTTAAGAAATGACTATTTTGGTATTAATTTACTAGAATACTTTATTGCATCCTCTCTGCTGAGCACATTACTAACTTGTAATTGGAGAATATGAGCATGATTCATGTTATTTATTTTTAATAAAGCAGGTATTGTTGCCAGGCCCGGTGGCTCACCCCTGTAATCCCAGCACTTTGGGAGGCTGAGGCGGGCGGATCACGAGGTCAGGAGATCGAGACCATCCTGGCTAACACGGTGAAATCCCGTCTGTACTAAAAATACAAAAAAAATTAGCTGGGCATGGTGGCGGGTGCCTGTACTCCCAGCTTCTCGGGAGGCTGAGGCAGAAGAATGGCGTGAACAAGGGAGTCGGAGCTTGCAGTGAGCCGAGATCGCGCCACTGCACTCCAGCCTGGGCCACAGAGCGAGATGCCGTCTCCAAAAAAAAAATAACAACAAAAAAACAGGTATTATTGTCTGGAAGTCAGACCTGATCAACTGTCTGGAGCAAGAAAAAAACCTTTGACTGTGAAGAGACATAAGATGATTGCCAAACTCTCAGGTAGGTGCAAGTGAAAATGAATACAACAGATGAGACAGATAAGAGGTCCCAAGGTCAAAGAGAAAGCCAGCTCTTAAAATGTGATTGAGGAAGCTGTGTTCCAAAGGAAATAGTTCCTGGGCAGCTCGTGTTATTTTTTTGTTTTTTTATTTTTTAATTTTGCTCTCACAGAGAGGCATCTTCTGTGTTATGATTTTAAATTCTCTAAGAATTCTGCTTTTCTTTTGGTGAGCTTCTTTGAAGTCCACAGTGAGAGCCAAAATCCTCTTCATGGCATATAAGAGACTGCACAATCTGGATGCTTTTTCATTGTTTTGGGGGCACACAAATATCTGCATGCTTTTTAGAGACCAAAACTATTTTTTTAAGTTTTTTTCCATCAAATCTGAAATGTGTGAGAGTAGTAGTTTCTGTTGCATTTTTTTGTTTATTTTCTGCATAGTCCATTCTGTTTTTATTACTATATCGTCTTGAAATATACTTTGAAATTATAAGTATGATATCCTTCTGCTTTGTTCTTTTTTTTTCAAGATTGCTTTGGCTATTCAAAGTTTATTTTAATTTTATGTAAATTGTATTTTCCATTACTGTAAAAAAATACCATTGCAATTTTGACAGGAAGTTTATTGAATCTATAGATCACGTTAGATAATATGGTGCTTCAATAATATTTATTCTTTCAATCCATAGACATAAAATAGTTTAAAATTTATTTGGATCTTCTCTAGTTTTTTTCATTTTTTTATTGTGAAGATTTTTTACCTGGTTGGTTAATTTTTTCTCAGAAATTTATTATTTAATGCCTTAGTCATTGAGTATTTGTCTTCCTCTACTTTTTTTTTTCTGAGATGGAGTCTTGCACTGTTGGTTGCCCAGGCTGGAGTGCAATGGCTCGATGTTGGCTCCTGAAATGTTTGCCTCCCAGGTTAAAGCTATTCTCCTGCCTCAGCATCCCAACTAGCTGGGATTGCAGGCAGCCACCACCACGCCCAGCTAATTTTTGGATTTTTAGTGGAAATGGGATTGTATCATGTTGGCCACACTGGTCTCGAATTCCTGACCTCAAATGATTTAACCGCCTCTGCTTCCCAAAATGCTGGGATTAGAGGTGTCAGCCACCGTGCCCAGCCTCATTCTCTATTTTATCAGATAGTTTGTTTTAAGTGTATGAAACCATACATATACTTAAATGATAATTTAATATTTTGCTAATTTACTGAGTGTATTTATTAGTTTAGACAGGCTTTAATGTACTCTTTATGGTTTTTAAACATAAGATTGTATGATCTACAAACAGCAGCATTTTGCTTTTCTTCGGGTTCAATGGATTTTTAAATTTTCTTGTCTAATTCTTTGGCCAATACTTGCAGTGCTACATTAAAGTAGAAGCATTGACAATGGGCAAAATATAGTTTTCTATTGGTGTCTGAATTTGATGGAGCAAACACATCTTCATGTTTTTTGTTTTTGTTTTTGTTTGTTTTTTGTTTTTTTTGAGATGGAGTTTCACTCTCATTGCCCAGGCTGGAGTGCAATGGTGTGATCTCGGCTCACCACAACCTCTGCCTCCCAGGTTCAAGCAATTCTCCTGCCTCAGCCTCCCGAGTAGCTGGGATTACAGGCATGTACCACCACACCTGGCTAATTGTGTGTTTTTTAGTAGAGACGGGGTTTCTCCATGTTGAGGCTGGTCTCAAATTCCTGACCTCAGGTGATCCGCCTGCCTTGGCCTCCCAAAATGCTGGGATTACAGATGTGAGCCACTGCACCTGGCCATCTTCATGTTTTTATAAACTGATTTTAGTAGGTAAAGATCTTTTGTTGGGTCCTTAGGTTGATAAAATGCCCTCTGAATTTGTAGTGAAGAGGGGTTGTAACTTGGTCACAAGGCTGCTGGGTCTGCACTAGGGTTCACCTTTAGTTGGCTTGTTACAGGGGCTTGGGTTGTTGTAATTCCCATTTTATTTTTGAACAAACTGCATATCCTTCAGGACTTTGCTCTGCAGGGCCAACACTAGGGCACAATTTTGCAGTTGGTTCTCCACATGGTGGGCCTTCTATCAGGATGTGGGTGAGTATGGCTTTCACTAAGTACCAGAGAGCATTTCCTTAGGTAACTGTGTGAGTTTCTATGTAGGCAGCACTGGCCATGAACTGTGGCTCAGGTAACTGAAACTGAGTCACTGAACCACTTCAGGGACCACAGTAAAGGCCAACTTCTGCAGTTATATTTTTCTCATTTCCTGTTTTACTTTCTTAATTTTCATTTAATTTTGTACTGGTATGGTTTATTTTTTATTTTCTTTTGCATAAATTTTATAAATATTATATTTATAATCATCCTGAAAACTGGAGATTACAACTGAAAGTTAAAACAATATGTTTTAACCTCATAACAACTTCAACTGAATACAAAGAGTATGCCTCTATATTTTAGTTTGTTATTCATATTAAAATTATTTTATATGGTGTATCTATTAACAGATTTATGCAGATTTACATATTGCTTTTTATATTCTATTAAAAAACTTTAAAGGTTTTATGTGCCATCTTTTTTTAAATTATTATTGAGATTGAATCTTGCTCTCTTGCTTAGGATGGAGTGCAGTGGTGGAACCTTGCCTCGCTGCAACCTCTGCCTCCTGGGTTCATGCAATTCTCCTGCCTCAGGCCTCCTGAGTAGCTGGGATTGCAGCTTGCTACCTAGACTTGCTAATTTTTTGTATTTCTTAGTAGTGCTGGGGTTTCACCATGTTGGCCAGGCTGGTCTTGAACTCCTGATGACAGGTGATTCACCTGCCTCAGCCTCTCATAGTGCTGGGTTTACAGTTGTGAGCCACCACCCCCAGCCAGAAGTTACTTTTTATCTCACTATTCCTAGCTTTGCATATCAATACAAAGATTGACACAGCTAGATGTAAATATACATAGGAAGACAAACGCTCATATAGAGAATTATATAAAGATTTCTATGTAATGTTTTTGTATACAAAACATGTTCCCCAAAAGACATCTTTAATCTTTTAGCATACACCTAAGATGGTGATGTAGAATTATTTGTTTCCTTTTGCTAAATAACATGTCAGAATGGAACATAGCCATACAACTTTTAATGTAAATACCATTATCTTCAAGGGCAAGCCTACAGAAATAAACTGAAAATAAAGCCATGTAACCCATCTGTCCAGGTTAGTATTTCAGTGCCCTGCATTTCTTCTCAGTGTGTGCATTTTCTGTTCACATCTACCATTTGGGGCCTGCCTTGATAAAGCCACAGTCTCTATTTAGATAATTGGATGATTGGATCCATGCGTGCTGAGCTAATTGGCTGGAGGGAGTCACCTGGGCTGTTCAAATTGGCTGATTAGAATCACCTGGGTTCTGCTAATTTGCTTATTTAATTTACCTCAGCTTCAGGGGTAGAATATGGAGATGTCACCTGACCTACTTTATTTCTGATGCTTTTGTTTTTGCGGGGCCTATGCATAAATAAACATTATGTAGACATACACATATGACTCATTTTGTGTGTATATGTTTATCTATCCATCTATTTTATACGTATATGTACAGAAAGAAGACTATAAGGTAAACTTGGTCAGAGGTTATTTCCATTTATTTACCTGTAGGTTAGGTAAATTCTATCAGCTACTTAGCTCAGTGAAGATTTATTCAAACCAAGGCACAGGCCACATTACATTTTTTTTTCCATAAATGTAAAAATGTTTTTAATAACCTGGCATCTGGGTGTTTTTAATTCTGGTCACACTAAACCAGCCCAGTGAGGTTTTGTTCATCTGTCTAGGAACTGCCAGAAATGTTCGACACCAGTGGGCTGAGCCTTCCTCACAAGGAAGATTTGACTTGGGAAATAAGAGCCACCTATGGCACTTCAGTGAATGTTCAGTATCACCCCTTTGAAATGTGGCCAAGTACCACATACCATTATATTTGCTTCCATCATCACCATCTGTCTTCTGAAAAGAGGCCTAAACTTCATTTTCCTTACCATAAATACCCAACTTCTGCCAAAAAGAAAAAAGACAAGAGGGTGACTTTATATCACACATTCTTGGAGAAAAATAGAGTTCTTGTCTTGATGGAAGTTCTAAAGAGTGGATGAGAGATGAAGTGACTACCAGGAGCTAGATAATTGCTGTTTTACTAACAAATGTTCATTTTCATTTCTATATTGTCTCAAGTTATGTTAATAATAAAGTAATAATGGTATCCAGGAAATTTCAAAAAAAGTATTGTTTTAATCAGCCATAATAGTAATCAAAGACAGAGAAATAAAGGTTTTTAACAGTCATAATTTATATTTTAAAATTAACATGCTTCTAGAAATAAAAAAGGAAAGGAAGAAAGAAATATACAAACAAGTAAAAGGCAGCCTGTCAACATGGTGAAAGCCTGCCTCTACTAAAAATACAAAAATTAGCCATGTTTGGTGGTGCACACCTCTAATCTCAGCTACTCAGGAGGCTGAGGCACTAGAAGAGCTTTTACCTGGGAGGTGGAGGTTGCAGTGAGCCAAGATCATGGCAATGCACTCCAGCTTCAGTGACAAAATGATACTCTGTATCAAGCAAAACAAAAACAAAAACAAAACAAAAAGAAGGGAAATGGATTACTCACAATACCTAGTATGGAATCAACCTAGGGGTACATCAATAGGTGAATGGAGAAAGAAAATGTGGAATTATGTACACAATGCAATGCTTTTCAGCCCTTAAAAATAAGAAAGTCTTGTTATTTGCAGCATCACTTATGAACCTGAATGATGTTATGCTAAGTAAAATAAGCCAGCACAGAAAAACACACAAGGAAAAAAATTATTTTATTTTTGAGATAGAGTTTCACTCTTCTCACCCAGGCAGGCAATGGTGCAGTGGCATCATCTCAGCTCACTGCAATCTCTGTCCCCTGGGTTCAAGCAATTTTCCTGCCTCAGCCTCCCTAGTACCTGGGATTACAGGTGCCAGACACCGTGCCCAGCTGATTTTTGTATTTTTAGTAGAGACAAGGTTTGTCTATGTTGGCCATGTTGACCAGGCTTGTCTCGAACTCCTGACCTCAAGCGGTCCACCCACCTCGGCCTCCCAAAGTGCTGGGAGGTGAGAGGTGATTACTTCTTGCATGAATGAGATTCTCTTTTTTTCTCTCTGCCATAGGATCCTCTTATTGTCCCTACTGGAAGCAACATGCAGAAGGCAGAAATGATGACAATATACAAATATGTTTCCTGCCAAGTGGCCACCATAAGCAGCTTGCAACATGGCCCACCTAGAAGTCACTTACTTTCAGACCAGCAGGGGTGTTTTTCTATGATTTGTCTCTTTCTCTTAAAAGCATCACTGATTAAGTTTAGCACAATCAGCATAATGTCCATTTTGATAAATACAAAGTCAACGCAAGAGGAATCTAATTTCATGAGTGATTTCACACCACAGTTACACATTTTTTTACACTGGAGAGGAAAGCAGGTGTGCAACAGACTGGGAATCTAGGGTATTATCTTAGAATGTTGCCTACCCATCTCAATAAACTTTTACAATAGTCTTTCTGCTGCTTTTGTTATCTACATAAAGAAAGATATCATGTGCAAATAATAATTAACTACTTTCCAGCTTTATTCATTACAAATATTAACATCTTTTTTCTGGCTTAAATTATTTTTCCTTTATGTACCACTTTATATATTCACCCACACATGGAACAATAAAAATGTATCCACTTATTTAATTTTGGTTAAATTTTCATTAAAATAAGGGTTAAAAATAATTTTTTTTCTGTTTGAAGAGGGCTTTTATTGTTTTACTCAAGAGTGTTATTTTGCCCAGTGTGGTGGCTCACGCCTGTAATCCCAGCACTTTGGGAGGCTGAGGCAGGTGGATCACGAGGTCTGGAGATCGAGACCATCCTGGCTAACACGGTGAAACCCTATCTCTACTAAAAATACAAAAAATTAGCCTGGCATTGTGGTGGGCATCTGTAGTCCCAGCTACTCAGGAGGCTGAGGTAGGAGAATGGTGTGAACCCAGGAGGTGGAGCTTGCAGTGAGCTGAGATTGGGCGGCTGCACTCCAGCCTGGGTGACAGAGTGAGACTCCATCTCAAAAAAAAAAAAAAAAAAGGTGTTATTTCTGGAGACAAAGTTGCCTGGCTTTAATAGGTAGATTATGGAAATAATTTGAAACATAAACCATAAAATTTTACATTAATAAATTCAGTGCAAAGCAGAAAGTATAGATTTGCTTTCAGCATTTCCAAGGTGTTTAGTTTTCTATTACTCACCTAATTAAAATATTTTGTTTTGTTCCAATAATTGTTCTTTTCTTCTGAAAATATGTACAAATGCATACTGACACAAACACACTTACTAACTTCATAATTTTCTTACACCTAAGGTTCATCTTCAGAGTAATATGTGTATATTTCACTCTATGAAAATTAAAACTAAAACTATGTTTTCAGGCAGACAGACCACACGTTCAAAGACTATATACACGTTCAACTATATAACAAATATTTATTAATAATTTTTCAGGACTCAGAAATATAAGGATTTTATTTCTATTTCTTTCTTTTTTTTTGAGACAGAGTCTCCTGGGAGTACAATGGTGCTATCTCAACTCAGTGCAACCTCCGCCTCCTGGGTTCAAGCCATTCTCCTGCCTCAGCCTCCAGAGTAGCTGGGATTACAGGTGCGCCAACATGCCCAGCTAATTTTTGTATTTTTAGTATAGATGGGATTTCATCATCTTTCTCAGGCTGGTCTCCAACTCCTGACCTCATGATCTGCCTGGCTCAGCCTCCCAAAGTGCTGGGATCACAGGTGTCAGCCACTGTGCCAAACCCATATTCTATTTATATCTCTGTATAATTTGTATTATGACCATAAAAATAACCCTATAGTCAAAAAGAATTTAATTGTGCATTTTAAAATAACTAAAAGTGTACAATTACAGTTTGTAATACAAAGGATAAATGCTAGAGGTGATGGATACCTTATTTACCCTAATGTAATTACTACATATTCTATGCATTAATTAAAATATACCATATAAGGCATAAATATATATGCATACTATATACCCACAAATACTAACAATAAATTTCAATAGGAACAAAGAATAAACATTTAACCTATGGGAAAAATATTCTTCAACTCATTTGCAGTTTAAAGCCACTGGCAAAGTGATTACTAGAGATGTTATTCCACTATGTACCAAATAGTATACTGCTACCATCTTTTACCTACACCCTTGAGTAAGCTGGGATAAGTTAAAGTTAGTCACATTTAAAGGCTTATATTTAAAGTCAACTTAAAGGCTTATAGTTGCTGGAAGACTTTTTCAGAGTAATAGCACTTTTAATGCCTTTATTAACTATGAAGCTTCTTATATTGAGTAAGATGTGAGTAGGCATTATTCCTGTAATCCCAACACACTGGGAGATCAAGGCGGGAAAATCACATGAAGTCAGGAGTTTGAGACCAGCCTGGCCAACATGGTGAAACCCTGTATCTACCAAAAATACAAAAACTAGCTGGGTGTGGTGGTATATGCCTATAATCCCAGCTGCTTGGGAGGCTGACACACAAGAATTGCTTGAACCTGGGAGTGGATGGTTGCAGTGAGTGGAGATTATACCACTGCACTGCAGCCTGGGCAACAGAGCAAGAGTGTCTCAAAAATAAAATAAAATTGTCCAGGCATGGTGGCTCATGCCTGTAATCCCAGCAATTTAGGAGGCTGAGGTGGGTTGATCACTTGAGGTCAGGAGTTCAAGATCAGCCTGGCCAACATGGTGAAACCCCATCTCTACTAAAAATACAAAAAATTAGCCAGGCATGGTGGCAGGCACCTGTAACCCCAGCTACTCAGGACACTGAGGCAAAAGAATCAGTTAAACCCAGGAGGTGGACATTGCAGTAAGCTGAGATTAAGCTACTGCACTCTAGCATGGGTGACAGAAAAAAACTCTGTCTCAGATTAAATAAATAAATAAATAAATAAATAAATAAATAAAAAAAATTGAATAATATTCAGTAAGTGAACTAGAAACACAGACAACTACCAAAGGTCATAAAAATGAAAATAACAAGAAATATTAAAATAGCAAAAAAACAGAAATTGTGGATATAAAAAATACAAAAAATCCCTGAAAAATTTCTTTAAAAAATGATGTAAACATGGAAAAGTTGAATAAACAAACTAGGATACACATAAAGATATTTATAACAAGCACACATATAAGCAAAATTTCAAAATTCACAGATAAGAGAATTTTGGGGGCTCAATGTAGGCAGATGTATGATGAAGAATTGTTGTATGCAACTGAAGTTAATTTTTTACCACATTCAGATATGTTGTTGGATCCTTTAGAGGTTTTAGGTAATCTTCCAAGGTACCACTAAGAAAGTATCTGTATAGATACACAAAAGAAAATTTAAAAAACCTGAAAGCATGTCAATACAAAAATCAAAAAAACACAAAAAAGACAGAAAGAGAAAATGAGAGACAAAGATATAAAATCTAATAAAACAATTAATAAAATACCATTAGTAAGTTTTTCTCTTTTAGAAAACTATTTAAATATATATAATTATATTTCCAATCAAGAGACATACTTTCAATAAAAAGGTTTATTAAAAATTTTGTGAAATCCAGGAAGGGGAACATCACACTTCAGGGACTGTTGTGGGTTGGGGGGAGGGGGGAGGGATAACATTGGGAGATATACCTAATGCTAGATGACGAGTTGGTGGGTGCAGTGCACCAGCATGGCACATGTATACATATGTAACTTACCTGCACATTGGGCACATGTACCATAAAACCTAAAGTATAATAATAATAATAATAATGATAATTACAATAAAAGAAAAAAAAAAAATTTTGTGAAATCAAGATTCAACTTGACTTTCTACAAGAGTCAGTTGAGATCTAATGACAAAAAAAGACTGAAAGTGGCGAGATGGAAGAGGAAATTTAATGTAAATATTAACCAAATTAGAGCAGAAGAGCTCAAAATAATATTACACAAGATACATTTTAAGTAAAAAACTGTCAGATTTTATAAAATGTACTTTAAGTCAAAACTTCAAACAGACAAAAAAGGACATTTAACAATATTTAGATTCATTCCCTGTGAATGTATGACAAATTTGTTTATACGTGCATGTATTTGTGTGTGTGTCTCAAATTAGGCTTTCAGATACATAAAGTAAATACTAACAAAACTGAATGAACACAGAGAGAGCAATATAAATATAGTAGGATATTTCAATACTCCTCTTTCTGTAATAATAATAAAATAAGATGATATTAGTAAGGGAGCAGAGGACTAAAAGGCAGTCAAAAGCAATTATTTCTAATGAAGGTATAGGGAACACGCCTCAACAACATCAGGATACACAGCCTTCTCAATAGCTCATTCAACATTCTTCTTTATAAACCACCTGTTAGGTCAAAAACATAGTCTTAACACATTTTTTAAAACAGAAATTTCATAGATTACCTTCTATGATAAAAATGGAATTAGAGTATAAAACAATAATATAAATAATTGATAAATTTACAGCTATATAGAAATGATACAACACACTCTCGAGCATGCACCTGTTGAAATAAATGGGCTGGGTGCAGTGGCCCATGCTTGTTATCCCAGCATTTTGGGAGGCTGAGACAGGTGTATTTAATTCCACCTCAAAAACAAACAATTCAAATAAGAAATAATTAATATTGTGAAGATTTCTATACCACTCAATTTAATCTACAGATTTAATGCAATATTTTTCAAACTTCTCATTGCATTTTTGAAGAAATAAAAACAGCAAGTCCAAAGGTATGTGGAATCTAAAAAGACAATAAAGTACCCGACAATCATCAAAAAAAGGAACAATGTTGGAGGCATTACCATTTCTGATTTCAAACACATCAAAAAGATACAGAATTACAACAATTTGGTATGAGCATAAAGGTGAAAAAGTAGGCTAATAAAACAGAATGCAGCACATATATTAACTTTCACATAATTATTGCAGCATTGTTACTGAAAGCCAATAGGTAAAAGCAATGCAAATTTCTGTCACCAAATTATTCTGTAGATATTAAAATAGTGGAATCTCATCCAGTTTTCAAAAAGCAGAAAATATTCCAACAACTATTAAGATAAATATTGATGACATTATGCAAAATAAAATGAGCCAGCCACAAACAGAGATTTTATAAGCATTTATACCCTTAGAAACAGAAAACAGAGTGGCGTTTGAAAAGTGCCACGACATGGGAAGAAGTGGTAGTTGTTTAATGTGTATAGAGATTTAGCTTTGCAAGATAAACATATTCTAATGATATGTTACATAACAATGTCAATATAATTAATATGAACGAACTGAATATTTAGAAATATATACTTCTCTCTCTGTCTCCCAGGCTAAACTGCAATGGCACAATATCGGTTCTCTGCAACCTCCACCTCCCGGGTTTAACCAATTCCCCTGCCTCAGCCTCCTCAGATGCTGGGATGACAGGAGTACGCCACCATGCCTGGCTCATTTTTTTATGACACTGCACCCGGCCTAGAAATATTTTAATGTAAATTTTGTTATGTGTTTTTGACACATAACACATAAGTAAAAATCAGCAATACCAGCCTGGCCAACATGGTGAAACCCTGTGTCTACTAAAAATACAAAATTAGCCAGGCGTGGTGGTGCAGGCCTGTAATCCCAGCTATTCGGGAAGCTGAGGCAGGAGAATGGCTTGAACGCAGCAGGCGGAAGTTGCAGTGAGCTGAGATCCCCCCATTGTGCTCCAGCCTGGTCAACTAGAGCAAAACTCCCTCTCAAAAAAACTCCCTCTCAAAAAAAAAAAAAAAAAAACACCTGTTAGAGGACAAACCTACACAACAAATATACAAGTGGCAAAACTACGGGAATAATATTTATACTGAACAAACTGCATATTTAGAAATATATGCTTTTTGCTCCATCTCCCAGGCTAAACTTCAGGGGCACGATCTCGGATCGCTGCAACTTCCAACTCTTGGGTTTATGCAATTCCCCAGCCTCAGCCTCCTCAGTAGCTGGGATTAGAGGTGCGCTCCACTATGCCTGGCTAATTTTTTGTATTTTAGTACAGACAGGGTTTCACCATGTTGGCCAGGATGGTCTCCATCGTCTGACCTTGTGATCCACCCGCCTCGGTCTCTGAGAGTGATGGGATTACAGGCATAAGACATTGTGTCCGGCCTGGAAATATTTTATTGTAAATTTTGTTATGTGTTTTTGACACATAACACATAAATAAAAATAAACAATAATGCCTAAAAGACATATGGAGTTATTATTGTTTTTAAATTATCTTTAAATCCGAAAGTGTTTCTTGGACACAAAAATAATATAGATTCACAAATAAAGAGATGTTGAAATCAGGAGAATTTTTATGACTACTCACCTAGACAGGATTAAAAAACTTACAGGTCGGGCATGGTGGCTCACGCCTGTAATCCCAGTAGTTTGGGAGGCTTAGGCAGGTGGATGACCTGAGGTCAGGAGTTCAAGACCAGCCTGACAAACATGGTGAAACCCTGTTTCTACTAGAAATACAAAATTAGCTGGGTATGGGGATGCATGCCTATAACCCCTGCTACTCAGGAGGGTGAGGCGAGAGAATGGCTTGAGCCCAGAAGGTGAAGGCTGCAGTGAGCTGAGGTCCTACCATTGTACTCCAGCCTGGGAAACAAGAGCAAAACTCCCTCTCAAAAAAAAAAAAAAAAAAAATCCTGTTACAACAAACCTACACAACAAATATACAAGTGACACCAGACTAAAGGGATAATATTTATACAGGCAAAGAAACAGAAATAATTGTATTGGCAATAGACATATGGTTTATTCATATTTAATTTTGCTCCACACTGTCTTAAATTGTACAGAGTTAAATATTGTCATATACAATTATAATATAAACTAAAAAATCAAAACACAATTAACTGGTGTGATGTGATGTACCCAAAAATACATAACACAAAAATATTAAATTGCAAAAAAAAATTAAAACATGGAATGTAAAACTTATTGGATACCATAAAGTAGACCAATGTTTTCATGAAAGGAATTTTAGCATATAGGGAAAAAGTAATACATAGGTTACTTGAAGATTAAAAAAAAAAGAAAAAAAGCTGAGAACTTCCCAAATTTTGATGTAACAAAAAAATTTTCTAACCAGTAATACTGGATTCAAAATTATTTTAATTTAAAAAGAAGATAAAAATGAAGACTTTGCTAAATAAAAGTTGCGTGTTCATCACCATTATCACAGTCCTACAAGATATACTACACGGGTTTGTGTGCGCTGGCTCATGCCTGTAATCCCACCACTTTGGGAGGCCAAGGAGGGTGGATTGCCTGAGGTCAGGAGTTCAAGACCAGCCTGAACAACATGGTGAAACATCATCTGTACTAAAAATGCAAAACTTAGCCCAGCATGGTGTCACACACCTGTATTCCCAGCTACTCAGGAGGCTGAGGCAGGAGAATTCTTGAACCCAGGATGCAGAGGTTGCAGTGAGCCAAAATCATGACATGTCCCTTTAGCCTGGGCAACAGAGAAAGACTCTATCTCAAAAAAAAAAAAAAAAATAGGCCAGGTGCAATGGAGCCCACTGCACTCCACCACTGCACTCCAACTTGGGCAATAGAGTGAGACTCAGCCTCAAAAAAAAAAAAAAAAATCAAAATGATTGTACATAAAACCTTTAAAGTTATTTTATAGAATATAAAAAAAATATGTAAACCTACATAAATCGGCCAGGCACAGTGGCTCATGCCTGTAATCCCAGCACTTTGGGAGGCCAAGATGGGTGGATCACAAGGTCAGGAGTTTGACAGCAGTCTGGCCAACATGCAGAAACCCCATCTTTACTAAAAATACAAAACTTAGCCAGGCACAGTGGTGCATGCCTGTAATCCCAGCTACTCAGGAGGCTGAGGCAGGAGAATCATTTAAACCTTTGAGGTGGAGGTTGCACTAAGCTGAGATTGCATCATTGGACTCCAGCCTTGACAATAGAGTGAAACTCCATCTCAATTTAAAAAACTGCATAAATCTGTTAATAGATACACCATGTAAAATAATTTTAGGCCAGGCACGGTGGCTCACACCTGTAATCCCAGCACTTTGAGCTGCCAAGGCGGGTGGATCACCTGAGGTCAGGAGTTCAAGACCAGCCTGTCCAACATGGTGAAATTTCTCTCTCTACTAAACAAACAAAAATTAGGCAGTTGTGGTGGCAGGTGCCTTTAATCCCAGCTACTTGGGAGGCTGAGGCAGGAGAATCGCTTGAACCCGGGAGGTGAAGGTTTCAGTGAGCCAAGATCGTGACATTGCACTTCAGCCTGGGGGACAAGAGCGAGAAGACTTCGTCTCAAAAAATCAATAAATTAAATAATAATTTTAATATCAATAACAAACTGGAAAATATAGAGGCATCATTTTTGTATTTAATTGAAGTTGTTATGAGATTAAAACATGTGTTTTAACTTTAAGATGTATGTAATCTCCAGATTTCAAGATGATTACAAAGATATTTATAGAAAGTATTCAAAATAAAATAAAAAATAATCAAAGCAAGCCAGTATGAAATTAAATGAAAATTTAAAAAGAAGGCTGGGTGCAGTGGCTCATGCCTGTAATTCCAGCACTTTGGGAGGCTGAGGCGGGCAGATTACCTGAGGTCAGGAGTTCAAGACCAGCCTGGCCAAAATGGTGAAACACTGTCTCTACTTACAATACAAAAATTAGCTGGGAGTGGTGGCTGGCATCTGTAATCTCAGCTACTTGGGAGGCTGAGGCAGGAGAATTGTTTGAACCTGGCATATGGAAGTTGCAGTGAGTGGAGGTCATGCCATTGCACTCCAGCCTGGGGGGCAAGAGTGAGACTTTGTCTCAGAAAAAAAAAAGAAGGAAAACAGGAAATGACAAAAATATAACTACTAGAAATACATAAAACAAGAACAATATAACTGGTAATTACAACTTCATTTTTTTTTTTGAGCTGGAGTTTTGCCCTTGTTACCCAGGCTTGAGTGCAATGGTGTGATCTTGTCTCACAGCAAACTCCACCTCCTGGGTTCAAGAGATTCTTCTGCCTTAGCCTCCCAAGGAGCTGGGATTACAGGCATGCACCACCATGACCATCTAATTTGGTATTTTTAGTAGAGACTGTATTTCTCCATGTTGGTAGGGCTGGTCTCGGACTCCCGACCTCATGTGATCTGCCCATCTTGGCCTCCCAAAGTGCTGGGATTACAGGCCTGAGCCACTTTGCCTGGCCCCTACAACTTCATTTCTTTAAGCAATCATTTTAATATAAATTAATTAAACTACTTAATAAAGTAAAATGTAATCTTAGGACTTTGGAAGGCAAAGGTAGGCTGGTCACTTGATCCCAGGAGTTCAAGACCATTGTGGGCAACATGAGAAAACTCTGTCTCTTCAAAAATTACAAAAAAGCTAGCTGGGTGTGATGGTACATACTTGTAAGCCAGCTACTTGAGAGGCTGAAATGAATGGATCATCTGAGTTTGGTAGGTTCGGGCAGCAGTGACTCATGCAAATCAGCCTGGTTGACAGAGTTAAACCCTATCTCAAACATAAAGAAAACCAGGTACAGTGGCTCATGCCTGTAATCCCAGCATTTTGGTAGGCTGAGGTGGGAATATCATCTGAAGTCAGTAGTTGAAGACCAGCCTGGCCATGAGGGTGAAACCCTGTTTCTACTAAAAATACAAAAAATTGGCCAGGCATGCTGGCACGCACCTATAATCCCAGCTACTTGGGAGGCTGAGGCAGGAGAATCACTTGAACCCAGGAGCCACAGGTTACAGTAAACTGAGATTGTGCCATCGCACTCCAGCCTGGGCAACGAGTGAAACTCCATCTCAAAATAAATAAACATATATATAAATAAATAAAATTATGTAAAGGAAAAGAAATAGAATGCCTTAGTGGTTTTTAAAAAAGCTTTCCGTATGCTGCCTACAAGAGAGTCATTTTAGCATTCATTCAAATAGGCTGAAAGTAACGGAAGAAAAAAGTATATTCAATGAAAATAGTAACCTTAATTGAGTGAGGTGGTCATAATTATATTAGATATAATACGCATTAAGCCAAGTACTACCATCAGACAAAGGTTGATATTATATTATTGTAAAGTGAGTTGATTTACCAGGAATCTGTAACTATAATATTTATCTATCTATGTGTATGTGTCTATATAACATCAGGGATCCAAAATATATAAAGTAAATATAGACAAAACTGAAGCAAGTCATACATAGCAACACAATAATTGTAGACATCAAGACCCCATTTTCAATAATAGAAAATACAGATCAAAAACAAGAAACAGAAAATGTAGACAACATAACAGACTATATTAATTATTTTGCATATAGAGGAATAATAGAGAGTACATAATTTAAAAAGGAAAAAGGCTTATTTGGCTCACAGTTTGGCAGACTGTATAAGAAGTGTGTGCCAGCATCTGCTTCTGGTTAGAGTCTCAGGAAACTTACAATCATGGTGGAAGGTAAAGAATAACTGGACATATTATATGGTATGAGACAGAGCAAGTGTGAGGTGAAGGAGCCAGTTTCCTTTAATGAACCAGCTCTCATTTGAATTAATAGAGTGTAAAGTTTTTGGTTACCAAGAGGATGTACCAAGCCATTCATGAGAAATTTGCCCCCATGACACAAACATGTCCCACCAGGTCCCACATTCAACATTAAGGATTTATATTGCAGCAGGAAGTTTGGACATATGAATATTGAAACTGTATTATAGACCATCTAGGCTTCACAGACAAACAAAAAACACTCCAGTCAAAACCAAGATAATACACAATATTCTTATTTGCATCTGGTGTATTCTGTTATGACATATACCAAGTTTTATTAAATTTAAAAATACTGACTGGGTGCAGTGGCTCTTGCCAACAATCCTAACACTTTGGGAGACTGAGGTTAGAGGATGCATTGGGGCCAAAAGTTTGAGACTAGTCTGCACAATATAGTCAGATCCAAACACTACAAACAAGCAAACAATTAGCCAGACATTGTAGTGCATGTCTGTAGTCCTAGCTACTCAGAAAACCGAGGTAAAAGGATCACTTGAGCCCAGAAACCTGAGGCTACAGTGGGCCAAACTTATGCTACTACACTCCATCCTGTGTGATGGTAAAATCTTATCTTAAAACAACAGCCATTATTTTAAAAAGACTACGATTTTGTATAAGTTGCTGGCTCTTTAAAGTTTACAGAGGAAACAGAGGGCAGCAATGTCTGAATAAGTCTGTATTTAAAAAACAACATGTACACATTTACTCATGCAATGTTTATTGAGCAGGTACTGTGTGCTCAAGAGTATGATACAGAGCACAGTACTGGGAATAACATTATGTAATTCTCATAACACCTTGGGAGCTGGTACTAAGGTTTTAATAAATTTCAGTATTTATATAAAAGGCCCAGCATTTTTATTTCTTCTTGCATTTCCCTATCATCAAAATTTTAAAAAACTATTGAGAATAAAAGCTAAAAATAGACAGATATAAGAGATATAAAAAGGAAGAGTTTAATGTAGTTTAGAGAAAATTTCATTCTGTCTATATTTCCTTTTTTGTGACTTGTGGAGCAACTACTGGATATGCAGGAATAGAAAACAAGTTGCTAAATAGAACGTTTCTGCAAATAGTGGTTTTCATAGAAAATTTAAAATCTAAGACCCTACAATACATACTTTATTTTTCTCATTTATCTGCTTTTGGGTTGCAGGAAATTGTGAGCACCAGCTCTAGAAAGGCAGCAGGATTCACCAGCTAAAACTCTGATCTCTTCTAATCAGCTCTGTGAGGCAAGACTCCCGGGTAGGGTCAGACCTAAATAAGGCCTTCAAAAAAAGTCAGTCTGAAAGAACTGGGCCAGGAAGTAAATCCCATGTAGAATTCTGTTCTCTATGCCATTGGGAGATTTCCAGTTATGTTTTTTCTAATCTTACCTAAAAGAAACTTAAATCCCAGAGTCTGTAATTTTAATCTTTTCTAGCCAATGCCCTGTCAACTTTATACATGATAATATGCAACTTAAACAACATGATAATATGCAATTTAAACAAATCCCTTCTGTTTTTCTAGGGTAATTTTATTAGAAAATAAATACATACATTTAACAAGGTGAAAGAATAAAAACTATGTGGCCCAGTGCGGTGGCTCATGCCTGTAATCCCAGCACTTTGGGAGGCTTTGGCAGGTGGATCACGAGGTCAGGAGTTCAAGACCAGCCTGACTGAGATGGTGAAACTTCATCTCTACTAAAAATACAAAAATTAGCGGGGTGCAGTGGCAGGCACCTGTAATCCCAGTTACTTGAGTGGCTGAGGTAGGAGAATTGCTTGAACCCAAGTGGCAGAGGTTGCAGTGAGCTGAGATCACACCACTAAACCCCAGCCTGTATGACAAAGTGAGACTCCATCTCCAAAAAAAAAAAAAAAAAAAGAAATGAAAGAAATTAAAATTGTAATAACAATTCTTCTGTTCATAAATATCCCTTCAGCTGTGGACTTCAGAAGTCAGAAAAATGTAATAAAAGTGGCAAATAAAGCCCAAGATTTTGGGCACATCTATTTGTTGTACCAACCATATGGTGCATAATTCAATTATTTATCTAGTTGCTAGTCTAGACAAAAAGTTTCTGGATTGTAGGAACTATGACTGCTTCATGTATTTTTTTAATGGCCATATAAATTGGAAGCTACTAGTTTATCTATCTGGGTCTCCAGATCTCCTCCTTGTTTATCATCCCAGTACCAGGAAACTAGAGAAACTGTCATCTGGCTACCAACCAAAGACATCTTTTGTATGAGGGGATGAACAGACACAGGATGACTCATTTCTCTTACACTGAGACAGAAGCAGAATTAACCACTCTTGTCTGCTCTGGACATCCTTAAATGGTTCAAAGACACCTAGGTGACTGAGAGAATTCCCATTGACCTGGGGCTGATGGCCCAATGATAAGCCAGGCTGGAGAGACTCAGGCCAATTCTAAATAGAAAATAGAACTGCCTTGGTGGAGCTCAAGAACCTGGGTCACCTGTCCTGATTTGCTAGCTCTTGGGTAAAAGAAAGAACACAAATACTCTACTCCAGTATCACATTTTACAGGTAAATTTAGTTGTGACATGGCTCTGGATACTTTGTGGCCTTGATCTCTCATGCCTAAGATGCTTATTTGCACTTACAGATTCTGCCATCACATTCTATTTCCTCCTGGATCCTCTCCCATAACTGTAGCAGGGCAATGAACAAAATGTGTAAAATCTCAAAATGCCACACTCCCAAATGGGAGCTTAAGATGTCAAGGGTGACATCTCACAATGCAGAAAATGCCTTTTGTTAGTTTTCTGTACATCTCAGTTCAAATTCCTGTCCTTTTTTCTAAATTCCAGGCAGAGGGAAGACCTTATCTGCAGATTCTAGGTAGGATCAACCTGGCTCTGCATCCTACGGTGTTACAGCAAGTGGAGTACAAAGGAGAGATCCCCTCATTGAGGCTGCTCTAGCACATTCTAAATAAGCCTAAATGGAAAAAAAAAAAAAAGCTGGCGTAACATGAATGTAAGTAGACAGTTTATTTGGTCAACTTTGCAGATTATAAGCTGGGAGCAAATATTCAAGTTGCCTTAAATCTACACTTTGATTAGCAGCAGTTACAAGAAGATTTGTAAAGACAACAAGAGAAAGAGAGAGAGTGGGCTGACACAAAGTTGTTTTTCAGAAAATTTTATTTATTTACAGAAATGACTTTGATTATTGATTAGAAATATATAGTTATTGTTTAGGGTATGGGATATAGGGTCCAATGCAGCATTATTAGTTTATTTTATGGCTACTTGTGGCAATAGTGAACAGTTTCAAGTGATAAATATGTAGTTCAAAGCAGGGAGAAAGATATAACTGCACTCTCATTTTAATGTCTGAGTTTGATAACCAAAAGGACTTGCATTTTTCAGATAAACGTTTTTTATTTCCCAATCTCAAGACCAGGATTCAAAATTTGGAGCTGCAGATTTAGGGCCTGAATGTCTGAAGTAGCAGCACGTGTTACCTGCAAATTTGTGAGCATTTTAGCAAGAGGAGGAAGAAAGTGGAGATTCTCTTGTCTACATGTCTACTCAATGCACACGTTACTTTAATTGGATTTGTGGGTCCCACGATCTCTGAATCAGTTTCAGATCTGAAGATACAAGAGTCAGTGAAAGAGGTAAAATGATTGATTACTGTACTGTGAAACTGATGGAAATCTGATCTAGCCTCTCTAGAAGTGACTGTAGAGGACTATAGATACCAAATAGGTAGAGACACAATTCTGCCTGCATATTTAGGGGACGTCATGCACTTTGCTCTACAACTGTGAGTTCACTAGAAGCCTGAGAGGAAGTCTTCTCTAGAGTAAATTCTGGTTGGCACCTTATGTGTTTATATTATGTCTGGTAATTCTAGACAGTGTTTTGAAACAATAATTAAAAGAAAAGTTTTCTCCATCCCCAGAAGAATGTCACAATAGAACAGAAAAAAATGGTTATATTACACAATTAAACTTGAACGTGACATGCATCATAGTCAATCTGCTTAAGAGACTGCAATAATAAAAAGATGGACATCATAATTAGTCCACAAGTAGAAGAATTTACAGCATGATGTCATACATAGTTCATTCTAAATTCACCTGGAGATTGAAGAGGCCATCTGTGTATGCTAATTGCTTATATTCAATGATAAATAATCTTTTCACATCTTCATAATAGGAGGTAGTTTAGCACCTTGAAGCCAGGTACCTGATGAAGCTAGGCTTTCACTCTGCTACAAAAATGGTTGAATAGGGTTCTATGTTTTTGGCTATTTACATTTTAGAGCAGTGGTTCTGTACTCCCTGGCACTGGGCTACAGCACTCCTGCTTGATTTCACCTGGTTGCTAGTGTCCTCTTGACTTCTACCATCTGTCACTGAGGAACAGCCCAGAGCACAGCTCATATTTTATGTGAAGTCCATTTGCCACAGCAGCACTCTAGTGTCACATCAGACAGGGAAGCCTGAGCTACAGGAGAAGAGCCTACGGGCCTCCTGGGTAGAATTACACATTCACAATAATGGAAATGGGAGCAGTGTTTCAGCCCATTTCTACTTATAATGGTGACCAGTGAAAAATACTGCTGAATTTCCAGCATGAATCTAGATAGAGATAGCTCCAAAAGTTCTCACTGTGACAGCTCAGCTTATTCCAAAATCATGGGATATGAATAAGGCTTCTGAAAAAGAGACCCAAAGCATTGGAGAGAAAAACAGATCTCCATCAGAGCAAGATGGTTCTGAGAGAAAAAAGTTAAAATGATCCTAAGAAAAATCTCAGATTACATATAAGATTGATTATGTCAGATAGAAAATATTCCCCTAAAAGAAATTTCTCTCTAAACACCTAAAGTGTACAGCTACTCTCAACATGAGAAATGTGAGCATTATGAAGAAAGGGGGCAGATTTTCAGAATTTTATAAAGTTTCTTTTCCATCTCTGCTGTTCTCTCATCTCCTAGCCATTGAATGGGGGTTCTATATTGGAATATATTTGACAACTTCCAACAACACTTTCTGATGAAAAAATAGAATCTGACTGTGTTCATATAGTGGAATATGTTAGAACTTGCAACACAGCTAACTGAAGAGCTATTATGGTTTTTGGGTGGCCTAACTTTATTTGTCCTGCAATAGCAGCATACCAATTTAGTGAAATAAAATATACTAAAATTGTGTTTACTCAAAATTATCCCTATTGAATAAAGTAACAAACATGTCACACTAATATCTATTTACTGTAACAATTTGGTAGTAAATTTTCTTTGTATATTAAATATAAATATCTAAGTATAAATAATTTTAATGAACTAGTCATAATGTATATAGCATTTAAAAAATTAAAACTTCAGTTAACACATTTTATATTTCAAAAGTATAAATAACAATATTAAAATAACCATGTAAGTGATTCATTCAAAGTAAGTAGTGCAGCTTTGTATTCATACAATTGTAGAAAATACTGTTTCTGGCTTATGCCTGTAATCCCAGCACTTTAAGAGGCGAGAAGGGTGGATCACCTGAGGTCAAGAGTTCAAGATCAAGGTGGTGAACATGGTAACACCTCATTTCTACTATAAATACCAAAACTTAGTCATGCAGGGTGAGGCATGCCTGTAATTCCAGCTACTTGGGAGGCTGAGGCAGGAGAATCACTTCAACCTGGGAGGCAGTGGTTGCAGTGAGCTGAGATCACACCACTGCACTCCAGCCTGGGCAACAGAGTGAGACTCTGTCTCAAAAAAAAAGAGAAAATACAGTTTAATGTACATGAATGCAGATTGTCTACAAACATTACACATAATTATGCTAATTGTTATGAAGTAATAAATAGAAAGCAAGATACAACTACAGACTCCACTGTTTAGTTTATACCCTGAACTGTTTTTGCTGTTGCAGTATAAGCACTTCAGCCTGCAAATATTGGATAATTACCTTGGATCATCAGGTTTCTGTCAAAGAAATATAGTATCTTTTAGACTTTATCATTCTGTTTTGCTAAATTTAATCTTATCTTTGTGCTAAGCTTCTGTGTGCTCTTAAAATGAGCTTTTATCTAAACAAATCTGTCTACTTTAAATGACTAAAAATGAAAAAAATAACCTTTTCAGAACCAAAAACAAAGCAATAAATCTGAATCAATAGATAATCTGGAGCCAGAAAAAATGACAAAAGGCTTATTTAGTTGTTAATATGATTTACATATATTTCCAAAAGCAGAGAAAAATATCTATATATAATCTAAATCCCTTAACAAAAGAGGGAATAGCAAAACTTTTTTTGGAAGCTTTTTTTTTTTTTGAGACAGAGTCTCGCTCTGTTGCCCAGGCTGGAGTGCAGTGGCGTGATCTCAGTTCACCGCCAGCACCACCTCCTGGGTTCACGCCATTCTCCTGCCTCAGCGTCCGGAGTAGCTGGGACTACAGGCACCTGCCACCATGCCTGACTAATTTTTTTGTCCTTTTAGTAGAGACAGGGTTTCACCGTGTTGGCCAGAATGGTCTCGATCTCCTGACCTCGTGAACCACCCTCCTCGGCCTCCCAAAGTTCTGGGATTACAGGCTTGAGCCACCACGCCCGGCCTTTTTTTGGAACTTTTTAATGAGTTTTTGAACTCTTGGACATCTGAAATTTGCACACTGTATACACTTGAAAGAAGGTTTATGGGGAAGCTGGGTGGGGTGGCTCATGCCTGTAATCCCAGCACTTTGGGAGGCCAAGGCAGTCAGATCATGAGGTCTGGTGGTCGAGACCATCCTGGCTAACACGGTGAAACCCCATCTCTACTAAAAATACAAAAAATTAGCCAGGCGTGGTGGTGGACACCTATAGCCCCAGATACTTGGGAGGCTGAGGAAGGAGAATGGCCTGAACCCGGGAGGCAGAGCTTGCAGTGAGCCGAGATCACGCCACTGCACCCCAGCCTGGTCAACAGAGTGAGACACTGTCTCAAAAAAATGAAAAATAAAAAATAAATTAAAAAAAGAAGGTTTATGGGGAAAAAAACAGAAGATAAAAAGATTACATAAAATCCATAAGTGCCCAAGACAAATGAAACAGAATAGAGAGCCCAGAAATAATGCCACCTTCCTACAACCATCAGATTTTTTACAAAGTTGACAAGAAGAATGTGGGAAGATTTTTCTCTGTAATAAATGGTACTGGAATAATAGCTAGTGTTATGTAGAAGACAGAAACTTGACCCCTTCATTGCACCACATACAAAAATCAACTCAAGATAAAATAAAGACTTAAATGAAAAACTTAAAGTTATAAAGAAACCCTGCAAGATAACCTAGGAAATACCATTCTTGACACAGAAACGGGTAAAGACTTCATGATGAAACTATAAAAACCAACTGCAACAAAAGCAAAAATTGACAAATGGGACCTATTTGAACTTAAGAGCTTCTTCACAGCAAAGGAAACTATGAATAGAGCAAACAGACAACCTACAGAGTAAGAGAAAATATTTGCAAATTTTGCCTCTTACAAAGGCCTAATATACACAATTTATTAAGAACTGAAATGAGTTTAGAAGAAAAAACCAAGCAACCTCATTAAAAAGCAGGCAAAAAATATGAACGGATGCTTTTCAAAAGACATACATGTGGCTAACAAATATTATGAAAGAAAGGTCATTGCTAATCATTAGAGAAATTAAACGAAAAACACAATGAGACACCACCTCACTCAAACACGTCAGAATGGCTATTTTTAAAAAGTCAAAAAGTAACAGGTGCTGGCAAAGTTGCAGAGAAAAAGGAAATGCTTATACTCTGCTGGTGGGAGTGTAAATTAGTTCAATAACTTAAAAAGCAGTGTGGCGATTCCTCACAGAACTAAAAACAGAATTATCATTTGATCCACGAGCCTCAAAACTGGGTATATACCCAAAGAAATATAAATGTTTATATTATAAAGACACATCCACATGCATGATCACTGCAGCACTATTCACAATAGCAAAGACATGGACAGGCCGTGAATGCCTATCAATGGTAGACTGGATAAAGAAAACATGGTATGATCAGATGCGGTGGCTCATGCCTGTAATCCCAGCACTTTGGGAGGCGGAGGCAGGTGGATTGCCTGAGCTTAGAAGTTCGAGACCAACCTGGGAAACATGGCAAAATCCTGTCTCCACGGAAAATACAAAAAGAAAAATTGGCCAGGCATGGTAACAAACACATTTAGTCCCAAGGTTGAGGCTAAAGTAAGCCAATATCACACCATGGCACTCTGATCTGGGCAATAAATGAAACCCTGTCTCCAAAAATAAAATAAAATAAAATAAAAGATTTAGTAAAAACAAAATATGGTACATAAATATCATGGAATACTCTGTAGCCATTAAAAAATAGTTATCATGTGCGTTGCAATAACATAGATGAAGCTGGAGACCATTATTCTTACAAAACTAATGCAGAGACTGGGCACGGTGGCTCACGCGGGTAATCCCAGCACTTTTGGAGGCTGAGGTGGGCTAATTACCTGAGGTTGGGAGATTAAGACCAGACTGATCAACGTGGGGAAACCCCGTCTCTACTAAAAATACAAAATTAGCCAGGCGTGGTGGTGCGTGCCTGTAATCTCAGCTACTTGGAAGGTTGAGGCAGGAGAATCCCTTGAACCCTGGAGGTGAAGATTGTGGTGAGCTGAGATGGCACCACTGCACTCCAGCCTGGGAAACAAGAGCAAAGCTCTGTCTCAAAAAAACCAAACAACAGGGCCGGGCACGGTGGCTCATGCCTCTAATTCCAGCAGCTTGGGCTCCCTGAGGAGGATGGATTATGAGGTCAGAAGATTGAGACCATCCTGGCTAACACGGTGAAAACCCGTCTCTACTAAAAGTACAAAAAATTAGCTGGGCGTGGTAGCGGGTGCCTGTAGTCCCAGCTACTCAGGAGGCTGAGGCAAGGGAATGGCGTGAATCTGGGAGGCGGAGCTTGCAGTGAGCCGAGATCACACCACTGCACTCCAGCCTGGGCAACAGAGCAAGACTCAGTTTCAAAAAAAATCACAAAACAGAACAACAACAACAAAAAAACAGAAAACTAATGCAGAAACGGAAAACCAAATGCATGCTATTATTTTTAAGTAAGAGCTAAGTAATAAGAACACATGAACACAAAAAGGAGAACAACGGACATTGAGGCCTAGTTGAGGGTGGAGGGTGGCAGGACTCAGAGGATCAGAAAACATACCTGTTTGGTGCTATGGGTAGTACCTCAGGGACAAAATAATCTGCACACTAAACCCTCATGACATAATTTTAGCCATATAACAAACCTACATGTGTACACCAAACCAGAAATAAAAGCTAAAAGAAAAAAGAAATCCCTGTGTGGGAGAGTGCAATGCAGGTGTATGAACTGATTTTGGCTACAGATAGTGGCCCAGGTGGAAATGTACTCTGATTGATTTCTGTGTGCCTGCAGATTATAAACAGGTGGCTCAGAACCTTAGGGTGGTGGAGAAAACAGGTTGCTGCTGCAGATTCAGTGTCTGGGGGTGGGGATATGCCAGGAGACTTGTAGAGACTTGTGGCTTCTTGGCAAGAAACACTTGGATCAAAAATGCCATGGTGGCCAGGTGCCATGGCTCAAGCCTGTAATCCCAGCACTTTGGGAGGCTAAGACAGATGGATCACCTGAGGTCAGGAGTTTGAGGACAGGAATTTGAGACCAGCATAGTGGAGGGCACCTGTAAACCCAGCTACTCAGGAGGCTGAGGCAGGAGGATCACTTGAACTCAGGAGGCAGAGGTTGCAGTGAGCCGAGATCGTGCCACTGCACACCAGCCTGGGCAACAAGAGTGAAACTCTGTCTCAAAAAAATAAAAAAATTAAAAAATACAAAAAATTAGCCAGGTGTGGTGGTACACACCTGTAGTCTCAGCTACTCCAGAGGCTGAGGCAGGATAATCATTTGAACCTAGTAGGCAGAGATTGTGTAATGGCCTAAGGCATTCACCTTGCCCTTTGCCTAGACAGAGCCCATTCATCAAGACAGGGGAATTTGTGGAGAAAATGTTAAACATTAAATTTCAACTCAATTGAACGTGGACACAAACAATGGTCACCAAGTCCTGGAACAGGTTATGTGAGCCCCTTGAGGCATTCATCCAGCACTATTTTTGAGAAATCTCTATTTGAAATGCTTGTTCCTTGGTGCCATAAAGAAATAGCACTTGAACATAAATTTAATTTACTCAGTAAGGCCATTTTTATTCTCTGCAGAAAGGGTACACTTACCAGCAGTTTTGCCATAAGAGTACACCAACCAAAGGAGACAAGGTCATTTATAACCCGACACATCAATCCTACTCCTGTGTCTGGTTTTCACTGGCTGGGACCAGACCTCACATTCTGTATTTGTCTCGATTGGCTAGCAACGTAGAACTTTTTAAAAGAGGCAAATGCAGAGGAGAACAGAGGAAGGAGGAAGTAACTTGTGGAATGATGAGAAAGGTAAAAACACCTTCAAATAATGAAGAGGAACAGGCTATGACCTAATGCTTGCTTGGACCAGTATAAGCATGCCAGAGCAAATATTTAGGCTAAATAGTGGGAGCTAAGAACATAAAGAACACTGATTTCTTTATTATGGCTAGCAGATATTTAAGAATATTGGCACAGGTCTTTCAATAAATTTTACTTCTAAGAGAAGTTACTATTTATTCGTAATTAGACGGGGAGGAAAGTCTTTGAAGAGGACTCTACTTTACTTTTACATCTCTATTTTAATCTATTCCTCTACATTAGTTATTGAAAAACAATAGAGAATTGCAAAAAAACAAGTTCACCTATTTGTGTTCCTGGAGCCCATTCGCAAAGGGCCCTTGTGACTGGGCCTCATGCCAAACAAGTTGTTACAAAAAGGGCTAGGGCCCCAGACTGCGCCAAGGATTCAAGAGACCTCTCCTCATCTGTACATGGTTGAGTGTCCGACTCTGGAGCCCAGGCTGTCGCTTACTGGTGTGGTGGTGAATCCTCCATAGTCTGATGAGTGTGGTGTCTGACTCTGGAGCCCAGGCTGTTGCCTCCTGGTCTGGTGATGAATCCTCCATAGTCTGGTGAGTGTAAGTACATACACACACACACATATAGATATATGTATATATATGTGTATATACACACATATATATGACTTTTCCCTTCTCCCGTTTCCATTGCAATTTTCTTATTATATCAATTTGCTTATTATATCTGCATTGCCATTTACATAAGATAAAACTTCTTTACCCTTTAAGGTATTGTGTGTCTTTGTTTCTCCCCTCATGAGTTTCCTGCACAGAACACCATATTTTTCAGAGGCTTTATTTGTTTCTTATTATTCTTTTTTCCTTAATCTTGACTGCATGCCTAATTTTGGCAAGGTGCTATTCATACTCTGATATCCTTTCTTCTGCTTAGTCAATTCGGCTTCAAATACTTTTGTATCCTTCATGAAGCATACAAAAAAACCTAACTGGGCCTTTGGCCAGGGATGGTGGCTGAAGCCTGTAATCCCAGCACTTTGGGAGGTCATGGTGGGTGGATCACGAGGTCAGGAGTTTAGGACCAGCCTGGCCAAGATGGTGAAACCCCATCTCTACTAAAAATTGAAAAGTTAGCCAGGCATGGTGGTGGAAGCCTATGTCAGTCTTCTGAGCCCAAGCCCAGCCATCGTATCCCCTGTGACCTGCACATATACATCTAGATGGCCTGAAGCAAGTGAAGAATCACAAAAGAAGTGAAAATGGCCAGTTCCTGCATTAACTGATGACGTTATCTTGTGAAATTCCTTCTCCTGGTTCAGAGGCTTCCCCTCTGAGCACCTTGTGATCCCCACCCCTGCCTGCAAGAGAAAAACTCCCTTTGACTATAATTTTCCACTACCCACCCAAATCCTATAAAATGGCTCCACCCCATCTCCCTTTGCTGACTCTCTTTTCGGACTCAGCCCACCTGAACCCAGGTGATGAAAAAGCTTTATTGCTCACACAAAGCCTGTTTGGTGGTCTCCTCACATGGACGCATGTGAAAACCTGTAATCTCAGATAAACAGGCGGCTGAGGCAGAGAATTGCTTGAACCTGGGAGGCAGAGGTTGCAGTGAGCCGAGATCATGCCACTGCACTCCAGATTGTGCAAAAGAGAGAGACTCTGTCTCAAAAAAACAAAACAAAACAAAACAAAAACAGAATACAGAAGATCTTTCTTCCATTTTGACTGTAGAAAATGAACATATTTCCACAGGAAAATGTGGTAGATAATTGATGAGTTACATAGATTCGTCAAACTATCTGTTTATCTTTTTGCAGGGTGAATTTGTGACAGTGACTATCTTGGTTCTATATCTTTTTGTCTTGTTTCTTAGTTTAGTGCTAAATTATATGTGGTGAAATGTGGTACTGTTAGTTATGAGTTCTAAATGTCTTTTCAAAGAATCAATATGTCAGTATGTTCAATTCTTTGCCTTCTACTTTTAAATTTAACTTCCTCATAAAGCAAACTTTTTCAATTACCTGCTCCACCTGACTCATTTCAATCACCTGCTCCACCCTGCCTCACTCCGATAACCTGCTACCTGCTCTGCTCTGACTCATTTTTTTCCCTGCATAACCATTTTTTTTCCACCAAACCACTCACCCCATCACTCCGTTTAAATTAGCTAAGTGGAATTAGTTTAGCCTATGCAGTCTAACCCTAGCCAATAGGGGAAAGACACAGCAGCAGAGGCCATGTGCGTCAGGGATAAGAACCGCTTTCCCTCTCTTGTCCAGGTGTGTACTTACCATTGCTCTGTTTGTAAGGGCACGCCCTTCTATAGAATTACCTTGCCTTGCTGAGAATCAAAAAAAAATTTTATATTCGAGTGCTATTTCTTTTGCGGCACAGAAACTTTATTTATAACAATTTGGGGGCTCGCTTGTGATTACATTCCCCTCCAGGGGTGGTCTCTGGTTCTCTCTCTTGAGGAGGCTTGCCCTGCCCACTTGTGGCAGCCTCAGGGGTGAGAAATCCAGACCCACTCAGTGAGAAAAATAACCGGAGCTCTCAGCAACGTGGGAAAAAAAAAAAACTGGTCAGTAACCTAGTTTAAGGATCCTCATATACTGTGGCAACAACTCCGTGCACAGACCAAGGAAGGAGAAGCCGCGGGAGCCTGAAAACTACTTCCTTGGTAGTCAAATTCTGGAGGGCTAAATGTGTTTGTGTGTGAATGATCACAAACAACCCCGCTTGCAATGTTGTTTGTGTGGATGCTGACAAGTCCTACTGCTGAATGGAGTGAGTGGGTCCTCTCCGTGGTTCTGTAGCTACCTCATATGACTGAGGGTGGATCTTGCCATGAGATTTATTCTGGCATGCCAACACTAAGAGGGGCCTAATTCTCCCTTGGGGGAGCAGCCAGAGGAAACAACACGAGTGGGAAGTGTGCAAGGAAAGAGGGGGAAAGGGAGGAAACAGGTTAACTTTTTGGGACAGGCAAGGAGAGACATTTCTGGTGACAGGGGATGAGACTTCTGGGACAGGCAAGGTGAGACATCCCTGGTTTGAGGGGTTGAGGCTTCTGCTAATTTCAAGCGTTGAACCTCACACAATCCCCCCCTTTCCTTTTTTCTTGGGGGCAGAAAGAGTAGCTCCACTCCCTCTGGTCCCTCCCCTAAGGGAAGGAGGAGAGGACAGAACAGCAGCATAAGCATCTGGGAGAGGCAGGGAAAGACCAGCAGAGAGATGAGACAGAGAGAGGGAGAGAAGAGAGAGAGAGGAAGAGACAGAGAGACAAAGAGGGAGTCAGAGAGAGAGACAGAAAGTCAAAGAGAAAGAAAGAGAGAAGTAGTAAAGAAAAAACAGTGTACCCTATTTCTTTAAAAGCCAGGGCAAATTTAAAGCCTATAATTGACAATTGAAGGTCTTCTCCGTGACTCTATAACACTCTAATACCACCTTGTTTGCATTGTAAACAAGGGTGTAGCCCAAAAGCACTGAGGTCGCTGACAACCTGTAGCCTTCCTATCAAAAATCCTTAACCCAGAATCCTGTGGATGAATGTATTTCATTCAATCTGTAGCGACAACTGCTTTGCTTGTAATGCCCAACCTTGTTTTTACTAACCCTGTTTTTAGATCCTCCCTTTCTCTCCCTTAATCACCTAGCCTTGTTTCCACATGAATAAAACTCTCCCTGGGCCAGGCGTGGTGGCTCACACCTGTAATCCCAGCACTTTGGGAGGCCTAGGTGGGCAGATCACGAGGTCAGGAGATTGAGACCATCCTGGCTAACATGGTGAAAACCCATCTCTACTAAAAATACAAAAAATTAGCCAGGCGTGGTGGTGGGCACCTGTAGTCCCAGCTACTGGGGAGGCTGAGGCAGGAGAATTGCCTGAACCCGGGAGGTGGAGCTTGCAGTGAGCCAAGATCGTGTCACTGCACTCTAGCCTGGGTAACAGCCAGACTCTGCCTCAAAACAAACAAACAAACAAACACTCTCCCTTAGCTGAGAAAGCCAGACAAACTCCATCTGGCCTCCTTGGTTTACAAGACATTAAGGACTCCTTACCCACCCCCTTCTTCAAGGAGTTAACTTGTGTAAACAGATTCTCAACATATCAAAAGAGTCCAATTAACAGATAAGGTACTGAAACAAACAATGTACAAAGTTCCCAGGATTTTGCTCAAAAGATAACACCGTTAAGCTTTGAATTTGTGTCCGGCATAGGACCCATATTTAACATCTTATGAAGGATTTAGAGCCCCTGCACCTGGTACTGTTGCTTTTCTGTAACCATTTGTCTTTTAAATTGTCTGTTTCTCTGTAATCATTTGCCCTTTTAATTTTTGCATGTTTTTACCTCTGTAGAATTGTTGCATTTGAGCTCCCCTCCCCTTCCTAAACCAAAGTATAAAAGAAAATCAAGCCCCCTCCTCATAGCCAAAAGAATTTTGAGTGTTAGCCGTCTCTTTGGCCGCCGACTAAATAAAGGACTCTTAAATCTCAAAGTGTGGCATTTTTCTAACTCGCTCGGGTATCACATTTGGAGGCCCCAGCGAGATATATTCACCACCGGGCGAGAGCTGGGCTTGCTCCAGGCTCCCCTGGACAGACGGCTGGCTTATAGTGGGGGTGCCACCTGAAAAATTTTTCCAGGTCCCTTAAAGGCAACCATCTTGTGGAGGAGAGCGGATTGACTACCGTGTAGGTGCCCACAAAATTCCACCTGTGAGTCCTCAACTTCTGACCCTGGGGTCGGGTAAATCAGGCTTGACTTTCGTTTGGTAAGAGGGAAGCGTCCCTGATGAGGGCGTCCCTCTTTTTGACTCTGCCCATTTTTCCAGGACGCTGGAGGGTAGAGTCCTGGTTTTATGTTAGGTTCCTCTGTGTCTCTCTCCAGGAGGGAAGCGGCCCTGATGGGGGCACTCCCTGGACTCTGTCCACATCCCAGGATGCTGGGGACTGAGTCTTGATTTCTGGCAGGCCAGCCTCTCTCTCTCTCTCTTTCTCTCTCTCTCATTAAAGACTAGTCTCACTCTCTGCTCTTTCTTACTCTCCTTCTCCCTTTTTCTATCTCTCATCCTTCTCTTGTTCAGGTTTCTTGGAGACCTCCGGGGAAAAAAAAAAAAAAAACTGTTATAAACTCTGTGTGAATGGTGAGTGACTGGGTGATTGCAGAAGACAAGGGCCAGTTTGTAGCTCCAGGGTGAAAGCTATGGAGTTCGAGTGGGCCCTCACCTGTGGTTCCGTGAGGACCTCGTAAGGCTTAAGGTAGCATAGGGCATAGCTCCATCTGAGCCAGGGGTTTATACTAGCCTGCCAGTGCTAAGAGGAACCCAAGTCCCCCCAGGGGGAGGGGCCAGGTGGGCATCTGACTGATCCCATCACGGGACCCCCTCCCCTTGTCTAATAAAAGCTGTCATAATTGTTTACATGCCCTAGGGCCAATTGTTTGTTTTATGTTCATTGTTCTGCTCAGTGTCTATTGTCTTGTTTAGTGGTTGTCAAATTTTGTATGTTAGGTCATTGATATCGCCCAAGACATCTGGGTAAGACTTCTTCAAGGTCCTTAGTGTTGATTTTTTATCACAGGAGGTTAAATTTCTCATCAATCATTTAGGCTGGCCACCACAGTCCTGCCTTTTCTGGCAGAAACAAATCAGGTGTTGTTAGGGGAAGGAGTGTGGAGAACATTCACCTGATTGGGATTTCTGGCACCATGAAGGTTGCTGGTATTTAGATTGTCATACTGTAAATCCAAGCGACTGGGCTGCCTCTAGACTAAACCGGTGGTGGGTTCAAAATAGCCACCCTGCAGATTTCCTTGCTCACCTCTTTTGTCATCCTGTAACTTTTCCCATGCCCTTAAATAGGACGCTGTGTAGGGAAACCTACACCTGTACTGCTTTACTTCATTTAGATTCTTACTGTGTTCCTCCGTGGCTACTCTCCCACCTTAAAAATGATCCGAGTGGTCTCATCCCTGCCCCTTACCCTGTACATCTTGTTTTCTGGTGCCACAGCAAGTTCAGCATCTCCAGGACTTGACTCTGCTCTCACTCCTTAAACCCTTACAGGAAAAGGCTGAGTTTGAGCTATTTGCCTTTGAGTCATGGAGACATCAACAGTATTTAGGGTACAGGTCCAGGGGAAGAGGGAGAATGCCTAGATCCGACTGACCCAGGAGACCTCGGGGCAGCCTCTAGTCCCCCTGTTCAATCTTAAAGCTACAGTAATGTGGTAAGTGGTATTAGCTGTTGTGGTTTTTCTGCTCTTTCTGGTTATGTTGATTTTGTTCTTTTGATACTCCAGCCCCCTAGGGAGTGAGTTTCTCTGTCCGTGTTGGGTTTAATGTCTATGCTCAAATCTTAATAAATTGCCTTCAAAAACAAATGAGAAACTCCTCCTCTGGCCTTGTAAGGGTTGGAGCCCTCTCCAATGTATGCTGCAGAATTTTCCTCTCCGTTTCTGAGAGGATTATGGAGTCCGCCTTAAAAAAGGCAAGCTCCGGACACTCTGTGAAGTAGAATGGCCAAAGTTTGGAGTCGGGTGGCCCCCTGTAGGGTCACTGAACCTCGCAATTGTTCAGGCTGTGTGGCAGGTTGTTACTGAAACTCTCAGCCACCCCAATCAGTTTCCCTACATTGATCAATGGCTGAGTTTGGTCAGAATCCCCCCTCCATGGCTCGGCTCATGTGCCGTTCATAATTCTACCTCCAAGGTCCTTCTGAGCCAGACCGCATTTTTGCCTCAACCCTCAGCCGGTCCAACTCCCCCTGTACTGCCTCCCTCTGAAGAAGAGGAGAGTCTCCCTCAACAAGTCCCACCACCTTACAACCAGCCTGCTCCCTTAGAATCATCCCTTGTCTCCTCAACTACTTCCCCTGTAGGATCGCCACCTATTGCCTCTTGATTGTGACCACGGTAGGACGAAGTAGCCCCTCTACTACCGCTGAGAGAGGCGCAAGTCCCTCTGGGTGATGAGCGCTCATCCCCCTTCTTGGTTTATGTCCCTTTTTCTACTTCTGACTTGTTTAATTGGAAAACCTATAATCCTCCCTTCTCTGAAAAGCCCCAGGTTTTGACCTCTCTGATGGAGTCCGTACTCCGGACTCACCGGCCCACCTGGGATGATTGCCAACAGCTCCTTTTAACTGTTTTCACCTCTGAAGAGAGGGAAGGTATCTGAAGAGGCCAAAAAGTACTTCCTCACATCAGCCAATAGGCCAGAGGAGGAAGCTAGAGACCTCCTTGAGGAGGTCTTTCCCTCTACCTGGCCTAATTGGGACCCAAATTCCTCAAGTAGAAGGAGAGCTTTGTATGATTTCCACTGGTATCTCCTTGCGGGTATTAAGGGAGCCATTCGGAAACCCATAAACTTGTCTAAGATGAGTGAAGTTGTCCAGGGGCCTGATGAGTCAGCAGGAGCATTTTTAGAGTGCCTCCAGGAGGCTTATCAGATTTACACCCCCTTTGACCCGGCGGCTCCCGAAAATAGCCTTGCTTTTAATTTGGCATTTGTGGCTCAGGCAGCCCCAAATGTTAAAAGAAAACTCAGAAAACTGGAGGGATTTGCTGTAGTGAATATCAGTTAGCTTTTAGAAACAACCCAAAAGGTTTTTGATAATTGAGAGTTTGAAAAACAAAAACAAGCAACACAGGCAGCTGAAAAAGGTGCTGATAAAACATTCAAAAGATAAGCAAAAATCTTAGTGATGGCTGTCCAAGAGGGGAAAAAGGAAAGGCCCCCATCACAGAAAAATGGCCAGGGAACCTTGGGTTCCCACCAGAAAGGTAAAGGAGGTGAACAGGCTCCTCTAGGAAAGGACCACTGGGCTTATTGCAAGCAGGCTGGCAGTGGAAAAAGGAATGCCCACTATGGCCAGAAGAAAAATAAGAAAAGAAACATGTCCTCACCTTATCCATAATGGAAGAGCCTGATGACTGACAGGGCCAGGGCTCCCTCGCTGTTGGCCCCCAGGAGCCCTTGGTAACCACTACAGTGGGGGGCAGCCTGTACACTTCCTAGTAGATACCAGGGCAGAGCACTTGGTACTGCAGACCCCCTTGGGCAGTGTCTCAAATAAAAGAGTGCCTGTACAAGGGGCAACTGGAGCTATTCAATAATATCCTGTCACACACTCATGAGAATTGAGCTTGGGACAGAAAAGAGTGACACAGTCATTTCTTGTGGTTCCTGAGTGTCCTTTTCCTTTTCCTCTCCTTGGATGAGACCTGCTCCATAAGTTACAGGCCTCAATCTCTTTCTCAGCTCAACAGGCTCACCTCACAGTAGGAAATACAGCTCCCTCCACTGCCCAACTCCTGCTAACTACCCCTCTTTGGAGGAATACCTTTTAGTTTCACCATCACAATCACCAGAGGAGAATAATAATCCTCTTCTATTGGACTTACAGACATTTTTTCCCTGAGTTTGGGCCTAGTCAAACCCTCCAGGACTGGCTAAACACCATTCACCAGTAGTTGTAGAACTCCTGGCCACTGCCATGCCAGTCCAGGTGAAACAATACCCCATGAGTCAGGGGGCTAGACAGGGGATTAATCCCCATATTTAATGTCTGTTACAAGCTGGCATACTTACACCATGTCAGTCTGCTTGGAATACTCCATTATTGCTGGTCCAGAAACCTGGAACAAGTGATTACTGGCTGGTACAGGACTTAAGGGAAGTTAACAAATGGACTGTTACTGTCCATCCAACCATCCCTAATCCTTATACTCTACTTAGCCTGCTCTCACCAGAACATACAGTATACACTGTCCTTGACCTAAAGGATGCTTTTTTTGCGATTCCTCTGGCCCCCCAAAGCCAGCCGATCTTTGCATTTAAATGGACAGATCCTAGCTCAGGAGACACTACCCAACTGACTTTGACTTGGTTACCTCAGGCTTTTAAAAACTCCTCCCCCCTTTTTGGGGAGGCTCTCCAGTAAGATCTTATACCATTCCAAGCTAGTCACCCTAACTGTACTCTTCTTCAGTACGTCGATGATCTTTTATTAGCTACTGGAACTATGGACAGTTGCCTGCAACATATGAGAGACCTACTTTACCTTCTTCAGGAGCTCAGGTATTGAGTCTCCACCAAAAAGGCCCAGCTTTGTCTTCCCAGAGTGTCTTACCTGGGATACGAGATAAACCAAGGAAACAGGGCACTCACCAGTGCCCGGAAAGAAGCCATCCTATGAATACCCACTCCTACCACCAAGAGACAGGTATATGAATTCCTGGGGGCCATGGGATACCGTTGCCTCTGGATATTGGGGTTCACAGAGATTGCCAAGCCCCTGTACACTGCTACAGGAAGAAATGGCCCACTGGTTTGGACAGATGCCGAAGAACAGGCTTTTCAAAACCTGAAAAAGGTATTAACTGAAGCCCCTGATTTAGCCCTCCCAAATATCTCAAAGCCATTTCACCTGTTTGTCCATGAAAGCCAGGGAGTTGCTAAAGGGGTACTTACTCAGACTTTAGGACCCTGGAGATGCCCAGTGTCCTATTTGTCTAAGAGGCTGGATCCTGTGGCCTCTGGATGGCCAAGTTGTCTGCAAGCCATAGCGGCTACACCAAGCCTAGTCCAAGAGGCTGATAAGTTAACTCTGGGTGAAAATTTAACCCTTATGGCTTCTCATGCCATAGAGACTTTACTACGAAGTGCTCCTGGCAAATGGATGTCAAATGCTTGCATCTTGCAGTATCAGAGTTTACTGTTAGATCAGCCTCATTTGACTTTCTCTCCCACAAGGTGTTTAAATCCAGCTACACTACTTCCTGATCCAGACTCCACTACTCCTGTTCATGACTGTCAGAAACTGTTGGAAACTACTGAAACTGGCTGACCTGATCTTCAAGATGTGCCCCTAGAAAAGGCAGATGCCACTCTGTTCACAGATGATAGCAGCTTCCTAGAGAAGGGAGTACGAAAGGCTGGTGCAGCTGTTACCATGGAGACAGACGTGTTGTGGGCTTAGGCTTTACCAGCGAACACCTCAGCACAAAAAGCTGAATTGATCACCCTCACTCAGGCTCTCCAATACGTTAATAAACATATTAACATTTACACTGGCAGCAGGTATGCCTTTGCTACAGTGCATGTACATGGAGCCATCTACCAGGAAAGCGGGCTACTCACCTCAGCAGGAAAGACTATCAAAAACAAAGAAGAAATTCTAGCCCTGCTTGAAGCCATATGGCTCCCTCAGCAGGTGGCTGTAATCCACTGCAAAGGACATCAAAAAGAAAACACGGCCATTGCCTGTGGTAACCAGAAAGCTGATTCAGCAGCTCGGGACACAGCGTGACTTTCAGTCATGCCTCTAAACTTGCTACCCACAGTTTCTTTTCCTCAGCCAGATCTGCCTGACAACCCCTTGTACTCAACAGAAGAAGAAAAACTGGCTTCAGATATTGGAGCAAATAAAAATCAGGAAGGTTGGTGGATTCTTCCTGACTCTAGAATCTTCATACCCTGAACTCTTAGGAAAACTTTAATCAGCCACCTACATTCTACCACCCATTTAGGAGGAAAAAAACTAGCCCAGCTCCTCCAGAGCCTTTTTAAGATCCCCCGTCTTCAAAGCCTAGCAGATCAAACAGCTCTCCAGTGCACAACCTGCTCCCAGGTAAAGGTCAAGCAAGGTCCTAAACCCAGCCCAGGTCACCATCTCTGAGGAAACTCACCAGGAGAAAAGTGGGAAATTGACTTTACAGAAGTAAAACCACACCGGGCTGGGTACAAATACTTTGTAGTACTAATAGACACCTTCTCTGGATGGACTGAGGCATTTGCTACAAAAAAAGAAACTGCCTGCATGGTACTTAAGTTTTTACTCAATGAAATCATCCCTTGATATGGGCTGCCTGCTGCCATAGGGTCTGATAATGGACCAGCTTTCACCTTGTCCATAGCTCAGTCGGTCAGTAAGGTGTTAAATATTCAATGGAAGCTCCATTGTACCTATCTACCCCAGAGCTCTGGGCAGGTAGAACACATGAACCGAACCCTAAATACACTCTTACAAAATTAATCTTAGAAACCGGTAAAAATTGGGTAAGTCTCCTTCCTTTAGCTCTACTTAGAGTAATGTGCACCCCTTATCGGGCTGGGTTCTCACCTTTTGAAATCATGTATGGGAGGGTGCCGCCTATCTTTTCTAAGCTAAAGGATGCCCATTTGGCAGAAATATCACAAGCTAATTTATTGCAGTACTTAAAATCTCTCCAACAGGTACAAGATATCATCTTGCCACTTGTTTGAGGAGCTCATTCCAATCCAGTTCCTGACCAGACAGGGCCCTGCCATTCGTTCCAGCCAGGAGGCCTAGGGTTTGTTAAAACGTTCCAGAAAGAAGGACTCACTTCTGCTTGGAAGGGACCTCTCACCATCATCCTCACGACACCAACGGCTCTGAAGGTGGATGGCATTCCTGCTTGGATTCATCACTCCCACAACAAAAAAGGCCAACAGAGCCCAACTAGAAACATGGGTCCCCAAGCCTGGGTCAGGCCCGTTAAAACTGCACCTAAGTTGGGTGAAGCCATTAGATTAATTCTTTTTATATACCTCTCTTGCTTCCTTTTGCCTGTTACATCCTCTGCGCCTTCCTACTCCTTTCTCCTCACCTCTTTCACAACAGGACGTGTATTTGCAAACACTTCTTGGAGGGCCGGTACCTCCAAGGAAGTCTCCTTTGCAGTTGATTTATGTGTACTGTTCCCAGAGCCAGCTCGTACCCATGAAGAGCAACACAATTTGCCAGTCATAGGAGCAGGAAGTGTTGACCTTGCAGCAGGGTTTGGACACTCTGGGAGCCAAACCGGATGTGGAAGCTCCAAAGGTGCAGAGAAAGGGCTCCAAAATGTTGACTTTTACCTCTGTCCTGGAAATCACCCTGATGCTAGCTGTAGAGATACTTATCAGTTTTTCTGCCCTGATTGGACATGTGTAACTTTAGCCACCTACTCTGGGGGATCAACTAGATCTTCAACTCTTTCCATAAGTCGTGCTCCTCATCCTAAATTCTGTACTAGAAAAAATTGTAATCCTCTTACTATAACTGTCCATGACCCTAATTCAGCTCAGTGGTATTATGGCATGTCATGGGGATTAAGACTTTATATCCCAGGATTTGATGTTGGGACTATGTTCACCATCCACAAGAAAATCCTGGTCTCTTGGAGCCCCCCCAAGCCAATTGGGACTTTAACTGGTCTAGGTGACCCTATGTTCCAGAAACACCCTGACAAAGTTGATTTAACTGTTCCTCTGCCATTCTTAGTTCCTAGACCCCAGCTACAACAACATCTTCAACCCAGCCTAATGTCTATACTAGCTGGAGTACACCATCTCCTTAACCTCACCCAGCCTAAACTAGCCCAAGATTGTTGGCTATGTTTAAAAGCAAAACCCCCTTATTATGTAGGATTAGGAGTAGAAGCCACACTTAAACGTGGTCCTCTATCTTGTTATACACGACCCCGTGCTCTCACACTAGGAGATGTGTCTGGAAACGCTTCCTGTCTGACTAGTACTGGGTATAACTTATCTGATTCTCCTTTTCAGGCTACTTGTAATCAGTCCCTGCTTACTTCCATAAGCAACTCCGTCTCTTACCAAGCACCTGACAATACCTGGCTGGCCTGCACCTCAGGCCTCACTCGCTGCATTAATGGAACTGAACCAGGACCTCTCCTGTGTGTGTTAGTTCATGTACTTCCCCAGGTATATGTGTACAGTGGACCAGAAGCACAACTCCTCATTGCTCCCCCTGAGTTACATCCCAGGTTGCACCGAGCTGTCCCACTTCTGGTTCCCCTCTTGGCTGATCTTAGCATAGCTGGATCAGCAGCCATCGGTATGGCTGCCCTGGTTCAAGGAGAAACTGGACGAATGTCCCTGTCTCAACAGGTGGATGCTGATTTAAGTAACCTCCAGTCTGCCATAGATATACTACATTCCCAGGTAGAGTCTCTGGCTGAAGTAGTATTTCAAAACCGCCAAGGCTTAGATCTGCTATTCCTCTCTCAAGGAGGTTTATGTGCAGCTCTAGGAGAAAGTTGTTGCTTCTATGCCAATCAATCTGGAGTCATAGAAGATACACTCCAAAAAGTTCGAGAAAATCTAGATAGGTGCCAACAAGAACGAGAAAATAACATCCCTTGGTATCAAAGCATGTTTAACTGGAACCCACGGCTGACTACTTTAATCACTGGGTTAGCTGGACCTCTCCTCATCCTACTATTAAGTTTAATTTTGGGGCCTTGTATATTAAATTGGTTTCTTAATTTTATAAAACAACGCATAGCTTCTGTCAAACTTATGTATCTTAAGACTCAATGTGACCCTCTTGTTAATAACTGAGGAATCAATGATTTGACTCCCAAAAAACACAAGTGGGGAATGTAATGCCCAACCTTGTTTTTACTAACCCTGTTTTTAGACTCTCCCTTTTGCTCCCTTAATCACCTAGCCTTGTTTCCACACGAATAAAACTCACCCTTAGCTGAGAAAGCTGAACAAAATCCATCTGGCCCCCTTGATTTACAAGACATCAAGGACTCCTTACCCACCCCCTTCTTCAAGGAGTTAACTTATGTAAGCAGATTCTCAACCTATCAAAGAGTCCAATTAACTGATAAAGTACTGAAACAAACAATGTACTAAGTTCCCAGGGTTTTGCTCAAAAGATAACACCATAAAGCCTTGAGTTTGTGTCCTGCATAGGACCCATATCTAACATCTTATGAAGGATTTAGAGCCCCCGCACCTGGTGCCATTGCTTTTCTGTTACCATTTGTCTTTTAAATTGTCTGTTTCTCTGTAACCATTTGACCTTTTAATTTTTGCATGTTTTTACTTCCATAGAATTGTTGCATTTGAGCTCCCCTCCCCTTCCTAAACCAAAGTATAAAAGAAAATCAAGTCCCCACCTCATGGCCAAGAGAATTTTGAGCGTTAGCCATCTCTTTGGCCACCAGCTAAATAAAGGACTCTTAATTCGTCTCAAAGTGTGGCGCTTTTCTACCTTGCTCGGGTGTAACATGCTAACAGAAGAAAGTATGAGGTTATTCTGTTAAAAAAAAATGATTTAACATTAACCATTGAAAATCCCCTTAACCCAGCAGGTTTCCTAACAGGGAATCTAAACCTTAATTACCATATAAAGGTCCAACCAGACCTAGGAGGAACTCCCTTCAGGACAGGATGATAGATGGCTCCTCCTGGGTGACTGAGGGAAAAAGGCACAATGGGTATTCAGTAACTGATAAGGAAACTCTTGTAGAAGCAGAGTTAGGAAAATTGCCTAATAATTGGTCTGCTCAAACGTGCAAGCTGTTTGCATCCAGCCAAGACTTAAAGTACTTAAAGAATGAGGAAGGAGTCATCTATACCAATTCTAAGTTAATATGGACTGAACAAGGTCTTATTAATAGCAAATAATAATTGAAATCCCAAATTGACGAGGTTTTCAACAAAAGTAAATTTTGCTGAATGTTAACAGTGTAACATGTATTATCCTAAATTCTAATCTTGTGACCTTAGACAGTCTAGTTCAAAGACATGAAGGCAATTCACATTGGAAAAGAATGGTTATCATCTCTGAAAGAAAAAAAAGGAGGGGTGGAGAATTTATGTAAAAAGGGACGTTATATGGTAAATTCTTGTTCTAAAATTAACTGGTTGTTTAAAGAAAGGGATGTTTGCAACAAGTCAGAAAGTTGAGGCATGTGAAGAATTATCTTTGAAAGCCATGAAAAATGTTATAAAGGGAATTTATGCAAGAAATGTTTTATAATTTAAAAGTAATTAGGCCTCCTGAATGTAAAACTATGGAAGAAACAGTTTACTTGTAAGGTGTGTAAGGAAAGTAAAATATACTTTTGGTAAAAGGATTATAAGGAGGCATAAGAATGTGGATTTTTACCTACATTAAAAGGTTAAAAAAATTTATTTTAAAGGTCTCAGCAAGTTTTGAAACATTAATTGTAAAGAAAATTCTGTGTGTAAACATACGAGCTAAAGTTAAAGGGGTATCATCCAGTTTTTCTGTGAACTGGACAGTAAAATAAAAGCACAACAGGTTTTTCTTAAAGCACTAACTTGCTCTTTAACAAAAATTATAAAAGGTTAAAAAGAGTCTATAAAAATCTTACCTTATGGTCAGACATTAAAAGTTGGATAAATATGTCTACAACGTTTTATTAAAGTTAAGTTTAACAGTAATAGCACTAAATTTAGCTTATCTCATATAAAAATCATACAGGAAGCATTTTAAAGTATAAAATGGTGTTTGACTTTCTTTGGTCTGAAATCTAATAAAAATAGGTGCTAAAGAAAATTTCTCAACAAGAAGGCACCAAGGATTATAAAATCCACTGTTGATGTCCCCACATTTAAAACAAAAGATCGATTTCTTAGAAATCTTATACTAGGCATATCTTTCACTTTACTTTCCCTCAAAACTAAAAGTCTTTTAGCACAGGTACCACCCCTAGAATTCCTGGTAAACCAGCACCAGCCTTGGGATCACGCTCTCATCAAAGGATGAAAAGAAGGAAAACTCAAGTCAGCCTGGGAAGGACCCTACCTTGCGCTGCTAACTGAGACTCCTGTTCATACCACAGAAGGGGGATGCACACATGACACCTGAGTCAAGCAAGCGCCATTATCATCAGAATCATGGGCCATTGTTCCTGGATCAAGCCCTACCAAATTAAAGCTAAGAAAAGCTCAGTCTAACGATACTTTCCTTTCCTTTCCTAACCCAGTGCTTATATTCATTACTATTCCTACCACTAGCAACTCTAACCCCACTTTAGAGCATTTCTATGATTTAGGAGCAGAGGTCACTGGAAAGGATCCTATAGGATTCTTTAAGATGCACATTTTTCTCCCTCCTCCACCTCCTACATCTGCCCTGTTCCCAAACCTATGACACCAAACTATGCCTCACCTCATGCCAAATGACAAAAGCAAGCTCTCAGTAGCAGAAATAGGAGACCTGAGGCAAACCATAGCCATTGAAACAGGATATAAAGATGTAAATGCCTGGATAAAATGGATTAAATATTCCATTCATGCTTTAAACAAAAGTGACTGTTATGCTTGTGCGGATGGTAGGCCAGAGGCCCAGGTTGGGCCTTTCCACTGGGATGGTCCTCAAACCAAGTGGACATGGAGTGCATGGCCACTGCTTTTCAAGATTCCACTGCCTGGAATAACGAATCATGTCAAGCTCTTTCTCTGCTATTTCCTGAAGTCCAACACCCTGAGGGTCAGCCCCTGAGTGCCATCTAGCCTCCATCTTCCAAAACCAACTTTACATCGTGTCTCCAATGACAAGGGAAAAAATTTGGCATTCCTTGGAAACTTTACAGGATGGAGTGAAGTCCGGCATTTCCTAGAGCTGACCCGTTAGTCTGCTCTTATTCATCCCTGAGTGGATGTATGGTGGTATTATGGAGGATCTTTACTGGACACTTTGCCAAATAATTAGAGCAGTACTTATGCTCTAGTTCAATTGGCTATCCCTTTTACTCTGGCATTTCATCAACCAGAGGAAGGAAAAATAAGATATCATAAAGTGAGAGAAGCTCCTTATGGGTCTTTCGACTCTCAAGTCTATTTAAATGCAATTGGAGTCCCACAGGAAGTACCAGATCAATTTAAAGCCCCAAATCAGGCCGGGCACGGTGGCTTATGCCTGTAATCCCAGCACTTTGGGAGGCTGAGGTGGGCAGATCACGAGGTCAGGAGATCAAGACCATCCTGGCTAACACAGTGAAACCCCGTCTCTACTAAAAATACAAAAAATTAGCAGGGCGTGGTGCTGGGCGCCTGTAGTCCCAGCTACTCGGGAGGCTGAGGCAGGAGAATGGTGTGAACCCAGGAGGTGGAGCTTGCAGTGAGCCGAGATCGTGCCACTGCATTCCAGCCTGGGCGACAGAGAGAGACTCCATTTCAGAAAAAAAAAAAAAAACCCAAAATCAAATATCTGCAAGATTTGAGTCAATATTTTGGTGGGTGGCAATTAATAAAAATGTAGATTGGATAAACTACATCTATTACAACCAACAGCGATTTATTAACTACACTAGAAATGCTGTTAAAGGAATAGCTGAGCAATTAGTGCCTACTAGCCAGACGGCTGGGGAAAAATAGAATAGCCTTAGACGTAATATTAACAAAAATAGAAGGAGTTTGCATCTTGATTAAAACTCAATGTTGTACCTTCATCCCAAACAATACTGCCCCTGATGGAAATACTACAAAGGCATTGCAAGGTCTGACTGCTCCGTCCAATGAGTTAGCCAAAAACTCAAGTGTAAATGACCCCTTTACAAGTTGGCTAGAAAAGTGGTTCAGTAAATGGAAAAAAATAATAGCCTAAATTCTTACTTCCCTTGCAGACATAATGGGTATACTTAATCTTCTCAGGTGCTGTGTCACACCGTGACTCCGTGAGGTGGTGCAGAGGCTTATAAAAACAGCACTTACTAAAACCTCCCTTAATTATCCACCATCTTATCCATAGAAGCTTCTTTTGGAAAATCAAGCAGAACATCTAAGCCAAGACATGTTAAAAAAAATTGAAAAGAAAGGGCTGTAAGGAAATGCAAGAGGAAGGGTAGTTAGATATGACTTCTAAATTTCTTCTCAAAGAATCAATATGTCAGTATGTTCAATTCTTTGCCTTCTACTTTTAAACTTAACTTCCTCATAAAGCAACCTTTTTCAATTACCTGCTCCACCCTGACTCATTCCAATTACCTGCTCAACCCTGACTCATTCCCATTACCTGCTACCTGCTCTGCTCTGACTCATTCTCCACCCTGAATAACCACTTTTTCCTACCAAACCACTTACCCCGTCACTCTCTTTAAATTAGCCAATCGGAATTAGTTTAGCCTGTCTGGTCTAACCTTAGCCAATAGGGGAATGACACAGCAACAGGGTCCACGTGCATCAGAGATAAGAACCCCTTTCCCTCCCTTGTCCAGGTATGCGCTCACCATTGCTCCATCTGTAAGGGTGCATCCTTCTATAGAAGTACCTCAGCTTGCTGAGAATTAAAAAGAAAATGTTATATTTGAGTGCTATTTCTTTAGCAGCACTGAAACTTTATAACAGTACCTTCTACACGTGTTCCCATGTGACTAATCTTTTACTGCATAATTTTTAATAGAAATAATAAAATAATACATATATTGTCTGAAAAAAGTACATATATTTGCTTTTCTTATGAAGGTATAAAATGCAAGCACCTTAGCCAGGTACACTGGCTCTTACCTGTAATCCCAGCAGTTTGGGAGGCCAATGCAGGTTGATCACTTGAGGTCAGGAGTTCAAGACTATCAGGCCTCTGAGCCCAAGCTAAGCCATCATATCCCCTGTGTCCTGCACATATACATCCAGATGGCCTGAAGCAACTGAAGAACCACAAAAGAAGTGAAAATAGCCAGTTCCTGCCTTAACTGATGACATTCCACCACTTCTGGGTAGAAATGTTGAGGAAGCAGGATAGTAGCCTGCTGGTAAGATTAGTAAGAGGGGCTGCAAAGAAGATAATAAAAATATTGAATAAGGTGGGGTCAGCAGTTTGAGACCAGTCTGGTCAACAAAGTGAAACACTGTGTCTACTAAAAATACAAAAATTAGCTGGTGGTTGTGGTGGGAGCCTGCAATCCCAGATACTCAGGAGGCTGAGGCAGGAGAATTGCTTGAATCCGAGAGGCAGAGGTTGCAGTGAGCCGAGATGGCACCACTGCACTGCAGCCTGGGTGACAGAGTGAGACTCCATCTCAAAAATAGTAATTTATTTTGGCCACTGAAGACAAATTCAGCTGATTGTTTTAGTGAGAATAAGGAGAAAATGTGCAGAGTATGTATCTGGCACTGTGATAAGTAAGAAAAGAGAGCACTATCTAAGTCATAATGGGAAGAGTGTTTCTTTCCACAAACTGTTACTGGAGCACAAAAAGGATGGAGAATTTTATTAATCACAAATTTTTTTATGATTTTGTGTTTCATCTTTCCCCATCTCTTTTCTTGTTCTATGCATTTCTTCCATTTGGCTTTTCCTAGGCTGCATCTTATATATGAAACCGGTAAACATAACTACGGTGTTTTGCTGAGTTCTGTGAGTAGCTCTACCCAATTATTGAACTTCAGGGAGGTTATGGGAGTCCCCAATTTTTAAGCAGCAGCTCAGAAGCATAGATGGGCCCATGGGGTTTGTGACTGGCATCTGCAGTGAGGACAATGTTGTGGAACTGAGCCCTGAATCAGGGTCTGTGCTGACTCTGGGTGGTGTCAGAATTCAAATGTTAATGAGTTGGTGTTGGAGAATTATTTGATGTTCAGGAAACTACAGATTTGGTGCCAGAAAAAAGATATCATGGAGGGCTGGCCTGGAATAAAATTCTGGGTGTTTGGGAATGGGAGGCTCTGCTCTCCTGTACACAGGCTGTCACACTGCCCATTGTCCTGTGATTCCAGGTCTTCTCCCAGGGTGACAGAGAACTGAAAACTTAGAGGAAAGGGGCGATGATGACAGACCCCCTTTTCTTGCAGCTGCTACTACAGGATTCCCACCCATTCCCAAACACACACACTAGACATTGACATGTCCACACTCCTCCCAGGACTAGGCACCACCCTCAGGAACTTCCCCACTGCATTTTTGATCCAAGTGTTTCTTGCCAAGAACCCACAAGTCTCTACAAATCTGGCATATCCCCCTCCCTGGACACCGAATCTGCAGCAGCAACCTGTTTTCTCCACCAACCAAGGTTCTAGACCTGCTTTTCATAATCTCATCTGCCTGCATTCACACAGAAATAAATCAGAGTACAGCCCCACCTGGGCCACTATCTGTAGCAAAAATCAGTCCGCTTACCTACATTGCACTCTCCCTGACCCAGGAATTTCTTTTTCTTTTAGCTCTTATTTTTGGTTTGGGGTACACATGTGGGTTTGTTACACAGCTATGTCATGGGGTTTGGTGTGCAGATTATTTTGTCCCTGAGTTACTACCTGTAGCACCAAACAGGTATGTTTTCTGATCCTCTGAGTCCTCCCATACTCCAACCTCAACTAGGCCTCAGTGTCTGTTGTTCTTTTTTTTCTTTTTTTTTGAGACCGAGTCTCACAATCTTGCCCAGGCTGGAGTGCAGTGGTGCCATCTCAGCTCACTGCAAGCTCCACCTCCTGGGTTCACACCATTCTCCTGCTGCCTCAGCCTCCTGGGTAGCTGGGACTACAGGTGCCTTCCACCATGCCTGGATAATTTTTTGTATTTTTAGTAGAGACGGGATTTCACCGTGTTAGCCAGGATGGTCTCTATCTCTTGACCTTGTGATCCGCCCGCCTTGGCCTCCCAAAGTGTTGGGATTACAGACATGAGCCACTGTGTCTGGCCTGTTCTTCTCTTTGTGTTAATATGTTCTTATTATTTAGCTCTTACTTATAAATAATAACATGCATTTGGTTTTCTGTTTCTGCATTAGTTTTCTTTTTTTTGTTTTGTTTTGTTTTGTTTTTTTGAGAAGGAGTTTTGCTCTTGCTGTTTAGGCTGGAGTGCAATGGTATCATCTCGACTCACTGCAAACTTCATTTCCTGGGTTCCAACAATTCTCCTGCCTCAGCCTCCAGAGTAGCTGATATTACAGGAGGGTGCCACCACTCCTAGCTAATTTTGTATTTTTAGTAGAGACAGGGTTTCTCTATGTTGGTCAGGCTAGTCTCAAACTCCTGATCTCAGGTGATCCGCCCAACTCGACCTCTCGAAGTGCTGGGATTACCGGCCTGAGCCATCGTGCCTGGCCTCTGCGTTAGTTTTCTAAGAATGTTGGTCTTCACCTTCATCAATGTTATTGCAAAGGATATGGTCATTTTGTGTGTGTGTGTGTGTGGCCACTCAGTATTCCATGGTTTTGTTTTTACTAAATTTTGTTTAGTAAATTTTTGTTTTTACTAAATTTTTTATTTTATTTTTGGAGACAAGCTTATTGCCCAGGCTAGAGTGCCAAGGCATGATATTGGCTTACTTTAGCCTCATCTTCCCAGGCTCAAGCAATTCTCTCCTACCTCATCCTCCCAAGAAGCTAGGACTACACGAAGGCATTACCAAGCCTGGCCAATTTTTCTTTTTGCACTTTCCGTGGAGACAGGATTTTGCCATGTTGCCCAGGCTGGTCTCAAACTTCTAAGCTCAGGCAATCCACCTGCCTCCACCTCCCAAAGTGCTGGGATTACAGGCATGAGCCAACACATCTGACCGTACCATATTACCATATTTTCTTTACCCAGTCTACCATTGATAGGCATTTAGGGCCTGTCCATGTCTTTGCTAGTGTGAATAGTGCTGCAGTGAACATACATGTGGATGTGTCTTTATAATATAATAATTTATATTTCTTTGGGTATATACCCAATTATGAGATCCCTGGGTCAAATGCTAATTCTGTTTTTAGTTCTGTGAGGAATCACCACACTGCTTTTTACAGTTGTTGAACAAATTTACACTCCTACCAGCAGAGTATAAGCATTCTTTTTTCTCTGCAACCCTTGCCAGCATTTGTTATGTTTTTGAAATTTTATAAGTAGCCATTCTGATGGATGTGATGCGGTATCTTATTGTGGTTTTTCTTTTAATTTCTCTAATGATTAGTGATGAGCATTTTTTCACATGATTGTTAGCCACATGTTTGTCATCTTTTGAAAAGAATCTCTTCATGTTTTTGTGATGTTACTTTTTAATAAGGTTGGTTTCTTTTTTGTAAACTTGTTTACGTGTTTTTTTTGTTTTGTTTTTTGTTTTTGAGATGGAGTTTCACTCTTGTTGCCTAGGCTGGTGTGCAATGGCCCAATCTTGGCTCACCGCAACCTCCACCTCCTGGGTTCAAGAGATTCTCTTGCCTCAGCCTCCCAAGTAGCTGGGATTACAGGCATGCACCACCATGCCCTGCTAATTTTGTATTTTTAGTAGAGATGGTGTTTCTCCACGTTGGCCAGTCTGGTCTCAAACTCCCGACCTCAGGTGATCTGCCCACCTCGGCCTCCCAAGGTGCTGGGATTACAGGGGTGAGCCACCGCATCTGGCCTAAGTTCTTAATAAATTCTGGATATTAGACCTTTGTTAGAGAAAAAGTTTGCAAATTATTTTTATTCTGTAGGTTGTCTGTTTACTCTGTTGATAGTTTCCTTTGCTGTGAAGAATCTCTTTAGTTTAAATAGGTCCCATTTATCAATTTTTGCTTGTGTGGCAATTGCTTTTGGTAGATTCATCATGAAGGCTTTGTGAGTTTCTATGTCTAGAATGGTATTACCTAGGTTATCTTGCAGGGTTTCTTATAATTTTAAGTTTTACATTTAAGTGTTTAATTCATCTTGAATTCGTTTTTGTATATGGTGTAATGAAGGGGTCCAATTTCAGTCTTCTACATAGTGCTAGGTAATTATTCCAGCACCATTTATGAAATAGAGAATTCTTCCCACATTTCTCTTGTCGGCTTTGGCAAAAATCTGATGGTTGTAGGAGGGTGGCATTAATTCTGGGCTCTCTATTCTGTTGCATTGGTCTTGTGCACTCATGGATTTTTTTATAACAACTTTCTGTCTTCTGTTTTTTCCCCCCATAAGCCTTCTTTCAAGTGCATATAGTGTGCAAATTTCAGATGTCCCAGAGTTCAAAAAATTTTTAAAGTTCAAAAAAAATTTTTGCTTTTTCTCTTTTCTTAGGTATTTAGATTACATGTAGATGTTTTTCTCTGCTTTTCTGAAATATATGTAAATCGTATTAATAGCTAAATAAATCTTTTGTCATTTTTCTGACTCCAGATTTTCTTTATCTAGTACTTCAGATTTATTGCTTTACTTTTGGTTCTGAGGATTAATTTTTTTCATTTTTAGTCCTCTAAAGTAGACACAGATTTGTTTAGATAAAAGCACTTTTCAAGAGCACACAGAAGCTTAGCACAAAGATAGGATTTAGTTTTGTAATATGGAATGATAAAGACTAAAAGATACTAAGTTTCTTTGACAGAGACCTGATGATCCAAGGAAATTATCTAATATTTGCAGGGTGAAGTACTTATACTGCAAAAGGAAGGACAGTTCAGTGTGGAAACTGAAGGGTGGAGTCTGTAGTTATACCTTGCTTTCTATTTATTACTTCAGAACAATTAGCATAGTTATGTGTAGTGTTTGTAGACAACCTGCATTCATATAAATTAAACAGTATTTTCTTTTATTAATTATACTTTAAGTTCTAGGGTACATGTGCACAACGTGCACGTTTGTTACATATGTATATATGTGCCAGCTTGGTGTGCTGCACCTATTAACTCGTCATTTACACTAGGTATATCTCCTAATGCTTTCCTTCCCCCCTCCCCCCAAGTATTTTCTTTTTTTGAGACAGAGTCTCACTCTGTTTCCCAGGCTGGAGTGCAGTGGCATTATCTCAGCTCACTGCAACCACTGCCTCCTTGGTTCAAGCAATTATCCTGTTTTAGCCTCCTGAGTAGCTGGGATTACAGGCCTGCACCACCATGCATGGCTATGTTTTTGTATTTTTAGTAGAGATGGGTTCTCACCACGTTGGCCAGCTTGATCTTGAACTCCTGACCTCAGGTAATCCACCCAACTCACTCTTCCAAAGTGCTGGGATTATAGGTGTAAGCCATAAACAGTATTTTCTAAAATTTTATGAAAGTAAAGCTGCAATGCTGACTTCGAATGAATCACTTTGTTATTTTAATATTGTTATTTATACTTTTGAAATATAAAGTGTTTTAATTGAAGTATAGTTGCTATTTAGTTATTTAGAGACAGAGTCTCACTCCTTCACCCAGGCTGGAATGCACTGGCTTGATCTCAGCTCACTGCAATTGCTGCCTCCTGGGTTCAAGTGATTCTTCTGTCTCAGCCTCCTGGGTAGCTGGGACGACAGACACAATCCACCATGCCTGTTTTTTTTTTTTTTTTTGTATTTTTAGTAGAGATGGCTATTCACCATATCGGCCAGGTTGGTCTTGAACTCCTGACCTCGTGATCTGCATGCTTCAGCCTCACAAAGTGCTGGGATTACAGGCATGAGACACCAATCCTGGCTATAGCTGCAATTTTTAAAATGCTGCATACATTATGACTAGTTTATTAAAATTATTCATACTTAGATATTTATATGTAATATCCAAAGAAAATTTACTACCAAGTTGTTACAGTAGATATTAGGCTTACGTGTTTATTACCTTATTCTATAGGGATAATTATGAGTAAACACAATTTTAGTATATTTTATTTCACTAAATTGGTATGCTGCTATTACAGGACAAATAAAGACAGGTGATGTGGCCACCCAAAATCCGTAATAGCTCTTCAGTTAACTATGTTGCAAGTTCTAATATATTCCACTATATGAACACAGTCAGATTCTATTTCATCAAAAAGTATTGTTGGAAGTTGTCATATGTATTTCAATATAGAACCCCCATTCAATGGCTAGGAGATGAGACAGCAGCAGAGATGGAACAAAAACTTAATAAAATTCTTCTGAAAATCTGCCCCCTTTCTTCATAATGCTCATGTTTCTCATGCTGAGAGTAGCTGTGCACTTTGGATGTTTAGAGAGAAATTGCTTTTAGGGGAATATTTTCTGACTGACTTGATCAATCTTACATCTAATCTGAGCTTTTTCTTAAGATCTTTTTAACTTTTTTTCCTCAAAATAATCTTACTCAGATGAAGATCTGTTTTTCTCTCCAATGCTTTTGTGTTTGTTTCAAAAGCCCTATTCATACCTCATGGTGTCTGAATGAGGTGCGCTGTCACAGTGAGAACTTTTGGAGCCATTTCTATATGGACTCATGTTGGAAATTCAGCAGTATTTTTTCCATGTCACCATTATAAATAGAAATGGAGGCTGAAACACTGCTCACATTCCCATTATTGTGAAGGTGCAATTCTACCCAGAAGGCCTGCGGGCTCTCCTCCTGCAGCTCAGGCCTCACTCTCTGATGTGACACTAGAGTGCTGCTGTGGTGAATGGTGTTCACATAAATTGTGAGCTGTGCTCTGGGTTGTGCATCAGTGGCAGATGGTAGAGGTCAAGAGAGGACACTAGCAACCAGGAGAAAAAAACCAGTGCCAAGGAGTACAGAGCCACTTCTTTTAAATGGGAAAAGTTTATTTGTATTGAATATAAGGAATTAGCATACAGAGATGGCCTCTTCAGTCTACTCATGAACTAATTATGGTGACTATCTTTCTGTCTTTGCAGTCTCTTAAGCAGATTGATGATGTTGCAAGTCAAAGTCAAATTCCCTTGTGTAATAAAACCATTTTCTTTCTGTTCTATTATTGTAGAGTTTCTCTGGGGCTTGAGAAAATTTTTCTTTTTCTTTCTCTTTTTTTTTTTTTTTTTGAGATGGAGTCTCACTTTGTCACTCAGGCTGGAGTGCAGTGGCATGATCTCGGCTCACTGCAACCTCTGCCCTCTGAGTTCAGGTAATTCTCCTGCCTCAGCCTCCCTAGTAGCTAAGATTACAGTCACCTGCCACCGTGCCTGGCTAATTTTTTGTATTTTTACTATGGACAGAGTTTTACTACCTTGGCCAGGCTGGTCTTGAACTCCTGACCTCGTGATCCACCTGCCTCAGCCTCCCAAAGTGCTGGGATTACAGACATGAGCCACCGCACCTAGTCGAAAATTTTTCTTTTAATTATTGTTTCCAAACACTCTCTAGAATTACTAGACATGATATAAACACATAAGGTGCCAACAGGATTTCCTCTAGAGAAGACTTTTACTCTCAGGCTTCCAGTCAACTCACACTTGTGTTGCAAAGTGTATGCTGTCCCCTAAATATGCAGGCAGAATTGTGTCTCTGCCTATTTGGAATCTATAGTCCTCTACAGTCACTTCCAGAGAGGCTAGACCACATTTCTACAAACTTCACAGGGGAGTAATTAACCATTTTACCTCTTTCAATGACTCGTGTATCTTCAGACCTGACACTGATATAGAAACTATGTAGCCCAGAAACCCAATCAGAATAACATGTGTGCACTGTGTAGACACAGAGACAGGAGAATCTCCACATTCTCCTTCCTTCTCTTGCTAAAGTGCTCACAAATGTGCAGGTAACACCTGCTGCTACTCCAGCCATTCAGGCCCTAAATCTGTAGCTTCATATTTTGAATCCAGGTCTTGAGATTTGGGAAATAAAAAACTTTTATCTAAAAAATTCAAGTCCTTTTGGTTATCAAACTCAGAGAGACATGAAAATAAAAGTGCAGTTATTTCTCCCCTCTTGGAACTATGTATTCATCTCCTGAAACTGTTCACTGTTGCCACAAGTACCTATAAATTAAACTAATAATGCCACATTGGACAGTATATCCCATACCCTAAACCATAACAATATATATCTAATCAATAATCAATGCTATTTCTGTATATAAATAAAAATTTCTGACAAACAACTTTGTATCAGCCCACTCTCTGTCCTTCTCTTGTTGTCTTTACAAATCCTCTTGTAACTGCTGTGAATCAAAGTGTAGATTCCAGGCAAATTGAATCTTTGCTCCTAGGTTTTAACCCTTAAGCTTGACCCAAATAAACTGCCTACTTATATTCATGTTGTGTCAGTTTTTTTTTTTATGTAGACATATTATTTAGAAAGTGCTACAGCAGCCTCTATGAGGGGATCTCTTCTTTGATTGTACTCCACTTGCTGTAACACCAAAGGATGCAGAGCCAGGTGGATCCTACCTAGAATCTGCAGATAAGATCTGGCCTCTGCCTGGGATTTACAAAAATGGCCAGATATTGGATTGAGAATGTATAGAAAACAAACAAAAGAAATTTTCTGCATTTTGAGATATCAACATAGACATCTTAGAGCCCCCATTTGGGAGTGTGGCATTTTGAGTTTTTTTACATCTTGTTCATTGACCTGCTACAGTTATGTGAGAGGCTCCAGGAGGAAATAGCAAATGATGCCAGAATCTGTAAGTGTAAATAAGCATCTTAGGAGTGAGAGATGAAGTCCACAAAGTATCCAGAGCCATGACCACAACTCTGTTTACCTGTAAAATGTGATACTAGAGTGTAGAATATTTTTGTTCTTTCTCTTACCCAAGAGCTAGCAAATCAGAATGGTGATCCAGGTTCTGGAGCTCCACCAGGGCAATTCCCTATTCCATTTACAATCAGCCTGAGTCTCTCCAGCCTGGCTTATCATTGGACCATCAGCCCTGCATCACTGGGAATTCTCTCACAACCACCTAGGTGTCTTTGAGGCATTTGAGGATGTCCAGAGCAGAATTATGTCAGGCTGACAAGAATGGTTAATTCGGCTTCTCTCTCAGTATAAGAGAAATGAGTCATTCTGTGTTTGTTCATCCCCTCATACAAGAAGTGTCATTGGTTGGTACCCAGATGAGAGTTTATCCAATTTCCTGGTACTTGGATGATAAACAAGAGATCTTGAGACCTAAATAGATAAACTAGTTGTTTCCATTTCATATGGCCATTAAAAAAAAATGAAGCAGTCATGGTTCCTACAATCCAGAAATGTTTAGTCTAGACTAGCAACTGCATAAATAATTAGGTTATGCATTATATGGTTGGTACAACAAGCAGATGTGTCCAAAATCTTGGGCTTTATTTAGGCCACTTTCTTTATGTTGTTGTGACTTCTGATGTCTACACCTGAATGATATTTATGAACAGAAGAATTGCTATAATTTCTTTTTTATTTTTGAAATGGAGTCTTACTCTGTCACCAAGGCTGCAGTGCAGTGGCACAATCTTGACTCACTGCAACCTCTGCCACCCGGGTTCAAGCACTTCTCCTGCCTCAGCCTCTTGAGTAGCTAGGATTACAGGTGCCTGCAACAGCACCTGGCTAATTTTTGTATTTTTTGTAAAGACGGGGTTTGACCATCTTGGTCAGGCTGGTCTCAAACTCCTGACCTCAAGCTCCAGCCAACTTGGTCACCCAAAGTGCTGGGATTATGGGCATGAGCCACCATGCCCAGCCATATAATATCTATTTTTATTACCTTGTTAAGTGCATGGTATTTATTTTCTAATAAAATTACACTAGAAAACCTGAAGGGATTTGTTTAAATTGCATATTAGTATATGGTATATAGTTGACAGGGCAGTTGCTAGAAAAGATTAAAATTAGAGAAATTCTAGGATTTAAGTTTCTTTCAGGTAAGCTTAGAAAAAACAAAACTGGTATTACCCCAGTGGCATAGAGAACAGAATTCTATAGGGTTCTTACCCTGTTCCAGACCTGTTCATATTCACACTTGTTGGAGGCCTTATTTAGATCTGAATCTAACCTGGAGTCTTGCACTCAGAACTGATTAGTAGAGATCAGAGTTTTGGCTGGTGAATCCTTCTGCCTTTCTAGAGCTGGTGCTCACAATTTCCTGAAACCCAAAAGCAGATAAATGGGAAAAATAAAGTATGTATTGTAGGGTCTTAGTTTTTAAATTTTCTTTTAAAACCAGTGCTTGCAGAGACATTCTATTTAGCAACTTGTTTTCTTTTCCTGCAGATCCAGTAGTTGCTCCACAAGTCACAAAAAAGTAAATATAAACAGAATACAATTTTCTCTAAACTACATTAAACTCTTCCTTTCTATATCTCTTTCATGTGTATATATTTAGCTTTTATTCTTTACAGTTTTTTAAAAAACTTGATAACAGAGAAAAGAAGAAGAAATAAAAATGCTGGGCCCTTTATCTAAATCTTGGAAATTATTAAACCCTTAGTACCAGCTCCCAGGGTGTTATGACAATTAAATCACATAATGTGTTATGCCCGGCACTGTGCTGCATCATACTCTTGAGCACATAGTACATGCTTAATAAACATTGCATTAGTAGGTGTGTACATGTTTTTTAAATACAGACTTATTCAGACATTGCTGTCTTTTGTTTCCTCTGTAAACTTTAAAGACCCAGCAAAGAATGTAAAACTTTAGGATGGAGATGGGTTGTCCCTATTTGTACAAGAAATATTTGGTTGTGACAAGAGTTCTAAGTGTAAGGAACTCTGTGCTGTGCCTGCTTCTCTAACTAATGCTAATAATGAGCCCAGTGAAAGAAACATCAGCATTGACAGGGAACTTGTTTAAAACACCCATTCATGGACGCTTTTCAAACCTACAGAATCACATTACATAAAGTGGTGCCAAAATTACCAAGTGATTTATAAGCTCATTAAAGCTTGAGAGGCAATGATTAGCTCAGTGGTTATCAGCCCAGGCTTCTCATTAGGATCACAAGGCCAATTTGCAGAAACCTCTTGTGTCCCCCCCACAGCTTCTGTTTATTGTTGTGGGTAGAAATATCTACGGTTTTTTTTTTGCCTTTTTTTTTCCTTTTTGTGGAGAATGTGGTCTTGCTATATTGCCCAGGCAGGTCTCGAACTCCTGGGCTCAATCTATCATCCTGTCTCTGCCTCCCTGAGAGCTGGGACTACAGGTGTGAGCCACCGCATCTGGCTCCATGTTGCTTTAATGAAGGGCCTCATGTGACCCTAAGGCGAGGTAAAAATCAAGTATGAGGGTTTCAAAATACATTCATGAGAGTTAAGTTCCACCTTTGCCCTAAAGGGTGGTCACAGGGGCAGTTCTGTTTGGGTTTGGTAGGGACAGGTCAGTGTGGCACATATTTGCATTACTGTAGCAGAAATTGCTGGTGTCTGTGGCAGGGGAGGGCAACTGAGGACAGAAAAGGAGAAACTTATATTTTTATCTTCATGGAGCAGCTCATTGTTCCCGAATCTCTTCTGTTTTAAGGGACAGAAATGAGTGGACTTTTTCTGTCTTTTTCTGCCAGTTGATGTCATGCTAGCAGGTACACGTGTGGTACTGACACCTTTAATGGCATATTCTCAAGATGCAGGTGTAATTTATCCAGAGAATCTCATCTGAGAAGAAATTCCAGAGAAGGAGAAGAAAGAAAAATAAATGGCTTTTCTTCAGGTAAACAGGTGTCAGATGAAGAGCTGTGTCCACTCTGCCTCCTGGACTGCCACGAATTTAGTACTTAAAAAACTTTATTTCTCTACTTGTGTTTTTCCTCCTTAATGAGTTTGGTGTAACTACTTCATAAAATTCTTATCATAGTCAAGAGTCTCTGAGAAATATTTCTTCCCGATATCCAGTAGCATTCTCTAGTTTCTATGTTATAGCTTCTTATATGCCATGAAGAATTCTCAGCAAGAATTTATGATACACAGTATTAAAAATGTTCCCTTTGTAGCTGTTGAACAGGAAAAGATGTGGATACTCAAGATCTCTATTGGGGAAACCTGTGGTCCATAGTACACATGGAGAACATGTCATATTGAGGCTCCATCTGTGTGTTCCATTAGCTCTATGCAGAACAGGATTAAGAAAATGCTTATTTAAATGAAATGGAATTTATTAACCAGAAAGTTCTGAAAAAAATTATTTGGAGATATCTGTTTTCTAGGTTGCCAAATGAAGCCTATTTAAAATTACTGTTAAAATTACACAACATAGGAGTTATCTGGATTTTGAAGTTTGCATACAACTGATTTTTTTTATGGTTAAATTCAGAATATAATTTACTTCTTTTGGGAGAAATATTTCAACACTGATGCTGTGTTCTTCTATGTGAATTAGCACATCATAAAAATTTGTCCTCGTGCAGTTAGTGGTTAACGATTCACTTGGTAGAATAGCTCTCTGATGAATTATTTTCTCTACAGAGTTAATTATTTTTCTCTTTATCATTAAGTATCTTTATGCAGCGGATGTGCATAAATCATCACATTTAATCTGGCAACTGTTCTTTTTTCTAATTTTTTCCACATAATTTTCTTTGGAAAATGAAGGCTTTTATCTTTGCTTACAGGCTAGAAAAACTGGGAAAAACATGGGCTCTTCCACTTACTGGATGTTTGACAAAATATCCTTCTTGGGCCAAAAACATTGGCATTACTGGTGAGCTTGTTAGAAATTCAAAAAATCGGCCAAGTGCTGTTGCTCAAGCATGCAATCTTACCACGTTGGGAGGCTGAGGCGGGTGGATCACCTGAGGTCAGGGTTTTGGGTCCAGCCTGGCCAACATAGAGAAAACCCCGTCTCTACTAAAAATACAAAATTATCCGGGTGTGGTGGCGCATGCCTGTAATCCCAGCTACTCAGGAGGCTGAGGCCAGAGAATCTCTTGAACCCGGGAGACTTAGGTTGCGGTGAGCCAAGATTGCATCACTGCACTTCAGCCTGGGCAACTAGATCAAAACCCTGTCTCAGAACAATACAAAACAAAACAAAAAATTTGAGAGGTGCCTTCTAACTCAACATGTCTTTTCCATTTGAAAAATATTCACAACTCATTCTGTGTGATGTAAATATAGCACTCAAAAATGTACATGTTTGTGTTTATGGCCTTAATTTTATACTTTATTATATGGAAAAATGTAGGAACTGATATTGTGGATGTTATGCCGCTCTTTTTTCTCAGAGTTAGAGGATATATTAGAGAATATTTCTGTGTTGATATTATTTTATTGGATAACTTTAGTCAGTCCAATAAGTCAGAACCAGTTCTCTTTACTCTCTCATTTCATCTTAAGTCAAATTAAAAATTCTGCCTATGGCCACGTGGTGAAAATGTGTGTGTGTGTGTTTTTCAGGGACCATTGCAATTTAGAGATGTGGCCATAGAATTTTCTCTGGAAGAGTGGCATTTCCTATACACTGCACAGTGAAATTGATATAGGGATGTGATGTTATGGAACTACAGACACCTGGTCTTTTTTTGGTGAAGATAGCATTAATATATAATTCATAATATACTCTGATTATTTCTCTTTTTTATAGAATGTATTATAGTAGTTTATTCTTTGAATAAAAGAGTTTCAGCGCTCGGCATGATGGCTCATGCCTGTAATCCCAACACTTTGAGAGGCTGAGGCAGGTGGATCATGAGGTCAGGAGTTCAAGACCAGCCTGGACAAGATGCTGAAACCCCGTCTCTACTAAAAATACAAAAAATTATCCAGGCATGGTGGTGGGCCCCTGTATTCCTAGCTACTCAGTAGGCTGAGGCAGAGAATTGCTTGAACCTGAGAGGCAGAGGCAGTGAGCTGAGATCGGGCCACTGCACTTCAGTCTGAGCAACAGAGTGAGACTTCATCTCAAAAAAAAAAAAGAGTTTCAGATCCCCCTTTATTTGTAAAATCTTCAGAATTTGGTAATATAGGAAAGAATTTATTCAATAAGTTTTGTCTTAATCCAAACTTTCCACAGTACTGAGATGAGCTGTATTTTTTACTCTAAATTAGTGGTACTTCCAGAAATTTAGCAGCATAAAATATTGTTGCCCCCACCTGAAAATCTAATTGCCACCACCAATTTTTGATTCAGTAATACCAGGTATTAAAATTAAGAAACCTACAAATTGAAAATATTTTCTAAATGTTTAGAAATTTCTTTTATAATTTAGTATTTTTGTATCAATTTACTATTATATTTTATCACATCCTCTCTGCTGAGCACATTACTAGATTGTAGTTGAAGAATATGAGCAAGATTCACGTTATTTATTCTTAATAAAACAGGTATTGTTTTCTCTAAGCCAGACCTGATTACTTGTCCTGAGCAAGGAAAAAAACCTTTGACTTTGAAGAGACCTGAGATGATTGCCATAGCCCCAGGTAGGTGCGAGCGAAAATGAATACAACAGATGACACAGATAAGAGGTCCCAAGGTCAAAGAAAAAGCCAGTCCTTAGAATGTGATTGGGGAAGCTGAGTTCCAAAGGAAATAGTTCCTGGGCATCTGGGTTTTTTTTCTTTGTTTGTTTTATTTTATTTTTTAAATTTTGCTCTCAGAAAGGGGCATCTTTTGTGTTATCCTTTTTGCTTTTTTTTTTTTTTTTTTGAGATGGTGTTTGGCTCTCATTGCCCAGGCTGGAGTGCAATGGTGTGATGTTTTCTCACCACAGTCTCCACCTCCCATGTTCAAGCGATTCTCCTGACTCATTTTTTCTAGTAGCTGGGATTACAGGCATGCACCACCATGCCCAGCTAATGCTATATTTTTAGTAGAGATGGGGTTTCTCCATGTTGGTCAGGCTGTTCTCGAACTCACAAACTCAGGTGATTTACCTACCTCAGCCTCCCAAAGTGCTGAAATAACAGGCTTGAGCCACCACACCCAGCCCTGCTTTATGCTTTTAAATTCTCTAAGGATTCTACTTTTCCTTCGATGAACTTCCTTCAGGTTTATACTGAAAGCAAAATTCCTCTTCATGGCATATAAGAGACTGCACAAGCTGGCTGCTTTTTTATTGTTTGGGGGCCTCACAAACATTTGCATGATTTAGAGAAACTAAAACTCTTTTTTGAGTTTTTTTTGCATCAGATTTGAAATGTGTGAGAGCAGTAGTTTCTGTTGCATTTTTAAATTCATTTTTTCTGCACAGTCCTTTCTGTTTTTATTCTAGTCTTGAAATATAGTTTGAAATTATAAGTATGATATCCTTCTGCTTTGTTGTTTTTCCTTGATTGCTTTGGCTATTCAAAGTTTATTTTAGTCTCGTGTAAATTTTAGAATTATATTTTCCATTACTGTGAAAAAAATAGCACTGCAATTTTGATTGGAATTATATTGAATCTATAGATCACTTTGGATAACATGGCACATTAGTAATATTTATTTTCAATTCACAGACAAAATATTTTAAAATTTATTTGGATCTTCTCTAATTTTTTTCATTTTTTATTGGAAAGATTTTTTTACCTCCTTGGTTAAATTTTTTCTCAGAAATTTATTATTTAATACTATAGCAAATAAGATTTCTTTCCTTTTTTTTTTCCTTTAGAGATAGAGTCTTGCACTGTCACCCAGGCTGGAGTGTAGTGGCATGATCTTGGCTTACTGCAAACTCCACCTTCTGGGTTCAAGCAATTCTCTTGCCTCAGCCTCCCAACTAGAAGAGATTGCAGGTGCCCAGCACCATGCCCAGCTAATTTTTATATTTTTAGTGCAGATAGACTTTCATCATGTTGTCCAGGCTGGTCTTGAACTCCTGAACTCAGATGATCCACCCACCTCGGCTTCCCAAAATGCTGGGATGGCAGACATGAGCTACCATGCCCAGCCTCTTCCTGTATTTTATCAGATAGTTTTAAGTGTATGAAATCATACATATACTTGTATGTTAATTTTATATTTTGCTAATTTACTGACTGTATTTAGTTTAGACAGGTTTTAATATACTGTTTATGGTTTCTTTGTGTTTCTTTTTGAGACAGAGTCTCACTTTGTCGCCCAGGCTGGGGTTCAGTGGCACAATCTCAGCTCACTTCAAGCTCCACCTCCCAGGTGCACGCCATTCTCCTGCCTCAGCCTCCAGAGTAGCTGGGACTATAGATGTCTGCTGCTGTGCCCGGCTAATTTTTTGTATTTTTTTTTTTTTTTTGTATTTTTTTTTAGTAGAGACGGGGTTTCACCGTGTTAGCCAAGATGGTCTTGATCTCCTGACCTCGTGATCCACCCACCTCGGCCTCCCAAAGTGCTGGGATTGCAGTCATGAGCCACCGCGCTCGGCCCTGTTTATGATTTCTTAAATATAAAATTGTATGATCTACAAACTGCAACTTTTTACTTATTTTTCTTTAATTTCAATGGATTAAATTTTTTTTGACTAATTCTTCTGCCACATACATCCAGTGCTAGATTAAAATAGAAGCATTGACAATGGGCAAAATGTAGTTTTGTATTGGTGTCTGAATTTGATGGAACAAACACCTCTTCAAATTTTCATAAACTGATTTCAGAAGATAAAAATATTTTGTTGGACCATTAGGGTGATGATATGCTCTCTGAATTTGTCGTGAAGAGGGGTTGTAGCTCAGTCACAAGGCTGCTGGGTCTGCTTTAGGGTCCACCTTTAGTTGGCTTGTTACAGGGGCTTGTATAGTTGTAATTCCCATTTTATTTGTGAACAGACCATGTGTTTTTCAGGACTTTGCTCCATAGGGCAGACACTAGGGCAGGTTTTTGCAGTCGGGTCTGCATATGGTGGGCCTCGCATCAGGATGTGGATGAGTGTAGCTTTCACTGAGTACCAGAGAACATTTCCTCAGGTAACTGTGTGGGTTTCTATGTAGGCAGAACTGATCATAAACTGAGGCTCAGGTAACTGAAACTGAGTCATTGAACTGCTTCACAGACCCCGGTAAAGGCCAAGGTCTGCAGGCCTGCCTACATGGCTGTAAATGGGTGCCTTCCTCCAGGTCTCTGGAATGGCAGGACCTTGGCCAGACTGTGGCTGGTAGGATGTTGGGATAATTACAGAGTAAGTTCAGAATTCTCAGTGGGATCAAGTTGGGTGAACCCTATCCTGGTCTGTAGCCAAGAACAGGGGTCATGTAGTTTTCCACCTGAATGAGGGCCTGCCTTCTGAATAGAACACTTCTCAATCTTAAGCTTTAACAGTGTTTCACAACTCCCTCCCTGGATCTCAAATCTCTCATAGAGGCACTTATTTTGGAGATGACGTCTTGGTACATAACCAAGGCTGGCCTCAAAATCCTGGCCTGAAGCAGTTCTCCAACCTTAATGTACCACATAGCTGTCATTACAGGTGTAAGCCATAATGACTGGTTCTCTAATAAGGGCATTTTTTTTTTCTGCTGAGATGGCGTCTCACTCTGTCATTCAGGCTGGAGTGCAGTGGCACCATCTCAACTCTCTGCAAACTCCGCCTCCTGGGTTCAGGCAATTCTCCTGCCTCAGCCTCCTGAGTAGCTAGGATTACAGGTGTGTGCCACCATGACCGCCTAATTGTTTTGTATTGTTAGTAGAGATAGGGTTTCACCATGTTTGCCAGGCTGGTCTTGAATTCCTGACCTCGTGATCTGCCTGCCTCAGCCTCCCAAAGTGCTGGGATTAAAGGCATCAGCCACAGCGCTCAGCCAATAAAGGCATCAGGGATGGCTGATTTCTTTTGCTGTAAGGGAATATGAAAATAGGGCTCTTTTAATCTTATTTATGTCACTCTCTCTATACATTTTTACTTTCTATTTTCTATTTCAAATTTGTCTGTAACTTTAGATTCAGATGTTTAGGACAATATGCTAGAATTTGCATGGTATGCCTGAAGTAAATTACATAAGTAGTAGGCACTCCATATTTACCAAAATACCTAGTTATAGATTCAAGTTTGTTGCAGGCAAAAAGGAATTACAGAATTTTCATCTACATTCTTCAGCCTATATCTAAAGAATAATAGTTTATTTCTTAATATTTGTTTCACATATCACAGTGCCTAACCCTATTCTGCCAAATACATATGTATATAATTTTTTCTATGTTTAACAATTTAAGCCTATTCTTTTCTTCTAAAGTTGGATTACAACAGTTTCATTTTGTGTAAGAACAGCATATATTTGAAACATGAAGAGTAACCCTAGTTTCTTTTAAATGCTTATTAAATGTTTCTAATTAGATTCTTCTATTTATTGTTTTGGGAAAAAAAGTCTTTCTGTTACTTTTGTTATCTACATAAAAAAAGATATCCTCTACAAATAATAATTAACAAATGTCCAGTTTTATTCATTACAAATATTAACATCATTTTTCTGGCTTATCCTTTATGCACGATTTTATACATTCACACACACATAGAACATTAAAAGTATATCCAATTATTCAATTTTGGTTGAATTTCATTAAAATAAGTGTTAAAAAGGTTTATTTGTTTTCTGTTTTGAGAAGGCTTTTATTGTTGTACTCCAGAGTGTTGTTTCTGGAGACAAAGTTGCTGTGCCTTAATAGGGAGATTCTTGGGAGAATCTAAACCATAAGCAACAAAATTTTATGTTAATAAATTCAAGACAAAGCAGAAAGTATAGATTTGCTTTCAGCATTCCCGAGGTGTTTAGTTTTTTATTAGTCACCTAATTAAAATAATGTTTTGTTCCAATAATTGTTCTTTTCTTCTGAAAATAAGCAGAAACTCATACTTACACAAAAACACTCACTTCATAATTTTCTTACACCTAAGGTTTATCTTCAGAATGACATGTGTATATTTAACCCTGTGCAAATTAACACTAAAAGTCTATGTTTGCAGGCAGAGACCACATGTTCAAAGAAAACTATATAACAAATATTTTTAAATAATTTTTCAGGATTCTGTATGGATTTCTATTTCTTTTCTTCCTGAGATTGAGTCTCACTCTGTCACCCAGGCTGGAGCACAGCTGTGGGATCTCAGCTCACTGCAACCTCTGCCTCCTGGGTTCAAGTGATTCTCCTGCCTCAGCCTCCATGTGCAACCATGCCCGGCTATATTTAATACTTTTAGTAGAGACGAGGTTTCACCATGTTGGCCAGGCTGGTCTTGAACTCCTGACCTCAGGGAAACCACCTGCCTCGGCCTCCCAAAGTATTGGGATTACAGACATGAGCCACTGGGCTGGGTCATATTCTATTTATATTTCAGTATAATTTTTATTATGGCCATAAAAATAACACTGTAGTCAATAACAATTTAATTGTACATTTTAAAATAACTGAAAGTATATAATTACACTGTTAAGGATAAATGCTAGAGGTGATGGATACCTTATTTACCCTAATGTAATTACTACATATTTTAGGCCTGAATGAAAATATGCCATATAAGGCATAAATATATATACATACTATATACCCACAAATACCAATAATAAATTTCAATAAGAAAAAATAAAAACCTAACCTATGGAAACAATATTCTTAAATTCATTTGCTGTTTAAAGCCACTGGCAAAGTGATTACTAGAGATGTTATTTCACTATGTACCAAATAGTATATTGCTACCATCTTTTACCTACACCCTTGAGTAAGGTGGGATAGGTTAGTTAGTGGAATAATGCTTCATTAAATGCACAATAGTCTTAACATGGTAAAAAAATAAAATTAAGTTCACACATAATCTAATGATTTTTAAATATACTGCATTTCATTACATAAAAGCACAATTAATAAAGTGTACTTATTTTAATATACTTTTAACTATAATTAATAATTTCACTATAATGTAGAAAATACTCTGAACACCTAGCTTATACATTACTTAATATAGGTTAACTACAATGAGCTTCTCCACTTATCTTTTCATCATGCATCTTACATTTTAGTGTCCTTACTTTTATAGAAAAGGTCATAAATAATGCCCAATAAAAAAAGAATCTCTGGTATCTCTGATGCAGCAAAAATTGCTCATATGCTTTCACATGTGAATAGGAATAAAATAACAGCATAAAGTAATTTGAAAGCTGTATGACATCATTATTCACTTTTGAAAAAACTTTTTTCAAGAAAACAAGTATACTTTTAATGTAATTACAATGCTTCCAAAAATCTCCTTTTAAAGCTGTATACAAATAATTTTAAACAATTTTTTATTTTTTTATATTTATCAAGTGTGGCAACCAAATAAAGGCTTTGTCACATTTTATACATTTCTACAATTTCACACTAGTATAATTTTTTTATATATAGAAAAGTTGGAGGTGTTGGGAACAGCACTGTCACGTCTTTTAGGTTTGTAGAGTTCCTCTTCAGCATGAATTATTGTCATGTCTCTTAAGAATTGAGAACTTATGGCTAGGAATGGAGGCTTATGCCTGTAATCCCAGCACTTTAGGAGGCCAAGGTGGGTGGATCAACTGAAGTCAGGAGTTTGAGATGAGCCTGGCAAACATGGCAAAACCCCATCTCTACTAAAACTACAAAAATTAGCTGGGTGTGGTGGTGGGCACCTGTAATCCCAGCTACCCAGGAGACTAAGGTTGCAGTGAGCTGAGATCATGCCATTGCACTCCAGCCTGGGTCACAAGAGTGAAACTGCATCTCAAAAAAAGAAAAAAAAATTGAGAACTTGTTATAGGCTTTGCCAAATTCTTCACACCTGTAGGGTTTCTGTCCAGTATGAATTATGTGTAATAAGTGTTGAGGACTTCCTTACAAAGGTTTGTCAGCCTGGTGCAGTGGCTCATGCCTGTAATCCTGGCACTTTGGGAGGCCAAGGTGGGTGGATCCCTTGAGGTTGGCAGCTGAAGACCAGCCTAACCAACATGGAGAAACCCCATCTGTACTAAAAATGCAAAATTAGCCAGGTGTGGTGGCACATGCCTGTAATCTTAGCTACACAGGAAGACTGTGGCAGGAGAATTGCTTGAACCTGGGAGATGGAGGTGATGGTGAGCCAAGATTGCACCATTGCACTCCAGCCTGGACAACAAGAGTGAAACTCCATCTCAAAAATAAGTAAATAAAAAAATAAAGCTTTGTTACATTATTGGTTTCTGTCCAATATGAATTCTCTTATGTTTATTAAAGTCTGAGGACCAGTTAAAAGCTTTGCCACATTCTTCACATTTGTAAGGTTTCTCTCCAGTATGAATTGCCTTACATTCACTTAGAGTTGAGGATGCAGTAAAAGTTTTGCCACATTCTTCACATTTGTAGGGTTTCTCTCCAGCATGAGTTCTCCCATGTTTATGGAGGCTTGAGGACCATGTAAAGGTTTTGCCACATTCATCACATTTATAGCATTTCTCTCCAGTATGAATTGTCGTGTATAGTAAGGTGTGAAAAATGGTTGAAGGCTTTGCCACATTCTTCACATTTGTAGAATTTCTCTCCAGTATGAATCTTCTGATGTTCACTAAGGGTTGAGGATAAAATAAAGGCTGTGCCACATTTATAACACTTGTATGGTTTCTCTCCAGCATGAATTTTCTTATGCCTAGTAAGGTGTGAGGAATGGGTGAAGGCTTTGCCACATTCTTCACATTTGTAGGGTTTCTCTCCAGTATGAATCTTCTCATGTTTATTAAGGTTTGAGGATGAAATAAAGGCTTTGCCACATTTATCACACTTGTATGGTTTCTCTCCAGTATGAGTTTTCCTATGTGAAGAAAGGGTTGCAGGACAGTTAAAAGCTTTGCCACATTCTTTACATTTGTAGGGTTGCTCTCCAGTATGAGTTATCTTATGAATAGCAAGCTGTGAGGACCAGTTAAAGGCTTTGCCACACTCTTCACATTTGTAGGATTTCTCTCCAGTATGGATTATCTTATGTTTAGTAAGGGTAGAGGAATACTTAAAGGCTTTGCCACATTCTTCACATTTGTAGGGTTTCTCTCTAGTATGAGTTATCTTATGTGTAGTTAGATGTGAGGACCACCTGAAGGCTTTGCCACATTCTTCACATTTGTAGGGTTTCTCTCCAGTATGAATTCTCTTATGTGTAGTAAGGTGTGATGACCATCTGAAGGCTTTGCCACATTCTTCACACTTGTAGGGTTTCTCTCCAGTATGAATCTTCTCATGTTTACTAAGGGATGAGGAAAAAATAAAGGCTTTGCCACATTTATCACACTTGTATGGTTTCTCTCCAGCATGAATTTTCTTATGCCTAGTAAGCTGTGAGGAACAGGTGAAGGCTTTGCCACATTCTTCACATTTGTAGGGTTTCTCTCCAGTATGTATTCTCTTATGTGTAGTAAGGTGTGAAGACCATCTGAAGGCTTTGCCACATTCTTCACATTTGTAGGGTTTCTCTCCAGTATGAATCTTCTCATGTTTACTAAGAGATGAGGAAAAAATAAAGGCTTTGCCACATTTATCACACTTGCATGGTTTCTCTCCAGTATGAGTTTTCTTATGTGAAGAAGGGGTTGTGGGATGGTTAAAAGCTTTGCCACATTCTTTACATTTGTAGGGTTGCTCTCCAGTATGAGTTATCTTATGACTAGCAAGCTGTGAGGACCAGTTAAAGGCTTTGCCACACTCCTCACAATTGTGGGATTTCTCTCCAGTATGAATTATCTTATGTGTAGTAAGGGTAGAGGAGTGCTTAAAGGCTTTGCCACATTCTTCACATTTGTAGGGTTTCTCTCTAGTATGAGTTATCTTATCTGTAGAAAGAGTTGAGGACCAGTTGAAGTCTTTGCCGCATTCTTCACATTTGTAGGGTTTCTCTCCAGTATGAATTTTCTTACGTGTAGTAAGGGTTGAGGACTGTTTAAAAGCTTTGCCACATTCTATATGTTTCAAAGGTTTTTTTACAGTATGTCTTCTCTTTTGTCTGTTTGAATTTGAAAATTGATGAAAGACTTTCACATATTTATCACATTGAAATATTTTGCAATGGGTAGTTGTCAAACATTGGTTAAGCCCATTATAACCTCTTTTGTGCACCTTACACTCATCCACACTTTGACATCCTTTTTTTAACCGTAAATTGCCATGTCCACATTTTTTATATCTTCTCAGTATCACTTTTTGAAAAGAATCTTTTATGTTCTGCTCTGGCCAAAGTTCTTGGGCAAAATGAGAACACATAACTGAAAGAGACAATAAAAACACAAAACTTCAACTGCTAGACTCAGATAAACATATTTTACAAATCTAACCTATAAAATTTCACAGACTACCTAAGGAAGATGACATAGCAAAATACCACAAGCTGTAATTTCTTCCTGGACATATAAATGTAACAAAAACATACTGACCAAAATACATTTGTAAAAAATGTATAAGTGAATTAAGTGTGTGAAGGGTCCTAGGTGAGCACAATGCAAAAAGCCACATAGAAGAAAAAGAAAAGTCTGTTACTTATACCCAACACAGCTCTTCCATCTCTCCAGTAAAACACTGTGCCTTTAAAAGTAAATTGCTGGCCTGGTGTGGTGGCTCATGTCTGTAAACCCAACACTTTGGGAGGTGGATGTGGGTGAATCACTTGAGGTCAGGAGTTCAAGACCAGCCTGGCCAAGATGGTGAAACCCCATCTCTACTAAAAATACAAAAAATTAGCCAGGCATGGTCATGGGCACCTGTAATCTCAGCTACTGGGGAGGTTGAGGCATGAGAATTGCTGGAACCCCAGGGTGGAGGTTGCAGTAAGCTGAGATTGCACCACTGTACTCAGACCTGGGTACAGAGTGAGAACCCATCACAAAAAATAAAAATTAAAAAAAAGTTAATTGCCAACGAGGCATGATGGCTCATGCCTGTAATTCCAGCAATTTGGGTGAACAAGATGGGAGTACCATCAGAGGTGATCAGCTGGACCAACATGGTGAAACCTCATCTCTACTAAAATACAGAACATTAGCCAGGGGTGGTAACAGGTACCTGTACTCCTAGCTACCTGGGAGGCTGAGGCAGGATAATTGCTTGAACTCTGGAGGCAGAGATTGTACTGAGCCAAGGTCATGCCACCGCACTCCAGACTAGTTAATAGAGCAAGGCTCTGTCTCACACATACACACAAAAATGTAAATTGCCAACTCCTGGTTTCTTTTTTAAAAAACAAGAAAAATATTGGCACATACATCTTTATTTCTGGCTTCTAGGGGCTTTTTTAGACACTAGTTGATATGTCCCATGACACAAAATGCCAAAAAAATCGTGATATGTGTTAGAATGACCCTTTGAGTCTGATGAGTCTGAAGGTAAATTATAGAGAAGCAGAGAAACTGCAGTAAACCAAACAGGGAATGGGTGTAGCAAATGATTACTTACTATTAACTAAACAATAAACATAAAATTTTAAACAAGACACACCCTAAAAACATGTTTGAGGAATTCTTAGAATCTAGAGTCAAGACAACTGATTTCAGACTATGCCAGGACAGAGCTATATTATAAAGACTGTAACAGGTAGCTTTTTGTTAATGTCCTAATCTCAATCAAAGGTTATAGTGTATATCAAATATTACAGCAACATGGCCCCATCAAAAAAATTATAAAATTTTCAAAATCAACCATAAAAAATATATAAAATCAACCATAAAAAATATATAAAGTAATTTTTAAATTTCCAAATGGATTGAACAGCCCAGTGTTGGTGGCTCATTCCTGTAATCCCAGCATACTGGGAGATCAAGGTGGGAAAATCACATAAGGTCAGAAGTTTGGGACCAGCCTGAGCAACACGGTGAAACCCTGTTTCTACTAAAAATACAAAAATTAGCTGGGCATGGTGGCATGTGCCTGTAATCCCAGGTACTTGGGAGGTTGACACAGGATAATTGCTTGAATCCAGGAGGGGAAGTTTGCAGTGAGTGGAGATTGTACCACTGCAATGCAGGCTCGGCAACAGAGCAACACTGTCCCAAAATAAAGTAAAAAAGGCCAGGTGCAGTGGTTCTTGCCTGTATTCCTAGCACTTTAGGAGGCTGAGGTGGGTAGATCATTTGAGGTCAGGAGTTCAAGATCAGCCTGGTCAACATGGGGAAACCCCGTCTGAATTAAAAACACAAAAAATTATCTGGGCATGGTGGCAGGCACCTGTATTCCCAGCTACTCAGGAGGCTGAGGCAGGAGAATTGCTTGAACCAGGAGGCAGAAGTTGCAGTGAGCCGAGATTGCGCCACCGCATTCCAGCCTCAGTGACAGAAAAAGACTCTGTATCAGAAAAAAAAAACCAGAAACACAGACAACTATTGAAGATCAGAAAAATGAGAACAAAAAGAAATACTAAAATAAACACACACAAAAATTGTGAATATAAAAAGTACAAAAATAACTGAAAAATTTATTACAAGAAAATATGTAAACATGAAAAAGCTGGAAAAACAAACTTAGATACACACAAATATATTTATAACACCCAAATAAGCAAAATTTCAAAAATCACATATAAGAATATAATTTTGGGTGCTGTAAGATAAAAATGATGTTTCGTTTATAAGCATAGTCTCATGAGATAACCAGTGAATTTATTTAAAACATTTTTGCATGTCAAAAGGAAACTGATATTGTTAAAGTTATAATAATAATAAAAAAGCTGTCAAATGGGAATAATACCATCAGCAAAATTGTACTATCAAATAAAAAGAAGTCCTTCCAAAATAACCAAATCCTGAGAAAGTATATTGGCACTGCGTACACCCTACATATGAAATATGCTGAAAGGAGTTTCTTCCACTGAAAATAACATAATGTAAGAAAACAACACATAATCATATGAAAATACACAACTTTCTGGAAAAGACATGCAAATTCACAAAAATGGTATTTCTTACTTAACATTATCATAATGGTACAGAAAATATTTTTAATTATTCTCTAAATTTAAAAGATAAAAGTATGGAAATTATTAACATCTGTTAATGAATATACAACATAAGAAATATAATTAACAAAATCAATAACAAAGTTGAAGGCAGATGTAATGATGAATAATTTTGGTATGTAACTGAAGTTAAATTTTTACCACATTAAAATACATTTTTGGATATTTTAGAGGTTTTATGGAGTCCCCTGGTAACACTAAGATTATATCTGTAGAGCTACACAAAAGTAAATAAGAGGGAACTGAAAGCCTATCAATAGAAAAATCAAAAAAACACAAAAAAGGTAGAAAGAGAAAATGAGAGACAAAGACACAACAATCAAATAAAACAATTAATAAAAATAACAGTAAAGTTTTCTATTTCAGAAAACTATTTAAATATATATGTTATCTTTCCAATCAAGAAACATATATATATATATTTTTTGAGATGGAGTCTCGTTCTGTTACCCAGGCTGGAGTACGGTGGTGTAATCTCGGCTCACTGCAACCTCTGCCTTCCAGTTTCGAGTGATTCTCCTGCCTCAGCCTCCTTAGGAGCTGAGATTACAGTTGCCTACCAGCACACCTGACTACTTTTTGTATTTGTTAGTAGAGACACGGTTTCACCGTGTTAAACAGGCTGGACTCAAACTGCTGACCTTGTGATTCACCCACCTCAGCCTCCCAAAGTGCTGAGATTACAGGCATGAGCCACCACACCTGATGGAGTTTACAGAGAGCCAAGATCACACCACTGCATTCCATCCTGGGCAATAGAGTGAGAATCAGTCTCAAAAAAAAAAAAAGATGGTACATAAAAACTTTAAAATTCTTTTATGAAATACAAAAACAATATGTAAATTTGCATAAATCTGTCAATAGATACACGATATAAAATAATTTTTATAACAATAACAAACTAGAAAAGGTAGAGACACAGTTTTTGTATTCAATTGAAGTTATTATGAGATTAAAACATATTGTTTTAACTTTAAGATGTATGTAATCTCCGGTTTTCAAGATGATTACAAAGGTAATATTTGTAGAAAGTATGGAAAAGAAGATAAAAAATAATCAAAGCATGCCAGTACAAAATTAAATGAAAATTAAGAAAGTAAAACAGCAAATGAGAAAAATATAACTACTAGAAACACACAAAACAATAACAATATAACTGGTAATAACAACTTCATTTCTTTAAGTAATCATTGTAAATATAAATTAATTAAACTACCTAATAAAATGAAATGTAACCTGAGGACTTTCAAAGGCCAAAGTAGGCTGATCACTTGATCCCAGGAGTTCAAGATCAGCCTGGGGAACATGGCAAAACTCTGTCTCTACAGAAAAAAAGCTGCCTGGGTGTGATGGCACTTACTGGTAACCCAGCTACTTGAGAGGCTAAAATGAGAGGATCATCTGAGGTTTGGAGGTTCAGTCACCAGTGAACCATGCAGATCAGCCTGGTTGACAGAGTGAGACCCTATCTCAAAAATAACTGAGGCTGGGCACGGTGGCTTATGCCTGTAATTCCAGCACTTTGGGAGGCTGAGGGACGCAGATCACCTGAGGTCAGGAGTTTAAGAGACTGCCCAACATGGTGGAATCCCATCTCTACTAAAAATATAAACAATTAGCCAGGTGTGGTGGTGGGTGCCTGTAATCCCAGCTACTCAGGAGGCTGAGGCAGTAGAATCACTTGAACTTGGGAGGTGGAGGTTGCAGTGAGTTGAGATCATGCCATTGCACTCCAGCCTTGGCAACAAGAGTGAAACTTTGTCTCAAAATAAATACATACATACATAAATAAATATATATAAAGAAAAATCTATAGAATGCCTCAGTGGTTTCTTAAAAAGCATACAGTATGCTGCCCACCAAAGATTCATTGTAGCATTGAGTCAAATAGGCTGAAAGTAACAGAAGGAAAAAAATGTGTATTTCATTAAAATTTTAACCACATTTGAGTGAGGTGGTCTTAATTATATTAGACATAACATGCTTTAAGTCAAGCACTACCATTAGGTGAAGACTGATATTATATTATAGTAAAGTGAGTTAATTTACCAGGAATCTATAACTATAATATTTATCTACCTATATGTATACGTGTATATAACATCAGGGTTCCAAAATATATAAAGCAAATATTGACAAAACTGAAGCAAAACACACACAGCAACGTAATAATTGTAGACTTCAAGACCCCATTTGCAATAATAGAAAATTCAGAGAAAAAAATGAAAAACAGAAAACTTAGACAACATTAGACTATATTATTTTGCATACAGAGGAATACTTCAGAGATTATAATTTATAAAGAAAAAAATTATGTGGCTCACAGTTTGGCAGACTGTATAAGAAGTGTGTGCCAGCATCTGCTTCTGGTGAGGGTCTCAAAAAACTTACAATCATGGTAGAAGGTAAATAGTAACTGGACATATTATATGGTATGAGACAGAGCAAGTGTGAGGTGAAGGAGCCAGGTCCTTTTAATGAACCAGCTCTCATTTGAATTAATAGAGTGTAAACTTTTTGGTTACCAAGAGGATGTACCAAGCCATTCATGAGAAATTTGCCCCCATGACACAAACATGTCCCACCAGGTCCCACATCCAACATTGAGGATTTATTTTGCAGCATGAGGTCTGGAGAACATGAACATCCAAACCATATTATAGACCAACTAGGCTTCACAGACACACACAAAACTCTCCAGTCAAAACCAAGATAATACACAATATTCCCATTTGCATCTGGTGTATTCTGTTATGACATATACCAAGTTTTATTAAATTTAAAAGTACTGACTGGGTGCAGTGGCTCTCGCCTATAGTCCTAACACTTTGGGAGGCCAAGGTAAGAGGATCCACTGGGGCCAAAAGTTTGAGACTAGCCTGGGCAACATAGTGAGATCCTAACATTACAAATAAGCAAACAATTAGCCAGACATGGTAGTGCATGTCTGTAGTTCTAGCTACTCAGAAAATTGAGGTGAAAGGATGACTTGAGCCCAGGAGGCTGAGGCTACAGTGAGCCAAAATTATGCCACTGCACTCCAGCCTCAATGTCCATAAGATCTTGTCTCAAAAACAATAACAAATCAATTAAAAAACGCTAAAATTATACACTCTATTGTTTTCTAAAAAAACTGAATGAAACTAGGAATTAAAAGCACAAGCAAAACAGGCAAATTAAAAAATATGTGAATGTAAGACACCTTCTTCAACATATTCTTGCTCAGGGGTCAAAAAACTTTATTTTTCAAAGATGTCAATACAACCTACAGTTAAAAGCTACAGTAACATAAACAATGTGATACTGACACAAAGATAAACAGATAAAAGAACAGAATAGAGAGCTCAGGAATGAACCCTTCTGTATATGATCGAATGATCTTTCAAAAGGTTGCCATAAGTACAAAATAGAGAAAAATCATCTCTTCAAAAAATGATGTTGACAACTGAATATCAACATCGATAAAATAAAGTTGGATTATTTTCTTGAATGATACAAAAATATATTTTAAATAAAATACTTAGACATAAAAAAACTAACACATCTTTTAGAAAAAATACAGGAAAAAGACATGACATTGTCCTGGCACCATTTTCTTAGTTATGACATTAAATGCATGAGCAACAAATACAAGAATAGAAACCATTAACTACAGTAGATGTCAAAATTTCTGTACATCAAAAGAAAATTTGAGATTGACAACATACTTAGAAAATGGGTGAATATATTTGCAAATTACATGTCAAAAAAGTTAATATTAAAAATATATCAACAACTCTAAAAACTAAACAATAAAATTCAATAACTTGATTTATAAATGAACAAACAAAATTTTCATCAAAAAACTACACAAATGGGAAGAAACATTTGACAGGATGTACAAAATTACTCATTTGCAGAGAAATGAAAAAAAAAAACACAGTGACAGCAAAATCACTTCACACCCATTAGAATGGCCACTATATATTTTTAAAAAAACACCAACTCTGTTGATGATGCAATAAAAATGAAACCCATGTTGGTTGTTGGTGGAGAACAAAGATGTAGCCATTATTTTAAAATGTTATTAATGTTCCTCATTTATATATCTACATACAAAATATGTAACACAGACCAGGTGCAGTGGCTTAAGCCTGTAATCCTAGCACTTTGGGAAGCCAAGGTGGGCAAATCACCTGAGGTCAGGAGTTTGAGACCAGCTTGGCCAACATAATGTACGCTATCTTACTAAAAATACAGAAAATTAGCTGAGCATTTTGGGGGGCTCCTGTAATCTGAGTTACTAGGGAGGCTGAAGCAGGAGAATTGCTTGAACCCAAAAGGCAGAGGTTGCAGTGAGCTGAGATCGCACCACTGCACTTCAGTCTAGGTGACAGAGCGAGACTTCATCTCTACAAAAATAAATATATAAATAAATAAATCACAGGAATGAGAGAATGAATGAATGAATGAATAAATAAATAAATAAATGCAACAGAGGACCAGGAAGACAAATTTGAAAATATATGGCTAGTCTCGGTGGCTCATGCCTGTAATCCCAGCACTTTGGGAGGCCAAGGCGGGTAGATCGCCTGATGTCAGAAGTTCGAGACCAGCCTGGCCAACATGGTAAAACCCTGTCTCTACTAAAAACACAAAAATGAGCTGGTGTGGTGGTGGGCACGTGTAATCCCAGCTACTCAGGAGGCTGAGGCAGGAGAATCACTTGAACCTGGGAGGTGGAGGTTGTAGTGAGCCAAGATTGTGCCACTGCACCCTGGGTGACAGAGCAAGACTCCATCTCAAAAAAAAAAAAAAGAAAAGAAAGAAAGGAAAGAAAATCCATGTTTATTGCATCAGTATTCACAAAAGCCCAAAGGCTGAAGCAACCCAAATTTCTCGATTTAAAAACATATCGAAAAATGTAACATATACATACAATGGAATATCGTTCCACCTTAAAAAGAACAATCTTGTCACATTTTAAGATGAACATTGAGAATATTATGTCACTTGAATTAATCCAGTAAGAACATTATGGGTACTGTATGATTCCACTCACATGAGATACCTTAAGTAGTCAAAATCATAAAAACAAAGTGGAAGGTTTGTCTGTCAAGGACAGGAGAGAGGGTAAAATGAGCAGATGTTACTTAATGGGTATTGAGTTTAAATTTCACAAGATGTAAAGTTTGTAGAAGTCTTTTGCATAACAATGTGAATATACTTAACATCCCTGAAATGAACAGCTTTTCTTTTGAGACAAGGTCTCACTTTGTCACTGAAGCTAAAGTGTAGTGGCACAACTTTGACTCCTCCTCAACGTCCCAAGTAGCAGGTACCACAGCTGCACACCACCATGTCTAGCTATTACTAAATTTATTTTATATAGGGGGGTCTCCATATGTTGCCCAGACTGATCTCAAACTTTTGTGCCCCAGGGATCCTCCTGTGTTGGCCTTCCAAAATCCTGGGAATACAGATGGGAGCCACAACCATGCATGGCCCTGAAATATAGACTTGAATAGATTTAAGATGGTAAATTTTATGTTATGTGTTCTTAAAACAATTTTTTTAAAGAAAAACTGAAAAATGTCCAAAATTATAAATCATTTTGAAAATTACCTTCAAATCACAAAAATGTTTCTCTCACAAAAGAAAATATATGTTCATCATTAAACACATGGTGAAAATAAGACTGTGTCTATGACTACTCACTTAAACAAGATAATTTTGTGGTCAGTTCTGCCTATATAGAAACTCACACAGTTACCTGAGGAAATGCTCTCTGGTACTTACTAAAAGCCACACTCATCCACATCCTGATATAAGGCCGAGCATATGCAGACTCGACTGCAAAAACATGCCATAGTGTCTGCCCTACTGAGCAAAGTCCTGAAGGATATTCAGTCTGTCCAAAAATAAAATAGGAATTACAACTACCCAAGCCCCTGTAACAAGCCAACTAAAGGTGAACCCTAGTGCAGACCCAGCAGCCTTGTGACCAAGATACAACCCCTCTTCACTACAAATTCAGAGGGTGTCTCATCACCCTAAGGGCCCAACAAAAGATCATTACCTTCTAAAATCATTTTATGAAAACATGAAGTGTTTGCTCCATCAAATTCAGACACCAATACAAAACCATATTGTGCCCATTGTCAATATTTCTATTTTAATGTAGCACTGGAAGCATGTGGCAGAATTAGTCAAAGAAATAAAAAACATCCATTGAAATTAAAGAAAAAAAGTAAAAATTGCTGTTTGTAAATCATATAATCTTATATTTAAAAAACCATAAACAGCACATTAAAACCTGTCTAAACTGATAAATACACTCAGTAAATTAGCAAAATGTAAGATTAACATACAAGTATATGTATGGTCTCATACATTTAAAACAAACTATCTGATAAAATAGAGAAAGACAAAAATCTTATTTACTATAGCATTAAATAATATACTTCTTAGAAAAAAATAACCAAGAAGGTAAAAAATCTTTACAATAAAAAAAGAAAAAATTAGAGAAGATCTAAATGAATTTAAAAATTGGCATATTATCCAAAGTGATCTATAGGCTCAATAAACTTTCTATCAAAATTTCAGTGGTATTTTTTTCATAGTAGTGGAAAATACGATTCTAAAAGTTACATGAAACTAAGATAACTCTGATAGCCAAAGCAATCTTGAGGAAAAAGAACAAAGCAGAAAGGTATCATACTTATAATTTCAAACTATATTTCAAGACTACATAGTAATAAAAACAGAATGAACTGTGCAGAAAAATGAACAAAAAAATGCAATACAAACTATTACTCTTATACATTTCAGATCTGATGCAAAAAGAGTACTTAAAAAATAGTTTTAGTTTCTCAAAATCATGCAGATATTTTTGTGTCCCCCAAACAAAGGAAAAGCAGCCAGATTGAGCAGACTCTTATATGTCATAAAGAGGACTTTGGCTCTCACTGAGAACTTGAAAGAAGCTCACCAAAAGAATTCTTAGAGAATTTAAAAGCATGATACAGAAAATGTCCCTTGGTGAGAACAAAATTAAAAACAAAACAAACAAACAAAAAACAGCTGCCCAGGAACTATTTCCTTTAGAACACAGCTTCCCAGATCACATTTTAAGGACTGGCCTTCTCTTTGATGTTGTGGCCTCTTATCTGTGTCATCTGTTGTATTCATTTTCACTCGCACCTACCTGGGGGTTTGGCAATCATCTCATGTCTCTTCATGGTCAGAGGTTTTTTTCCTTGCTCCAGACAGGTGATCAGTTCTGGCTTGGAGACAACAATACCTGTTTTATTAGAAATAAATAGTATGAATCTTGCTTATATTGTTTAATTACAAGCTAGTAATGTGCTCAGCAGAGAAGATGAAATAAAATATTCTAGTAAATTAAGACCAAAATACTAATTTATAACAGAAATTTCTAAATATTAAGAAATAATTTCAACTTGTAGGTTTCTTTTGTTTTGCTCTTGTTGCCCAAGCTAGAGTATAATGACTCAATCACAGCTCACCAAAACTTCAGCCTCCCAGGTTCAAGCGATTCTGCTGTCTCAGCCTCTGGAGTAGCTGGGATTACAGGCCTGAGCCACCATGCCTGGTTAATTTTGTATTTTCAGTAGAGATGGAGTTTCTTCATGTTGGTCAGGCTGGTCTCGAAATCCAGACCTCTGGTGATCTGCCTGCCTCAGCCTCCCAAAGTGCTGGCACCTGGCCACCACGCTGGGCCCTGCTTATAGGTTTTTTAAATTTTACTACCTGGTACTGCTGAATCAAAAATGGCTTGTGTCAATGAGATTTTCAGGTGGGGGCAACAATATTTTATGCCACTAAATTTCTGGAGTTACCACTAATTTAGAGTGAAGAATAGAGCTCAACTCAGGAATGCGGAAGTTTGGATTAAGGTGAAACATCTTGCAGAAATTCTTTTCTACATGAACAAATTCTGAAGATTTTCTGGAAAAAGGCCATCTGAAACTCCTTTATGCAAAGAATAAATTATTAAAAAACATTCCACTAAAAAAGAAATAAAACTTTTAGGGTTTTTTGTGAATTATGTATTTAAGTTGTCCTCACCAAGGAAGACCAGGTGTCTGTAGTTCTCTAACATCACATCCCTATATAAATTCCGCTGTGCAGTGTCCAGGCAATGCCACTCCTCCAGAGAGAATTCTATGGCCACATCTGTAAATTGCAATGGCCCCTGAAAAACACACACACACACACACACACACACACATATTTTTACCAAGTCGCCACGGGTGGAATTTTTGACTTAAGGTGAAATGAGCGAGTAAAGATAACTGATTCTGACTTATAGGACTGACTAAAATTATCCAATAAAACGATTTTCAACACAGAAATATTCTCTATTATATTCTCTGACTCTGAGAAGAGCAGCATAAGATCTACATTATTTCATGTATGATATTTTTCTAAATAATAAAGTATAAAATTAACAGCATGAACATGAACATGTACATTTTTGAGCGCTATATTTATGTCACATGGAATTACGAATATTTTTCAGATGGAAAAGACATGTTGAGTTAGAAGACACCTCTCATTTTTTTTTTTTTTTTTTTGAGACGGAGTCTCGCTCTGTGGCCCAAGCTGGAGTGCAGTGGCGTGATCTCGGCTCACTGCAAGCTCTGCCTCCCGGGTTCACGCCATTCTCCTGCCTCAGCCTCCAGAGTAGCTGGGACTACAGGCGCCCGCCATCATGCCCGGCTAATTTTTTTTTGTATTTTTTAGTAGAGAGGGGTTTCACCGTATTAGTCAGGATGGTCCCAATCTCCTGACCTCATGATCCGCCCGCCTCAGCCTCCCAAAGTGCTGGGATTACAGGCATGAGCCACCGTGCCTGGCCTCACATTTTCATACGTACAATAAGCTGAAGACCTTATGCAGGTTTTTTTTTTTTTTTTCCAGAAGATCTGGCATAAAGTCTGATTTTTTGAGTTTCTAACAAGCTCACCAATAATGTCAATGTTTTTGTCCCAAAAAGGATATTCTGTCAAACATGCAGTAAGTGGAAGAGCATATGTTTTTCCCGGTTTTCCTGGCCTGTAAACAAAGAGCCTTCATGTTCCAAAGAAAAGTATGTAGAAAAAAAAAAAAATGCTGCCAGATTTAATGTGATGGTTTATACACATCAGCTGCATAAAGATAATTAATAATGGGGCCGGGTGCAGTAGCTCATGCCTGTAATCCCAGGATTTTGGGAGGCTGAGGCAGGCAGATCACGAGGTGAGGAGATCAAGACAATCCTGGCTAACATGGTGAAATCCTGTCTGTACTAAAAATACAAAAAATTAGCCAGGCGTGGTGGGGGGCGCTCTTAATCCCAGCTACTCAGGAGGCTGAGGCAGGAGAATGGTGTGAACCCAGGAGGTGGAGCTTGCAGTGAGCTGAGATTGCACCACTGCACTCCAGCCTGGGCGACAGAGTGAGACTCGGTCTCAAAAATAAAAAAAAAAGATAATTAATAATGAAGAGAAAAATAATCAACTCTACAGTGAAAAAAATCTGTCAGAGAGCTATTTCACCAAGTGAATTATAAACCATTAACTGCACAAGGACAAATTTTCCTGATATGCTAATGCACACAGAAGAACACAGCATCATTGTTGAAATATTCCTCCCAAGGAAGTAAATAAAATCTGAATTTAACCATAAAGAAACATGTTTTATGCTAACTTCAAAGTACGGAAAATTCCTATCTTCTGTAATGTTTAGTAGTAATTTTAAGGAGACTTCATTTAGCACCCAAGAGATCAAGTATCTCCTAATAATTTTTTTCAGAGCTTTCTGAGTAATAAATGCCATTCCATATAAATAAGCATTTTCTTAATCCTGTTCTGCATAAACTAATGGAACACACAGATGGAGCCTCAACATTACATGTTCTCCATCTTTACTAAGGATGAAAGTTTTCCCCAATAGAAATCTTGAGTAGCCACACCTTTCCATGTTCAACAGCCACAAAGGGAACATTTTTAATATTGCAGATCATAACTTATTGCTGAGAATCCTGCATGGCATATAAGAAGCTATAACATACAGAATGCAGAGAAAGCTCTGGGATATAGAAGAAAAATATTTTTTCAGAGACACTTGACTGTCATAAGAATTTTAAGTAGTTAAACCAAACCCAGGGAGAAAAAAGACAAGTAGAGAAGTAAAGGTTTGTGAGTGCTACATGCATGCCAGTCCAGGAGGCAGAGTGAACACAGCTCTTCATCTAAGACATGTTTACCTGAAGAGAAGCCTTTTTTTTTTTCACCTCCTCCTCTGGAATTCCTTGTCAGATGAGATTCTCTGGCCAAATTACCCCTGCATCTTGAGAATATGCCTTTAAAGGTGTCAGTACCACATGTTTACCTGCTAGCATGACATCAACTGGCAGAAAAAGACAGAAAAAGACCACCCATTTCTGTTTTTTACAACAAAGAGATTCAAGAACAATGAGATGCTCCATGGAGATAAAAACATAAGTTTCTCCTTTCATGTCCTCTGGTGCCCTTTCTGCCACAGACACCGGCAATTTCTGCCACAGTAATGGAAATATGTGCCACACTGACCTGTCCCTACTAAATCCAAACAGAACAGGCCCTGTGCCCACCCTTTAGTGCAAAGGTGGAACTTCTTAACTCTCATGAATGTATTTTGAAACCCTCAAACCTGATTCTGGCCTCCCCTTAGAGTCACATGAGGCCCTTCATTAAAACAACGTGGATGCTTCCACCCACAACAATAAACAGAAGCTGTGGGGAGGGCACAAGACATTTCTGCAAATTGGCCATGTGATCCTAATAAGAAGCCTGGGCTGATAACCACTAAGCTAAGCATTGCCTCTCAAGCTTTAAGAAGCTTATAAATCACTTGGTAATTTTGACTCCACTTTATGTAATGTGATTCTGTAGGTTTGAAAAGGGTCCATAGATGGGTGTTTTAAACAAGTCCCCTGTCAATGCTGATGTTGCTTCTCCTTGGCTCATTATTAGCATTAGAGAAAGCAGGAATAGCAGAGGGTCCCTTACACTTAGAACTCTTGTCACAACCAAATACTTCTGGTACAAATAAGGACAACACATCTATGCTAAAGTTTTATATTCTTTGCTGGGTCTTTAAAGTTTACAGAGGAAACAGAAGGCAGCAATGTCTGAATAAGTCTGTATTTAAAAAGCATGTACATATGTACAAATGCAATGTTTATTAAGCAGGTACCTTGTGCTCAAGACTATGATATAGAGCACTATGCTGGGTGTAACATATTATGTGATTTAATTCTCGTAACATTCTGGGAGCTAGTACTCAGGGTTTAATAGTTTCCAGGATTTAGAAAAAGGACAGAACATTTTTACTCTTCTGTTTCTCTATTACCAAAATTTTTTAAAAATTGTAAAGAATAAAGCTAAATATATACAGATGAAACAGATATAGAAAAGTTTATTGTAGTTTAGTGAAAATTTCATTCTGTTTATATTTACTTTTTTGTGACTTGTGGAGCAACTACTGGATCTGCAGGAATAGATACCAAGTTGCTAAATAGAATGTCTCTGCCAACACTGGTTTTAATAGAAAATTTAAAAACTAAGACTCTACAATGCATACTTTATTTTTCCCATTTATCTGCTTTTGGGTTTCAGGAAATTGTGAGCAGCAGCTCTAGAAATGCTGCAGGATTCACCAGCCAAAACTCTGATATCTTCTAATCAGTTCTGTGAGGCAAGACTCCAGGGCAGGGTCAGACCTAAATAAGGCCTCCAAAAAGGGTGAATCTGAACAGGTCTGGGACAAGGTGAGGATCCTATAGAATTCTGTTCTCTATGCCACTGGGGTACTAACAGTTTTCTATTTTTCTAATCTTACCTAAAAGAAAGTTAAACCCCAGAGTTTCTGTAATTTTAATATTTTCTAGCACTGCTCTGTCAACTTTATACTCTATACTAATACACAATTTAAACAATTCCCTTAAGGTTTCCTAGGGTAATTTTATAAGAAAATCAGTGTGTACACTTACGAAGGTAAAAGAAACAGAAATTATATGGCTGCGCATAGTGGCTTACACCTATAATACCAACACTTTGGGAGGCTGATGCAGATGGATCATGAAGTCAGGAGTTCATGACCAGCCTGACCAAGATGGTGAAACCTCTTCTCTACTAAAAATACAAAAATTAGTTGGCTGTGGTGGGAGGTACCTGTAATCATAGCTAATTGAGAGGCTGAGGCAGGAGAATTTCTTAGACCCGGGTGACAGAGGTTGCAGTGAGCCAAGATCATGACACGGCACTCCAGGCTGGGTGACAGACTAAGAATCAATCTCAAAAAAAGAAAAATAAATTATAACAATTCTGCTGTTCATAAATATCCCTTCAGGTGGTAGGTACCATGACTGCTTCATGTATTTTTTTTAATGACCATAAGAAATGGAAGCAACTAGTTTATCTACTTGGGTCTCCAGATCTCCTTGTTTATCATCCAAGTACCAGGAAACTGGAGAAACTCTTATCCGTGTACAAACCAAAACAACTCCTGTCTGAGGGGTTGAACAAACACAGAATGACTCATTTTTCTTTACACTGAGACAGAAGCAGAATTAACCACTCTTGTCAGCCTGACACAATTCTGCTGTGGACATCCTCAAATGCCTCAAAGAAACCCAGGTGATTGTGAGGGAATTCCCAGTGACCCAGGGCTGATGGCCCAACGATAAGCCAGGCTGGAGAGACTCAGGCTGATTCTAAATAGAAAATAAAACTGCTTTGGTGGAGCTCCAGAACCTGGATCACCTGTCCTGATATGCTAGCACTTGGGTAAAAGACAGAACAGAAATACTCTACTCCAGTATCCCATTTTACAGGTAAACATAGTTGTGGTCATGGCTCTGGACATTTTGTGACCTCGATCTCTCACTCCTAAGATGATTATTTACACTTACAGATTCTATGTCCTTCTGGAGCCTCTCACATAACTGTAGCAGGTCAATGACAAAGATGTAAAAAAACTCAAAATGCCACACTCTGAAATGGGGGCTGTAAGATGTCTATCTTGACAACTTACAATGCAGAAAATAACTTGTTAATTTTCTGTACATTCCATATCCAAAGTGTGGCACTTTTTAAATCTCAGGCAGAGGCCAGACCTAATCTGTAGATTCTAGGTAGGATCAACCTGGCTCTGCATCCTTTGGTGTCACAGCAAATGGAGTACAATCAAAGGAGGGTACCCTCATAGAGGCTGCTCTAGCACATTCTAAGTGATAAGTCTAAATAAAAAAAGCTGACATATCAAGAATATAAGTAGACAGTTTATTTGGTTTAAGCTTAAGGATTATAACCAGGGAGCAAAGATTCAAGTTGCCTGAAATCTACACTTTGATTAGCAGCAGTTACAAGATTTGTAAAGACAAGAGAGGGACATAGAGTGATCTGATACAAAATTGTTTGTCAGAAGTTTTTATTTATTTACATAAATACCATTGATTATTGATTAGATATATATCATTATTGTTTAGGGTATAGGATATAGTATCCAATGTGGCATTGTTAGTTTACTTTATAGCTACTCGTGGCAATACTGAACAGTTTCAAGAGATGAATACACAGTTCAAAGGGGAGAGAAAGATGTAACTGCTCTTTCATTTTAACTTCTCTCTTAGTTTGATAACCAAAAGGGCTTGCACATTTTAGATAAATGTTTTTTATTTCCCAAATCTCAAGATCTGGATTCAAAATATGGAGCTACAGATTTAGGTCCTGAATGGCAGGAGTAGCAGCAGTTGTTACTTGCACATTTGTGAGCATTTCAGCAAGAGTAGAAATGGGATAGTGGAGATTTTCTTGTCTACATGTCTACTCAGTTCACATGTTACTCCAGTTTGGTGTGTTGGCCCCACGGTCTCTGAATCTGTTTAAGGTCTGAAAATAGAAGAGTCATTGAAAGAGAAAAAATGATTGATTGCTTCCCTGTGAAATTTGTAAAAATCTGATCTAGCCTCTCTAGAAGTGACTGTAGAGGACTCTAGATACCAAATAGGCAGAGACACAATTCTGCCTGCATATTTAGGGGACAGCATGCACTTTGCTGCACAAGTGTGAGTTGACTGGAAACCTGAGAGGAAAAGTCCCCTCTAGAATAAGTTCTGGTTGGCACCTCCTTTGTGTTTATATCATCTCTGGTAATTCTAGACAGTGTTTGGAAACAATAATTAAAAGACAGATTTTATCCAGCCCCAGAGAAACTCCACAATAATAGAACTGAAAGAAAATGGTTTTATTACACAATTGAACTTGAATGTGACATGCATCATGGTCAGTCTGCTTAAGAGACTGCAAAGGTAGAAAGATGGTCACCAATATTAGTCCACAAGCAGAAGAATTTCCAGCACCATGTCATACATAGTTCATCCTAAATTCACCTGGAGATTGAAGAGGCCATCTATGTATGCTAATTGCTTATATTCAATGACAAATAAACTTTTCATATCTTCATAACAGGAGATAGTTTAGCACCTTGAAGCCAGGTGCCTGCTGAATGTAGCCTCTTACTCTGCTACAAAATTGTTTGAATAGGGTTCTTTTTTACTATTTACATTTTAGAGCAGTGGCTCTGTACTCCCTGGCACTGGGCTACAGCACTCCTGCTTGCTTTCTCCTGGTTGCTAGTGTCCTCTCTTGACCTCTACCATCTGCCACTGAGGCACAGCCCGGAGCACAGCTCACATTTTATGTGAAGTCCATTTGCCACAGCAGCACTCTTGTGTCACATCAGAGAGTGAAGCCTGAGCTGCAGGAGGAGAGCCTACAGGCCTCTTCGGTAGAATTACAAATTCACAATAATGGAAATGAGAGCAGTGTTTCAGCCTCAGTTTCTACTTATAATGGTGACAAGGAAAAAATACTGCTGAATTTCCAGCATGACTCAAGATAGAGATAACCCAAAAACTTCTCACCATGACAGCCCACCTCATTCAGAAAAAAATAGGATATTAATAGGGTTTCTGAAATGACACCCAAAGCTTTGGAGAGACAAACAGATCTCCATCTGAGCAAGATTTTGAGAGAAAAAAGTTAAAACTATCTTAAGAAAAGCTCAGATTAGTTATAAGATTGATCATATCAGCCAGAAAATATTCCCCTAAAAGTAATTTCTCTCTAAACACCCGAAGTGCACAGCTACTCTCTGCATGAGAAACATGAACATTACGAAGAAAGGGGCAGTCTCAGCAGAATTTTATAGTTTCTTTTCTATCTCTGCTGTTCCGTCATCTCCTAGTCATTGAATTGGGGTTCTGTATTGAAATACATCTGACAACTTCCCACAACACTTTCTGATGAAGAAATGGAATCTGACTGTGTTCATTTATTGGAATATATTATAACTTGCAACATAGCTAACTGAAGAGCTACTATGGTTTTTGGTGGTCACATCACCTGTCTTTATTTGTTGTGTAATAGCAGCATACCAATTTAGTGAAATAAAAGATACTAAAATTTTGTTTACTCATAATTATCCCTATTGAATAAAGTAATAAACATGTCACACTAATATCTACTTACTGTGACAATTCGGTAGTAAATTTTCTTTAGATATTAGATACAAATATCTAAGTATGAATAATTTTAATAAACTATTAATAATATATGTAGTTTTAAAAATTGCAACTATACTTCAGTTAAAACACTTTATATTTCAAAAGTATAAATTACAAAATTAAAATAACCATGTAAGTGATTCAAAGTAAGTATTGCAGCTTTATATTCATGTTACTGTAGAAAATACTGTTTATGGCTCATGCCTTGTCTGCACATTGGGAGGCTGAAATGGGTGGGTCACCTGAGGTCAAAAGTTCAAGATCAAACTGGAGAACATGGTGACACCCATCTCTACTATAAATACAAAAACTTAGCCAGGAATGCTGATGCAAACCTGTAATCCCAGCTACTAGAGAGGCTGAGGCAGAAGAATCACTTGAACCCAGGAGGCAGTGGTTGCAGTGAGCCAAGATCATGCCATTGCACTCCAGCCTGAGCAAGAGTCTGTCTTGCTCTGTCTCAAAAGAAAAAAAAAAAAGAGAATACTGTTAAATGTATATAAATGCAGGTTGTCTACAAACATTACATGTAACTATGCTAATTATTCTGAAGTAATAAATAGAAAGCAAGATACAACTACTGACTCCACTGTTAAGTTTATACACTAGACTGTTCTTGTTTTTGCAGTGCAAGTACTTCAGCTTGCAAATATTGGATAATTTCCTTAGATTATCAGGTTTCTGTCAAAGAAACATAGTATCTTTTATTGTTTAACATTCTGTGTTACTAAATTTAATCCCATCTTTGTGCTAAGCTTTTGTGTGCTCTTAAAATTAGCTTTTACCTAAACAAATCTGTGTCTATTTTAAAGGGCTAAAAATGAAAAAAATAAAGTTTTCAGAACCAAAAACAAACAAGTAAATCTGAAGTACTAGACGATAATCTGGAGTCAGAAAAATGACAAAAGGGGCTAGGCGCGGTGGCTCACGCCTGTAATCCCAGCACTTTGGGAGGCAGAGGTGGGCAGATCACAAGGTCAGGAGATCAAGACCATCCTGGCTAACATGGTGAAACCCCGTCTTTACTAAAAATACAAAAAATTTGCCAGGTGTGGCAGCGTGCACCTGTAGTACCAGCTACTTGGGATGCTGAGGCAAGAGAAGGGCATGAACCCGGGAGGCAGAGGTTGCAGTGAGCAGAGATTGCCCCACTGCATTCCAGCCTGGGTGAAAGAGCGAGACTGTCTTAAAAAAAAAAAGAAAGAGAAAGAAAAAATGGCAAAACGTATTATTTAGCTGTTAATATGATTTACGTATATTTAAAAAAGCAGAGAAAATTGTCTACATATAATCTAAATCCCTTAAGCAATGAGAGAATAGCAAAATATTTTTTTGGAACTTATTGAAGAGTTTTGAACAATTGGACATCTGAAATTTGTACACTGTATGCACTTGACAGAATGTTTATGAAGGAAAAACCAGAAAAGAGAAAGATGTTATAATAAGCAGTGCTGGAATAACTACCTAGCATTATGTAGAAGACCGAAGCTAGACCCCTTCATCATACCATATACAAAAATCAACTCAAGATAAATGAAAGACTTAAGTGTAAAACTTAAAATTATGGCGGGGCGCGGTGGCTCATGCCTGTAATCCCAGCACTTTGGGAGGCTGAGGCAGGTGGATCACAAGGTCAGGAGATCGAGACCATCCTGGTTAACACGGTGAAACCCCATCTCTACTAAAAATACAAAAAATTAGCCGGGCGTGGTGGCGGGCACCTGTAGTCTCAGCTACTCAGGAGGCTGAGGCAGAATGGCGTGAACCCGGGAGGCAGAGCTTGCAGTGAGCCGAGATTACGCCACTGCACTCCAGCATGGGCGACCGAGTGAGACTCCGTCTGAAAAACCAAACAAAAAACGAACAAAAAAAACCACTTAAAATTATGAGAAACCCTCCAAGATAACCTAGAAATACCATTCTAGACATAGAAACTGGCAAAGACTTCATGAGGAAGCTACCAAAAGCAACTGCAACAAAAGCAAAAATTGAAAAATGGGACCTATTTTTCAATTTTGAAGAACTTAAGAACTTCTTCACAGCAAAAGAGATTATCAATAGGGTAGACAACCTACAGAATAAAGGAAAATATTAGCCTCTGACAAAGGTCTATTTTCCAGAATTTATTAACAGCTTAAACAAGTTTACAAGACAAAACAAAGCAAACTCATTAAAAAGCAGACAGGACGGGTACGGTGGCTCACGCTTGTAATCCCAGCACTTTGAGGGGGCAAGGAGGGTGGATCCCTTGAGGAGAGGAGTTCAAGACCAACCTGGCCAACAGGGTGAAAACCTGTCTCTACTAAAAATACCAAAAATTAGCTGGGCATTGTGGTGGGTGCCTGTACTCCCAACTACTCAGGAGGCTGAGGCAGGAAAATCGCTCGAACACAGGAGGTGGAGGCAGAGGTTGCAGCCAGCTGAGATCACGTCATTGCAATCCAGCCTGGGTAAGAAGAGCAAAACTCTGTTTCAAACAAAAAAAAAAAAAAAAAAAAAAAAAAAAAGCAGGCAAAGGCTGGGTGCGGTGGCTCACACCTGTAATCCCAGCACTTTTAAAGGCTGAGGCGGGCTAATCACCTGAGGTCAGGAGTTTAAGATCAGCCTAATAAACATGGAGAAATCCCACCTCTATTAAAAATACAAAATTAGCTAGGCATGGTTGTGCGCACCTGTAATCCCAGCTACTTGGGGGGCTGAGGCAGGAGTATTGCTTGAACCTGAGAGTCAAAAGCTGCCGTGAGCCAAGATCGCACCATTGCACTCCAGCCTGGGCAATAAGATCAAAACTCTATCTCAAAAGACAAAACAAAATGAAACAAATAAATAAATAAATAAAACTAATGTAGAAACAGAAAACCAAATGCATGTTATTATTTAAGTAAGTGCTAAATAATAAGAATACATGAACACAAAGAGAAGAACAACAGACACCAAGGCCCAGTTGAGGGTGGAGGGTGGCACGACTAAGAGGATCAGAAAACATACCTGTTTGGTACTATGGGTAGGACCTCAATGACACCAAACCCCCATGACATAATTTTAGCTGTATAAAAACCCCACATGTGTACACCAAATCACAAATAAAAGCTAAAAGAAAAAAAATCCCAAGGTGGGGGAGAGTGCAATGTAGGTGCATGGACTGCTTTTCACTATAGTGGCCCAGGTGGGGCTGTACTCTGATTTATTTCTGTGTGAATGCAGGCAGATGAGATTATAAACAGGTGGCTCAGACCCTAGGCTGGTGGAGAAAACAGGTTGCTGCTGCAGATTTTGTATGTGAGGGTGGGGATATGCCAGGAGACTCGTAGAGACTTTTGGGTTCTTGGCAAGAAACACCAGGATCAAAAATGCCATGGTGAAGTTCTTGAGGGTGGTGCCGAGTCCTGTGAGGAGTGTGGATACCTCAATTTCTAGTGTGTGTTTGTGAGTGAGTGGGAATCCTGTAGTAGCAGCTGCAAGAAATGGGGGTCTGTCATAAGAGTTTCTTTCTTCTAAGTTTTCAGTCCTCTGTCACCTTGGGAGAAGACCTGGAATCACAGGACAATGGGCAATGTAACAGCCTGTGTACAGGAGAGCAGAGCCTCCCATTTCTAAACACCCAGAGCTTTGTTCCAGTCCAGGCCTCTGTGATATCTTTTTTCTGGCACCACATCTGTAGAGTTTGCTGAGCATCAAACAATTCTCCAACAACTTATTGTCTAACATTTAAATTCTGACACCACCCAGAGTCAGCACAGACCCTGATTCAGGGCTCAGTTCCACAACATTGTCCTCACTGCAGATGCCAGTCACAAACCCCATGGGCCCATCTATGCTTCTGAGCTACTGTTTGAAAACCGGGGACTCCCAAAACCTCCCTGAAGTTCAATAATTGGGTAGAGCTACTCACAGAACTCATCAAAACCCTGTACTGATGTTTACCGGTTTAATATATAAGATGCAGCCCAGGAAAAGCCAAATGGAAGAAATGCATAGAACAAAGAAAAGAGATGGGGAAAGACAAAACACATAGATAATCATGAAAAATGTTTGTGATTAATAAAATTCTCCGGCCGGGCACGGTGGCTCACACCTGTAATCCCACCACTTTGGGAGGCCGAGGAGGGTGGATCACGAGGTCAGAGATCAAGACCATCCTGGCTAACACGGTGAAACCCCATCCCTACTAAAAATACAAAAAATTAGCCGGGAGTGGTGGTAGGTGCCTGTAGTCCCAGCTACTTGGGAGGCTGAGGCAGGAGAATAGCATGAACCCGGGAGGCAGAGCTTGCAGTGAGTGGAGATTGCGCCACTGCATTCCAGCCCGGGAGACAGATCGAGACTCCGTCTAAATAAATAAACAAATAAAAAATAAATTGTCCATCCTTTGTGTACTCCAGGAACAGTTTATGGAAACACCCTTCACCTTATGACTTCAATGGTGCTCTTTTTTCTTACCTATCACACAGGCAAACACACTCTGCACATTTTCTCCTATTTCTCGTTATAAAAATCAGCTGATTTTTTCTTCAGTGGTCAATTTTTTTTTTTTTTTTGGTGTGATCGAGGCTCGCTCTGCTGCCCAGGCTGGAGTGCAGTGGTGCCATCTCCACTCAGTGAAACCTTCGCCTCCCAGGTTCAAGAAATTCTTCTGCCTCAGCCTCCCCAGTATTTGGCACTACAGGCGCCCGCCACAACGCTCAGCTAATTTTTGTATTTTTAGTAGACACAGGGTTTCACCATGTTGGGAAGGCTGGTCTTGAACTCCTGACCTCAGGTAATCCGCCTGCCCCGGCCTCCCAAAGTGCTGGGATTACAGGTGCGAGTCACCACCCCTGGCCTAAAATAAAGTAATTCTTAGTGAAATTTACTTAAGTTTATCTCCCTCCGTCAGGCTCCTGAACTTTGAGCTACCCTCGGTTTGAGTCGACATACAACCCCATTTACGTCCCTCCTAAGAACATGCTGATTTCAGGGTAAGACATTCTGTGATCTAAAATCTGACCTTTTCACCCTCCATTTGCCATTCCCCTCCCACCTCCTTTCTAATCTTGTTTAATCCTCCTTAGGAAAGAAAGTCCTTTTGTGCCTACAGTTTTGCAAGCCACAAAGACCTTATAGTTGGTTGATACTTTCTCCTATTGCAATACATTTTTGGAATTCATTGTTTTACATAAATCTAACGTTGTTACCTTACAAAGCCTAAAACTTGCCTCAAAACAAAAACTTCTTTATCAGTAAGACCCTCCCAGTTTCCTTTCATCTTAATCTTAACTGCATCTGCCTGTGGGACTCCAGCTTTCCAGGGCTCTGTAGCTTCTCTCAGGATAAAGGCTCTTTCCATGGCTGGGGTGAGCAGGCTGGGACATCTGCAGGGAAGTCTCCCCAGCAAAAAACGAACTGGGCCTTTAATAACCTCCTGTTGGCCAAGTGCGCTGGCTAAAGCCTGTAATCCCAGCAATTTGCGATGCCTACGAGGGCGGAAAACCTGAGGTTGGGAGTTGGAGTCCAGCCTGACAAACATGGAGAAACCTCGTCTCTACTACCACACAAAATAAGCCGGGCGTGATGGCGCAGGCCCGTAATCCCAGTTACTCGAGAGCCTGTGGTAGGAGAATCCCTTGAACCCGAGGTAGAGGTTGCGGCAAGCCAAGATCGAGCCATTGCACTGCAGCCTGGGCAACAAGAGCTAAACTCCATCTCAAAATTAAAAAAAAATTAAAAACAAAATAAAAACACCTCCTTTTTGCAGTCTTAATATTAGCCTTAGCTTGGAATTACTAGGTTCAAGCTTCAGTTTCCACGTTAGTGTTATTCACCTGGTTTTTGAAACTAAGTGTTTGAAAAATCCAATGAAATTACTCAAACATAGTGTTTACATAAGCGGAGATTTTAAGATACTTTAAAAAATTTTTTTAAACAAGAGTCTCGCTCTGTCATGCAGGCTAAAGTGCAATGACTCGATCTCAGCTTACTGCAACTTCCGCCTCCCGGTTTACATAAAGGAAGGAAATTTTAAGGTCCTTACTTTTTTTTTTTGAGATGGAGTCTCGCTCTGTCGCGCATATTGGAATGCGACGGCGCGATCTCGGCTCACTGCAACCTCCGGCTCCCGGGTTCGAGCAATTCTCGTGCCTCAGCCTCCCAAGGAGCTGGGATTACAGGCGTAAGCCACCGCGCCTGGCCCCATAAATTTTTAATACGAGAAAAGAGAAACTGTGAACCCCACGGACCAAAGCTCTTCCCATTCGTGAACCCGCACCCCGAGTCAAGATTCTCCCCTAACGACCCTCTCGTGGTTCCTGCACAATCTGGGAGATACCCGGAGCTGTGGGTGCAGAGCTGCCCAGAGAGGGCTCCAGGCTGGGGCACACTCACTGCGAAGGGAAGAGTCAGGACGCCCGGGACCGGCTTATAGAGCACCCGCCATCTTTTTTTTTTTTTTTTTTTTTTGAGACGGAGTCTCGCTCCGTCTCCCAGGCTGGAGTGCAGTGGCGTGATCTCGGCTCACTGCAAGCTCCGCCTCCCAGGATCACGCAATTCTCCTGCCTCAGCCTCCCTAGTAGCTGGGACTACAGGCGCCCACCATAACGCCTGGCTAATTTTTTTGTATTTTTAGTAGAGACGGGGTTTCACCGTGTTAGCCAGGATGGTCTCGATCTCCTGACCTCGTGATCCGCGCCCCTTGGCCTCCCAAAGTGCTGGGACTACAGGCTTGAGCCACCGCGCCCGGCCCAGCAGCCGCCATCTTATGGATGGTGGGGAGTAAGGCCAAGCTGGACAAGGAGAACTCTGGGCACAGATTGTGGAGCTGACTGCGGGGAGGCCTGAGTCCTGCCACAGCCACTTCTCATTAACCAGTCCCTCCCCTCTCTGGGGATGTTGGACCAGCACTCTTACCATTTCTAGGCTTCTAGGGGATCCTGGTTCTTGGCTGTGGATCTTCCAATACCTGCAGGTCGCTGGGCCTCTATGAGCAGAGAACACAGACCAGTGAAGAAGAGATCTGGAGCTCCAGCTGCAGCAAGAGACAAAGGCCGCGCCAAACCAGAAAGCCGTCCTCTTTGCTCCAGCTGCCTGCCTGATTGGAGGGTTTCCAGACCAGTGTCCCTGATTGGATAATGCTTAAGGCTCTGCCCCCTCAGTCCCTGAGTGACAGAAGATGTAATCAGATTCTGGGCTGAGTGAAGAAAGAGTAACAGCCTAAGATGCAGCCTTTCCAGACAGGGCTTCCTCCCTGAGCTGAGCTAGGCCCACCCCAGAGAAGGGAACAATTCTGTATCTTTTTTACTCTCTCTGTTTTTGAATGTATTCAAAAGGTGAACAGGAGTATTTTTCTGTCATATGAATAATACATAATATTTTTGTTCAAGAGAAAATCAACTTTTACTTTGGTAATAGTGTATTATCAATACTAAAGCTAATTTTAATAAAATCTTATAAATAAATCAAATTTGTCACTTTTAACCTCTCGAGATTTACATATATATTTTCTAATCTCTTGTAATTTTTTTAACTTTTTATATTTTATTTTTATCTACATTCTTTCTATTTTTTCAATTTGAAACAACCTTTAAGTAATTTCAAATTGTAGGAGATAGAAATCATTTAAGGCCAGGCACAGTGGCTCACGCCTGTAATCCCAGCACTTTGGGAGGCCAAGGTGGGCCGATCACTTTAGGTCAGGAGTTCAAGACCAGCCTGGCCAACATGGTGAAACCCAATTTCTACTAAAAATACAAAAAATTAGCTGGGCATTCTGGTGCACACCTGTAGTTGTAGCTATTCTGGAGGCTGAGGCAGGAGAATCACTTGAACCCAGGAGGTAGAGGTTGTGTAATGGCCCAAGGGGTATACCTTGCCCTTTGGTTTAGACAGAGCTGATTTATCAAGACAGGCCTTTTGCCTAGACAGAGCCTATTAATTAAGACAGGAGAATTTGTGGAGGGAAAGTTAAATATTAAATTTGAACTCAATTGAATGTGGACACAGACAATGGTCACTAAGTCCCAGAACAGGTTGTGTGAGCCCCTTGAGGCATTTATCCAGTGCTGTGTTGGAGAAATCTGTAATTCAATTTATTCCCGTACATTTATTATTGAAAAACAATAGATAATTACAAAAACAAATTGGCGTTTTTGTGTTCCTTGAGCCCAGTCTTGAAAGGCCCTCATAACTGGGCCTTATGCCAAAAAACTTGTTACAAAAAGAGCTAGGGTTCCAGTGTAGCCGGACAAGCCACAGACAAAACCTCTCAGACATCGAGTTGTAGAAGAAAGGGCTTTATTCAGCTGGGAGCATCAGCAAGCTGCTGTTTTAAAATCCAAGCTCTCTGAATGCACAATTTCTGTCCTTTTTAAAGGCTCACAACACTAAAGATTTCACATGAAAGGGTCGTGATTGATTTGAGCAATCAAGGGTTACATGACAGGGGCTGCATGCACCGGTGGTCAGAGAAACAGAACAGGGCAGGGAGTTTCACAATGTTCTTCTATACAACGTCTGGAATCTATGAATAAAATCAGTTTTTAAGTTATGAGTTGATTTTTTATTACTAGGTTTAGGCCAGGCAGGCCCAGGGCTGGTTTTGGGCCTGGAACAAGGCTGCCTGTCTTTGATTTCACTTCCTTGTTTTTTTCTTAAAACAGGTACTGAGTATAAAACAATAAAACAATATGAGTGGGTCTCTCTCTTCCCTCATTTCCTCTCTTTGAGACTCTCACTTTTTGTTAGTGGGGGTTCTCACTCTTATTTTTGCTACTTATGTCTTTTTGTGTAATAGATTGATAGTGATTTATATAGTATGCTTGTGCTGAAGTATTTTGGTGAACTAAGGTAACGACGAAGTTTTTTATCATTTGGAGAAATACAGGTGTCAGACAAGGGAGCAGTAAGCAGGTTCCTGTTACTATTATTACTCTTATTATAAGAGTTTTAAATCTTCCTATTTCTGGAACTAATTTTTAACATGGCTCTCAGATTGAGTCTGTGCCACACTTGCACGGGTACATGTGCTAGTTTTGTTATATCTTTAACTATATCTTCAACTACTTGCCCCTGATCATCTGTGTGTAGAGAAAAATTAGTAAGGTTAAATTTTCTACAAACTTCTCCTTCAGCTGCTAGCAAGTAGTCAAGAGCTAGTCTATTTTGATAGATAGCATTTCTCATCAGAGTCTCTCACGGGGAAAGAACAGTCAAGGCTTGACCAGTTTTATTAGTAATACTTTTTAAAAAATAGCTTGTAACCCTATGATTTGGTTGAGCATGTAGATGGGGGCTGGATATCTTTATGAGCCATCTTCTGCCTAAGTGGTGGGTCTATAGTATTGTATGATTCTTTCAGGGGGCCATTCATTATCTTTCTAATCACCTATGGCTATGCTTCATTTTTCATGGGAAGCATAGACTAGGAAGCCTAGAAGTTCACGTGTTTTTATGGACAGCAAGAAGAAAGACAGCTTAATGGTGCCAGTTACACAGCTACCTGTCTACTGATCAGGCAGCTTAGCATAAGCTCTGTGTCTATAGATCCAGTATAACTTGGTGGGGCTGTCCAGTCCCAGTGGAATTCTGGGTGGACCTAAACAGGCTGCAACTTTGGAAATTTACTGAATGGATTTCTTTCTGTGTAGTTGGAACTTCACCATGTAACTGTTTTTGTGGTATTATTACACAGCTTTTGTCCTAGGCAACTAAGTCATCTTACAGAATGAGTGAATTTTTTTCTTTTTGTAGATATGCAATATTGTCCAATAATTGAGACATTTAGAACCTAGAAATGATCAGGGTGATTCTTTTGGGCCAGGAATTCATCAGGATCTGGGTCTGTAGGCACTAATTCTTGGGCTTCTTATGGCCATTGATCTTTTATTACAGTTTCTTTACAAACATAACATGAAGTGACATTTAGAGATTGGGCTACATGCTCGGCTAATTGCAAAAACAAATTTTTAGTTTTTCCTGGAGTCTCAGGCACGGGCAAATTTAGTTCATCATAGAAAGTCTGAAATACTGGTTCTGGAGAGTGTTTTTGAACCTCTCCTTTTATTAGCATGCTTATACTAGGATCTAGTCCTTTTCCATCAATGCCTAATGTTACATTACATTTTTTATTCTACTTTGGGTCTGAGGGGTTTGTGATGATCAATTTTAAAAGGTTGCAGCTCCTACTTGTGCAGGAGGGGCTGAATTTTCCTTTTTGGAGATAAACAGGATCTTTTTTATCTTTTTTTCAAATAGTCTAAATGACACAAGTCTAGTATTGACACATCTTAGATAAATATGATTCTTGACAGATATACATTTTTTTTAACTGTGTAACTTTTTTTTTTCTAATTTAGAGAACTACATCTTATTCCATGCTGCTTACTATCAATAGCGCACAAGCATTAAATTTTAAGGTTACATTTTTGGGGACCCCTCTTTCTTCTGTTCTAGCTATTACTTTACTTGTGTCACTTAGAAAAGGACCAGTCCTTAATTTTATTTTAAAAACTGTGATCATGGGAGGCTTAAAATGGGCCATAACATGCATCAGGTTGGTTATTTCTTGGGCTACATACCTTGGATAGAATAGCATTATACAAACAAGTTTCTTTTAGAGTCCTGGTACACTTACAATAATTATAAAATAATAGGACTGTAGCAATCTTTTGTCTTACTTCAGTGACTTGATGTATATACTGGAAACAGTTCTCAGTCTGAGGAAGGTCAGTTGAAGTCTTTACTATACAAGTCCAAATTTTAAGGAAAATGAGTGCTGCAATGAGTTTCTTCATGCTTCAGCTGTGCATGGACCAGTCAGCTTCTGGGTGTGACTGGAGCAGGGCTTGTGGTCTTCTTCAGAGTCACTTTGCAGGGGTTGGCGAAGCTGCTCCTATCTACGTGCAGCTCCTAGTCTACTGATTTTTAAGGGTAGTCTCGGAGGTTGGGCCCACTAGAATAAAATGAGTCTAATACTTCTACACAGTTTATGTTTAACTGGTCTCTCTGATACTAGGAGTAAGGTGGAGGGGTTAGGGTGTTGCAATCTTCAATGGTTATGCGGGGATTTTCACAGAGCAAGCTTTGGTATCTAGTTAGTCTAGCATTCATTAGCTAATGGTGTCCTTTGATATTTATTAAAATCACCACAGCATAGGGGGACTTTATGTTTAGGTTTTGTCTAAGAGATAGCTTATCTGCTTCTTGTGGTAACAGGGCCATTGCTTCTAGGGCCTTTGGACATGGGGGCTAGACTTTGGAAACCCAAACTAGTTGTTTTGAGAGATTGGCCACTGGCCTTGGCTAGGGCCTCACAGTCTGGGTTAAAACTCTAACTAACTGCCATTTTTTTTCTTTCTGACACATAGAGTGTAAAGAGTTTTGTCAGGTCAGGTAGCCTCAGGGCTGGGGCTGGCAAGAGTTTATTTTTTTTTTAACTCATGAAAAGCTCATGACTATTGGTTGTAATAGATGTAGTTTATCTAATCTACATTTTTATTGACTGTCATCTACTAAAATATTGACTTAAATCCTGTAACTATTTGATTTCAAGCTTTAAATTGATCTGGTATTCCTTGCAGGGCTCTAATTGCATCTAAATAGATGTGAGAGTTGAAAGACCTATAAGGGGCTTCTCTCGCTTTATGATGTCTTATTATTTATTTATTTATTTATTTGGTTGATGAAATGCCAGTGTGAAAGGGATAGCCAAATGGACTAAAACACAAGTGCCACTCTAGTTATTTGGCAGAGTGTCCAGTGAAGATCTACCACAATACCACCACACATCCGCTCGAGGATTAACAGGGGCTGACTGATTGATAAGCTCTTGAAAATTCTTAAGCTCACTGCATCCTTTCAGGTCTCTAAGGAATGCTAAGTCTCCTGCTTGCTGTGAAGACATGAAGTGAACTTAGTGTTGGGAGATGGAACCTGGATAGCCTTCGGGGACTGACCTGCAGGGATTTCAGGATATAGCAGAGAGAGCTTGGCATGACTTATTACTCTAGACTGTAGAATCCTGGAAAGGAACTATCATGCAGCCTATGCCTGGTCAACTGGAGGACCGCATTAGTGGAAGGGGGACAATCAGGGCCTCTGGCCTGCCATGTGCACAAGCGTAACAATTGCTTTTGTTTAATGTGCAGATGGAATATTTGATCTATTTCATCCAGGAATTTGCATCTTGATAAGCTGTCTTAATTGCCAAACTTTGTTTTAACTCTTTAACTTTTATGATCCTCTAGTAAAATGAACATCTCCTTTAGCACCAATTTTTATTAGTTTTTAGACTAAAGAACACTAAACACCATTTTATATTTAATAATGTTTCCTGTATGATTTTTATATCAGATAAGCTAAATTTTACCTTTATATTAGTGTGTTATTAATATTAAACATAATTTTAACATAACCTTGTAGACATATTTATCTAATTTTTCATGTTTGACCATAAGGTAAGATTTTATAGACTATTTTTAACCCTTTATAATTTTTGTTAAGGAGCAGGTTGACGCTTTAAGAAAAACCTGTTGCATTTTCACTTTAATGTCCAGTTAACAGAAAAACTGGATGATACTTTTCTAACTTTAGCTAATATGTTTACACACGGAATTTTCTTTATAATTAACATTTTAAAACTTGCTTAAACTTTTAAGACAATAATTTTTTTAACCTTTTAATGTTGGTAAAAATCTACATTCTTATGCCTTTTTGTAATCTTTTTACTAAAGGTATATTTTACTCTTCTTATACACTTTGCACAAAAACTGTTTTTTTTTTTAATAGTACTACTAGGAGACTTTATTACCTTTAAATTATATAACATTTTTTTGAATAAATTTTTTATAACACTTTTTCTTTCATGACTTTCGCCAACAAGTCTTCAATGTGTCTCAACTTTTTGACTTATTACAAATATTTTTCTTTCTTTAAACAACTAGTTAATTTATTTCAGCACAAGAATTTACCATATAACACTCTTTTTACATAAATTCTGCCTCCTACATTTTTTTTTTGAAGATAACCATTCCTTTTTTTAAAGCGAACTTTCTTTATGTCTTTGGACTAGACTGTCTAAGGCCACAAGATTGGAAGTTACCATAATACATATTACACTGTTAACTTTTAGCAAACTTCACTTTTGTTGAAAACTTTGTAAGTTTGGGATTTCATTTATCCTTTGCTATTAATAATACCTTGTTTAGTTTAAATTAACTTAGAATTGGTATAGATGGCCTTTTTTTCTCTCTGCCAGTCTTTCCTTGCCTCTGCCAGCCACTTATGCTGCTGTTCTCTTAATTACTGTAGGGGAGAAGGGGGTCTAAAACCAGCTGTAACTGTCTATGTATGGAAACTGGTCTGGGTGCCTTGGCTTACAGATTACGTTGTGTCATACTTTTGAAACAAGGGACCTCTCCAGGCTTCCTTCTGATGGTCAACCCACCTCTAATGCTGGCCAGTCTATTTCACACAAAGTTCTAAGTTTTCTTGGTGTCATAGTAACACTGTAATCTCTATTAAATCTTTTCTTGAAATTTTTTTAACATAGTTCCTAATGGGGTGAGCTTACTTGTGTCTGACCTATGCTTCTTCGAGACAAAACACTACACTTACACCACACGCACACCACAAAACAGAAAAAACAGGTAAAAAGGGCACACACACACTTTTGCAGTTTACACCAAACTAAAATCAAAACCAAAATCAGAGTATCCAGAAATCTAAGCCAGGTCAAAACCAAAACTAAAGTATCATGCAATCTAAGTCAAGTCAAAACCAGAACAAAAGTGCCAATGCAGGTATGCTGTGGGTGATCAGGCCACTCTTCCACTCAGATGGAGTGGGGCAAGTTCCAAAGACTAATCTTACCAAGTCAAGCCAAGTCAAAACCAGAACAAAAGTGCCAATACAGGCACACCGTGGGTGATCAGGCCACGCTTCCACTCAGATGGAGTGGGGCAAGTTCCAAAGACTAGTCTTACCAAGTTACAGATGTCCAGACTCCAAGTGCCAGTTCCTTCCGGGTGTTCAGCCACTGTGTTAATCCTCTGTGGGGACCTGCTACGTGCTGCTCTGGCAAGGTGTTCCACTGGGGCAATTTCCTACCTGGGAGTATTCTTTGGATCATGTAACTCAGGCTGGCTGGAGTCCCCTGCAGAGATGCTCCACGGGGCAGGCTTAAGCCACCTAAGGGGCTGCCTCAGCTGTCCATCAGTTACCTCTTTTCCCAGTCAGGGAACCAAGAAATGTAGCTGCACAATCCACAGACAAAACCTCTCAGACACTGAGTCATAGAAGGAAGGGCTTTATTCAGCTGAGAGAATCAGCAAGCTACTGCTTTAAAATTTGAGCTTTCCAAATGCACAATTTCTGTCCTTTTTAAAGGCTCACAACACTAAAGATTTCACATGAAAGGGTCGTGATTGATTTGAGCAAGCAAGGAGTACATGACAGGGGCTGAATGCATCGGTGGTCAGAGAGAAACAGAACAGGGCAGGGAGTTTCACAGTGTTCTTCTATACAATGTCTGGAATCTATGAATAACATTGGTTTTTAAGTTATGAGTTGATTTTTAACTACTAGGTTTAGGCCAGGCAGGCCCAGGGCCAGTTTTGGGCCTGGTGCTAGGCTGCCTGTCTTTGATTTCACTTCCTTGTTTTTTTCTTAAAACAGGTACTGAGTATAAAACAATAAAACAATATGAGAGGGTCTCTCTCTTCCCTCACCAGAGGGGCCAAAGTTTTGTGAGACATCTCCTCATCTGTGCACAGATGGGTGGCAGACTCTGGAGCCCAGGCTGTTGCTTTCCATTCTGGTGGTGAATCCTTCATAGTCTGGTGAGTGTAAATATATATACATGTCTTTTTCCTTCTCCTATTCCCATTGCAATTTGCTCATATCGATCTGCTTATTACATTGATTTGCTTATTATATCATTTGCTTATTTTATCTGAATTGCCATTTACGTGGGATAAAGTTTGTTTACCCTTAAAGGTATTGTGTGTGTGTCTTTTCTTTTCCCCTTGTGTGTTTCCTGCACAGAACATTTTTCTCATTACAAACAGAAATCGAAAACAAAAGTGTGCTGCTTCTTGGCCAGAAGGACAGGGCTGATGGCTCCGGGACTTCCATAACCTGGGATGAGAACTCCCGCAGTTCTCCCCCTTGGTGATTGAATGGTCCAGGGGAACTGACCTTTGTGAGAACTGGGAATCTTAATTAGTGCAATTTAAACCTTTGCCTGTGCATGAAGTGCTGCAGGGGATTCCAGTCAGCAAAGGAGATGCTGAGTCGATCTCCCAGAGTGGATGGTGTTTGCTTACTGCTTATAAGTCAATGTATCAAGATAGGGGATGGTTGCTACAAGAGAAATGTGAGCTGGAAAAGAAAAATGCTAGTCTGACTTCCAGACTGTCCCTGGCCCAATGCCAGGCCTATGTCTTGACTGACCAGGCTCAAAGCTATCCGCCTATTGGTGAAAAAAGCAGCTGTCCAAATGGCCCCATCACAGTAAAACTGAAGAACTGGTTAGCTAGGCTTGGAGCAGGTAAAAACCCAGCTTCTGGCCAAGGACAGTGGCCCATGCCTGTAATCTTAGCACTTTTGGAGGCCGAGGTGGGTGGATCACAAGGTCAGGAGATTGAGACAATCCTGGCAAACACGGTGAAACCCAGTCTCTACTAAAAAATACAAAAAATTAGCCAGGCATGGTGGTGGCTGCCTGTAGTCCCAGCAACTTGGGAGGCTGAGACAGGAGAATGGCATGAACCAGGGAGGCAGAGCTTGCAGTGAGCTTAGATTGCACCACTGCACTCCACCGTGGGTGACAGAGTGAGACTCCATCTCAAAACAAACAAACAAACAAACAAAATAAGCAAAACCCAGCTCCTGTCTCAAGGATGGGAAATTAACCTTAGTAAAATTCAAGGACCTGAACAAAGTGTAACATTCCTTGACATCCTATGGTATGCAGAGAAATAGCCCATTGTACTAAAGGCTAAGGCTAAAATACCAGAATTTGCAACCCCTAGCACTAAAAAGGAGGATCAGAAATTTATTGGCTTGTTTGGATTCTGGAGACATGATATTCCCCACTTGGGCAACATTTTACAACCTCTCCATGTAGTCACTAAAAAACACTATAACTTTCACTGGGGAGAGAAAGAGAGCATGGCTCTTAACAAGCTAAACAAGCAGTGCAACTGGTCCTGGATCTGTGGCCCATATGGGATGGGCCAGTAGAACTGCAAGTAACTGTCCCAGATCAACCTGCTAATTTAAGCCCTAGGCAGAAACCTTTCAGGTTTGGGACCCAGAAACTGGCAGAGGCTGGCAAATCTTATAACCCTTTGTAGAAGCGGTTGTTAGCTTGTGATTGGGCTTTGCTGAAAAGAGAACACCTCTTCTTCAACCTTGATGTCTTTATGAGGCCTGAAATTCCTATTATGACTTGGGTCATGAATTCCCCAAAACCCACCAGATAGGGCATGCCCAAGAAAGTAGTATCATAAAATGGAAATGGTACATACAAGACCAGGCTAAGCCAAAACCAAAGGGGTTATCACTTTTACATGAGGATGTACGAAACTTTTTTTTTTTTTTGAGACGAAGTCTCTCTCTTTCACCCAGGCCGGACTGCAGTGGCGCTATCTCGGCTCACTGCAAGCTCCACCTCCCGGGTTCACGCCATTCTCCTGCCTCAGCCTCCCGAGTAGCTGGGACTACAGGCGCCCGCCACGGTGCACGGCTAATTTTTCATATTTTTAGTAGAGACAGGGTTTCACCGTGTTAGCTAGGATGGTCTTGATCTCCTGACCTCATGATCCTCCCGTCTCGGCCTCCCAAAGTGCTGGGATTACAGACGTGAGCCACCGCACCCGGCCTGGATGTACGAAACTTGTCCGCTCAAAAAACCACCGAACTATCCTGCAGATAGGAAAGAAAACCCCCTCACCCCACACTCCACCGAAAGGGGCCAATCTTTTAAATAACTAAGCCCAAATGATCAGAAGCATGCTTAATTTATGGATGGATCCACCAAATACATTGGTGGGACCCGATGCTGGAAGGCTGTGGCTTTTGTTAATCCTGTTAAAACATAAGCATTACTGGCCAGGCGCGGTGGCTCATGCCTGCAATCCCAGCACTTTGGAAGGCTGAGGTGGGCAGATCACGAGGTCAGGGGTTTGAGACCAGCCTGGCCAACATGGTGAAACCCCATTTCTACTAAAAATTACAGAAATTAGCCAGGCGTGGTGGCGCGTACCTGTAATCCCAGCTACTCGGGTGGCTGAGGCAGGAAAATCACTGGAATCCCAGGAATCAGAGCTTGCAATGAACCAAAATCACACCACTGCACTCCAGCCTGTGCAACAGACTGAGACTCAATCTCAAAAAACAGACAAACAAACAAACAAAAACATAAGCATTCCTGATGAAGGAAGGGGTGGGAGCAGCCAGTTAGATGAACTAGTATCAATATTCTGATCTCTTCAGGAGGAGGCCAGAGAGATTTGTCACTTGTATACCGACTGTTGGTGAGTAGCAAATGGTCTTACTCCCTGTATGCCCCAATGACAACAAAACAAATGGCTAATTGGGAATAAAGGGGTTTGGGGAAAACAATACTGGAAAGATATCTCAATCCTGGCACAGACTACCATTGTCACTGTTTTCCTTTTTTTTTTTTTCTTTAACACGGAGTCTAGCTCTGTCACAAGGCTGGAGAGCAGTGGCACAATCTAGGCTCACTGCCACCTCCGCCTCCCAGTTCAAGCGATTCTCCTGCCTCAGCCTCCCAAGTAGCTGTGATTACAGGCACACGCTGCCACCCCCAGCTAATTTTTGTATTTTTGGTAGAGACAGGTTTTCACCATGTTGGCCAGGATGATCTCTATCTCCTGACATTGTGATCTGCCCACCCCAGCCTCCCAAAGTGCTGGGATTACAGGCATGAGCCATTGTTCCTGGCCCTTTTTCCATGTTGATGCTCATGCATCTCTGCTTTCTCTTGACAGACCGTTTAATTAGCAGGAAGATCAACAGGCCAAAATTTCCACCATAACTGTAAACTTGAATGCGTATTTATGGAAGACAACGTGTTCAAGCCTTGCAATGAGAGGCATTATAATGTATGGTGCTATAATTGATAGTGATTACTGGGGAGAGTTAAAGGTCATTTTATACAATAACATTCCCTATTTTTTTGCTATAGGACCGCAGATGCGTGTTGCTCAATTATTTGTGGTACCTTGTCAACAATTATCCTGTGAGGAAATCTCTGCCCCAACAGAGGCTACATGCAGAATTGGGGGATTCAGATCCACTGCTACAGGTAGCTTAAATCCTGGAGCCAATATATGGATACAGCCTCCATCAGATCCTGCCCCTAAGGCTGGTGACCTTGTAGCTATGAAAGCAGAAAATAAAGGCATAGTACAATTTCCTAAAGATGAAAAACAATATGTTCCCCTCCGTTTTTGTTATTACAGGGAATAACCTATCTACTAATGGTCAGCACCTGTGTCTTTGTGTCTAAAGCCAAGAATAAATTCATTTACTAGATAGCCACTGCTGCAACAAAAGCCAATCACAGAGAATGTTGGCTGTACATCCAGTTGCCAGAGGCTGCCAGAAATGGGCTACCTTGAAGAATCGTCCCTGAAAATATTTCTGAATGGTTATGTTGTTACCAATGGGGCCACAACAACAATAATTGTAATCCAACCTGGACTTCCTTTGACCACACTAAGCAGTCTGTCTTTGCCCAGGTCAGACAAAAGGTGACCTCCACCCTCACCTTCCATCAAAAGCCTTGGTATTTTGCCCAATATTCCTGGAATGGTATATATTGGAAACCTACTGTGCTGGTGGCTGGATTCCACACAGCCCCTGCTTCATCTGGAGGCCTTAAATGGCTCCTCTAATGTTACTCTGGGGTTTCTCCAGAAAATTGTCAACACATACTCCAAATCAACAACAGTGCCCCCAATGAACCACAATCTCTTTCCTATCTTAATAACACATTAGTACAGTATGATTACAGTAGCTCCATTGCTGTCCCCTGGGGGCCCCTCTGGGTGTGCAGATCCTGTGGGTGGTGATACCTGTCCCTGCATTGGATGGGGAGATGCACTTGGCGGTGGCCATTAATTCCATTCACCATCCGGGATAATATTCCCCTCCCAAGTAATCTGGATGCTTACAAACATCACTGGTTATGAATGTGCCGACCTCCTTGGTGGCGATACTTTATCACAGTATTCTCCCCTGCCACTGGAACAATCTTGCTTCACAAACAAATTAAAATATTAAGCTTATATGTAGAAAAAGCTCTTAATGATAGTAGCACTGGACTTATGTTGTTATCAGATGAATTTGCTCAGCTGCGTTCTGTTGTGTTGCAAAATCAAATGGCATTAGATATGCTTACCGCAGCCCAAGGAGGGGTTTGCACCTTGTTGCATACTGAATGTTGTGTGTATATCCCTGGCAATTCTCACAATATTAGTCTCCTTGCAAAGCCGTGAGTATGGTTTTTTTTTTTTAAATTGTGCTTTTAATTCTCCTATGCTTACCCTGTATCTGCAATCTATGTCAACTATGCATTTCCCATGTATCTGTAAGGGTATTTTAATACAATTGAGTACCGAATTGAGGCTGAATGTTGACAAAAAGTTAAATATTAAATTTGAACTCAATTGAACGTGGACACAAATAAAGATCACCAAGTCTCAGCACAGGTTGTGTGAGCCCCTTTGAGGCATTCATCCAGCACTGTTTCAGAGAAGTCTCTATTTCAATCTATTCCTATATGTTAGTTATTGTAAAACAATAGCCAATCACAATAACAAGTTGACCTTTTTGTGTTTCTTGAGCCCAGTCACAAAGGGCCCTTGTGACTGGGCCTCATGCCAAACAACTTGTTACAAGAAGAGCTAAGGTCCCAGACCACACTAAAGCTTCAGACCTCTCCTAGTCTGTGCAAGGACCGTTGGCTGACTCTGATGCTGGAGCCCAGACTGTTGCTTCCTGGTCTGGTGATAAATCCTCCATAGTCTGGTGAGTGTAAATATATATATATATATATTTATATATATATATATTTATATATATGTATATATATATGTATATATGTGTGTATATATATATTCCCTTCTCCCCTTCCCATTGCAATTTTCTTATTATATCAATTTACTTATTATATCTGCATTGCCATTTATGTGGGATAGAGCTTGTTTATCCTTAAAGGTATTTTGTGTGTATGCCTTTTCTTCTCCACTCACGCATTTCCTGCAAAGAACACCATATTTCTCAGAGGATTTGTTGGTTCCTTTTTATTATTTTTTCTTTAATCGTGTCTGCAAGCCTTATTTTGGCAAAGTGGTCTTCAAACTCTGATATCCTTTCTTCTGCTTGGTCAGTTCAGCTATTGATACTTTTGTATGCTTCATGAAGTTCTCATGCTGTGTTTTTCAACTCCATGAAGTCATTTATGTTCCTCTCCAAACTGGTTATTCTAGTTAGCAGTTCCTTTAACCTTTTATCAAGGTTCTTAGCTTCTTTGCATTGGGTTAGAACATGTTTCTTTAGCTCAGCAGAGTTTGTTATTAACCATCATCTGAAACCTACTTCTGTCAATTCATGCATCTCATTCTCTGTCCAATTCTGCATCCTTGCTCAAGAGACATTTTGATCATTTGGAAAAGAGGCACTCTGACCTTTCAGCCATTTTTAGTTGATTCTTTCTCATCTTCTTGAGTTTGTCTAGTTTCGATCTTTTGAGGGTGCTGACCCTTGGATGGTTTTTTTTTTTTTTTTTTTTTTTTGACAGAGTCTCTCACCCATGCTGGACTGCAGTGGTAACATATCAGCTCACTGCAAATTCTGCCTCCAAGGTTCAAGTCATTCTCATGTTTCAGACTACTGAGTAGCTGGGAATAAAGGCATGCACCACCATGCCTGGCTAATTTTTGTATTTTTTGGTAGAGAGGAGGTTTTACCATTTTGGCCAAAGTGTTGGGATTACAGGTGTAAGCCACCATGTGCAGCCCTGGATGAGGTTTTTGTGGGTACTTTTTTTCTGTTGTTGATGCTGTTGTTGTTGTTTTCTGTTTGTTTTTCTTTCAATGGTCAGGTCCATCTTCTGTAGGGTTGCTGCAGTTTGCTAGGGTTCACTTCAGGCCCTATTCATCTGGTTCACTCCCATGCCTAGTGTTGTTGCTCGAGGAGGTTGGAGAACAGCAAAGAAGAATGTCTGCTCCTTCCTCTGTCATCTCTGACCTCAAGAGACACAAACCTGATACCAGTAGAATCACTCCTGTATAGGGTGTCTGACAATTCCTATTGAAGGTGGAATGGGGAGCAGATGGGGAGCAGAACCCATTTAATGAAGCACTTTGACTGTCCTTTGGTGGAGGGAGGTTTTTTGCTGGGGGAAAATCCACTCATCTAGGCTGCTTAAATTCCTCAAAACTAGCAGGAGGAAAGGCTAAGTCTGGTGGTCCACAGAGACTGCAGCCACCCCTCCCGCTAGGGTTCTGCTCTGATCTTTGTTATTTCTTTTTTTCTGCTAGGTTTGGGTTTGGCTTGTTCTTGTTGCTCTATTTCCTGGAGGTGTTATCTTAGATTGTCTACTTATACTCTTTCAGAATTTTTAGTAGGCACTTGATGCTATGAACTTTCCTTTTGACACCACTATTGCTGTATCCCAGACATTTTGTTAGATTGTGTCATTATTATTGTTCAGCTCAAAGAATTTTTAAATTTCCATCTTGATTTCATACAGCAATCATTCAAAAACAGGTTGATCCTAAATTTTATTTTTTATTTACTTTCCATGTATTTATTTAATTTCCATGTATTTGCATGGTTTGAGGGTTCATTTGGAGTTGATTTTCACTTTTATTCCACTGTAGTCTGAGAGAGTAGTTGATATAATTTTGATTGTTTTAAATTTATTGAGACTTGTTTTGTGGCCTATCATATGTCTGTCTTAGAGAATGTTTCATGTGCTGATGAATAAAATGTATATTCTGCAGTTGTTGGGTAGAATGTTCTGTAAATACTTGTCAAGACCGTTTGCTCTAGGTTATAGTTTAAGTCCATTTTTTTGTTGTTGTTGTCATTGACTTTCTGTCTTGATGACTTGTCTAGTGCTGTCAGTAGAGTATTGAAGTTCCCCGTTATTATTGTGTTGCCATTTGTCTCATTTCTTAGGTCTAGCAGTAATTTTTTAATAAATTGGGAGCTCCAGTGTTAGGGGCATATATATTTAGAACTGTGATATTTTCCTGTTGGACTAGTCCTTTTATCATTATATAATGTCCCACTTTGTCTTTTTCTTTTTTTAACTGTTTTTGCTTTAAAGTCTGTTTTGTCTGATGTAAGAATGCCTACTGCTGCTTGCATTTGGGGTACATTTGCATGGACTATCTTTTCCCAACCCTTTACCTTAACTTCATGTGTGTCTTTATGTGTTGGGTGAGTCTCTGGAAGACAGCAGATTTTTGGTTATTAAATTCTTTTTTTTTTTTTGTATTTTTAGTAGAGACGGGGTTTCACCATGTTGGCCAGGCTGGTCTTGAACTCCTGACCTCATGATCCACCCGCCTTAGCCTCCCAAAGTGCTGGGATTACAGGCATGAGCCACCGTGCCCGGCGTTGGTTATTAAATTCTTATCCATTCTGCTATTCTGTATCTTTTAAGTGGAGCATTAAGGCCACTAATCACTATCAATTATGGCACCATACATTATAATGCCTGTCATTGCAAGGCTTGGAACATGTTGTAATCCATTCATCCACATTCAAGTTTGCAGTTATAATACAAATTTTGGCCTGTTGATCTTCCTGGTGATTAAACAGTCTGTCAAAAGAAAGCAGAGATACATAAACATCAACATGGAAAACAGCGATAATGGTAGTGTGCAAGAGGATTCAGATATCTTCTCAGTATTGTTTACTCCAAACCTCTTCATTCCCAATTAACCATTTTTTTCATTACCATTGGAGCATCCAGGTAGTAAGACCATTTGCTACTGACCAAGTGTTGGTATACAAATGACAAATGTTTCTGACTTCCTCCTGAATAGCTCAAAAGACAGCTACTAGTTCAGCTAGCTGGCTGCTCCCACCCCTTTCTTCATCAGAAATGCTTATGTTTTTAACAAGATTATAGGTCACGGCCTTCCAGCATCAGGTCCCACCAATGTATCTGGTGGATGCATTAGTAAACCAAGCATGCTTGTGATCCTCTGGGCTTAGTTCTTTAAAGGAGTTGCCCCGCTGGACAAGGGAGGTTTCCTTGCCTATCTGCATGACTTCCTCGGTGGTTTACTGAGCTGGCAAGTTTTTTACAACCTCAGGTAAAAGTGATAACCCGTTTGGTTTTGGCTTAGCCTGGTCTTGTATGTATCATTTCCATTTTATGATGCTACTTTCTTGGGCATGCCCTATCTGATGAGATTTTGGGGAACTCATGACCGAAGTCATAGTAGGAATTTCAGGTCTCATAAAGACATCATGGTTGAAGCAGAGGTGTTCTGTTTCCAGCAAAGCCCAATAGCAGGCTAACAATTTCTTCTTGAAAGGAGTATAAGGTTTTCCAGCCTCTGGCAGTTTCTGGGTCCAAAACCCAAAAGGTACCCTCTTCCCATCTTGTTTCTGCCTAAGGTTCCAATTAGCATGTTGATTTAGGATAGTTACTTGCAGTTCTACTGGCGTATCCCATATGGGCCATGGATCCAGGGCCAGTTGACTTGCTTGTTTAGCTTGTTCAGAAGCCATGCTCTCTTTCTCTCTCCAGTGAAAGTCATCGTGTTTTCTAGTGACTGCATGCAGAGGTTGTAAAATGTTACCCAAGTGGGGAATATCATGTCTCCAGAATCCAAACAAGCCAATACATTTCTGGGCCTCCTTTTTAGTGGTAGGGGTTGCAAATTCTAGTATTTTAGCCTTAGCCTCTGGTAAAATGGATGATTTCCCTGCATTCCATAGGATGCCAAGGAATTTTACAGTTTGTGCTGGTCCTTGAGTTTTACTAAGTTTAATTTTCCATCCTTGAGATAGGAGCTGGGTTTTTACCCGCTCCAAGCCCCAGTTGACTAGTTCTTCAATTTTATCCTGATGGGGCCACTGGGGCAGCTGCTTTTTTCATCAATAGGCTGATATTTTTTGAGGCCGATCAGTCAAGACATAGGCCTGATATTGGGACAGGGCCAGTCTGGAAGTCAGATTAGCATTTTCCTTTTCCGTCTTACGTTTCTCTTGTAGCAACCATCCCCTATCTTGATACATTAACTTATAAGCTGTAAGCAAACACCATCCACTCTGGGAAATCCCTTCAGCATCTCCTTTGCTGACTGGAATCTCCTGCAGCTCTTCATGCACAGTCAAAAGTTTAAATTGCATTAATTTAGATTCCCAATTCTCACAAAGGCCAGTTCCCCTGGACCATTCAATCGCCAAAGGGGAAAACTGGGGGAGTTCCCATCCCTGGATATGGGAATTCCTTGAGTTTCCATCCCTGTCCTTCTGGCCAAAAAGAGGCACACTTTGGTTTTCGAATTCTGTTTATGACACCAAAAATGTTCTGTGTGGGAAACACGCAAGGGGAGAAGAAAAGACACACACAATACCTTTAAGGGTCAACAAGTTTTATCACATGTGAATGGGAATGCAGATATAATAAGCAAATGCTATAATAAGCAAATCAATGTAATAAGCAGATTTATATAATAAGAAGATTTATATAATAAGCAAATTGCAATGGGAAGAGGAGAAGGGAAAAGATATATATATATATACACACACACATATATATACACACACACACACACACACATATATATATATATATACACACACACATATATATATAATGCCCACCAGACTATGGAGGATTCACCACCAGACTGGGATGCAACAGTCTGGGCTCCAGAGTCAGACACCGTACCCACCAGACTGTGGAGGATTCACAGCAGACAGAGAAGCAACAGCCTGGGCTTCAGAGTTGGCCACTAGTCTGTGCGCAGATGAGGAGAGGTCTCATGAAGCTTCAGCACAGTTTGGGACCCTAGATCTTTTGTAACGAGTTGTTTGGCATAAGGTTCAGTCACGAGGCTGAACTGACTGGGCTGTTCGTGACTGGGCTCAAGCAACATAAAAAAGTCAACTTGTTTTTGCAATTGTCTATTGTTTTTGAACAACTAATATATAGGAATAGATTGAAATAGAGATTTCTCCAAAAGAGTGCTGGATTAATGCCTCAAGGGGCTCACACAACCTGTTCTAGGACTTGTTGATCATTGATTGTGTCCACGTTCAAATAAGTTCAAATTTAATATTTAACTTTTCCTCCACAAATTCCCCTATCTTGATAAATCAGCTGTGTCTAGGCAATGAGCAAGGTGAACCCCTTGGACAGTTATACAACCCTGCCTTTTGGGTTCAAGCGATTCTCCTGCCTCAGCCTTTCGAGTAGCTGGGACTACAGGTATGCAGCACATCCAGCTAATTTTTTGTATTTTTATTAGAAATGGGGTTTCACCATGTTGGCCAGGCTGGTCTTGAACTCCTGACCTCAAGTGATCTGCCCACCTTGGCCTCCTAAAATGTTGTGATTACAGGCATGCTCCAGTGTGCCCTAAATAATTTCTTTCTTTTTTTTTTTTTTGTATTTTTAGTAGAGATGGGGTTTCACCATGTTGGACAGGCTGGTCTCAAGCTCCTGATGTCAGGTGATCCACCCACCTCAGCCTCCCAAAAATGATTTCTTTCTATCTCCTATAACAGTTTGAAATTACTTTAAGTTTGTTTCAAGTAGAAAAAATAAAAAGAATGTGAATAGAAATAAATTGTAGAATGAAAAATATTACAAGAAATTACAAAATATGTATGTAAACCTGGAGTGTTCAAAAATGACAAATTTGATTTATTTATGAGGTTTTATTAAAATTAGCTTTAGTATTGACAATACACTATTACTGAAGTAAAAATTGTTGAATACATTCAAGAACAGAGAGAGTAAAAAAGAGATAGAACCCCCATTCAATTGCTAGGAGATGAGAGAGCAGAAGAGATGGAAAAGAAACTTTATAAAATTCTCTGAAATTCTGCTCCCTTTCTTCATATTGCTCATGTTTCTCATGCTGAGAGTAGCTGTGTGCTTTCGGTGTTTACAGAGAAATTTAAGGGACTATTTTCTGACTGACTTGATTAAACTTACATCTTGTCAGAGCTTTTTCTTAGGATCTTTTTCACTTTCTTCTCTCAAAATAATCTTGCTCAGATGGAGATCTGTTTTTCTCTCCAATGCTTTTTCTGTTTCTGAAGCCCTATTAGTATCCCGTGGTGTCTGAATAAAGTGGGCTGTCACAGTGAGAACTTTTGGAGCTATCACTATCTAGAGACATGCTGGAAATTCGGCAGTATTTTTTTCATGTCACCATTAAAAGTAGAAACTAAGCCTGAAACACTGCTCCCATTTCCATTATTGTGAAGGTTCAATTCTATCCAGGAGCCTGTAGGCTCTCCTCCTGCAGCTCAGGCTTAGCTCTCTGATGTGACACTAGAGTGCTGCTGTGGCAAATGGGATTCACATAAAATGTTGGCTATGCTCTGGGCTGTGCCTCAGTGGCAGATGATAGAGGTGAAGAGAGGACACTAGCAACCAGGAGAAAGCAAGCAGGAATGCTGTAGCCCAGTGCCAGGGAGTACAGAGCCACTGCTCTAAAATGTAAATAGCCAAAAAGATAGAACACTATTCAACGATTTTTGTAGCCTAGTGAAATCCTACCTTCAGCAGGCACCTGGCTTCAAGCTGCTAAACTATATCCTGTTATGAAGATGTGAAAAGTTTATTTGTCATTGAATATAAATAATTAGCATACACAGATGGCCTCTTCATTCTCCAGGTGAATTTAGGATGAACTATGTATGACATGGTGCTGAAAATTCTTCTAATTGTGGACTAATTATGGTGACTATCTTTCTGTCTTTGTGAACTGTTAAACAGATTGACTATGATGCATGTTACATTCAAGCTTAGTTGTGTAATAAAACCGTTTTCTTTCTGTTCTATTAGTGTGAAGTTTCTCTGGGGTTGGAGAATTTTTTTCCTGTTTATTTTTTCTTTTCTTTTTTATTATTTTTTTTTTTTGAGACAGAAGTCTCGCTCTGTTGCCCAGGCTGGAGTGCAGTGGCACTGGTGTGAGCCACCGCACCCAGCCCAATTTTTCTGTTAACTATTGTTTCCAAACACTGTCTAGAATTACCAGACATGAAATACACACATAAAATGCCGACCAGAATTTACTCTAGAGGGGACTTTCCTTCTCAGGCTTCCAATCAACTCATACTTATGCAGAAAAGTGCATGCTGTCCCCTAAATATGCAGGCAGAATTGTGTCTCTGCCTATTTGGTATCTATAGTCCTCTGCAGTCACTTCTAGAGAGGCTAGACCACATTTCTACAAACTTCACAGGGCAGCAATCAATCACTTTACCTCTTTCACTGATTCTTGTATGTTCAGACCTGATACTGATTCAGATACTACGAAGCCCAGAAACTTAATCAGAGTAATGTGTGCATTGAGTAGACACATACACATGAGAATCTCCACTTTCCCCTTCCTCCTCATGCTAAAATGCCCACAAATGTGCAGGTAAAACCTGCTGCTACTCCAGCAATTCAGACGTTAAATCTGCACCTCCAAATTTTTAATCAAGGTCTTGAGATTTTATCTGAAGTTCCATTTTACCTGAAAAATGCAAGTCTTTTGGTTATCAAACTCAGATATTAAAATGAAAGTGCATTTATGTATATCTCCCCCCTTTGAACTATGCGTTCATCTCTTGAAACTGTTCACTATTGGAACAAGTAGCTAATCAATGTTATTTCTGTAAATAAAAATTTCTGAAAAACAACTTTGTATCATCCCAGTCCCTGTCTCTCTCTTGTCTGTAGAAATCCCCTTGTAACTGCTACTAATCAAAGTGCAGATTCCAGGCAACTTGAATCTTTGCTCCCAGATTACTGTCCTTAAGTTGACCCAAATAAACTGTCTACTTATATTGATGTTGTGTCAGCTTTTTTTTTTCTTTGAGATGGAGTTTTGCTCTTGTTACCTGGGCTGGATGGAGTGCCAAGGCCCTGTCTCACCTCACTGCAACCTCTGCCTCCTGGGTTCAAGCGATTCTCCTGCCTCAGCCTCCCGAGTAGCTGGGATTACAGGTGCCTGCCACCACATCCGGCTAAATTTTGTATTTTTAGTAGAGAAGTGGTTTCACCGTGTTGGTCATGCTGGTCTCGAACTCCTGACCTCAGGCAATCCACTCACCTTGGCCTCCCAAAGTGCTTGGATTACAGGTGTGAGCTACAGCACCCGGCTGCTTTTTTTTTTTAATGTAGATTTATCATTTAGAATGTGCTAGAGGGGCCTCTATGAGGGCATCTCTCCTTTGATTGTACTCCACTTGCTGTGACACCAAAGGATGCAGGGACAAGTTGATTTCACCTAGAATCTGCAGATAAGACCTGGCTACTGCCTGGGATTTACAAAAAAGGGCCAAACTATGGATAGAAAATGTACAGAAAACTAACAAAAAGCATTTTCTGCATTGTGAGTTGTCAACATAGATATCTTACAGCCTCCATTTGGGAGTGTGGCTCTGTGAGATTTTTCACATCTTGTTCATTGACCTGCTACAGTGATGTCAGAGGCTCCAGAAGGAAATAGAATCTGATGGTAGAATCTGTAAGTGTAAATAAGCATCTTAGGAGTGAGAGTTCAAGGCCACAAAATATCCAGAGCTATAACCACAACTACGTTTACATGTAAAATGTGATTTTTGTATTTTACCTGTAAAATGAGTATTTTTGTTCTTTCTTTTATCCAAGAGCTAGCAAATCAGGACAGGTTATCCAGGTTCTGGAGCTCCACCAAGGCCGTTTCATCTTCTATTTAGAATCAGCCTGAGTCTCTCTCTACTGGCTTATCATTGGGCCATCAGCCCAGGGTCACTGGGAATTCCTTCAAAATCACCTAGGTGTCTTTGAGGCATTTGAGGATGTCCAGAGCAGAATTGTGTCAGGGTGAAAAGAGTGGCTAATTCTGCTTCTGTCTTAGTGTAAGAGAAATGAATCATCCTGTGTTTGTTCCTCCCCTCATACAAGAGGTGTCTTTGGTTGGTACCCAGATGAGAATTTCTCCAGTTTCCTGGTATTTGGATGATAAACAAGGAGGAGATCTGGAGGCCCAAATAGATAAACTAGTTGCTTCCATTTTATATGGCTGTTAAAAAAAAATACATGAAGCAGTCATGGTTCCTACAATCCAGAAACTTTTAGTCTAGACTAGCAACTGGATAAAAAATTGAATTATGCATCGTATGCTTGGTCCAATAAATAGATGTGTCAAAAATCTTGGACTTTATTTAGGTCACTTTCTTTATATTGTTGTGACTTCTGATGCCTACATCTGAAGGCATATTTATGAACAGAATTATTATTATAATTTCTTTTTTTTTTGAGACAGAGTCTGTTGCCCAGGCTGCAGTGCAGTGGTGTGATCTCAGCTCACTGCAACCTCTGCTGCCCTGGTTCAAGCGATTCTCCTGCTTCAGCCTCCTGAGTAGCTGGGATGACAGATGCCTGCCACCTCGCTGAGCTAATTTTTGTATTTTAAGTAGAGATGGGGTTTCTCCATATTGGTCAGTCTGGTCTTAAACTCCTGACCTCATGATCCACTGGCCTTGGCCTCCCAAATTGCTGGGATTACATGTGTGAGCCACTGTGCCCAGCCTTATAATTTCTATTTCTTTTACCTTGCTAAGTGTATGTATTTATTTTCTAATAAAATTTCCCTTGAAAGGCCAGGCATGGTGGCTGAAACCTGTAATCCAAGCACTTTGAGGGGGCATAGACAGGTGGATCACCAGGTCAGGAGTTTGAGACCATCCTGGCCAATATGGTGAAATGCCGTCTCTACTATTAATACAAAAATTAGCTGGGCATTGTGGTGCACACCTGTAGTTCCACCTACTTGGGATGGTGAGGCAGAAGAATCACTTGAACCCAGGAGGTGGGAGTTGCAGTGAACTGAGATGGCAACACTGCACTCCAGCCTGGGCAACAGAGTGAAACTCCCTCTCAAATAAATAAATAAATAAATACATAATTACCCTAGAAAACCTTAAGGGATTTGTTTAAATTGCATATTAGTACATATATAAAGTTGACAAGGCAGTGGCTAGAAAAGATTAAAATTACACAATCTCTGGGATTTAGTTTCTTTTAGGTAAGCTTAGAAAAAACAAAACTGGTAGTACTTCAGTGGCATGGAGAACAGAATTCAACATAGGGTCCTCACTGCAGTGTCTCAGACCTGTTCAGATTTATCCTTTTTGGAGGCCTTATTTAGGTCTGACCGTACCTTGGAGTCTTGCCTCACAGAACTGAGTAGAAGAAATCAGAGTTTTGGCTGGTGAATCCTGCTGCCTTTCTAGATCTGGTGTTCACAATTTCCTGAAACCCAAAAGCAGATAAATGGGAAAAATAAAGCATGTATTTTAGGGTCTTAGTTTTTAAATGCTCTATTAAAACCAGTGCTTGGAGAGACATTCTATTAGCAGCTGGTTTTTTTTTTCCTGCAGATCCAGTAGTTGCTCCACAAGTCACAAAAAAAGTAAACATAAAGAGAATAAAATTTTCTCTAAACTACATTAAACTCTTCCTTTTTTATATCTCTTTCACCTGTCTGCATTTAGCTTTTATTCTGTACAATTTTATTAAAAATTTGATAACAGAGAAACAGAAGAAGAAATAAAAATGCTGGGCCCTTTATCAAAATCCTGGAAATTATTAAACACTGAGTACTGGCCAGGCGCGGTGGCTCATGCCTGTAATCCCAGCACTTTGGGAGGCTGAGGCGGGCGAATCACGAGGTCAGGAGATTGAGACTACGGTGAAACCCCATCTCTACTAAAAATACAAAAAATTAGCTGGGTGGTGTGGCAGGCGCCTGTAGTCTCAGCTACTCAGGAGGCTGAGACAGGAGAATGGCATCAACCCGGGAGGCGGAGCTTGCAGTGAGCCGAGATTGTGCCACGGCACTCCAGCCTGGGCAACAGAGCAAGACTCCGTCTCAAACAAACAAACAAACAAAAAACACTGAGTACCAGATTTCAGGGCATTATGAGAATTAAATCACATAATATGTTATGCCCAGTATGGTCCTCTGTATCCTGCTTTTGAGCACATAGTACCTGTTTAATGAGCATTGTATTAGTACATGTGTACCTGCTGTTTTTTAAATCCAGACTTATTCAGACATTACTGCCTTCTGTTTCCTCTGTAAACTTTAAATAGCCAGCAAAGAATATAAAACTTTAGGATGGAGATGGGTTGTCCATATTTGTACCCAAAAGTGTTTGGTTGTGACAAGAGTGCTGAGTGTGAGAGACCATGGGCTGTGCCTGCTTTCTCTAACTAATGCTAATAATGTGACAAGGGGAAGCAACGTCAGCACTGACAGGGGACTTGTTTTAAACGCCCATTCATGGACTCTTTTCAAACCTGCAGAATCACATTATATAAAGTGGGGCCAAAATTATCAATTCATTTATAAGCTCATTAAAGACTAAGAGGCAATGCTTAGCTTAGTGGTTATCAGCCCAGGCTTCTCATTAGGATCAAATGGCTAATTTGCAGAAATGTCTTGTGCCTTCCCCACAGCTTCTGTTTATTGTGGTGGGTGGAAGCATCCATGTTGTTTTAATGAAGGGCCTCATGTGACTCTAAGGTGAGGCCAGAATCAAGTATGAGGGTTTCAAAATACATTCATGAGCATTAAGTTCCACCTTTGCCCTAAAGAGCAGTCACAGGAGTGGTGCTCTTTGGATTTGGTAGGTACAGGTCAGTGTGGCACATATTTGTATTACTGTAGCAGAAACTGCTGGTGTCTGTGGCAGGGGAGGGCACCTGAAGACAGAAAAGGAGAAACTTATATTTTTATCTTCATGGAGCAGCTCATTGTTCCTGAACTTCTTTTGTTTTAAAGGACAGAAATGGGTGGACTATTTCTGTCTTTTTCTGCCAGTTGATGTCATGCTAGGAGGTAAACATGTGGTACTGACACCTCTAAAGACATGTTCTCAAGATGCAGGTGTAATTTGTTCAGAGAGTCTCATCTGAGAAGAAACTCCAGAGAAGGAGGATAAAGAAAAAAAATGGCTTTTCTTCAGGTAAACATGTGTCAGATGAAGAGCTGTGTCCACTCTGCCTCCTGGACTGCCATGTATTTAGTACCCACAAACCTTTACTTCTCCACTTGTGTTTTTCCTCCCTAATGACTTTGATTTAACTACTTCTTAAAATTCTTATGATAGTCAAAGGTCTCTGAAAAATATTTTTTTCCTATATCCCAGAGCCCTCCATACATTCTCTACATCATAGCTTCTTATATGCCATGCAGGATTCTCAGCAAGAATTTACGATCAGCAATATTAAAAATATTCCCTTTGTGGCTATTGAACATGAAAAGATGTGGATAGTCAAGATTTCTATTGGAGAAAACTGTGGTACTTATTATAGATGGAGAACATGTAATGTTAAGGCTCCATCTATGTGTTCCATTAGCTCTATGCAGAAAAGGATTAAGAAAATCCTTATTTAACTGGGATGGCATTTATTACTCAGAAAGTTCTGAAAAAAAATTAGGAGATACCGCTCTCTAGGGTGGTAAATGAAGCCTCCTTAAAATTACTACTAACAATTACAAAACATAGGAGTTATTTGTATTTTGAAGTTTCCATAAAACTGATGTTTCTTTATGGTTAAATTCAGATTCTATTTACTTTTTTGGGGGAAGAATATTTCAACAGTGATGCTGTGTTCTCCTGTGTGCATTAGCACATCACGAAAATTTGTCCTCGTGCAGTTAATGATTAATGAATCACTTAGTGAAATTGCTCCCTGACAGAATTTTTTTATTATGGAGTTAATTAGTTTTCTCTTTATTATTAAGTATCTTTATGCAGCTGATGTGCATAAATGATCACATTTAATCTGGCAGCTGTCTTTTCTTCTTATTTTTTTCCTACATATTTTTCTTTGGTAAATGAAGGCTCTTAGTTTTGTTTACAGGCTTGAAAAACTGGGAAAAACATGGACTCTTGCACTACTGAATGTTTGACAAAATATCCTTCTTGGGCCAAAAACATGGGCATTACTGGTGAGCTTGTTAGAAATTCAAAAAATTGGCTGAGCATGGTGGCTGATGCCTGTAATCCCAGCACTTTGGGAGGCTGAAGTGGGTGGATCACCTGAAGTTGTGAGTTTGAGACCAACCTGAACAACATGTAGAAACCCCATCTCTACTAAAAGTACAAAAAAAAAAAAAATTAGCCGGGCATAGTCATGCATGCCTGTAATCCCATCTACTTGGGAGACTAAGGCAGGATAGTTGCCTGAATCCAGGAGGTGGAGGTTGCCGTGAGACAGATTGCACCATTGCACTCCAGTCTCAGCAACAAGAGAGAAACTCCGTCTCAAAATAAATAAATAAATAAATAAATAAATAAATAAATAAATAAATTTAAAAATCAGACTTTATACCAGATCTTCTGGAAAAAAAAAACAAAACCCTGCATAACAAGGTCTTCAGCTTATTCTACACATCAAAATTTGAGAGGTGCCTTCTAACTCAACATGTCTTTTTCATCTGAAAAATATTCATAAGTCATTTTGTATGATGTAAATATAGCACTCAAAAATATACATGCTTGTGTTCATGCCCTTAATTTTATAGTTTATTATCTAGGTAAAGATCACTATATGAACTGATGTGGTGGATATTATACTGCTCTTTTTTCTCAGAGTTAGAGAATACATTAGAAAATATTTCTGTGTTGAAAATTATTTTATTGGATAATTTTGGTCAGTCCTGTAAGTCAGAACCTGTGCTCTTTACTCTCTCATTTCACCTTAAGTCAAATTAAAAATTCTACCCATGGCAACTTAGTAAAACTGTGTGTGTGTGTGTGTGTGTGCTTTACAGTGACCACTGCAATTTAGAGATGTGGCCATAGAATTCTCCTTGGAGGAGTGGCATTGCGTGGACACTGCACAGTGAAATTATTACAGGGATGTGATGTTAAAGAACTACAGAAACATGGTCTTCCTTGGTGAGGATAACTTGAGTACATAATTCATAATATATCCTAAAGGTTTTATTTCTCTTTTTATTTTTATTTTTCAAGATGGAGTCTCACTCTGTTGCCCAGTCTGGGGTGCAATGGTGCAATCTCTGCTCACTGCAACCTCAGCTTCCTAGGTTCAGTGATTCTCCTGCCTTAGCCTCCCGAGTAGCTGGGATTACAGGTGACTGCCACCACGCCTGGCTAATTTTTGTATTTTTAGTAGAGATGGGGTTTCACCATGTTGGCCTTTCTGGTCTCGAACTCCTGACTTCAGGTGATCTGCCCGCCTTGGCCTCCCAAAGTGCTGGAATTACAGGCATAAGTCACCGTGCTCAGCCTATTTATCTTTTTTGTAAAATGTTTTTAGTCATTTATTCTTTGCATAAAAAACTTCCAGATCCACTTTTTCCAGAAAATCTTCAAAATTTGTTCATTTAGTAAAGAATTTCTTGAAGATGTTTCATCTTACTCCAAATTTTCCACATTCCTGAGTTGAGCTGTATTCTTCACTCTAAATTAGTGGTAGTTCCAGAAATTTTGTGGCCTAAAATATTTTTGTCCCCACCTGAAAATCTAATTGCCACCACCAATTTTTGATTCAGCGGTACCAGGTAGTAAAATTAAGAAACCTACAAATTGAAAGTATTTTCTAAATATTTAGAAATTTCTGTTATAACTTCCTATTTTGCTATTAATTTACTAGAATATTTTATCACATTCTCTCTGCTGAGCACATTACTAGCTCATAATTGGAGAATATGAGAAAAATTTATGTATTTAGTCTTAATAAAACAAGTATTGTTGTCTCTAACCCAGACCTGATCACCTGTTGAGAGCAAGGAAAAGAAACTTTGACTATGAAGAGACAGGAGATGATTGCCAAACACCCAGGTAGGTGGTTTTTTTTGCTCTCACAAAGGGGAATCTTCTGTCTTATGCTTTTAAATTCTCTAAGGAGTCTGCTTTTCTTTCAGTGAGCTTCCTTCAAGTTCACAGTGGGAGCCAATGTCCTCTGCATGGCATAGAAGAGACTGCACAATCTGACTGCTTTTCTACTATTTTGAGGACACACAAATATCTGGATGATTATGAGAAACTAAAACTATGTTTTAAGTTCTCTTTTTTCATCAGGTTTGAAATGTGTGAAAGTAGTAGTTTCTGTTGCTTTTTTTGTTCATTTTTCTGCCACAGTCCATTCTGTTTTTATTACTATATAGCCTTGAAATATAGTTTGAAATTATAAGTATGATATCCTTCTGCTTTGTTCTTTTTCCTCATAATTGCTTTGGCTATTCAAAGTTTATTTTAGTTTCATGTAAATTTTAGAATTGTATTTTCTGTTGCTGTGAAATAAATACCACAGCAATTTTGATAGGAATTTTATTGACTCTATAGATTACTTTGGATAATATGGCACTACAATAATATTTATTCTTTCAAGCCATAGACAAAATATTTTAAAATTTATTTGGATCTTCTCTAATTTATTTTTTTATTGTAAAAATGTCTTGCCTCTTTGGTTAATTTTTTCCTCAGAAATTTACTAATTAATGCTCCAGTAAATAAAATTTTTTCTTTATTTTATCAGATAGTTTAAGTGCATGAAACCACACATACACTTGTATGTTAATTTTATATTTTGCTGATTTACTGAGTATATTTATTTGTTTAGATAGGTTTTAATGTACTGTTTATGGTTTTTTAAATATAAGATTGTATGACTTACAAACAGCAACTTTTTACTCATTTTTCAATTTCAATGGTTTTTTTAAAAAATTTCTTTGACTGATTCTTCTGCTACATACTTCCAGTGCTACATTAAAATAGAAGAATTGACAATGGGCACAATATAGTTTTGTATTGGTGTCCGAATTTGATGGAGCAAACACCTCTTCAAGTTTTCATAAACTAATTTTAGATTGTAAAGATTTTCTTTTATCCTTAGGGTGATGAGATGCCATCTGAATTTGTAGTGAAGAAGGATTGTAGCTTGGTCACAAGGCTGCTGGATCTGCACTAGGGTCCACCTTTAGTTGGCTTGTTACAGGGGCTTGGGTTGTTGTAATTCCCATTTTATTTTTGGACAGACTAAATATCCTTCAGGACTTTGCCCAGTAGGGCAGGCACTACGGCATGTTTTTGCAGTCAGGTCTGCATATGCTGGGCCTTAAATCAGGATGTGGATGAGTGTGGCTTTCATGAGTATGAGGGAGTATTTCCTCAGGTAACTGTGTGGATTTCTATGTAGGAAGAACTGACCATAAACTGTGGCTCAGGTAACTGAAACTGAGTCATTGAACCACTTCAGGGACCAGAGTAAAGGCCAAGGTCTGCAGGCCTGCCTGCATGGCTGTAAATAGATGCCTTCCTCTGAGTCTCTGGAATGGCAGGACCTCTCCCAGACAGCAGCCGGGAGGAGTTTGGGATGGTTATATAATAAGTTCAGAATTCTCAGAATCTCAGTTTGGGACCAAGTTGGGTGAACTCTATCCTGGTCTGTAGCCATAAACAGGAATCCTGTACTTTCCCACCTAATTGAGGGTCTGCCTTCTGAGTAGAACATTTTTCAATCTTAAGCTTTAACAGAGTTTCACCACTCCTTCCCTGGATCTCAAATCTGTCTTACAGGCACTTATTTTGGAGATGGGGTCTTGCTACATAACCCAGGCTGCTATCAAAATTCTGGCCTGAAGCAGTTTTTCCACCTTAATGTATGATGTAGCTGTCATTACAGGTGTGAGCCATAATGCTTAGTGCTCTCATAAAGGCATTTTTGTCAGGGATGGCTGACATTATTTTGCTGTGAGGGGATATGAATGTAGGGGACTTTTAATCTTTTCATCTTACTGATGTCACTCTCCCTATACATTTTTACTTTCCATTTTCTATTTCAAAATTTTCTGTAATTTTAGATTCAGATATTTAGGACAATATGCTAGAATTTGCATGGTATGCCTGATGTAGTTAGAAAATTAGTAGGCACTCCATATTTACTAAAAGAGTTACTTATAAATTTAAGTTTGCTGCAGGCAAAAAAGAATTATAGGATTTTCATCTACTTTCTTCGGCCTATATCTAAATAATAACATAGTTTATTTCCCAATATTTGCTTTACATATCAGAGGGTCTAACTCTATTCTGCAATATATACATGTATATTTTCTATCTTTAACAATATAAGGCTATTCTTTGCTTCTAAAGTTAGATTACGAAAGTTTCATTTTGTGTAAGAATAACGTATATTTAAAACATAAAAAGTAACTGTAGTTTTTAAAAATGCTTATTTATTAGAAGTTTCTCATTAGAATCTTCTATTTATGATTATACTGAATATTTTCTGAAATTTTACTGCCACACAGTGCATGCCAATGATTCAAAATATCTGCATTTAATGAGTACACAGTAACAGCTAAATATTGCAGTTATCCAGACAAATTAAAAAAAAATTTTTTTGAGATGGAGTCACAGCCTGTCACCCAGGCTGGAGAGCAGTGCTGTAATCTTGGCTCACAGAAAACTCCACATCCTGGGTTCAAGCAGTTTTCATGCCTCAGCCTCCCAAGTAGCTGGAATTACAGGCATGTGTCACCACACCTGGCTAATTTTTGTATTTTTGTGTGAGATGAGGTTTTACCACATTGGCAAAGGTGGTCTTAAACTCCTGACCTCAGGTGATCTGCCTGCCTCAGCCTCCCACAGTGTGAGCCAATGCATCTAGCCTGACAAAATTTTTTTAATGATACCTCAATGTTGCATACCAGGTTTTATGAGTAAACTCTTATCTTATTTTTGTTTTGAAGTTTCACATTAGTGTTTCTTTAGTGAAGGTTTCTGTTTTTTCTGGGGGGATGGAGTCTCGCTCTGCTGCCCAGGCTGGAGTGCAGTGGCATGATCTCAGCTCACTGCAACCTCTGCCTCCCAGGTTCAAGCAATTCTTCTGCCACAGCCTCCCAAACTGCTGGGACTACAGGCGCGTGCCACAACGTCTGGCTGATTTTTGTATTTTTCATCGAGACAGGGTTTAACCTTAATGGCCAGGCTTGTCTTGAACTCCTGACCTTGTGATTCACCTGCCTCGGCCTCTCAAAGTGCTGGGATTACAGGCGTGAACCCCCATGCCAAGCCTCATTTATGTTTCAAATAGGGTCTCACTTGGTTAACCAGGCTGATTTGCAGGGCTCACTGCTGCCCAAACCTCCCAAACTCAGATGTTCCTCTCACTTCAGCTTCTCAAATAGCTGGGTTACACGTTTTTGCCATCACACCCAGCTAGCTTTTTTGTATTTTTTGTAGAGACAGAGTTTTGCAATGTTGCCCAGGCTGCTGTTGAACTACTGAGATCAAGTGATCCACCCACCTTGGCCTTCCAAAGTCCTAAGATTACATTTCATTTTATTAAGTAGTTTAATTAATTTATATTTAAAATAATTGCTTAAAAAATGAAGTTGTTATTACCAGTTGTTATTGTTTTATGTGTTTCTAGTAGTTACATTTTTCTCATTTTCTGTTTTACTTTCTTAATTTTCATTTAATCTTGTACTGGCATGCTTTGATTATATTTTGTTTTCTTTTGCATAGTTTCTATATATATTATCTTTGTAATCATCTTGAAAACTGAAGATTACATACATCTTAAAGTTAAAAAACAATATATTTTAATCTTATAACAACCTTCATTGAATACAAAAACTATGCTTCTGTATTTTCCAGTTTGTTATTAATATTAAAATTATTATTATTATTTTTTTGAGATGGAGTCTCCCTCTGTTGCCCAGGCTGTAGTGCAGTGGCACGATCTCGGCTCACTACAACCTCCGTCGCCCTGGTTCAAGGGATTCTCTGCCTCAGCCTTCTGAGTAGCTGGGATTATAAGCGCCTGCCACCACGCCCAGCTATTTTTTTTGTTTGTTTTTAGTAGAGACGGGGTTTCACCATCTTGACCAGGCTAGTCTTGAATGCCTCACCTAGTTTATATGGTGTATCTATTAACAGATTTATATGGATTTACATATTGTTTTTTATATTCTATAAAAGCACTTTAAAGGTTTTATGTACCATCATTTTGGTTTTTTTGTTTTGTTTTGTTTTGTGTTGGATTTTTTTTTTCAGACTGAGCCTTGCTCCATTTCCCAGGATGGAGTGCAGTGGTGTGATCTTGGCTCACTGCAACCTCCGCCTCTCGGGTTCAAGCAATTCTCCTTCCTCAGCCTCCTGAGTAGCTGGGATTACAGGTGCCTGCCACCATGCCCTGCTAATTTTTTGTATTTTTAGTATAGATGGAGTTTCACCATGTTGGCCAGGCTGGTCTGGAACTCCGGACCTCAAGTTATCTGCCCGCCTCAGACTCCCAAAGTGCTGGGATTCCAGGTGTGAGCCACCATGTCCAGCCTGTACCATTATTTTGATAGTAAAGAATTCTATATGTGTCCATATATTTACATTAGGGTATAGCTTTATATTTATATATGTTTTTATGATGCTGTCCAGTATCAATTTGTGTTTCAACATAATGGACACATTTTAACATTTCTGTATTTTTATACATAGAATCTCATTATGTTGCTCAGGCTGATGTTGAACTTTTGGTCTCCAGTGATATGACTACTTTGGCCTCCGAAAGATGTAGGATTACACACATGAATGATTGTGCCTGAGCCTGGTGTAGTATTTTTTTTACTTTTTTTTTTTTTGAGATGGAGTCTCTCTCTCCTAGCCCAGGCTAAAGTGCAGTGGCACGATCTTGGCTCACTGCAGTTTTCGCCTCCCAGGCTCAAGCGATTCTCTTGCCTAAGCCTCCCTTCCAAGGAGCTGGGGTTACAGGAGCATGCCACAATGCCCAGTTAATTTTTCTTTTTTTTTTGTAGTTTTAGTAGAGATGAGGATGAGGTTTCACCATGTTGGCCATGCTGATCTCAAACTCCTGACCTCAAGTGATCTACCCGCTTTGGCCTTCCAAATTGCTGGGATTACAGGCTTGAGAAACCGTGCCTGGCTTTATTTTTTAAAATTTTTTTAAGAGTGAGTCTCGCTCTGTCTCCCAGGCTGGAGTGCAATGGCATGATTTTGGCTCACTGCAACTCCCACCTCCTGGATTCAAGCAATTCTCCTGCCTCAGCCTCCTGAGTAGCTGGGACTACAGGTGTGTGCCACCACACCTGGGTAATTTTTGCATTTTTAGTAGAAATGGGGTTTCACCATGTTGGTCAGGCTGATCTTGAACTCCTGACCTCAGGCAATCCACCCACCTTGACCTCCCAAAGTGCTGGCATGAGCCAGTGCACCTGCCCCAAGTATTATATTATGAGAGACAGTGATAGTTGTGATGAATACTCTCACCTTTTATTTTGGAAAGTCTTTATTTTTATCTTCTTTTTGAAGTAAAGTAATTTTGAATTGAGTATTACTGGTTAGAAATTTTTTTTTGTTACATCAAAATTTGGGAAGTTTTCAGATTTTTTTTAATCTTCATGTAACCTCTATATTACTTTTTCCCTATATTCTAAGATTTGTGTCATGAATACATTCATCTACTTGATGGTATCCAATAAGTTTTATATTCCAGGTTTTAATTTTGTTTCAGAATTTTATATTTTTGTGTTATATGTTTTTGGGTATGTCACGTCACACCAGTTAATTGTGTTTTAATTTTTTAGTTTATATTATAATTGGGTATGACAATTTTTAACTCTGTACAATTTAAGACACTATGGAGCAAAATTAAATATGAATAAGCCATATGTCTATTGCCAATATAATTATTTATATGTTTGTTTGCCTGGATAAATATTATCTTTGTATTTTTGTGTCACTTGTATATTTATTGTGTAGGTTTGCTGTAACAGTTTTTTTTTTTTTTGGAAGAGGGTTTTGCTCTTTTTGCTCATGCTGGAGTACAATGGTGTGACCTCAGCTCACTGCAACCTCCGCCTCTTGGGTTCAAGTGATTCTCCTGCCTCTGCCTCCTGAGTAGCTGGGATTACAGGCATGCATCACCATGCCCAGCGAATTTTGTATTTTTAGTAGAGACGGGATTTCTCCATGTTGGTCAGGCTGGCCTCGAACTCCTGACCTCAGGTGATCTGCCTGCCTCAGCCTCCCAATGTGCTGTAATTATAGGTGTGAGCCACCATTCCCGGTCTGTAACAGTTTTTTAATCCTGTCTAGGTGAGTAGTCATAAAAATTCTCCTAATTTCAGCATTTATTCATTTGTGAATCTATATTTTTTCTGTGGGGGAGAAACACAGAAAGAAATGTGTTATGTGTCAAAAACACATAACAAAATTTACAATAAAATATTTCTAGGCTGGGCACAGTGGCTCACGCCTGTAATCGCAGAACTGTGGGAGGCTGAGGTGGGCGGATCAGGAGGTCAGGAGATTGAGACCATCCTGGCCAACATGGTGCAACCCCGTCTCTACAAAAATACAAAAAATTGGCTGGGCTTAGGTGGTGCGGGCCTGTAATCCCAGCTACTCAGGAGGGTGACGCAGGGGAATTGCTTGAACACAGGAGGTGGAGGTTGCACTGAGCCGAAGTTGTGCCACTGCACTCCAGCCCGGGAGACAGGGTGAGACTTCATTTTAAAAGAAAAAAATGTATATGTATATGTATATAAATATATATAATGTTTCTAAATATTCAGTTTGGTCATATTAATTATGTTGACATTGTTATGCAACATATCACTAGAATATTTTCATCTTGCAAAGCTAATTCTCAATAGTCATTAAACAACTACCAATTCTAGGGATGGGCGCAGTAGCTCACGCCTGTAATCCCATTACTTTGGGAGGCCAAAGCAGGCAAATCAGCTGAGGTCAGGAGTTCGAGACCAGCCTGACCAACATGGAGAAATCCCGTCTCTAATAAAAATACAAAAAAATTAGCGAGGCATGGTGGCACATGCCTGTAATCTCAGCTACTTGGGAGCCTGATGCAGGAGAATCGCTTGAACCTGGGAGGTGGAGGTTGCAGTGAGCCAAGATCGCACCATTGCACTCCAGCCTGGGCAACAAGGTCGAAACTCGGATTCAAAAAATATATATAAATAAATAAATAAACAAACAACTACCAATTCTTCTCATTTTGTGGCACTTTTCAAACACCAGTCTGTTTTCTGTTTCTAAGAGTATAATTGCTTTGTATATCTCATACAGTCTCTGTCTCTTTGTGGATGGCTCATTTTATTTTGCATAATGTCATCAATATTTATCTTAATAGTTGTTAGAATATTTTCTTCTTTTTGAGATCTGAGTGATATTCCAGTATTTTTATATCTACTGAATGTTTTGGTGACAGAAATTTGCATTGCTTTTACCTACTGGCTTCCAGTAACTATGTTACAATAGTTATGTGAAAGTTAATATAATATATGTGCTGCATGCTGTTTTATTAGTCTACATTTTCACCTTTATAATCATACCAAATTGTTGTAATTCTATACCTTTTTTGATATGTTTGAAATCAGAAATTGTAATGCCTCCAACATTGTTCCTTTTTCTCAAGATTGTTGGGTAATTTATTGTCTCTTTAGATTCCATATACTTTTGGAATTGGTGTTTTTGTTTCTTCAAAAATGCAATGAGAAATTTGAGAAAGATTGTATTAAATTTCTCGATTAAATTGAGCAGTATAGACATCTTCACAATATTAATTATTTCTTTTTTCATTGTTTGTTTTTGAGATGGAGTTAAGTTCACCCACTTCAGCCTCCCAAAGTGCTAGGATTACAGGCATGAGCCACCACACCCAGTCCAGTTATTTCAACAAGTGCATGCTCAAGAGTGTGTTGTATCATTTCTATATAGCTGTAAATTTATCAATTATTTATATTATTATTTTGTACTCTAATTCCATTTTTGTCATAGAAAATAATCTATGAAATTTCAATTGTAAATAATGTGTTAAGACTTTGTTTTTGGCCTAACATGTGGTCTATAAAGAAGAATGTTGTAGGAGCTATCGTGAAGGCTGTGTATCCTGATGTTGTTGAGGAGTGTTCTCTATACCTTCATTAGAAATTATTGTTTTTGACTGCCTTCTAGTCCTCTGTTCCATTACTAATATTATGTCTTGTTTTATTATTATTACAGAAAGTGGGGTATTGAAATATCCTACTATAATTATATTGCTCTCTCTGTATTCAATTTTGTCAGTATTTGCTTGATATAATGAAACCCTAATTTGAGACACACAAAGACAAATGCACATGTGTATAAACAAGTTTGTCATAGGTTACCAGTGAATGAATCTATGTATTGTTTAATGTCCTTCTTTGTCTTTTTGAAGTTTTGACTTAAAGTACATTTTATAAAATATGACAGTTTTTTTACTTAAGATGTAGCTTGTGTAATATTATTTTGACCTCTTCTGCTGTAATTTGGTTAATATTTATATAAAATTTCTACTTTCATCTTGCAACTTTCAGTCTTTTCTTGTCATTAGATCTCAACTGACTCTTTAAAAAGGTAAGTTGAATCTGATTTTTAAAACTTTTTAAAGAACCTTTTTATTGAAACTATGTCTCTTGAATGGAAAGATAATTATATATATTTAAATAGTTTTCTGAAAGAGAAAAACTTAGGTATTTTAATTGTTTTATTTGATTATTGTATCCTTGTGTGTCATTTTCTCTTTCTGCCTTTTTGTGTTGTTTTGATTTTTATATAGACATGCTTTCAGTTTTTTCTTATTGTTTTTTGTGTATCTATATGGATTTTTTTTTAGTGGTACCTTAGGGAATTACCTAAAACCTCTAAAAGATTCAACAATATATTTTAATGTGGTAAAAAATTAGCTTCAGTTGCATACAAAAATTCTTATTACATCTGCCTTAAACTTTGTTATTGACTTTACTAATTATATTTTCTATGTTGTATATTCATGAACAGATGCTTATAATTTCTACACATTTATCTTTTCAGTGTTAGAGAATAATTAATAATGTTTTCTGTACCATTATGATAATGTTAAGAAATTCTATTTTTATGTGTGTACATATCTTTCCCAGAAATTTATGTATTTTCATATGATTATGTGTTGTTTCCTTGCATTATGTTATTTTCTGTAGAAGAAACTCCTTTCACCATCCTTGATATGTAGGACATATGCAGTGCCAATATAATTCTCAAGATTTGGTTATTTTGGAAGGACTTCTTTCTATTTGATAGTACAATTTTGCTCTTATGGTATTGCTAACCACTTGACAACTTATTTTGAAATTATAATTTTAACAATATCACAGTTTCCTTCTGATCTGCAAAAATTTTTTTGATAAATTCACTGGTTATCTCATGAGACTATCTTATGAATGATTATTATTTTTACCTTGCAGCTCCCAAAATTCTCTTCTTATCTGTGATTTTTGAAATTTTGCTTATATATGTGTTTGTTATAAATATATGTTTGAGTGTAACCTAGTTTGTTCAGCTTTTTCATGTTTACCCCATTTTTTCTTACTTTTAAGAAATTTTTCAGTTATTTTTTACATCCACAATTTTTGTTTTCTGCTATTTTAATATTTTTTGTTGTTAATCTCATTTTTATGATCTTCAGTAGTTGTCTGTGTTTCCACATAACTTCCTGGATATTATTCAATTTATTTTATTTTATTTATTTATTATTCATTTTTTTTTTTTTCTGAGATGGAGTCTCGCCCTGTCACCCAAGCTGGAATGCAGTCATGTGATCTCAGCTCACTGCAACCTCTGCCTCCTGGATTCATGCAATTCTCCTGCCTCAGCCTCCTGAGGAGCTGGGATTACAGGCACCTGCCAGTATGCCTGGCTAATTTTTTGTGTTTTTAAATGAGGTGGGTTTTCCCCATGTTGACCAGGCTGATCTTGAACTCCTGACCTCAAATGAACTGCCCATCTCTGCCTCTCAATGTGTTGGGATTACAGGTGTCAGCCACCTTGCCTGGCCTATTTTATTTTATTTTTGAGACAGAGTCTTGCTCTGTTGCCCAAGCTTTAGTGCAGTGGCACAATATCCACTCACTGCAAACTTTCCTTCCCGGATTCAAGCAATTCTCATGTGTCAGCATCCCACGTAGCTAGGATTACAGTCAGATACCACCAGGCTCACTAATTTTTGTATTTTTAGTACATACAGGGTTTTAACATGTTGGCCAGGCTGGTCTCCAACTCCTGACCACCTGTGATTCTCCCATCTTGGCCTCCCAGTGTGTTGGGATTACAGGAACGAGCCTCCACTGAAATAGGGGAAAACCACCTTAGGGCTGGAGGTGGGACATGCTGGCAGCAATACTGCTCTTTAATGCATTGAGATGTTTATGTATATGCACATCAAAAGCACAGCACTTTTTTCTTTACTGTGTTTATGATGCAGAGACCTTTGTTCATGTGTTTTCTTACTGACCTTCTCTCCACTATTACCCTATTGTCTTGCCACATCCCCCTCTCTGGGAAATGCCCAATAATGATCAATAAATACTAAGGGAACTCAGAGGCCACGGCCGGCGCGGGTCCCCCTTATGCTGAACGCTGGTCCCCTGGGCCCATTTTTCTTTCTCTATACTTTGTCTCTCTGTCTCTTTCTTTTCCAAGTCTCTCATTCCACCTAACAAGAAACACCAACAGGTGTGGAGGGGCAACCCAGCCCTTCAAATTTCCATAGAGTTAAATATACACATATTACTCTGAAGATAAACCTTAGGTGTAAGAAAAGTATTAAGTTAGTGTGTTTGTGTGACTATGAGTTTGTACATATTTTCAGAAGAAAAGAGCAATAATTGCAACAAAACAAATAAATAACGTGGCTAATAGAAAACTAAACACCTCAAAAATGCTGAAAGTAAATCTATACTTTTTGCTTTGTCTTGAATTCTTTTATTAATTTTATTTTTTTATTTTCTTTTATTTTCTAGAGACAGAGTTTCACTCCTGTTGCCCAAGCTGGAGTGCAATGGCACGATCTCGGCTCACTGCAACCTCCAACTTTTGGGTTTAAGTGATTCTCCTGCCTCAGCCCCCCAGTAGCTGGGACTACAGGCACGTGCCACCATGCCCAGTTAATTTTTTTTTTTTTGTATTTTTAGTGGAGACTGGGTTTTACCATGTTGGCCAGGCTGGTCTTGCATTCTTGATCTCAAATGATCCATCCACCTCGGCCTCCCAAAGTGCTGGGATTACAGGTGTGAGCTGCCACATTCAGCGTGTCTTGAATTTATTAATGTAAAATGTTATGGTGTATTGTTCGGATTCTCCCTATAACCTGCCTATTAAAGCACAGGCATCTTTGTCTTCAGAAATAACACTCTTGAGTAGAACAATAAAAGCTCTCTTCAAACAGAAAAAAATAATCATTTTTAACACTTATTTTAATGAAAATTTGACCAACATTGAGTAATTGGATATATTTTTATTGTTTTATGTGTGTGTGAATGTATAAAATGGTACATACAGGAAAAATAATTTAAACCAGAAAAAAGATGTAAGTTAATATTTGTAATGAATGAAACTGGAGAGTAGTTAATTATTATTTGCAGATAATATCTTTGTTTATGTAGATAACAAAAGGAGCAGAAAGACTATTTTAAAAGTTTATTTAGGTGGGTAGGCAACATTCTAAGATAATACCCTGGATTACTAGTCTGTTGCACACCTGCTGTGTCATACTTTCCTCTTGAGTGAAAAAACAATGTGTGACTGTGTGGGAAATCACTCATGAAATTAGGTTACTCATCTGTTGACTTTTTGTTTATCAAAACGGAGATTATTCTGATTGTGCTAAAAACTTAATCACAGGTGCTTCTAAGAGAAAGAAACACATAGAAAAACAACCTGCTGGCCTGATTGTTTTGTGTGTTTTTCTGTGCTGGCTTACTTTACTTGGCATAATATTTTTCAGGTTCATGAATATTGTTGCAAATAACAAGACTTTCTTCTTTTTAAGTGCGGAGTAGTATTTCATTGTGTACATATACCACATTTTCTTTTTCTATTCAACTATTGATGGACACTTAGGATGATTCCATACCTTAGCTATTGTGAGTAATCCACTTCCTTCCCTCTGTTTTGTTTTGTTTTTTGTTTTGTTTTGTTTTGTTTGAGATGGAGTCTCATTCTGTTGCCCAAGCTAAAGTGCAGTGGCACAGTCTCAGCTCACTGCAACCTATGCCTCCCAAGTTCAAGTGATTCTAGTTCTTCAGCCTCCTGAGTAGCTGAGGTTACAGGTGTGCACCACCACACTTGACTAATTTTTGTATTTTTAGTAGAGGCAGGCTTTCACCATGTTGACCAGACTACCTTTCATTTGTTTGTATAAATTTTTCTTCCTTTTCTATTTCTACAAGCATGTTAATTTTAAAATATAAATTATGAATGTTAAAAACCTTCATTTCTCTGTCTTTGATTACTATTACAGCTGATTTAAAAATAAGTTTTTTTGAAATTTCCTGGATAAAAGTTATTACTTCTTTATTAACATAACTTGAGACATCATAGAAATGAAAGTGAATATTTGATAGTAAAACAGCAGTTATGTAGCTCCTGGTAGTCATTTAATCTCTCACTCACTCTTTAGAACTTCCATCAAGACAAGAATTCTATTTTTTTCCAAGAGCATGTGATATTAAATGACACTGTTATCTTTTTGTCTTTGTGGAAGAAGTTGGGTATTTATGGCAATGAAAAAGAACTCTAGGTCTCTTTTTAGAAGAAAGATGGTGATGATGGAAGCAAATATAATGGTACATGGTACTTGGCCACATTTCCAAGCATGCCAGTACAAAGTTAAATGAAAATTAAGAAAGTCAAACAGGAGATGAGAAAAATATAAATACTACAAACACATAAAAGAATAACAGTATAACTGGTAATAACAATTTCACTTCTTTTTTTTTTTTTTGGTTTTAGACAGAGTTTCACTCTTGTTGCCCAGGCTGGAATGTAATGATACAACTCGGCTCACTGCAACCTCCGTCTCATGGGTTCAAGCAATTCTTTTGTCTCAGGTTCCCCAGTAGCTTGGGCTACAGTCACATGCCACCAAGCACGACTAATTTTTGTATTTTTGGTAGAGACATAGGGAAGAGTAAAATTTTGTATTTTTAGTAGGACATCTTATTTGTCAGGCTGATCTCGAACTCCTGACCTCAGGTGATCCACCTGCCTTGGCTTTCCAATGTGCTGGGATTATGGTCATGAGCCACAGTGCCCAGCTAACAATTTCATTTGTTTAAGCAATTATTTTAAAAATAAATTAATTAAAATACTTAATAAAATGAAATGTAGTCTTAGGATTTTGGTAGGCTGATCACTTGATCCAAGGAGTTCAAGACAGGCCTAGGCAGCATGGCAAAAGTCTGTCTCTACAAAAAATACAAAAAAGCTAGCTGGGCGTGATGGCACATACTTGTAACCCAGCTACTTGAGAGGCTGAAATGAGATGATCATCTGAGTTTGGGAGGTTCAGGCAGCAGTGAAATGTGCAAATCAGCCCGGTTGACACAGTGAGGTCCATTCTGAAAAATAAATGAGGCTGGGCATGGTGGCTCACTCCTGCAGTCCCAGCACTTTGGGAGGCCGGGTTGGGCAGATCACCTGAAGTCAGGAGTTAAAGACCAGCCTTGACATCATGGTGAAACCCTGTCTCCACTAAAAATACAAAAATTTAGCTGGGCATGGTGGCAGGCACCTGTAATTTCAGTTACTTGGGAGGTTGAGGCAGGAGAATCGCTTGAACCTGGGAGGTGGAGGTTGCAGTGAGCTGAGATCACACCATTGCACTCCAGACTGGGCAACAAGAGTAAAACTCCATCACAAAATAAATAAATATATATATAGGCTGGGCACAGTGTCTCTCATCTGCAATCCCAGCTCTTTGAGAGGCTGAGGTGGGTAGATCATGAGGTCAAGAGATCGAGCCCATCCTGGCCAACATGGTGAAACCCCATCTCTGCTAAAAATACAAAAATTGGCTGGGCATGGTGGCATGTGCCTGTAATCTTAGCTATTCAGGAGGCTGAAGCAGGAGAATCAGTTGAACCCGGGAGGTGGAGGTTGCAGTGAGCTGAGATTGTGCCACTGCACTGCAGCCTGGGTGACAGAGTGAGACTTCATCTCAACAACAACAACAAAAATAAATAAATAAATATACATATATATAAAATTATATAAAGAAAAAGCAATAGAATGCCTGAGTGAATTTTCAAAAAGCATACACTATGTTGCCTACAACAGATTCATTTAAGCATTGAATCAAATAGACTGAAAGTAACTGAATGAAAAAACTGTATATTCCATGAAAATAGTAACCACAATTGAGTGAGGTGGTCATAATTATATTAGACATAATATGGTTTAAGTCAACTAGTACCACTAGACAAAGATTGATATTATATTATGGTAAAGTGAATTGATTTACCAGGAATCTATAACTATAATATTTATCTATCTATAAGTATATGTGTATATAACATCAGGGCTCCAAAATATATAAAGCAAATACTCACAAAAGTGAAGCAAGACACAAAGAGCAACATAATAATTGTAAACACCAAAACTCCATTTGCAATAATAAATATAAAATTTAGATAAAAATAAGAAAGAGAAAACTTAGACAACATTATAGATGATATTAATTATTTTGCATATAGAGGAATACTTGAACGTGCATAATTTATAAAGATAAAAGGTTTATTTGGCTCACAGTTTGGCAGACTGTATAAGAAGTGTGTGCCAGCATCTGCTTCTGGTGAGGATTTCAAGAAGCTTAAAATCATGGTAGAAGATAAAAAGTAACTGGACACTCGGGTAATTTTTGTATTTTTAGTAGAGATGCAGTTTCGCCATGTTGGCCATGTAGGTCTTGAACTCCTGACCTCAGGTGATTCACCCACCTTGGCTTCCCAAAGTGCTGGGATTACAGGCATGAGCCGTCAAGCCCAGCCTGATAATTATTAACAAATGGAATATATGATTAAATACTAATTTTTTGAAATTCATCTCTTTTATGTCCTTTGTAAATATTTTCTTACCTTTCAAGCCCTACTAACAAAATGTAAATTACAGTAAAAAAAACTCATGCAGCTGGATGCAGTGACTCACACCTGTAATCCAGCATTGTGGGAGGCCAAGGCAGGTGGATCACTTAACACCAGAAGCTTGAGACCAGCCTGGTCCGTCTCGACTAAAAATACAGAAGGTAGGTGGGCGCAGTGGTGCGCACCTGTAGTCCTATCTACTCAGAAGGCTGAGGCATGAGAATCAATCACTTGAACCCAGGAGGTGGAGGCTGCAGTGAGCAGAGATCGAGTGACTGCATTCCAGCTTGTGCAACAGAGTGAGACTGTCTCAAAAATAAATAAATAAATAAATAAATAAATAAATAAAAAACCTGAGGTCAAAATAAGTGAACAAATCTTTTCAAGGTACAGATCCAATCACCCACCCTATCCTGTTCACTTACATGCTCAATAGCCACCCTCCAAGGAGACACAGCACTATGCCCCAGTGAGTGCCCCAGGTGCGTTTTAGTTTTTAAGTTTTTACGCCATCTCACTGGGGTCCGTTTTTTGTCTTTTGGAGTTTTTTTTTCTTACCAATTTTTCACTATTTTTATTTCACTGTTTTTCTGCCCTACCCAAGATAATCCAGGGGGCAGAAATTATTTTTTTCCCCTCAATACCAGCATCTAATTGGCTGCCCAGCAATGTGTCTCCAAGAAATGGAAGCTAGGCTGAGTGAAGACAATCTTCATGTCTCAAGGGGTTAGCTAAAAAAAAAAATAAAAAGCACTAGGAGATGCCTTTCAGCCCCAAGGCTGCCACCTGCTCCCTTGAGAGGCTACACTCCATACTTCAGGTGGTCTATGGGAGAAAATGACCCAAGAGCTAATGTTCACTAGACACTCCAGGAGACATAGCCATAGTGGGTATGTTGGTTTATCCCCAGAAAGTACTAAAACCCAGGCCCAGAAAAAAACTGAAGGTTAGCTGAGGACACGTCACCCTATAAAGTTTCCAAAGGGTAATCTTGACCCGAAAACATTCTGGTGAGTTCTCCGAAAAAATCAAAGAAAAGGAGGCACAGATTTTTTTTTTGCAATACAGTGTCAGTGGATTATTCTGTGCTTTCTTCTCAGGGGAAGTATTTACAAACAGAAAACAAATCTCTTCAATACTGTTATGACATGATTTTTATAAAATGATTAATTGAGGAACATGGGGTACACTTGAGGTCCTGCTTGGGACACATGTGAAAAATGCCAGGGAAAATCAGTCCCTTATGTTGTGTGAAAATAATTAAGTGGAAGGCAATTAGACTGAGGAGGCTCTAGTCCCCGGATTCCTACTTCTAAGAAAAAAATATAAACTCAAGTGCATTTTCTGGTAAATTACTGCATTAGGGGAAACAAAACTCAAGCTTAAACAACTATAAACTGCCACGTAAGGTGTGATTAAATATCCAGGAAATTTCCACTTTGATTGTACAAATTAGGAAACTACATAAGTATATCTAACCAACTATTGAATTTGGTTTTCTTCATCATGCACCTTATAAATGTCTTTTCTTCAAGCCCCTCCCATGGACCTCATACTACAAACTATAGCTAGGTGCTTACAATTCTTGAATCACTCTTTGATTAAATTATTGGATATTTTTACGGTAACTCTCATAATTTTTTTTTTTTTTTTTTTTTTACAGAGACTTACTCTGTCTCCCAGGCTGGAGTGCACTGGCGCGATCTCAGCTGACTGCAACCTCTGCATCCGAAGTACCTAGGACTACAGACATTCACCATCACACCTAGCTAATTTTTGTATTTTCAGTACAGATGTGGTTTCCCCATTTTGGCCAGGCTGGTCTTTAACTCCTGACCTCCAGTGATCCGCCCGCCTCGTCCTCCCCTCATCCCTGCACAATCTGGGAGAGACACCGTGCTGTGGGTGCTGAGCTGCCTGGCAAGGGCTCCAGGCCAGGGCACAGTCACTGCGCAGGGAAGAGAAAGGACGGCCGGGGGACCGGCTGTCAGTGGAGCCGCCATCTTATGGCTGAAGGGAACTGACGCCAAGCTGGGCAAGGAGAACTTGGGGAGCAGATTGTGGAGCTGACTGCGGGGAGGCCTGAGTCCTGCCACAGCCATTTCCCCACCAAGGGAGGCTGTGCCTGAGCGGGCTACCTAGCCTGGAAAACAGTGCTTTTTCCATGGATCTGTGCAACCCACAGTTCAGAAGATTCCACTGTGAACCCACGCCACTGGAGACTAAGATCCCAACCCCAGAACTCAGCAGATTCTCAAGAGCCTCTAGAATCTGCTTAAGCCTGCTGAGTTCCCGGGGGAGGGGCGACCGCACCACGGCTGTGGCTGGCTGCTGTCTAAGCCTTTTGCGCTCCTTGGGGGAGGGACAGCAGCCAGCACTGAGACCCCCAACTGCCTAACATGGTAAGCTTCCTGGGTGCGGGAAGGGCAGCAGCCATCTTTTTTCCTCCCGGCGGCACTTTTCGCCTGCTGGAGCCAGGGAGGTTGGACAGCTTGGTCTGGAGAGGTGTCCCCTGCAGCCCAACACACCGGCTGTGGCAGACTGCGGCCCGAGTGTCTCTCCAGGTCTGACTCTGACCCATCTCTCCTCACTAGGCAGGGCCTCCCAGCAGAACCTCCAACAACTCAGCCAGGGGCTCAGGGACAGAACTCTGATATCCTTGGGCCCGAGCCCCTAGGAGGAGGGGTGGCTGCAGTCTGTGGAACAGCCAACTTAGCCTTTCCTCCCGCTAGTTCTGAGGAATTCAGGCAGCCCAAATGAGTGGGTTTCCCACCAGCAAAACACGCTCCTTCCACCAAAGAACAAAGTTCTTCATTAAATGAGTTCTGTGCCCCGTGCCACCCAACTGCGTGAGACCCTTCAACAGCGGTTGTCAGGCACACTATACAGGAGCGATCCTACTGGCATCAGTTTGGTGCCTCTTGAGGTCAGAGATCACAGAGGAAGGCACAGACACTCTTCTTTGCTCTTCTCCAACCTCCTTGAGTGACATCTCCAGGCACAGGAGTGAACCAGATGAATAAGGCCTGAAGTGAACACCCAGCAAGCTGCAGCAGCCCTACAGAAGAGGTACCTGACTACTGAAAGAAAAACAAACAGAAAGCAGTAACAACAGCATCAACAACAAAAAAGTACCTACAAAAACCCCATCCAAGGCCGGGCATGATGACTCATACCTGTAATCCCAATACTTTGGGAGGCCGAGGAAGGGAGATCACTGGAGGTCAGGAGTTCAAGACAAGCCTGGCCAACATGGCAAAACGTTGTATCTACTAAAAAATACAAAAGTTAGCCAGGCTTGGTGGTGCATGCCTGTAGTCCCAGCTACTTGGTAGTCTAAGACATGAGAATCAGTTGAACCTGGGAGGCAGAAGTTGTAGTGAGCTGAGATCATGCCACTGCACTCCAGCCTTGGTGACAGAGTGAGACTGTCTCAAAACAAACAAACAAACAAAACAAAAAAACTGAAAAAAAAAATCCAAGGGTCAGCAGCCTCAAAGATCGAAACTAGACAAACTCATGAAGATGAGAAAGAATAATAATAAAAAAAAAACTGCTGAAAAACCAGAGTGCCGCTTCTCCTCCAAATGATCAAAATGTCTCTTCAGCAAGAGTGCAGAACTGGACAGAGGATGAGATGCATGAATTGACAGAAGCAGGCTTCAGAAGATGTGTAATAATGAACTCTACTGAGCTAAAGGAATATTTTCTCACCCAATGCAAATAAGCTAAGAACCTTCCTAAAAGGTTAGAGGAGTGGCTAACTAGAATAACCAGTTTAGAGAGGAACATAAATGACCTGATGGAGCTGAAAAACACAGCACGAGAACTTCATGAAGCATACAAAAGTATCAATAGCCGAATTGACCAAGCAGAAGAAAGGATATCAGAGTTTGAAGACCACCTTGCCAAAATAAGGCATTCAGACATGATTAAAGAAAAAATAATAAAAAGGAAAAAACAAAGCCTTTGAGAAATATGGTGTTCTGTGCAGGAAATGCATAAGGGGAGAAGACAAGACTCACACACAATACCTTTAAGGGTAAACAACTTTTAACCCATGTAAATGACAATGCAGATATAATAAGCAAATTGATATAATAAGAAAATTGAAATGGGAAGGGGAGAAGGGAAAAGATTATATATGAGTATATATATATGAATATATATATGAGTATATATATGGATATATATCAGTATATATATATGGATATATATATGAGTATATATATGGATATATATGAGTATATATATATGGATATATATGAGTATATATATGGATATATATGAGTATATATATATGGATCTATATATGAGTATATATATATGGATCTATATATGAGTATATATATATGGATCTATATATGAGTATATATATGGATCTATATATGAGTATATATATATGGATCTATATATGAGTATATATATGGATCTATATATGAGTATATATATATGGATGTATATATGAGTATATATATGGATATATATATGAGTATATATATGGATATATATGAGTATATATATGGATATATATGAGTATATATATGGATATATATATGAGTATATATGTATATATATGAGTATATGAGTATATATGTATATATGAGTATGTGAGTATATATGTATATATATGAGTATATATGTGTATATATGAGTTTATATATGATATATATGAGTATATATGAGTATATATGTTTATATATGAGTATATATGTATACATGTTTATATATAAGTATATATGTATATATGTTTATATATGAGTATATATGTATATATGAGTATATATGTATATATATGAGTATATATGTATATATGAGTATATATGTGTATATAGGAGTATATATGTATATATGAGTATATATGTGTATATAGGAGTATATATGTGTATATATGAGTATATATACATATATGAGTATATACGTATATATATGAGCATATATATGTGTATATATAAGTACATATATGAGTATATATATGTATATATATATGTGTATATATATACATATATATATATACTCATATAGAAATCATGCTTTATAGTCTGGTGAGTATATATATATACACTCATATATACGTATATATATACTCATATATATACATATATATATATATATATATATATATATATATATATATATACTCACCAGACTATAGAGGATTCATCACCACACTGGGAAGCAATAGCCTGGGCTCCAGCGTCGGCTGCCTATCTGTGCAAAGACAAGGAGAGGTCTCTTGAAGCTTTGGTGCAGTCTGGGGCCCTAGCTCTTTCTGTAACAAGTTGTTTGGCATGACGTCCAGTCACGAGGGCCCTTTGCGACTGGGCTCAAGGAACACAAAAAGGTCAGCTTGTTTTTTTTGCAGTTGTCTATTGTTTTTCAATTACTAACGTATAGGTATAGATTGAAATAGAGATTTCTTCAAAAGAGCGCTGAAGGAACACGTGAAGGGACTCACACAACCTGTTCTGGGACTTGGTGATCATTGGTTGTGTCCATGTTCAATTGAGTTCATATTTAATATTTAACTTTTCCTCCACAAATTCCCCTGTCTTGATGATTTGGTTCTGTCCAGGCAAAGGGCAAGGTGAACCACTTGGGCCTTACACAACCTCCGCCTCCTGGGTTCAAGCGATTCTCCTGTTTCGGCCTCTGGAGTAGCTGAGACTACAGGTGTGTACCACCATGCCTGGCTAATTTTTTGTATTTTAAGTAGAGAAGGGGTTTCACCATGTTGACCAGGCTGGTTTTGAATTCCTGACCTCAGGTCACCTGCCCACTTTGGCCTCCCAAAATCCTGGGATTACAGGCATGCGCCACCGTGCCTGGCCCTAAATGATTTCTTTTTATCTCCTATAAGAGTTTGAAATTACTTAAAGATTGTTTCAAATTGAAAAAATAAAAAGAATGTAGATAAAAATAAAATATAAAAAGCTATAAAAAATTACATTAGATTACAAAATATATATGTAAATCTCGAGAGGTCAAAAATGAAAATTTGATTTACTTATAAGTTTGTATTAAAATTAGCTTTAGTATTGATAATACACTATTACCAAAGTAAAAGTTGATTTTCTCTTGAACACAATTTTTATTTATTATTAATATGACAGCATAATTCTTCCGTTCACCTTTTGAATACTTTCAAAAAGAGAGAGTAAAAAGAATTTTCCCATGCTCTGGGGTGGGCCTGGCTCAGTTCAGGGAGGATTCCTTGCCTGAAAAGGCTGAAGCTTAGGCTGTCACTCTTTCTTCACTCAGCTCCGCGTCTGATCACATCTTCTGTCACTCAGGGCCCGAGGGGGCGGGATCTTAAGCATTATCCAATCAGGGACGCTGGGCTGGAAACCGTCCAATCAGGCATGCAGCTGGAGCGAAGAGGACGGCTTTCGGGTTTGGCGGGTCGTTTGTCTCTCCCTGCAGCCTCCCAGATCTCGTCTCCACTGCTCTGTGTCCTCTGCTTCTAGAGGCCCAGCCTGTGTGGCCCTGTGACCTGCAGGTATTGGGAGATCCACAACTAAGATGCCGGGACCCCCTTGAAGCCAAAAATGGTGAGAGTGCCAGTCCGACATCCCAGAGAGGAGGGACTGGTTGGAACCGGTGGGAAGTGGCTATGGCGGGACACAGGCCTCCCCGGAGTCAGCTCCACAATCTGCGCATTGAATTGTCCTTGCCCTGCTCGGCCTCAGTCGCATTCAGCCGTAAGATGGTGACTGCGCTGAAAGCCGGGCCCTGGGGCGTACTGTCTCTTCCCTGCGCAGTGTCTGTGTCCTGGCCTGGATCCCTCTCTGGGCCGCTCTGCACCTGCAGCGTGGCCTCTCTCCCAGATTGTGCAGTGACCAGGGGAGGGTCATCAGGGGAGAATCCTGACTCGGGGTGCGGGTTCATGAATGGGAAGAGCTTTGATTCATGGAGTTCACGGTTTCTCTTTTCTCCTATTAAATATTTATGGGGCCGGGCGCGGTGGCTTAGGCCTTTAATCCCAGCAATTTGGGAGGCGGAGGTGGGCGGATCACGTGACGTAAAGAGGTTTAGGACAACTAAGTTCCTCTTCAAAGACTTAACTTCCTGGTCATAAGCTGTAAAAGTTATAAATCAACCCTACCTCTTAGTCGCCTTTCTCCTTTTCTCACAAATCGCACGTGTACCTTATTTGGAAAAAGTCTGGGTCTAAGCCAAAGGGATCAGCTTAGATTGTGCGGTCTAACCCCAGCCAATAGAGGACAGACACAAAAACAGGAACTGCGTTAGGGTTAAAAACCCCTTTCTGGTGGGGCGCAGTGGCTAAGGCCTGCAATCTCAGCCCTTTGAGAGGCCCAGCCAGGCGGATCACGTGCTCAGGAATTCTAGGCCAGCCTGGCCAACATGGTGAAACCCCATCTGTACTGAAAACACAAAAATTAGCCAGCATGGTGGCACGTGTCTGTAATCCCAGCTACTTGGGAGGCTGAGGCACGAGAATTGTTTGAACCCCGGAGGCAGAAGTTACAGTGACCTGAGATCGAGTCATCGCACTTTAGCCTGCGCGACAGAGCGAGACTCCTGCTCAAAAAAAAAAAAAAAAAAAAAAAAATTCCTTTGTTTATGTAAACACTGTGTTTGAGTAATTTCACAGGATTTTTCAAACACTTAGTTTCAAAAACCAAGTGAATAACTCTGATGTGAGAATTAAAGCTTGAACTCAGTTGTTAGGAATAACGCTCAAAATCCTAAGAAAATTAAACACTGGAACAAACGATTCTTAGCAAAGCAATGTTACTTCTGCGCAGAGGGGTGCCTCCTTGGCCAGTCACGTGAGAGCACACCTGAACAAAGGGTCAGGAAAGCCTTTATTCGTAATGCAAGTCCTACCCCTAAATCCTTTCCCCATTGGCTGGGGTAGGGTCGTACAATCTAAACTAAACCCGGTTGGCTAAATATTTGATTTTTTTAGATAAGGTGGGCACGTAAAAGAAAGTGGAGAGGACAGGGTAAGGGATGTCTGTAATGAGCTAGAAAGTTAGTCCTCTTTCCAAATAAGGAAAGGAATGTGAGCTGGTACTGATAATGCCTGGTACTGTGGCATGCCTGGGCATCTAACAAACGCAGAAAGGAAAAAAAAGAGAAAAAGAAAAAAAGGAGGGGGGACTATGAAATAATAAAAGATTGATCAGATTATTTGAGAAGAAACCTCATCATATCTCACACTGTTGACTCCAAGCTAAGGCTAATGTTAAGCCAGCAACAGGCATTTTGTTTTGTTTTGTTTTTGTTTTTTGAGACTCAGTTTCACTCTTGTTGCCCAGGCTGGAGTGCAATGGTGCGAGCTCAGCTTACTGCAACCTCTGCCTCCTTGATTCAAATGATTATCCTACCTCAGCCTCTCCAGTAGCTGGGATTACAGGCATGCACCATCACTCATGGCTAATTTTGGTGTTTAGTAGAGACAGGGTTTTTCCATGTTGATCAGGCTGGTCTCGAACTCCCAACCTTAGGTGATCCACCTGCCTTGGCCTCCCAAAGTGCTGGGATTACAGGAGTGAGCCACTACACCTGGCCAATAGGAGGTTATTAAAAGCCAAGTTAGTTTTTTCTAGGGAGCCTCCCTTGCAGATTTCTCAGCCTGCTCACCCCAGCCATGGAAGGATCCTTTATTCTGAGAGAAGCTACAGAGCCCTGGAAAGCTGGGGCCCCACAAGCAGATGCAGTTAAGATTAAGACAAAAGGAAACTGGGACTGTCTTACTGGTAATGAAGTTGTTACTATTTTAAGGCACTTTTTAGACTTTGTAATATAAAAACATTAAGTAAAAAATGAATTCCAAAAAGTATTGCAACAGGAGGAAGTTCCAACTAAAGTTGAGATCTTTATGGCTTGCAAAAATGTAGGCAGAAAAGGACTTTCTTTCCTGAGAAGAAGCAAACAAGATTAGGAAGGAGGTGGGAGGGGAATGGCAAATGGAGGGTGAAAAGGTCAGATTTTAGATCAGAGGATGTCTTTACCCTGAAATCAGCATGTTCTTAGGATGGACATAAAATGTGGTTGTAAGTTGACTCAAACTTATGGTAACTCAAAGTTCAGGAGCCTGAGGGAGGGGGATAAAACTTAAGTAAAGTTTGATTAAGAAATATTTTATTTTAGGCTGGGAGCTGTGGCTCACGCATGTAGTCCCAGCACTTTGGGAGGTCAAGGCAGGATCATCGCCTGAGGTCAGGAGTTCGAGACCAGCCTGGCCAACATGGTGAAACTCTGTGTCTACTAATAATACAAAAATTAGCTGGGCATCATGGCAGGTGCCTATAATGCCAGCTACTCGGGAGGCTGAGGCAGGGTAATTTCTTGAACCCAGGAGGCAGAGGTTGCAGTGAGCCCAGATGGTGCTGCTGCAATCCAGCCTGGGAGACTTCATCTCAAAAAAACAAACAAACAATTTTTTTTTGACCACTGAAGACAAATTCAGCTGATTTTTTTATTGACAAAAAGGAGAAAATGTCCAGAGTGTGTGTCTGGCTGTGTGATAAGTAAAGAGAGCACCATCTAAGTCATAATGGGAGGGCTCCTGGAGTACACAAAGGATGGATAATTTTACTAATCACAAATATTTTCCAGGATTATCTATGCATTTCATCTTTCCCCATCTCTTTTCCTTGTTCTACACATTTCTTCCATTTGGCTTTTCCTGGGCTGCATCTTATATATTAAACCGGTAAACATCAGTACAGGGTTTTGCTGAGTTCTGTGAGTAGCTCTACCAAATCATTGAACTTCAGGGAGGTTTGGGAGTCCCCAGTTTTTAAACAGTAGCTCAGAAGCATAGATGGGCCCATGCGGTTTGTGACTGGCATCTGCAGTGAGGACAATGTTGTGGGACTGAGCCCTGAATCAGGGTCTGTGCTGACTCTGGGTGGTGTCAGAATTCAAATGTTAGACAATGAGTTGGTGTTAGAGAATTGTTTGATGTTCAGCAAACTCTGCAGATTTGGTGCCAGAAAAAAGATATCATGGAGGCCTGGCCTGGAACAAAGCTCTGGGTGTTTAGACACATGAGGCTCTGGTCTCCTGTACACAGGCTGCCACACTGCCCATTATCCTGTGATTCCACATCTTCTCCCAGGATGACCGAGGACTGAAAACTTAGAGGAAAGGAGCTCTGATGACACAACCCCTTTTCCCACAGCTGCCACCACAGGATTCCCACCCACTCGCAAACACACACACACTAGACATTGATGTGTCCACACTCCTCCCAGGACTAGGTACCACCCTCAGGAACTTCACCATGGCATTTTTTTTCTTGAGATGGAGTCTTGCTCTGTTGCCCAGGCTGGGGTGCATTGGTAAAATCTCAGCTCCCTGCCACCTCTGCCTTTCAGGTACCAATGATTCTTCCACCTCAGCCTCCTGAGTAGCTGGGATTACAGGTGTGTGTCACCATGCCTGGCTAATTTTTGTACTTGTAGTAGAGATGGGGTTTTATCACATTTTCCAGGCTGGTCTCAAACTCTTGACCTCGTGATCCACCCACCTCGGCCTCCCAAAGTCCTGGGATTACAGGCATGAGCTACTGCACCTGGCTGGCATTTTTGATCCTAGTGTTTCTTGCTAAGAACCCAAAAGTCTCTACAAGTCTCCTGGCATATCCCCACCTTCGGATACTGAATCTGCAGCAGCAACCTATTTTCTCCACCAACCAAAGGTTCTGGTCCTCCTGTTTATAATCCAATTTGCCTGCATGCACACAGAAATAAATCAGAGTACAGCCCCACCTGGGCCACTATCTGTAGTGAAAATCAGTCCACTCACCTACATTGTACTGTCTCCCACCCAGGGATTTTTTTTCTTTTAGCTTTATTTTTAGTTCAGGGTACACACGGGTTTGTTATACAGCTAAAATTTATGTCATGGAGGTTTGGTGTGCAGGTTATTTTGTCACTGAGATACTACTTATAGCACCAGACAGGTCTGTTTTCTGATCCTGTTAGTCCTCACACCCTCTACCCTCAACTAGACCTCAGTGTCTGTTGTTCTCCTGTTTATGTTTATGTGTTCTTATTATTTAGCTCTTGCTTATAAATAATAACATGCATTTGGTTTTCTGTTTCTGCATTAGTGTTCTTTTTTTGTTTGTTTGTTTTTTGTTTTGATTTTGAGATGAAGTTTTGTTCTTGTTGCCCAGGCTGGAGTGGAATGGTGCGATCTCAGCTCACCACAACCTTCAACTCCTGAGTTCAAGCAATTCTCCTGCCTCAGCCTCCCGAGTAGCTAGTATTACAGGCACACAACACCATGCTTGGCTAATTTTGTATTTTTAGTAGTGGTGGGGTTTCTCTATGTTGGTCAGGGTGGTCTTGAACTCCTGACCTCAGGTGATTAGCCCTCATCGGCCTCCAAAAGTGCTGGGAATACAGGCATGAGCCAATGTGCCCAGGCTCTGCATTAGTTTCCTAAGAATGATTTCCAGCTTCATCGATGTTATTGTAAAGGACATCATTTTTTTTAATGGCCACATTCTATGATGTCTATGTACCACATTTGTTTTTACTAAATCTTTTGTTTTATTTTATTTTATTTTATTTTATTTTTGGAGACAGGGTCTCACTTATTGCCCAGGCTAGTGTGTCTTGGCATGATATTGGCGTACTTTTGCTTCAAGCTTTCAGGCTCAAGCAATTCTCTCCTACCTCATCCTCCCAAGTATCTGGACCTACACATGTGCATTACTATGCCTGTTCAATTTTTCTTTTTGTATTTTCCGTGGAGACAAGATTTTGCCATGTTGCTTAGGCTGGTCTCAAACTTCTAAGTTCAGGCAACCCACCTGCCTCGGCCTCCCAAAATGCTGGGATTACAGGCATGGACCACCACATCTGACCATACCATATTTTCTTTATCCAGTCTACCATTGATTGGCATTTAGTGCCTGTCCATGTCTTGGCTATTGTGAACAGTGCTGCAATGAACAGGCATGTGGATATGTCTTTATAATATAATAAATTATATTTTTTTGGTGTATACCCAATTGTGAGGTTCCTGGGTCAAATGATAATTCTGTTTTTAGTTCCATGAGGAATTGCCACACTGCTTTTTACCATTGTGGAATGAATTTACACTCCCACCAGCAGAGTAAAAACATGTCCTTTTCTCTGCAACCTTGCCAGCATCTGTTATGTTTTGACTTTTTAAAAATAGCCATTTTGATGGGTGTCAGGTGGTATCTCACTTTGGTTTTTCTTTTAATTTCTCTAATCATTAGCGGTGAGCATTTTTTTATATGCTTGTTAGCCACATGTATGTCTTCTTTTGGAAAGCATCTCTTCATATTTTTTGCCTACTTTTTAATGAGGTTGTATGTTTTTTCTTGTAAACTTGTTCAAGTTCTTAAGAAATTCTGGAATTAGACGTTTATCAGAGGCAAAGTTTGCAATATTTTCTTTTATTTGATAGGTTGTCTGTTTACTCTGTTGGTAGTCTCCTTTGCTGTGAAGAAGCTCTTAAGTTCAAATAGGTCCTATTTGTCAATTTTTGCTGTCTTTGCAGTTGCTTTTTGTTACTTCGTCATGAAGTCTTTGCCAGTTTCTGTATCTAGAATGGTATTTCCTAGGTTATCCTGCTGAGTTTCTTATAATTTTAAGTTTTACAATTAAGTGTTTAATTTATTTTGAGTTGATTTTGTATATGGTATAATGAAGGGGTGCAGTTTCAGTCTTCTACATAATGCTAGCTAGGTATTCCAGCACCATTTATTAAAGAGAGAATTCTTCCCATGTTCCTCTTGTCAGCTTTGTCAGAAATCTGATGATGGTAGGAGGGTGGCATTATTTCTGGGCTCTCTATTCTGTTGCATTGGTCTTGTGCACTCATGGATTTTATATAACATCTTTCTCTCTCTCTCTCTCTCTCTTTGTTTTTTTGAGAGAAGTCTCACTTTTATCCTCCAGATTTGAGCACAATGGCTTGATCTCAGCTCACTGCAACCTCTGCCTCCCAGGTTCAAACTACTCTCCTGCCTCTGCCTCTCAAGTAGCTGTGATTAAGTCACCTGCCACCATGCCTGGCTAATTTTTATATATTTTACTAGAGATGGGGTTTCATCATGTTGGCTAGGCTGATTGTGAACTCCTGACCTCAAGTGATCCACCTGCCTCAGCCTCTCAAAATGCTGGGATTACAGGCCTGAGCCACTGCACCTGGCCAACATATTTCTATCTTCTGGGTTTTCCCCTATAAGCATTCTTTCATGTGCATACAGTGTAAAAAAATCAGATGTCCAAGAGTTCAAAACTGTTTAAAAAGTTCCAAAAAAAATTTTGCTATTGCCTCTTTTCTTAAGGAATCTTAATTATGTGTAGATATTTTTCTCTGCTGTTTTGAAATATAGGCAAATCATATTAACAGGTAAATAAAACTTTTGGGATTTTTTTCTGACTCCAGATTACCTTTATCTGGTTCTTCAGATTTATTGCTTTGTTTTTGCTTCTGAAATGTTTATTTATTTATGTTTTTTAGTCCCTTAAAGTAGACACAGATTTGTTTAGATAAAAGCTTATTTTAAGAGCACACAGAGCTTAGGACAAAGATAGGATTAAATCTAGCAATAGAGAATGATATACACTAAAAGATACTAAGTTTCTTTGACCGAAAGCTGATTATCCAAAGAAATTATCTAATATTTGCAGGCTGAAGTACTTACACTGCAAAAGCAAGAACAACTCAGGGCATAAACTTTACTGTGGAGTCTGTAGTTGTATCTTGCTTTCTATTTATTACTTCAGAACAATTAGCATAGTTATGTGTAATGTTTGTAGACAACCTGCATTCATATAAATTAAACAATATTTTCTTTTTTTTAAATTTTTTTTTGAGACACAGAGTCTCACTGTGTTGCCCAGGCTGGAATGCAGCAGTGTGATCTCGTGTCACTGCAACTGCTGCCTCCTGGCTTCAAATGATTCCTCTGCCTCAGCCTCCCATGCAGCTGAAATTACCAGCATGCATCACTGTGCCTGGCTAAGGTTTTGTATTTATAATAGAGATGGGGTGTCATCATGTTGGTCAGCTTGATCTTGAACTTTTGACCTCAGGTAATCCACCCACATCAGCCTCCCAAAGTGCTGGGATTACAGGTATGAGCTATAAACAGTATTTTCTACAATAGTATGAATATAAAGCTGCACTACTTACTTTGAATGAATCACTTAAATTGTTATTTTAATATTGTTACTTATACTTTTGAAATATAGAGTGTTTTAACTAAAGTATAGTTACAATTTTTTAAAACATTACATACATTATGACTAGTTCATTAAAATTATTCATACTTAGATATTTATATCATACATTATGACTAGTTCATTAAAATTGTTCATACTTAGATATTTATATCTAATATCCAAAGAAAATTTTCTACAAAATTATTACAGTAGATACTAGTATGACATGTTTATTACTTTATTCAATAGGAATAAATATAAGTCAACACAATTTTAGTATGTTTTATTTCACTAAATTGGTATGCTGCTGTTACAGGACAAATAAAGACAGGTGATGTGGCCCCCCAAAAACCATAATACCTCTTCAGTTATCTATGTTGCAAGTTCTAATATATTAGACTATATGAACACAGTCAGACTCTATTTCTTCATAAAAAACTGTTGTTGGAAGTTGTCAGATGTATTTAAATATAGAACCCCCATTCAATGTCTAGAAGATGAGAGAGCAGCAGAGATTGAAAAGAAACTTTATAAAATTCTTCTGAAAATCTGCCCCCTTTCTTCATAATGCTCATGTTTCTCATGCTGAGAGTAGGAGTAGCTGTGCACTTTGAATGTTTCGAGAGAAATTTCTTTTCAGAGAATATTTTCTGGCTGACTGGATCAATCTTATATCTAACTGAGTTTTTTTGTAAGAGCTCTTTGATTTTCTTTTCTCAAAATAATCTTGCTCCAATGGAGATCTGTTTTTCTCTCCAATGCTTTGTCTGTTTTAGAAGCCCTATTAGTATTTTGTGGTGTCTGAGTGAGGTGGGCTGTCACAGTGAGAACTTTTGGAGCTATCTCTATCTGGACTCATGCTAGAAATTCAGCAGTATTTTTTCTACATTGCCATTAAAAGTAGAAACTGAGGCTGAAACACCGCTCCCATTTCCATTATTGTGAAGGTGTAATTCTACCCAGGAGGCCTGCAGGCTCTCCTCCTGCAGCTCAGGCCTCACTCTCTGATATGGCACTAGAGTGCTGCTGTGGCAAATGGGGTTCACATAAAATGTGAGCTGTAGTCTGGGCTCTGCCTCTGGCAGATGGTGGAGGTCAAGAGAGGACACCAGCAACCAGGAGAAAGCAAGCAGAAATGCTGTAGCCCACTGTGAGGAGGTACAGAGCTACTGCTCTAAAATGTAAATAGCCATAAAGTTAGAACCTTATTCAATCATTTTTATAGCAGAGTGAAAGCCTACCTTCAGCAGTCACCTGGCTTCAAGCTGCTAAACTACCTCCTGTTATGAAGATGTGAAAAGTTTATTTGTCATTGAATATAAGCTATTAGCATACACAGATGGCCTCTCCAATCTCCAGGTGAATTTAGGATGAAGTATGTATGACATGGTGCTATAAATTCTTCTACTTGTGGACTAATTATGGTGGCTATCTTTCTGTCTTTGTAATCTGTTAAGCAGATTGACTATGATGCATGTCACATTGAAGTTTAATTGTGTAATAAAACCATTTTCTTTCTCTGGGGCTGAAGAAAACATTTTCTTTCTCTGGGGCTGGAGAAAACTTTTCTCTCTTTTTGTTTTTCTTTCTTTCTTTCTTTGTCTGTTTTTTCTTTCTTTTTTCCTTTTTTTTTTTTAGATGGAGGATTCATTCTGTCACCCAGGCTGGAGTGCAGTGACACAACCTCTGCTCGCTAAAACCTCCGGCTCCCGGGTTCAAGTGACTCTCCTGCTTCAGTCTCCTGAGTAGCTGGGATTACAGGCACCGGCTGCCATGCTGGGCAAATTTTCATGTTTTTAGTAGAGATGTGGTTTCACTGTTGGCCAAGTTGGTCTCGAACTCCTGACCTCACATGATCTGCCTGCCTTGGCCTTCAAAAGTCCTGGAATTACAAGCATGAGTCACCATGCTCAGCCAGATTTTTTAAAATTATTGTTTCCAAACACTTTCTAGAATTACCAGACATGATATAAACATGTAAGATGCCAATCAGAATTTACTCTAGAGGGAACTTTCTTTCTCAGGCTTCCAGTCAATTCATGGTTGTGCAGCAAAGTGTGTGCTGTTCTGTAAATATGCAGGGAGAATTGTGCCTCTGTGATTTAGTATCTATAGTGCTCTACAGTCACTTCTAGAGAGGCTAGACCAAATTTCTACAAACTTTCACCGGGCAGCAATCAATTATTTTACCTGTTTAACTGACTCTTGTATCTTCAGACTTGAAGCTGATTGAGAGAATATGGAGCCTCAAAACCCAATGAGTGTAACATGTGTGCATTGAGTAGACATAGAGGCATGAGAATCTCCACTTTCTTCCTCCTCTTGCCAAAATGCGCACAAATGTGCAGGTAACACCTGCTGTTACTCCAGCCATTCAGGCCGTAAATCTTCAGCTCCAAATTTTGAATCCAGGTCTTGAGATTTGAGGAATGACAAACTTTTATCTGAAAAATGCGGCCAGGTGCAGTGGCTCATGCCTGTAATTCCAGCACTTTGGGAGGCCGAGGCAGGCAGATCACGAGGTCAGAAGATTGAGACCATCCTGGCTAACACGGTGAAACCCCGTCTCTACTAAAAATACAAAAAATTAGCCAGGCGTGGTGGCAGGTGCCTGTGATCCCAGCTACTTGGGAGGCTGAGGCAGGAGAATGGCATGAACCTGGCAGGCGGAGCTTGCAGTGAGCTGAGATCGCGCCACTGCACTACAGCCTGGGAGACAAGAGTGAGAATCCATCTCAAAAAATAAAAAATAAAAAATAAAAATGCAAGTCCTTTTGGTGTCAAACTCAGAGAGACATTAAAATAAAAGTGCAGTTATATCCTTCTCCCTCTTTGAACCTCTTTGAACTATGTATTCATCTTTTGAAACTGTTCACTGTTGGTACAAGTTGCTATAAATTAAACTAATAATGCCACATTGGACACTATATTCCTTTTTGTTTGTTTGTTTTTGAGATAGAGTTTCGTTCTTGTTGCCCAGGCTTGAGTGCAATGGCACGACCTCGGCTCACTGCAACCTCAAGCAGTTCTCCTGTCTCAGTCTCCCCAGTAGCTGGGATTACAAGCATGCATCACCACGCCCAGCTAATTTTGTGTTTTAAGTAGAGGTGGGGTTACTGCACGTTGTTCAGGCTGGTCTCAAACTCCCAACCTCAGGTGATCCACCTGCCTTGGCCTCCCAAAGTTCTGGAATTACAGGCGTGAGCCACCAAGCCCAGCCTCGACCCTACATTTCATACCCTAAACCATAGTGATATATATCTAATCAATTATCAATGTTATTTCTGTGAATAAAAATTTCTGAAAAACAACTTTGTATCAGCCCACTCTCTGTCCCTGTCTTATTGTCTTTACTAATCCTTTTGTAACTGCTGCTAATTAAAGTGTATATTTCAGTCAACTTGAGTCTTTGTTCCCAGGTTATAATCCTTAAGTTTGACCCAAATAAACTGTCTACTTATATTCATGTTGTGTCACTTTTATTTTGTTTGTTTCATGTAGATTTATTATTTAGAATGTGCTAGAGCAGCCTTTATGAGGGGATCTCTATGTTTATTGTACTCCACTTGCTGTAACCCAGAAGATGCAGAGCCAGGTTGATCCTATCTAGAATGTGCAGTAAAGGTCTGGCTTCTGCCTGGATTTACAAAAAATGCCAGACTTTGGATAGAGAAGGTACAGAAAACTAACAAAGGCATTTTGTACATTGTGAGATGTCAACCTAGATATCTTACAGCCCCCATTTGGGAGTGTGTCTCTTTGAGATTTTTCACATATTTTTCATTGACCTGCTACAGTGATGTGAGAGGCTCCAGGAGGAAATAGAATCTGATGGCAGAATCTGTAAGTGTAAAAAAGCATCTTAGGAGTGAGAGATCAAGGCCACAAAGTATCCAGAACTATGACTGCAACTATATTTACCTGTAAAATGTGATACTGGAGTAGAGTATTTTTGTTCTTTCTCTTACCCAAGAGCAAGCCAATCAGAATGGGTGATACAGATTCTGGGTTCCACCAGGGCTATTCCATTTTCTATTTAGAATCAGCCTGAGTCTCTCCAGCCTGCCTTATTATTGGGCCATCAGCCCAGGGTCACTGATAATTCCTTCAAAATCATCTAGGTGTCTTTAAGGCATTTGAGGATGTCAGAATTGTGTTAGGCTGACAAGAGTTGTTAATTCTGCTTCTGTCTCATTGTAAGAAAAATGAGTCATCTGTGTTTGTTCATCCCCTCATACAGGAGGTGTCTTTGGTTGGCACCCAGATGAGAATTTCTCCAGTTTTCTGGTACTTGGATGATAAAGAAAGAGGTGATCTGGAGACCCAAATAGATAAACTCATTTCTTCCATTTCATATGGCCATATAAACAAACAAACAAAATGAAGCAGTCATGGTTCCTACAATCGAGCAACTTTTAGTCTAGACTAGCAACTGGATAAATAATTGAATTATGCCTCATATGGTAGGTACAATAAATAGATATGTCTAAAATCTTGGGCTTTATTTAGACTACGTTCTTTATATTTTTGTGATGTCTGATATCTACATCTGAAGGCATATTTATAAACAGAAGAATTGTTATTATACCTTCTTTTTCTTTTTTTTTTGAGATGGAGTCTGTCACCCAGGCTAGAGTGCAGTGGTGTGATCTCAGCTCACTGCAACCTCTGCCACCTTGGTTCAAGCAATTCTTCTGCTTCAGCCTCCTGGGTAGCTGGAAATACAGGTGCCAGCCAACATGCCCGGCTAATTTTTGGGTTTCTTTTAATAGAGACGGGGTTTCACCATCTTGGTCAGGCTGGCCTCAAACTCCTGATGTTGTGATCCACCTGCTTCATTCTACCAAAGTACTGGGATTAAAGGCTTGAGCCACCACATCCAGCCGTATAATTTCTATTTCTTTTACCTTGCTCAGTGTACCTATTTATTTTCTAATAAAATTACCCTAGAAAGGCTGGACATGGTTGCCCATGCCTGTAATCCCAGCACTTTGAGGGGCTGAGGTAGGTGGATCAGAAGGTCAGGAGTTTGAGAGCAGCCTGGCCAATATGCTGAAAAGACGTTTCTCCTAATAATACAAAAATTAGCCAGGCATGGTGCCGCCCACCTATAGTTCCAGCTACTCTGGAAGCTGAGGCAGAAGAATCACTTGAACCCAGGAGACAGAGGTTGTAGTGAGCCGAGATGGCAGCATTGCACTGCAGCTTGGCAACAGAGCAAGACTCCATCTCAAAAAAAAATTACCCTAGAAAACCTTAAAGGATTTGTTTAAATTGAGCATTAGTATACAGTATAAAATTGACAAGGCAGTGGCTACACAATATTAAAATTACAGAAACTCTGGGATTTAAGTTTTTTAAGGTAAACTTAGAAAAAACAAACTGGTACTACCACAGTATCATAGAGAAGAGAATTCTACAGAGGGTCCTCACCCTGCCCCAGATCTGTTCAGATTCACTTTTTGCAGTCCTTATTTAGGTGTAACCCTACCTTGGAGTCTTGCCTTATAAAACTGATTGGAAGAGATGAGAGTTTTGGCTGGTGAATCCTGCAGCCTTTCTAGAGCTGGTGCTCACAATTTCCTGAAAATGCAAAGCAGATAAATGGGATAAGTAAAGTATGTATTTTAGGGTCTTAGTTTTTAAATGTTCTATTAAAACCAGTGCTTGCAAAGACATTCTATTTAGAAACTTGTTTTCTTTTCCTGCAGATCCAGTAGTTACTCCATTGTCACAAACAAGTAAATATAAACAGAATAAAATTTTGTCTCAACTACATTAACCTCTTCCTTTCTATATTTCTTTCATCTGTCTATGTTTAGCTTCTATTCTGTAAAACTTTTTTAAAAATTTGATAACAGAGAAACAGAAGAAGAAATAAAAATTCTGGGCCCTTTATCTAAATCCTAGAAATTATTAAACCCTTAGTACCAGCTCCCAGGGTGTTATGAGAATTAAATCACATAATGGGTTATGCCCAGCACAGTGCTCTGTATCGTACTATTATGCATATAGTACCTGCTTAATAAACATTGCATTAGTACATGGGTACATGTTGTTTTTTAAATCCAGACTTATTTGTACATTGCTCCCTTCAGTTTCCTCTATTAACTTTAAAGAGCCTGCAAAGAATATAAAACTTTAGAGTGGAGATGGGTTGTCCTTTTTTGTACCAGAAGTATTTGGTTGTGACAAGAGTGCTAAGTGTAAGGGACCCTGTGCTGTGCCTGCTTCTCTAACTAATGGTAATAATGGGCCAATGGGGAGCAATATCAACATTGACAGGGGACTTGTTTAAAACACTCATTCATGGACCCTTTTCAAACATGCAATCACATTACATAAAGTGGGGCAAAATTATCAAGTGATTTATAAGCTTATTAAAGCTTGAGAGGCAGTGCTTACTTAGAGATTATCAGCCCAGGCTTCTCATTAGGATCACATGGCCAATTTGCAGAAATTTCTTGTACCCTCTCCACAGCTTCCGTTTATTGTTCTGGGTGGAAGCATCCATGTTGTTTTAATGAAGGATCTTATGTGACCCTAAGGTGAGGCCAGAATCAGGTATGAGGGATTTAAAATGCATTGATGATAGTTAAGTTTCACCTTTGCACTAAAGGGTAGTCATACAGGCTGTTCTGTTTGGGTTTGGTAGGGACAGGACAGTGTGGTGCATATTTCCATTACTGTAGCAGAAATTGCTGGTGTCTGTGGCAGGGGAGGGCACCTGAGAACAGGAAAGGAGAAACTTATATTTTCATCTTCATGAAGCAGCTCATTGTTCCTGAATCTCTTCTGTTTTAAAGGACAGAAATGGGTGGACTTTTTCTGTCTTTTTCAGTTAATGTCATGCTAGCAAATAAGCAATGTGGTACTGACAGCTTTAAAGGCATATTCTCAAGATGCAGGTGTAATTTGTCCAGAGAATCTCATCTGAGAAGGAATTCCAGAGAAGAAGGAGAGAGGGGAAAAGAAAAAAAAAGCTTTTCTTCAAGTAAACATGCCTCAGCTAAAAACCTGTGTCCACTCTGCCTCCTGGAATGCCATGCATTTAGTACTTGCAAACCTTTACTTCTCTACTTGGGTTTTTCCTCCCTAAGTACTTTAAATTCTTATGATAGTCAAGGGTCTCTGAAAAATATTCCTTTCCTGTATCCCAGAGCCTTCTCTTCATTCTCTACATCATAACTTCTTATATGCCATGCAGAATTCTCAACAAGTTTATTACCAGCAATATTAAAAATGTTCCTTTTATGGCTGTTGAACATGGAAAGATGTGGACACTCAAGATTTTTATTGGGGAAAACTGTGGTCCTTAGTTGTTGGGAGCAAGCCCCCCAAAATCTGGCCATAAACTGTCCCCAAAACTGGCCATAAGCAAAATCTCTTTAGCACTGTGACATGTTCATAATGGCCCTAACAGCCACACTGGAAGATTGTGGGTTTACCAGAATGAGGGGAAGGAACACCTGGCCCACCCAGGGCAGAAAACAGCTTAAAGGCATTCTTAAGCCACATACAATAATAGCATGAGCCATCTATGCTTTAAGGACATGCTCCTGTTGCAGCTAACTAGCCCAACCTATTCCTTTAATATGGCCCATCACTTCATTTTCCATAAGGAATACTTTTAGTTAATTTAATATCTATAGAAACAATGCTAATGACTGGTTTGCTGTTAATAAATATGTGGGTAAATCTCTTTTCGGGGCTCTCACTCTGAAGGCTGTGAGACCCCTGATTTCCCACTTCACACCTCTATATTTCTGTGTGTGTGTCTTTAATTCCTCTAGCGCCACTGGGTTAGGGTCTACCCGACCGAGCTGCTCTGGGCATTAGTAAAGATGGAGAAAATGGAATGTTGAGGCTTCATTCATGTGTTCCATTAGCTGTATGCAGAACAGGATTAAGAAAATGCTTATTTAGGCCGGGCACAGTGGCTTATGCCTGTAATCCCAGCACTTTGAGAGGTTGAGGTGGGTGGATCACCTGAGGTCAGGAGTTCAAGACAGCCTGGCCAACATGGTGGAACCCCATCTCTACTAAAATTACAAAATTAGCCATGCGTGCTGGCAGCTGCCTCTAATCCCAGCTACTTGGGAGGCTGAGGCAGGAGAACTGCTTGAACCCAGGAGGCAGATGTTGCAGTGAGCCAAGGTCATGCCATTGCACTCCAGCCTGGGGAAGAAGAGCAAGACTTTGTCTCAAAAAAAAAAAAAAATGCTTATTTAAATGGATGGCATTTATTACCCAGAAAGTTCTGAAAAAAACTTATTAGGAGATTCCTGCTCTTTATGGTGCTAAATGAAGCCTACTTAAAATTACTACTAAAAAATTACAGAACATAGAAGTTATCTGTATTTATTTTTTCTTTTTAAGATGGATTTTAGCTCTTGCTGCCCAGGCTGGAGTACAATGGTGTGATCTTGGCTCACCACAACCTCCGTCTCCCTGGTTCAAGTGATTCTCCTGCCTCAGCCTCTCGAGTAGCTGGGATTACAGGCATATGCCAACACGCCTGGCTAATTTCATATTTTTTTAGTAGAGTCAGGGTTTCTCCAGGTTGATCAGGCTGGTCTCAAACTCCAGACCTCAGGTGATCCGCCTGCCTCAGCCTCCCAAAGTGCTGGGATTACAGGTGTGAGTCACCATGCCCAGCCAGGAATTATCTGTATTTTGAAGTTTGCAGAAAACTGATGTTTCTTTATGGTTAAATTCAGATTTTATTTGCTTTTTTAAAAGAGGAATATTTCAACTGTGATGCTGTGTTCTTCTGTGCACATTAGCATATCATAAAAATGTGTCCTAGCACAGATAATGGTTAATGATTCACTTGGTGGAATAGCTTTCTGAAAAATTTTTTTCACTATATAGCTGATTATTTTTCTCTTTATTATTAAGTATCTTTATGCAGCTGATGTGCATAAACCATCACGTTTAATCTGGCAGCTGTCCTTTTTAAGATTTTTTTCTACATATTTTTCTTGGGAAAATGAAGACTCCTACATTTGTTCACAGGCAAGAAAAACTGGGAAAAACACAGGCTGTTCCACTTACTGGATGTTTGACAAAATACCCTTGTTGGGCCAAAAACATTGACATTATTGGTGAGCTCATTAGAAATTTAAAAAATCAGACTTTATTCCAGATCTTCTGGAAAAATAAAAAAAAAAACCCCTGCATAACAAGGTGTTAAGTTTATTGTAAATATTAAAATTTGAGAGGTGCCTTCTAACTCATCATGTCTTTTTCATCTAAAAAGTATTCACAACTCATTCCATATGATGTAAATATAGCACTCAAAACTGTACTTGTTCATGTTCATGCCCTTAATTTTATACTTTATTATCAAGAAAAATATATGAAGTAATATTGTGCATCTTATGCTACTCTTTTTTCTCAGAGAATACATTACAGAATATTTCTGTGTTGAAAATTAGTTTATTGGATAGTTTAAGTCAGTCCTATAAGGCAGAACCAGTTCTCCTTACTCTCTCATTGCACCATAAGTAAAATTAAAAATTCCACCTCTGGCCACTTGGTAAAAATGTGTGTGTGTGTGTGTGTGTTTCAGGGGCCATTGCTATTTAGAGATGTGGCCATAGAATTCTCTCTGGAGGAGTGGCATTGCCTGGACACCGCCCAGTGGAATTTATTTAGGGATGTGATGTTAGAGAACTACAGAAACCTGGTCTTCCTTGGTGAGAAAAACTTTAATACATAATTCATAATATACACAAAAGATTTTATTTCTCTCTTTTGTAGAATGTTTTTGGTAATTTATTCTTTTATAAAACAGTTTCAGATCCACTTTTTCAAGAAAATCTTCAGAATTTGTTCATTTAGAAAAGAATTACTGCAGTACCTCATGCCTGTAATTACAGCAATTTGGGAGGCTGAGGCAGGGGTATTACCTGAGGCCAGGAGTTCAAGACCAGGCTGGGCAACATGATGAAACCCTGTCTTTACTAAAAGTACAAAAAATTAGCACACACCTGTAATCCCAGCTACTCAGGAGAGTGAGGCAGGAGGATCGCTTGAACCCAGGAGGCAGAGGTTGCAGTGAGTCAAAAATATGCCATTGCAATCCAGCCTGGGTGACAGAGCAAGATTTAGTCTCGAGGAAAAAAAAAAGAAAGAAAAAAGAATTCTTCAATATGTTTCATCTTAATTCAAACTTTCCACATTTCTGAGTTGAGGTTTATTCTTCACTCTAAGTTAGTGGTAATTCCAGAAATCTACTGACAAAAAATATTGTAGCTTCTACCTGAAAATCTAATTACCACCACCAATTTTTGATTTAGTAGTACCAGGCAGTAAAATTAAGAAACCTACAAATTAAAAGTATTTTCTTTCTTTCTTTCTTTCCTTCTCTTTCTTTTTCTTTCTTTCTTTCTTTCCTTCTCTTTCTTTCTTTTTCTTTCTTTCTTTCTTTCTTTCTCTGTCTCTCTCTTTCTTTCTTTCTGTCTTTCTTTCTTTTTCTTTCTTTCTTTCTTTTTTCAGAGTCTCGCTCTGTCACCCAGGCTGGAGTGCAGTGGTGTGATCTCAGCTTACTGCAACATCCACCTCCCAGGTTTAAGCAATTCTTCTGCCTCAGATTCCTGAGTATCTGGGACTACAGGTGCATATCACCATGCTTGGCTAATTTTTGTATTTTTAGTAGAGATGGTGTTTCACCTTGCTGGCCAGGCTGGTCTCAAACTCCTGACCTTGTGATTCACCCACCTTGGCTTCCCAAAGTTCTGGAATTACAGGCATGATCTGCTGTACCAGGCAAATTGAAAGTATTTTCTAAATATTTAGAAATTTCTGTTATAAATTTGTATTTAGGTATTAATTTACTAGAATATTTTATTACATTGTCTTTGCTGAGCACATTTGTAGCTTGTAATTGGAGAATATGAGCAAGATTCACTATTTATTTTTAATAAAACAGGTATTGTTTTCTCAAAGGCAGACCTTATCACTCATCTGGAGCAAAAAAAAGACCTTTTACTGTGAGGAGACATGAGATGGTAGCCAATCCTTCAGGTAGGTGTGACTGAAAATGAATACAACAGATGACACAGATAAGAGGTCCCAAGGTCAAAGAGAAAGCCAGTCCTTAAAGTGTGATTTGTGAATCTGTGTTCTAAAGGAAATAGTTCCTGGGCAGCTGTTTTTCTTTTTTTCTTTGTTAAAATTTTGCTTTTATGAAGGTGCATTGTCTGTCTTATGCTTCTAAATTCTCTAAAAATTCTACTTTTCTTTCAGTGAGCTTCCTTGAAGTTCACAGTGAAAGCCAAAGTCCTCTTCATGTCATATAAGGGATTGCACAATCTGGTTTCTTTTTCATTGTTTTGGGGACACACAAATGTCTTCATGATTTTGAGAATTATTTCTCTTTTTGCATCAGGTCTCAAATGTGTGAGTAGTAGTTTCCACTGTAATTTTTTGTTGATTTTTCTGCATAGTCCATTCTATTTTTATTACTATAGAGTCTTGAAATATAGTTTGAAATTATAAGTATGACATCCTCCTGCTTTGTTCTTTTTCCTGAAGATTGCATTGGCTATTCAAAGTTTATTTCAGTTTCATGTAAATTTTAGAATTGTATTTTCCATTACCATAAAAAAAATCACTGCAATTTTGATAGGAAGTTTGGTCCCAATGGATCCACTTACCTTGGTCTTCCAAAGTGTTAGGATTATAGGCAAGAGCCACTGCACACAGTCAGTATTTTTAATTGAATAAAACTTGGTATGTGTCCTAACAGAATACACCAGATGCAAATAGGAATATTGTGTATTATCTTGGTTTTGACTGGAGAGGTTTGTGTGTGTCTATGAAGCCTAGATGGTCTGTATTACAGTTTGGATGACCATGTTCTCCAAACCACATGCAGCAATATAAACCCTCAATGTTGGATGTAGAAACTTGGGGGACATGTTTGGGTCATGGGGGCAAATTTCTCATGATCCACCCATGTCAGCCTCCTAAAGTGCTGGGATTACAGGCGTGAGCCACTGTGCACAACTGGGAATTTACATTTGAAGGCACAATGTTATACTGGAGAACAGGAAGAACTCTGTTGGGTATAAATAACAGACTTTTCTTTTTCTTCTATGTGGCTCTTTGCATTATGCTCACCTAGGACCCTTCACATACCTAACTCATTTATAAATTTTTTTACAAATGTATTTTGGGCAGTATGTTTTTGTTACATTTATGTGTCCAGAAAGAAATTACAGCTTGTGATATTTTGCTATGTCATCTTGCTTATGTAATTTGTATAATGTTATAGGTTAGGTTTGTAAATTGCATTTATCTGAGTCTAGCAATTGAAGTAATGTGTTTTTATTGTTTCTTTCAGTTATGCGTTCTCATTTTGCCCAAGACCTTTGGCCAGAGCAGAACATAAAAGATTCTTTCCAAAAAGTGATACTGAGAAGATATGAAAAATGTGGACATGACAATTTACAGTTTAAAAAAGGCTGTGAAAGTGTGGATGAGTGTGTGCTGTACAAAAGAGGTTATAATGGACTTTATCAATATTTGACAACTACTCAAAGCAAAATATTTCAATGTGATAAATATGTGAAAGTCTTTCATAAATTTTCAAATTCAAACAGACATAAGATAAGAGATACTAGAAAAAAACCTTTCAAATATATAGAACATGGCAAAGCTTTTAACCAGTCCTCAACCCTTACTACACATAAGAAAATTCATACTGGAGAGAAACCCTACAAATGTGAAGAATGTGGCAAAGCCTTTAAGTTCTGCTCTTCCCTTACTATGCATAAGGGAATTCACACTGGAGAGCAACCCTTCAAATGTGAAGAATGTGGCAAGGCCTTTAAGTGCTCCTCTATCCTTACTACACATAAAGTAATTCATACTGGAGAGAAACCCTAGAAATGTGAAGAATGTGGCAAAGTGTTTAAGCACTTCTTTCCCTTTACTAAGCATAAGATAATTCATACTGGAGAGAAACCCTAAAAATGTGAAGAATGTGGAAAGCCTTCAGTTGGTTCTCAAACCTTACTAGACATAAAATAATCCATACTGGAGAGAAACCCTACAAATATGAAGAATGTGGGAAAGGCCTTAAGTGCCTGTCTATGCTTACTACACATAAGGTAATTCATACTGGAGAGAAACCCTATAAATGTGATGAATGTGACAAAGCTTTTAACCATCCTGTAACCCCTTTTCCACATAAGAAAATTTGTATTGGAGGGAAACCATACAAGTGTGACAAATGTGGCAAAGCCTTTATTTCATCCTCAAACCTTAGTAGACATGAGATAAGTCAGGTGGGAGAGAGACCCCACAAATAAGAAAACATGTCAAAGCCTTTACACACTCCTCTACCCTTACTAGACATAAGATAATTCATATTGGAGAGAAACATTATAAGTTTGATGAATGTGGGAAAGTTTTTAACCAGCTATCAACTTTTACTAAATGTGAGAGTTCATATGTAACATAAACCCTACAAATATAAAGAATGTGACAAAGCTTTTAGGAAGTTTTGAACCCTTCTTACACATAATTCCCACTGGACAAAAATCCTAAAAGTTTGAAGAATGTGGCAAAGCCTATAACAAGTTTTCAATTTTTTTTTCTTTCTGAGATGAAGTTTCATGCTTGTCACCCAAGCTGGAGTACAATGCCATGATCTCAGCTCACTGTAACCACCACCCCCTGGGTTCAAGCCATTCTCATGCCTCAGCTTCCTGAGTAGCTGGGATTACAGGTGTCTTCCAACATGCCCAGCTAATTTTTGTATTTTTAGTAGAGATAGAGTTTCACTTATTTTATTTTTCAGAAACTCCAGCTTAGAAAACACCAGAGAGTTTATACTAAAATATAATTTTGCAGATGCAGTAAATATAAAAAAAATTAATTCAAAATTGTTTGTGTATAAATATCAAAGATTTTACACTAGAATAACTAAGGCACTAACACTTCAGACATTACACTAAATCAGAGTGTTGAATATAAAAACTAATTAACTACTACAGTTTTCAGATAAATGATTTGTATGTAACTTTAAAAGGAGTAGATTTTTGGAAGCATTGTAATTACATTGAAAGTACACTTGTGTTGAATTTATTAAAATAAAATGTTCTGGCTTGTGATTCACATTCTCCCCAGAATCTGCCTATTAAAGCACAGGCAACTTTGTCTTGAGAAACAACAGTCTTGAGTACAACAAAAAAAGCCCTCTTCAAACAGAAAAAAGAAACCATTTTTAACCCTTATTTTAATGAACATTCAACCAAAATTGAATAATTGGATATATTTTTATTGTTCTATGTGGGTGTGAATGTATAAGTGGTGCATAAAGGGAAAATAATTTAAGCCAGAGGAAAGAAAAGGTGTTAGTTAATGTTTGCAATGAATAAAACTGGAAAGTAGTTAATTATCATATCCAGTTGATATATTTGTTTATGTAGATGACAAAAGCAGCAGAAAGACTTTTATTTTTTTTTTTGAAGTAGAGTCTCACTCTGTCACCCAGGCTGGAGTGCAGTGGCATGATCTCAGCTCACTGCAACCTCTGCCTCCTGGGTTCAAACAATTCTCCTGCCTCAGCCTCCTTAGTAGCTGGATTACAAGCATGCACCACCACATCTGACTAATTTTTTTATTTTTAGTGGAGTAGTGGTTTCATCATGTTGGCCAGGCTGCTCTCAAACTCCTGCCCTCATGATCTGCCTACCTCAGCCTCCCACAGTGCTGGTTACAGGCATGAGCCACTGTGCCCGGTGAAAGATGATTTTAAACATTTATTTAGGTAGGTAGGCAACATTCTAAGATAATCCCCAGGATATCCAGTCTGTTGCACACCTGCTGTCTAATACTTTCCTCTTGAGTGTAAAAACATGTGAGTGTGGTGGGGAATCACTCATGAAATTAGGTTACTCATCTGATGACTTTGTGTTCATCAAAATGGAGATTATCCTGATTGTGCTATGCTCTTAAGAGAAAGAGACACATCATAGAAAAACGTCCCTACTTGCCTGAAAGTAAGTTACTTCAGGGTGGAACATGTTGTAAGCTGCTTATGGTGGCCACATGGCAGGAAACATTTTTGTATATTATCATCATTCCTGCCTTTTGCATGTTGCTTCCAGTAAGGACAATAAGAGGATCCTATGGCAGAGGGAAAAAAAGGGAATCTCATTAATGCAAGAAATTATCACCTCTCATCTGGGATAGCTTAAGAGAAACAGGAGACCACAACAGGACCACATTAAAGGGAAGAAAAGGGTAGCGTGGGTAAAAGTGCTCTCTGGCATTACAGAACAACATTTAGTATGCTATAGTGAATGATCAGCCTCTGGGATACTGATAGTCTACCAACAAGGCTGAACTCAGCATAATTCAATCAGCATGTCTGCACCATTCTGGTGACCCAGATTTACACTATTCATTACAGAAATACCATGAAGACCAGAGGGTAATGTCCTAGGGTTGAACTTACTTCAAAAAGCCTACCTAATTGTCTGTTTCCAAATTTGAAAAACCTCAAAAACAATTTATAAATAATTAACTTCTAATTATAGAGGATTCTACTGTACTGTAATACAAGATTAAACGGTAAACACCTTAAATATGAATAGTTTTTGAATGTATGATTAGTTATGTAGTTTCTTTTAGATTCATATGATGTAAGTAACAATTAGAGAAAACATTCGAAATGGGATAAAATTAACCAAAACCACATCTTTTCAATGGCTTGGCATAACTGCTATACTTATGGAAATGGCCAGATGACTAACAAGAAAAAAAACCAGATTTTGGTTTTGCTTAATGATTGTTTTTGAACTTTGGAAATCTGAAATCCTGGCTAAAATATTCAAAGGGAGTATTTTATAGGGGCTTCCCAGGGTTCTAAGTAAATGAAGAAAGAATTTTATTTATTTATTTATTTATTTTGAGATGGATTTTCACTCTCACCCAGGCTGCCTTGCAATGGCACGTTCTCAGCTCACTGCATCCTCTGCCTCCTTGGTTCAAATGATTCTTCCATCTTAGCCTCCCGAGTAGCTGGAATAACAGGCAGTTGCCACTATGCCCGGATAATTTTTGTATTTTTACTAGAGATGGGGTTTCCCCATGTTAGCCAGGCTTGTCTTGAACTCCTGACCTCCAGTGATCCATCCACCTCAGCCTCCCAGAGTGCTGGGTTTACAGGTGTGAGCCACTTTGCCCAGCCAGAATTGGTAAGCAGGAAAATGCACATTATGTACACACATGCTCTTCTCTGATTTGCTTCAGCACTGAAAAACTGAAGATTGTAAATGTAGTCTCAATTTAGAGTGAATTAACAAAATATTTGTTTTTCAAAAAAGCTAATGTATAAAATTAATGGGTAACAGATGCCATTAGCTGCTAAGAAATGGTATGACCAAGTTTAGTAAGTAGCTATGCAAGTAACAGCCCAATTAGATTAAGACCCTAATAGGTGCAAGTGAAGAGCATTGACATGCAGGGTGGTGCACCTCCACTCTGCATTTTCTTCTGCTTCTGTACAGAGGTACCAATTCCCCCTAAATTACTCAGGGTCCATACTGGTTTTAGAAATGCTTGTTCTCTGGTGCTGTAAAGAAATAGCACTGGAACATAAATTTAATTTTTCTTAGCAAGGCCATTTTTACTTTTTGTAGAAAGGGTACACTCACCAGCAGTTTTGCCATGAGAGTACACCGATCAAAGGAGATGGAGTCATTTATAACTTGATGTGTCCAGCCTACAGCTGTGTCCAGTTGTCATTGGCAGGAATGGGACCTCACATTCTATATTTGTCCTGATTGTTTAGCAACTTAGAATTTTTTAAAAGAGGCAAAAGAAGAGGAGAACAAAGGAAGGAGGAAGTAACTTGTGGGATGCAGAGAAAGGTAAAAATACCTTCCAATAAGGAGGAGGAACAGGCTATGACCTAATGCTTGCTTGGATTATTATAAGCATGCCAGGGCAAATATTTAGGCTAAATTGTGGGAGCTAAGAACATAAAATACATTGATTTTTTTTTTTTATGATGGCTAGCAGATATTTAAGAATGTTAGTACAGGTCTTTGAATAAACTTTGTAAGAGAAGTTACTATTTATTTCTAATCAGACAGGAAAGTCTTTGAAGAGGAACCTCTACTTTACTTCTTACACTGGAAACTGAGAATGCTGTGTTCAGAGTGATTACTGAAAACATGGTTAATATACTTCTTCCATGTGATAATAAAATGTTATAAATCTTACTCTGCCTCAGAAAAGGTTTTGCTAAAATATTATCTATAGTACTAAATTTGAGTTCATGGAAAATTTCAATATTCCAGATAATTCAGACCATTAAATGTCAATAAAATCCTATAAAATATTTTAATAAGATAAAGTCTTCTTAGTGAAGAATTTTGTTATTGGTAAATTTAGAAAAAAAGGAAAACCAGGCTGAATGCAGTGGCTCACACCTGTAATTGCACCACTTTGGGAGGCTTAGGCAGGTGGATCACCTGAGGTCTGGGGTTCAGGACCTGCCTGGCCAACATGGTGAAACATCATCTCTACTAAAAATACAAAAAATTAGCTGGGCGTGGTGGCAGGCACCTGTAATCCCAGTTACTGGCTAGGCTGATGCAGAAGAGTTGCATGAACCTTGGGAGCAAAGGTTGCAGTGAGTTGAGACCGTGCCATTGCACTCCAGCCTGGGTAACAAGAGCAAAACTCTGTCTCAAAAAAAAAGAAAAAGAAAAACATTAAAAACCAGTACTTTAAGCCAAATAACGGTGTCTGACACATGAATAGCAACAAAACAAATCCTATTCATGATCACTTTCTTTTTGTTTTTTTGGTTTTTTTTGTTTGTTTGTTTTGAGACAGAGTCTCACTGTGTCACCCAGGCTGGGGTTAAGTGGTGTGACCTTGGCTCACTGAAACCTCTGGGTTTTGGGTTTAAGTGATTCATTTGCCTCAGCCTCCCTAGTAGCTGGGACTACAGGCACTTGTCACCATGTTCAGCTATTTTTTTTGTTTTGTTTTGAGAGGAGTCTCACTCTGTTGCCTAAGCTGGAGTGCAGTGGCATGATCCGGGTTCACTGCAACCTTGGCCTCCCAGATTCAAGCAACTCTCCTGCCTCAGCCTCCTGTGTAGCTGGAATTACAGGCACCCATCATCACATCCAGCTACTTTTTTGTGTTTTTAGTAGAGTCCAGGTTACACCATGTTGCCCAGGCTGGTCTTGAACTGCTGACCTCAAGCAACCCACTGGCCTTGGCCTCCCAAAATGCTGGGATTACAGGCATGAGCCACCATGCTTGACCTGATCATTGTTAAAGTAACAATAGCACCAGGTGCTTTCCTAGGACCTGCTGGCCTGTGTTTCATGGATATAAAGTGAAGAAGGCATTGAAATAGCAAAGGCAGGTGATATAATTTGAATACTTGTATGAAATAAAATTTTAAATAAAAATTAGCGTTTGATGTTGTACAACTATAGGTGAGATTATTAGTGTGCAGTCATATTTTTACTCATATTGACAACATAACCATTCATAATATTCTTGTTTAAACAATTTTCCTTTTCTGCTGTGTATTTGCTAGCTTTTGATCAAATGTTACAGGCACTCAATAGAAATCAACAAAATGAATCTTTATTTTACTAGAAGCATTATTGATGCACATGCTACTCCGTTTTTTTCAGTTTGTTGTTTATTGCAGAGAGGTGGCTGTTCTGCCAGAAAACTCCTATTCTCATATCTACTCACATTGACTAATAGTGCACGGAAATGAAGTGGTAAAATATGGGATTTTTTTTTGTTTCATTATTGTACTGTCTGCTTCTATGAGTTTAATTTTTTATTTTTTACACTTTACATAGAAATAGAATTATGTGGGCCAGACACAGTGGCTCATGCCTGTAATCTCAAAACTTTGAGAGGCCGAGGTGGGTGGATCAGTTGAGGTCAGGAGTTTTGAGACTACCTTGGCCAACATGGGGTAAAAGATGGCCCCATCTTTAGTAAAATTATAAAAATTTGCTGTGCATTGTGGCACATGCCTGTAATCCCAGGTACTGAGAAGACTTAGGCAGGAGAATCACTTGAACCTGGGAGGTGGAGGTTGCAGTGAATGGAGATGGTGCCACTGCACTCTAGCCTGGGTGACAAGAGCAAAACTCCATCTCAAAACAAAACAAAACAAAACAGGGTTATGTTTTCTCATTTTTTTCTGTGCTGACTTATTTTACTTAGTGTAATATCTTTCACTTTCATGAATGTTGTTGCAAATAACAAGACTTTATTTTTAAGGGATGAATAGCATTTCACTGTGTACATATACCATGTTTTTTTTTTTGTTTTTTTGTTTTTTTGTTTTGCCATTCACCTATTGATGGACACGTAGATTGATTTCATACCTTAGCTATTGTGAGTAATCAACTTCCTTCCTTCTCTTTTTGTTTTGTTTTGTTTCGTTTTGTTTGAGATGGAGTCTCATTCTGTCACCCAGGCTGGAGAGCAGTTGAGTGATCTCAGCTCACCACAAACTCTGCCTCTCAGGTTCAAGTGATTCTAAAGCCTCAGCCTCCCAAGTAGCTGAGATTACAGGTGTGCCCCACCACACCAGGCTAATTTTTGTATTTTTAGTAAAGGCAGGTTTTCACCATGTTGACCAGGCTGCCATTTATTTGCTTGTATATTTCTTTCTTCCTTTTCTTCTTTATTTGTAGAAGTATTTTAATTTTAAAATATAAATTATGACTGGTAAAAACCTTCATTTCTCTGTCTTTGCTTACTACTATGGCTGATTAAAAAATAAGTTTTTGGCCAGGTGTGGTGGCTCACATCTGTAATCCCAGCACTATGGGAGGCTGAGGTAGGTGGATCATGAGGTCAGGAGATTGAGACTCTCCTGGCTAACACGGTGAAACCCCATCTCTACTAAAAATACAAAAAATTAGCCGGGTATGGTGGTGGGTGCATGTAGTCCCAGCTATTTGGGAGGCTGAGTCAGGGGAATGGCATGAACCCATGAGTCGGAGCTTGCAGTGAGCTGAGATAGTGCCACTGCACTCCAGCCTGGGCGACAGATCAAGACTCTGTCTCAAAAAATAAAAATAAAAAATAAAATACGGTTTTTGAAATTTCCTGGATAAAGGTTATTCCTTCATTATTAACATAACTTGAGGCAATATAGAAATGAAAATCAACATTTGTTAGTAAAACAGAAATTATCTAGCTACTGGTAGTCTTTTAATCTCTCACCCAACGTGAATGCTACATCTTTATGTCATCCCTGCTAGTTGTATGAGAGAGGCTACTGATCAAATTTGTCAACATAAAGTTTTGTGAAGTTTAACACATTTGTTTTGAAAATTAAGCTGATCTACTTCCAGAAAAGTAGATTTTTTGATATGTATAATTTGACTCTATATAAATTCTTCAGAAAAATTAAACTGACAACATTTATTTAAAAGGTTTTTAGAAATTAAAAATACTTAAGAAACATTTATAAAAACTAAAAATAAAAATAATTTTAGATTCTTAACATCTCTAAAATACTTCAAGTTATCCACTTACAGTATATATATAATATATGTATATATATATATATTTTTTTTTTTCTTTTTTTGAGACAGAGTTTCACTCTTGCCCAGGCTGGAGTGCAATGGCATGATCTTGGCTCACTGCGACCTCCACCTCCCAGGCTCAAGCAATTCTGCTGCCTAAGCCTCCCCAGTACCTGGTATTACAGGTGCCCACAACCAAGCTTGGATAATTTTTGTATTTTTAGTAGAGATGGGGTTTCACCACGGTGACCAGGCTGGTCTTGAACTTCTGACATCAAGTGATGCACCTGCCTCAGGCTCCCAAAGTGCTGGGATTACAAGCATGAGCCACTGGCCCGGCTGAGTGTTCAACTTTTCTGAATCAATTAACTTAACACAGATCATTTAAATCAGCTAATTAGCTTACCTCAGGAGAGTCCAAGCAGCCAATTAGCACAACCCAGGAGAATCCAATCAGCAAATTAGTTCAGCCCAGCTGATTAGCCCAGGTGATTTCTAACAGCCAGCTAGCTTATTCCAGGTGATACTAATCAGCCAGTTAGCTTGGCTGATGTGAATCTTATAAGCCAATTAGTTTAGCACAGGTGATTTTAAACCACTGATTAACTCAGCCCAGGTGATTTCAATAAGTGAATTAGCTCAACCTGGTGATTTAAATAGTGAATTAGCCCAGGTGATTCCAATCAGCCAATTGATCAGTCCAGGTGAATTCAATTAGCCAATTAGCTCAGTCCAGGTGATCCCAATCAGCCAATTATCTAAATAGCAGCTACAGATTCATTAAGGCATGCCCAAAATGGAAAACGTAAATAGCCCATGCACACTAAGAAGAAATGCAGGGCCCTATATGTTAACCTGGACAGTATATATCACACAGCTCTACTGTGAGCTTATTTACAAGGCCTGAAACCTGAAGCTGAAGCTTTATGTTTATATAAGGAACATTGTATGGCTATGTTTTATTCTGAAATGCTATTGAGCAAAACAGAAGGCAATTAATTCTACATCTGTGTCCTTAGTATATGCTCTATAACTTCAAAAGTGGGAAAATAATGTATGTATACATTAATATTTATGTAGACGCATTCATATAAGTTTGTGTTTATGTAGCTACCATGTGTATATATATTCATATGTATATCTAAGTATATATAAATAAACGTAGAAAGCTACAACAATCTTTGTATTTATATTTAAACAGTATAAAGATGTTGAATGTAGAAGTATTGATAGCTATTGCTACAAACAGTAATAAAAAACCTTTCATACATGTATAAAATATTTTCCCTATAGAATACTATAGAATAGTAAAGAAATAGAGGAATGCTCTGATATACGTTCTGCTGCACTTAATATATTCAAAGAAAGCACTAGGCTTTGTTGTGCACTTCTGGAAGATCAATACTTACTAAGGCCATTGGAGTTATTTACTGCCATGTCAGGGTTGACTTTTATTGTTGCATGTAGGGTGGGAGATGAACCAGCCCCAGTCCAAAGGTCCTAACCTAAATATGAGAATACTTATTTTTTCTCTTTAGAACTTTCATCAAGACAAGAACTGTATTTATTTCCAAGAGTATGTGATGTAAAATCACACTCTTGTCTTTTTGTCTTTGTGGCAGAAGTCGGGTATTTATGGTAATGAAAAGGAATTCTAGGTCTCTTTTTAGAAGACAGTTGGTGATGATGGAAGCAAATATAATGGTACATAGTACCTGGCCACATTTCTAATGGGCGGTACCAAACATTCACTGACGTGCCACAGGTGGCTGTTATTTGCCAGGTCAAATCTTCTTTGTGAGAAAGCCTCAGTCCACTGGCGTCAAGCATTTCTGGCAGTTCCTAGGTAGATGAACGAACTTCACTGGGCTGGTTTAATGAGACCAGAATTAAAAATACTCAGGTTCGAGGTTCTTAAAGACATTTTTACATTTATGAAAAAAATGTAATGTGGTGTGTGGCTTGGTTTGACTAAATCTTCAGAGCTCAGCAGCTGATTGATTTAGCTAATCTGTAGGTAAAGAAAATGGAATTAACCTCTGATCAAGTTTATTTTATAAGCTTCTTTCTGTACATATAGATATAAAATAGGTGGCTAGATAAACATATACATACAAAGTGAGTCACATGGGTATGTCTATGAAATGTTTATTTCTGCATACAACCCTTAAAAAAAACCTCAGAAATAAAGTAGGTCAGATGACATCTCCGTACTCTACCACTGAAGCTGAGATAAATTGAAAATGCAAATTAGCAGAAACTGCGTGATTGCAATCAGCCAATTAGCACAGCCCAGGTGATTCCAACCAGCCAAGTAGCTCAGCCCAGGTGGATACAATCATCCATTATCTAAATGATGACTGTTGCTTTGTCAAGACAGGCCCAAATGGTGGATGTGAACAGAACATACACACACTGAGGAGACATGAAGAATGCTGAAATACTATCCTGGACAGATGTGTTACATGACTTTCTTTTCAGCTTATTTCTGTGGCCTTGCCCTTGAAGATAGAGCTTTGTTGATATTTACATAAACAACATTGTATAACTATGTTCCATTCTGACATGTTATTTAGCAAAAGAAAAAAGAACAAATTCTACATCAGCATCTTTAGTGCATGCTAAAAAATTAAAAATTTCTTTTTGGGAATGTGTTCTGTATACCTAAACATTTAGATAGAAATATTTATATAATTATCTATGTGACTGTTTTTCTTCCTTTGTATATTTATATATAGATGTGTCAATCTTTGTATTGACATGAAACACTATGAATAGTGAGATAAAAAGTAACCGGCCAGGTGCTGTGGCTCACACCTGTAAGCCCAGCATTTTGAGAGGCTGAGGCAGGTGGATCACCTGAGGTCAGGAGTTCAAGACCAGTCTGGCCAACATTGTGAAACCCTATCTCTACTAAAAAATACAAGAAATTAGCCAGGCTTGGTGACAGGCATCTGTAATCCCACCTACTATGGAGGTGGAGGCAGAAGAATTGTTGAACCTAGGAGGTGGAGGTTTCAGTGAGCCGAGATCACATCCATACACTCCATCCTAAGCAATACAGCAAGATTCAATCTCAAAAACAAAACAAAACCAAACAAACAAACAAAATGATGGTACGTAAAACCTTTAAGGCAGTTTTATAGAATATAAAAAACAATATGCAAATCCACATAAATATGTTAATAGATACACAGTATAAAATAATTTTAATATCAATAACAAACTGGGAAATATAGAGACATAGTTTTGTATTCAATTGAAGTTGTCATGAGATGAAAATATATGACTTTAATCTTAAGATATATGTAATCTGCAGTTTTCTTTCTTTTCTTTTTTTTTGAGACAGTCTCGCTCTGTCACACAGGCTGGAGTGCAGTGGCATGACCTCAGCTCACTGCAAGCTCTGCCTCCCGGGTTCACACCATTCTCCTGTCTCAGCCTCCTGAGTAGCTGGGACTACAGGCACCCGCCACCTCGCCCGGCTAATTTTTTGTATTTTTAGTAGAGATGGAGTTCACCGTATTAGCCAGGATGGTCTCAATCTTCTGACCTTGTGATCTGCCCACTCGACCTCCCAAAGTGCTGGGATTATAGGTGTGAGCCACAGCACCCAGCCACTACAGTTTTCAAGATGGTTATAAAGTTAATATTTATAGAAAGTATGCAAAAGAAAATAAAAAAATCAATGCATGCCAGTACAAAATTAAATGAAATTTAAGAGAGTATAAAAGGAAATGGGAAAAATGTACTACAGAAACATATAAAACTTGGACAATATAACTGGCAATAACAACTTCATTTCCTTAAGCAATGATTTTAAATATAAACTAATTAAGCTACTTAATAAAATGAAATGTAATCTTAGGATTTGGAAGGCCAATGTAGGCTGATAACTTGATCCTAGGAGTTCAAGACCAGAATTGGTAACATGAAAATACTGTCTCGACAAAGAATACAAGAAAGGTAGCTGGGTGTGATGTCACATACTTGTAACCCAACTACTTGAGAGGCTGAAATGAGAGGATCAGCTGAGTTTGGGAGACGTGGGCAGCAGTGAACCAAGCAAATTGGCCTGGTTGGCAGAGTGAGACACTATCTCCAAAACACACAGGGTCAGGTGTGTTGGCTCATGCCTGTAATCCCTGCAATTTGAGATGTCGAGGCAGGCAGGCTACCTGAGATCAGGAGGTCAAGACCAGTCTGACCATCATGGTCAAACCCCGTCTTTACTAAAAATAGAAAAAATTAGCCAGGCAAGGTAGCAGGCACCTGTACTGCCAGCTACTCGGGAGGCTGAGGCAGAAAAATCACTTGAACCCAAGAGGCAGATGTTGCAGTGAACTGAGATCACACCATTGTACTCCAGTCTAGGCAACAAGAGTGAATCTCTTATATAAAATTATATTAAAAAAAGATGTAGAATGCCTGAATGGTATTTTTATAAAGAGTTCAGTATGCTGCCTACAAGAGACTCATTTTAGCATTGAGTCAAATAGGCTGATAGTAACAGAATAAAAAAAGTATACTCCATGAAAATAGTAACCACAATTGAGTGAGGTGGTCATAATTATATTAGACACAATATGATTTAAGTCAACTACTGCCATGAGACATTGATTAATATTATATTATGATAAAGTGAGTTGATTTAGCAGGAATCTATAATATTTTTCTATCTATATGTATATGTGTATATAACATCAGGGCTTTAAAATATATAAAGCAAATATTGACAAAAGTGAAGCAAGACATACATAGCAACATAATGATTGCAGACATCAAGACCCCATTTGCAGTAATAAATAGAAAATTCAGACAACAAATAAGAAACAAAACTGAGACAACATTATGGACTATATTAATTATTTTGCATATAGAGGAACACTTGAGAGTGCATAATTTATAAATATAAAGGTTTATTTGGCTTACAGTTTGGCAGACTGTATAAGAAGTTTGTGCCAGCATCTGCTTCTGGTGAGGATTTCAAAAAGCCTAAAATCATGGGGTAAAGAGTAACTGGACATCTTATATGTTAAAAAAGAAAGTGTGAGGTGAAGGAGCCAGGTTCTTTTAATGAACCAGCTCTCATTTGAATTAATAGAATGTATACTTTTTGGTTACCAAAAGGATGCACCAAGCCATTCATGAGAAATTTGCCCCCATGATCCAAACATGTCCCACCATGTCGTACATCCAACTTTGAGGATTTATATTGCAGCATGAGGTTATCACAACATGGATATCCAAAGCATATTATAGACCAACTAGGCTTCACAGACACATACAAAACTCTCCAGTCAAAACCAAGATAATACACTATTCCTATTTGAATCTGGTGTATTCTGTTAGGACATATAGCATGTTTTATTAAATTTAAAAATACTGACTGAGTGCAGCGGCTCTTGCCTATAATCCTAACACTTTGATAGACCAAGGTAAGAGGATCCATTGGTGCCAAAAGTATGAGAACAGCCTGTGCAGAATAGTGAGATCCTAACACTACAAACAAGCAAACAATTAGCTAGACATGGTAGCACATGACTGTAGTCCTAGCTACCAGAAAAGTGAGGTGAAAGGATAACTTGAGCCCAGGAGGCTGAGGCTACAGTGAGCCAAAATTATGCCAAGGCACTGCAGTCTGGTGACAGTCAGATCTGGTCTGAAAACAACAACAACAGATCACTTTAAAAACACTACAATTATTCACTGTGTGTTTTCTAACAAAAACCGAATGAAACTAGGAATTAAAAACAAAAGTCAAACTGGCAAATTAAAACTATGTGAATATGAAAAACACTGTTCAACGTATTCTTTCTCTGGTGTCAAAAAATTTCATTTTTCAAAGATGTCAGTAGAACTCACAGTTAAAAGCTACATAACATAAACAATGTGACACTGACACAAAGATAAACACATGAAAGAACAGAATAGAGAGCACAGAAATAAACCCCGCCTGAAATGGATTAAATAATTCATTGGCAGTTTAAATAAAAGCGATTATTATGCTTGTATGCACAGTAAGCCAGAGGCCCAGATTAACTTCTTTCCACTCAGATGGTCTCCTTGTCGACAAGATATGGATTGGATGGTGGCTCTTTTTCAAAATCTCATGGTTTGGAATAGTTCTTCATACTGAGCTTTCTTTGCTATTTCCACAAATTCCACACCCTGTGGATCAGCCCCTGAGGGCAATCCAGCTTCCACCTCTAAATGCCAAGTTTACTCCATGCCTCTCACAATGGGGGGGAAAATTTGGTGTTCCTTAGAAGCATAAAAGGATACAAAGAGCTCAAGCCTTTTGAAGAGCTTACCCATCAGTCCATACTTACCATCCCCAAGCAAACGTATGGTGGTACTGTGAAAGACCTTTACTGGACACTCTGCCAAATAATTGCAGCAGTACTTGTGTTCTAATTCAATTGGCTATTCCCTTCACCCTGGCATTTCATCCATCTAAAGGGGTAAAAACAAAACACTACAGGCCAAGGAAAACTCCTTATAAGTCCTTTAATCTTCAGGTTTACATAAATGCTATTAAAGTCCTGTGAGAAGTGTCAAATACATTTAAACCACAAAATCATATAGATGCAAGATTTAAATTCCCATTGTTCTAGTAGGTAACTATAAAAAACTAATTTGCATTTATTCTTATGGGCTGTTATATTATTCCCTGTCTTCAAAGTTTTATACAAAAACTTGTCTCTGCCACTTTTACAGAGTTAACTCCTAACTATCCTCCATCCTATTAAAAAAAAATTACTTATCTTAGAAAGACAAACAAAGCAATTAAGTCAAAACATATTAAACAAGTTTGAAGAGGAATTATGAAATAAAAAGAGGGAAAATATTGTAAAAAGTAAAATAGAGTTTCCTCTTCAAAGACTTTCCTCTCTGTCTAATTAGGAATAAATAGTAACTTCTATTTAAAGCAAAACTTATTCAAAGACCTGTGCTAACATTCTTAAATATCTGCTAGTCATAATAAAGAACCCAATGTACTTTATGTTCTTAGCTCCCACAATTTCACCTAAATATTTGCCCTGGCATGCTTATACTGGTCAAAGCAAGCATTAGTTCATAGCCTGTTCCTCTCCCTTATTTAAAAGTGTTTTTACTTTTATCAGCATTCCACAATTTACTTCCTCCTTCCTTTGTTCCCCTCTACCTTTGCCTCTTTTAAAAAGTTCTAAGTTGCTAGCCAATGAGGACAAATACAGAATGTGAGGTCCCTTTCCAGCCAATGGAAACCGGACACAGCACTAGAGTGGACATGTCACATTATAAATGACCCTGTCTCTGTTCGGCGTACTCTCGTGGCAAAACCTTCAGTGAGTGTACCCTTTGTGCAGGAATTAATAATGGCTTTACTAAATAAATTAAATTTATGTTCCAGTGCTATTTCTTTATGGCACCGGGTAACAAGCATTTCAAAGAAGCAATGACTATCACTGCAGTCTGGCTCCCAAGTAGCCCCATCTGAAGGGAAAAGGGGAGAGCATCACATCAAAGGATCACCCCATGAAGCAAAATAATCTGAACAGCAGCTCTTTAGCCTCAGATCTTTCCTCTGACATAGACAACCCAAATGAGAAGGAACCAAAAAAAAATTCTGGTAACATAAAAAAGCAAGGATTTTTTAACACCTTTGAAAGACCACACTAACTCCATACCAATAGATCCAAACCAAGAAGAAATCTCTGAATTGCCAGAAAAAGAATTCATAAGGTCCATTATTAAGCCACTTAAAGAGGCACCACAGAAAATGAATACTAACTGAAATAAATTTTTTAAAAATACAGGATATGGATTAAAAAAATCTCCAGAGAAATAGATAGCATAAATAAAAAACAATCACAACTTCTGGAAATGAAAGGCACATTTAGAGAAATGCAAAACATAGTGGAAAATAACAATAATAGAACCAAACAAGTAAAAGAAAGAACTTCAGAGCTCAAAGACAAGGCTTTGAAGTAACCCAATCTAACAAAGACAAATAAAAAAGAATTTAAAAAATAAACCAGGCCTCCAAGAAGCTTGGAATTATGTTAATCCACCAAAACTAAGAATAATTGGTGTTCCTAAGTGAGGAGACCACCCCTTATATTGTCTTATGCCCAATTTCTGCCTCCAAAGAAAGAAGTAAAAACTAAAAGGCAGAAATGAAATCCACAAGCAGACAGTCTGCACCGTGCCCTGGGCCTGGTTAAAAATCGACCCCTGACCTAAATCGGTTATGTTATATGTAGATTTCAGACATTGTCTGGAAAAGCATCATGAAAATTCCTGCCCTGTTCTCTTCCGTTTTGATTACCTGTGCATGCAGCCCCCAGTCATGTACCCCTGCTTGCTCAATCAATCACAACTCTCTCACACGGACCCCCTTAGAGTTGTAAGCCCTTAAAAGGGACAGGCGTTGCCCACTCAGGGAGCTCAGTTTTTGAGATGTGACTTTTGCTGATGCTCCCAGCAGAATAAAGCCCTTCCTTCTTTAACTCAGTGTCTGAGGGGTTTTGTCTGCAGCTTGTCCGGCTACATTCCCAGAGAAGTGAAATTGAAAAGTTTGGAAAACATATTTGAGGGAATAATTGAGAAAAAATGTCCTGGCCTTGATAGAGATCTAGACATCCAAATAAAAGAAGCTTAAAGAACACCAAGGAAACTCATCACAAGAAGATCATCACCTAGGTACATAGTCATCAGGTTATCTGAAGTCAATATAAAGGAAAGATTTTTAAGAGCTGTGAGAAAAAAGCATCAGGTAACCTATAAAAAAAAATTTCAGATTACCAGCAGATTTCTCAACAGAAACCCTAAAAGCTAGAAGGGATTTGGGTCCTATGTTTAGCCTTCTTAAACAAAACAAATATTAGCCAAAATTTTATATCCACTGAAACGAAGCTTCATAAATGAAGGAAGGATATAGTCTTTTTCAGACAAACAAATGCTGAGAGAATTCACCAATGCCAAGCCGCTAGTATAAGAACTGCTAAGAAGAGTTCTAAATCTTGAAACAAAAACCTCAAAATACAGTGAAATAGAAAATCCTTAAGGCATAAATCTCACAAGGCCTATACAACAATAACACAATATAAAAGGTATTCAGGAAACTACTAGCACAAAGAATAAAATAGTCCTTCACACCTCAATACTAATGTTGAATGTAAATGTCCTAAATGCTCCACTTAAAACATACAGAATGGCAGAATGGATAAGAGTTTACCAACAAAATATCTGCTGTCTTCAAGAAACTCACCCAATATAAAAGGACTCACATAAACTTAAGGTAAAGGGTTGGAAAAAGGTAGTCCATACAAGTACACCGCAAAAGCAAGCAGTAGTAGCCATTCTTACATCAGACAAAACAGACTTTAAAGCAAAAACAGTTAAAAAGTAAAAAACACAAAGAGGGACATTATATAATGATAAAAGGACTAGTCCAACAGGAAAATATCACAATCCTAAATATATATGCACCTAACACTGGAGTTCCCAAATTCATAAAACAATTACTACTAGACCTAAGAAATGAGATAAATGGCAACACAATAATACTGGGGAAATTCAATACTCTACTGATAGCACTAGACAAGTCATCAAGACAGAAAGTCAACAATAACAACAAAAAACACAATGGACTTAAACTATAACCTAGAACAAATGGACTTGACAAATATTTACAGAATATTCTACCCAACACCTGCAGAATATACATTTTATTCATCAGCACATGGAACATTCTCCAAGACAGACATATGATAAGCTACAAAACAAGTCTCAATAAATTTTAGACAATCAAAATTGTATCAACTACTGTCTCAGACTACAGTGGAATAAAATTGAAAATCAACTCCAAATGAACCATTGAAACCATGCAAATACATTGAAATTAAATAAATTTTAGAAATTAAATAAATGCATGGAAATGAAATGAAAAGTTAAATTTAAGATCAACCTGTTTCTGAATGATCATAGGATGAAATCAAGATTAACAGAACAATAATGATGACACAACCAATCAAACATCTGGGATACAGCAGAAGTGGTTTTAAAAGGAAAGTTTATAGCATCAATTGCCTCCATCAAAAAGTCTGAAAGAGCATAAGTGGACAAAGTAAGATAACACCTCAAGGAACTAGAGAAACAAGAGCTAGCCAAAACCAAACCCAGCAGAAGAAAATAAATAACAAAGATCAGAGCAGAACTATATGAAATTGAAACAACAACAACCAAAAAATCCAAAAGATAAATGAAATGAAAATCTGGCTCTTAGGAAACATAAACAAAATTGATAGATCATTAACAGAATTAACCAAGAAGAGAGAAGATCCCAATAAGCTCAATTCGAAATGAAACAGAAGATATTGCAACTGATGCCACAGAAATACAAAAGATCGTTCAGGGCTACTATGAACACCTTTACATGTACAACTTAGAAAACCTAAAGGAGATGAATAAATTCCTGGAAATGTACAACCCTCCTAGATTAAAAAACAACAACTCTGAACAGACTAATAATAAGAAGCAAGATTGAAATAATGATTTAAACAAATTGCCAACCGAAAAAAAAAAAGTTCAGAACCAGATGGATTCACAGCTGAATTCTATTAGACATTTGAAGAAAAATTGGTGAGGGTGGGGCCAAGATGGCTCACTAGAAGCAGCATCCCATAGAAAAGAACCATAATAGCCTGTGAATACTGCACCACAACCTGAGGTATCCAGGTTCTCTCATCAGGACTGACTAGGTGGCTGACATGACCCATGGAAAGGAAGGAAGAGCAGTGTGTTGTCGCAGCCCACCTGACACCCACATGGGCCTGATGAGCCTCCACCCCCCAGCCAAGTGAGGCAGTGGGTGAGCGTGCTACCCATCCTGAGAAACTGTGATTTCTTCATGGAACTGTGCAACCCACGCATTAGAAGATTCCACTCATGAACCCATGCCACTGGAGCCTAATGTCCCAACTGTTGGAAACAAGAGCTCAGAGTCACAAAGAAAATGAGCACTGACACAAGGAATTTCTCAGCAAGGCAAGGCAAATGTACTTCTGCAGAAAGGTGCTGCTCATGTCTCTGGGTGTTGTGAGAGCACAGCGTCCAAGAGAGGGAAATGCTTTTATCCCTGACACAGTGCCTACTTCTGTGTCCTGCCCCCATTGGCTGGAGTGAGACCACACAATCTAAGCCAATGCGATGGCTATTTTAAATAGAGACTGGCAGGATGGTTGTTTATAGAGCAGGTAACTAGGAGTTAGGAGGACTTCTTCCAAATAGGGAAGTGATGTGGGCTACAGATTGGGACTAATGGGCAGAGATGTTTACAGAGCAGGTAGCTAGGAGTGGGAAGGTACAAAGAAGTTGATTTTGAGAACAAACAACAAGGAAGTTACCCTTTGAAGAGGAACTTATTGTGCCTGACACAACCCTGGAGCTGAGCAGATTATGAACAGCCTGTCAGCTAGAATCTACTTAAGCCTACTGAGTTCCCACGGGAGGGGCAACCAGCACCACATTTGCAGCTGGCTGCTGTCCAAGCTGTTTGAGCTCCTTGAGGGAGGCACAGCAGCCAGCACTGGGACTTGAAGCTGCCTAACAAGCTAAGCTCCCTGGGCAGGGAAAGGGAAGCAGCCATCTCTATAGCTCCTGGCCACACTTTTCCTCTGCTAGATCCAGGGAAACTGGACAGCTTGGTCTCAAGAGGTGTCCCCCACAGCCCAACACACTGGCTGTGGCAGACTGTGGCCAAAATGTCTCTTTAGGCCCGAGCCTGACCCATCCTTCCTCACTGGCCAGGGCTTCCCTGCAGGAACTCCAACATCTCCAGCCAGGGGCTCAGGGACATAACTCTGATCTCCCTGGGCCTGAGCCCCTAGGGGGAGGGGAGGGATGTCTGCAGTCTCTGTGGACCAGCAGACAGCCTTTCCTCCTGCTAGTTCTGAGGAATTTGAGCAGCTCAGATGAGTGAGTTTCTCCTCAGCAAAACACCCCCCCCACCAAAGAACAGTCAAAGTGCTTCATTAAATGGGTTCTGTTCCCCATGCCACCCAACTGGTGACCCTTCAACAGGGGTTGTCAGACACACTATACAGGAGTGATCCTACTGGCATCAGGTTGCTGCCTCTTGAGGTCAGAGATCAAAGAGGAAGGAGCAGACACTCTGCTGTTCTCCAACTTTCTTGAGTGACATATCCAGGCACAGGAGTGAACCAGATGAATAGGGCCTGAAGTGAACCCCCAGCAAACTGCATCAGCCCTAGAGAAGAGGGACCTGACTATTGAAAGAAAAACAAGCAAACAGGAAGAAACAACAGCATCAAAAACAAAACAGTACAAAGAAAAATCCGATCCAAGGCTGGCCATGGTGGCTCACACTTGTGAAAAGTTAACTTGTTTTTGTGATTGGCTATTGTTTTTCAATAACTAACATATAGAAACAGATTGAAATATAAATTTCTCTGAGACAGCGCTGGATGAATGCCTAAATGGGCTCACAAAACCTGTTCTGAGACTTGGTGACCATTGTTTGTGTCCACGTTCAATTGAGTTCAAATTTAATATTTAACTTTTCCACTACATTTGTCCTCAATTGTATTAAAATACCCTCACAGACATATGGAGAACACATAGTTGATATAGATTACAGACACAGAGTAAGCGCAGGAGAATTAAAAGCACAACTAACAAAGATGAAACCCAACATGTCATTGCAAGCAGAGTAATATTTTGAGAATTTCCAAGGATATACACAAAACATTTCAGTATACAGTAAGGTGCAAACCCATTTTGGGCTCGGGTAAGCTTATCTAATGTCATTTGATTTTGCAACACAACAGTATACAGCTGAGCATATTCATCTGATAACAACATAAGTTCAGTGCTACTAACATTATGAGCTTTTGTGGCATGTACGTTTTTAATTAGTTGGTTAAGCAGGATTGTACCAGCAGCAGGGGAGAATACTGTGATAGGGTCCCACCACCAGGGAGTCCAGTGCATTTGTAACCAGCGATGTTTGTAGGCATCTAGATTACTGGGGAGGGAAATATCCTGGATGGTGAATGGAATTAATGGCCACCGCCAAGTACATCTCCCCATCTAATGCCGGGGCAGGTATTGCCACCCATAGGATCTGCATACCCAGAGGGGCCCCCAGGAGACAGCACTGGAGCTACCATAATCATAGTGTACTAATCTCTTATTAAAATAAGAAAGAGATTGTGTTTCATTGGGTGCAACGTTGTTGATTTGGAGTATGTGTTGACAATTGTCTGGAGAAACCCCAGAGTAACATTAGAAGAGCCATTTAAGGCCTCCAGACAAAGCAGAGGCTGTATGGAATCCAGCCACCAGCACAGCAGGTTTTCAATATATACCATTCCAGGAATATTGCACAGGGTACCAAGGTTTTTGATGCAAGATGAGGGTGGAGTTCATCTTTTGTCTGACTTGGCAAAGATAGATTGCTTAGTGTGATTAAAGGAAGTCCAGGTTGGATTGCATGTGTTGTTGTTGTTGTGGCCACATTTGTAACGACATAGCCATTCAGAAATATTGTCAGGGACGATTCTGCAAGTCTGACCATTTCTGGTGGCCTCTGGCAACTCGACTTATAGCCCTCATTGATTGCGGTTCGCTTCTGTCGCGGCAGCGGCTACCCAGTTGATGAATTTATTCTTGGCCTCAGACACAAGGACACAGGTGCTGACTATTAGTAGATAGATTATTCCCTGTAATAACAAAAACAGAGGGGAAATGATATTGTTTTTCATTTTTAGGAAATTGTACTATGCCTTCATTTTCTGCTTTCATAGCTACAAGGTCACCAGCCTTAGGGTCGGGATCTGATGGAAACTGTACCCATATTTTGGCTCCAGGATTTAAGCTAGCTGTACTAGGGGATCTGAATTTCCCAGTTCTGTATGTAGACTCTGTTGGGGCAGAGATTTCCTCAGGGGTTAATTGTTGACAAGGTACCACTAGCAATTGAGCAACCAGAATCTGTGGCTTTATAGCAAAAGAATCTGGAGTGTTATTGTATAAAATGACCTTTAACTCTCCCTGGTAATCGCTATCAATTATTCCACCATACACTGTAATGCCTCTCATTGTAAGGCTTGAATATGTTGTAATGCATTTACTTGCATTCAAGTTTGCAGTTATGGTGGCAATTTTTGCCTGTTGATCTTCTTGCTGACTAAATAGTCTGTCAAGAGAAAGCAGAGATGCATGAGTGTCAACATGGAAAACAGGGCCGGGTGCAGTGGCTCATGCCTGTAATCTCAGCACTTTGGGAGGCTGAGATGGATGGATCAGGAGGTCAAGAGATCGAGACCATCCTGGCCAATATGATGAAACCCCGTCTCTACTAAAAATACAATAATTAGCTGGGCATGGTGGTGTGCACCTGTAGTCCCAGCTACTCAGGACGCTGAGTTAGAACAATCACTTGAACCCAGGACATGGAGGTTGCGGTGAGCCCAGATCGCGCCACTTCACTCCAGCCTAGTGGCAGAGTGAGACTGCCTATGAAAAAACAAACAAACAAGCAAAAATACAAAATTAGCTGGGTGTGGCGGCCTATGCTGTAATCCCAGCTACATGGGAGGCTGAGGCAGAAGAATTACTTAAACCTGGGAGGCAGAGGTTGTAGTGAGCTGAGATTGCACCATTGCACTTCAGTTTGGTGACAGGGCTAGATTCCGTCTCAAAAAAAGCAAAAAACAAAACAATACAAAGCAAAAAAAGCAAAAAACAAAAAAAAACATGGAACACAGTGATGATGGTAGTGTGCACCAGGATTCAGATACCTTACCAGTATTGTTTTCCCCAAACCTCTTTATTCCCAATTAATCATTTGTTTTGTTGCCATTGGGGCATCCAGGTGGTAAGACCATTTGCTACTGACCAAGAGTTGGTATACAAGTGACAAATCCCTCTGGCCTCCTCCTGAATATCTCAGAAGATGGCTACTAGTTCAGCTAACTGGCTGCTCCCACCCCTTCCTTCATCAGAAGTGCTCATGTTTTTAACAGAATTATAAGCCACAGTCTTCCACCACTGGGTCCCACCAGTGTATTTGGTGGATCCATCAGTAAACCAAGCATGTTTCTGATCCTCTGGGCTTAGTTCTTTAAAGGATTTGCCCCATTTGGCAGGGAAGTGCGGGTGGGAGGAGGTGTTTCCTTCCCTCTGCAGGACTGGTTGGTTTCCTGAGCTGGCAAGTTTTGTCCATCCTCATGTAAAAGCGATACTCCCTTTGGTTTTGGCTTAGCCTGGTCTTGTATGTACCATTTCCATTTTATGATGCTACTTTCTTGGGTGTGCAGTAACTGGTGGGCTTCGGGGGAACTCATGACCCAAGTCATAATAGAAATTTCAGGCCTCATAAAGATATCATGGTTGAAGCAGAGGTGTTCCATTTCCAGCAAAGCCAATAGGAAGCTAACAATTACTTCTCAAAATGGGTATAAGCTTTTCCGGCCTCTGGAAGTTTCTGGGTCCGAAACCCGAAAAGTACCCTTAGTAGAGATGGGGTTTCACCATGATCACCAGGCTAGGCTTGAACTCCTGACCTCAAGTTATCCGCTCACCTTGGCCTCCTAAAACGTTGGGATTACCAGCGTGAGCCACCTGTGCCTGCCCCTAAATGATTTCGTTCTATCTGCTATAGCTGTTTGAAATTACTTAAAATAATTTCAAATTTGAAAAAATAAAAAGAATGTGGATAAAAATAAAATATAAATGGTTAAAAAATTACAAGGGATTACAAAATATATATGTAAATTTGGAGTGTCAAAAATGACAAATTTGATTTATTTATAAGGCGTTATTAAAATTAGCTTTAATAGATAATACACTGTTACCAAAGTAAAAGTTGATTTTCTCTTGAACAAAAATTTTATGTATTATTCATATGACAGTAAAATTCTTCTGTTGACCTTTTGAATACATTCAACAAGAGAGAGTGTAAAAAGGAGATAAAATTTTCCCATGCTCTGGGGTGGGCATAGCTCAGGGAGGAAGCCCTGTTTGAAAAGGCTGCTGCTTAGGCTGTCTCTCTTCACTCAGCCCAGCATTTGATCACATCTTCTGTCACTCAGGGCCTGAGGGGGCGGGGCCTTAAGTATTATCCAATCAGGGACAGCGGGCTGGAAACCGTCCAATCAGGCACGCAGCTGGAGTGAACAGAACGGGCTTCCGTGTTTGGCGGGACCTTTGTCTCTTGCAGCAGCCAGAGTTCCAGGTCTCTTCTTCACTGCTCTGTGTCCTCTGCTCCTAGAGGCCCAGGCTCTGTGGCCCTGTGTCCTGCAGGTATTGGGAGATCCACAGCTAAGACGCCAGGACCCCCTGGAGGCCTAGAAATGGTAAGAATGCCGGTCCGACATCCCGAGAGACGGGGAGGAGCTGGGTGGAATCGGTGGGAAGTGGCTGTGGCGGGACTCAGGCCTCCACACAGTCAGCTCCACAATCTGCACCCCGAGTTCTCCTTGCCTAGCTCGACCTCAGTCCCGTTCAGCCATAAGATGGCGGCTAGGCTGACAGCCGGGTCCCCAGGCGTCCTGTGTCTTCCCTGCGTAGTGACTGTGCTCTGGCCTGGAGCGCTCTGTGGGCATCTCTGCACCCGCAGCACCGCCTCTCCCAGATTGTGCAGGGACCACCGGAGGGTCAGTCAGGAGAGAATCCTGACTCAGGGTGTGGGTTCTTGAATGGAAAGAGCTTTGTTCTGTGGGGTTCACAGTTTCTGTTTTCTGCTATTAAAAATTTATGGGGCCAGGCACGGTCGTTCACGCTTTCAATCTCAGCACTTCGGGAGGCCCAGGCTGGTGTAGCACTTGAGGTCAGGAGTTCAAGATAAACCTGGCCAAAATGGGGAAACCCCATCTGTACTGAAAATACAAAAATTAGCTGTATGTGATGGCGAATGTCTGCAGTCTCAGCTTCTTGGGAGGCAGAAGTGAAAGAATCGCTTGAACCCGGGAGGTGGATGTTGCAGTGAGCTGAGATCCTGCCACTGCACTCCAGCCTGGGTGACAGAGCAAGACTGTCTAAAAAAAAAAAGGGAGTCACTGCAAAAATATCAAATAATTTAATCAAAGAGTGACTCAAGAATTGTAGAGCACCCAGCTACAGTTTGTAGTTTGTGGTTCATGGGAGGGGCTTGAAGAAAAGACATTTATGAAATGTATGATGAAGAAAACCAAATTCAGTAATTCGTTAGGTATAGGTATGTAGTTTCTTAATTTGTAAAATCAAGGTGGAAATTTCCTGGTTATGTAATTAGAGCTTAATTGGCAGTTTATAGTTGCTTAAGCCTGAATTTTGTTTCCCCTGGTGTAGTAATTTACCAAAAAATGCACGTGAGCTTAGATTTTTGTTTTTTAGAAGTAGAAATTCAGAGACTAGAGCCTCTTCAGTCTAATTGCCTGCCACTTAATTATTTTCATACCCCACAGGGAACTGATTTTTCCTGGCATTTTTCACATGTGTCCCCAGCAGGGCCTCAAGTGTACTCCGTGTTACTCAATTAATTTATTATTATTATTATTATTATTATTATTATTATTATTTGAGACGGAGCCTCGCTCTGTCGCCCAGGCTGGAGTGCAGTGGCGTGATCTCGCCTCACTGCAAGCTCCGCCTCCTGGGTTCACGCCATTCTCCTGCCTCAGCCTCCCGAGTAGCTGGGACTACAGGTGCCCGCCACCATGCCCGGCTAATTTTTTTGTAGTTTTAGTAGCGACGGGGTTTCACCGTGTTAGCCAGGATGGTCTCCATCTCCTGACCTTGTGATCGTGCCCACCTCGGCCTCCCCAAGTGCTGGGATTACAGACGTGAGACACCGTGCCCAGCCTTGTTTTTTTCTTTTGAGACAGAGTCTTGCTCTGTCGCCAGGCTGGAGTGCAGTGTCAGATCTCGGCTCACTGCAACCTCCACCTCCTGGGTTCAAGCAATTCTCCTGCCTCAGCCTCCCGAGTAGCTGGGATTACAGGCGCACACCACCACTGCCAGCTAATTTTTTTTGTATTTTTAGTAGAGAGGGGGTTTCAACATGCTGGCCAAAATGATCTCGATCTCCTGACCTCGTGATCTACCAGCCTCAGCCTTCCAAAGTGTTGGTACTACAGGTGTGAGCCACTGCGCCCGGGCTACTTCATTATTTTTAAGATAAATAAAATAATACACATATTGTCTGAAAGAAGTAGATATATTTGCTTTTCTTATGGAGGTAGCAAATGCTAGCACCTTAGCCAGGTGCAGTGGCTCACACCTGTAATCCCAGCACTTTGGGAGGCCGAGGTGGGTTGATCACTTGAGGTCAGGAGTTTGAGACCAGCCTGTCCAACATGGTGAAACCCCTTCTTTAGTAAAAATACAAAAATTAGCCAGGTGTGGTGGCATGTGCTTGTATTCCCAGCAACTTGGAGGCTAAGGCACAGGAGGCAGAGGTTGTGGTAAGCCGAGATCATGCCATTGAACTCCAGCCTGGGCCACAGAGTGAGACTCCGTCTCAAAAAAAACAAAAACAAAAAAAAAGTAAGCACCTTAAAATTTCCTTCTCTTATGTAAACACTGTGTTTGAGTAATATACCTGGATTTTTCAAATACTTAGTTTCAAAAACCAAGTGAATAATTCTGACATGGAAATTAAAGCCTGAACTTAGTGACTCAAGCTAAGGCTTACAGTAAGTCTGCAACAAGTTATTAAAGACCCAGTTAGTTTTTTCTGGGAAGCCTCCCCTACAGATGTCCCAGCCTGCTCACCCCAGCTATAGAAGGAGCCTTTATTCTGAGAGAAGCTACAGAGCCCTGAAAAGCTCAGGATCCACAGGAAGATGCAGTTGAGGTTAAGATGAAAGAAAGCTGAAAGGGACTTACTGATAATAAAGTTGTTATGTTCAGCGGCATTTTCCACACTTTATAAAATAACATTAGATTTCTGTAAAAAAAAAAAAAAATCAAAAAAATTATTGCAACAGGAGAAAGTACCAACTAAGTATAAGATATTTATGGCTTTCAAAGATGTAGAAGTAAAGGGCATTTTTTTTTATGGAGGAGCAAACAAGATTAGAAAGGAGGTGGGAAGGGAATGACAAATGAAAAGTAAAAAAGTCAGATTTTTTCAGAGAATGTCTTACCCTGAAATCAGCATGTTTTTAGGAGGGACATAAAGTGGGGTTGTATGTTGACTCAGACTGAGGGTAGCTCAAAGTTCAGGAGCCTGAGGGAGAGAGATAAACTTTAGTAAAGTTTGATTAAGAAATATTTTATTTTAGGCCAGTCCCCATAGTTGACACCTGTAATCCCAGCACTTTGGGAGACTGAGACAGCTGGATCACCTGAGGTCAGGTGTTCAAGACCAGCCTGGCCAACATGGTGAAATTTTGTCTCTACTAAAATACAAAAATTATTGGGAGGCTGAGACGGGCGGATCACCTGAGGTCAGGAATTCAAGACCAGCCTGACCAACATGGAGAAACCCCATCTCTACTAAAACAAACAAACAAACAAACAAAATTCATCAGGTATGGTGGCACATGCCTGTAACCCCAGCTACTTGGGAGGCTGAGGCAGGAGAATCAATTCAATCCAAGAGGTAAAGGTTGTGGTGAGCCGAGATGACTCCAGGGCACTCCAGCCTGGGCAACAAGAGTGAAACTCCATCTCAAAAAAAAAAAAAAAAAAATTAGCCAGGTGTGGTGGTGGGCACCTGTAATCCCAGCTACTTGAAATGCTGAGGCAGAAAAATTGCTTGAACCTGGGAGGCAGGCATTGCAGTTAGGTGAGATCACACCACTGCACTCTAGCCTGGGTGACAAAGTGAAGAATTATTTTATTTTGAGCACTGAAGACAAATTCGGCTGATTTTATTGATGACAAAGAGGAGAAAATGTGCAGTGTGTGAGTCTGCCTCTGTGATATGTAAGAAAAGAGAGCACTATCTAAGTCATAATGGGAAAAGTGTTTCTTTCCATAAACTGTTCCTGGAGCACACAAAAGATGGAGAATTTTATTAATCACAAATATTTTCTAGGATTATCTATGTTTCAACTTTCCCCGTCTCTTCTTTGTTCTATGCATTTGTTCCGTTTGGCTTTTCCTGGGCTGCATCTTATATATTAAACAGGTAAACATAACTACAGTGTTTTTCTGAGTTCTGTGAGTAGCTCTACCAAATTATTGAACTTCAGGGAGGCTATGGGACTCCCCAGTTTTTAAACAGTAGCTCAGAAGCATGGATAAGCACATGGGGTTTGTGATTGGCATCTGCAGTAAGTGTTGTTGTGGGACCGAGCCCTGAATTAGGGTCTGTGTTGATTCTGAGTGGCGTCTGAATTCAAATGTTAGACAATAAGTTGGTGTTGGAGAATTGTTTGATGTTCAGCAAACTCTACAGATTTGGTGCCAGAAAAAGTATCACAGAGGCCTGGCCTGGAATAAAACTCTAGGTGTTTGGGAATGAGAGCCCTGCTTTCCCATACACAGGCTGTCACACTGCCCATTGTCCTGTGATTCTAGGTCTTCTCCTAGGGTGACAGGATGGAAAACTTAGAAGAAGAGAGTTCTGATGACAGACCCCCTTTTCCCACAGCTACCACCACAGGATTCCCGCCCACTCACAAACACACACACTGGACGTTGACATGTCCACCCTCCTCCCAGAAGTAGGCACCACCCTCAGGAACTTTGCCATGGCATTTTTGACCCTAGTGTTGCCTGCCAAGAACCCACAGTATCTACAAGTCTTCTGGCATATCCCTATCCGCAGACCCTACATCTGCAGCAGCAACCTGTTTTCTCCACCAGCCTAGCATTTTGGACCAGCTGTTCTTAATCTCATATGTCTGCAGGCACACAGTAATAAATCAGAGTACAGCTGCAGTGGGACCACTATCTGTAGCAAAAATCAGTCCTCTCACCTACATTGCACTCTCTCCTGCCCAGGGATTTAATTTTTTCTTTTAGCTTTTATTTTTGGTTCGAGGTACACATGCAGATTTGTTTTATAGGTAAAATTATGTCATGGGGGCTTGGTGTGCAGATTATTTTGTCACTGAGCTACTAAGCACAGCACCAAACAGTTATGTTTTCTGATCCTCTGAGTCCTCCCAACTTCTACCCTCAACTAGGCCTCAGTGTCTGTTGCTCTCCTTGTGTTCATGTATTCTTATTATTTAGCTCTTACTTATACATAATAACATGACTTTGGTTTTCTGTTTCTGCATTATTGACTTTTTCTTTTTTTTGGAGGCTGAGTTTCACTCTTGTTGCCCAGGCTGGAGTGCAATGGTGTGATCTCAGCTCACTGCAACCTCTGCCTCCAGGTTTCAAGTGATTCTCCTGTCTCAGCCTCCCTAGTAGCTGGGATTATAGGCTTGTGACACCACGCCTAGCTAATTTTGTATTTTTAGTAGAGACAGGATTTCTCCATGTTGGGAAGGCTGGTCTCGAACTCCTGACCTCAAGTGATCAAACTGCCTCGGCCTCCCAAAGTGCTGGGATTACAGGTGTGAGCCACTGTGCCAGGCATCTGAATTTGTTTTCTAAAAATAATGGTCTGCAGCTTCATTGATGTTATTGCAAAGGACATCATTTTTTTTTTTAATGGCCACAGTGTATTCCATGATGTTTATGTACCATATTTTGTTTCGACTGAATCTTCTATTTTATTTCATTTTTGGAGACAAGGTCTCACTCATTGCCCAGGCTAGAGTGCCATGGCATGATATTGGCTTACCTTAACCTCAACCTTCCAGGCTCAAGCAATTCTCTTCTGCCCCATCCTCCCAAGAAGCTGGGACTACGAGCGCGTGTTACCACAACCTGGCCAATTCTTTCTGAATTTTCTTGTGGAGACAGGATTTTGCCATGTTGCCCAGGCTGGTCTCAAACTTCTAAGCTCAGGAAGTCTACATGCCTTGGCCTCCCAAAGTGCTGGGATTACAGGCATGAGCCACAGCATCTGACCATTCCATATTTTCTTTATCCAGTCTACCATTGATAGGCATTTAGGGCCTGTCCTTGTCTTTGCTATTGTGAATAGTGCTGCAGTGAACATGCATGTGGATGTGTCTTTATAATATAATAATATATATTTCTTTGGGCATATACCCAATTATGAGATTCCTGGGTCAAATGATAATTCTGTTTTTAGTTCTGTGAGAAACCACCACACTGCTTTTTACAGTTGTTAAACTAATTACACTCCCACCAGCAGAGTGGAAGCATTCCATTTTCTCTGCAACCTTGCCAGCATCTGTTATTTTTTGACTTTTTAAAAATGGCCATTGTGACTGGTGTGAGGTGGTATCTCATTGTGGTTTTTCTTTTAATTTATCTAATGATTAGCAATAAGCATTTTTTTCATATGCTTGATGTTGAATTTATATTGGAGATGAGTCTGCAAATGTAGTAAGTTTAGAAACACTTTTTTTTCAGAAACTGCAGCTTAGAAAACACCAGAGGTTTATACTAAAACACAATTTTGCAGATGCAGCAAATATAAAAACATATTTAATTCAAAATAGATTGTATATAAATATTAGAGAATTTATGGTAGAATAACTAAGGATCTGACACTTCAGACATTACACTAAATCACAGTGTTGAGTATAAAAACTAATCCACAACTACAGTTTTTAGATAAATGATTTGTATGTAACTTTAAAAGGGGTAGATTTTTGGAAGCATTGTAATTACACTGAAAGTATACTTGTTTCCCTGAATAAAATTTTTTGAAAGCTGAATAATGATATAATACAGATTTCAAATTACTTTATGCTGTTTTTTGTCTGTATTGTATTCACATGTGAAAGCATGTGATCAATTGCTTCTGCATCAGAGATATTAGATATTTTTAAAAATTATTTGGACTTGGTGACCTTTTCTATGAAAGAGTAAGGACATTAAAATGTAAGATGCATAATGAAAATAAAAATGGAGAGTTTCTTTGTAGTAAACCTCTATTAAGTAATGAATAAGGTAAATGTTCAGAGCAATACTTTTCTACATAATAGTGACATACAGAAATAATTATAGTTAAAACTGTGTTAAAATAAATTAATATATTATTTTACTAATTCATGTAATAAAATGCAGTACATTTAAAAATTGTTAGGGCGAGGCTCAATGGCTCATGCCTGTAATCCCAGCACTTTGGGAGGCCAAGACAGGTGGATCACCTGAAGTTGGGAGTTCAAGACCAGCCTGATCGACATGGAGAAACCCTGTCTCTACTAAAAATACAAAAAATTAGCCAGTCATGTTGGTGCATGCCTGTAATTTCAGCTACTCAGGAGGCTGAGGCAGGAGAATTGCTTTAACCAGGGAAATGGAGGTTGTGGTGAGCCGAGATCATGCCATTGCACTCCAGCCTGGGGAACAAGAATGAGACTCTATCTGAAAAAAAAAAAAAAAGGTAGATTATGTGTGAACTTAATGTAATTTAATTTGTTGTTAACATGGTAAGACTATTATGCATTTAATGAAGCATTATTATGCCTCTACCTTTAAGCTATCCCACCTTACTCAACGGCGTAACTACAAGACAGTAGCAATATACTATTTGGTACATAGTGGAATAACATCTCTAGTAATCACTTTGCCAGTGGCTTTAAACTGCAAATGAGGTAAAGAATATTGTTCCCATAGATTAAATTTTTACTGTTTTTTCTTATTGAAATTTGTTATTTGTATTTGTGGGTGTATAGTATATGTATATATTTATGCCTTATATGGCATATTTTGACTCAGGCCTACAATATGTAGTAAATACATTAGGGTAAATAAGGTATCCATCACTAGCATTTAACCTTTGTATTACCAACAGTGTAATTATATGCTTTTATTTATTTTAAAATGTACAATTAAATTGTTATTCACTACAGGATTATTTTTATGCTCATAATAAATATACAAAAATATAAATACAATATGGCCAGGTATGGTGGCTCATGCCTGTTATTCCAGCAGTTTGGGAAGCCAAGACAGGTGGAATGCTTGAGGTTAGGAGTTCAAGGCCAGCCTGGCCAACATGGTGAAACCCTTTCTCTACAAAAAATACAAAAATTAGCCAGGCATGGTGGCACACACCTGGAGGCTGAGGCAGGAGAATTGTTTAAACCCGGGAGATGGAGGTTGCAGTAAGCCGAGATCACACCACTGCACTGCAGCCTGGGTGACACAGTGAGACTATCTCAAAAAAAAAAGAAAAAAGAAAAAAGAAATAGGAATAAAATCCATACATTTCTGAGTCCTGAAAAATTATTAATAAATATTTGTTATATAGTTTTCTTTGAACATGTGGTCTCTCTGCCTGCAAGCATATAGACTTTTAGTTTTAATTTACATAGAGTTAAATATACTCATATTACTCTGAAGATAAACCGTAGGTGTAGGAAGATTATGAAGTGAGTGTTTTTGTGGGAATTTGAGTTTGTACATATTTTCAGAAGAAAAGAGCAATCATTGCAACAAAACAAATTAATTAGGTGACTAACAAAACTAAACACCTTGAAAATGCTGAAAGAAAATCTATACTTTCTGATTTGTATTCAATTTATTAATGTAAAATATTATGGCTTGTGATTTGGATGCTCCCCAAAATCTGCCTTTGTCTCCAGAAAGTTGCCTCCAAAAAGGCAACTTTGTCTCCAGAAACAACACTCTTGAGTACAACAATAAAAGCCCTCTTCAAACAGAGAAAAAAAAAACATTTTTAACACTTATTTTAATGAACATTCTACCAAAATTGAATAACTGGATATATTTTTATTGTTCTATGTGTGTGTGAATATATAAAATGGTGCATAAAGGAAAAATAACTTAATCCAGAAAAAAGATGTTAATATTTGTACTGAATAAAACCAGATAGTAGTTAATTATTATGTCCAGATGATATCTTTGTTTATGTAAATAACAAAAGCATCAGTACCATTTTTTTTTGAGATGGAGTCTTGCTCTGTCACCCAGGCTGGAGTGCAGTGGTATGATCTCGTCTCACTGCAACATCCACCTCCTGGGTTCCAGCAATTCTCCTGCCTCAGCTTCCTTAGTAGCTGGGATTACAGGTGTGCTCCACCATGTCTGACAAATTTTTGTATTTTTAGTAGAGACAGGGTTTCTTTATGTTGGCCAGGCTGCTCTCAAACTCCTCACCTCATGATCTGCCTGCCTCAGCCTCCCACAGTGCTGGGATTACAGGCTGAGCCACTGTGATGGGGTGAAAGACAATTTTAAAAGTTTATTTAGGTGGGTAGACCACGTTCTAAGATAGTACTCTGGATTCCCAGTCTGTTTCACACCTGCTGTGTAATACCTTCCTCTTGAGTATAAAAACATGTGTGACTGTGGTGGAAAATTACTCATGAAATTAGGTTACTCATGTGTTGACTTCGTGTTTATAAAAATGGAGGTTATTCTGATTGTGCTACAGTTAATTAGAGGTGCTTTTAAGAGAAAGAGACACATCATAGAAAAACACCCCTGCTGGCCTGAAAGTAGGTGACTTCTAGGTGGAACATGTAGTAAGCTGCTTATGGTGGCAGCTTACATGGCAGGAAACATGTTTGTATATTGTCATCATTCCTGCCTCCTGCACATTGCTTCCAGTAAGGAGAATAAGAAGATCTTATGACAGAGGGAAGAAAAGGGACTCTCATTCATGCAAGAAATAGTCAACTCTCACATGGGATAGCTTAAGAGAAATGAGACCACAACAGGACCACATTAATGGGAGAAAAAAGGCAACCTGTGTAAAAGTGCTCACTGCCATTATGGAACAATATTTAGTAAGCTGTAGTGAATGATCAGCCTCTGGGATACCGATAATCTACCAACAAGGCTGAACTCATTCCAATTCAGTCAGCATGTCTGCACCCTTCTGGTGACCCAGTTTTACACTATTCATTACAGAAATACCATGAAGAACAGTGGGTAATATCCTAGAATTGAACTCACTTCAAAAAGCATACCTAATTGTTTTCACATTTGAAAACCTTAAAAGCAATGAATTTAACTTCTAATTATAGAGGATTCTACTATACTGTCATACAAGATTCAACTGTAAACACCTTAATATGAATATTTTTTGAATGCATGATTAGTTTTGTAGATAGTTTCTTTTAGAGTTGCATGACCAAACTAACAATTAGGGAAAATATTTGAAACGGGATAAAATTAACCAAAACCACATCTTTTCAATGGCTTGGCTTAATTGCCATATTTATGGAAATGGCCAGATGACTAACAAGAAACAAAAAGATTTTGGCTTTGCTTGATGATAGTTTTTGATCTTTTGAAATCTAAAATCCTGGCTAAAGTATTCGAAGGAAATATTGTATAGGTGGCTTCAGAGGGTTTCCAAGTAAATGAAGGATGGATTTTCTCTCTGTCACCCAGGCTGTAGTGCAATGGTGCATTCTTGGCTCACTGCAGCCTCCACCTCCCTGATTCAAGCAATTCTTCCACCACAGCCTCCTGAGTAGCTGGGATAACAGGCACCTGCCATTATGCCCAGATAATTTTTTTATTTTTAGTAGAGATGGGGTTTCACCATGTTAGCCAGGCCCGTCTTGAACTCCTGACCTCAGGAGATCCACCCACCTCAGCCTCCCAGAGTGCTGGGATTAGAGGTGTGAGCCACCATGCCCAGCTGGAAGGATTTTGATAGGCAGGAAAATGCACATTATGTACACTCATTGTTCTACTCTGATTTGCTACAACACTGAAAATTTGAAGATTCTAAACATAGTCTCGAACATAACAGGTGGAGCCAAGATGGCCAAATAGGAGCAGCTCCAGTCTACAGCTCCCAGCATGAGTGACGCAGCAGATGGGTGATTTTTGCATTTCCAACTGAGGTACCCTGTTCATCTCACTGGGGAGTGCCTGACAGTGAGTGCAGGACAGTGAGTGCAGTGCACTGTGTCTGAGCCAAAGCAGGGCGAGGCATCACCTCACCTGGGAAGCACAAGGGGTCAGGGAATTCCATTTTCTAGTCAAAGAAAGGGGTGACAGAGGGCACCTGGAAAATCAGGTCACTCCCACCCTAATACTGTGCTCTTCCAATGGGCTTAACAAATGGCACACCAGGAGATTATATCCTGCACCTGGCTCAGAGGGTCCTGTGCCCATGGGGCCTCACTCATTGCTAGCACAGCAGTCTGAGATCAAACTGCAAGGTGGCAGCGAGGCTGGGGGATGGGCACCAACCATTGCTGAGGCTTCAGTAGGTAAACAAAGTGGCTGGGAAGCTCGAACTGGGTGGAGCCCACCACAGCTCAAGGAGCCTCTGTAGGCTCCACCTCTGGGGGCAGGGCACAGACAAACAAAAGACAGCAATAACCTCTGCAGACTTAAATGTCCCTGTCTGACAGCTTTGAAGAGAGTAGTGGTTCTCCCAGCACGCAGCTTGAGATCTGAGAATGGGCAGACTGCCTCTTCAAGTGGGTCCCCCAGTAGGGATGGACTGACACCTCACACGGCCGGGTACTCCTCTGAGACAAAACTTCCAGAGGAAGGATCAGGCAGCAGCATTTGCAGTTCACCAATATCTGCTCTTCTGCAGCCACCACTGCTGATACCCAGGAAAACAGGGTCTGGAGTGGACCTCCAGTAAACTCCAACAGACCTGCAGCTGAGGGTCCTGACTATTAGAAGGAAAACTAACAAACAGAAAGAACGTCCACACCAAAAACCCATCTGTACATCACCATCATCAAAGACCAAAGGTGGATAAAACCACGAAGATGGGGAAAAAACAGAGCAGAAAACCCGGAAACTCTAAAAATCAGAGCACCTCTCCTTCTCCAAAGGAATGCAGCCCCTCACCAGCAATGGAACAAAGCTAGGCGGAGAATGACTTTGATGAGTTGACAGAGGAAAGCTTCAGAAGATCAAACTACTTCGAGTTAAAGAAGGAAGTTTGAACAAATGGCAAAGAAGTTAAAAACTTTGAAAAAAATTAGACAAATGGATAACTAGAATAACCAATGCAGAGAAGTCCTTAAAGGACCTGATGGAGCTGAAAACCACAGCACAAGAAGTATGTGATGAATGCACAAGCCTCAGTAACTGATGCAATCAACTGGAAGAAAGGGTATCAGTGATGGAAGATGAAATGAATGAAATGAAGTGTGAAGGGAACTTTAGAGAAAAAAGAATAAAAAGAAACATACAAAGCCTCCAAGAAATATGAAACTATGTGAAAAGACCAAATCTACATCTAATTGGTGTACCTGAAAGTGATGGGGAGAATGGAACCAAGATGGAAAACACTCTGCAGGATATTATCCAGGGAGAACTTCCTGAATCTAGCAAGGCAGGCCAACATTCAAATTCAGAAAATTACAGAGAATACCACAAAGATACTCCTCGAGAAGAGCAACTCCAAGACACATAATTGTCAGATTCACCAAAGTTGAAATGAAGGAAAAAATGTTAAGGGCAGCCAGAGAGAAAGGTCGGGTTACCCACAAAGGGAAGCCCATCAGACAGCTGATCTCTTGGCAGAAACTCTACAAGCCAGAAGAGAGTGGGGGCCAATATTCAACATTCTTAAAGAAAAGAATTTTCAACCCAGAATTTCATATCCAGCCAAACTAAGCTTCATAAGTGAAGGAGAAATAAAATACTTTACAGGTAAGCAAATGCTGCAGATTTTGTCATCACCAGGCTTGTCCTAAAAGAGCTCCTGAAGGAAGCACTAAACATGGAAAGGAACAACTGGTACCAGCCACTGCAAAAACATACCAAATTGTAAAGAACATCAAGGATAGGAAGAAACTGCATCAGCTAACGAGCAAAATAACCAGCTAACATCATAATGACAGGATCAAATTCACATATAACAATACCTTAAATGTAAATGGGCTAAATGCTCCAATTAAAAGGCACAGACTGGCAAACTGGATAAAGAGTCAAGACCCATCAGTGTGCTGTATTCAGGACACCCATCTCACATGCAGAGACACACATAGGCTCAAAATAAAGGGATGGAGGAAGATCTACCAAGCAATTGGAAAACAAAAAAAGGCAGGAGTTGCAATCCTAGTCTCGGATAAAACAGACTTTAAACCAACAAAGATCAAAAGAGACAAGGCCATTACATAATAGTAAAGGGATCAATTCAAAAAGAAGAACTAACTATCCTAAATATATATGCACCCAATACAGGAGCACCCAGATTCATAAAACAAGTCCTTAGTGACCTACAAAGAGACTTAGACTCCCACACAATAATAATGGGAGACTTTAACACCCCACTGTCAACATTAGACAGATCAACAAGACAGAAAGTTAAGAAGGATATCCAGGAATTGAACTCAGCTCTGCACCAAGTGGACCTAATAGACATCTACATAACTCTCCACCCCAAATCAACAGAATATACATTCTTTTTAGCACCACACCACACCTATTCCAAAATTGACCACATAGTTGGAAGTAAAGCACTCCTCAGCAAATGGAAAAGAACAGAAATTGTAACAAATTGTCTCTCAGACCACAGTGCAATCAAACTAGAATTCAGGATTAAGAAACTCACTCAAAACTGCTCAACTACATGGAAACTGAACAACTTGCTCCTGAATGACTACTGGGTACATAACGAAATGAAGGCAGAAATAAAGATGTTCTTTGAAATCAATGAGAACAAAGACACAACATACCAGAATCTCTGGGACACATTCAAAGCAGTGTATGAGGGAAATTTATAGCACTAAATGCCCACAAGAGAAAGCAGAAAAGATCTAAAATTGACACCCTAACATCACAATTAAAAGAACTAGAGAAGCAAGAGCAAACACATTCAAAGGCTAGCAGAAGGCAAGAAATAACTAAGATCAGAGCAGAACTGAAGGAAATAGAGACACAAAAAAACCCTTCGAAAAATCAATGAATCCAGGAGCCGGTTTTTTGAAAAGATCAACAAAATTGATAGACCACTAGCAAGACTAATAAAGAGAAAAAAGAGAAGAATCAAATAGACACAATAAAAAATGACAAAGAGGATATCACCACCAATCCCACAGAAATACAAACTATCATCAGAGAATACTATAAACACCTCTACTCAAATAAACTAGAAAATCTAGAAGAAATGGATAAATTCCTCGACACATACTCTCTCCCAAGACTAAACCAGAAAGAAGTTGAATCTCTGAATAGACCAATAACAGGCTGTGAAGTTGAGGCAATAATTAATAGCTTGCCAACCAAAAAAAGTCCAGGACCAGATGGGTTCACAGCCGAATTCTACCAGAGGTACAAGGAGGAGCTGGTACTATTCCTTCTGAAAGTATTCCAATCAATAGAAAAAGAGGGAATCCTCCCTAACTCATTTTATGAGGCCAGCATCATCCTGATACCAAAACCTGGCAGAGACACAACAAAAAAAGAGAATTTTAGACCAAAATCCTTGATGTACATTGATGCAAAAATCCTCAATAAAATACTGGCAAACTGAATCCAGCAACACATCAAAAAGCTTATCCACCATGATCAAGTTGGCTTCATCCCTGGGATGCAAGTCTGGTTCAACATACGAAAATCAATAAACGTAATCCAGCATATAAACAGAACCAAAGACAAAAACCACATGATTATCTCAATTGAAACAGAAAAGGCCTTTGACAAAATTCAACAACGCTTTATGCCAAAAGCTCTCAATAAATTAGGTATTGATGGGACGTATCTCAAAATAATAAGAGCTATCTATGACAAACCCACAACCAATATCTTACTGAATGGACAAAAACTGGAAGCATTCCCTTTGAAAAGTGGCACAAGACAGGGATGCCCTCTCTCACCACTCGTATTCAACATAGTGTTGGATGTTCTGGCCAGGGCAATCAGGCAGGAGAAGGAAATAAAGGGCATTCCATTTGGAAAAGAGGAAGTCAATGGTCCCTGTTTGCAGATGACATGATTGTATATCTAGAAAACCCCATCGTCTCAGCCCAAAATCTCCTTAAGCTGATAAGCAACTTCAGCAAAGTCTCAGGATGCAAAATTAATGTGTAAAAATCAGAAGCATTCTTATACACTGGTAACAGACAAACAGCCAAATCATGAGAGAACTGCCATTCACAATTGCTTCAAAGAGAATAAAATACCTAGGAATCCACCTTACAAGGGATGTGAAGGACCTCTACAAGGAGAACTACAAACCACTGATCAATTAAATAAAAGAGGATACAAACAAATGGAAGAACATTCCATGCTCATGGGTAGGAAGAATCAATATCATGAAAATGGCCATACTGCCCAAGGTAATTTATAGATTCAATGCCATCGCCATCAAACTACTAATGACTTTCTTCACAGAATTGGAAAAAACTACTTTAAAGTTCATATGGAACCAAAAAAGAGCCCGCATTGCCAAGTCAATCCTAAGCCAAAAGGACATCATACTGCCTGGCTTCAAACTATACTACAAGGTTACAGTAATCAAAACAGCATGGTACTGGTATCAAAACAGAGATATAGATCAATGGAACTGAACAGAGGCCTCAGAAATAATGCTGCATATCTACAACTATCTGATCTTTGACAAACCTGTCAAAAAGAAGCAATGGGGAAAGGATTCCCTATTTAATAAATGGTGCTGGGAAAACTGGCTAGCCATATGTAGAAAGCTGAAACGGGATCCCTTCCTTACACCTTATAGAAAAATCAATTTAAGATGGATTAAAGACTTAAATGTTAGACCTAAAACCATAAAACCCTAGAAGAAAACCTAGGCAATACCATTCAGGACATAGGCATGGGCAAGGACTTCATGTCTAAAACACCAAAAGCAATGGCAACAAAAGCCAAAATTGACAAACGCGATCTAATTAAACTAAAGAGCTTCTGCACAGCAAAAGAAACCACCATCAGAGTGAGGAGGCAACCTACAGAATGGGAGAAAATTTTTGCCACCTACTCATCTGACAAAGGGCTAATATCCAGAATCTACAATGAACTCAAACAAATTTATAAGAAAAAACAAACAACCCCATCAACAAGTGGGCAAAGGATATGAACAGACACTTCTCAAAAGAAGACATTTATGCAGCCAAAAAACACATGAAAAAATGCTTATCGTCACTGGGCATCAGAGAAATGCAAATCAAAACCACAATGCAATACCATCTCACACCAGTTAGAATGGCGATCATTAAAAAGTAAGGAAAAAACAGGTGCTGGAGAGGATGTGGAGAAATAGGAACACTTTTACACTGTTGGTGGGACTGTAAATTAGTTCAACCATTTTGGAAGTCAGTTTTGCAATTCCTCAGGGATCTAGAACTAGAGATACCATTTGACCCAGCCATCCCATTACTGGGTATATACCCAAAGGATTATAAATCATGCTGCTATAAAGACATATGCACACATGTATTTATTGTGGCACTATTCACAATAGCAAAGTCTTGGAACCAACCCAAGTGTCCAACAATGATGGACTGGATTAAGAAAATGTGGCACATATACACCATGGAATACTATGCAGCCATAAAAAATGATGAGTTCATGTCCTTTGTAGTTACATGGATGAAGCTGGAAACCATCATTCTTAGCAAAGTATCACAAGAACAAAAAACCAAGCACTGCATCTTCTAACTCATAGGTGTGAATTGAACAATGAGAACACATGGACACAGGAAGGGGAACATGACACTCCAGGGACTGTTGTGGGGTGGGGGGAGGGGAGGGATAGCATTAGGAGATATACCTAATGCTAAATGACAAGTTAATGGGTTCGGCACACCAACATGGCACATGTATACATATGTAACAAACCTGTACATTGTGTACGTGTACCCTAAAACTCATAGTATAAGAATAATAAAAAAAAAGTGTTTTCTAAATATTTAGAAATTTCTGTTTTAACTTAGTATTTTGGTATTAATTTACTAGAATATTTTATCACACCCTCTCAGCTGAGCACATTACTAGCTTGTAATTGGAGAATATGAGCAAGATTCATATTATTTATTGATTGATTTATTTATTTTTTTGAGACGGAGTCTCACTCTGTCACCCAGGTAGAGAGCAGTGGTGTGATCTGGGCTTACTGCAATCTCTGCCTCCCAGATTCATGCTATTCTCCTGCCTCAGCCTCCCGAGTAGCTGGGACAAGAGGTGCCTGCCACCACATGTGGCTATTTTTTTTTATTTTTTATTAGAGACGAGGTTTCACCATTTTAGCCAGGATGGTCTCGATCTCCTGACCTCGTGATCCACCCACCTTGGCCTCCCAAAGTGCTGGGATTACAGGCATAAGCCACCACACCTGGCCTCATGTTATTTATTTTTAATAAAACAGGTATTGTTGTCTCTAAGCCCGACCTGATCATCTGTCTGGAGCAAGGAAAAATCCTTTGAGTATAAGGAGACATGAGATGATTGCTAAACACCCAGGTGGGTGCAAGTGAAAATGAATACAACAGACATCACAGATAAGAGATCCCAAGGTGAAAGAGAAAGCCAGTACTTCAAATGTGATTTGGGAAGCTGTGTTCCAAAGGAAATAGTTTCTGGGCAATTGTTTCATAATTTTTCTCTCACAAAGGGACATCTGCTGTCTTATGCTTTCAAATTCTCTAAGGATTCTACTTTTCTTTCAGTGAGCTTCCTTCAAGTTCACAGTGAAAGCCAAAGTCTTCTTCATGGCATATAAGACACTGCACAATCTGGCTGCTTTTACATTGTTTTGGGGACACACAAATATCTGCATGATTTTGAGAAACTAAAACAATTCTCAAAATTCTCTTTTTGCATTTTGAAAAGTGTGAGAGTAGTAGTTTCTGTTGAATTTTTTTCATTATTCTGTGCATTCCGTTCTGTTTTTATTACTATATAGTCTTCAAATATAGTTGGAAAGTATAAGTATGATATCCTTCTCCTCTGTTCTTTTCATCAAGATTGCTTTGGCTATTCAAAGTTTATTTTAGTTTCACGTAAATTTTAGTATTGTATTTTTCGTTACTGAAAAAGACACCACTGCAATTTTAATAGGAAGTTTATTGAATCTATAGATAACTTTAGATAATATGGCACTCTAATAATATTTATTCTTTCAATCCATAGACATAAAATATTTTATAATTTATTTGGAACTTCTCTAATTTCTTTCACTGATTTTTTTTGGTAAAGGTTTTTTACTTCCTTGGTTAATCTTTTTCTCAGAAATTATTTAATGCTATAATAAATGAGATTTTTTCATCCTTTATTTTTATCAGATAGTTTGATTTAAGTGTATAAAATCGTACATATACTTATATGTTAATTTTATATTTTTCTAATTTACTGAGTGCATTTATTAGTGTAGATAGGATTTAATGTACTGTTTATTGGTTTTTAAATATAATATTGTATGATCTACAGGCAACAACTTTTTAGTTTTCTTAAATTTTAATGGATTTTTTTATTTCTTTGAGTAATTCTTCTGCCACATACTTCCAGTGTTACACTAAAATAGAAGCATTCACAATGGGAACAATATAGTTTTGTACTGGTGTCTGAATTGGATGGAGCAAAGACGTATTCAAGTTTTCATAAACTGATTTCAGAAGGTAAATATCTTCTTCTGTTGGACCCTTAGGGTGATGAGATGCCATCTGAATTTGTAGTGAAGAGGAGTTGTGGCTTGGTCACCAAGCTGCTGGGTCTGCATTAGGGTCCACCTTTAGTTGGCTTGTTACAGGGGCTTGGGTAGTTATAATTCCCATTTTATTTTTGGACAGACTGAATATCCTTCAGAGCTTTGCTCCATAAGGCAGACACTAGGGCATGTCTTTGCAATTCAGTCTGCATATGGTGGGCCTTGTATCAGGATGTGGATGAGTGTGGCTTTCAGTGAGTACCAGAGAGCATTTCTTCAGGTAACCATGTGGGTGACTATATAGGCAGAAAAGACCATAAACTGTGGCTCAGGTAACTGAAACTGAGTCATTGAACTGCCTCAGTGACCCCAGTAAAGGCCAAGGTCTGCATGCCTGGATGCATGACTGTAAATGGACACCTTCCTCCAGGTCTCTGGAATAGCAGGACCTCTGCCAGACTGTGGCTGGGAGGAGTTTGGGATGGTTACAGAGTAAGTTTAGAATTCTCAATGGAACCAAGTTGGGTGAACCCTATCCTGGTCTGTAGCTAAAACAGGGGTCCTGTAGAATCCCATGTCAATGAGGGCCTGCCTTCTGAGTAGAACATTTCTCAAACTTAAGCTTCAACAGCATTTCACAGCTGCATCCCTGGATCTCAAATCTCTCTTAGAGGCACTTATTTTGGAGATGGCGTCTTGCTAGATAACCCAGGCTGGTCTCAAAATCCTGGCCTGAACCAGTTTTCCAACCTTAATGTACCATGTAGCTGTCATTACAGGTGTAAGCGATAATCCTGTTTCTCTCATAAAGGCATTTTTGTCAGGGGTGGCTGACTTTTTATGCCATAAGGGAATATGAAAATAGGGCACTTTTAATTTTTTCATCTTACTGTTGTCACTTTCCTTTTACATTTTTACTTTTTATTTTCTATTTCAAATTTGTCTATAATTTTGTATTCAGTCATTTAGCACATATGCTAGAATTTGCATGGTATACCTGAAGTAAATAAGATATTAGTAGGCACCCCATGTTTACTAAAATAGTTACTTATAAATTTAAGTTTGCTGCAGGCAAAAAGGAATTATAGGATTTTCATCTACTTTTTTCTGTGTATATCTAAATAGTAACATAGTTCATTTCCTAATATTTGTTTTACATATCAGAGGGTCTAACCCTATTCTGCAAAATATATATATATATTTTTTTCTATATTTAACAATGTAAGGTTATTATTTCCTTTTAAAGTTGGAATACAGCAGTTTCATTTTATGTAAGAATAGCATATATTTAAAACAAAAAGCAACCCTAGTTTCTTTTAAATGCTAATTTATTAAAAGTTTCTCATTAGAATCTTCTATTTGTAATTATACTGCATATTTTCTGAAATTTTAGTGCTGCACAGTGCATGCCAATGATTCAAAATACCTGTATATGATGATTACATAGTAGCAGTTGAATATTGCAGTTACCTACACAATTTTTTTTTTTTTTTTTTTTTGAGAAGGAGTTACCTCTCTTACTCAGGCTGGAGTGCAATAGTGTGATCTTGGCTCACTGCAACCTTCACCTCCTGGGTTCAAGCAATTCTTATGCCTCAGCCTCCCAAGTAGCTGGGATTACAGGCATGTGCCACTATACCTGGCTAATTTTTGTATCTTTAGTAGATTTTGGGTTTCACCACATTGGCCAGGCTGCTTTTAAACTCCTGACCTCAGGTGATCTGCCCCCCTCTGCCTCCCAAAGTGTTGAGATTACAGGCATGAGCCACTGCACCTGCCTGATAATTTTTTTTAATGATACATCAATGTGGCATACCAGATTTTATTAGTAAATATTTCTCTTATTATTGTTTTGAAGTTCTATGTATTAGGGGAACCTGTCCCCAACATTTCAATGTATGTTCTTTCTATTTTCCATAAGTGTCAGCTGGCTGAGAAATAAAGAGAAAGAGTACAAAGAGAGGAATTTTACAACTGGGCTACCAGTGGTGACATCATATATCGGTAGGACAATGATGCCCACCTGAACCTTAAAATCAGCAAGTTTTTGTTAAGGATTTTAAAAGGGGAGGGATTGTGTGAACAGTGAGTAGGTCACATACTTCAAGGGGCAAAAAGCAGAACAAAGATCACATGCTTCTAAGGAAACAGGACCAGAGCAAAATCAGAACTCCTAATAAGGGTCTACGTTCAGCAGTGCACATATTGTCTTGATAAACATCTTAACAGAAAACAGGGTTCTAGAGCAGAGAACCCATCTGACCAAAAATTTACCAGGGTGTAGTTTCCCTATCCTAGTAATCCTGAGGGTACTGCAGGAGACCAGGGCATATCTCAGTCCTTATCTCAACCGCATAGAACAGAGATTCCCAGAGTGGCCATTCATAGACCTCCCCCCAGGAAGGAATTCCTTTCCCAGAGTATTAATATCAGTATTCCTTGCTAAGAAAAGAATTTAGTGATATCTTCCCTACTTGCACACCCCTTTATAGGCTCTCTGAAAGAAGAAAAATATGGCTATTTTTGCCCAACCCCACAGGCAGTCAGACCTTATGGTTGTCTTCCCTTGTTCCCTAAAAATCGCTGTTATTCTGTTATTTTTCAAGGTGCACTGATTGCATATTGTTCAAACACACGTTTTAAAATCAGTTTGTACAGTTAACACAATTATCATACTGGTCCTGAGGTGATATACATCCTCAGCTTATGAAGATAACAGGATTAAGAGATTAAAATAAAGACAGGCATAAGAAATTATGAAAGTATTATTTGGGAAGTGATAAATGTCCATATTAAAATGCAATCTTCACAATTTATGTTCCTCTGCTGTGGCTCCAGCTGGTCCCTCTGTTCAGCATCCCTGACTTCCCACAACATCTCTCCCTTTCTTTTTATATAAATGTAACATTTATGTAAAAAGCGATGAAGGCTTATTTATTCTCTCAGTTTTCATGCAGGATTCTTAGACTGGTCTGGCACACTAAAAACAAGCCAATTAAACAGAGAAACCTAATTCCAAAATTTACTACAGTGGAGTCCCAATAGACTTAATCCAAGTAGTGGAGTTTAGTCCAGAAAGACTTTCTGCCATGTGACCTAATGCCTCAGATTCAGGCACAATGGATAAATGAGCTTGAGTGGTTTTAAAAATTTGTTATTGCACTGCATTTGCATGCAATGTTCAAGAGTCACTAGCTGATCTCCAAGCTAAATAACAGATTGTCTTAAATCATTAACTTGATTAGCTAATTTTTGATCAGTGCCTTGTTGAGAATTCCACATTTGGGTGGAATTGGCTTGCCAAACATTATCAAAATGAGCCGTTCAAATAGATTGGTGTAATACCACTCTGGCAGTGGTGGCCAGTGCAGTGACTATAAATAGGCCCATGATCACAGGGATTAAAGTGAAAACAAATCTTTTAGATTTTTTGAGAATTCTTTGTAACACTTCATTCATTAAATGTACTGAGAGGGAAGATTCCCAAGTTTTGGGTAAAGTTGCCAAATCCAGATTCCTTCTAGAGCTCGTAGCAATATTACACTTCTCCTGGAGTCAAAATGGGAGTGAACACAAGTGTATAAATGTCAATTAATGCATTGGACAGTTTGATTGTTTGTCCAAATTTTGATATTTCCCACTAACAGCATGTAAGGAGGCTTAACACAACTTTGTATAGGAATAGTCAGGCTGGAGGTAAACAAAGCAGAACATTGAAACTGAGGGAGAGGAAAGGCAGTGGCAACACCCAATGTTCTCTGCCATAAAGAAGCAATCCGAGGTGCCCAGGGATGCTGAGGAAGTAGAGGGGCATGCCTGGGTCAAGAAGAATTATCATAATGCCAATTGGAGTCCCATAAAGGAGTACTGGCATCAAAAAGAGGAAAAGGGTTCAAAGAGGATTTATCATGGGGTTCAGAGTCATGGATGCAAGGGTCAGTAGTGGGGATAACAGACAGAAAAGTTTCCACTTCCGATACTCACAGTCCAAACATGGCAATGGCCAATTTCCAAAGTTCTGCGTGTTCTAGGCTCAGCATGGGGAATATCATATGAGGCCTCGGAGGGGTAATGCCCTTATCTTCCCATTTTAAGGGAAAGAATGAGCTGAACCTCCTATGTAAAGTAGAATGATGATCCTCATCCTCCCAATAAGAAAATAAATAGCCTCCAGGCATTTCCTTCCACCGGAGGAGCAATTGTTTTTTAAATAGCCCTTTGGTGCCCAGCCTATTACTAAACCATATGCACCATTTTTTAATACTACTGCATGTGAGTTAACACAATCTTCCCAAATTAAAATTTTAGATGGGCCCTCAAAATTTTTAGGGAATGGTTTTCCTACAGGTTTATATTGAAAGCTTGGGGTATCTCCTATTACTCCCCCTTTCATTTGTCTTCAAGGAGAATTAGAGAGGCCGGAGACCAAATGTCCCCATTCTCTTGTAGCTAATTCCTCTGGAAGATAAGCAGCCCAGATTTGAGTTTGTAGATGGATACAACCATCTACATGTGCATGTCCGAGGCACAGAGGAGGGTATTTTTAACCCATAGTAACATTAAATGCAGTGCTTTCTTCTCCTAGTTGAGCAGGGCAATGGTCATCTGTAGCTCCATGTATCCACACACTATCTATCGTTAGTATAGATTTCTGCAGGAGCATCCATCCAGGTAAGAGGTCAAATAAGTGGAAGAAAAGGTACATAAGCCCAATAAGAATAATTTTGTGTAGCAGGTAAATCAGTGTTAGGGGAAACTGATGAGACAGAAAGTATAAGGAGGAGAATTATTAAATAAAACCTATTGTAAGCAAGATCCAGTGCTGAAGGAGGAAGAGAAGAACAGAGGGATGTTATTTTCAGGCTAATAGAAATGGTGAGATTTTTAGGTTTAGGAGAATTGGGATTAATTAGAGGGGTCTCCATTGCCATTAGGGAGGATTGAACTAGACCAATTTTGATTTGGCTTGCCAGTTTTTGAGGAGTTGGCACAGATCTCACCAGGTATGAGGGCGGTCTCTGATGTGGACGTCTTTTCCCTGTGGTTTTCTTTGTCACTATTCACACGAAGTTTGAGTCTCTTAGTGGGCATCCAGACAGGGGATGGATGATCTCCTGGTGAAACACAAGCGTACCCTCTTTCCCACGTTATAAATGTTCCAGTGTCCCAGGTATTGGTTTGGGAGTTTTTCCACAACACTGGCTTGCCTTCATTTAGGGAGAATTTTTTTGCCTGTATAATGGCATTCAGCTGCAGTCAGAGTTGTCTTTAGGAACGTTTAGAAAGTTTAAAGTAAACAATGCTAAATGTAATTGGGAGTGGGGTGTGGTTAAATTATACTTTTGTTTCTCAGACTGTTTGGACAATTGAGATTTTAAAGTGCAATTGGCCTGTTCCACCACAATTTGTCCCTGAGGATTGTAAGGGATTCCAGTAATATGGGAAATTATCCATTGTTGCATAAATAAATCAAAAGCCTTACTAACATATCCAGGGGTATTGTCTGTTTTTACCTGATATGGAAGCCCCATAACTGCAAAGTAAGAATACTTATGTCTTTTAACATGGGTTGTGCCTTCCCCTGTTTGGCAAGTAGCCCAGATAAAGCCTGAAAAGGTGTCTACAGAAACATTAGATATGAAAGTCTGCCAAAGGAGCTAACATGAGTCACATGCATTTGCCATAAATCATTAGGAGTTAGGCCTCTGGGATTAATGCCAGATTCCTGATTTGGAAATACAAAAACTTGGCACTGAGGGCAGCAGTGGATAATAAACTTAGCCTCTTTCCAAGTAAGAGCAAATTTATCTTTTAATCCAGCAGCATTGACATGAGTGAGATTTGGAACTCTGAGCTTCTTGGTTTGCAAAAGAGACCAGTCAACATTTTGATTACCAGCAGGCATGGGTCCCAGTAAAGTGGTATGAGATCTGATATGTGTAGTATAGAAAGGGTGTCTACATCAGAGAACCACCTGTTGTAAGCTGGAAAATAAAAAAAAGCCAATTCAGAAATATCAATATGTTTGATAGTAGCGATTTCTATATTTTTTGTGACATGTACAACATAAGCAGTATCAGAGACAATATTTAACAGTTTGGGGAAATCCTGTAAGGCAATAATTACAGCAATTAATTCTGCCTTTTGAGCAGAGGTGTAAAGGGTAGAAATAAGCTTGTCTGTATGACACACATAACCAGCATTTCTGTTACTGGAGCCATCAGTGAACACTGTAATGGCCTCAGGAATGGGCTGATGTTTGGTCAATTGAGGGACCACCCAATGAATCATTTTTATAAAATCAAACAATTTGTTTTTTGGATAATGATTGACAATAACACAGATAAAATCAGTCAAGTGAATTTGCCACAGTATGGAATGTTGAAAAGCAGCCTGAACTTTGAGCTGATTTAAAGGAACAACAATTAAATTTGGATCAAATCCAGAAATTTTAAGTGTTCTACACCGAGCTTGTCCAATTAGGTTGGCTATTTGGTCCAGATAAACAGACAAGGTTTTTGACACAGAATGAGGAAGAAAACACCACTCCACTAAATCATTATGTTGAAAAATTAGCCCAGTAGGGGAGTGCAATGAAGCAAAAACCAGAAGCTGAAAAGGATGAGATGGCTGTACCCTAGACAACAGGGCAGTTTGGATTCTTTCTTCCATGAATTACAGTTCCAGTGAAGCCTCAGGGGTCAAAGTCCTGAGACTGTGGAGATTGTAATCTCCACACAGTGTAGAAAACAAGTTAGACAGTGCATATGTTGGAATGCCTAAAGTAGATCTTAAATAATTAATGTTACCCAAAAGTTTTTGGAAATCATTTAAGGTTTTCAAAGAATCTCTCCTAACCTGAACTTTTTGAGGTTGAATATATTCTTTATCGACCACCATTCCTAAATATTGAACAGGAGTGGTCTCTTGAATTTTATCTTGAGTGATGTGTAATCCAGCCTCAGTGACATGGTGGCTCAAAAATTGATAACAGTCAATTAATTCTTTATCAGTGGGGGCAGCAATTAATATATCATCAATATAATGAAGAATATAGGCCTGGGGAAATTGAGTTCAAACTGGTGAAAGCACCTGTCCAACATAAAGCTGGCAGATAGTATGGCTATTCAGCATTCCTTGAGGAAGTACTCTCCATTGATAATGAGCACAGGCTCCTGATTATTGATAGATGTACAGTAAAGGCAAATTTTTCACAATCCAATTTAGGTAAAGCAATAAAAATACTTTAAGATCAATAACTATGAGAGGCAATTCTTAGGTATTAAAGCAGGGGCAGGCATGCTGGGTTGGATGGCTCCCATAGGTTTAATTACAGCATTAATGGACCATAAATCAGTTACCATCCACCACTTGCCTGGTTTCTTTTTTACTAGAAACACAGGAGAATTCCAGGGGGAAAGAAAAGATTCCACATTTCCAAGTTGTAACTGTTCAGAAACCAATTGAGTTAAAGCCTTCAGTTTTTTTTTAGAGAGTGGCCACTGATCAATCCAAACAGGTGTTTTTGATTTTCATTGTAAAGGAATAGGATTAGGAGGCATGGCAGTGGCTGCCATTAAAAAGGAGAACCTAAACCAGCCCTGTCTTCTTTTACAGTAACTTGAAGAGGTTTAGCAATTCCTTCATGTTCTGGACTGATACTGAGTCTGGGAACAAACCCTAAGTTTTCCATTATATGTTGACTGGGAGCATTATAAGAGTTATGTTGAATATTAATTTCAGCTCCCCCTTGTGCCAGCAAATCTCTGCCCCAAAGATTAATGGGGACTGGCGTGATATAAGGCTGAATTGTACCCTTTTGACCATCAGGGCCAGTGCAAGGCAAGATAAATGTGCTCTGGTGAACTTCATCAGCTTTTCCAACACCTACTAGTCCCACGTTAGTGGGATGTTTAAGTCAAGAGGAAGGCCATAAATTAGAGGAAATAATAGAAACATCAGCCCCATTATCTACTAGGCCTTCAAACTTTTTTCCTTGAAGGTGTATGGTGCAGGTGGGTCATTGTTTAGAAGTTATGTTAATCCAAAAAGTGGCTTTTTCACTGCCAGAGCCCATCCCAGAGCCCCATGTCTTATCTCCTTTGTTTAAACAATATTAGGTAGTGAAAGTAATTGAGCAATTGACTCACTGGCCAGAATGGAAACAGGAACCTTGGCAGACACCATAAGTTTAATCTCATCAGAGGAATCAGAATTAATGAGACCAGTATGAACTATGACACCTTTAGCAGAGGTGGATACCCTACATAACACCAGACCCACTGAACCTTGAGATAAAGGGCCAGTGACCCCTGTGGGGACAATTAAAGGCAAAGAATTAGGTAGTAAATTTAGAGGAATGGTAATACAGAGATCGACCACCCCACCCCGTACTGTGGAGGTAGACAAGCATTGTACTGAGACAGAAGAAGAGGCTGGGACCCATCTGGGTTGGCTGTAGGTAAATTTGTTTGTACCAGAGGCTATGTTGGGACTGCTTGAAGTGGAAATGCACATTGGTCTGAGTCTGAGGTGTCGCATTTGATATTGTGGTCTGGGACTGGCCCCAGTTCCCATTTCCCTGGTTCTGTGGCAAGGGATTTCCATCTATATCAGACTTAGAGGGAGAAGTACTTGCCCAATGTTTACCTTTATGACAATGTGGGCAAACAGTAGCAGGAGAATTTGACTGTGTTTGTTCAGCTGGCTTGGCTGCTTTTAAGTTTTTAACAGGCTCCAAGAAAAGAGTAAGTTGAGCCAGTTTGATTGCCATCCTTCATGGCCTGTGCCCACAGAATAGCTTTGTGGGTGTCCAATCCAATGCCTTCCCAAGCTTTAACATATGCAGGCAACACCTCATGATCAGGTAAATTTTGTTGTTGGATGGAACGCATGGCAATTTTACATTCATGGTTCAGATTCTCAAAAGCTAACATATGAAGGAGAATACCTTGAGCACACTCATGAGAGACAGATTTTTCAACAGCATCTTGTAATTTAGCCAAAAAAATGAGGATATAATTCTGACCCAGTTTAACACTAGTAAATGAAACAGGAGCTTGGCCTGGGGTGCATAATTTATCCCAAGCTCTCATACACAACTTTGTTACTTGTTCCATGGTGAGAGCATCAAAGCCTAATTGAGCGCTAGTTTCAGAGTAATTATTGGAGCCTGTGAGCTGAGCCTGAGTAATTAGAATGCTATCAGTCCAATTTAGTTGAGCCTGCAGACGGGCCTCCTCTGACCACCAGGTACAGAATTGTAAATGTTGAGATGCAGTTAGAACAGCTTTTGTCAAAAAGTCCCAGTCTAAAGGAAGCAAAATGACCTCAGTACAAAGAGTCTGTAATACCATTTTAACATATGGAGAAGTAGGACCATACTGAATACAGGCATCCTTGAATTCTTTTAAAAAGGTAAGATTGAGCAGTGCATATCGAAGCACTTGTACCCCTTGGGCATCAGAAGGTTCCAGCACGACCAGATAAGCCTACACCTCTAATCCACTTGTTTCTTTGTTCTGGCATAACAAGAGTTGCATGGAAGTTTCAAGAACAGTCACATGAGACGGAGTTGGCATAGAAGTGACAGGAAAAGTATGTGTAGATAAGGGAAACTGAGGTTGAGGAGGTCAGACTGGTATGAGAGTGTGAGAAAGGGGCATTGGGGGAGCAGAAGAGGCAGAAGCACACTGGTGATTATTGTCCCAGTCCTGTGCAACCAGAGTGGCAGGGGCATCCTTGCATGAAGAAGAGTACAGAGAAGTAGGCTGAGTGGATGGCAAAGTGACTGGTTGAGGGACCAAAATGACAGGAGGGTGAGGAGCTGTGGTGGATGGGGGAGGGCCTACAGAATTACAGGTAAATTGTAGTTTGGTCCCAGAGGCATTAAGGGTCTCCAGAGGCAAAGCCGGGGCTCTATTCTTGACAGAGTCCTTTTTGTTAAGTTGGAGGCTGAGCTTGCTGAGGTGTGTTCTTAAAAGACCATTAATCCATTTTACCTTTCCTGAAGATTGAGGACAGTAAGGGGTATGAGGTTTCAATGAATACCAAGAGCCTGAGAAACTGCTTGGGTGATTTGACTAGTAAAGGCTGGTCCATTATCAGACTGTATAGAGGTGGGAAGGCCAAACTGAGGAATTATGTCTGACAGAAGGGAAGAAATAACAAAGGTAGCCTTCTCAGACCCTGTCGGGAAGGCCTCTACCCATCCAGTGAAAGTGTCTACCCAGCCCAAGGGGTGTTTTCATTTCCTGACTCAGGGCATGTGAGTAAAGTCACTTTGCCAGTCCTGGGCAGGGGTAAATCCCCCAGCTTGATGTGTAGGGAAGGGAAGGGACTTGAATAATCCCTGAGGAGTAGTAGAATAGTAGATGGAACACTGAGAAGTGATTTCCTTGGGGATAGATTACCATGATGGAAAGGAAATGAGAGGTTCTAAGAGGCAGGATAGCGGCTTGTAACCTACATGGAAGAGGTTATGAAATGATGACAGAATGGAATGGAATGGAATGAGGCTGGAATAAGATATTTTCCTTGGTCCGAGAATCATTTGCCTTGTGTGGGAAGAGATTGACAGGTAAAGTTTCAGTGGGGGAGTAGGTGGGAGTGACCAGATGAGAAGGAGAAAAACTGCCATGAGGGATAGAAATCGGAATGCTAGCTGTTTTTAGCTACCTTATCAGCCTAAGCGTTGTCCTAAGTGATGGGATCTGATGCCTTTTGATGGCTGGTTTTTTAGCTACCTTATCAGCATAAGCATTGTCTTAAGCGATGGGATCTGATGCCTTTTGGTGGCCCTTGCAGTGAATGACTCCAGCTTCCTTTGGAAGTAAAGCGGCCTTCAGAAGAGTTTTTTTAAAGAGGAATTAATAATGGACGACACTTGTATAGTGAGGAAACATTTTTCAGCCTATATAACAGCATGGTGGTGCAGGATATGGAAGGCATATTTAGAGTTAGTATAAATATTGATGCATAGTCCCTTTGCAAGATTGACGGCCTGAGTTAAGGCAATGGGTTTGGCTTGCTGAGAGGTAGCACAAAGGGGCAGAGTGGTAGCCTCAATGATAGATATGGAAGATACTATACCATATCCTGCCTTTGCTGGTGAGTGGCAATTAGGCCTGGTGGAACTGCCATCAATAAACCAAGTGTGATCAGGGTGAGGAATAGGAAAGAAGGAAATATGAGGAAATGGTGTGAATGTCAGGTGGATCAGAGTGATACAGTCATGTGGGCCAGTTGTGGTATCAGGAATAATGTAGGGGCCGGCCTAAAACAGTAAAGTCAAGTTGTTTGGATAGAAAGGCTACACAATGCAGTCCCAGCTCTTGTGTAAGAATTTTGACCACAAAGCCCTGTACTTTGGCTGCATGTAATGAAAAGGGTTACGATGAGTTAAGGAGAGCTACTGTGGGAGTAGCTTCTAGGGCTGCTTTTAAGGAATGGAAAGAGGAGTGGTGAAAGGATTTAGGATCTGTGGGGTCAGCTAGGTTTGCTTTTGTGAGTTTATTTAATGGTTTAGTCAGGATGGTAAAACTAGATATCCAAAGGCGGAAGTACCTAACCATGCCTAGGAAGGAAAGGAGTTGTTTCGTAGAAGGGGTTGGGGTTTGGGAGATTAGCTGGACACAATTGGTAGGGACAGCACATGTGTTTTCATGAAGAATTATGCTGAGATAGGTAATGGATGAGGAAGAAATTTGGGCTTGACTGAGGTAATGGGAGCTGTCTGTGAAGCCTTGTAGCAGTACAGCCCAGGTAATTTGCTGAGCCTAATGGGTGTCAGCATCAGTCCAAGTGAAAGAGAAGAGAGGCTGGGATGAAGGGTGCAAAGAAATAGTAAAGAAAGCATGTTTGAGATTCAGAACAGTATAATGGGTTATGGAGGGGTTGTGGAGGGAGGTATTGAGGTTAGGAGAGTATACAGTTTGGGCACCACAGGGTGGATAGGCAAGACAATTGGTTGATAGGTACAGATCCTGAAATAACCTGTAAGTCTTGTCTGGGTTTTGGACAGGTAAAATGGGGGAATTGTAAGGAGAGTTTAGAGGCTTAAAAGGCCATGCTGTAACAGGCAAGTGATAATGGGCTTTAATCCTTTGGGGTAAGAGTGATTAGGTTTTAATGGGATGGTAAGGGGTGCATGATCAGTCACTAAGGAGGGAGTAGAGGTGTCCTATACTTCTGGATTAAGGTGGGGAGATAAAAGGGGAGGATGTGAAGGAGGCTTTGAACTGGGGAAAAGGGTGGAAATGAGGTGTGGCTGTAGACTAGGAATAGTCAGGGAAGCAGATAATTTAGTTAAAATGTCTCAACCTAATAAGGGAGCTGGGCAGGTGGGGATAACTAAAAAGGAGTGCATAAAAGAATGTTGTCCAAGCTGGCATCAGAGTTGGGGAGTTTTAAGAGGTTTAGAAGCCTGGCCATCAATATCCACAACAGTTATGGAGGCAAGAGAACCACGCCCTTGAAAAGAAGGTAATGTGGGGTGGGTAGCCTCCGTATTGATTAAGAAGGGGATGGACTTACTTTCCACTGTAAGAGTTACCTAAAGCATCTGTGATGGTCCAGGAGGCTTCTGAGGTGATTGCACAGTGTCAGTGTTCAGCCGCTAAGCCAAGAATATCTGGGAAGGAGTCAGTCAGAGAGTCTTGGGCTAGAGTTCCAGGGGCTCTAGGAGTGGCTGCCAGGTGAGCTGGACAGTCTGATTCCCAGTGGGGTCCCACACAGAGGAGACATGGCTTAGGAGGAATCCCAGACTGCAGGCATTCCTTGGCCCAGTGGCCAGATTTCTGGCACTTGAAGCAAGATCCTGAGGGAGGTGGTCCTGTAGGAATGCCCGACCACTGTGGCTCAGGCATTTTGAAGTTCTTATGTGCTGGAGGTGTGGCTGGGTTTTGTCTCACAGCAGAGGCAAGTAATTTTAAGTCTTCTCTATTATTGTACACCTTGAAGGCAAGGTTAAGTAATGTTGTGGTGTTTGAGGGCAAGAATCTAATTTTTGGAGCTTTTTCTAACATCGGGAGTGGGTTGGGTAATAAAACACATATTGAGAATAAGACAGCCTTCTGGCCTTTCTGGGTCTAGGGTGGTAAACCATCTAAGGGTTGTTGCCAAATGGGCCATGAACTGGGTTGAGTTTCTATATTTGATGAAAAAGCCTAAATGCTAACTGATTTGGGAAAGGTCAAATAAAGAAAAAGGAGTATTAGCCTTGGCTATGGCTTCAGCTCCAGCCACCTTTTTAAGAGGAAATTGTTGGGCAGGTGGGGGAGGGCTAGTCATGGAATGAAACTATAAGCCAGACCGGGTGTGAGGAGGGGAGGTGATAAAAGGATTATAGGGTGGCGGAACGGAGGCTGATGAAGAATTGGGACCTGGCTTGGCCTGGCAAGGAGCAGCCTGAGGAGGAGAGGACAGATGGGTCTGTAGAAAAGGAAGATTCAAAGGACTCAGTGATGCTTGGGGTTGGGGCTGAAGGGACAGGTGGGAGGGAAAGAAGGAGGATTTGGAATGAGTCACATTGGGAACAGAGAGTAGGGAGGGACCAATGTGTAAAAGAATGCCTGGACGTCAGGCACCTCACACCATTTGTCTTTTTTGACAAAAATCATCCAGGTCTTGTAAAATAGAGAAATCAAAAGTGCCATTTTCTGGCTATTTAGAACCATTATAGAGTTTGTATTGGGGCCAAGCGGTGTTGCAGAAGAAAATAAGATGCTTTGGTTTTGTCAGGTGAGAGTTGAAGACGTTTTAAGTTTTTAAGAACACAGGCTAAGGGAGAAGATGCAGGAATGGAGTGCGGAATGTTGCCCACAGTGAAAGAGGTAAGTTTAAAGAGAAAGGTAGAGACATGGAGAAGAGGGTGGTGAGCAGCCCTGGGCTGCAATGTGGGTGAGCATCCAAAGCAGGCATCCCCACAATTAACTTGCCACCAAGGCAATGTGGGTGAATGACCAAGGCAGATGTCCCCGTGGTGATCAGACACCAATGAAATGCAGGTGAATAATCAGGCAGGTGTCCCCACAGTGATTAAACACCGAGGGAAAACTGTCTTCCCGAGTCCAAGACTGGCTCCGGAGTTTTGGGTCCACGGATAAAATATGTCTCCTTTGTCTATACCAGAGAGGAAAAATAACTGGAGTTGGAAGGTCAGGGAGATTGAAGGGTAGCAAGAGAGGGAGATTAAAGGGTAGCAAGAGAGGCTGGAGAAGAGAGTGAAAAGACTGCTTACCCGATTTGAAATTGGTGAGACGTTCCTTGGACTGGTTGGTCTGAGGACTCGAGGTCGTAGGTGGATTTCCTCATGGAGTGAGGGTGGGGACAGGCCTCCCGAAGGAGTCCCCCTGTCCCGGGTCTTCGGCACCAAATGTCATGCGTGTCCATGTGAAGAGACCACCAAATGGGCTTTGTGTGAACAATAAAGCTTTTTAATTACCTGGATGCAGGCAGGCTGAGTTCGAAAAGAGAGCGAAGGTAGATAGGGGTAGGGCCGTTTTATAAGATTTGGGTAGGTAATGGAAAATTACCATCAAAGGGGGTTGTTCTCTGGTGGGCAGGGGCAGGGGTCACAAGGTGCTCAGTGGGGGAGCTTCTGAGCCAGGAGAAGGAATTTCACAAGGTAATGTCATCAGTTAAGGCAGGAACAGGCCATTTTCACTTCTTTTGTGATTCTTCAGTTACTTCAGGCCATCTGGGTGTATATGTGCAGGTGACAGGGGATATGATCACTTAGCTTGGGCTCAGAGGCCTGACATGCATGTTTATCTATAAATATGACCCCAATTTTACTTATGGCTTATCTCATGTTCTTTGTTAGCTGATTTTTGATGGTAGTTTTATCTTGTCTAAGTGAGTAGTCATGGAGATAGTCTTATTTTCACGATGTGTTTAATGATGAATATATATTTTCTTTTTGTGAAACACTTTTGTGATTCGAAGTTAATTTTTAAAAAGATTTACAATTCTGTATTTTTGTCAGTTTTTCCTTGAAAACGTTGTTTTAAAAACACACAACATAAAATTTACCATCTTAAATTTATTGAAGTGTATATTTCACAGCCAGCTGTGGTTGTGGCTCTCATCTGTAATCCCAGAATTTTGGGAGGTCAAGACAGGAGGATATCTGGAGCTGAAAAGTTTGAGACCAGCCTGGGGAATATATGGAGACCCCTCTCTATAAAAAAAACTTAATAATAGCCAGGTATGGTGGTGTGCAGCTGTGGTCCCAGCTACATGGGGGATAGAGGGGGAGTCAAAATTGTGCCACTACACTCCAGCTTGTGTAACAGAGTGAGACGCTGTCTCAAAAAAAAAAAAAAAAATGCTGTTCACTTCAGGCATGTTAAGTATATTCACATTGTTGTGCAAAAGATTTCTAGAAACTTTACATATTGCAAAACTAAAACTCAGTAAACATTAAGTAACAACATCTCATTTTACCCTCTCTCCAGCTTTTGACAGACAAAACTTCCATTTTTTTGTTTTTATGATTTTGACTACTTAAGATATCTCATATAAGTGGAATCAAACAGTATCCATAATTTTGTTACTGGATTAATTCAACTGACATAATATTCTCAATGTTCATCTTAAAATGTAACAAGATTGTTCAAGGTGGAATAATATTCCATTGTATGTATATGTTACATTTTTTGATATGTTTATAAATCAAGGAACATCTAGGTTGCTTCAGCCTTTTGGCTTTTGTGAATACTGGTATAATAAAGATGAATTTTCAAATATGCCTCCCAGGTCCAGTGTTGCATTTTTTTTTTTTTTTTCCCTCAGACAGAGTGTTGCTTTGTCACCTAGGCTGGAGTGCAGTGGTGTGATCTCAGCTAACTGCAACTTCTGCCTCCTGGGTTCAACCGATTCTCCTGCTTCAGCCTTTTGAGTAGCTGGGGTTATAGACACCCACCACCACACCCAGCTAATTTTTTGTATTTTTAGTGGAGATGGGGCCAGGCTGGTCTCAAACTCCTGACCTCAAGAGTTCTGCCCCCTCAGCTTCCTAAATTACTAGGATTATAGGCTTGAGCCATTGTGCCTGGCCTTTGTTACATATTTTGGATATAGATTTATAAATGAGGAACATTTATAACTTTTAAAAATAATGGCTGCATCTTTGTTTTCCACCAACATTCAACATGGATTTCATTTTTGTCGTATCAACAGATTTGGTGTTTTTAAAAAAATTTATCATGGCCATATTAATGGGTATGAGGTGATTTTGTTTGTCATTGTGGTTTTTTTTTTCATTTCTTTACAAATTAGTAATTTTGTCTGTCCTTTCAAATGCTTTTTCTCATTTGTGTACTTTTCTAATGAAAATTTTGTTTGTCCATTTCTAAATCAAGTTATTCAACTTTATTGTTTGGTTTTAAGAGTTGTTTATATATTTTGAATATTAACTTCTTTCACATTTAATTTGCAAATGTTTTCACCTACTTTCTAAGGGATGTCATTACTCTTGAATTGTTTTTTGATATGGAGAAATTTTGAAGCCTATTGTAGTTAAACTTCTCTGTTATTTCATTTGCTGCTCAAGTATTTAATTTTGTATCTAAGAAAATGGTGCCAAGACCAATGTCATGTCTTTTTCCTGTAGTTTTTCTAAAATATTTGTTAGTTTTTTTATGTCTAAGTATTTTATTTAAAATATATTTTTGTATCATTCTAGGAAATAATCCAACTTTATTTTATCAGTGCTGATATTCAGTTTTCAACATCATTTTTTTGAAGAGATTATTTGTCTCTATTTTTTGCTCCTGGCAACTTCGTGGAAGATCATTTGATCATGTACAGAAGGGTTAATTTCTGAGCTCTCCATTCAGTTCTTTCATCTGTTTATCTTTGTTTCTGTATCACATTGTTTATATTCTCTAGCTTTTAACTGTAGGTTGTATTGACATCTTTGAAAAATTATATTTTTGGATTCCTGAGCAAGAATATGTTGAAGAGTATGTTTCATATTCACATGGTTTTGAATTTGCCAGTTTGACTTTTGCTTTTAATTCCTAGCTTCATTCAGTTTCTGTTGGAAAACACACAGTGTATAATTTTAGTATTTTTAAAGTGATTTGTTGTTGTTATTTTGAGAGAAGATCTGTCACCAGGCTGCAGTGCTGTGGCATAATTTTGGCTCACTATAGCCTCAGCCTCCTGGGCTCGAGTGATGCTTTCACCTCACTTTTCTGGTAGCTATGACTACAGTCATGCACTACCATGTCTGGCTAATTGTTTGCTTGTTTGTAGTGTTAGGATCTCACTATGTTGCCCAGGCTGGTCTCATACTTTTGGCACCAATGGATCCTCTTACCTTGGTTTCCCAAAGTGTTAGGATTATAGGTGAGAGCCACTGTACCCAGTCAGTACTTTTAAATTTAATAAAACTTGGTATATGTCCTAACAGAATACACCAGATGCAAATGGGAATATTGTGTATTATCTTGGTTTTGACTGGAGAGTTTTGTGCGTGTCTGTGAAGCCAAGTTGGTATATAATATGGTTTGGATGTCCATGTTCTCCAGACCTCATGCTGCAAAATAAATCCTCAATGTTGGATGTGGGACCTGCTGGGACATGTTTGTGTCATGGGGGTAAATTTCTCATGAATGGCATGGTACATCCTCTTGGTAACCAAAAAGTTTACACTCTATTAATTCAAATGACTACCAGTAGCTAGATAATTTCTGTTTTACTAATAAATGTTTATTTTCATTTCTATATTGTCTCAAGTTATGTTAACAATAAAGTAATAACCTTTATCCAGGAAATTTTGAAAACCTATTTTTTAATCAGCCATAACAGTAAGCAAAGACAGAGAAATGAAGGTTTTTACAAGTCATAATTTATATATTAAAATTAAAATACTTCTAGAAATGAAAGAAAGGAAGAAAGAAATATATAAACAAATGAAAAGCAGCCTGGTCAACATGGTGAAAGCCTTCCTCTACCAAAAATACAAAAATTAGCCTGGTGTGGTGGCGCACACTTGTAATCTCAGCTACTCGGGAGGCTTAGGCATGAGAATCACTTGAACCTGATAGGCAGAGTTTGCAGTGAGCTGAGATTGCACTACTGCACTCCAGCTTGGGTAACAGAATGAGACTCCATCTCAAGCAAAACAAAACAAAACAACACCAAAATAAAAGAGAAGGAAGGAAGTTGATTGCTCACAATAGCTAAGGTATGAAATCAACCTAAGTGTCCATCAATAGGTGAATGGAGAAAGAAAATATGGTATATATACACAATGAAATGCTATTCAGCCCTTAAAAATAAGAAAGTCTTGTTATTTGCAACAACATTCATGAACCTGAAAGATATTATGCTAAGTAAAATAAGTCAGCACAGAAAAAAAACAAAATCCTGGTTTTTTTTTGAGATGGAGTTTTGCTTTTGTCACCCAAGCTGGAGTGCAGTGGCACCATCTCCACTCACTGCGACCTCCACCTCCCAGGTTCAAGAGATTCTCCTGCCTCAGCCTCCTCAGGACCTGGAATTACAGGCATGTACCACCACACCCAGCAAATTTTTATGTTTTTAGTAGAGGTGGGATTTCCTCATGTTGGCCAGGCTAGTCTCAAACTCCTGACCTCAATTGATCCACCCACCTCAGCCCCTCAAAGTGTTGGGATTACAGGCATCAGCCCCTGTGCCCAGCCCACATAATCCTATTTCTATGTAAAGTGTAAAAAAAAAAAAAAAAAAAAACTCATAGAAGCAGATGGTACAATAATAAAACAAACAAAAAAATCCCCTATAAGGTTTTTTGTCTGGTAAAGAGAGCTTCTTCATGATCTTTCAGGGGTTATATTTTCTTTTATTTTCCACATTTTCCTGTTCTTCAGCCAATGGATGAAAAAAGATAGAAGACACATTTACCTTTTACCCACTTCACTTCCATTCACTATTAGTCAATGTGAATATAGATGAGAGTAGCAGTTTTCTGGTAGGACATCCACTTCTCTGCAATAAACAAAAAACTGAAAAAAAATTAGCATATGCATCAATAACCCTTCTAGTAAAATAAAGATTAATTTTGTTGATTTCTATTGAGTTCCTGTAATATTTGATCAAAAGCTAGCAAAAACACAGTAGAAAAGGAAAATTGTTCTAAATAAGAATATTGTGAATGGTTATTTTGTCAATATAAGTAAAAATATGACCTCACACTAATAGTCTCACCTATAGTTGTACAACATCAAATGCTAATTTTTATTTAAAATTTATTTCATATAAGTATTCAATTTATATCACCTGCCTTTGCTATTTCAATGCCTTCTTCACTTTATATCAGTGAAAAACAGGCCAGCAGGTCCTAGGAAAGCATGTCATGCTATTGCTACTTTAACAATGATCAGGTCAAGCATGGTGGCTCATGCCTGTAATCCAGCACTTTGAGAGGCCGAGGTGGGTAGATCACAAGGTCAGGAGTTTGAGACTAGCCTGGCCAATACGGTGAAACACCGTCTCTCCTAAAAATACAAAAATTCCTGGGTGTGGTGGCTCACACCTGTAATCCCAGCACTTTGGGAGGCCGAGGCTGGTGGATTGCTTGAGGTCAGCAGTTCAAGACCAGCCTGGGCAACATGGTGAAACCCCATCTCTACTAAAAACACAAAAAATTAGCTGTGTGTGGTGGTGGGTGCCTGTAATCCCAGCTACTCAGGAGGCTGAGGCAGGAGAATCTCTTGAACCTGTGAGGCCAAGGTTGCAGTCAACAAACCAGGATCATGCCACTGTACTCCACCCTAGGCAACAAAGTAAGACTCCTCTCAAAACAACAAAATCAGCTGGGCTTGGTGGTGGGCACCTGGAGTCCCAGCTACTAGGAAGGCTGAGGCAGGAGAATCGCTTAAACCCAAAAGCCAGAGGTTGCAGTGATCTGAGATCACAACACTGCACTCTAGCCTGGGTGACACAGCAAGACTCTGTCTCAAAAAACAAAAAACAAAAAACAAAAACTGATCATGAATAGCACTTTTTTGATTGCTACACAGGTGTCAAACACTGTTATTTTGCTTAAGGTACTAGGGTTTTTTTTTTTTTTTTTTTTTTTTCTTTTTTGAGATGGGGTTTTGCTCTTGTTGCCCAGGCTGGAGTACAATGGCACAATCTCATCTCACTGCAGCCTCTGCCCTCAAGGTTCACACAACTCTTCTGCCTCAGCCTCCCCAGTAGCTGGGATTACAGGCACCTGCCACCATGCCTGGCTAATTTCTTGTACTTTTAGTAGAGATGGGGTTTCACCATGTTGGTCAGGCTGGTCTCGAACTCCAGACCTCAGGTGATCCACCCGCCTTGGCCTCCCAAAATGCTGACATTACAGGCACGAGCCACCGCATTCAGCCTGGTTTTCTATTTTTTTTTCTAAATTTACTGGTAATATAAAATTCTTCACTAAGAAGACATTATCTTATTCAAATGTTTTATGAGATTTCATTGATGTCTGAATTATCTGGAATATTAAAATTTTTCATAAACTCAAATCAAGTACTATACATAATCTTTTAGTAAAAGCTTTTCTGAGGCAGAGTAAGATTTATAACATTTTATTATCATATGGAAGAAGTGTATTAACTATGTTTTCAGTAATCACTCTGAACACAGCATTCTCAGTTTCCAGTATAAAAAGTAAAGTAGAGGTTCCTCTTCAAAGACTTTTCTACCTGTCTAATTATGAATAAATAGTAACTTCTCTTAGAAGCAAAGTTTATTCAAAGACCTGTGCTAACATTCTTAAATATCTGCTAAGCACAATTAAAAAATCAATGTACTTTATGTTCTTAGCTCCCACAATTTAGCCTAAATATTTGCCCTGGCATGCTTATACTAATCCAAGCAAGCATTAGGTCATAGCCTGTTCCTCCTCCTTATTTGAAGGTGTTTTTACCTTTCTCAGCATTCCACAAGTTACTTCCTCCTTCTTTTGTTCTCCTCTGCCTTTGCCTCTTTTAAAAAGTTCTAAGTTGCTAAACAATTGGGACAAATACAGAATGTGAGGTCCCATTCCAGCCAATGAAAACCGGACACAGCAGTAGGGTGGACACGTCAAGTTATAAATGACTCTGTCTCCTTCATTCAGTGTACTCGTGGCAAAACTGCTGGCAAGTGTACCCTTTCTGCAAAAAGTAAAAATGGCCTTGCTATGAAAAATTAAATTTATGTGCAAGTGCTATTTCTTTACAGCAGCAGAGAACAAACATTTCTAAAACCAGTATGGACCCTGAGTAATTCAGGGGGAATTGGCATCTCTGTAAAGAGACAGTAAGGAAATGCTGAGTGGAGGTGCACCACACTGCACATCAATGCTTTCCACATGCACCCATTAGAGTCTTAATTTAATTGGGCTGTTATTTGCATAGCTAGATAATTACCAACTTTAGTCATACTGTTTTTTAGCAACTAATGGCATCTGTTACCCATTAATTTTATACATTTGCTTTTTTGAAAAACAAATCTTTTGTTAACTCTAAATTGAGACTACATTTACAATCTTCAGTTTTTCAGTGTTGAAGCAAATCAGAGAAGAGCAATGTGTGTACATAATGTGCATTTTCCTGCATATCAAAATTATTCTGGCTGAGCAAAGTGGCTCATGCCTGTAATCCCAGCACTCTGGGAGGCTGAGGCGGGTGGATCATCTGAGGTCAGGAGTTCAAGACGGGCCTGGCTAACATGAAATCCCATGTCTACTAAAACTACAAAAATTATCCGGGCATAATGGCGGGTGCCTGTTATCCCAGCTACTCAGGAGGCTGAGGCGGAAGAATCACTTGAACCAGGGAGGCGGAGGTTGCAGTGAGCTGAGAACGTGCCATTGCAGTGCAGCGTGAGTGACAGAGTGAGAATCCTTCTAAAAAAAAAAAAATTCTTTCTTCATTTACTTGGAAACCCTGGGAAGCCCCTATAAAATACTCCCTTTGAATACTTTAGCCAGGATTTCAGATTTCAAAAGATCAAAAACAATCATTGAGTAAAGCCTAAATCTTGTCTTTGTTTCTTGTTAGTCATCTGGCCATTTCCGTAAGTATGGCAATTATGCAAAGCCATTGACAAAATGTGGTTTTGGTTAATTTTATTCCATTTCAAATGTTTTCTCTAATTGTTACTTTGGTCATGTGAATCTAAAAGAAACTATCTACATAACTAATCATGCATTCAAAAGCTATTCATATTAAGGTGTTTACAGTTTAATCTTGTATTACAGTATAGTAGAATCCTCTATAATTAGAAGTTAATTATTTATAAATTCATTGTTTTTAAGGTTTTTCAAATTTGAAAACAGACAATTAGGTATACTTTTTGAAATAAGTTCAATTCTAGGACATTACCCACTAGTCTTCATGGCATTTCTATAATAAATAGTGTAAACCTGTGTCACCAGAATGGTGCAGACATGCTGATTCAAATAGAATGAGTTCATCCTTGTTGGTAGACTATTGGTACCCTAGAGGCTGATCATTCAGTACAGCTTACTAAATACTACTCCATAATGCTAGAGAGCACTTTCACTCAGGTTTCCCTTTGCCTCCCATTAATGTGGTCCTGTTGCGGTGTCCTGTTTCTCTTAAGCTATCCCGCATGAGAGGTGATTATTTCTTGAATGAATGAGATTCCCTTTTTTTTCCCTCTGCCATAGGATCCTCTTATGTTCCTTACTGGAAGCAACATGCAGGAGGCAGAAATGATGACAATATACAAACATTTTTCCTGCCATGTGGCCACCATAAGCAGCTTACAACATGTTCTATCTAGAAATCACTTACTTTCAGGCCAGCAGGGGTGTTTTTCTATGATATGTCTCTTTCTCTTAAGAGCACCTCTGATTAAGTTTAGCACAATCAGGGTAATCTCCATTTTGATAAACACAAAGTCTACAGATGAGTAACCTAATTTCATAAGTGATTTCCCACCACAGTCATACATATTTTTTTACACTCAAGAGTAAAGTATTACACAGCAGGTGTGCAACAGACTGGTAATCCAGGGTATTATCTTAGAATGTTGCCTACCCACCTAAATAAACTTTTAAAATCATCTTTCGCTGGGCACGGTGGCTCATGCTTCTAATACCAGCACCGTGGGAGGCTGAAGCAGGCAGATCATGAGGTCAGGAGTTTGGAACCAGCCTGGCCAACATGATGAAACCCTTTCTTTACTAAAAATAAAAAATTAGTCAGATGTGGTGGTGCACGCCTGTAATCCCAGCTACTTAGGAGGCTGAGGCAGGAGAATTGCTTGAACCCAGGAGGTGGAGGTTGCCATGAGCTTTCATGCCACTGCTCTGCAGCCTGGGAGACAGAGCAAGACTCCATTGTGAAAAAAAAAAAGTCTTTCTGCTGCTTTTGTTATCTACATAAACAAAGATATTAACTGGATATAATAATTACTTTTTAGTTTTATTCATTACAAATAACACCATTTTTCTGGCTTAAATTATTTTTTTATGCACCATTTATACATTCACACACATAGAACAATAAAAATATATCCAATTATTCAATTTTTTTTGAATGTTCATTCAAATAAGTGTTAAAAATGATTTTTTTTTTCCTGTTTTAAGAGGGCTTTTATTATTGTACTCAAAAGAGTTGTTTCTGGAGACAAAGTTGCCTGTGCTTTAATAGGCAGACTCTGGGGAGACTCCGAATCACAGGCCAGAACATTTTATATTAATAAATTCAATACAAAGCAGAAAGTATAGATTTGCTTTCACCATTTTAAAAGTGTTTAGTTTTGTTAATCACCTAATTAACATAATTTGTTTTGTTGCAATAATTGTTCTTTTATTCTGAAAATATGTACAAACCTATACTCACACAAAAACACTCAATTCATAATTTTCTTACACCTCAGGTTTATCTTCAGAGTAATATGTGTATATTTAACTATGTAAATTAAAACTAAAAGTCTATATGTTTCCAGGCAGAGACCACATGTTCAAGGAAAACTATATTACAAGTATTTATAATTTTTCAGGACTCAGAAATGTATGGATTTTATTTTTATTTCTTTTCTTTCTTTTTTTTTTTTTTTTGAGATGGAGACTCACTCTGTCAGCCAGGCTGGAGTGCAGTGGTGTGATCTCAGCTCACTGCAACCTCCGCCTCCTGGGCTCAAACGATTCTCCTGCCTCAGCCTCCTGGCATGCGCCACCATGCCTGTCTAATTTTTGTGTTTTTAGTAGAGACCAGGTTTCACCACGTTGGCCAGGCTGGCCTTGAACTCCTAACCTCAAGCATTCCACCCGCCTTGGCCTCCCAAAGTGCTGGAATTACAGATGTGAGCCACTGTGCCTGGCCGTATTTTATTTACATTTTTGTACAATTATTATGACCATAAAAATAATCCTGTAGTCAATAACAATTCAATTGTACATTTTAAAATGAATAAAAGCATATAATTACACTATTGGTAATACAAAAGATAAGTGCTAGAGGTGATGGATACTTTATTTACCATAATGTAATTACTACATATTGTAGGCCTGAGTCAAAAGATGTCAATAAGGCATAAATATATACACATATTATATACCCACAAATACAAATAAAAAATTTCAATAAGAATAAAGAGTCAAAATTTAATCTATGGGAACAATATTCTTTAACTCATTTGCAGTTTAAAGCCACTGACAGTGATTACAATGTATTCATATTTTACATATTTTATATATTTACATATTTTACAATGTATGAAATAGTATATTCCTACAATATTGTACCTATACCCTTGAGTAAAGTGGGATACAGTTAGTGGCACAATAATGGTTCATTAAACACACAATAGTCTTACCATGGTAAAAATAAAATAAAATTAAGTTCACAAATAATCTAACAATTTTTTTTTTTGAGACAGAGCTTTGTTCTTGTTGTCCAGACTGGAGTGCAATGGTACAATGTCGCCTCACTGCAACCTCTGCCTCCCAGATTCAAGTGATTCTCCTGCCTCAGCCTCCTGAGTATCTGGGATTACAGGCATGCACCACCATGCCTGGTTAATTTTTTTGTATTTTTAGTAGAGACTAGGTTTCTCCATGTTGGTCAGGCTGGTCTCAAACTCCTGACCTCAGGTGATCTGCCCGCCTTGGCCTCCCAAAGTGCTGAAATTACAGGCATGAGCCATCAAGCCCGGCCCTAGCAGTTTTAAAATGTACTGCATTTTATTACATAAAAGTACAAGTAGTAAAGTAATATACTCATTTATTTTAATATACTTTGTTATTTCTTTGTGTCACTATAATAAAGTATTGCTCTGAACATTTACCTTATACATTACTTAATAGAATTTTACTACAAAGAGCCTCTCCACTTGTGTTTTCATTATGCATCTTACATTTTAATTCTATTTTATAGAAAAAGTCATAATGTCCAAATAATGTAAAAAAAATAGAATATCTCTGATGCAGAAGCAACTGATCACATGCTTTCTCACATGTGAATAGAAGTAAAATAACAGCATAATTTGAAAGCTGTATTACATCATTATTCAGCTTTCAAAAAATTTTATTCAAGGAAACAAGTATACTTTCAACATAATTACAATGCTTCCAAAAATCTACTCCTTTTAAAGTTACAAAGAAATCATTTACTTAAAAACTGCAATTGTGGATTAGTTTTTATACTCAATATTCTGATTTAGTGTAATGTTTGAAGTGTCAGGGCCTTAGTTATTCTACTGTAATTTCTCTGATATTTATATACAATCATCTATTTTGAATTAAATATTTTTTCATATTTACTGCATCTGCAAAATTGTATTTTAGCATAAACTCTCTGGCGTTTTCTAAGCTATAGTTTCTGGAAAAAAAAAAAGTGTTTCTAAACTTAATACGTTTGTAGGACTCATCTCCAATATAAATTCCCTGATGTTGAACAAAGCTTGAGCAACTGCTTGAGGATTTTCCTCCAGTACAAAATGTGTGCAATAAGATCTGTGACACTAGTAAATGTACTATATAACTCCCTTTATATTTGTAATGCTTATCTTCACAATATATACTCTTCTTCACTTTAAAGGCTTATACTTTCTGAAAGTTTTTTTTGACAGCAATTGCAATTTTAATGCTTCTATTAAAAGGAAGATTTTTATGTTGAGTTAGATGTGAGTAGGAATTAATGGGTTTTCCATATTCCTTCTATTTGTACAATTTTTCTCAAAGATACTAGCTTTCCTGTGAAATAAGGTGTAAGAACTGATTAAAAGTTTTGCCACATTCTTCACACTTGTAGTTTTGCCATTATGAATTATCCTACCTACAATTAAGTGTGGCAACCATATAAAGGCTTTGTCACATTTTATATATTTCTAGGGTTTCACACTAGTATAATTATTGTTATGTACAGAGAAGTTGGAGATGTTCGTAAAAGCAATGTCACATTTTTTAGCTTTGTGGATTTCCTCTTCAGCATGAATTATCACCATGTCTCTTAAGAATTGAGAACTTGTGGCCGGGTGTTGTGGCTCATGCCTGTAATCCCAGCACTTTAAGAGGCCAAGATGGGTGGATCACCTAAGGTCAGGAGTTCAAGACCAGCCTGGCAAACATGGCGAAGTCGTATCTCTACTAAAAATAATAAAATTAGCTGGGCATGTTGGAGGACACCTGTAATCCCAGATACTCAGGAAGCTGAGGTAGGAGAACGGCTTAAACCCAGGAGGCAGAGGTTGCAGTGAGCCAAGATCATGGCATTGTACTCCAGCTTGGGTGGCAAGCATGATACTTCATCTCAAAAAGAAAAAAAAAAATTGAAAACTTGTTATAGGCTTTGCCACATTCCTCAAACTTGTAGGAATTTTGTCCAGCATGAATTATGTGTAAGAAGGGTTCAGAACTTCCTAAAAGATTTGTCACATTCTTTATATTTGTAGGGTTTATGTTCCATATAAATTCTCATATTTAGTAAAAGTTGATAGCTGGTTAAAGACTTTCCCACATTCATCAAACTCACAGGGTTTCTCTCCAGTATGAATTATCTTATGTCTGGTAAGGGCAGAGGTGTCCTTAAAGGCTTTGCTGCATTTTCTTATTTGTTGGGTTTCTTTCCTGCATGAATTATCTAACGTCTACTAAGGTTTGAGGATGAAATAAAGGCTTTGCCACATTTATCACACTTGTATGGTTTCCCTCCAATATGAATTTTCTTATGTGAAAAAAGGATAGTGGGATAGTTTAAAGCTTTGCCACATTCTTCACATTTATAGTTTCTCTCCAGTATGAATTACCTTATGTGTAGTAAGGGTAGAGGAGCACTTAAAGCCTTTGCCACATTCTTCACATTTGTAGGGTTTCTCTCCAGTATGAATTCTCTTATGTCTATTAAGGATAAAGGAGCGCTTAAAAGCCTTGCCACATCGTTCACATTTGTAGGGTTTCTCCCCAGTATGAATTCTCTTATGTGCAGTAAGGTGTGAGGACGAGTTGAAGGCTTTGCCACATTCTTCACATTTGTAGGGTTTCTCTCCAGTATGAATTCTCTTATGTGTAGTAAGGATAGAGAAGCACTTAAAGGCCTTGCCACATTCTTCACATTTGAAGGGTTGCTGTCCAGTATGAATTATCTTATGTGTAGTAAGGGAAGAGGAGTACTTAAAGGCTTCACCACATTCTTCACATTTGTAGGGTTTCTCTCCAGTATGAATTCTCTTATGTGTAGTAAGGTGTGAGGACCAGTTGAAGGCTTTGCCACATTCTTCACATTTGTAGGGTTTCTCTCCACTATGAATTATCTTATGTGTAGTAAGGGATGAGAAGTACTTAAAGGCTTTGCCACATTCTTCACATTTGTAAGGTTTCTCTCCAGTATGAATTCTTTTATGTGTAGTAAGGACAGAGGGGTGCTTAAAGGCTTTGCCACATTCTTCACATTTGTAGGGTTTCTCTCCACTATGAATTATCTTATGTGCTGTAAGGATAGAGGAGCGCTTAAAGGCCTTGCCACATTCTTCACATTTGTAGGGTTTCTCTTCAGTATGAATTATCTTATGTGTAGTAAGGTTAGAGGAGCGCTTAAAGGCTTTGCCACAGTCTTCACATTCATAGGGTTTCTCTCCGCTATGAATTATCTTATGTGCAGTAAGGTATGAAAACCGGCTAAAGGCTTTGCCACAGTCTTCACATTTGTACCGTTTCTCTCCAGTATGAATTATCTTATGTGTAGTAAGGTGTGAGGACCAGTTGAAGGCTTTGCCACATTCTTCACATTTGAAGGGTTTCTCCCCAGTATGAATTTTCTTATGTGTAGTAAGGGTTGAAGACTGGTTAAAAGCTTTGCCACATTCTATACATTTGAAAGGTTTTTTTCCAGTATGTCTTATCTTATGTCTGTTTGAATTTGAAAATTTATGAATGACTTTCACATATTTATCACACTGAAATATTTTGCTTTGAGTAGTTGTCAAATATTGGTTAAGTCCATTATAACCTCTTTTGTGCACCTTACACTCATCCACACTTTCACAGCCCTTTTTAAACTGTAAATTATCATGTCCATATTTTTCATATCTTCTCAGTGTCACTTTTTGGAAAGAATCTTTTAGGCTCTGCTCTGGCCAAAGATCTTGGGCAAAATGAGAACACATAACTGAAAGAAACAATAAAAGCACATCACTTCAATTGGTAGACACAGATAAATATACTTTACAAATCTAACCTATACAATTATACAAACTGCATAAGCAAGATGACATAGCAAAATATCATAAGCTGTAATTTCTTCCTGGACATATAAATGTAACAAAAGCGGACTGCCCAAAATACATTTGTAAAAAATTTATAAGTGAGTTAAGTGTATGAAGGGCCCCAGGTGAGCACAATGCAAAGAGCCACATAGAATAAAAAGAAAATTCTGTTACTTATACCCAACAGAGCTCTTCCTGCTCTCCAGTATAACATTGTGCCTTTAAAAGTAAATTTCCAGTCAGATGCAGTGGCTCATGCCTGTAATCCCAGAACTCTGGGAAAGTGACACATGGGTGGATCATGAGAAATTCACCCCCATGACCCAAACATATCCCACCAGGTCCCACATCTAACAGTGAGAATTTATATTGCAGCATGAGGTTTGAAGAACATGGGCATCCAAACCATATTATAGACCACCTAGGATTCACAGACACACACAAAACTCTCCAGTGAAAACCAAGATAATACACAGTATTCCTATTTGCATCTGGTGTATTCTGTTAGGACACATATGAAGTTTTATTAAGTTAAAAATACTGACTGTGTGCTGTGTCTCTTGGCTATAATCCTAACACTTTGGGAGATCCATTGGGGCCAAAAGTTTGAGACCAGCCTGGGCAACATAGTGAGATCCTAACACTACAAACAAGCAAACAATTAGCCAGACATGGTAGTGCATATCTACAGTCCTAGATACTCAAAAAACTGAGGAGAAAGGACCACTTGAGTCCAGGAGGCTGAGGCTACAATGAGCCACAATTATGCCACTGCACTGCAGCCTGGGTGACAGTAAGATCTTGTCTCAAAACAACAACAATCAATCATTTTTAAAATACTAAAATTACACACTGTGTGTTTTCTAACAAAAACTGAATGAAACTAGGAATTAAAAGCAAAAGTGAAACTGGCAAATTCAAAAATATGTGAATATGAAACACTCTACAACATATTCTTGCTCAGGGTGCAAAAAATTTTATTTTTCAAAGTTGTCAATACAACCTACAGTTAAAACCTACAGTAACATGCCCAGGTGTGGTGGCTCATGCCTGTAATCCCAGCACTTTTGGAGGCCGAAGTGGGTGGATCACAAGGTCAGGAGATGTAGACCATCCTGGCTAACATGGTGAAACGCCATCTCTACTAAAAATACAAAAAATTAGCCAGGCATGATAGCAGGCGCTTTTAGTCCCAGCTACTTCAGAGGCTGAGGCAGGAGAATGGCATGAACCTGGGAGGTGGAACTTGCAGTAAGCTGAGATTGCATCACTGCACTGCAGCCAGGGTGACACAGCGAGACTCTGTCTCAAAAAAAAAAAAAAAACCTACAGTAACATAAACAATGTGACACTGACACAAAGATAAACAAATGAAAGAACAGAATAGAGAACTCAGAAATGAACCCTTCTGTATATGATCTTCCACAAAGTTGCCATGCATACAAAATAGAAATAATCTCTTCAAAAAATGATGTTGAAAACTGAATATCAACACTGATAAAGTTGTTTATTTCCCTGAATGATACAATAATATATTTTAAATAAAATGCTTAAACATAAAAATATACAAGTGAGGAAAAGCATTTGGAAGAACACACAAAATCATTAATTTGTAGAGAAATGAAAAAAAACACACACAATGACAAAATCACCTTACACCCATTAGGTGCAATAAAAATAAAACCCATGTTGATTTCTGGTGGAAAACAAAGACACAGCCATTATTTTAAAATGTTGTAAATGTTCCTCATTTATAAATCTCTATCCAAAATATGTAACACAGGCCAGGTGCAGTGGCTCAAGCCTGTAATCCTAGCAGTTTGGGAGGCTGAGGTGGGCAGATAACCTGAGGTCAGGTGTTTGAGGCCAGCCTGGCCAACACACCATTTCTACTAAAAATAAAAGATTAGCTTGGTGATGTGACGTGTACCTGTAATCCCAGCTACTTGGGAGGCTGCGATAGGAGAATCGCTTAAACCCAGAAGGCAGAGGTTGCAGTGAGCCAAAATCACACCACTGTACTTTAGCCTGGGCAACAGAGTGAGACTCCATCTCAAAAAAAAGGAAAACACCACCAACAAAAAAATATGCAACACAGGACCTGGAAGATATAATTGAAAATGTACCAGTATTCACAAAAGCCAAAAGGCTGAAGCAATGCAGATGTCTCTTGATTTATAAACATATAAAAAAAAACATATACATATGATGAAGTATTATTCCACCTTAGAAAAAACAATCTTGTCAATTTTAAGATGAACTTTGAGAATATTATGTCACCTGAACTAATCCAGTGACAAAATTATGGATACTGTATGATTCCACATATATGAGATAAATCTTAAGTAGTCAAAATCATAAAATCAGAAAGTGGAAGGTTTGTCTGTCAAGGGCTGGAAAGAGGGTAAAATGAGCAGTTGTTACTTAATGGTCAGTGACTTTTAGTTTTACAAGATGTAAAGTTTCTAGAAGTCTTTTGCATAACAATGTGAATATACTTAACATGACTGAAATGAACAGCTTTTTTTTTGAGACATGGTCTCACTCTGTCACCCAAGCTGGAGTGTAGTGGTACAATTTTGACTTCCCTTCAATCTCCCAGGTAGCTGGGGCCACAACTGCACATCACTATGCCTGGCTATTATTATGATTTTTTTTATAGAGAGGTGTCACCGTATGTTGTCCTGGCTGGTCTCAAACTGTTGGGCTCCATGGATCCTCCAGTCTTGGCCTCCCAAAATCCTGGGATTACAAATAAGAGCCTCCACCAAGCCTGGCCCTGAAATGCACACTTCAATAGATTTAAGGTGGTAAATTTTATATTACGTGTTTTTAAGACAATTTTTTTAAAAGAAAAACTGAAAAAAAAAACAGAATTATATATCTTTTTGAAAATTACTTTCAAATCGTAGAAGTGTTTCTCTCACAAAAGCAAATATATACTCACCATTAAACACATGGTGATAATAAGACTATCTCCATAAGTACTCACTTAGACAAGATAAAACTACCATCAAAAATCAGCTAAGAAAGAATATAAGCCATAACTAAAGTTGAGGTCATATTTATAGATAAATGCACATACATATGTAATCTGATTATGATAGACATGCATAATTTATCTCTTAATTAAACCTTAAATTGACTTAAAGTGTACAAAAAGAATTGCAAATTGTCTAAAATTATAATACATAAGTAAAACCAAAACACCCAATAAACTAATGTTAAGAAACCTACACTGAGGCCAGACGCAGTGGGTCACATCTGTAATCCCAGCACTGTGGGAGACCAAAGCATGCAAATCCCGAGGTCAGCAGTTCCAGACCAGATTGGCCAATATGGTGAAACCCCATCTCTGCTAAAAATACAAAAATTAGCTGAGCGTGGTGGCTCATGCCTGTAGTCCCAGCTACTCGGGAGGTCAAGGCAGAAGAATCAGTTGAACCTCGGAGGGGTTCAAAACTTCAAAACAACAATAAGAGAAATGTTTACTCATAAAATCTTGTATGCAACACTGAAGTATAATTAAAAAAAAATTGTCAGGCTGGGCAGAGTGGCTCACGACTGTTATCTCAACACTTTAGGAGGCCTAGATGAGCAGATCACCTGAGGTCAGGAGTTCAAGACCAGCCTGGCCAAAGTGGTGAAGCCCCATCTCTACTAAAAATACAAAAATTAGCTGGGGATGGTGACACACGCCTGTAATCCCAGTTACTTGGGAGACTGAGGTATTAGAATAGCCTGAACCCAGGAAGTGGAGGTTGCAGTGAGCCAAGATCATACCACTACACTTCAGCCTGGGTGACAGAGTATGACTCCATTTCAAAAAAAAAAAAAAAAAAAATTCTAGATAACTGCAATATTTAACTGTTAGTGTGTACTCAGGAAATGCAAGTATTCTGAATCATTAGCATGCACTGTGTGGCAGTAGAATTTCAGAGATTATGCAGTATAATTATAAATAGAAGGTTCTAATAAGAAAATAAATTAGCATTTAAAAGAAACTAGTTACTTTTAATGTCTTAAATATATGGTATTCTTACACAAAATGAAACTGCTGTAATCAAACACTGGAAGCAAAGAGTACCCTTACATTGTTAAATAAAGAAATATATATTTTGCAGAATGGGGTTAGACCCTCTGATATGTAAAACAAATATTAAGAAATAAACTATTTTATTATGGAGATATAGGCTGAAAAAAGTAGATGAACATCCTATAATTCCTTTTTGCCTGCAGCAAACTTAAATTCATAAATAACTACTTTAGTAACTATGGGTGCCTACTAATTATGTAATTTACTTCAGGCACAGCATGCAAATTCTAGCATATTGTCTTCAATATCTGAATCTAAAATTACAAACAAATCTGAAAGAGAACATAGAAAGTAAAAATATATAGGGAGAGTGACATCAGTAAAATGAAAAGATTAAAAGTGCCCTATTTTCATATTCCCTTACAGCAAAACAATGTCAGCCATCCCTGACAAAAATACCTTTATGAGAGAACCAGGATTATGACTCACACCTGTTATGACAGCGCCATGGAACATTAAGGTTGGAAAACTGCTTCAGGCCAGGATTTTGAGACCAGCCTGGGTCTCAAAGACCAGATCAAAGATGTAGCAAGATGCCATCTCCAAAATAAGTGCCTCTAAGGGAGATTTGAGAGCCAGGGAGGGAGTTGTGGAATGCTGTTAAAGCTTAAGGTTGAGAAGTGTTCTATTCAGAAGGCAGGCTCTCATTCAGGTGGGAAACTACAGTACCCCTGTTCATGGCTACAGACCAGGATAGGTTTCACCCAAGTTGGTCCCACAGAGAATTCTGAATTTACTCTGTAACCAGCCCAAACTCCCAGCCACAGTCTGGCAGAGGTCCTGCCATTCCAGAGACCTGGAGGAAGGCACCCATTTATAGTAATGTAGGCAGGCTTGCAGACTTTGGCCTTTACTGGGGTCCCTGAAGTGGTTCAATGACTCAGTTTCGGTTACCTGAGCCACAGTTTATGGTCAGTTCTGCCTACATAGAAACCCACACAATTGGGCCAGGTGGGCTGCCTCATGCCTGTAATTCCAGTACTTTGGGAGGCTGAGGCAGGCAGATCATCTGAGGTCAGGAGTTTGAGACCAGCCTTGCCAACATGGTGAAACCCAGTCTCTACCAAAAAAATACAAAAAATTAGCTAGGTGTTGTGGCGGGCACCAGTAATCCCAGTTACCCAGCAGGCTAAGGCAAGAGAACCATTTGAACCCAGGAGGCGAAGGTTGCAGTGAGCTGAAGTCATGCCATTGCACTTTAGCCTGGGCAACAAGAGTGAAACCCCATCTCAAAAAAACAAAAAAAGAAAGAAAGAAAGAAAAAAATCCATTGCAATTGAAGAAAAATAAATAAAAGTTGCTGTTTGTTGATCATACATCTTATATTTTAAAAACCATAAACAGTACATTAAAACCTGTCTAAACTAATGAATACACTGAGTAAATTAGCAAAATATAAAATTAACACACAAGTACATGTATGGTTTCATACGCTTAAAACAAACTATCTGATAAAATAGAGGAAGAAAAAATCTTATTTAATATAGCATTAAATAATAGATTTCTGAGAAAAAAATTAACCAAGAAGGTAAGAAAATGTTTACAATAAAAAAATGAAAAAATTAGAAGATCCAAATAAATTTTAAAATATTTTATGTCTAGGGATTGAAATAATAAATATTATTAAAGTTTCATATTATCCAAAGTGATCTATAGATTTCATAAACGTCATGTCAAAATTGCAGTGTTTTTTTTTTTTTTTACAGAAATGGAAAATACAATTCTAAAATTTACATGAAAATAAAATAAACTCTGAATAGCCAAAGCAATCTTGAAAAAAAAAAAAGAACAAAGCAGAAGGATATCACACTTATAATTTCAAAGTATATTTTAAGACTATATAGTAATAAAAATAGAAAGGACTAAATAGAAAAATAAACAAAAAAATTCAACAGAAACTACTACTCTCACACATGTCAGACCTGATGCAAAAAGAGAAATAATTCTCAAAATCATGCAGATATTTGTGTGTCCCCAAAACCATGAAAAAGCAGCCATATTGTGCAGTCTTTTATATGCCATGAAGAGGACTCTGGCTCTCACCGTGAACTTGAAGGGAGCTCACTGAAAGAAAAGTAGAATTTTTACAGAATTTAAAAGCATAAGCAGAAGATACCCCTTTATAAGAGCAAAATTTAAAAAAGAAAAAAAAAAATAGCTGCTCAGGAACTATTTCCTTTGGAACACAGCTTCCCAAATCACACTTTAAGGACTGGCTTTCTCTTTGACTTTGGGACCCATTATCTGTGTCGTCTGCTGTATTCATTTTCACTCGCACCTACCTGAAGGGTTGGCTACCATCTCATGTTTCTTCATGATCAAAGGTTTTTTTCCTTGCTCCAGACAGGTGATTAAGTCTGGCTTAGAGACAACAATACCTGTTTTATTAAAAATAAATAACATGAATCTTGCTCATATTCTCCAATTACAAGCTAGTAATGTGCTCAGCAAAGACAATGTAATAAAATATTATAGTAAATTAATACCAAAATACAAATTTATAACAGAAATTTCTAAATATTTAGAAAATACTTTAAATTTGCCAGGTGCAGTTGCTCATGCCTGTAATCCCAGCACTTTGGGAGGCCAAGATGAGTGAATCATGAGGTCATGAGTTAGAGACCAGCCTGGCCAGCATGGAGAAACCCCATCTCTACTAAAAATACAAAAATTAGCCAAACATGGTGACTTGCCCCTGTAGTTCCAGATACTCAGGAGGCTGAGGCAGAAGAATTGCTTGAACCTGGGAGGTGGATGTTTCAGTAAGCTGAGATCACACCACTGCACTCCAGCCTGGGTGACAGAGTGAGACTCTGTCTCAAAAAAAAAAAAAAAAAAAGAAAGAAAGAAAGAAAGAAAATACTTTCAATTTGTAGGTTTCTTAATTTTCCTTCCTGGTACTACTGAATCAAAAATTGGTGGCAATTAGATTTTCAGGTGGTAGCTACAATAGTTTATGTCAGTAAATTTCTGGAATTACCACTAATTTGGAGTGAAGATTACAGCTCACCTCAGAAATATGGAAAGTTTGGATTAAGATGAAACATCTTGAAGAAATTTTTTTCTTTTCTTTTTTTTCCCCCTCGAGACAAAATCTTGCTCTGTTGCCTGGGCTGGAGTGCAATGGCATGATTTTGACTCACTGCAACCTCCACCTCCTGGGTTCAAGCTATTCTCCTGCCTCACCTTCCCAATTAGCTGGGATTACAGGCATGTGCCACCATGCCCGGCTAATTTCTTGTACTTTTAGTAAAAATGGGGTTTCACAATGTTGGCCAGGCTGGTCTTGAACTCCTGGCCTCAGGCAATCCCCCCACCTCAGCCTCCCAAAGTGCTGGGATTACAGGCATGAGGCACCGAAGAAATTATTTTCTAAATGAACAAATTCTGAAGATTTTCTTGAAAAAGTGGATCTGAAATTCTTTTATAAAAGAATAAATTACTAAAAAAATTCTACAAAAGAGAGAAATAAAACCTTTTGTGTATATTATGAATTATGTATTAAAGTTTTTCTCACCAAGGAAGACCAGGTTTCTGTAGTTCTCTAACATCACATTCCTATATAAATTCCGCTGTGCAGTGTCCAGGCACTGCCACTCCTCCAGAGAGAATTCTATAGCCACGTCTCTAAATTGCAATGGCCCCTGAAACACACAAACACACATACGTTTTTACCAAGTGGCCATGGGCAGAATTTTTAATTTGACTTAAGGTCAAATGAGAGAGTAAAGACAAATGGTTCTGACTTATAGGACTGACTAAAATTATCCAATAAAATAATTTTCAACACAGAAATATTCTCTAAAGTATTCTCTGAGAAAAAAGAACAGCATAAGATCCACAACATCAGTTCATGTATTTTTCTAGATAGTAAAGTGTAAAATTAAGGGTATGAACACAAACATGTACATTTTTGAGTGCTATGTTTACATCATATGGAATGAGTTGTGAATATTTTTCAGATGAAAAAGACATGTTGAGTTAGAAGGCACCTTTAAAATTTAAATATATACAATAAGTTGAAGACCTTGTTATGCAGGGTTTTTTTCCAGAAGATCTGGAATAAACTCTGATTTTTTTGAATTTCTAACACAACTGCCAGATTAAATGTGGTGGTTTATTCACATCAGCTGCATAAAGATGCTTAATAATGAAGAGAAAAATAATCAACTACATAGTGAAAAATATCTGTCAGAGAGCTATTTAAGCAAGTGAATCATTAACCATTAACTTCACTAGAAGAAATTTTTATGTTGTGCTAATGCACATAGAAGAACACAGCATCACTGTTGAAATATTCCTCTTTTAAAAAAGTAAAAAAATCTGATCCAATCATAAAGAACCATTAGTTTTATGCAAACCTCAAAATACAGATAACTCCTATGTTCTGTAATTTTTAGTAGTAATTTTAAAGACTTCATTTAGCACCCTAAAGAGCAGGTATGTCCTAATAAGTTTTTTCAGAACTTTCTGGGTAATAAATGGCATCCCATTTAAATAAGCATTTTTTTTTTTTTGAGGCAAAGTCTCACTCTTGTTCCCTAGGCTGGAGTGCAATGGCATGATCTTGGCTCATTGCAACCTCCGCTTCCCGAGTTCAAGTGGGTCTCCTGCCTCAGCCTCCCAAGTAGCTGGGATTACAGGAGCCTGCCACCACGCCCGGCTAGTTTTTGTATTTTTAGTAGAGACAGCATTCCACCATGTTGGCCAGGCTGGTCACGATCTCCTGACCTCAGGTGATCTGCCCACCTCGACCTTCCAAGGTGCTGGAATTACAGGCATGAGCCATCGTGCCCGACCTAAATAAGGAATTTCTTTTCTTTTCTTTTCTTTTTTTGATATGGAAAATCACTCTGTTGCCCAGGCTGGAGTGCAGTGGCACAACCTCGGCTCACTGCAACCTCTGCTTCCCAGGTTCAAGATATTCTGCTGCCTCAGCCTCCTGAGGAGCTGGGAGTGCAGGTGCCCACTGCCACGCCTGGCTAAGTTTTTGCATTTTTAGTAGAGACGGGGTTTCACCGTGTTAGCCAGGATGGTCTCAATCTCCTGACCTTGGGATCTGCCTGCTTCAGCCTCCCAAAGTGCTGGGATTACAGGCGTGAGCCACTGCACCCGGCCAATAAGCAATTTCTTAATCCTGTTGGGCATACAGCTAATGGAACACACTAATGGAGCCTCAACATTACATGTTCTCCATCTTTACTAAGGACCACAGTTTTCCCTAATAGAATATGAGAATTTATGATGTAGAGAATGAACAGAAGGCTCTGGGATACAGCAAAGAAACATTTTTCAGACACCTTTGACTATTATAAGAATTTTAAGAAGTACTTAAACCAAACTCCTTAGGGAGGAGAAACACAAGTAGAGAAGTAAAGGTTTGCAAGTACTAAATGCATGGCATTCCAGAAGGCAGAGTGGACACAGCTTTTCAGCTGAGGCATGTTTACCTAAAGAAAAGCCTTTTTTTTTTTTCTCCTATCTCCTCCTTCACTGGAATTCCTTCTCAGATGAGATTCTCTGGACAAATTACACCTGAATCTTGAGAATATGCCTTTAAAGGTGTCAATACCACAAGCATACCTGCTAGCATTGACATCAACTGGCAGAAAAAGAACACCCATTTCTGTCCTTTAAAACAGAAGAGGTTCAGGAACAATGAGCTGCTCCATAAAGATGAAAATATAAGTTTCTCATTTCCTGTCCTCAGGTGCCCTCCCCTACCACAGACACCATCCATTTCTGCTACAGTAATGGAAATATGCACCACACTGACCTGTCCCTACCAAACCCAAACAGAACAGACCCTGTGGCCACCCTTTTGTGCAAAGGTGGAACTTAACGCTCATGAATGTATTTTGCAGCCTTCATGCCTGATTCTGGCCTCACCTTAGAGTCACATGAGGCCCTTCATTAAAACAACATGGATGCTTCCACCCAGGACAAGAAACAGAAGCTGTGGGGAGGGCACAAGACATTTCTGCATATTGGCCATGTGATCCTAATGAGAAGCCTGGGCTGATAACCACTAAGCTAAGCATTGCCTCTCAAGCTTTAACGAGCTTATAATTCACTTGGTAATTTTAGCTCCACTTTATGTAATGTGATTCTGCAGGTTTGAAAAGGGTCCATGAATGGGTGTTTCAAAAACAAGTCCCCTGTCAATGCTGATGTCGCTCCCCATTGGCTCATTATTACCATTAGTCAGAGAAGCAGGCACAGCACATGGTCCCTTACACTTAGCACTTTTGTCACAACCAAATACTTCTCGTACAAACAAGGACAACCCATCTTCATCCTAAAGTTTTATATTATTTGATGGCTCTTTAAAGTTTACAGAGGAAATAAGGCAGCGATGTCTGAAAAAGTCTGTTTTTAAAAAGCAACATGTACACATGTACTAATGCTCTGTTTGTTAAACAGGTACTATGTGCTCAAGAATATGATACAGAGCACTGTGCTGGGCATAACACATTATGTGATTTAATTCTCATAACACCCTGGAAGCTGGTACTAAGGGTTTAATAGTTTTCAAGATTTAGATAAAGGGCCCAGCATTTTTATTTCTTCTTCTGTTTCTCTGTCATCAATTTTTTAAAATTGTACAGAATAAAAGCTAAATATAGACAGATGAAAGATATAGAAAGAGGTTAATGTAGTTTAGACAAAATTTCATTCTGTTTATATTTACTTTATTGTGACTTACGGAGCAACTACTGGATCTGCAGGAATAGAAAACAAGTTTCTAAATAAATGTCTCCACAAGCACTGGTTTTAATAGAACATTTAAAAACTAGGACCCTAAAATACATACTTTATTTATCCCATTTATCTGCTTTGTGGTTTCAGGAAATTGTGAGCACCAGCTCTAGAAAGGCAGCAGGATTCACCAGCCAAAATTCTGATCTCTTCTAATCAGTTACCTGAAGCAAGACTACAAGATAGGGTCAGACCTAAATAAGGCCTCCAAAAATGGTGAATCTGAACAGGTCTGGGTCAGGGTGAGGATCGTATGTAAAATTCTGCTCTCTATGTCACTGCAGTACTACCAGTTTTGTTTTTTCTAAGCTTACCTAAAAAAAAAAAAAAAAAAAACTTAAATCCCAGAGTTTCTGTAATTTTAATATTTTCTAGCCACTGCCCTGTCAACTTTGTACTACATTTTAATGCGCAATTTAAACAAATCCTTTAAGGTTTTCTAGGGTAATTTTTTTTTTTTGAGATGTAGTCTTGCTCTGTCACACAGGCTGGTGTGCAGTGGTGCCATCTCCACTCACTACAGCCTCTGCCTCCAGGGCTCAAGTGATTCTTCTCTCTCAGCCTCCTGAGTAGCTGGAACTACAAGTGCATGCCACCACGCCAGGCTAATTTTTGTATTATTAGTAGAGATGGCATTTCACCATATTAGCCAGGCTGGTCCCAAACTCCTGACCTTGTGATCCACCTGCCTCGGCCCCACAAAGTGCTGGGATTACAGGCATGAGTAACCACACCCAGATTTTCTAGGGTAATTTTATTAGAAAATAAATATGTACATGTAGCAAGGTAAAAGAAATAGAAATTATACAGCCAGGAGTGGTGGCTGATGCCCATAATCCCAGCACTTTGGGAGGATGATGTGGGTGGATCACAACCTCAGGATTTCGAGACCAGCTTGACCAGATGGTGAAACCCCATCTCTACTAAATATACAAAAATTAAAAGAATATATATATATAAAAAAATTAGCTGGGCGTGATGGCTGGCACCTGTAATCCCAGCTACTCAGGAGGCTGAAGCAGGAGAATCACTTGAACCAGGACAGCAGAGGTTGCAGTGAGCCAAGATCACACCACTGCACTCCAGCCTAGGTAACAGAGACTCCGTCTCAAAAAAAGAAAAAAAAACCTATAATAACAATTCTTCTGTTCATAAATATGCCTTCAGATGTAGACATCAGAAGTCTCAAAAATATAAAGAAAGTGGCCTAAATAAAGCCCAGGATTTTGGACACATCTATTTATTGTACCAACCATATGATGCATTCAATTATTTATCCAGTTGCTAGTCTAGACTAAAAGTTTCTGGATTGTAGGAACCAAGACTGCTTCATAGTTTTTTTTAATGGCCATATAAAATGGAAGCAACTAGTTTATCCATTTGGGTCTCCAGATCTTTTCCTTCTTTACCGTCCAAGTACTGGGAAACTGGAGAAACTCTCATCTGGGTACCAACCAAAGACACCTCTTGTATGAGTTGATGAACAAACACAGGATGACTCATTTCACTTACACTGAGACAGAAGGAGAATTAACCACTCTTGTCAGCCTAACACAATTCTGCTCTGAACATCCTCAAATGCCTCAAAGACACCTAGGTGATTGTGAGGGATTTCCAGTGACCCTGGGCTGATGGCCCAATGATAAGCCAGGCTGGAGAGACTTAGGCTGAAGATCAATGCAACAGAATAGAGAGCCCAGAAATAATGCCACCCTCCTATAACCATCAGATTTTTGACAAAGCTGACAAGAGAAATGTGGGAAGAATTCTCTCTTTAATAAATGGTGCTGGAATAACTACCTAGCACTATGTAGAAGATTGAAACTAGCTCCCTTCATTACAGCATATACAAAAATCAACTGAAGATAAACACTTAAATGTAAGCTTAAAATTATAAGAAACACTGCACGAAAACCTAGAAAATACCATTCTAGACACAGAAACTGGCAAAGAATTCATGATGAAGCTACCAAAAGCAACTGCAACAGAAGCAAAAATTGACAAATGGGACCTATTTAAACTAAAGAGCTTCTTCACAGCAAAGGAAACTATTAACAGAGGGAAAAGACAACCTACAGAATGAAAGAAAATATTTGCAAACTTTGCCTCTAACAAAGGTTTAATATCCAGAATTTATTAGAAACTTAAACAAGTTTAAAAGAAAAAACCAAACGACCTCATTAAAAAGTAGGCAAAAAAGATGAACAGATGCTTTTCAAAAGAAAATATACATGTGGCTAAGAAGTACGTGAAAAAAATGCTCATCGCTAATCACTAGAGAAATTAAAAGAAAAACCACATGTGGCTAAGAAGTACATGAAAAAAATGCTCATCGCTAATCACTAGAGAAATTAAAAGAAAAACCACAATGAGATATCACTTCACACCAGTCAGAATGGCTATTTTCAAAAAGTCAAGAAATAACAGATGCTGGCAAGGTTGCAGAGAAAACGGAATGCTTATACTCTGCTGGTGGGAGTGTAAATTAGTTTAACAACTGTAAAAAGCAGTGTGGCAATTCCTCACAGAACTGAAAACAGAATTATCATTTGACCCAGCGATCTCATAATTGGGTATATACCCAAAGAAATATAAATTATTATATTATAAAGACACATCCACATGCATGTTCACTGCAGCACTATTCACAATAGCAAAGATAAGGACAGGCCCCAAATGCCTGTCAATGGTAGACTGGGTAAAGAAAATATGGTATGGTCAGATGCGGTGGCTCATGTCTGTAATCCCAGCACTTTGGGAGGCTGAGGCAGGTGGACTCCCTGAGCTTAGAAGTTTGAGATCAGCCTGGGCAACAATGCAAAATCCTGTCTCCATGGAAAATACAAAAAGAAAAACTGGTCAGGTGTGGTAATGCCCGCCTGTAGTCCAAGCTACTTGGGAGGATGAGGCAGGAGAAAATTGCTTGAGCCTGGGAGGTTGAGGCTAAAGTAAACCAATATCATGCCATGGCACTCTAGCCTGGGCAATAAGGGAGACCATGTCTCCAAAAATAAAATAAAAGATTTAGTCAAAATAAAATATGGTACATAAACATCATGGAATACTCTGTGGCCATTAAAAAAAAAATCATGTCCTTTGCAATAACATCAATGAAGCTGGAGACCATCATTCTTAGAAAACAAATGCAGAGGTCTGGCACAGTGGCTCATGCCTGTAATCCCACCACTTTGGGAAGCCAATGTGGGTTGATCACTTGAGGTCAGGAGTTTGAGAACAGCCTTCCCAACATGGAGAAACCCCATCTCTACTAAAAATACAGAATTAGCTGCGCATGGTGGCATGCATCTGTAATCCCAGCTACTCAAGAGGCTGAGGCAGGAGAATCACTTGAAACTGGGAGACGGAGGTTGCAGTGAGCCGAGATCATACCATTGCACTCCAGCCTGGGCAACAAAAGTGAAACTCCATTTCCAAAAAAAAAAAAAAAAGGAAGAAAAAGAAAATAATGCAGTAAGAGAAAACCAAATGCATGTTTTTATTTATAAGTAAGAGCTAAATAATAAGAACACACAAACACAAAGAGGAGAACAGATGCTGTGGCCTAGTTGAGGGTGGAGGGTGGAAGACTAAGAGTATCAGAAAACATACCTGTTTGGTGCTATGCTTAATACCTCAGTGACAAAATAATCTGCACGCAAAACCCCCATGCACCAAAACAAACCCACATGTACCCCGAAACAAAAATAAAAGCTAAAAGAAAAAATTAAATCCCTGGGTGGGAGAGATTGCAATGTAGGTGAGAGGACTGATTTTTGCTACAGATAGTTGTCTCGGTGCAGCTGTACTCTGATTTATTACTGTGTGCATACAGACATACGAGATTATGAACAGCTGATTCAAAATGCTAGGTTGGTGGAGAAAACAGGTTGCTGCTGCAGATTTAGTGTCTGGGGGTGGGGATACGCCAGGAGACTTGTAGAGACTTGTGGGTTCTTGGCAAGAAACACTAGGATCAAAAATGCTGTGGTGAAGTTCCTGAGGGTGGCGCCTACTCTTTTAAGTTTTCAGTCCTCTGTCACCCTGGGAGAATACCTGGAATCACAGGACAATGGGCAGTGTGACAGCCTGTGTACCAGACAGCAGAGCTCCCATTCTGAAACACCTAGAGTTTTATTCCAGGCCAGACTTCTGTGATATCTTTTTCCTGGCACCAAATCTGTAGAGTTGGTTGAACATTAAACAATTCTCCAACACCAACTCAATGTCTGACATTTGAATGCTGACACCACCCACAGTCAGCACAGACCCTGATTCAGGGCTCGGTCCCACAACACTGTCCTCACTGCAGATGCCAATCACAAACCCCATGGGCTTATCTATGCTTCTGAGCTACTGTTTAAAAACTAGGGAGTCCCATAACCTCCCTGAAGTTCAATAATTTGGTAGAGCTACTCACAGAACTCAGCAAAACACTGCAGTGATGTTTAACAGTTTAATATGTAAGATGCAGCCCAGGAAAAGCCAAATGGAAGAAATGCGTAGAACAAATAATAAAAGAGATGGGGAAAGATGAAACACATAGATAATCCTGGAAAATCTTTGTGATTAATAAAATTCTCCATCTTTTGTGTGTTCCAGGAACAGTTTATGAAAAGAAACACTCTTCCCATTATGACTTAGTGCTCTCTTTTCTTACCTATCACACAGGCAGACACACACACTGCACATTTTCTCCTTTTTCTCATTAAAAAAAACAGCTGAATTTGTCTTCAGTGCTCAAAATAAAATATTTCTTCACTTTGTCACCCAGGCTGGAGTGCAGTGGTGCAATCTCAGCTCACTGCAACCTCTGCCTCCCAGGTTTAAGCAATTCTCCTGCCTCAGCCTCCCAAGTAGCTGGGATTATAGGCACCCACCAACACACCTGGCTAATTTTTTTTTTTTTTGAAATGGAATTTCACTCTTGTTGCCCAGGCTAGAGTGCACTGGTGTGATCTTGGCTCACCACAAACTTTCAAGCCATTTCCCAGGTTCAAGCCATTCTCCTGCCTCAGCCTCATGAGTATCTGGGATTACAGGCATGCACCACCATACCTGATGATTTTTTTTTTTTTTTTTTGGTAGTAGAGATGGGGTTTCTCCATGTTGGTCAGGCTGGTCTCAAACTCCCGACCTCAGGTGATCTGCCCACCTCAGCCTCCCAATAATTTTTGTATTTTAGTAGAGACAGGATTTCACCATGTTGGACAGGCTGGTCTTGAACACCTGACCTCGGGTGATCCGCCTGTCTCAGCCTCCCAAAGTGCTGGGATTACAGGCGTGAGCCACCACACTTAGCCTAAAATAAAATATCCCTTAATCAAACTCTTCTTAAGCTTATCTCCCTCCCTCAGGCTCCTGAACTTTGTGTTACCCTCAGTCTGAGTCAGCATACAACCCCACTTTATGTCCCTCCTAAGAACATGCGGATTTCAGGGTAAGACATCCTCTGATCTAAAATATGACTTTTTCACTCTCCATTTGCCATTCCCTTCCCACCTGCTTTCTAATCTTGTTTGCTCCTCCCTAAAAAAGAAAGCCCTTTTCTGCCTACATCTTTGCAAGCCACAAAGATCTTATACTTACTTGGTATTTTCTGCTGTTGCAATTGTTTTTGGAATTCATTTTTTTAACATAAATTAATATTTTTTATTCTACAAAGTGTAGAAAGTGCCACAAAACATAACAACTTAATCATAAGACCCTCTAAGTTTCCTTTCATCTTAACCTCAACTGCATCTGCCTGTGGATCCCCAGCTTTCCAGGGTTCTGTAGCTTCTCTCAGGATAAAGGCTCCTTTTATGGCTGGGGTGAGCAGGATGGGACATCTGCAGGGGAGGCTCCCCAGAAAAAAACTGAGTCTTTAATAACATCCTGTTGCATGCTTAATATCAGCCTTAGCTTGGAGTCACTATGTTCAAGCTTTGATTTCCATGTCAGAGTTATTCACTTGGTTTTTGAAACTAAGTGTTAGAAAAATCCAGGGAAATTACTCAAACACAGTGTTTACATAAGAAGGAAATGCTTACTTTTTTTTTTTTTTTTGAGACAGAGTCATCCTGTGGCCCAGGCTGGAGTTCAATGGCATGATCTTTGCTCACCACAACCTCTGCCTCCTGGGTTCAAGACCTTCTTGTGCCTCAGCCTCCCATGTTGTTGGGAATACAGGCATATGCCACCACACCCGGCTAATTTTTGTATTTTTAGTAGAGATGGGGTTTCATCATGTTGGGCAGGCTGGTCTCAAACTCCTGACCTCAAGTGATCCACCCACCTCAGCCTCCTAAAGTGCTAAGATGACAGGCGTGAGCCACTGCACCTGGCTAAGGTGCTTGCATTTGATACCTCTGTAAGAAAAGCAAATATATCTACTACTTTCAGAAAATATATGTATTATTTTATTATGTATCTTAAAAATAAGTAGGCTGGGTGCGGCAAATCATGCTTGTAATCCCAACACTTTGGAAGGCCGAGGCAGGTAGGTGACGATGTCAGAAGATCACGACCATTTTGGCCAAAATGTTGAAACCCCCTCTCTACTTAAAATACAAAAAAATTAGCTGGGTGTGGTGGCAGGTGCCTGTAATCCCAGCTACTCAGGAGGTGGGGGCAGGAGAATTGCTTGAACCCAGGAGGTGGAGGCTGCAGTGAGCAGAGATCACACCACTGCACTCCAACCTGTTGACAGAGCGAGACTCTGTTTCAAAAAAATAAGTAAATAAATAAAATAATGTAGTAAAAAATTAGTCACATGGGAACACTTCTAGAAGGTACCATGTTTCATCACATATAATTTAGCATTTAATTCAGAACTCAACAGGATATAGAACTGAGATATTCACTGTCACAAATTTCCCCTGCAAAAAGAGGAACTAATGTGTTGACGAATCTATGTAACTCATCAATTATCTACCACATTTTCCTGTGGAAATATATTCATTGTCTACAGCCAAAATGGAAGAGAGATTTTCCCTATTTTTTTCCTTGGTAACTAGCATTCCTGGCTAACATAGTGAAACCCCATCTCTACTAAAAATATAAAAATTAGCTGGGCGTGGTGTCGCGTGCCCATACTCCCAACTACTCCAGAGGCTGAAGCAGAAGAATACTTGAACCTGAGAGGAGGAGGTTGCAGTGAGCCGAGATCTGACACTGCACTCCAGCTCTGGGGACAGAGCGAGACTCCGTCTCAAAAAAAATAAAAATAAAATAATAATAATTAATTGAGGAACATGGGGTACACTTGAGGCCTTGCTTGGGACACGTGGAAAATACCAGAGAAAATCAGTCCGCTGTGGGGTGTGAAAATAACTAAATGGCAGGCAATTAGACTGAAGAAGCTCTAGTCCCTGGATTCCTACCTCAAAAAAAAAAAAAAAAAAAAAATCTAAGCTCATGTGCATTTTTTGGGAAATTACTACATTAGGGGAAAGAAAATTCAGGCTTAAGCAACTATAAACTGCCAATTAAACTGTAATTACATAACCAGGAATTTTTTTTTTTTTGAGACGGAGTCTCACTCTGTCGCCCAGGCTGGCATGCAGTGTGGCATGATCTCGGCTGACTGTAACCTCCGCCTCCTGGGTTCAAGCAATACTCTGCCTTGGCCTCCGAGTAGCTAGGATTACAGGCGTATGCCACCATGCCTGGCTCATTTTTGTATTTTTAGTAGAGACACGGTTTCAACCCGTTGGCCAGGCTGGTCTTGAACTCCTGACCTCGTGATCCACCAGCCTTGGCCTCCCAAAGTGCTGGGATTACAGATGTGAGCCACCCCGCCCGGCCATAACCAGGAAATTTCTACCTTGATTGTACAAATTAAGAAACTGCATAACTAAACCTAACCAATTATTGAATTTGGTTTTCTTCATCATGCATTTTATAAATGTCTTTTCTTCAAGCCACTCCCATGGACCACAAACTACAAACTGTAGCTGGGTGCTATGCAATTCTGGATTCACTCTTTGATTACATTATTTGATATTTTTGCAGTGACTCCCATAACTTTTTTTTTTTTTTTCTTAAGACAGAGTTTTCCTCTGTCGCCAGGCTGGAGTGCAGTGGCAAGATCTCAGCTTACTGCAACCTCCACCTCCGGAGTTCAAGCGATTCTCTCACTTCTGCCTCCCGAGAAGCTGGGATTACAGACATTTGTCATCACACCCAGCTAATTTTTGCATTTTTAGTAGACATGGGGTTTCCCCATTTGGGCCAGGCTTATCTTGAAGTCCTGACCTCAAGTGATCCGCCTGCCTCGGCCTCCCAAAGTGCTGGGCTTACAGGCGTGAACGACGGCGCCCGGCCCCATAAATTTTTAATAGCAGAAAACAGAAACTGTGAACCCCACGGACCAAAGCTTTTCCCATTCATGAACCCGCACCCCAGGTCAGGATTCTCCCCTGACGACCCTCTGGTGGTCCCTGCACATTCTGGGAGAGACGGGGGGCTGCGGTTGCAGAGCTGCCCACAGAGCGCTCCAGGCCAGAGCACAGTCACTACGCAGGGAAGACACAGGACACCAGGGGGCCCGGCTGTCAGCGTAGCCGCCATCTTATGGCTGAACGGGACTGAGGCCGAGCTGGGCAAGGAGAACTCAGGGTGCAGATTGTGGAGCTGACTACGCAGAGGCCTGAGTCCCGCCACAGCCACTTTCCACCGGTTCCAACCAGCATATCCCCCTCTCTCGGGATGTCGGACGGGCACTCTCACCATTTCTAGGCTTCCAGGGCTCCCAGCGTCTTAGCTGTGGATCTCCCAATACCTGCAGGACACAGGGCCACAGAGGCTGGGCCTCTAGGAGCAGAGGATACAGAGCAGTGAAGACAAGATCTGGAGCTCCCGCTGCAGTCAGAAACAAAGGCCCCGCAAAACACGGAAGCCTTCCACTTCACTCTGGCTGCGTGCCTGATTGGACGGCTTCCAGCCCAGCGTTCCTGATTGGATAATGCTTAAAGCCCCGCCTCCTCAGGCCCTGAGTGACAGAAGATATGATCAGATGCCGGGCTGAGTGAACAAAGAGTGACAGCCTAAGCAGCTGGCTTTTCAAACAGTGCTTCCTCCCTGAGCTGAGCCAGGCCCACCCCAGAGCATGGGAACATTTTATCTCTTGTTTACTCTCTTTCTTGTTGAATGTATTAGGTGAACAGAAGTATTTTGCTGTCATTAATAATACATAAATTTTTTGTTCAACAGAAAATCAACTTTTACTTTGGTAATAGTGTATTATCTGTTAAAGCTAATTTTAATAAAACTTTATAAATAAATCAAATTTGTCATTTTTGACCACTCCAGATTTACATATATATTTTGTAATATCTTGTAATTTTTTAAAACTATATTTTATTTTTATCCACATTCTTTTTATTTTTTCAATTTGAAACAACCTTTAAGTAATTTCCAACAGCTATAGGAGATAGAAATCATTTAGAGGCAGGTATGGATAGTTCACGCTGGTAATTACAACACTTTGGGAGGCCAAGGTGAGCGGATCACTTGAGGTCAGGAGTTCAAGACAAGCCTAGCCAACATGGTGAAACCCCATGTCTAATAATAACTAATAATATAAATAATAATAACTAATAATATAAAAAGTTACCGGGGTGTGGGGGTGCACATCTGTAGTCCCAGCTACACCGGAGGCTGAGGCAGGGGAATCGACTGAAGCCAGGAGGCGGAGGTTGTGTAACAGCCCAAGGGGTTTATTTTACCCTTCGCCCAGACAGAGCCGATTCATCAAAACAGGGGAATTTGTGGAGGAAAAGTTACATATTAAATTTGAACTCAATTGAATGTGGACACAAACAATTGTCACCAAGTCCCAGAACAGGTTGTGTGAGCCCCTGAGGTGTTCATCCCGCGCAGTATCGAAGAAATCTCTATTTCAGTCTATTCCTATATATTAGTTGTTGAAAAACAATAGACAATCACAAAAAAAGGTTGACCTTTTTGTGTCCCTTGAGGCAAGTCATGAAGGGCTGTCATCATTGGGCCTTATGCCAAACAACTCTTTACAAAAGAGCTAGGGTCCCAGACTGCCCTGAAGCTTCATGAGACCTCTCCTTGTCTGTGCATGGATGGGTGGCTGACTCTGGAGCTGTGACTATTGCTTCCCTCTCTGGTGGTGAATCCCCCATAGTCTGGTGAGGGTAAAAAAAAAAAAAAAAAAAAATATATATATATATATATATATATATATATATATATATATATATATCTTTTCCCATCTCCTCTTCTTATTGCAATTTGCTTATTACATCAATCTGCTTATTATATTTATTTGCTTATTATATTATATGCTTATTATATTATTACTTTATTATGTCTGCATTGCCATTTACGTGGGATAAAAGTTGTTTACCCTTAATGGTATTGTGTGTGTGTCTTTGTTTCTCCCCTCTCACATTTGCCTCACAGAACATTTTTGGCATCACAAATAGGATTTAGAAACAAAAGTGTGCCCCTTTTTGACCAGAAGGACAGGGCTGGAGGGCTCAGGGACTTCCCATATCCTGGGATGGGAACTCCCCCAGTTCTCCCTCTTGGTGATTGAATGGTCCAGGGGAACTGGCCTTTGTGAGAATTGGGAATATAAATTAGTGCAATTTAAACCTTTGACTGTGCGTGAAGGGCTGCAGGGAATTCCAGTCAGCAAAGGAGATGCTGAGGGGATCTCCCAAAGTGGATGGTGTTTGCTTACTGCTTATAAGTTAATGTATCATGATAGGGGCTGGTTGCTACAAGATAAATATAAGCTGGAAAAGGAAAATGCTAATCTGACTTCCAGACTGGCCCTGGCCCAATGCCAGTCAATGTCTTGACTGATCAAGCTCAAAGCTATCAGCCTATTGCTGAAAAAAAGCAGCTGTCCAGGTGGCCCAGTCAGGATAAAACTGAAGAACTAGTCAGACGGGGCTTGGAGCAGGTAAAAACCCAGTTCCTATGTCAAAAATGGGAAATTAACCCTAGTAAAATTCAAGGACCTGCACAAAGTGTAAAATTCCTTGGCATTTTATGGAATGCAAAGAAATAGTCCATTTTACCAAAGGCTAAGGCTAAAATACTAGATTTTGCAACCCCTACCACTAATGTATTGTCTTGTTTGGATTCTGGAGACATCATATTCCCCACTTGGGTAACATTTTACAACCTCTGCATGCAGCCACTAGAAAATGCTATGACTTTACTGGGGAGAGAAAGAGAGCATGGCCTTTGAACAAGCTTAACAAGCAGTGCAACTGGCCCTGGATCTATGGCCCATACAGGATGGGCCAGTAGAACTGCAAGCAACTGTCCCAGATCAACATGCTAATTGGAGCCTTGGGCAGAAACAAGATGGGAAGAGGGTACTTTTCAGGATTTGGACCCAGAAACTGCCAGAGGCCGGAAAAGCTTATACCTCTTTCAAGAAGCAATTGTTAGCTTGCTATTGGGCTTTGCTGGAAATGGAACACCTCTGCTTCAACCATGATGTTTTTATGAGACCTGAAATTCCTATTATGACTTGAGACATGAGTTCCCCCAAAACCCACCAGATTGGGCACACCCAAGAAAGTAGCATCATAAAATGGAAATGGCACATACAAAACCAGCCTAAGCCAAAACTAAAGGGGGTATCACTTTTACATGAGGATGGACAAAACTTGCCAGCTCAGGAAACACTGAACGAGTCCTGCAGATAGAGAGGGAAACACCCCCTTCCCCTGACCACCCATCAAATGGGATCAGAAACATGCTTGGTTTACTGATGGATCCGCCAAATACATTGGTGGGACCCAATGCTGGAAGGCTGTGGCTTATAATCCTCTTAAAAATATAAGCATTTCTGATGAAGGAAAGAGTGGGAGCATTCAGTTAGCTGAACTGGTAGCCATCCTCTGAGCTATTCAGGAGGAGACCAGAGGGATTTGTCACTTGTATACCAACTCTTGCTCAGTAGCAAATGGTCTTACCACCTGGGTGCCCCAGTGGCAATGAAGCAAATGGCTAACTGGGAATAAAGAGGTTTGGCGAGAACAATACTGGTAAGGTATCTGAATCCGGGTGCACAACACATACCACTGTGTTCCATATTGTTTGTTGTTGTTGTTGTTGTTTTCCTAGCCCTGTCACCAAACTGAAGTGCAGCAGTGCAATCTCAGCTCACTGCAACCTCTGCCGCCCGAGTTTATGACATTCTCCTGCCTCAGCCTACCAAGTAGCTGGGATTACAGGCACAGGCCGCCACGTCCAGCTAATTTTTTTTTTTTTTTTTAGACTTAGTCTCACTCTGTTGCTAGAATGGAGTGCAGTGGCGCGATCTGGGCTCACTGCAACGTCCATGTCCCAGGTTCAAGTGATTCTCCTGACTCAGCCTCCCGAGTAGCTGGGACCACAGGTGCGCACCACCATGCCCAGCTAATTTTTGTATTTTTAGTAAAGACAGGGTTTCATCATGTTGGCCAGGATGGTCTCAATCTCTTGACCTCATGATCCACCCAACTCTGCCTCCCAAAGTGCTGGGATTACAGGCATGAGCCGCTGCACCTGGCCCTGTTTTCCATGTTGATGTTCATGCATCTCTGCTTTCTCTTGACAGACTATTTAATCAGCAGGAAGATCAACAGGCAAAAATTTCCACCATAACTGTGATCTTGAATGTGGATAAATGGAATACAACATGTTCAAGCCTTGCAATGAGAGGCATTATAGTGTATGGTGGTATAATTGATAGCGATTACCAGGGAGAGTTAAAGGTCATTTTATACAATAACACTCCAGATTCTTTTGCTATAAAACCACAGATGCTCGTTGCTCAATTGTTAGTGGTACCTTGTGAACAATTAACCCCTGAGGAAATCTTTGTCCAACAGAGTCTACATACAGAACTGGGGGATTCAGATCCCCTGGTACAGGTAGCTTAAATCCTGGAGTCAAAATATAGGTACAGCATCCCTCAGATCCTGACCCTAAGGCTGGTGACCTTGTAGATATGAAAGCAGAAAATGAAGGCATAGTACAATTTCCTAAAGATGAAAAACAATATCATTTCCCCTCTGTTTTTGTTATTACAGGGAATAACCTATCTACTAATGGTCAGCACCTGTGTCTTTGTGTCTGAGGCCAAGAATAAATTCATCAACTGGGTAGCCATCGCTGCAACTGAAGCCAACCACAATCAATGTTGGCTATACGTCGAGTTGCTGGAGGCCGCCAAAAATGGCTACCTTGGAGAATCGTCTGTGACAACATTTCGGAATGGCTATATTGTTACCAATGGGCCACTACAACAACACTTGTAATCCAACCTGGACTTCCTTGGACCACACTAAACAATCTATCTTTGCCAAGTCAGACAAAAGATGAACTCCTCCCTCACATTGCATCAAAAGCCTTGGTATTCTGCCCAATATTCCTGGAATGGTATATACTACAAACCCGCTGTGCTGGTGGCTGGATTCCATACAGCCTCTGCTTTGTCTGGAGGCCTTAAATGGCTCCTCTAATGTTACTCTGGGGTTTCTCCAGTCACTTGTCAACACATACTCCAAATCAACAACATTATGCCCAATGAAACACAATCTCTTTCCTATTTTAATAAGAGATTAGTACACTATGATTACAGTAGCTCCATTGCTGTCCCCTGGGGGGCCCTCCGGGTATGCAGATCCTATGGGTGGCGATACATGCCCCCACTTTGGATGGGGAGATGCACTTGGGGGGTGGACATTAATTCCATTCACTATCCGGGATAATGTTCCCCTCTCCAGTAATCTAGATGCTTAGAAACATCGCTAGTTACAAATGTGCTGGACTCCCCGGTGGTGGTACCCTATCACAGTATTCTCCCCTGCCGCTGGTACATTCCTCCTTCACCAACAAGTTATAATACTTAGCTTACCTGTAGAAAAAGCTCTTAATGATAGTAACACTGGACTTATGTTGTTACCAGATGAATTTGCTCAGCTGCATATTGTTGTGTTGCAAAATCAAATGGCATTAGATGTGCTTACCGCAGCCCAAGGAGGGGTTTGCACCTTACTGCATACTGAATGTTGTGAGTATATTCCTGGCAAGTCTCACAATATTACTCTGTTTGCAATGCCATGTTGGGTCTAATTTTTATTAATTGTGCTTCTAATTCTCCTGTCCTTACCCTGTATCTGTAATCTATATCAACTATGCCTTCCCCATGTATCCGTAAGGGTATTTTAATACAATTGAGTATCCAATTGAAGCCGAATGTAGTGGAAAAGTAAAATATTAAATTTGAACTCAATTGAATGTGGACACAAACAATGGTCACCAAGTCTCAGAACAGATTATGTGAGCCCCTTTAGGCATTTATCCGGCGCTGTTTCAGAGAAATTTCTACTTCAATCTATTCCTATACGTTAGTTATTGAGAGACAATAGCCAATCACAAAAACAGGTTAAACTTTTTACAGGTGTGAGCCACCATGCCTGGCCTTGGATGGGGTTTTTGTGGGTACTTTTTTGTTGTTGAAGCTGTTGTTCCTTTCTGTTTATTTTTCTTTCAATGGTCAGGACTGTCTTCTGTAGGGCTGCTGCAGTTTTCTGGGGGTTCACTTCAGGCCCTGTTCATCCGGTTCACTCCCGTGCCTGGAGACGTCACTGAAGGAGGTTGGAGAAGAGCAAAGAAGAGTCTGCTCCTTCCTCTGTGATCTCTGACCTCAAGAGGCAGCAACCTGATGCCAGTAGGATCGCTCCTGTATAGGGTGCCTGACAACCCCTGTTGAAGTGTCACCAGTTGGGTGGCATGGGGAGCAGAACCCATTTAATGAAGCACTTTGACTATTCCTTGGTGGAGAGGGGTGTTTTGCTGGGGGGAAACCACTCATCTGGGCTGCTTGAACTCCTCAGAACTAGCAGGAAGAAAGGCTAAGTCTACTGGTCCACAGAGACTGCAGCCACCCCTCCCCCTAGGGGCTCAGGCCCAGGGAGATCAGGGTTATATCCCTGAGCCCCTGGCTGGAGATGTTGGAATTCCTGGAGGGAGGCCCTGACCAGTGAGGAGGGATGGGTCAGGGTCAGGCCTGAAGAGACATTCTGGCCACAGTCTGCCACAGCCCGTGTGTTGGGCTGTGGGGGACACCTCTTGAGACCACGCTGTCCAGTTTCCCTGGATCTAGCAGAGGAAAAGTGTGGCTGGGAGCTATAGAGATGGCTGCTTCCCTTTCCCCATCCAGGGAGCTTAGCCTGTTAGGCAGTTTTGAGTCCCAGTGCTGGCTGCTGTCCCTCCCTCAAGGAGCTCAAACAGCTTAGACAGTAGCCAACTGCAACTGTGGTGCTGGTCGCCCCTCCCTTGGGAACTCGGCAGGCTTAAGTAGATTCTAGCTGAGAGTCTGTTCATAATCTGCTCAGCTCCAGGGTTGTGTCAGGCATAATAAGTTCCTCTTCAAAGGGTAACTTCCTTGTTCTTTGTTCTCAAAATCAACTTCCTTGTACCTTCCCGCTCCTAGCTACCTGCTCCGTAAACATCTCTTCTCCCCGGTTGCAATCTGTAACCCACATCTCTTCCTTATTTGGAAGAAGTCCTCCTCACTCCTAGTTACCTGCTCTGTAAACAACCTTCCTGACAGTCTCGATTTAAAATAGCCATCGAGTTAACTTAGATTGTGCGGTCTGACTCCAGCCAATGGGGGCAGGACACAGAAGTAGGGACTGTGTTAGGGACTTTTCTCCCTTGTATGCTGTGCTTTCACAACAGCCAGAGACATGACTGGCACCCTTCTGCAGAAGTAAATTTGCCTTGCCTTGCTGAGAAATTCCTTGTTTTCTTTGCGACTCTGAGCTCTTGTTTCCAATGGTTGGGACCCTAGGCTCCAGTGGCGGGAATTCATGAGTGGAATCTTCTAATCCGTGGGTTGCATAGTTCCATGGAAAAAGCACAGTTTCCCAGGATGGGTAGCAGGCTCACTCACCACCTCCCTTGGCTATAGGGCGAGGGCTCCTCAGGCCCATGTGGGTGTCAAGTGGGCTGCCACACCACACTGCTCTTCCTCTCCATGGATCACGCCAGGCACCTAGTCAGTTCGGATGAGAGGACCTGGATACCTCAGGTTATGGTGCAGGATTCACACACTATTATGGTTCTTTTCTATGGGATGCTGCTTCTAGTCAGCCATCTTGGCCCTGCCACCACCAATTTTTCTTTGAAAGGCTAATGGAATTCGGCTGTGAATCCATCTGGTTCTGAACATTTTTTTTTGGTTGGCAATTTTTTGAAATTATTATTTCAATCTCACTTCTTGTTATTAGTCTGTTCAGAGTTGTTGTTTTTAAACCTAGGAGGGTTGTACTTTCCAGGAATTTATTCATCTCCTTCAGGTTTTCTAATTTATGCACATAAAGGTGTTCACAGTAGCCCTGAATGATCTTTTGTATTTCTGTGGCATCAGTTGCAGTATCTTCTGTTTCATTTCTAACTGAGCTTATTTGGATCTTATCTCTTCTTGGTTAATGCTGTTAATGGTCTATCAATTTTGTGTATCTTTTCTAAGAGCCAGCTTTTCATTGCATTTATACTTTGGATTTTTTGTTGTTGTTGTTGTTTCAGTTTCATTTAGCTCTGCTCTGATCTTTGTTATTTCTTTTCTTCTGCTGGGTTTGGGTTTTCTTGTTTCTCTAGTTCCTTGAGGTGTTATCTTACATGGTCAACTTATGTTCTTTCAGACTTTTTCCCAGAGAAATTTGATGCTATGAACTTTCTTTTCAGCACCACTTCTGCTGTATCCCAGACATTTTGATCAGTTGTGCCATTATTAATGTTCAGTTGAAAGAATTTTTAAATTTTAATCTTGATTTCATCCAACGGTCATTCAGAAACAGATTGATCATAAATTTAACTTTTTGTTTAATTTCCTTGTATTTAATTTCTAAAATGTATTTAATTTTCATATATTTGCATGGTTTTGATAGTTCATTTAGAGTTGATTTTGAATTTTATTCCACTGCAGTCTGAGAGAGTAGTTGATATAATTTTCATTGTCTTAAATGTATTGTGACTTGTTTTGTGGCCTATCATGTGTCTGTCTTGGAGAATGTTCCATGTGCTGATGAATAAAATGTATATTCTGCAGGTGTTGGGCAGAATGTTCTGTAAATATTTGTCAAGTCCATTTGTTCTAGGGTATAGCTTAAGTCCATTGTGTTTTTTGTTGTTGTTGTTGTTGTTGACTTTCTGTCTTGATGACTTGTCTAGTGCTGTCAGTAGAGTATTGAAGTTCCCCATTATTATTGTGTTGCCATTTATCTCCTTTCTTAGGTCTCGTAGTAACTGCTTTATGAATTTGGGAGCTCCAGTGTTAGGTGCATATATATTTAGGATGGTTACATTTTCCTGTTGACTAGTCCTTTTATTATGATATAATGTCCCTCTTTGTGTTTTTCTTAATTTTTTACCTGTTTTTGCTTTAAAGCCTATTTTGTCTGATGTAAAAATGGCTACTACTGCTTGCTTTTGGGGTACATTTGCATGGAATATCTTTTTCCAACACTTTAAGTTTATGTGAGTCCTTATGTGTCGGGTGAGTCTCCTGAAGACAGCAGATATTTTGTGGGTAAACTCTTATCTATTCTGCCATTCTGTATGTTTTAAGTGGAGCATTTAGGCCATTTACATTCAACGTTAGTATTGAGGTGTGAAGGACTATTCTATTCATTGTGCCAGTAGTTTCCCAAATACCTTTTATATTGTATTATTGTTTTATAGGCCTTGTGAGATTTATGCCTTAAGGAGGTTCTATTTCAGTGTATTTTGAGGTTTTGTTTCAAGATATAGAACCCTTTTTATCAGTTCTTATAGTGGTGGCTTGGTAGTGGTGAATTCTCTCAGTATTTGTTCTTCTGGAAAAAACTGTATCTTTCCTTCATTTATGAAGCTTAGTTTCACTGGATACAAAATTTGGGCTGATACTTGTCTTGTTTAAGGAGGCTAAACATAGGACGCCAATCCCTTCTAGCTTGAAGGGATTCTGTTGAGAAATCTGCTGGTAATCTGATATGTTTTTCTTTATAGGTTACCTGATGCTTTTGTCTCACAGCTCTTAAAAATCTTTCCTTTATATTGACTTCAGATAACCTGATGACTGTGTGCCTAGGTGATGATCTTCTTGTGATGAATTTCCTTGGTGTTCTTTGAACTTCTTGTATTTGGATGTCTAGATCTCTAGCAAGGCCAGGACAGTTTTCCTCAATTACTTCCTCAAATAAGTTTTCCAAACCTTTAGGTTTCACTTCTTCCCTGGGAACACCAATTATTCTTAGGTTAAGTTGTTTACATAATTCCAAGCTTCTTGGAGGTTTGGTTCATTTTTTAAATTCTTTTTTGTCTTTGTTAGATTGGGTTAATTCAAAAGCCTTGTCTTTGAGCTCTGAAGTTCTTTCTTTTACTTGTTTGGATCTATTTTTGTAATTTTCTACTATGTTTTGCCTTTCTCTAATTGTGCCTTTCATTTCCAGAAGTTGTGATTTTTTTTTATTTATGCTATCTATTTCTCTGGTAATTGTTTTCGTCCATATCCTGTATTTAAAAAAAAATTTCTTTCAGTTAGTATTTATCTTTCTCTGGTGTCTCTTTAAGTGGCTTAATAATGGACCTTGTGAATTCTTTTTCTGGCAATTCAGAGATTTCTTCTTGATTTGCGTCCATTGCTAGGGAGCTAATGTGGTCTTTCAAAGGTGTTAAAAAATCTTTGCTTTGTTATGTTACCAGATTGTTTTTTTGGTTCCTTCTCGTTTGGGTTTTCTATGTCAGAGGAAAGATCTGAGGCTCAAGGGGTGCTGTTCAGATTCTTTTGTTTCATGGGGTGATCCCTTGATGTGATGGTCTCCCCTTTTCCCTTGGGATGGGGCTACTTGAGAGCCAGAGTGCAGGGATTGTTATTGCTCTTCTGGGTTTAACCACCCAGTGGAGCTACTGGGCTCTGGGCTGGTACTGGGGAGTGTCTGCAAAGAGTCCTCTGATGTGATCTGTCTTCAGGTTTCTCAGTCATGGATTCTACCACCTGCTCTGGTAGAAGCAGCAGGGGAGTAAATTGGACTTTGTGAGGGTCGTTGGTTGTAGTTCTGTTTAGTGCACAGTTTTGTTTTGTTTTTTTTTCTTTGAATGCTGGTTGTTCTAGCAGTGAAGTTGCTATAGGGAAAGACTGAGGAGGACTTCTGGTTAGCCAGGATGTTACAGGTGATGGAATTAGCTGTTGTTTTCTCCTTTATTGGAGTGGGTATTTTTTGTTTGTTTGTTTGTTTTTTGAGACAGAGTTTTGCTCTTGTTGCCCAGGCTGGAGTGCAATGGTGTGATCTCGGCTCACCACAACCTCTGCCTCCCAGGTTCAACGGATTCTCCTGCCTCAGCCTCCCAAGAAGCTGAGATTACAGGCATGCAAGACCAGGCCTGTCTAATTTTGCATTTTTAGTAGAAACTGGATGCAGTTTCTCTATGTTGGTTGGGGGGGTCTGGAAGTCCTGACCTCAGGTGATCCGCCTGCCTCAGCCTCCCAAAATGCTGGGATTACAGGTGTGAGCCACACCACCTGGCTGGGGTTGTTCTTTGATGAGTTGCCGTAATGGCTTGAGTTGGTTGACCTCCAACCTGGAGGTGGGATTTTCAATACAGCATCAGCTGTCGTAGTATGGGGGGGATGCAAGCTTGCCATCAGGTCACCTGGATAAGTATTCAGGTTTCTCAGGCAATGGGTGGGAACATAGAGCTCCCAAGAGAGTATGTCTTTTGTCCTCAGCTACCTGGGTGGGTAGAGTAAGGCCATCAGGTGAGGGCAGTGTTGGACATGTCTGAGCTCAGACCCTCCTTGGGTGGGGCTTGCTGCAGATGCTGTGGGTTTGGGAGTATGGTTCTCAGGCCAATGGAGTTATGTTTCCAGGGAGATTATGGCTGCCTCTGCTGTATGATACAGGTCAGGATGGAAGTGAAGGAAAGCCAGCAGTGACAGGCCTCACTCAGCTCCCATGAAGCCAGAAAGGCCAGTTTCACTCACACCCTACCCCACCAACAGCACCAAGTTTATATCCAGGAGGTGAGCAGTACTGAGATCTTGCCCCAGGCTATAAGCCTCCCCATTGAGAAAGCAACTTGGGCTTTCAGGCCCCACCCCCTCACCACCTGCCATGGCTTCTGTGCCCATATCTGTTCTTCCCATTCACTGTCCCCATGCTGATTTTGCCAAGGAATATTGACACTAGGTCAAAATTCTTACAGAATTTAGCTGGAAGTTTCCTTCTCCCTGTGGCCCTTCCCTAATTCCACTGGCAGCCTGTCCCAAGGCCCCTGTGTGATAAAGTCAGAAATGGCTTCCCTGAGGACCAAGAGTGCCTATTGGGCTATTCCCACTGCTTCTTCTGCTTTCATATTTTGCTTGATTCTCTAAGTTCATTTCAGCCCTAGGTAAGGCTAAATCCTTCTCTGGTGATCTGTATTTTCAGGTTTTGAGTATGTGTGTTTAGAGGTGAATGTTCCATCTCTTACACTTTTGGCACTTGCTATTTTTCAGTAGTCTTGCAGAGGTTGCAGTGGCAAGCCACTTCTTTCAAAGAGTGTGCATTCTTTTGGTTTTCCTGGTATGTTCTTGGAGCAAAAGTTCATGATGAGAGTCTCCACATGCTGTTCTGTCCATCCAAGTGGGAGATACAAGTTAGTCCTGTCTTCTGGCCACCTTTTTTTTTGGTGCCTTCTGAGAGAGAAATATTGATTGACTCTTCATAACAGATTAAAAATAAAAGATCAGTGAGCATTCTTTCTTTATTGTTTTAATCTTTATTGTTTTAAACAGCAATCTACTTTTTCTTCAGGCCACTGATTTAATTTCTCATTATACATTTATTTATTTATTTATCTGTTTCTTATTGCCTGTGCTCACCACTAGACCAATTGCAAAAAATTCAACTACAGAAATATAAGGTAAGTATTTAATAAATGATTCTCACTAACTAAAAATTCACAAAAATTTCATGTTCACATTCATCTGACTGGCCTCATTTGGCCTTCTACAGAATGCTTGAAGTTTGATTAAAAAAATCTACTGATAAATATTTATTGATAGAACACTGAAAGGTGAACTCTACTGGTGAAAATGTTGTTTCTTCATTACCAGAAATGAAGTAGATACATTTATTTCTGACTTACTATTTTGCTTCATTAGTGTGTGTTTATTTTTATTCAGTACCATGCTATTTGCTTTCTGTAGCTTTCTTTTGAGACAGATTTCACTCTGTTGCCCAGGGTGGAGTGCAGTGGCTTTATCGTGGCTCACTGCTGCCTCAATCTCACAGGATCTAAGGATCCTCCCACCTCAGCATCTCAAGTAGCAGAGACTCTGGGTTTGTGCCATTACACTCTGCTAATTTTTTAATTTTTTTGTAGAGATGGTGTTTTGTTATGTTGCTCAGGCTGATCTAGAACTCCTGGGCTCAAGCAACCCACCTTGGCCTCCCATAGTGCCAGGATCACAGGTGTGAGCCACTGCACCTGGCCTTACTGTAGCTTTGTAATATATTCAGAGACCAGGTAGTGTGATGCCTATAGCTTTGTTGTTTTTCTTCAATATTGCTTAGGTTATTCTTGGTCTTTCATGAATTGATAAAGATTTGATAATTACTTTTTAAATTCTGAGAAAACTATAATTGGAATTTTTATAAGGATTGCATTAAATCTGTAGATCACTTTGGGTAGTATGGACATTTTCACAATATTAATTCTTTCCATTCATAAGCATGGTGTATTTTTCAATTTTTTAGTGCCTTCAATTTATTTAATTAATGTTTTAGAGTTTTTAGGGAATAGATCTTTTACCTCTTTGAATAAATTTATTTCTATGTATTTTATTCTTTTTGATGCTTTTGTAAATGAGATTACTAATCTCAATGCCTGTCTACACATCTATTCAACTTCAACAGATTTAGAGATTAAACCAAATACATGGGAAAATGCAGGAAAGGAAAGAAACTCAAAGTTTTATAGTTTTGTAAAATACAAGTGCCCAATTTAGCATCCTGTGTCATGCCTTGTGGCACCAAGCATCGCATTAAGCTTAAACTTAAGCTCAAATTGACTTCTTATTTGGGATAACCCAAAGATAGAGAAACTCATCATCCTGATTTTAAACAGGCGGAGACTGCTGCTTATAATAAATGAATATACAGAATCACATGGCTGGTACATGGTAACCTGGAACTTCTAGAACAAACCATCTGACTCTGAACTTCAAATGAGCTCGGCAGCTTCTTACCATCTCCCTATGAAAAGGCCAGAGATACCAGAGGGTGCCCCTTGAGCCTTTGGTGAATAGGTGAAAACTTCAAATGTTGATACTCAGGTGGAAGGAGTTAGATTGACCCAACACTTGATGGAACACTTATTTTTAACTTAGTGCAGCCATAAAAGTGCTTATAACACTTGGGGCTTTGAGTTCTTCAACTAAGGCAGCATTTCTATAGAGTATACTTTTCCCTATGAAATGTATTTAGCCATTGATAACTCTATGTAGCTCTGTGAAATATGTGCTTATTAGACAGATCAGGTGTTTTGGTTATGAATAAGATGAATAATTGTGTTTGTAATAAAATATATTTATAAATAATTTTGATTCTGAATATTTAAAAACCATTAACTACTGTTTGAATAAAAAAAGACATATATACATTTTATATAATATATATAATATATGTATATATAATACACACATATATAATCACATGTAATATAGATGGTAATATAACTGAACTTTCTGTGGCTATAACTGAACCTTCTGAAGTCTCACTCTGTTGCCCAGGCTGGAGTGCAGTGGCGCTAAGTTGGCTCGCTGCAACCTCCACCTCCCGGGTTCTAGCGATTCTCCTGCCTAAGCCTCCCGAGTAGCTCGGACTACAGGTGTGTGCCGCCACTCTCAGCTAATTTTGTTGTATTTTTAGTATAGACGGGGTTTCACCATGTTGGCCAGGCTGGTCTCGATATCCTGACCTGGTGATCTGCCTGCCTCGGGCTCCCAAAGTGTTCGGATTACAGGCATGAGCCACCGCACCTGGCTTCTCTTTTTTTGTGTGTGACCGAGTTTCGCTCTTTGTTGCCCAGGCTGGAGTGCAATTGTGCGATCTCGGCTCAGCTCAACATCTGCCTCCTGGGTTCAAGCGATTCTCCTGCCTCAGCCACCCAAGTAGCTGGGTAGGCTGGTCTTGAACTCCCAACCTCAGGTGATCTGCCGGCCTCGGCCTCCCAACCTGCTGAGGTTACAGGTGTAAGCCACCGCGCTTTGCTTTTTTTTTTTTTTTTTTAGACAGAATCTCACTCTGTCGCCCAGGCTGGAGTGATGTGGCACCAGCTGAGCTCACTCTAACCTCCGCCTCCTGGGTTCAAGTGATTCTCCTGGCTCAGTCTCCTGAGTAGCTGGGTAGCTGGGATTACAGGCATGCGCCACCACACTCAGCTAATTTTTGTATTTTTAGTTGAGACAAGTTTTCACCATGTTGGTCAGGCTGGCCTAGGACCCTCAACCTCAGGTGATTCACCTGCCTCCCAAAGTGCTGGGGATACAGGCATGAGCCACTGCACCCGGCTCACCAAGACTTTTAAATGCCACTGGTGTCAACTTGGCCATGATCAAACCCGGGCCTAGAAATGCCCATGATTAGAATCTGGTCACTCTAATGACTGAACCCTCTTTTTAAAGAAACTGTAGCTATTCAGTTGACTTTTTGTTGTAGACAAAAATGTGTCATCAATAGAATATTTTGCCCTGTCTAGAGGACACCACTACAGATGATCAGACTCTAGCCAGTACTCTCTTTGAGTGCTTTTACAACTTTTTGTAAGGTTTAGCTCGCTGAAAGACATTCACAATGTCTTGTCCAGTAGAGTGTCAACTGTTTCTTTTCTCACAGTACAATAATACTAGTCTCCCTCCATTAACATATTTATTTAATTATTTCCAATTTATATTGCTTTTGCTGTACATTTGATTTTTTTTTTTTTTTGAGATGGAGTCTCCCTTTGTTACCCAGGTTGGAGTACGGTGGCACGATCTCAGCTCACTGCAACCTCCACCTCCTGGGTTCAAGTGATTCTTCTGCCTCAGCCTCCTGAGTAGCTGGGAGAACAGGTGCCCACCACCACGCCTGGCTAATTTTTGTATTTTTAGTAAAGACCAGGTTTCACCATATTGGTCAGGGTGGTCTCGAACTCCTGACCTCATGATCTGCCCACCTTGGCCTCCCAAAATTTTGGGATTACAGGCGTGAGCCACTGCACCTGACCATTTGACTCTTTTTTGTACTGGTTATCATATTGGCTGATTCCTCAGATGTTAAATAAATATTTTAATATGTGCTCCCATCTTTATGAGTGTCACGAATTTATAATTTTTTAAAATTATGTTTTAAGCACTTTTTATGTGACACTGATATGCCCAATGAATTTATTTACCAAAAGCATCCAAACTTCTATGACAGAGGGTTACACAGTTGAACCCAGGTGTTTTTATTTGAATATCTAGGTGACTAAAGCTTCAGTAGAACTTTGTGGACTCTGTTTTCATTTTATTTTCAATTTTCCTTTCAGTTAACTTAGTGTTTCTGTGTTTTTCTGCTGCATTTAGAGCATATTATCTAGTCTTTATCAATTGGCAACAGTGGCTTGAAGTTTGTTTGTAAAATTGTGTTTATCAAGATAAAATTCACATAACATCAAATTCAATATATTAATTATTTTCAGGTTTACACTTCAGTATCTTTTTGTGTATTCACAATGCTTTACAATCATTAGCACTAGGTAATTTTAGAACAGTATGATTACCCAAAAAAGAAACCCCACACCCATCAAGCAGCCACTTTCAATTTTCCCCACCAGCCTCTGGCAACCATTAATCCACTTTCTGTTTGAAAGGATTTGCCTGTTTTGGGAATTTTATACAAATGGATTCATAAAATACATGACCCTTTTTGTATAGCTTTTTCCATCAAGCATAGTGTCTTTAATATGTATCCATGTTGTGTCCCATATTAGTACATCATTCCTTTTTCTGGCTGAATACTATTACCTCATATACTACATCACATTTGTCTATCTAGTCCTCCATGGATAGGCATTTGCACTGCTCTCACTTTTTGGCCATAACAAATAATGTTTCTATGGACATACATACACATGTTTTTGTGTGGAGCTATTTTGATTTCAGTTGAGTATATACTCAGAAGTGGAATTTCTAAGACATGTAGTAACTCTATGTTAACCTTAGGAGGAACTGCCAAAATGTTTTCCAAAACTGCTGCCTAATTTTGCTATTCCACCAGCACTGTATGAAGGTTTCAATTTCCCCACATCTTCACCCACACTGATCTGTCTTCTGAAATATATCTGTACCAGTATGTATGAAGTGATATATTATTGTGGTTTTGACTTGCATCTTTCTAATGAATTAAGATGTTGTGCATCTTTTCATCTGCTCATTGGCCACTTGTACAGAATAAAAATCTTGGAGCCACTGGTCCAGATTATGAGTCTCAAACACATGTTAGAAATAGATTTTTGGTGCTGCACAAGAAATAGCACTCAGCAAGGCAAATTTACTTCTATAGAAGAGCTCACCTCATAAATTAAGCAATGACAAGGGCACATAGAACAAAGGAAACAGGAGTTTTTATTATCTCTAATGCAGCTTCTACCTGTGTCTTTCCCCTATTGCTTAGATTTGGACCGCACAGTCTAAACTAGTCCTGATTGGTTAAATATTTCAAACTTTTTAGAGAAGGCAATCACTTAAGGGAGGTAAGAGAGAACGGAGGTCCATTGTGGGGAAATAGAAAACAACCTATTCCCTAATAAGGAAAAGAATGCAGATTGGGACTGGGGTTGTAGGAAGTTCACGCATGTCTAGGCATAGTTAGGTAAGTTGGGGCACAGGTGAGGTAAGGAATACTTGGAATTATAGAATAGAGAATGGGGAAACTGGATAAGCTATTTGAAGAGGGAACATGACTGTGTCTAACACACAAACACCATGGAATGATGATAATGTTGTACATAGTAATCTGGTAATTCTGTTATTATCCAATGAAGAACAGTATCTTAAAACTTTTTTCTTTGTATTGTTTTTGCTGTCCAATTTGCCAATCACGTGCATATAAAAAATGGTATTTATCAGTGTATTTCCAATCTAGGACAAGATGTTGGAGGACCCAATGTATTTGGGAGCTTGTAGTTTCAACTGTGCCCACCTGGAGTTCACGGGGCTGATAATGATGGCTGGAAGACACTCTAGAGGCAGGTGGTGGTAATGTACACACCTCTGCCCACTCTGTGAACATAGAAAACATGTTTGCATGCAATATCACTGAGGAAATGCTTGAAATGAAAAGAAGTCATTGTCTGTGAAGCTGCTTTGGAGAATATGACCAAGGTGTTGTCTATAGCCAGGTGCTTGAGAATCAAATCTGTGGATTTTAATAGCCACCTGGTATAACAAAGTGGCAAAAAAATAAATTCCCCAATAATCCAACTGTTTTCTGAGAAAAGAAGATCATTCCTATTTCCACATTCCTGGAGGCCATTCATTATTTTCCAGTTACTAATATTTTTATTCGGAGTGAGAATATTCTGCATAGACACATAAGGTCTGTTTTACTGTGGCAACTAAAAAGGATTATTGTTCACATACCACTGTTTTCAACTTATAGTTTTGTTTTTAAATTCTACTTTTCTTTCACTAAGATTTTTTCTATTATCTCTATATATACATATATATACACACACACATAAATTCATAAACACACACACACACACACATATATATATAAATTATTTGCATTTAGCCTGTGCTTTTTAAAATAAATTCCAGTAGTTGACATCTAGCTCACATGTTGTCAGGCATTTTCCATTTTAGTAATTTAATTTTCATCTATATTATTTCATTGAAATACACTTGAATCAAATATGAAACTTTAATATGAAAGATTCCATTGGCTTTTTTTGCAAAAACCTTTAATATGAAAGATGCCATTGGCTTTGCTTTATTATTATAACTATATAGTGTGATAACTTTATATATATAGCATTATAAAACTACTATATTTGTGTATTACATATAATTTTTACAACAACTCTATTAAGTGGTTTATTATTCTGATTTTACAGGTGAAGAGAGCATAGACAAAAATAGAATAAATGACATTTCCAAAATCACCTCCTTGTAGGAGGCAGTTTCAGGAGTTGAAGATGCTTTTAACTATTATGCTGTCTCAACATCAGATATACATATTTTTTAAATCCACATATTTTAAAAACATTTCTGTATCTCTTGTTAGTTTTTTAAAGAATGTTTGTACATATTTATTTAAAGTTGCAATATGAAATTTTAAAATTTAAATATGATTGCACAATTTATTGGCAAATATCTATAATGACTCAAAGATTCAAGTGGAATATTAATGTTCTGATTTAGCATCATCTTAACTGGAATTTATCAAATGCAAAAATGGTTTCCTCTTGGAATTAAAACAGAAGATTTTTTCAACTTAACCAAGCAGGAGACATAATGGAATGGCTATTAAGAAAAGGAACTTGAGGCTGGGCACTGTGGCTCACGCTTGTAATCCCAGCACTTTGGGAGGCTGAGGTGGGTGGATCACCTGAGGTCAGGAGTTCAAGACCAGCCTGGCTACCATGCAAAAACCTTGTCTCTACTAAAAATACAAAAATTGGGCCAGCTGTGGTGGCTCATGCCTGTATTCCCAGTACTTTGGGAGCCTGAGGCAGGCAGATCACAATGTCAGGAGTTCAAGACAATCCTGGTTAATATGGTGAAACCTGGTCTCTATTAAAAATACAAAAATTAGCCAGGCATGGTGGCATGCACTTATAATCCCAGCTACTCCAGAGGCTATGGCAGGAAAATCGCTTGAAACTGGGATGCAGAGGTTGCAGTGAGCCAAGATCAGGCCACTGCACCTCAGCCTGGGCAACAAGAGCAAAACTCCGTCTAAAAAAAGAATATATATCTCTCTCTATATATTTATATCTATCTATATGTATATCTATATATTTGTATGTATCTATATCTATATATATTTATATATCTATATCTATATATTTATATATACCTATATCTATATATATCTATATCTATATATATTTATATATATATTTATATATCTATATATTTATATATATATTTATATATCTATATCTATTTATATATATATTTATATATCTATATCTATATATTTATATATATATCTACATATATTTATATATCTATATCTATATATATTTATATATATATCTACATATATTTATATATCTATATCTATATCTATATCTACCTATCAAGTACCATGCTCACTATCTGGCTGATGAAATAATGTGTACACCAAACCCCAGTGACATGCAATTTACCCATTTCACAAACCTGCGCATGCACCCTTGATCCTAAAATAGAAGTTGGAAGAAAACAGCACAAATAAAATAAGATTCAGAAATTGAGTATATAAAACAACAACAATTTAAAAAATAGCTTTCTTGCTTTTCTAAAATATGCATGTTAATAGATGTTCTGGATCTTCAGCTCTCATCTTGGACCATGAAGAATGGGAAACAAATGTCAGGGGTGATGGAGCAGAGACATCCCTAAAGCCTTCCTGAAGCTGCCATACTGGCGCAGGTATGCCTAACTCCCCAGTTTTTATGTGGAAAAAAAAATAATTTACGTGTTTTAAGTCAGTATGAATAGATCTCAATTATTAATAGCTGAATAAAGGAAAATGAGCTGTTGAATTTGAAAAAAAAATAGAGGTATTTTGAAAAATTTGCTCCAGTTACAATTTACCAATAAGAATTACAGCTCTTTGCCAGGTGTGGTGGCACCCTCCTATAATTTCAACACTTTGGGAAACCGAAGTGGGCAGGTCACCTGAGGTCAGGAGTTTGAGGCCAACCTGGCCAACATGGCGAAACACCACCGCTACTGAAAACACAAAAATTAGTCAGGTGTGATGGTGCATGCCTGTAATCTCAGCTACTTGGGAGGCAGAGGCAGGAGCATAGCTTGAACCTGGAAGGTGGAGGCTGCAATGAGCCGAGATCATGCCACTGCACTCCAGCCTGGGTGACAGAGTGGGACTCCATCTCAAAACAGAAACAAACAAGAAAAACTATTACAGCTCTCTAGTGTTCCCAGAGAAATGAAGGAGTTTGGAACAGGCTTTTCTCTTCTATGATTTCTGAAGAAAGAAAGAGGCTCACATGGAAAGAGCAGAAAATGCTGAGTCTGATATACGAAGAACAGACAGTGAAGTCAGTGTGTCTTTCTGGGTTCTGTGCTTCCTTAAGATGATCCTCTGCTAAAAAGCAAATTTTTTGTGAATCTTCAAATTCCTGAGCAAACTATTCTTGAATATTTAATCAGGAAACATGATTATATAAAAAGCTGGAGGCCAGGCACGGTGGCTCACACTTGTAATCCTAGCACTTTGGGAGGCCGAGGCAGACGAATCACTTGAGGTCGGGGGTTCGAGAACAGCCTGACCAACATGGAGAAACCCCATCTCTATGAAAAACACAAACAATTAGCTGGGCGTGGTGGTAGATGCCTGTAATCCCAGTTACTTGGGAGGCTGAGGCAGGAGAATCGCTTGAACCCAGGAGGCAGATACAGTGAGCGCACTCCAGCCTCAGCAACAAGAGTGAAACTCCATCTCAACAAAAAACAAAAACAAAAACAAACAAACAAAAAAAGCTTGAATAGAATATGTGAAAGGTTACAGTGCAAATAAATAACTTTGAATTTAAATATTGATATAAACATAAACATATAAACATAAATGGGGCAAATATGTGCAACTTACAGAGATGTATCTCAAAGAGTTATTCTCACACAGAAAAACACCAACTTTATATACTTGAGAGATAAGTTCTACTTATTAAATAGTTGATAAATTGATGCTATCTAGACTGTTCAAGAGTTTTAATGTAGTCAATCAATCTTCCCGCTAATGTGTAAGTGTTCATAAGAGGGATACGAGAACTCTGCTTAAACAGACACATATAGAATATTACAGACATATAGAACATATAAATATAATGTAAAAATTTTAAATATTAGTAGCCATTGTGTCAGCATACTAAAACATATAATTATATTATGATCCAGTGTACTTTATGCCAGAAATGGAAGTGAGATTTAGCATTTGGAAATCCACTAACAAATTAGTCAAATAATTGAAACCAATAGAATGTCATGTTTCATGTCCACAGATATAAATAAAGACATTACCAGAACTCTACAGAAAAGTTTATATATATTTTTATATATATACTTAAGATATATATATAATATATACTTAAGATATATATATAATATATACTTAAGATATATATATAATATATACTTAAGATATATACATATATTTATATATCTATACTTAAGATATATATAGGTGTATACATATATATATATATATATATATTTTTTTTTTTTTTTGAGATGGAGTCTCACTCTGTTGCCCAGGCTGGAGTGCAGTGGTGCAATCTCAGCTCACTGCAACCTTTGCCTCCCAGGTTCAAGCAATTATTCTGCCTCAGCCTCCTGTGTAGCTGGGACTACAGATGCGTGCCACCGCACCCAGCTAATTTTTGTATGTTTAGTAGAGACGGGGTTTCACCATATTGGCCAGGTTTGTCTCGAACTCCTGACCTTGTGATCCACCCACCTCGGCCTCCTAAAGTGCTGGGATTACAGGCATGAGCAACTGTGCCAGGCCTAGAAAATTGTATTTTTAAAAAATTAGTAAGGATTTAGCATAAAGTATTTCTGAAAAATATGAATAACAGATTTGTACAAGTAAAAGTAGTGGCAATACATGTTTGAAAAGGAAGATTCAACAGTATTGGATCAATGATCTTTTAATCAGTTTAAAAACTGAGTTTGAATGCAACAGAGACATCATCTTATTGTGTTCTGAAAATAGAAATTTTGCTGCAAAGAAGAATACATGAATAAAGATATTCATAAAAAGCATAAAAAGAAAAGTGGGCTGGGTGCAGTGGCTCACAACTGTAATTCCAGCACTTTGAGAGGCTGAGGTGGGTGGATTACCGATGGTCTGCAGTTGGATACCAGCTGACCAACGTGGTGAAATCCCACCTCTACTGAAAATACAAAACATTAGCCGGGTGTGGTGGTGCATGCCTGTAATCCCAGCTACTTGCGAGGCTGAGGTAGGAGAATCGCTTGAACCCGGGAGGTGGAGTTTGCAGTAAGCCGAGATCTCACCATTGCACTCCAGCCTGGCCAAAAAGAGCAAAAAGTGTGTCTCAAAAAAAAGTAAAAATAAAAAAGAAAAGTGAAGTGACATCTATGATGTGTTATAAGGAATTTAAAAGTTAAATAATGTAGTTTTGATTCATGAACAGATTTAGAGACCAATGGAATATAAAATTCAAAAATAGTATGAAATATATATGAAATGTAGTGTATGACAGATGCAGCAGTAGTGAAATAGGAGATGTGAGCTCAGTGTGTCACACTGGAGACTAAAGCCCCCAAATATGCAGTGCAGTCCTTGTCTCCCAGTGTTTTATTTTTGCACATCTGATGTTTTCACGTGTGCAGGGAAGAGGTTTAATATTTGATTGTCTTTGGCTATGGTCTGATGGATGAGTCTCTCCTGACTCAATACAAGTTGTAACCTGTTCTATGTATGTCTCTTGGTGAACATAGATGTTACTACTGTCTGCAAAAGTTGACCATCTGCAACAGACACTCTTGCTCTGTTTGGGAATAGGTACTTATTGTTTCAGTAGTTATTTTCAGTTGGTAAATTTTCTGGGGGACTCCCCCATGCCCTTGTCCTACATGAGATAATTGTCTTAAAGCAGTTCAGGAAGAACAACTTTGTGTAGACTCTGGAATGGGCTGCTTCAAAGTAGGATACTCCATATAACCTATATTCTAATATGCAACAAACAGAAGATGGTATACTTTTTCTTTTTCTTTTTTTTAGAAAAAACTTTTGGAGAAGATAAGCAAGGCATGCCAATAATCCCAGGACTTTGGGAGTCCATGACAAGAGTATCACTTGAGGCCAGGAGTTTGAGATTAGGCTGGGCAACATAGAGAGACTTTGTCTCTATAAAAAAAAAAATTAATAGGGCATATTGACATGCAACTATAGTCCTTCCTACTCAGCAGGCCAAGGCAGGAAGATCACCTGAGTTCTTCCTATGTAAATATTAAAGGTCCAGACTGTGAACAGATCTGAAGTGAGGCTAGAGTGAGCTATAATCACACCGCTGCACTCCAGCCTGAGTGACAAAGATCTTGTTTATAAAAACGAATTTGAAAGAAATAAAGATTCTTTGTTATAACAAATAAAACTAATCTTAAGAAGATGTGCTATAGTGTAAATTAACAGATGTTTTGTGCCTACATTGAAACTTTTGTTTGTTTGTTTGTGTTTGAGACAGAGTCTCACTCTGTCACCCAGGCTGGAGTGTAGTGGTGTGATCTCACCTCACTGCAACCTCCGCCTCCCGGGTTCAGCTGTAATCCCAGCCACTCAGGAGGCTGAGGCAGGAGAAATAACATGGTGTAAGTACCAATAAACATGGTGAAATACCACCTCTACTAAAAATACAAAAATTAGCCTGGCATGGTGGCACATGCCTGTAGTCCCAGCTTCTTGGGAGGCTGAGGCAGAAGCATCACTTGAACCCGGGAGGTGTAGGTTGCAGTGAGCCAAGATTGCATCACTGAACTCCAGCCTGGGGGATGGAGTGAGGCTCTGTCCTTAAAAAAAAAAAAAAAAAAAAAAAAAAAAAAGAAATACTTTTATCTAATAAAACAAATCAGAAGAAGAAAATAGTGGAAAGATACACCATGATCATGAATGCAAATACTACATACTATCAAGATGTCAGTCCTTCCTAGCTTGATCTGTGATGCACTACAACCTTAAACAAAATTCCATGAACTTCTTTTGGGGCTATTGACAAAGTGATTCTAAAGTTTATATGTAGAGGCAAAAACCTAGGATAAGTTTATATGTAGAGGCAAAAGACCTAGAATAGCCAACACAATATTGTAGGAGAATAATAAAATTGGATGATTCAGACACTACTCAGCTTCAAGATTAAATATAAAGCTACAGTAATCAAGAGAGTGTGATATTGGTAAAAGAACAGACAAATCAGTTGATGGAATGAATGCAGAGCCCAGAGGTAAGCCCATATTAATATAGTGAATGAATCTTTGACAAAAGACTAAAGGCAATACAATGCATCCAAGAGAATCCTTTCAACAAATGATGCTAAAACAATGGGACATCCACATACAAAAGCATGAAACACAAACATTACATCCTCACAAAAACTAACACAAATGGATCACAGACCTAAATTTAAAATGCAACACTATGAAATTCCTAGAATGTAATTAGGAGAAAATCTAGATGACCCTGGATTTAGCAATTATAATTTAGATAAAATACCACCAGTTCATTTTCTGAAAGCAAAATATTGATGTCAAATTTACCAAAATTAAGCATTTTTGCTCTGTGAAAGACACTGTAAAGAGAATGAAAAGAAAGACACAGTATGGAAGATAATGTTTGCAAAAGATACATCTGATAAAGATTGTTATCCAAAATATAGAAATAATTTTCAAACAACAATAAAACAAACGACCTGACTAAAAAATAAAAATAAAAGAGTGAGCCAAAGACCTCAATCACCACCACACTTGAGGGCAGCAGGAATGAAATAACCACAGGTAAACCACTGCTTACCACCTGTTGCCCACGTTTCTTTCAGAGAACAGACAGTGAACAAGGGATGATGGGGCCACAGAAAAAGAAAACTCTATGTCTTCAGATCCGTTCACAGTCTGGACCTTTAATATTTACATAGGAAGAAAATAGATTAAAGGCAAACTTATTTTGCTATTTGGCCTTGACCCTAATGGTCAGGCTGTGGTTATCTGTTTTCTCCTGTGGTGTGGGAAACTGAGTCAATATAAGCACCAATCATATGCATACATGTCCACATGTCCACATGTATTTCTGCATTTATTTTATTTATTTATTTATTTATTTATTTATTTACTTTTTGAGATGGAGTTTTGCTCTTGTTGCCCAGGCTGGAGTGCAATGGCATGATCTCAGCTCACAGCAACCTCCGCCTCCCGGGATCAAGAGATTCTCCTGCTTTAGCCTCCTGAGGAGTAGCTGGGATTACAGATATGTGAAATCAGGCCCAGATAATTTTTTTGGATTTTTAGTAGAGATAAGGTTTCTCCATGTTGGTCAGGCTGCTCTCAAACTCCCGATCTCAGGTGATCCACCCTGCCTCGGCCTCCCAAAGTGCTGGGATTACAGGCATGAGCCACCACACCCAGCAATACTTCTGCATTTCTCAACATTATCTTACAAGACATCTAACTTTAAATAGGAAAAAATATCAGTACTTTTATAGTGCTCAGCATTAGAAGGTAACTAGTAACCAACCTGTCATTAAATCTTGGAATTCTATCTGCACTGGGTGCACATATTAGTTAGCTATGCAGCATAACAAACCATCCAAAACTGATTAGTTCATAATTGAACTGCTCAGCCATTTAGGCTGGACTCAGTGGGGCCATTCTTCTGTTCTCAGCTGAGCTCCTTCAGACATGTATCATGAGCTGCTCATTGATTAGGAAGGCAGCTGTGCTTCTAGGAGTGAGCTTCTGCTTCTGGGGCTGTCAACAGGGGCACCTTGCTTCTCCTCCCCATGGTATCTTATCCTCCAGCTGGCTAATATGGGCTTGTTTCATGAAGACAGCAGCATTCTGAAAGAAAAACAGAAGCAGGCCCAGCATGGTGGCTCATGCCTGTAATCCCAGAACTTTAGTAGGCCAAGGCAGGCGGATCACCTTAGGTCAGGAATTTGAGACCAGTTTGGCCAACCCGGTGAAACCCTGTCTCTACTGAAAATAGAAAAATTAGCTGGGTGTGGTGACACATGCCTGTAGTCCCAGCTACTTGGGAGGCTGAGTCAGGAGAATTGCTTGGACCTGGGAGATGGAGGTTGCAGTGAGCCAAGATCACACCTCTACACTCCAGCCTTGGTGACAGAGAAAGGCTCCCTCTCAAAAAAAGAGAAAAAACAGAGAGAGAAAATAAAAGAAAAACAGAAGTAGTCAAAACGGTTTGAACCTTGGCCCCAAAGTAACACATTGTCATGTTCCCAGGTTTCTACTGCCCTGAGCAAGTAAGGACTGCCAGAGCAAGCGTTTGGAAAATAGATTCTGGATCTTGATGGGAATGGCTGTAAAAGCACCTGACAATGGACATGAATACAGGAGGGATGAAAAATTGCTACTGTATTTGCAATCAGTATCATTCTGCTGTTGTTTGTTTGTTTGTTTGTTTTGAGAGGGAGTCTTGCTGTGTCACTAGGCTGGAGTGCAGTGGGGCTATTTTGGCTCACTGCAACCTCCGTCCCCCAGGTTCAAGCTATTTTTGTGCCTCAGCCTCTTGAGTAGCTGGGATTACAGGCCCGTGCCACCACACCCAGCTAATTTTTGTATTATTAGTAGAGATGGGGTTTCATTATGTTGGCCAGGATGGTCTCAATCTCCTGACCTCATGATCCACCCGCCTCAGCTTCCCAAAGTTCTGGGGTTACAGGCGTGAGCCACTGCACCCAGCCCATTCTGCTTTTTCTGCATATGTGGCCCACAGAACTCTTCCACATCAAGAAATTTTCCAAACACCCACAGCTACTAAGTGGCTGGGCTGGGACTCTGGATCAACTCTGTCTGACTCCAAAGCCTATGTACCTCCATGGATCACACTATTCAAGTAGCTGTCCTAGACTCTTAAAATCCTGGAGAGTGACACTTCAAAAATAGAAGCCAGATTGCTTTTAGATTTGTGCCCTCATAGTGCTGTTTATTGTTGGGAATAATCTCAAGAAATTACTGAAGCACATGGCGGTTCCCATCTGTAATCCTAACACTTTGCGAGGCTGAGATGGGAGAATCACAAGCTCAGGAGTTCAAGTGCAGCCTGGGTAACATAGTAATATCCTGTCTCAATATAAAACAAATTTAAAAAGTTAACGAGGCATGATGATGCTTGGGTGTCTAGGGTAGGAGGATTGTTTAAGCCTGGAAGGCGGGGGTTGCATTGAGCCATGATTGATTACACCACTGCACTCCAGCCTGGGTGACAGAGTGAGACTCTATCTCAAGCAAAACAAAACAAAAACAAAAAAGGAATTGCAAAAGCATTTTGAAAGAACATAGAATAACTTGGAAAAAATAGCTGACATAGCTGATATTGAATAACTTGGGAAACATAACTTACTTTAGATAATCAAAGCTCAACAACACATCACTTATTTTTTATCATACAAAACATTTGAAAACTTTTAAAAGAAAAAAACTTCAGAGAAATTAAGTTTAACATAGTTTAATTGAGCAAAGAATAATTTGCAAATTAAGCAGCCTGTGGTCCTGAGTAGCCTCAGAGAGACTCCAGCACAACCATGTGGAAAAAAAAGATTTATGTACAGAAAAAGCAAAGTGACATACAGAAAATAGAAGTGAGGTACAGAAACAGCCAGATTTATTACAGCTTGAGATTTGCCTTATTTGAATATAGTTTGACCAGTTGATGTTCTTTTATTGGCAAAAACGTAGTAGTTGGTACAAGAATAAGTTATAATCTATTTACATATTCAGCTATGTTTTAGTTTACTATGTACAGAAAATCCTATTAACCAAAATTAAACAAAAGGGGTCAGCTTTAGGCTTTAATTAATTTAACAATATCTCCCTTTTTGTTATCGCCTCAATTTCAAGAAATAAACCAAAACTTTAGACATTGATATTACTTTGTCACCATTACAAATGTACTTATTTAGTCTCAAATTCTGCTGTAAAATAGCAGAACTGTGGGTTTTGTAAAGTGAAAAAAAGTACTTCAGGTTATTACTTTTTAAAAGGATTACAGTAGGGGAGACCACCTTGTATTGAAATCTGCTGTTTGCCAATTAAAACAAGACCTGGCCAGTTTCAGAATCTACCTATTTCTTTAAATTTTCAGTTTGACTATGTCACATTTAGCATGAATGACTGCATTTTGGTTTGGTTTGGTCTGTTTGGGCCTAGTGAACAAGCTCAGTCCAGAATGATGGCCTCCAATAATTTTATTTAAAAAATTTCCCCCTTTTGATTAAGTTTTCACATGGGTCACAGTGTCACCAAAACTCAGGGTCTTAGCATCACTCTCAGTTTCCATTATTTTTGGTTTCCGTTCTTATGAGGTCATTCATAGGTTATGGTATTCTCATGGTCAAATACATTTTCATGTTTTCATCATTCAAGTTAAAAAGAGACCACGTGACATTCTAGAGATGACTGCATGAAAAGAGTTATAACTTTTGAGAGAATAGAGTGCAGTAAGGAGACTATTATTTTGACTATCAGGAAAATAATATCAAGAGTTACAAGTATGCTTTTTTTTTTTTTTTTGAGATGAAGTCTCAGTCTTGTCACTCAGGCTGGAGTGCAATGGTGCCGTCTTGGCTCACTGCAACCTCTGCCTCCTGGGTTCAGGTGATTCTCCTGCCTCAGCCACCCAAGTAGCTGGGATTACAGGCATGTGTCACCACACCTGGCTAATTTTTGTGTTTTTCTTAGAGACAATATTTCACCATGTTGGCCAAGCTGGTCTCCAATTTATGACCTCAGTTGATCCACCTGCCTTGGCTTCCCAAAGTGCTGGCATTACAGGCATGAGACACCATGCCGGGCCTGAAGTATGCTTTTTAACCAAGGACCCCATGAACCAACCAATGGATCAAATAATTAGCTAGTTAAATGGTCTACTCATTTCAACCAAGCAGTCTGTTCATTAATTTCCTACAACTGAATCTCTGTAATACTCGATGTATTTCTCCATGTGCAACTACAAATACTAGCAACTGCACAGATACTTCTCTGTTTATTCAGTAAGTAAACTAGATACATTCTTTTATTTAACACAACTTTCATAAAAAAAAAAGTCTTCCAATGACTTTTTATAAAGGTCAACACATTTTTTCCACTCTAAGTGCATCTATCATCAATTGCAGTTACAAAAGTAATCTAGTGAATTTAGTTAGCTTTGCTCAGTACTATTGTATCTGTAGTATCTTATTTAACAGTTTTACAATTTTTCTAGTGAAATAAGTATCTTTGTAATTGGAGACCTTTTCAAAAAGCTTTCATGAGGAAAAAAAAGTCTTAGTATCCTTTTAGCTACCGTTATAACATCAAACTTCTTGCATCAGAAAGCTTTTATACTACCAGAAAACATGCATTAAAAATGACAATTGCCAGGTGTGCAATTTTCTGTCCCGTGCTCACGTCTGTAATCCCAGCACTTTGGGAGGCCGAGGCAGATGGATCATGAGGTCAGGAGTTCGAGACCAGCCTGGCCAATATGGTGAAACCCCGTCTCTACTGAAAATACAAAAATTAGCTGGGCATGATGGCACGTGCTGTAGTCCCAGCTACTCGGGAGACTGAGTTAGAAGAATCGCTTGAACCTGGGAGGCCAAGTTTGCAGTAAGCTGAGATCTTGCCACTGCACTCCAGTCTGGGCCACAGAGTGAGACTCTGTCTCAAAAAAAAAAAAAAAAAAAGACAATTTGTGTGTAAATGTTTAAATGGCCCATGAGGTAGCAGAAACATACATAAACTTTTAATTATCTTCTGAGAATTATAAGTTTGACAAAAAAAAATCAGTCTTAAACTAGCATAGTAATTTAGAACAGTCACCACACAGACACACACACACACACACGCACATACACATTCAATTTATATTTAATGTAGATTACTTTATCTTTTCTGTGATGAGTAGTGAAAATGCAGAGTTTTTAATAATGGAAACTTCAAGAACTCAGGAACCGTATGCGGTGGCTCATGCCTGTAATCCCAGCACTTTGGGAGATCAAAGAAGGTGCATCATGAGGTCAGGAGTTCGAGATCAGTTTGGCCAACATGGTGAAACCCATTTCTACTAAAATTACAGAAATTAGTCTGGCATGGTCGTGGCCACCTGTCATCCCAGCTACTTGGGAGGCTGATGCAGGGGAATGGCTTGAACCTGGGAGGTGAAAGTTGGAGTGAGCTGAGATCATGCCATTGCACTCCAGCCTGGGTGACAAGAGTGAAACTCTATCCCAAAAAAAAAAAAGTTACTTTAATTAAAAAAAAAATAACTCAGGAAAAATCAAGTGGCTGCCTATATTCCCCATGAGTCCACACTTAACATTAAGTTTATGTCTTCTTAAATACTAGGTTACTTTCACCAATTTAGGTGCACAGCACTGACACCTGAGAGGTTATCATAAGTAATTTGACTTGGACCACAGAGTTTATTTTAAAAGCATATATAAAACATTTCCGTACTTGCTGATGTAACTTTAAAAATGTGGCAGAGTACTTTTGTAATAGTCAATTAATTTTTATCTTGTCTGGGCTCGCAGGTTTTTTTTGTTTGTTTTTGTTTTTGCTTTTTGTTTTGTTTTGTTTTGTTTTTGAGACGGAGTTTCTCTCTTGTTGCCTGGGCTGGAAATGGCGTGATCTTGGCTCACCGCAACCTCTGCCTCACCGGTTCAAGCGAGATTGCGCCACTGCACTCCAGCCTGGGTGACACAGAAAGACTCCATCTCAAAAAATAAAAACAAAAATTTAAAAATAAAAAAATTAAAAGCTAATTTTCACAAAACTTTATAAATAAATCCAACAAATATATCATTTTGACCACTCTAGATTTCCATACATAGTTTATAATCTCTTTTAATTACTTTTTTTTTTTTTTTGATAGGGAGTTTCCCTCTTGTTGCCCAGGCTGGAGTGCAATGGCGCGATCTCGGCTCACTGCAACCTCTGCCTCCCAGGTTCAAGTTATTCTCCTGCCTCAGCCTCCCGAGTAGCTGGGATTACAGGAATGTGCCACCATGTCTGGCTAATTTTGTATTTTTAGTAGAGACGGGTTTTCTCCATGTTAGTCAGGCTGGTCTCCAGATCCCGACCTCAGGTGATCCGCCCACCTTGGCCTCCCAAAATACTGGGATTATAGGCATGAGCCACCGCGCCCGGCTTTCTTTTAATTACTTTTTAAATTTTCTCACTTTTTTTTTTCTACGTTCTTTTTATTTTCTCAATTTGAGACAATCTGTAAGTAATTTCAAACTAGACAAAATATTTTTAACTTTCTTCATTGAAAGCATATTTTTGCTTTTGTTTGCACACTCTCTATGCAAAATTGTTTTTCTTAGATCCAGTAGTTTTAATTATATAAATCACATGAACTCTTTAAAACCTAATTTTTAGTGAAATCTCTAGTAAGTAATTTTGAACTGTTTGATATCAGTATTTGTAGACAGAAACCATTTTATATTTTTAATAGGAGATGTTTTTTCAAATTCTCTGTTAACTAGCAGATCTAAATATGTTAGCTTTTCTCTATCATATAAAAATAGGATTCTGGTCTGGTATAGTAGCTGACGCTTGTAATCCCAGCATTTTGAAAGGCCAAAACACAAAGACTGCTTAAGCCCAGGAATTGGAGGCAAACCTGGGCAACATGGCAAAACCCCATGTCTACAAAAAATACAAAATTAGCTCGGCATCGTTACCTGCACCTGTAGTACCAGCTACCCAGGAGGCTGAGGTAGGAGAATTGCCTGAGCCCAGGAGATCGAGAGTGCAATGAGCCGTGATGAAGCTACTTCACTCCATCCTGGATGACAGAGGCCCTTTTTAAAAAATTAAATGCCAAAGCATATAAACTTAATCTTATGGGACTTCAGGGGAGGGGGTTTGTTTTTATTATCATCTCAACAGCTTTGTGGCTGCAGGTGGTGTCTGATTGCATGAAAAAGTTTTTTTACGGGTGATTGCAGAGATTTTAGGGCACCCATATCCCAAGCAGTGTACACAGTACCCAGTGTGTAGTCTTTTTTTTATTTTTATTTTTTGAGACAGAGTCTCGCTCTGTCTCCCAGGCTGGAGTGCAGTGGCGCGATCTTGGTTCACTGCAAGCTCCGCCTCCCGGGTTCACGCCATTCTCCTGCCTCAGCCTCCTGAGTAGCTGGGACTACAGGCGCCCGCCACCACTACCGGCTAATTTTTTTTTTTTTTTTTTTTTTTTTTTTGTATTTTTAGTACAGATGGGGTTTCATCATGTTAGCAAGGATGGTCTCGATCTCCTGACCTCATGATCTGCCTGCCTCGGCCTCCTAAAGTGCTGGGATTACAGGCGTGAGCCACAGGGCCTGGCACCAATGTGTAGTCTTTTATCCCTTTTCCCCGTACCGTTCTTTCCCCCAAGTCTCTAGAGTCCATTATATAATACTTTTTTTTTTTTTTGAGACGCAGTTTTGCTCTTGCTCTTGCTGCCCAGGCTGGAGTGCAATGGTGCGATCTTGCCTCACTGCAACCTCCGCTTCCCAGGTTCAAGCAATTATCTTGCCTCAGCCTCCCAAGCAGCTGGGATTACAGGCATGTGCCACCATGCCCGGCTAACTTTGTATTTTTAGTAGAGATGGGGTTTCTCCATGTTGGTCAGGCTAGTCTCGAACTCCCGACCTCGGTGATCCACCTGCCTCAGCCTCCCAAAGTGGTGGGATTATAGGCGTGAGCCACCACACCCCACCCATTATATAATTCTTAAGCCTTTACATCCTCATAGCTTAGCATACATCCTCATAGCAATTTTGCAATTGCAAATTCTGCTGTTGTAAACATGCATGTGCAAGTGTCTTTTTCATACAATGACTTATTTTTCTCTGTGTAGATACCCAGTAGTGGGATTGCTGGATCAAATGGAAGTTCTACCTTTAATTCATTTAGAAATCTCCAGACTGTTTTTGATAGTAGTTGTACTAGTTTATGTTCCCACCATCAGTATAAAAGTGATTCCGTTGCACTACATCAATACCAACGTCTGTTATTTTTTGATTTTTTCATTATGGCCATTCTTGCAGGAGTAAGATGATACCACATGGTGGTTTGGTTTTCAGTTCTCTGATCATTAGTGATGTTGAGCATTTTTTTAAAGTTTTTTAACCATTTGTATATCTTCTTTTGAGAATTGTTTACTCATGTGCTACGCCCACTTTTTTATAGGATAGTTGGTTTTTTTCTTGCTGGTTTGTTTGAGTTTCTTGTAGAAACTTTGTCAGTCCTTTGTCAGATGCACAGTTTGCAAATATTTTCTCCCATTTTGTGTGTTGTTTGTTTATTCTTCTGATTATTATTCTTTTTTTTTCTGAGCAGAAGCTTTTTAGTTTAATTAAGTCACATTTATTGATCTTTGTTTTTATTGCATTTGGTTTTGGGGTTTTCGTCATGAAATCTCTGCCTAAGCCAATGTCTAGAAGAGTTTTTGTTATGTTATCTTCTACAGTTTCAAGTTTTCCATTGAAGTCTTTGATCCACCTTGGGTTGATTTTTGTATAATGTGAGCAATGAAGATCCAGTTTTATTCTTCTACATGTGGCTTGCTAATTATCTCAGCAGCATTTGTTGAATAGGGTGTCTTTTCCCTACTTCATGTTTTTGTTTAGTTTGTAGAAGATCAGTTGGCTGAAGGTATTTGGCTTTATTTCTTTATTCACTATTCTTTTCCATTGGTCTATTTGCCTATTTTTATACCAGTACCATGCTGCTTTGGTAACTGTAGTCTTCTAGTATAGTTTGAAATCAGATAATGTGATGTCTCCAGATTTGTTCTTTTTGCTTAGTCTTGTTTTGGCTATGCAGGATCTTTTATTTTTCTATATGAATTTTAGGATTGTTTTTTCTAATTCTGTGAGGAGTGATGGTGTTATTTTGACGAGAATGGCATGAATTTGTAGATTGCTTCTGGCACTATGATCATTTTCACAATATTGACTCTACTCATCCATGAGCATGGGATATGTTTCCATTTGTTTGTATCATCTTTGATTTCTTTCAGCATTGTTTTGTAGTACTCCTTGTAGAGGTCTTTCACCTCTTTGGTTAAGTATATTCCTAAGTATATTTTTTTCTGCAGCTGGTGTAAAGGGTTTGAATTCTTGACTTGATTGATTCTCAGTTCTGTCACTTGGTGTATAGCAGTGATATTGATTTGTGTACATTGATTTTGTATCCTGAAACTTTATTAAATTTATTTCTCAAATCTAGGAGCTTTTTGAATAAGTCTTTAGGGTTTTCTAGGTATACAATTATATCATCAACAAGCAGTGACAGTTTGACTTCCTCTTTACCAATTTGGATGCCCTTTATTCTTTTTTTTTTTTTTGATGGAGTCTTGCTCTGTCACCAGTCTGGAGTGCAGTGGCTCAATCTGGGCTCACTGCAACCTCCACCTTCCGTGTTCAAGCGATTCTCCTGCCTCAGCCTCCCGAGTAGCTAAGACTACAGGCACGCACCACCATGCCCAGCTGATTTTTGTGTTTTTAGTAGAGATGAAATTTCATCATGTTGGCCAGGATGGTCTCGATCTTTTGACCTCGCCATTCGCCTACCTTGGCCTCCCAAAGTACTGGGATTATGGGCATGAGCCACTGCTCACTTATACTTTGACTTGCTACATCTTTATTCTGTATGAATATTAATAGAATTATAGATAGATCCGGATATAGATATATGTAAGTACATAAACACACACATACAGGATTATATTAGTTTGTATATGTAAATATTTATGCGTACAAAAGATATTCATCAATTGACATTTCTAATTTTCCAGCCTAACCTGAGGACATAGATGAAGACTTACTTTTCACCTATATGGCTTTATACCATCTCAGACTGGAACACAGCCATAAAGTGTTATGTATAAATATGAACAAACTTCATGTTTGAGCACGGCCTGTGAATAAATATTTTTGTAGTGGGATGTAAGGCATTATGTCCAGCGTAGCATTTTAGGTCCTTACTTTTCTTCTCAGAGTATGCCTGTGTTACTCACTTCCATTATTTTGAGCCTGCCTTGATGTCTACACTTTTCCAGTTTAGCTAATCAGTTGGTTATATTTACCTGAGCTGACCTAATTGGATTTTTGCAATCACACAGGCTGAGCTAATTTGCTTATTTAATTATCTGGGATGCAGGGGTAGAAATGAAGATGACATTTGTCCTAAATGGGACATATGCACAAATAACCTTTACCTATACATACATATGTGACTCATTCTTTGTGTATATGTTTATCTATCAACCTATCTTATATCCATATTTATATTTACAGGAAAAAAGGCACTGAAGTAAACTTGGTAAAAAGTCATTTCTATTTTCTCTACTTCCAGGCTACATAAATCCAATCAGCCGATAAGCACGTGAAGATTTATAAAATCCAAGCCAAAACTTTGCCACACTTTTTTCCTTCTTAAATGTGAAAATGTCCTTCTTACCTGGCCCCCAGGTCTTTTTATTTCTGAATCCCAATAAATCAGCCTAGTGGGCTTCTGTTCATCCAGTTGAAAAAGCAGGAATGCCTGACATCACTAAGACTATCCTTACTCAGGAAGAAGTTTTGAACTGGCCAATAAAAGCCACCATTAGCACTTTCGTGAATGTTCACTATGATCTGGTTGAAATGCAGCCTGCTACCATGTACAGTCACATTTGCTTTCAGTATGGTTGGCTATCTTCGAGAAAGAGTGCTAGACTTTCTTCCCATTACCATAAAGACACTACTTCAGTCACAAAGACGAAAATACCAAATTGTACTTTTACATTACATACTCATAAAAATCAACTAGATCCCATGTCTTAAAGAAAGCCCTGATGAGAAAAAAAATAAACATTTTACAATTTAGATGAGAACCTTAGGACTGGGGCTGGTTGATCTCTGGCCATATGTCCAACATGAAGGGATGGATCAACCTTGACATGGCAGTGAATGACTTCCATTGGTTAGTGCATGTTCATTTTCCAGAAGTGAGCAATAAAGACCAATGCTTCCTTCGTATATGTTAAATGCAGCAGGATGTGTCAGTGCATACCTCTATAGTGTACTCTTCTAGATCTAGTTTACAGGGCAAATATATTTATACATATATAGAAGTTACTTTTCTTGGGCGGAGGGGGATGGAGTCTTGCTCTGTTGCCCACACTGGAGTGCAGTGGTGCAATCTCAGTTCACTGCAACCTCTGCCTCCTGGGTTCAAGCGATTCTCCTGCTGGGACTACAGGGATGCACCACTACACCCAGCTAATTTTTGTATTTTTAGTAGAGACGGGGTTTCACCATATTGGCCAGGCTGGTCTCGAACTCCTGACCTCATGATCCATCCGCCTCAGCCTCCCAAAGTGCTGGGATTACAGGCATGAGCCACTGCAGCTGACCAGGTAAATAGATTTTTAAAACTTACACACAGGACTATATGAGTATGTCTAGGAAAATATTTATGTATACAAAAAATGTTCCCCAATAGACCATTTTTAATCACTTGTCGTATACGAATTATACAGACATATAATAACTTTCAATCTCTTTTGCTCAGTAGCATTTCAGAATGGAGCATAGCCATACAATATTGTTTTCACAAACATGAACAAAACCCTTCACCTTCAGTAGCGTAGGCCTCAGAAATAAGCTGACAGCAAAGCCATGTTACTCATGCTGTTCAGGTTTGCACTTCAGGGCCCTGCATTTCTTCTCAATGTATGTATGTGCTCTTCACACCCACTAGTTTGGGCCTGCTTTGATAAGCCTGTAGTCACTATTTAGATAATTGTTTGACTGGATCTATCTAGGCTATGAAAATTGGCTGATCGGAGTCACCTTGGGCTAATCTAATTGGCTAATTAGATTCATCTTTACTGATGTAATTGGCTAACTGGTATCACTTGTGCTCATTTAATTGGTGAATTGGAATCACCTTGGGCTAATCTAATTGACTAATTGGATTCACCTTTACTGATATAATTGGCTAATTGGTATCACTTGGGCTCATTTAATTGGATGATTGGAATCACCTGGGCTGAGCTAACTGGCTGACTAGAATCACATGGGCTGAGTTCATTGACTGTGTCTTGAAGAGAATGAGTAAGGTAATGACCTCTTACATACTTTTCTTTTGGGGCTTTTTTTCAAGACATACTCACAAATAGACATTAATTAGACTTATGTATATAATCCTTAGTTTTTATATGTGTTTTCCTACATACATGGCTTATATCTGTTTCTAAATCTACAGAAGAAAGTTTCTGGCCAGGCGCGGTGGTTCATGCTTGTAACCCCAGCACTTTGGAAGGCCGAGGTGGGCTGATCACCTGAGGTCAGGGGTTCCAGACCAGTGTGGTCAACGTGGTAATACCCCGTCTCTACTAAAAGTACAAAAATTAGCCGGGCGTAGTGGCAGGCGCCTTTAGTCCCAGCTACTCAGGAGGCTGAGGCAGGAGGGTTGCTTGAACCTGGGAGGCGGAGGTTGCAATGAGCCGAGATCCTTGTGCCACTGCTCTCCAGCCTGGCTACAGGGTGAGACTCCATCTTAAAAAATAATCAAAAAACCAAAATAACAATGCTTACTTTATATAAGTTAACTGCCGATGGATTTAGGTAATAGTATACATCCATTTGAGTAGTATTCTAGGTATATTTCATAGGGCAGAAAATTTTATACCTCTATGGAATTATCTTTGTACATTACTACTGATGTCAATAATATCAACATTTTCACCTTCTACATCTTTATTTTTTATGAATATAGATACAAAGATGGATACATCTGGACATAGGTAGACAGATAAACATGAACGTACAGAATTATATAAATACAATTATGTAAATGTTTATTAATATACAAGATGTTCCACAAATTACATTTTTAAACTTTAGTATATACTAAGAATGCAGATGTAGACTTACTAGTCTACTTTATGGCACAGTGGGAACCCCAAATGGAACATAGCCATATACAATGATGTTTACAGAAACATAAACAATACTTCACTTTCAAAGGCAAGGTCTTGGAAATAAGCTGACAATACAGCATTGTAATGCTTTATGACCAGATTAGTATGTCTGGGCCCTGCTTTTCTTCTCAGTGTAGAAAAGTGCTTTTTACATCCACCATTCTGACTTAATGAATCTACAGTCACTAGATTATTGGCTGATTTCATCCACCTGGGCAGAACTAATTGCCTTATTGGACTCAACTAACATGAGCTAATTGGTTAATTAGATACTTCAAACTGAGCTAATTGACTGATTGGAATCACAAGGTTCAACTAACTGGCTGATTGGATTCTCTAGAATCTAGCTGATTTCCTGATTAAAATCACATGAGCTGAGCTTTCTGTTTAGAATCACCCAGCCTGAGTTAATTGGCAAATTAGATTCACCAGCGCTGAGCTCATTGACTGATTGAAATTGTTAAGGCTGAACTAATTGGCTGTTTGAAATCACCTGGGCTAATTTACTGATTGGAATCACCTGGGTTGAGTCAATTAGCAAAATGTAATCACCTTGGCTGAGCAAATTTACTGATTGGAATTGCCTAGGCTGAGCTGATTGGGTAAATGGAATCACTTGGGCTGAGCTATTTGGCTAATGGGAATCACCTGGGCTCAGCTAATTGGCTATTTGAAAACACCTAGCGTGAGCTCATTGGCTTATTAAATTTGCCTGATGAAATTGTATTCATCTATCTTGAGGAGCATGAGTAGGGACATCTGATTTACTTTTCATTTGTGAGTTTTTTTGTTTTGTTTTTTTTTTGACAGAGTCTCACTCTGTCACCCAGGTTGGAGTGCAATGGCTCCATCCCTACTCACCACAACCCCCGCCTCCGAGGTTCAAGTGATTCTCCTGCCTCAGCCTCCCCAGTATCTGGGATTACAGGCACCCACCACCACACCCAGCTCCATCTGGGAAAACAAAAAAAAAGATTCTATTTCTATGTCATGTATTTGAAAATAAAAGCCCTAAATTTGAGGGAAGCTTTAAAAAGAATTTTTCTCATTTGAAAATTTGTATTAAGGCCTTCAAGCTGAGGCTAGTTTATCCATGTTTTCATGTTCACCAGAATTAAAAATGCCATTTTTGACTTGACAATAAATGAATCTCATGGCCTTAGTGCATTTTTGCTAACAGATGTGAGCAACAAAAAGCAATTCTTTCTTTGAAAGCATTAAATGCAGCAAGATACAGGTCAGAGCATATCACCATTTGTGTGCTCTTGCGGATAAAATTTAAAGGGCAAATAAGATTTTGCGTTTATTGAAGTTTTTCTTTACCTTGCTGTAAGTACAAACACCCATTTATCCTTTGACCTCTTATATCTTTATTCTGTATGCATATGGAGAAAGTGATAGTTAGATCTATATATAGATATACATGGGTAGACAGATAAACACACACATATAGAATTCTATGAGTTTGCCTATGTAGATATTTATGTATACAAAACATATTGATCAACAAACATTTTAAATTCCCCAGCCTACACTGAGGATGCAGATATAAACTTACTCTCACCTGTATGGATCCATACCATCTCAGACTGGAACACAGCCATACAATGTTATGTTTAAACATCAACAAAGCTTCATGTTTAGGTGCATGGCCTGGGAAGTAAGTTTTTGGTAAAGCCATTTAAGACTCTAGTTCCAGCTTAGCATTTCAGGGCCCTGCTTCCTTTCTCATTGTATGCTCATGTGATACATTGCCATTTGGGTCCTGCCTGGATGCCTTCACTTTCCCAATTTAGCTAATTGACTTATATTCATCTAAGCTGATCTAAGTGGCTCATTAAACTCATCTGGGCTGCAGAAGTTGGGAAGGAAAACGACCTCTGACCTGCTTATTCTCAGGCTTCTCTACAGGACATAGGCAATAATAGAAATTACATTGGCATACCTGTGTTACCCGTTTTCCGTGTATATATTTATCTAGCTACCTATCATATATATATCTATATGTATAAAAAAGACTGCCAAAGAAAAGTATGTTAGAGGTGATTTTTACTTTATTATCCATTCAGGCCAGGTAAATCCAATCAGCCATTAGGTCAGTGAAGTTTTATCAAATCCAATCCACCACCAAATCAGGTTGTGCTAAATGTGAAAATGTCCTCATTACTGGGCACCAAGGTGTTTTAAATTCAGAGTCTAATCAAAATAGCCCATGTGGTTCTGTCCATCCAGCTAGGAATCTTCAGGCATGCCAGTAGGCCTAATTTTTTTCACAATGAGCTCTGGCCTGACCACTAATAAGAACCACCTTTGGTGCTTCAGTGCAGTGTCATTATTAAATGCAGCCAGGTAACATGTACAATTATATTTGCTTTCAGTATAACAATCTATCTTCAAATAAGAAACCTAGGCTTTCTCTCCATTATCATAGAGACCCTATTTTAGCCACAAAGACAAAAGGGCAAGAGTGTACTTTCACACTGCACACTCGTGGAAATAAACAAGAGCCCCTGTCTTGATGAAAGTCTTAATAAGAAAAAATAAACATTCTCAAATTTTGATGAGAAATTTTGGACTGAGCCTAGTTCAACTTTGGCCCCATGTATAACAGAAACAGAAGGATCAACATTGACATGGCAATGAAAGACTTCCATTGCCTTAGTGCAATTTTTTTTTTTTTTTTTTTGAGATGGAGTTTCCCTCGTTTGGCCCAGGCTGGAGTGTAGTCACATGATCTTGGCTCACCACAACCTCCGCCTCCCGGGTTCAAGTGATTCTCCTGTCTCAGCCTCCTGAGTAGCTGGGATTACAGGCATGCGCCACCATGCCCGGCTAATTTTGTATTTTTAATAGAGATGGGGTTTCACCATGGTGGTCAGGCTGGTCTCTAACTCTTGATTTCAGGTGATCCACCTGCCTTAGCCTCCCAAAGTGCTGGGATTACAGACGCAAGCCATTGCACCTGGCCCCTTAGTGCATTATCTCCCAGAAGCAAGAAACAACAAAAAATGCTTTTTTCATATATGTTAAATGCGGCAGGATGTATGTTAGAACATATTTTTATTTGTATAATATTTGTGATATTGTTTATAGGGCAGAAAAACTTATACATGTATGGAAGTTACTTTTTTTGTTTCATTTTTGTTTTGGTTTCTTGAGATGGAGTCTCACTGTGTCACCCAGGCTGGAGTGCAGTGGTGCAATCTCAGCTCACTGCAACCTCTGCCTCCCAGGTACAAGTGATTTTCTTGCCTCAGCCCCCGAAGTAACTGGGGTTCCTTCACCCACCACCCTGCCTGGCTAATTTTTGTATTTTTAGTAGAGACGAGGTTTCACCATGTTGGCCAGGCTGGTCTCGATCTCCTGACCGCAGGTGATCTGCCCTCCTCCACCTCCCAAAATGCTGGGATTATAGGCGTGAACCACCGTGCCTGGGGGGAAGTTACTTTTTATCTTACTATTCATAGTAATGCATATCAATACAAAGATTGATACATCTAGATATAAATATACATAAGAAGACAAACACATAGAGAATTCTATAAATATTTCTATCTAAATATTTATGTATACAAAACACGTTCCCCAAAAGACATTTTTAATCTTCTAACATGCACTAAAGATGCTGATGTAGAATTACTTTTTTTTCTCTTGCTAAATAACATGTCAGAATGGAACATAGCCATATAATGTTGTTTATGTAAATATCAACAAAGCTTTAACTTTAAGGGCAAGGCCACAGAAGTAAGCTGAAAATAAAGCCATGTAACACTTCTGTCCAGGTTAGTATTTCAGCGCCCTGCATGTCTCCTCAGAGTGTGCGTGTTCTGTTCACATCCACCATTTGGGGCCTGTCTTAATAAAGCCCAGTCACTATTCAAATAATTGTAGGATTTGTTTGCCCTGAGCTGAGCTACTTGGGTGGTTGGAATCACCTGGGCTATGCAAATTGGCTGATTGGAATCACCCTGGTTCTGCTAATTTGCTTATTTAATTTACCTCGGCTTCAGGGGTAGAATATGGAGATGTCATCTGACCTACTTTATTTCTGAGGCTTTTTTTTTGCAGGACCTATGCACAAATAAACATTATGTAGACATACCCATGTGACTCAATTTGTGTGTATATGTTTATCTAGCCACATATTTTAAATTTATATCTCTATGTACAGAAAGAAGCCTATAAAATAAAGTTGTTCAGAGGTGATTTCCATTTTCTTTTCCTACAGGTTAGGTAAATCCAATCAGCTACTTAGCTCAGTGAAGATTTATTCAAACCAAGCCACATGCCACATCACATTTTTTTCCATAAGTGTAAAAATGTTTTTAATAACCTGGCACCTGGGTGTTTTTAATTCTGGTCTCATTAAACAAGCACAGTGAGGTTTTTTTCATGTATCTAGGAACTGCCAGAAATGCTTGACACAAGTGGGCTGAGCTTTCCTCACAAAGATTTGACCTGGAATATAAGAGCCACCTGTTGCACTTCAGTGAACGTTCACTATCACCCATTTGAAATGTAGCCAAGTACCACGTACCATTATATTTGCTTCCATCATCACCATCTGTCTACTAAAAACAGATCTAGACTTCTTTTTTATTACCATAAATACCCGACTCCTGCCACAAAGACAAAAAGATAAGACTGATTTTGCATCATGCACTCCTGGAAAAAAATAGAGTTCTTGTCTTGATAGAAGTTCTAAAGACTAGGTGAGAGATTAAATGACTACCAGGAGCTAGATAATTGCTGTTTTACTAACAAATGTTCATTTTCATTTCTATATTATCTCATTAAGTTAATAATGAAGTAATAACGTCTATCCAGGAAATTTCAATAAAACTTATTTTTTCATCAGCCATAATAGTAATCAAAGACAGAGAAATAGAGGTTTTTAACTTTCATAATTTATATTTTAAAATTAAAATGCTTCTAGAAATAAAAAAGGAAAGGAAGAAAGAACTATACAAACAAATCAGCCTGGTCAACATGGTGAAAGCCTGCCTCTACTAAAAATACAAAAATTAGTCAAGTGTTGTGGTGCACACCTGTAATCTCAGCTACTTGGGAGGTTGAGGCACTAGAATCACTTGAACCCGGGAGGTAGATGTTGCAGTGAGCCAAGATCGCTGCACTGCACTCCAGCTTGAGTGACAGAATGAGACTCCTTCTCAAACAAAACAAAATAAAAAAATTAACAAAAGAGAAGGAAGGAAGTGGATTACTCACAATAGCTAAAGTATGGAATCAACCTAAATGTGCATCAATAGGTAAATGGAGAAAGAAAATGTGGTGTATACACACAATGCAATTTTATTCAGCCCTTAAAAATAAGAAAGTTTTGTTATTTGCAACAACATTCATGAACCTGAATGATATGCTAAGTAAAATAACCCAGCACAGAAAAGAGATGGAGTTTCCCTCTTGTTGCCCAGGCTGGAAATGGTACAGAGGCACCATCTTGGCTCACTGCAACCTCCATCACCTGGGTTCAAGCGATTTTCCTGACTCAGCCTCCCCAGTACCTGTGATTACAGGTGCCCACCACCATGCCCAGTTAATTTTTATACTTTTAGTAGAGACAGGGTTTTGCCATATTGGCCAAGCTGATCTCAAACTCCTGACCTCAAGTGGTCCACCCACCTCAGCCCCCCAAACTAGTGGGATTACAGGCATGAGCCACTGTGCCCGTCCCACATAATCCAACATCTATGTAAAGTGTGAAAAAAATTTAAACTCGCCAGGCACAGTGGCTCACGCATGTAATCTCAGCACTTTGGGAGGCCAAAGTGGGCAAATCACAAGGTCAGGTGTTTGAGACCAGCCTGACCAACATGGTGAAACCCTGTCTCTACTAAAAATACAAAAATTAGCCAGGTGTGGTGGTATGCACCTGTAATCCGAGCTACTCAGGAGGCTGAGGCAAGAGAATTGCTTGAACCCAGGAGTTGGAGGTAACAGTGAGCCAAGATCAGGCCACTGCACTCCAGCCTGGTCAACAGAGTGAGACTCCATCTCCAAAAAAAGAAAAAAAAATTAAACTCATAGAAGCAGAGAATACAATAATAAGAGAAAAACAAATCCCCCTACTGGGTTTTTGGTCTGGTTAAGGGAGCTTCTTCATTCTTTCATCTTCTGTATCCCTCTGTTCTCCAGCCAAAGGGTGAAAAAAGATACAGAGAAGACACATTTGCTTTTTACCCACTTCACTTCCACTCACTATTAGTCAATGTGGGTATAGCTGAGAATAGCAGTTTTCTGGCAGGCAGCCACTTCTAAGCAATAAACAACATACTGAAAATAAAGTATAAATCTTTCATAAAAAGCTAATGATTTTAAGAAAAACAAGCATATGCATCAATAACTCTTGTGGTAAAATAAAGATTCATTTTGTTAATTTCTATTGAGTTCCCAAAATATTTGATCAAACGCTAGCAAATATACAGGAGAAATGGAATATTATTCTAAATAAGAATACTGTGAATGGTTATTTTGTCAATACAAGTAAAAATATGATCTCGCACTAATAGTCTCACTTATAGTTGTACAACATCAAATACTATTTTTCATTTAAAATTGTATTTCATATAGGTATTCAATTTATATCACCCTCCTTTGCTATTTCAATCCCTTCTCCACTTTATATCAGTGGAAAACAGGACAGTGGGTCCCAGGAAAGCACGTGTTGCTATTGCTGCTTTAACAATGATCATGAAGAGCACTTGTTTGGGTGTGACTCACATATCAAACACTGTTATTTGGCTTAAAGTGAGGCAGAAGTTTAAAAATAATAAGTACTGCAATTTATTCACCCCAAGAAAAGTAAAAGCTAAGGCCTAGAATGTGGCAAGGCAAGAGTTAAAAAGAAAAGAACAATTTTGCCTCTGCCTAGCAGCTCACTTCAAGGACAATTAGAAGATAACACTGTCTGAATAGCCAAGGCCAAAGGAATGGGCTCCAGACATCCACCTCCCTTCCAGAGCAAGGTTGAAGGAAAAAACAAAGAGAAAGATAGGTTCTTTTACTGTTACTCTTTTCCCAGGCTTCTTAAGCAAGATTATGTTTTACAAATGTCTGTATTTAGCCAGTTCTTGTTTTTCTTCTAATGCAGCTACAAGGCCACCGGCTAGGTCACAAGTTATATTATGCTATAGATTACGTGACCTGTCACTGTATGATTAACTGCTATTCTTTTGCTTCTGTAATGCTGCTTCTAAAAACCCCACTCTGTCTTTGTTCAATGCTCAGCTTTTGGATGTGAATCCTCTGAGCCAGTGCATAACTAAAATAAACAAGCCGTTCTGTACTCCGTATTGGTTTCTTCATTCCTCAATTTACCACAACAGTTTTGGTGACCATGAAGGGACCAGACAGGGCAGGCTTACTGTCTCCTTTGCCTCTGGGGACTGGAGCGTGGGCCTCGGGAAACCTGTGACCCCAGGTGCCACTGGGAGAACTTCAGCCCGGAGGGGAGATCAGCTCTCTTGTTACCCAGTGCCCCCTACCCAGCAGTGCAATAGAACCTAAAGAGGAGCTACAGGACAATTTCAGAAACAGCGTGCTTCAGGAAGCATGGTAAGGTTTTGGGGGCCCAAGGCAGGACCTGTCCCTTGGACAGAAGGGGAGCCTGATCACCTCCTGGGGTGTGCCAAATAATCAGACCCAGAGGGGCTCAGGGCAATGGGAGTGCCTCATCGATTCGGATGAAACTCACACCCCGCTGACACAGGACACGAAAGTGGCTCGCTAAGTTGGCTAGGAAACTGGAGGTGGTGAAAGAGGCTCACCACACCAACTGGGAACTAGGGGCGGCAAGAGTGGTTCACCACACCAACTGTGAAACTAGAGGGGGTGGGAGTGGCTCACCACCCCAGTTATGAACATGGGAACTGAAAATGTGTGAAAGTGTGTGAATGGAGGGGACTAATTAGGCTCATCAGTTGTGAAGGGGGGAGTCACAGATCTCAGCATGGACTGTGTGCTCCAAGCAAGTGTGGGGTTGACTAAGACTAGTGGCAATCTGCATACAGCTAATAGAAGCTGCCCTACAGCTCAGAGTTATAGTGGGAATAAAGACTTCTCCAAAGCCAAGCAGCATCTGAAAACTCCTGTAGTAAGAAACAGTGTAGTCGGCTAAAATGAGAGGAAGAGTGAGTGTGCAAGAGTGAGTGTGCAAGAGTGAATGTGCTGCGTCGTAAAGGGAGGAATAGGAGGAAATTCATCAAAACATCAAAACTTGGCGTGCATGTTACGGAACCTTAAGAAAGGTTTTGTAGGGGTTATAGAGTTAAGATTAAGATTACAGAGTTAAGATTATAGATTATAGAGTTAAGCTAACCCCCTCAGAGGTTGAGAACTTTCTGTGAATTAGAATGGCCCTCTTTTGGTGTTGGATGATGGACCAAAGGAACTATAGACAGGGAACAATTGGCCATGTAGTTAGGGTGGTGACGGGGGTTGGAGGACTGCCAGTGTACCCAGATGAAATTCTTTTATATTGACTCGTGGTTAAATATAATATAGACAAAACCAGCATAGATCCAGCCCTGTTTAATGGCTTATTGCAAAAAAAGCCAAAAGTGAAAGTAAGAGCAGCTTCACTGGCAGATACAGCATTAAACGGGGAGTCCCAGTGAAAGCAAGAGAAGCCATTTTTGCAGGAAACAGAGGAAACAGAAATTCTTCCTCCCTATGTCCCAGCCTACCCCCCTTTACCGAGGCCAACAGCCCCCCAGGAACAAGATTCAGGAGCTAACATGCCCCAGGTCTTACCTCAAAGGGGAGGATCAGGCCCTCTAGAGGCTAGGGAAGGAAGTCAAGACAGTCAAGTGGGCCATTTCAGATCTGGCCATGCTCAAGCTGTGCAATTGCCTCTCAGGGAGAAGATAGGACCTATCTATTATGATGACCAGGGCCACATCCACAGGGGGGCAATGAACTTACATCTATCAGCCCTTTTCAATTACTGATCTGCTAAACTGAAAACACCACACACTGTCCAACATGGAGAAGCCTCAAGTTCTTATAGATCTGATGCAATCCCTCTTTCTGACACACATTACAACCTGGCCAGATTGCAGGCAGCTTTTCCTAATGTTGTTTAACATTAAAGAGTGCCAGAGGATGACATAGCTGGCTCTCCGCTGGCTAGAAGCCCATGCAACAACAGACGTAGTGAATGCTCAGGCATACGCTCAGGGTCAGTTCCCAGACCAAGACCCCAACTGGGACCCGGAGGATGCAACTCAGCTTCAGCGTTTGCAGAGGCACTGAGAGGCACTTCTGCAGGGGCTAAGAGCTGGTGGAAGAAAAGCAATTAATATAAGGAAGATTTCAGAAGTGCTTCAGGGAGCTGACAAGAGCCCAAGTTAGTTTTATAAGAGACTCTATGAAGCATTCTGCCTTTACACCTCATTTAACACTGAGGTTGCTGAAAATCAGCCTATGGTGAACACAGCATTTGTAAGGCAAGCCCAGGGTGACAGCAAGTGGAAGCTGCAGGCATGAATACCACCCAATCTATAAAAGTGGCCAAGTTGTATGTTAACTGTGACCAGGGAACAATATGCAAAAGCAACAAGTGTGGCAGCTAGGCATTCCAAGGGTTAAGTCCCTCTCCCCAGCCTGGCTCTATTTGGAAAGAGATGAGGGTGGGGACTGGCACTGGGAGAAGAGCAAAGGAGAAGGTAAGGAGAAAGAGTGTGAGAAGGGAAAGAAGGAAGTAAAAGGGAAATCAGAAAGAAACAGGAGAGACAGACAGCAGAGCATGTCGGTAGGGCCCGTACTCTTGCCCAGACCCACCGCTGGCTGCAGGAGCAGGAGAACTCAGGAAGGAAAAAGAAAAGTAAATTGAAAGCTTAAGAAAAAGGCCAATCTGTTGGCAACACCTCTTATGGAAAGAGAGATTAGTAATGTGAGAGGACTTGGACGTGGACGCAGACATGGAAGAAGGCAAGTTAGGCAGAAATTCAAGAGTTGGACAAGGCTAGAAAGAGATTAATGTGTGAGATGCAAAAAGAAAGGACCCTGGAAAGATTAATGTTCAGAAGGCAATGAGGGAAATGGCCAAGGCAGCGAGACAAAGAGGCCATCGGTCAAGGGCTGCCGCACCTTCGAGGAACCAAATACTGATCTGATTGGGTTGCCAGGAGCTGAAGGATATAAAGACTAAGACAGATCAGGCACCTTCTCACTAGGCTTCCAGGAGCCCATAGTCATATTAGAAGTTAAAGGCATTATCCCCAGGTTTGGACTGTCTCTAACTTTAAAGTCAGACAATGGACTGGCATTTCTAGCTGAAATAGTGCAAGATTTAACAGGACTGTTAAAAATAAAATGTAAGTTACATACAGCCTATTAGCTGCAAATTTCAGGAAAAGGTGGAACATATGAACCAGACACTCAAATAGCTACTGAAGAAATATTGCCAGGAAATTCATTTGAGATAGAATCAGGTGTTTGCATATGATCCTCCTCCGAGTCAGGTGCACTCCCACCAAACAAATTGGGTATTTGCCCGATAAGATTTTGTTCAGTCAGCCACCTCCAAATCGTAGGTCAAATTAAAGGTGCCCTCCAGTAACTAGGGGAATTAACCTTAAGAAAGAAATGCAGGCTTTAGGAATAGCCATACAAAGTGTTTATAATTAGGTACATGAAAATGCCTATAAGCCTGACGCCACTTTAAATCTGGTGACTCTGTTTAGGTTAAAAAGTAGAATCTAATTTCTCTAGGACTCATATAGGATGGGCCCCCTACTGTAATCTTCTCCACTCCCACTGCTGTTAAAGTTTCAGGTGTTGTGTCTTGTATCCACCACAGTCGGCTAAAACCGGCAGCTCAGGACAAGTGAACCAGCCAGCAGGACCCAGGTCATCCAACGTGGCTGATCCTGAGGCGAGACCAAGCTGCTGCTGAGGACGACAGCCCTGCTCTGGTCACTCTGGAGGCTGACCAGTTTATGCATGGCTGAAGCTTAAGGAAACAACAAGCCCTGTTGTAGTCACACACCAGAAGCTGACTAGTCTATGCATGGCCAAAGCTTGAGGACTCATCAAGCAAGTAAATGCAGTTAGAAATCTTAGGACTAGTAGTTTTCCTGTATACTAACTGTTTTACTGTTGTTCTGTCCCTGTGCTCAACCTTTTTCCCAGGTGAGGACCTCTTTTGCCCTTGCTGGATATGAATATGCTGTACATTGTTTTGTTGTTGTCACTCCTCTTAACCATTCTAGAAGAAACACCTATAGAAGGGTGTCTCCACTGTACACATACTACTTGATTAGGGAACAGTATAACTAGAACCCTATTGTACCATACTAATGAGTGTACAGGGACTTGCTTAGGAAATTGTACTTATAATCAGACCACCTATTCAATTTGTGACCCAAGAAATGGTCAGCCTTATATATGCTATGACCCTAATTCTTTACCTGGGACTTGGTTGGAGATTCATACTGAGTCAAAGGAAAGAAGTCTTATAGGTCAAACCCAAGCCTCTCTTCCTGGAGCTATATGCATATACTTTGATATTTGTCAGTTAACACCTATGAACCCAAACTATCTCACAATCTCTGGTCCTACAGAGTACTATACAAACTGCCAGTATAAAATTGTGTGTGCACCCTCTCTTTGTCCTTCCAAGGCCCTAGCAATAGCTTGCTGGAACTGTACAATGCAGTTCACTGACCGATCATCACCGAGGTCAAAGCCAATATTGCTCATCAAAGTACCAGCAAAACTGGATCGTAAGACAAGCACATGCAATCCTGTAAGCCTTACTATCTTAAAGCCAGATCTACCTATATGGACTACAGATTACTCCATTGCATTACAAAGCTATGGTCAAAAAGCTAAAATAACTTTGTATATTCTAAAGAGGACTCAAACCAAGCAGTCAGCCCAGCAGCAATTCTGAGTCTTTAAGTCATTCTTTGAGCATATAAACCAGAAGTTACCAGAGCCTCCTCCTTTAGGCAAAAACCTATTTGCTCAGCTGGCTGAAAACGTTGCCAGCAGTCTAGGCATTTCCTTATGTTATGTTTGTGGAGGGACTAACATGGGAGACGAATGGCCTTGGGAAGTAAAAGAGTTAATGTCTCAAGACAACTTTACTCTGACTGACTTTTCCCAAACAGATGCCCACAGGTTCAAGCATCTGGCTCTTAAAAACTTCTTCTTTTTTTTTTTTTCACATTTTTTTTTCTTTTTTATTATTATTATTATTATACTTTAGGCTCTATGGTACATGTGCGCAACGTGCAGGTAAGTTACATATGTATACATGTGCCATGCTGGTGCGCTGCACCCACCAACTCGTCATCTAGCATTAGGTATATCTCCCAATGCTATCCCACCCCTCTCCCCCCACCCCACAACAGTCCCCGAAGTGTGATGTTCCCCTTCCTGTGTCCATGTGTTCTCATTGTTCAATTCCCACCTATGAGTGAGAATATGCGGTGTTTGGTTTTTTGTTCTTGTGATAGTTTACTGAGAATGATGATTTCCACTTTCATCCATGTCCCTACAGAGGACATGAACTCATGATTTTTTATGGCTGCATAGTATTCCATGGTGTATATGTGCCACATTTTCTTAATCCAGTCTATCATTGTTGGACATTTGGGTTGGTTCCAAGTCTTTGCTATTGTGAATAATGCTGCAATAAACATATGTGTGCATGTGTCTTTATAGCAGCATGATTTATAGTCCTTTGGGTATATACCCAGTAATGGGATGGCTGGGTCAAATGGAATTTCTAGTTCTAGATCCCTGAGGAATCGCCACACTGACTTCTACAAGGGTTGAACTAGTTTACAGTCCCACCAACAGTGTAAAAGTGTTCATATTTCTCCACATCCTCTCCAGCATCTGTTGTTTCCTGACTTTTTAATGATTGCTATTCTAACTGGTGTGAGATGGTATCTCATTGTGGTTTTGATTTGCATTTCTCTGATGGCCAGTGATGGTGAGCATTTTTTCATATGTTTTTTGGCTGCATAAATGTCTTCTTTTGAGAAGTGTCTGTTCATGTCCTTCGCCCACTTTTTGATAGGGTTGTTTGTTTTTTTCTTGTAAATTTGTTGGAGTTCATTGTAGATTCTGGATATTAGCCCTTTGTCAGATGAGTAGGTTGTGAAAATTTTCTCCCATTTTGTAGGTTGCCTGTTCATTCTGATGGTAGTTTCCTTTGCTGTGCAGAAGCTCTTTAGTTTAATTAGATGCCATTTGTCAATTTTGGCTTTTGTTGCCATTGCTTTTGGTATTTTAGACATGAAGTCCTTGCCCATGCCTATGTCCTGAATGGTAATGCCTAGGTTTTCTTCTACAGTTTTTATGGTTTTAGGTCTAACATTTAAGTCTTTAATCCATCTTGAATTGATTTTTGTATAAGGTGTAAGGAAGGGATCCAGTTTCAGCTTTCTACATATGGCTAGCCAGTTTTCCCAGCACCATTTATTAAATAGGGAATCCTTTCCCCATTTCTTGTTTTTCTCAGGTTTGTCAAAGATCAGATAGTTGTAGATATGTGGCATTATTTTTGATGGCTCTGTTCTGTTCCATTGATCTATATCTCTGTTTTGGTACCAGTACCATGCTGTTTTGGTTACTGTAGCCTTGTAGTATAGTTTGAAGTCAGGTAGTGTGATGTCTCCAGCTTTGTTCTTTTGGCTTAGGATTGACTTGGCAATGCGGGCTCTTTTTTGGTTCCATATGAACTTTAAAGTAGTTTTTTCCAATTCTGTGAAGAAAGTCATTGGTAACTTGATAGGGATGGCATTGAATCTGTAAATTACCTTGGGAAGGATGGCCATTTTCATGATATTGATTCTTCCTACCCATGAGCATGGAATGTTCTTCCATTTGTTTGTATCCTCTTTTATTTCCTTGAGCAGTGGTTTGTAGTTCTCCTTGAAGAGGTCCTTCACATCCCTAGTAAGTTAGATTCCTAGGTATTTTATTCTCTTTGAAGCAATTGTGAATGGGAGTTCACTCATGATTTGGCTCTCTGTTTGTCTGTTATTGATGTATAAGGATGCTTGTGATTTTTGTACATTGATTTTGTATCCTGAGACTTTGCTGAAGTTGCTTATCAGCTTAAGGAGATTTTGGGCTGAGACAATGGGGTTTTCTAGATATACAATCATGTCATCTGCAAACAGGGACCATTTGACTTCCTCTTTTCCTAATTGAATACCCTTGATTTCCTTCTCTTGCCTAATTGCCCTGGCCAGAACTTCCAACACTATGTTGAATTGAAGTGGTGAGAGAGGGCATCCCTGTCTTGTGCCAGTTTTCAAAGGGAATGCTTCCAGTTTCTGCCCATTCAGTATGATATTGGCTGTGGGTTTGTCATAAATAGCTCTTGTTATTTTGAGATACATCCCATCAATACCTAATTTATTGAGAGTTTTTAGCATGAAGGGATGTTGAATTTTGTCAAAGGCCTTTACTGCATCTATTGAGATAATCATGTGGTTTTTGTCTTTGGTTCTGTTTATATGCTGGATTACATTTATTGATTTGTGTATATTGAACCAGCCTTGCATCCCAGGGATGAAGCCCACTTGAACATGGTGGATAAGCTTTTTGATGTGCTGCTGGATTCTGTTTGCCAGTATTTTATTGAGGATTTTTGCATCAATGTTCATCAAGGATATTGGTCTAAAATTCTCTTTTTTTGTTGTGTGTCTGCCAGGCTTTGGTATCAGGATGATGCTGGCCTCATAAAATGAGTTAGGGAGGATTCCCTCTTTTTCTATTTATTGGAATAGTTTCAGAAGGAATGGTACCAGCTCCTCCTTGTACCTCTGGTAGAATTCAGCTGTGAACCCATCTGGTCCTGGACTTTTTTTGGTTGGTAAGTTATTGATTATTGCCACAATTTCAGCTCCTGTTATTGGTCTATTCAGAGATTCAACTTCTTCCTGGTTTAGTCTTGGGAGGGTGTATGTGTTGAGGAATTTATCCATTTCTTCTAGATTTTCTAGTTTATTTGCATAGAGGTGTTTGTAATATTCTCTGATGGTAGTTTGTATTTCTGTGGGATCGGTGGTGATATCCCCTTTATCATTTTTTATTGCATCTATTTGATTCTTCTCTCTTTTTTTCTTTATTAATCTTGCTAGCGGTCTATCAATTTTGTTGATCCTTTCAAAAAACCAGCTCCTGGATTCATTTATTTTTTGAAGGGTTTTTTGTGCCTCTATTTCCTTCAGTTCTGCTCTGATTTTAGTTATTTCTTGCCTTCTGCTAGCTTTTGAATGTGTTTGCTCTTGCTTTTCTAGTTCTTTTAATTGTGATGTTAGGGTGTCAATTTTGGATCTTTCCTGCTTTCTCTTCTGGGCATTTAGTGCTATAAATTTCCCTCTACACACTGCTTTGAATGCATCCCAGAGATTCTGGTATGTTGTGTCTTGGCTCTCGTTGGTTTCAAAGAACATCTTTATTTCTGTCTTCATTTTGTTATGTACCCAGTAGTCATTCAGGAGCAGGTTGTTCAATTTCCACGTAGTTGAGCGGTTTTGAGTGAGATTCTTAATCCTGAGTTCTAGCTTGATTGCACTGTGATCTGAGAGATAGTTTGTTATAATTTCTGTTCTTTTACATTCATTGAGGAGAGCTTTACTTCCAAGTATGTGGTCAATTTTGGAATAGGTGTGGTGTGGTGCTGAAAAAAATGTATATTCTGTTGATTTGGGGTGGAGAGTTCTGTAGATGTCTATTAGGTCCACTTGGTGCCGAGCTGAGTTCAATTCCTGGGTATCCTTGTTGACTTTCTGTCTCATTGATCTGTCTAATGTTGACAGTGGGGTGTTAAAATCTCCCATTATTAATGTGTGGGAGTCTAAGTCTCTTTGTAGGTCACTCAGGACTTGCTTTATGAATCTGGGTGCTCCTGTATTGGGTGCAGGTATATTTAGGATAGTTAGCTCTTCTTGTTGAATTAATCCCTTTACCATTATGTAATGGCCTTCTTTGTCTCTTTTGATCTTTGTTGGTTTAAAGTCTGTTTTATCAGAGACTAGGATTGCAACCCCTGCCTTTTTTTGTTTTCCATTTGCTTGGTAGATCTTCCTACATCCTTTTATTCTGAGCCTATGTGTGTCTCTGCACGTGAGATGGGTTTCCTGAATACAGCACACTGATGGGTCTTGACTCTTTATCCAATTTGCCAGTCTGTGTCTTTTAATTGGAGCATTTAGTCCATTTACATTTAAACTTAATATTGTTATATGTGAATCTGATCCTGTCATTATGATGTTAGCTGGTTATTTTGCTCGTTAGTAGATGCAGTCTCTTCCTAGTCTCGATGGTCTTTACATTTTGGTATGATTTTGCAGTGGCTGGTACCGGTTGTGCCTTTCCATGTTTAGTGCTTCCTTCAGGAGCTCTTTTAGGGTGGGCCTGGTGGTGAAAAAATCTCTCAGCATTTGCTTGTCTGTAAAGTATTTTATTTCTCCTTCACTTATGAAGCTTAGTTTGGCAGGATATGAAATTCTGGGTTGAAAATTCTTTTCTTTAAGAATGTTGAATATTGGCCCCCACTCTCTTCTGGCTTGTAGGGTTTCTGCTGAGAGATCCGCTGTTAGTCTGATGGGCTTCCCTTTGATGGTAACCTGACCTTTCTCTCTGGCTGCCCTTAACATTTTTTCCTTCATTTCAACTTTGGTGAATCTGACAATTATGTGTCTTGGAGTTGCTCTTCTCGAGGAGTATCTTTGTGGCGTTCTCTGTATTTCCTGAATCTGAATGTTGGCCTGCCTTGCTAGATTGGGGAAGTTCTCCTGGATAATATCCTGCAGAGTGTTTTCCAACTTGTTTCCATTCTCCCCGTCACTTTCAGGTACACCAATCAGATGTAGATTTGGTCTTTTCACATAGTCCCACATTTCTTGGAGGCTTTGCTTGCTTCTTTTTATTCTTTTTTCTCTAAACTTCCCTTCTCGCTTCATTTCATTCATTTCATCTTCCAGGGCTGATACTCTTTCTTCCACTTGATCGCATCGGCTCCTGAGGCTTCTGCATTCTTCACGTAATTCTCGAGCCTTGGTTTTCAGCTCCATCAGCTCCTTTAAGCACTTCTCTGTATTGGTTATTCTAGTTATACATTCTTCTAAATTTTTTTCAAAGTTTTCAACTTCTTTGCCTTTGGTTTGAATACCCTCCCGTAGCTCGGAGTAATTTGATCGTCTGAAGCCTTCTTCTCTCAGCTCGTCAAAGTCATTCTCTGTCCAGCTTTGTTCCATTACTGGTGAGGAACTGCGTTCTTTTGGAGGAGGAGAGGTACTCTGCTTTTTAGAGTTTCCAGTTTTTCTGCTCTGTTTTTTCCCCATCTTTGTGGTTTTATCTACTTTTGGTCTTGATGATGGTGATGTACAGATGGGTTTTGGTGTGGATGTCCTTTCTGTTAGTTTTCCTTCTAACAGACAGGATCCTCAGCTGCAGGTCTGTTGGAGTACCTGGCCGGCCGTGTGAGGTGTCAGTCTGCCCCTGCTGGGGGGTGCCTCCCAGTTAGGCTGCTCAGGGGTCAGGGGTCAGGGACCCACTTGAGGAGGCAGTCAGCCCGTTCTCAGATCTCCAGCTGCATGCTGGGAGAACCACTGCTCTCCTCAAAGCTGTCAGATAGGGACATTTAAGTCTGCAGAGGTTACTGCTGTCTTTTTGTTTGTCTGTGCCCTGCCCCCAGAGGTGGAGCCTACAGAGGCAGGCAGGCCTCCTTGAGCTGTGGTGGGCTCCACCCAGTTCAAGCTTCCAGGCTGCTTTGTTTACCTAAGCGAGCCCGGGCAATGGCGGGCGCCCCTCCCCCAGCCTCGCTGCCGACTTGCTGTTTGATCTCAGACTGCTGTGCTAGCGATCAGCGAGACTCCGTGGGCGTAGGACCCTCTGAGCCAGGTGCGGGCTATACTCTCCTGGGGCACCGTTTCCTAAGCTCATCGGAAAAGCACAGTATTCGGGTGGGAGTGGCCTGATTTTCCAGGTGCCGTCTGTCACCCCTGGAAAGGGAACTCCCTGACCCCTTGCGCTTCCCAAGTGAGGCAATGCCTCGCCCCTGCTTCGGCTGGTGCACGGTGCACTCACCCACTGACCTGCACCCACTGTCTGGCACTCCCTAGTGAGATGAACACGGTACCTCAGATGGAAATGCAGAAATCACCCGTCTTCTTCGTCGCTCGCGCTGGGAGCTGTAGACCAGAGCTGTTCCCATTTGGCCATCTTGGCTCCTCCCCCCGGCTCTTAAAAACTTCTGTTATTGGGAGATACTGTGTTGCTCACTGGGGAAAGGATTTTACAGACCCAGTAGGAGAACAAACCTGCTTAGGACAGCAGTATTATAATGAAGCATTAAGGAAAACTTTGTGGTGGGACAGAGATGACTACAAAGCACATCATCCAAATTCGTTCTCCCATTTCTCTTCTCTAAATTACACTTGGTATCAACTTGCAGCTCCAAATACTTGGCAAGCAGCCCCGGTCTTTATTGGATCTGTTGGCCTCAAGCATGTTGACAGTTGCCAGCTAAATGGACAGGGGGCTGTGTGCTTGGAACAATTAGACCATCTTTCTTCCTACTCTCACTGCAACAGGGGAAAACTTTAGGGTATCCTGTCTCTGATGAAATTAGAAGAAGAAACAAAAGAGATGCAGCCATAAAAAATATATAAAAAATAGGAGATTGGGAAGACACAGGGAAGCCCCCTGAAAGAATAATTCAATACTATGGGCCAGCTACCTGGGCACAAGATGGGTCACGGGGATACTGCACTCTTATTTACATGCTTAAACGCATCATAAGGTTGCAGGCAGTACTTGAAATCATCACTAATGAAAGAGCAAATGAATTAGATTTACTGACCCAGCAAACCACAAAAATGAGAAATGCTGACTATCAGAACAGATTAGCTTTAGATTACCTCCCAGGCCAGGAAGGAGGCGTATGAGGAAACTTCAATCTAACTAATTGTTGCCTGGAAATTGATGACAATGGAAAAGCAATTATGGAAATAACTGCAAGAATGAGAAAATTGGCCCATATTCCAGTTCAAACTTGAAAAGGGTGGTCCCCAGATTCTCTCTTTGGAGGCTGGTTTTCATTTTTCACAGGGTTCAAGATTTTAATAAGGGTGGTTCTGGCCATACTAGGAACTGCCTAATACTCCCTTGTGTCTTACCTCTCCTTGTTAGAAGCATTCAATCAACTATAGAGGAAATAGTAGGTAGGCAAACTACCACACAGCTAATGACTCTGCATAAATATCAAGCTTTGTCTAAAGAAGAAAACTTGTCTCTTCAGGCAGAACTAAGTAATAGTGAAGCCTTCTATTAAACTTCTTTCATAAAGTGCATCAGAAAGGGGAAACTGAGGCAGGCATTTAAAAATAATAAGTACTACAATTATTCACTCCAAGAAAAGTAAAAGCTAAGGCCCAGAATGTGGCAAGGCAAGAGTTAAAAAGAAAAGAACAAGTTTTCCTCTGCCTAGCAGCTCACTTCAAGGACAGTTAGAAGATAACACTGTTTGTATAGCCAAGGCCAAAGGAATGGACTTCAGACACCCTCCTCCCTTCCAGAGCAAGGTTGAAGGAAGAAAAAATAAAAAAGAGAGAGAAAGACAAGTTCTTTTACTGTTACTCTTTTCCCAGGCTTCTTAAGCAGGATTATGTTTTACAAATGTCTGTATTTAGCCAGCTCTTGTTTTCCTTCTGATGCAGCTACAAGGCCACTGGCTAGGTCACAAGTTATGTTATACTATAGATTACATGACTTGTCATTGTATGATTAACTGCTTTTGTTTTCCTTCTGAAAGTCCACTTATAAAAACCCCACTCTGTCTTTGTTCAATGCGTTTTTCTATTTTTTTCTAAATTTACCTGTAATATAGAATTGTTAGCTATGAAGACTTTAACTTATTCAAATATGTTTTATCGGATTTCATTGACATTTAAGTGTCTGAATTATCTGGAGTACTCACATTTTCCATTAAGCTAAATTGAGTACTATAGATAATCTTTAACTAAAATTTTTTCTGAGGCAGAATAAGATTTGTAACATTTTATTATCATATGAAAGAAGTGTATTAACCATGTTTTCAGTAATCACTCCAAACACAGCATTCTCAGTTCCTGTTATGCATCCTGAGTCATTCAGGAGAAATCGGTATCTCTGTAAAGAAGCAAAAGAAAATGCTGAGTGAAGGTGCAGCACACTGCACAGCAATGCTTTCCACATGCACCTATTAGGGTCTTCATTTAATTGGGCTGATATTTGCGTGGCTACTTACTGAATTTAGTCATACTATTTTTGAGCAGCTAATGGTGTCTGTTACCCATTAATTTTATACATTTTCTTTTTTTGAAAAACAAATCTTTTGTTAATTTACTCTAAATTGAGACTACATTTACAATCTTCAATTTTTCAGTGTTAAAGCAAATCAGAGAAGAGCAATGTGTATATAGTGTGCATTTTCCTGTTTATCAAAATTCTTTATTGCATTAGAAACCCAAGGAAGCCAACTATAAAATACTCCCTTTGAATACTTTAGCCAGGATTTTAGACTTCAAAAGGTCAAAAACAATGAGCGAAGTCCAAATCTTGTTTTTGTTTCTTGTTATTCATCTGGCCATTTCCAAAAGCATGACAATTAAGCCAAGTCATTGAAAATATGTGGTTTTGATTAATTTTATCCCATTTGGAATGTTTTCTCTAATTGTTTTATCATGTTAATCTAAAAGAAACTGTCTACATAACTAATTATGTGTTCAAGAAGTATTCATATTGTGTTTGCAGTTTAATCGTTTATTACAGTATAGTAAAATCATTTACAATAGAATTATGAATTCATTGTTTTTAAGGTTTTTCAAATATGAAAACAATTAGGTATGATTTGAAGTAAGTTCAACTCTAGGACATTACCCACTGGTCTTCATGGTATTTCTGTGATGAATAGTATAAAACTGGGTCACCAGAATGGTGCAGACATGCTGATTGAATTAGAATGAGTTCAGCCTTGTTGGTAGACTATTGGTATTCCAGAAGCTGATCATTCACTACAGCTTACTAAATGTAGTTCCATAATGCCAGTGAGCACTTTTAGCCAGGTTACCTTTTTCCTTTCATTAATGTGGTCCTGTTTTGGTCTCCTGTTTCTCTTAAGCTATCCCAGATGAGAGGTGATTATTTCTTGCATGAATGAGATTCCCTTTTTTTCCCTCTACCATAGGATCCTCTTATTCTCCCTACTGGAAGCAACATGCAGAAGGTAGAAATAATGACAATATACAAATACGTTTCCTGCCATGTGGCCACCATAAGCAGCTTACAACATGGCCCACCTAGAAGTCACTTACTTTCAGGCCAGCAGTGGTGTTATTCTATGATGTGTCTCTTTCTCTTAAAAGCACCTCTGATTAAGTTTAGCACAATCAGGATAATCTCCATTTTGGTAAACACAAAGTCAACACATGAGTAACCTAATTTCATGAGTGATTTCCCACCACAGTCACACACATTTTTACACTCGAGAGTATTACACAGCAGGTGTGCAACAGACTGGGAATCCAGGGTATTATCTTAGAATGTTGCCTACCCACCTGAATAAACTTTTAAAATAGTCTTTCTACTGCTTTTGTTATCTACATAAACAAAAATGTCATCTGCAAATAATAACTACTTTCCAGTTTTATTCATTACAAATATTAACTGACATTTTTTTCTGGCTTAAATTATTATTCCTTTATGTGTCATTTTATACATTCACACACACATAGAACAATAAAAATATATCCAATTATTCAATTTTGGTTAAATTTTTATTAAAATAAGCGTTAAAAATAATTTTTGTGTGTGTGTTTGAAGAGGGCTTTTATTGTTGTACTCAAGAGTGTTATTTCTGGAGACAAAGTTGCCTGTGCTTTAATACACAGATTCTGGGGAGAATCCAAGCCATAAGCCATAAAATTTTATATTAATAAATTCAATACAAAGCAGAAAGTATACATTTGCTTTCAGAATATTCAAGGTGTTTAGTTTTCCATTAGTCACCTAATTAAAAACTTATTTTGTTCCAATAATTGTGCTTTTCTTCTGAAAATACGTACAAATGCATACTCACCAAGCACACTCACTCCATAATTTTCTTACACCTAAGGTTTATCTTCAGAAGAATATGTGTATATTTCACTCAATGAAAATTAAAAGTCTTTACATTTGCAGGCAGAGAGACCACATGTTCAAAGAAAACTATATAACAAATATTTATTAATAATTTTTCAGGACTCAGAAATGTAAAAATTATATATTTTTTTCTTTTGAGGAGTCTCATCACTCTGTCACCCACGCTGGAGTGCAGCAGCGCAATCTCGGCTCACTGCAATCTCCACCTCCCGGGTTCAAGTGATTCTCCTACCTCAGCCTCCAGGTGTGCGCCACCATGCCTGGCTAATTTTTCTATTTTTAGTAGAAACAGGGTTTCACCACATTGGCGAGGCTGGTCTTGAACTCCTGAGCTCAGGCAACCCACCTGCCTCAGCCTCCAAAATTGCTGGGATAACAGGTGTGAGACACTGCACATGGCCGTATTTTTTTTTATTTTTTATTTTTTAGTGACAGAGTCTTGCTCTGTTGCCCAGGCCAGAGTGCAGTGGCACGACCTCGGCTCACTGCAACCTCCGCCTCCTGGGTTCACACCATTCTCCCGCCTCAGCCTCTGGAGTAGCTGGGACTACAGGCACCCACCACCACGCCCAGCTAATTTTTTATATTTTTAGTAGAGACAGGGTTTCAATGTGTTAGCCAGGATGGTCTTGATCTCCTGACCTCATGATCCACCCGCCTAGGCCTCCCAAAGTGCTGGGATTACAGGTGTGAGCCACCGTCCCTGGCTTTTTTCTTTCTTTTTGAGATGGAGTGTCCCTCTGTCGCCCAGGCTGGATTGCAGTGGTGCTATCTCAGCTCACTGAAACCTCCACCTCCCAGGTTCAAGACATTCTCCTGCCTCAGCCTCCCGAGTAGCTAGGAATATGGGTGCACCACCATGCCCAACTAATTTTTGTAGTTTTAGTAGAGAGAGAGTTTCACAATGTTGGTCAGGCTGGTCTTGAACTCCTGACCTCATGATCTACCCGACTAGGCCTACCAAGGTCCTGGGATTACAGGCATGAGACATGGTGTCTAGCCCATATTCTATTTATATTTCTGTATAATTTTTATTATGACCATAAAAATCACCCTGTAGTCAATTACAATTTAATTGGACATTTAAAAATAACTAAAAGTGTATAATTACACTGTTTGGAATAGAAGGATAAGTGCTAGAGGTGATGGATACCTTATTTACCCTAATTACAACATATTGTATGCCTGAATCAAAATATTCTCTATAAGACATATATACACATACTATATACTCACAAATAGTAATAATAAATTAAGAAAAATGATTAAAAATTTAACTAATGGGAAAAATATTCTTCATTTGCAGTTTAAAGCTACTGGCAAAGTGACTACTAGTGATGATATTCCACTATATACCAAATAGTATACTTCTTCCATCTTTTACTTACACCATTGAGTAAGGCCAGATAGGTTAAAGTTAGTGGCATAATAATGCTTCATTAAATGCACAATAGTTTTAAGATGGTAAAAAATAAAATAAAATTAGGCTGGACATATTGGCTCACACCTATAATTCCAACAGTTTGAGAGCCCGAGGTGAGTGGATCACTTGAGCTCAGGAGTTTGAGACTAGCCTGACCAATATGGGGAAACCCCATGTCTATTAAAAATATAAAAAATAGCCAGGTGTGGTGTCACGCACCTGTAGTCCCCACTACTCGGGAGGCTGAGGCAGGAGAATTTCTTGAACTTGGGAGGCAGAGGTTGCAGTCATCGTGCTGAGATTGCACTGCTGCCCTCCAGCCTGGGTGACAGAGCAAGACTCCATCTCAAAAGAAAAGTTAAATAAGTAAATAAAATATAAATTAAGTTCACACATAATCTAACAATTTTAAATATATTGCATTTTATTACATAACAGTAAAATTAGTAAAATACAATAATTGATACACTTTAATTTATAATTTCTTTCTCTCAGTATAATGTAGAGAAGTATTACTCTGAACACCTACCTTAAACATTACTTAATACAGGTTAACTACAATGAGCCTCTCCACTTATATTTTTGTCATGCATCTTATATTTTAATGTCCTTACTCTTTTATAGAAAAGGTCATAAAGAATGCCCAACTAATAAAGAATCTCTAATATCTCTGATGCAGCAACAATTGATCACATACTTTCACATGAATATAATAAAGTAACAGCATAAAGTAATTTGAAAACTGTATTACATCATTATTCACTTTTCAAAAAACTTGTTTTCAAGGAAACAAATATACTTTCAATGTAATTACAAAGCTTCAAAAAATCTCCTTTTAAAGTTATATACAAGTTTATACAAATTTATATACAAATTTATCTAACAACTTTAGTTGTGAATTCATTTATATACTCAACACTCTTATTTAATGTAATGTCTGAAGTGTCAGTGCCTTAGTTATTCTGTAAATTCTGATATTTACATACAATTAATTTTGAATGAAATATTTTTTCATGTTTACCACATCTGCAAAAATATATTTTAGTATAAACTCTGGTGTTTTCTAAGCTGCAGTTTTTTTTTTTAAAAATGTTTCCAAATTCATTACATTTGCAGGACTCTTCTCCAATATAAGTTCCCTGATGTTGAGCAAAGCTTGAGCAACTGCTTCAGGATTTTCCTCTAGTACAAAATGTGTGCAATAAACCTCCTGTATATTTGTAATGGTTGTTTCAGAATAAATACTCTTCTTCACTTTAAAGGCTTATATTTTCTGAAAGATTTTTTGACAGTAATTGCACTTTTAATGCTTTTATTAACTATGAACCTTCTTACGTTGAGTAAGATGTGAGTAGGCATTAATGGGTTTTCCATATTCTTTATATTTGTACAATTTTTCTCAAGGATAATAGCTTTCCTGCAAAATTATGTGTACACATTGATTACGTTTTGCCACATTCTTCATGCTTGTAGGAATTTTGCCAGTATGAATTATCTTACTATCAAATGTGGCAACTACATAAAGGCTGTTTCACATTTTATATATTTCTAGGGTTTCACACTAGTATAAAATTTTATCTATAGACAGGATGGAGGTGTTGACAAAAGCACTGTCACATCTTTCAGGTTTGTAGAGTTCCTCTTCAGAATGAATTATCACCATGTCTCTTAAGAATTAAGAACTTGTGGCCAGGCATGGTGGCTCATACCTGTAATTGCAACACTTTAGGAGGCTGAGGTGGGTGGATCATGTGAGGTCAGGAGTTGGATACCAGCCTGACAAACATGGTGTAACCTTGTCTCTACTAAAAATACAAAAGTTAGCTGGGCATGGGGGTGGGCACCTGTAATCCCCCTTACTAGGGAGGTTGAGGCAGAAGAATGGATTGAACCCAGAAGGCGGAGGTTGCAGTGAGCCGAGATTGTGCTACTGCACACCAGCCTGGGTGACAAGAGTTGAAACTCCATCTCAAAAAAAAAAAAAAAAAAAAAGAGAGAACTTGTTATATGCTTTGCCACATTCTTCACATTGTAGGGTTCCTTTCCAGTATGAATTATGTGTAATAAAGGTTGAGAAGTTCCTTAAAAAATTTGTCACGTTCTTTATATTTGTAGGGTTTATATTCCATATCAATTCTCATAGTTAGAAATTGAGGGCTGGTTAAAAGATTTTCCCCATTCATCACATTCACACGGTTTCTCTCCAGTATGAATTATCTTCTGTGTAGTAAGGTGTGAGGATAGGTGAAAAGCTTTGCCACATTATTCACATCTGTAGGGTTTCTGTTCAGTATGAAATCTCTTATGTGTAGTAAGTTTAGAGGAGTGCTTAAAGGCTTTGACACATTCTTCACATCTGTAGGGTTTTTTTCCAGTATGAGTTGTCTTATGTGTAGTAAGGTTAGAGAACTGCTTAAAAGCTTTGCTGCATTCTTCACATTTGTAGAATTTCTCTCCAGTATGAACTATCTTATGTGTAGTAAGGCATGAGGACTGCTTGAAGGCTTTGCCACATTCTTCACATTTGTAGAATTTCTCTCCAGTATGAATTCTCTTATGTGTAGTAAGGATTGAGGACTGGTTGAAGGCTTTGCCACATTCTTCACATTTGTAGGGTCTCTCTCCAGTATGAATTTTCTTATGTGTAGTAAGGTTAGAGGAGCACTCAAAAGCTTTGCCACATTCTTCAAATTTGTAGAATTTCTCTCCAGTATGAATTCTCTTATGTGTAGTAAAGATTGAGGACTGGTTGAAGGCTTTGCCACATTCTTCACATTTGTAGGGTCTCTCTCCAGTATGAATTTTCTTATGTGTAGTAAGGTTAGAGGAGTACTTAAAAGCTTTGCCACATTCTTCACATTTGTAGGGTTTCTCTCCAGTATGAATTATCTTATGTGTAGTAAGGTCTGAAGACCGCTTGAAGGCTTTGTCACATTCTTCACATTTGTAGGGTTTCTCTCCAGTATGAATTCTCTTATGTGTAGTAAGGGTAGAGGAGTACTTAAAGGCTTTGCCACATTCTTCACATTTGTAGGGTTTCTCTTCAGTATGAATTCTCTTATGTGTCGTAAGGGTATAGGAGTACTTAAAGGCTTTGTCACATTCTTCACATTTGTAGGGTTTCTCTCCAGTATGAATTATCTTATGTGTGGTAAGAGTTGAGGAACGGTTGAAGGCTTTGCCACATTCTTCACATTTGTAGGGTTTCTTTTCCGTATGAATTATCTCATGTTTACTAAGGGTTGAGGATGACATAAAGGCTTTGCCACATTTATCACACTTATATGGTTTCTCTCCAGTGTGATTTCTCTTATGTGTAGTAAGAGTGGAGGAGTGTTTAAAGGCTTTGCCACATTCTCCACACTTATAGGGTTTCTCTCCAGTATGAATTTTCTTATGTCTAGTAAGGCTACAAGAGTGGTTAAAGGCTTTGCCACATTCTTCACATTTGTAGGGTTTCCCTCCAGTATGAATTTTCTTATGTGTAGTAACAGTTGAGAACTGCTTAAAAGCTTTGCCACATTCTATTTATTTGAAAGGTTTTTTCCCAGTATGTCCTCTCTTTTTTCGGTTTGAATTTGAAAATTGATGAAAGACTTTCACATATTTATCACATTGACATATTTTTCTCGGGGTAGTTGTCAAACATTGGTTAAGTTCATTATAACCTTCTTTGTGCACCTTACACTCATCCACACTTATACATCCTTTTTTTAACTGTAAATTGCCATGTTCACATTTTTCATATTTTCTCAGTACCACGTTTTGGAAAGAATCTTTTATGCTCTGCTCTGGCCAAAGGTCTTGGGCAAAATGAGAACACATTACTGAAAGAAACAATAAAAACACATTACTTCAATTGGTAGACTCAGATAAATATAAATAAATATATGTAGTTTGTATAGTTTTATGCAAACTACATAAGCAAGATGACACAGGAAAATACCACAAGCTGTAATTTCTTCCTGGACATATGAATTTAACAAAAACATACTGACCAAAATACATTTATAAAAAATTTATAAATAAGTCATGAAGGGCCCCAGGTGAGCACAATGCAAACGGCCAAATAGAAGAAATAGAAAAGTCTGTTACTTATACACAACACAGCTGGTTTTGCTCTCCAGTATAACATTGTGCCTTTAAAGGTAAATTGTTGACTGGCTGGGGTGACTCATGCCTGTAGTCCCAGCACGTTGGAAGGCTGACGTGGGTGGATCAGAAGGTCAGGAGTTCAAGACCAGCTTGGCAAAGATGATGAAATTCAATCTGTACTAAAATTACAAAAAAATAGCTGGGTGTGGTGATGGGGCACCTGTAATTCCAGCTACTTAGGAGGCTGAGGCAGAGAATTGCTTGAACCTGGGAGGTGGAGGTTACAGTGAGCTGAGATTCCCAGAATCTCTAGTTAAGACCACTGATTTCAGACTATGCCAGGACAAGCTATATTATAAAGATTGTAACAGGTAGCATTTTGTTAATGTAAAAATCTCAAAGATTACAATAAATACAAAATATTAGAGCAACATGACCCCATCAAAAAGTTATAAAATTTTTAAAGCAACCACAAAATGTATATAAAGTAATTTTAAAAATTCCCAATAAGCTGTACAGGTCAAGCTTGGTGGCTCATTCCTGGAATCCCAACACACTAGGAGGCCAAGGTGGGAAAACCACATGGATCAGAATTTGAGACCAGCCTGGCCAACATGGGGAAATGCTGTATCTACTAAAAATACAAAAACTAGCTTGGCACAGTGGCATGTGCCTGTAATCCCAGCTACTTGGGAGGTTGACACACAACGCAAGAATTGCTTGAACCTGGGAGGGGACGGTTGCAGTGAGTGAATATTGTACCACTGCATTCCAGACTGGATGACAGAGCAAGACTGTCTCAAAAATAAAATAGGCTGGGCACAATGGCTCATGCCTGTAATCCCAGCAACTTAGGAGGCCAAGGTGGTCTCCTAATTTGAGGTCAGGAGTCCAAAATTAGCCTGGCCAACATGGTAAAAACCCGCCTCTGCTAAAAATACAAAAAATTGGCTGGAATGCTGGCAGCCACCTGTAACCCCAGCTACTTGGGAGACAGAGGCAGGAGAATTGCTTGAACTCGGGAGGCAGAGGTACCTATGAGCTGAGATGGTGCCACTGCACTCCAGAGCCTGGGTGACAGAAAAAGACTCCATCTCAGAAAAACTAACTAACTAAATAAATTAATTAATTTGAATAACATTAGGTAAGTGAAACAGACAGATACTGAAGATAAAAATGAGGATAATAATAAGAAATATTGAAATAGAAAAAACAAAAATTGTGGACATAAAAATTCAAAAAATAATTGAAAAATTTCTTAAAAGGAAAAATGATGTAAACATGAAAAAGCTGAAGAAACAAACTAGGATACACACAAAGATATTTATAACAAACACACATACAAGCAAAACTTCAAAAATCATAGATAAGAGAATTTTAGGAGCTGTAATGTAGGCAGATGTAATGGTGAAGAATTTTTGTATTCAACTGAAGTTTATTTTTTACCACATTCAAATATATTGCTGGATCTTTTTGAAGTTTTATGTAATCCCCCAAGGTACCACTAAGAAAATATTTGTATGGATACACAAAAGAAAATTTAAAAAATCCTGAAAGCATACCAATAGAAAAATCAACAAAACACAAAAACCACAGAAAGAGAAAAGGAGAGACAAAGATATAAGAATCAAATAAAACAATAAAATAATATTAGTAACTTTTTCTCTTTCAGAAAACCATTTAAATATATATATAATTATCTTTCCAATCAAGAGATATACTTTCAATAAACAGGTTTATTAAAAAATTTTAAAAATCAAAAGTCAACTTGCCTTTCTACAGGAGTCAGTTGAGATCTAACAACAAAAAACGACTGAAAGTGGCAAGACAGAAGTAGAATTTCATGTAAATATATATTTTTTAATTTTATTATTATTATACTTTAAGTTTTAGGGTACATGTGCACAATGTGCATGTTTGTTACATATGTATACATGTGCCATGTTGGTGAGCTGCACCCATTAACTCCTCATTTAGCATTAGGTACATCTCCCAGTGCTATCCCTCCCCCCGTCCTCCACCCCACAACAGTCCCTGGTGTGTGATGTTCCCCTTCCTGTGTCCATGTGTTCTTATTGTTCAATTCCCACCTATGAGTGAGAACATGCGGTGTTTGGTTTTTTGTGCTTGCAATAGTTTGCTGAGAATGATGGTTTCCAGTTTCATCCATGTCCCTACAAAGGACATGAAGTTATGATTTTTTAGGGCTGCTTAGTATTCCATGCTGTATATGTGCCACATTTTCTTAATCCAGTCTATTGTTGTTGGACATTTGGGTTGGTTCCAAGTCTTTGCTATTGTGAATAGTGCTGCTATAAACATACATGTGCATGTGTCTTTATAGCAGCATGATTTATAGTCCTTTGGGTATATACCCAGTAATGGGATGGCTGGGTCAAATGATATTTCTAGTTCTAGATCCCTGAGGAATCGCCACACTGACTTCCACGATGGTTGAACTAGTTTACATTCCCACCAACAGTGTAAAAGTGTTCCTATTTCTCCACATCCTCTCCAGCACCTGTTGTTTCCTGACTTTTTAATGATTGCCATTCTAACTGGTGTGAGATGGTATCTCATTGTGGTTTTGATTTGCATTTCTCTGATGACCAGTGATGATGAGCATTTTTTCATGTGTTTTTTGGCTGCATAAATGTCTTCTTTTGAGAAGTGTCTGTTCATATCTTTGCCCACTTTCTGATGGGGTTGTTTTTTTCTTGTAAATTTGTTTGAGTTCATTGTAGATTCTGGATATTAGCCCTTTGTCAGATGAGTAGGTTGCAAAAATTTTCTCCCATTCTGTAGGTTGCCTGTTCACTCTGATGGTAGTTTCTTTTGCTGTGCAGAAGCTCTTTAGTTTAATTAGATCCCATTAGTCAAATTTGGCTTTTGTTGCCATTGCTTTTGGTGTTTTAGGTATGAAGTCCTTGCCCATGCCTATGTCCTGAATGGTATTGCCTAGGTTTTCTTCTAGGGTTTTTATGGTTTTAGGTCTGACATTTAAGTCTTTAATCCATCCTGAATTAATTTTTGTATAAGGTGTAAGGAAGGGATCCAGTTTCAGCTTTCTACATATGGCTAGCCAGTTTTCCCAGCACCATTTATTACATAGGGAATCCTTTCCCCATTTCTTCTTTTTGTCAGGTTTGTCAAAGATCAGATAGTTGTAGATATGTGGCATTATTTCTGAGGGCTCTGTTCTGTTCCATTGGTCCATATCTCTGTTTTGGTACCAGTACCACGCTGTTTTGGTTACTGTAGCCTTGTAGTATAGTTTGAAGTCAGGTAGCATGATGCCTCTGGCTTCATTCTTTTGGCTTAGGATTGACTTGGTGATGCGGGCTCTTTTTTGGTTCCATATGAACTTTAAGGTAGTTTTTTCCAATTCTGTGAAGAAAGTCATTGGTAGCGTGATGGGGATGGCATTGAATCTATAAATTACCTTGGGCAGTATGGCTATTTTCATGATATTGATTCCTCCTACTCATGAGCATGGAATGTTCTTCAATTTGTTTGTATCCTCTTTTATTTCATTGAGCAGTGGTTTGTAGCTCTCCTTGCAGAGGTCCTTCACATCCCTTGGAAATTGGATTCACAGGTATTTTGTTCTCTTTGAAGCAGTTGTGAATGGGAGTTCACTCTTGATTTGGCTCTCTGTTTGTCTGTTATTGGTGTATAAGAATGCTTGTGATTTTTGTACATTGATTTTGTATCCTGAGACTTTGCTGAAGTTGCTTATCAGCTTGAGGAGATTTTGGGCTGAGACGATGGGGTTTTCTAGATATTCAGTCATGTCATCTGCAAACAGGGACAATTTGACTTCCTCTTTTCCTAATTGAGTACACTTTATTTCCTTCTCCTGCCTGATTGCCCTTGTCAGAACTTCCAACACTATGTTGAATAGGAGTGGTGAGAGGGGGCATCCCTGTCTTGTGCCCATTTTCAAAGGGAATGCTTCCAGTTTTTGCCCATTCAGTATGATATCGGCTGTGTGTTTGTCATAGATAGCTCTTATTATTTGGAGATACGACCCATCAATACCTAATTTATTGAGAGTTTTTAGTATGAAGTGTTGTTGAATTTTGTCAAAGGCTTTTTCTGCATCTATTGAGATAATCGTGTGGTTTTTGTCTTTGGTTCTATTTATATGCTGGATTACATTTATTGATTTGTGAATGTTGAACCAGCCTTGCATCCCAGGGATGAAGCCCACTTGATCATGGTGGATAAGGTTTTTGATGTGCTGCTGGATTCGGTTTGCCAGTATTTTATTGAGGATTTTTGCATCGATGTTCATCAAGGATATTGGTCTAAAATTCTGTTTTTTGGTTGTGTGTCTGCCAGGCTTTGGTATCAGGATGATGCTGGCCTCATAAAATGAGTTAGGGATGATTCCCTCTTTTTCTATTGATTGGAATAGTTTCAGAAGGAATGGTACCAGCTCCTCTTTCTACCTCTGGTAGAATTTCATGGTGAATCCATCTGGTCCTGAACTTTTTTTGGTTGGTAAGCTATTGATTATTGCCTCAAATTCAGAGCCTGTTATTGGTCTATTCAGAGATTCAGCTTCTTCCTGGTTTAGTCTTGGGAGGATGTATGTGTTGAGGAATTTATCCATTTCTTCTAGATTTTCTAGTTTATTTGCACAGAGGTGTTATAGTCTTGCTAGTGGTCCATCAATTTTGTTGATCTTTTTGAAAAAGCAGCTCCTGGATTCATTGATTTTTTTGAAGGGTTTTTTGTGTCTCTATTTCCTTCAATTCTGCTCTGATCTTAGTTATTTCTTGCCTTCTGCTAGCTTTTGAATGTGTTTGCTCTTGCTTTTCTAGTTCTTTTAATTGTGATGTTGGGACGTCAATTTTAGATCTTTCCTGCTTTCTCCTGTGGGCATTTAGTGCTATAAATTTCCTTCTACACACTGCTTTGAATGTGTCCCAGAGATTCTAGTATGTTGTCTTTGTTCTCGTTGGTTTCAAAGAACATCTTTATTTCTGCCTTCATTTCATTATTTACCCAGTAGTCATTCAGGAGCAGGTTGTTCAGTTTCCATGTAGTTGAGCAGTTTTGAGTGAGTTTCTTAATCCCGAGTTCTGGTTTGACTGCACTGTGGTCTGAGATACAGTTTGTTATAATTTCTGTTCTTTTACATTTGCTGAGGAGTGTTTTACTTCCAGCTATGTGGTCAATTTTGGAGTAGGTGTGGTGTGGTGCTGAAAAGAATGTATATTCTGTTGATTTGGGGTGGAGAGTTCTGTAGATGTCTATTAGGTCCACTTGGTGCAGAACTGAGTTCAATTCCTGGGTGTCCTTGTTAACTTTCTGTCTCGTTGATCTGTCTAATGTTGACAGTGCCATGTTAAAGTCTCCCATTATTATTGTGTGGGAGTCTAAGTCTCTTTGTACATCACTAAAGACTTGCTTTATGAATCTGGGTTCTCCTGTACTGGGTGCATATATATTTAGGATAGTTAGCTCTTCTTATTGAATTGATCCCTCTAACATTATGTAATGGCCTTCTTTATCTATTTTGATCTTTTTTGGTTTAAAGTCTGTTTTATCAGAGACTAGGATTGCAAACCCTGCCTTTTTTTTTGTTTTCCATTTGCTTGGTAGATCATCCTCCATCCCTTTATTTTGAGCCTATGTGTGTCCCTGCATGTGAGATGGGTTTCCTGAATACAGCACACTGATGGGTCTTGACTCTTTATCCTATTTGCCAGTCTGTATCTTTTAATTGGAGCATTTTACCCATTTACATTTAAAGTTAATATTGTTATGTGTGAATTTGATCCTGTCATTATGATGTTAGCTTGTTGTTTTGCTCGTTAGTTGATGCAGTTTCTTCCTAGCCTTGATGGTCTTTACAATTTGGCATGTTTTTGCAGTGGCCGGTACCAGTTATTCCTTTCCATGTTTAGTGCTTCCTTCAGGAGCTCTTTTAGGGCAGGCCTGGTGGTGACAAAATCTCTCAGCATTTGCTTCTCTGTAAAGTATTTTATTTCTCCTTCACTTATGAAGCTTAGTTTGGCTGGATATGAAATTCTGGGTTGAAAATTCTTTTCTTTAAGGATGTTGAATATTGGTCCCCACTCTCTTCTGGCTTGTAGAGTTTTCTGCTGAGAGATCAGCTGTTAGTCTGCTGGGCTTCCCTTTGTGGGTAACCCGACCTTTCTCTCTGGCTGCCCTTAACATTTTTTCCTTCATTTCAACTTTGGTGAATCTGACAATTATGTGTCTTGGAGTTGCTCTTCTCGAGGAGTATCTTTGTGGCATTCTCTGTATTTCCTGAATTTGAATGTTGGCCTGACTTGCTAGATTGGGGAACTTCTCCTGGATAATATCCTGCAGAATGTTTTCCAACTTGTTTCCATTCTCCCCGTCACTTTCAGGTACACCAATCAGATGTAGATTTGGTCTTTTCACATAGTCACATATTTCTTGGAGGCTTTGTTCATTTCTTTTTATTCTTTTTTCTCTAAACTTCTCTTCACGCTTCATCTCATTCATTTCATTTTCCATCACTGATACCCTTTCTTCCAGTTGATTGCATCAGCTACTGAGGCTTCTGCATTCATCATGTAGCTCTCATGCCTTGGTTTTCAGCTCCATCAGGTCCTTTAAGGACTTCTCTGCATTGGTTATTCTAGTTATCCATTCCTCTAATTTTTTTTCAAAGCTTTTAACTTCGTTGCCATTGGTTCGAATTTCCTCCTGTAGCTTGGTGTAGTTTGATCATCTGAAGCCTTCTTCTCTCAACTCGTGAAAGTCATTCTCCATCCAGCTTTGTTCTGTTGCTGGTGAGGAGCTGCGTTCCTTTGGAGGAGGAGAGGTGCTCTGATTGTTAGAGTTTCCAGTTTTTCTGCTCTGTTTTTTCCCATCTTTGTGGTTTTATCTACCTTTGGTCTTTGATGATGGTGACGTACAGATGGGTTTTTGGTGTGGATGTCCTTTCTGTTTGTTAGTTTTCCTTCTAACAGACAGGACCCTCAGCTGCAGGTCTGTTGGAGTTTGCCAGAGGTCCACTCCAGACACTGTTTGCCTAGGTATCAGCAGCGGTGGCTGCAGAACAGTGGATTTTGGTGAACCGCAGATGCTGGTGCCTGATCGTTCCTCTGGAAATTTTGTCTCAGAGGAGTACCCGGCCATGTCAGTTGTCAGTCCGCCCCTACTCTGGGGTGCCTTCCAGTTAGGCTACTTGGGGGTCAGGGACCAACTTGAGGAGGCAGTCTGCCCATTCTCAGATCTCAAGCTATATGCTGGGAGAACCACTACTCTCTTCAAAGCTGTCAGAGAGGGACATTTAAGTCTGCAGAGGTTACTGCTTTCTGTTTGTCTGTGCCCTGCCCCCAGAGGTGGAGCCTACAGAGGCAGGCAGGCCTCTTTGAGCTGTGGTGGGCTCCACCCAGTTTGAGCTTCCCGGCCTCTTTGTTTGCCTAATCAAACAACTAACTCGGCAATGGTGGGCACCCCTCCCCCAGACTTGCTGCCACCCTGCAGTTTGATCTTGGGCTGCTCTGCTAGCAATGAGTGAGATTCCATTGGTGTGGGACCCTTCAAGCCAGGTGAGGAATATAATCACCTGATGTGTCATTTTTTAAGCCCTTTGGAAAAGCACAGTATTAAGGTGGGAGTGACCTGATTTTCTAGGTGCCATCTGTCACCCTTTCTTTGACTAGGAAAGGGAATTCCCTGATCCCTTGTGCTTCCTGGGTGAGGCAATGCCTCGCCCTACTTTGGCTTGTGCACAGTGTGCTGCACCCACCGTGCTGTGCCTACTGTCTGGCACTCCCCAGTGAGATGAACCCAGTACCTCAGTTGGAAATGCAGAAATCACCCGTCTTCTGTGTCATTCACGCTGGGAGCTATACACCAGAGCTGTTCCTAATCGGCCATCTTGGCTCCTCCCCCCTTATATAAATATTAACAAAACGAGAAGAGAAGGGGTCAAGATAATATTACAGAAGATACAAGTTAAGTTAAAAGCTGTCATACTTTATAAAATGTATTTAAGTCAAAACTTCAAAAAGACAAAGAAGGACATTAGATTCATTCACTGGGAACCTATTACAAATTTGTATATACATGTGTGTATTTATCTGTGTGTGTCTCATATTGGGGTTTCAGCTATATAAAGCAAATACTAACAAAACTGAATAAACACAAAGAGAGCAATATAAATATAGTAGGATATTTCAATACTCCATTTTCTGTAATAAAACAAGAGAGAATATTAGTAAGGAAACAGAAGACTGGAAGGCAGTAAAAAACAATTATTTCTAATGAAGGTATAGAGAACACTCCTCAACAAAACCAGGATACACAGCCTTCTCAATAGCTCATACAACTTTCTTCTTTATAGACCACCTGTTAGGCCAAAAACGAAGCCTTAACACATTTTTTAAAACTGAAATTTTATAGATCACTTTCTATGACAAAAATGGAATTAGAGTATAAAACAATAATATAAATAATTGATAAATTTAAAAATATTCAGAAATGATATAACACAGTATTAAGCATGCACTTGTTGAAATAACTGGGATGGCTGCGGTGGCTCAGGCCTGTAATCCCAGCACTTTGGGAGGCCGAGGTGGGTGAATTTAACTCCATCTCAAAAACAAACAATTGAAAAAGGAGCAATATTGTGAATATGTCTACACTGTTCAATTTATTCTACAGAATTAATGCACTATATTTCAAATTTCTCATTGCACTTTTGAATAAAAACAGCAAATCCAGAAGTATATGGAATCTAAAGAGACAATAAAGTACTCAATAATCTTCAAGGAATAATGTTGGAGGCATTGCAATTTCTGATTTGTAAACACATCAAAAAGCTACAGAATTAAAACAATTTGGTATGAGTATAAAAGTGAAAAAGTAGAACGATAAAACAGAATGCAGCACATGTTAGCTTTCACATAATTATTGCAGCATTGTTACTGAAAGCCTATAGATTATAGCAACACAAATTTCTGTCACCAAATCATTCAGTAGATAGAAAAATACTGGAATCTCATTCAGTTTTCAAATAGCAGAAAACAGTCTAACTATTAAGATAAATATTGATGACATTATGCAAAATAAAATGAGCCAGCCAGAAAAAGACATAGATTATATGAGACATGTAAAGCAGTTATACTCCTAGAAACAGAAAACAGAGTAGTGTTTGAAAAGTGCCACGAAATTGGATGAATTGGTAGTTGTTTAATGTGTAATGAGATTTAGCTTTGCAAGATAAAAACATTCTAGTGATGTTGCATAACAATGTCAATATAATTAATATGACCAAACTGAATATTTAGAAATATATACTTGTCACTCTAACTCTCAGGCAAAACTGCAGTGGCATTATCTCAACTCACTGCAACCTCCACCTCCTGGGTTTAAGTGATTCCCCTGCCTCAGCCTTCTCAGTAGCTGGAATTACAGGTGAGCGCCACCACGCCTGGCTAATTTTTTGTATATTAGTAGAAACAGGGTTTCACCATGTTGGCCAGGATGGTTTAAATCTTCTGATACTGTGATCCACCCACCTCGGCCTTTGAAAGTGATGGGATTACAGGCATAAGCCACCGCGCCCAGCCTAGAAAATTTTATTGTTAATTTTGCTATGTGTTTTTGACACATAATGCATAAGTAAAAAATAAACAATAATACCTAAAAGAGATACAGAGTAATTATTGTTTTTAAATTATCTTCAAATTCAAAAATGTTTATCTGACACAAAATTAATATAGATTCACAAATAAATAGATGTTGAAATTGGGAGAGATTTTATGACTACTCACCTAGACAGGATTAAAAAACTGTTACAGGCCAGGCAAAGTGGCTCATGCCTGTAATCCCAGCACTTTGGGAAGCCAAGGCAGGCAGACCACCTGAGGTCAGGAGTTTGAGACCAACCTGACCAAAATGGTGAAACCCTGTCTCTAAAAGTACAAAATTAGCCAGGTGTGGTGGCACATGCCTGTAATCCCAGCTACTCAGGAGGCTGAGGTAGGAGAATGGCATGAACCCAGAAGTCGGAGGTTTCAGTGAGCTAAGATCCCACCATTGTACTGCAGCCTGCATAACAAGAGTGAAATTCCCTTTCAAAAAAACCAAAACCAAAAACAGAAACAAAAACCTGTTACACCAGACCTACACAACAAATGTACAAGTGACACAAAGCTACAGGGATAATATTTATACAGGCAAAGACACACAGAAACAATTATATTGGCAACAGATACATGGCTTTTTCATATTTAATTTTGCTCTTCACTGTCTTAAATTATACAGAGTTAAATATTGTTATATACAATTATAATATAAACTAAAAAATATATTGTTATATACAATTATAAACTAAAAAATCAACACATAACTGATGTGATATGACATTCCCAAAAATATATAACACAAAATATTAAATTACAAAAAAATTAAAACATGGGATGTAAAACAAGTAGATCAATGTATTCATGAAAGGAATCTTAGAATATAAGGTAAAGTAATACAGAGGTTACTTGAAGATTAAAAAAAAAAAAAAGCTGAGAACTTCCCAAACTTTGATGTAACAACAACAAAAACTTCTAACTAGTAATACTCGGTTCAAAATTATTTTACTTCAAAAAGAATATAAAAATAAAAACTTTCCAAAATAAAAGTTGAGACTGTTCATCACCATTAGCACAGTCCTACAAGATATAATATACAGGGTTGTGCACCCTGGCTCACGCCTGTAATCCCAACACTTTGGGAGGCCAAGACAGGTGGATTGTCTGAGGTCAGGAGTTCAAGACCAGCCTGAATAACATGGTGAAACACCGTTTGTACTAAAAATGCAAAAATTATTTGGGCATGGTGGCACATTCCTGTTGTCCCAGCTACTGAGGAGGACAAGGCAGGAGAATTTCTTGAAATCAAGGAGGCGGAGGTTGTAATGAGCCAAAATCATGCCATGGTACTCCAGCCTATGACAGAGAAAGACTCCATCTCAGAAAAAAAAAACAAAAACAAAAACCGCCAGGTGCAATGGAGCCCACTGCACTCCATCCTGGGCCACAGAGTGAGACTCAGTCTCAAAAAACAAAACAAAACAAAACAAAAACAAAAAACATCAAAATGATTATTCATAAAACCTTTAAAATTCTTTTATAGAATATAAAAAACAATATGTAAATGTGCTTAAATCGGCCAGGCTCAGTGGCTCATGCCTGTAATCCCAGTGCTTTGGAAGGCCAAGGGGGGAATCACAAGGCCAGGACTTCGAGATCAGCCTGGCCAACATGGTGAAACCCTGTCTCTACTAAAAATACAAAAATTACCCGGGCATAGTGGTGCACACCTGTAATCCCAGCTACACGGGAGGCTGAGGCAGGAGAATCACTTGTACCTGGGAGATGGAGGCTGCAGTGAGCTGAGACTGTTCCATTGCATTCCTGCCTGGATAACAGAATGAGACTCTGTCTCAAAAAAAAAAAAAAAAAAAAAAAATTCTGCCTAGATTTGTTAATATACCATATTAAACAATTTTAATATCAATAAACAACTGGCAAATGTAGAGACATAGTTTTTGTATTAAATTGAAGTTGTTATAAAATTAAAACATATTGTTTTAACTTTAAGATGTATGTAATCTCCAGCTTTCAAGATGATTACAAAGATAATATTTATAGAAAGTATGCAAAAGAAAATAAAAAATAATGCATGCCAGTACAAAATTAAATAAAAATTAAGAAAGTAAAATGGGAAATGAGAAAAATAAAACTACTAGAAACACATAAAACAATAATAATATAACTGGAAAAAACAACTTCATTTCTTTAAGCAATCATTTTAAATATAAATTAATTAAACTACTTAATAAAATAAAATGTAACCTTAGGACTTTAGAAGACCAAGGTAGGCTGATCACTTGATCCTGGTTCAAGACCAGCCTGGGCAACATGGAAAAACTCTGTCTCTACTGAAAATACAAAAAAGCTATCTGGGTTTGATGGCACATACTAGTAACCCAGCTACTTGAGAGGCCAAAATGAGATGATAATCTGAGTTTGGGAGGTCTGGATAGCAGTGAGACATGCAAATCAGCCTGGTTGACAGAGTGAGGCCCTATTTCAAAAATAAATGAGGCCAGCTGTGGTAGCTCATGCCTGTAATCCCAGCACTTTGGGAGGCCAAAATGGGCAGATCATCTGAAGTCAGGAGTTCAAGACCAGCCTGGCCAACATGGTGAAACCCTGTCTCTACTAAAAATATTAAAAAATTAGCTGGGCATGGTGGCGTGTGCCTGCAATCCCAGCTACTCTGGAGGCTGAGGCAGGAGAATTGCTTAAACCCAGGAGGCAGAGGTTGCAGTGAACTGAGATTGCACCATTGCACTCCAGCCTGGGCAACAAGAGCAAAACTGCATGTCTAAATAAATAAATAAATAAAATTATATAAAGAAAAAGAAATAGAAAGCCTGAGGAGTTTTTTAAAAAACAATGCTGCCTATGAGAGACTCATTTTAGCATTCAGTCAAATAGGCTGAAGTAACAGAATGGAAAAAACGTATATTCCATGAAAATAGGAACCACAATTGAGTGGGGTAGTCATAATTAGACATAACATGCTTTCAGTTATGTTCTACTATGAGACAAAGACTGATATTATATTATGACAAAGTGAGTTGATGTACCAGAAATCTATAATATTTATCTTTCTATATGTATATGTGTATATAACATCAGTGCTCCAAAATACGTAAAGCAAATATTGACAAAAGTGAAGCAAGACATACATAGCAACATAATCATTGTAGACATCAAGACCCTATTTGCAATAAATGGAAAATTCAGATAAAAAAATAAGAAACAGAAAACTTAGAAAACATTATAGACTATGTTAATTATTTTGCAAATAGAGGAATAATTGAGAGTACGTTATTTATAACGAAAAGGGGTTTATTTGGCTCACAGTTTGGCAGGCTGTATAAGAAGTGTGTGTCAACATCTGCCTCTGGTGAGGATCTCAGGAAACTTAAATAATCATGGTGAAAAATAAAGAGTAACTGGATGTATTATATGGTAAGAGACAGAGCAAGTGTGAGGTGAAGGAGCCAGGTTCTTTTAAGGAACCTACTCTCATTTGAATTAATAGAGTGTAAACTTTTTGATTACCAAGAAAATATACCAGCCATTCATGAGAAATTTGCCCCTGTGACCCAAACATGTCCCACCAGGTCCTACATCCAATATTAAGGATTTATACTGCAGCATGAGGTTTGGAGAACATGGATATCCAAACCATATTATAGACCAACTAGGCTTCACAGATGCATACAAAACTTTCCAGTGAAAACCAAGATAATACAAAATATTCTTATTTGCATCTGGTGTGTTCTGTTAGGACACATACCAAGTTTTATTAAATTCAGAAATACTGCTTGGGTGCCATGGCTGTTGTCTATAATCCTAACACTTTGGGAGATCAAGGTAAGAGGATCCATTGGTGCCAAAAGTTTAAGACCAGCCTGGGCAATGTAGTCAGATCCAAACACTACAAACAAACCAACCATTAAACAGACGTGTAGTGCATATCTGTAGTCCCAGCTACTCAGAAAACTGAGGTAAAAGGATCACTTGAGCCCAGGAGGCTGAGGCTACAGAGAGCCAAAATTATGCCACTGCACTCCACACGAGGTGATGGTAAGATCTTGTCTCAAAACAACAAAAACAATCATTTAAAAAAGACTAAAATTACACACTGTGTGTTTTCTAACAAAAACTGAATGAAACTAGGAATTAAAAGCAAAAGTCAAACTGGCAAATTCAAAACTGTGTATATGAAACACACTCTTCAACATATTCTTGCTCAGGGGTCAAAAAATTTCATTTTTCACAAAATGTCAATAAAGTCTAGAGTTAAAAGCTACAGAACATAAACAATGTAGTACTAACACAAAGATAAACAGATGAAAGAACAGAATGGAGAGCTCAGAAATGAAACTTTCTGTATATGATGAAATGATCTTCCACAAAGTTGCCATGAGTACAAAATGGAGAAAAATAATCTCTTCAAAAAATGATGTTGAAAAGTGAATATCAACACCAATAAAATAAAGTTGGATTATTTCCTTGAATGTTACAAAAATATATTTTTAATAAAATACTTAGACATAAAATAACTAACAAATCTTTTAGAAAATAATACAGGAAAGAGACATGACATTGGTCTTGGCACCATTTTCTTAGACACAAAATTAAATGCCTGAGCAACAAATGAAACAGAAAAGTTTACACTAGACTTCAAAATTTCTGCATATTAGAAACAATTCAAGAGTAACAACATCCCTTAGAAAATGGGTAAAACATTTGCCTATTACATGTGAAAGAAATTAATATTCAAAATATATAAACTACCCTTAAAACTAAACAATGAAGTTGAATAACTTGATTTAGAAATGGACAAATGAAATTTTTATTAGAAAAGTACACAAATAAAAAAAGCATTTGAAAGGACACAGAAAATTACTAGTTTATAGAGAAATGAAAAAAAAAAAAACACAATGACAAACAAAATCACCTCACGCACATTAGAATGGCCACTATAAATTTTTTTAAAAACACCAAATCTGTTGATGATGCAATAAAAATGAAACCTAAGTTGAATGTTGGTGGATAACAAAGGTGCAGTCATTATTTTAAAAAGTTATAAATGTTTCTCATTTATAAATCTATATCCAAAATATGTAAAAAAAGCCAGGCACAGTGGCTTAAGCCTGTAACCTTAGCATTTTGGGAGGCCAAGTTGGGGGCAGATCACCTGAGGCCAGGAGTTTGAGACCAGGCTGTCCCTGTCTCTACTAAAAATACAAAAAATTAGCTGGGCATGGTGGTGGGCACCTAAAATCCCAGTTACTTGGGAGGCTGAAGCAGGAGAATCGCTTGATCCCAGGAGGCAGAGATTGCAGTTAGATGAGACCACACCACTGCACTCTAGCGTGGGTGACAGAGTGAGACTCCATCTCAAAAAAAAAAGCAACACAGGACCTGGAAGACATATTTGAAAATCTATCTTTATTATACCAGTATTCAAAAAAGCCAAAAGGCTGAAGCAACCCAGATGACTCTTGATTTAAAAATACATCAAAAAATGTAACATATACATAAAATGGAATATTATTCCACCTTAAATAAAACAATCTTGTCACATTTTAAGATAAACATTGAGAATATTATGTCACTTGAATAATCCAGTAACAAAATTATGGATACTGTATGATTCCACTTAAATGAGATACCTTAAGTAGTCAAAATCATAAAAACAGAAAGCGGAAGGTTTGTCTGTCAAGGGCTGGAGAGAGGGTAAAATGAGCAGTTGTTATTTCATGGGTATTGAGTTTTAGTTTTGCAAAACGTAAAATTTCTAGAAGTCTTTTGCGTAACAATGTGAATATACTTAACATGCCTGAAATGAACAGCTTGTTTATTTTGAGACAGGGTCTCACTCTGTCACCCAAGCTGGAGTGTAGTGGCACAATTTTGACTCCAGCTCAAATCTCCCATGTAGCTGGGACCACAGCTGCACACCATGATGCCTGACTATTATTAATTTTTTTTTTATAGAAAGGGGTCTCCGTATGTTCCCCAGGCTGGTCTCAAACTTCTGGGCTCCAGGAATCCTCCTGTCTTGGCCTCCCAAAATCCTGAGATTACAGACGAGAGCCACAACCATGCCTGGCCCTGAAATGTACACTTCAATAAATTTAAGATGGTAAATGTTATGTTACGTGTTTTTAAAACAATGTTTAAAAAAAAAACTGAAAAAAATCCAGAATTATTAATCTTTTTGAAAATTACCTTCAAATCACTACTAAAGTGTTTCTCTCACAAAAGGAAATATATATTCATCATTAAACCCATGTTGAAAATAAGACTATCTTCATGACTACTCACTTAGACAAGATAAAACTACCATCAAAAATCAGCTAAGAATATAAGATAAGCCATAACTAAAACTGGGGTCATATTTATAGATAAACACACATACACATATGTAATCTGATTGTGATAGACACGTGCAATTTATCTCTTAAACCTGAAATGGACTTAAAGTGTACAAACAGAATTGCAAATTCTCTAAAATTATAATATGTAAGTAAAACCAATAGGCACAATAAACTGATGTTAAGAAACCTACACTGAGGCCAGGCTCAGTGGCTCATGACTATAATTCCAGCACTTTGGAAGGCCAAGGTGGGTGGATCATGAGGTCAGGAGTTTGAGATTAGCCTGAACAATATGATGAAACACCATCTCAAATAATAATGTAAGAATTAGCCGGGGGTGGTGTCGTGCCTGTAGTCCCAGCTACTCGGGAGGCTGAGGCAGAAGAATGGCTTGAACTTGGAAGGTGGAGGTTGCAGTGAGCTGAGATCACGCCAGTGCACTTTAGCCTGGGCAACAGAGCGAAACTTCCTCTCGAAACAGCAACAACAACAGCAACAACAAACAACAATAAACAAAAAAACTACACTGAAGAAACATGCTAATACAGAACTTCAAACAATACGACAAATGTTTACTCATAAAATCTGGTGTAACACATGGACGTATCATTACAAAAATTTGTCAGGTCAGGCACAGTGGCTCATGCCTGTGGTCTTGCACTTTGGGAGGCTGAGGCGGGCAGATCACCTGAGGTCAGGTCGACCAGTCTGTCAACATGATGAAACCCAATTCTCTACTAAAAATTACCAGGCATAGTGGCACATGCCTGTAATCCCAGCTACTTGGGAGACTGAGGCATGAGAACTGCTTGAACCTGGAAGGTGAAGGTTGCAGTGAGCCAAGATCGCACCACTGCACTCCAGCCTGGATGAGAGAGGGTAACTCCTTCCCAAAAAAAAAAAAAAAAAAAAAAAATTTGTTGAAGTAACTGCAATCTTTAACTAGTATTATGTACTCATCATATACAGCTATTTTGAATCATTAGCATGCACTGTGTAGCAGTAAAATTTTGAGAATATGCAGTATAATTATAAATAGATTCTAATGAGAAACTTTTAATAAATTAGCATTTAAAAGAAACTGGAGCTTCTTTTCATGTTTTAAATATATGCTATTCTTACACAAAACGAAACTGCTGTATTCTAACTTTAGAAGCAAAGAATAGCCTTACATTGTTAAACACAGAAAAATATATATATATATTTTGCAGAATAGGGTTAGACCCTCTGATATGTAAAACAAATATTAGGAAATAAACTCATTATTTATATACAGGGTGAAGAAAGTAGATGAAAATTCCATAATTTTATAACTACTTATAACTAGTAACAATTTATGTTTATATTTAGTAACTATAACTATTTAGTAACTATTTTCATAAATATGGAGTGCTTACTAATTATCTAATTTACTTTCAGCATACCGTGCAAATTCTAGCATATTATCCTAAATAACTGAATCTAAAATTACAAATTTGAAATAGAATATAGAAAGAAAAAATGTATAAGGAAAGTGACATCAGTAAGATAAAAATAATAAAAGTGCTCTATTTTCATATCCCCTTATAGCAAAAAAAGTCAGCCATCCCTGACCAAAAATGACTTTATGAGACAACCAGGCATTATGGTTCACACCTGTAATGACAGCTACATGGTACATTACTGTTGGAGAGAAATGCTTCAGGCCAGGATTTTGAGACCAGCCTTGGTTATGTAGCAAGACGCCATCTCCAAAATAAGTGCCTCTAAGAGAGATTTGAGATCCAGGGATGCAGTTGTGAAACCCTATTAAAGCTTAAGTTTGAGACGTGTTCTATTCAGAAGGCAGGCCCTCATTCAGGTGGGAAATTACAGGACCCCCATTCTTGGCTACAGACCAGGATAGGGTTCACCCAACTTGGTCCCACTGAGAATTCTGAACTTACTCTGTAACCACCACAAACTCCTCCCAAGCCAGAGTCTGGCAGAGGTCCTGCTATTCCAGAGACCTGGAGGAAGGCATCTATTTACAGCCATGTAGGCAGGCCTGCAGACCTTGGCCTTTACCATGGTCCCTGAAACAGTTCACTGACTCAGTTTCAGTTACACAAGCGACAGTTTATGGTCAGTTCTACCTATATAGAAACCCACACAGTTACCTGAGGAAATGCTCTCTGGTACTCACTGAAAGCCACACTCATCCACATCCTGATTTAAGGCCCAGCATATGCAGACCTGACTGCAAAAACATGCCCTAATGTCTGCCCTACAGAGCAAAGTCCTGAAGGATATGCAATCTGTCCAAAGATAAAATGGGAATTACAACTACCCAAGCCCCTGTAACAAGCCAACTGAAGGTGAACCCTAGTGGAGACCCAGCAGCCTTGTGACCAAGCTACAACCCCTCTTCACTACAAATTCAGAGGGCATCTCATCACCCTAAGGGCCTAATAAAAGAAAATCTTTACAATCTAAAATCAGTTTATGAAAACTTGAAGAGGTGTCTGCTCCATCAAATTCAAACACCAATACAAAACTATATTGTGCCCATTTTCAATGCTTCTCTTTTAATGTAGCACTGGAAGTATGGGCAGAAGAATTAGTCAAAGAAATAAATAAATCCATTGAAATTAAAAAATAAGTAATCTTATATTTAAAAAACCATAAATGGTACATTAAAACCTCTCTAAACTAATAAATACACTCAGTAAATTAGCAAAATATAAAATTAACATACAAGTGTATCTATGGTTTCATACACTTAAACTATCTAATAGAGGAAGAAAATTTTATTGACTATACCTTAAATAATAAATTTCTGAGGAAAATATTAACCAAGGAGGTAAAAAAAATCTACAATAAAAAAAGGAAAAATTAGAAAAGATACAAATAAATTTTCAAATATTTTGTCTATGAATTGAAAAAATGAATATTATTTAAGTGCCATATTATCCAAAGTAATCTATAGATTCAATAAACTTCCTATTAAAATTGCAGTGGTACTATTTTCACCATAATGGAAAATACAATTCAAAAATTTACATGAAACTAAAATAAACTTTGAATATCCAAAGCAATCATGAGGAAAAATAACAAAGCGGAAGGATGTCATACTTATAATTTCAAACTATATATTTCAAGACTAGATAGTAATAAAAACAGAATGGACTGTGCAGAAAAATGAACAAAAAAAAATTCAACAGAAACTATTACTCTCAGACATTTCAGATCTGATGCAAAAAGAGAACTTTGAGAGTAATTTTAGTTTCTCAAAATCATGCAGACATTTGTGCGTCCCAAAAATTATGGAAAAGCAGTCAGATTGTGCAGTCTCTTATATGTCATGAAGAGGACTTTGGCTCTCACTGTGAACCTGAAGGAAGCTCACTGAAAGAAAAGGAAAATCTTTAGAGAATTTAAAAGCATAAGACAGAAGATGCCCCTTTGTAAGCAAAATTAAAAAAGAAAAAACCAAACAAACAAACAAAAAATAGCTGCCCAAGAACTATTTCCTTTGGAACATAGCTCCCCAAATCACACTTTAAGGACTGACTTTCTCTTTGACTTTGGGACCCCTTATCTGTGTCATCTGTTGTATTCATTTTCACTCACACCTACCTGAGGGTTTGGCAATCATCTCATTTCTCTTCATAGTCAAAGGTTTTTTTCCTTGCTCCAGACAGGTGATCAGGTCTGGCTTAGAAACAGTAATATCTGTTTTATTAAAAATAAATAACATAAATCTTGCTTATATTCTCCAATTACAAGCTAGTAATGTGCTCAGCACAGAGGATGTGATAAAATATTCTAGTAAATTAATCCAAAAATACTAAGTTGTAACAAAAATTTCTAAATATTTAGAAAATACTTTCAATTTGTAGGTTTCTTAATTTTACTACCTGGTACTACTGAATCAAAAATTGGTGGTGGCAATTAGATTTTCAGATGGAGCAACAATATTTTATGCCACTAAATTTCTGGAATTACCACGAATTTAGAGTGAAAAATACAGCTCAACTCAGGAATGTAGAAAGTTTGGATTAAGAAAAAACATGTTGAAGAAATTCTTTTCTAAATGAACAAGTTCTGAAGATTTTCTGGAAAATGGGGATCTGAAACTCTGTTATGCAAAGAACAAATTACTAAAAAACATTCTACACAAAATAAATAAATAAAATCTTTAGGGTATATTATTATGTACTCAAGTTATCCTCACCAAGGAAGATCAGGTTTCTGTAGTTCTCTAACATCACATCCTTATATAAATTCCGCTGCTCAGTGTCCAGGCAATGCCACTCCTCCAGAGAGAATTCTATGGCCACATCTCTAAATTGCAATGGTCCCTGAAACACACACACACACACACACACACACACACACACACACACATTTTTACCAAGTGGCCATGGGCGGAATTTTTAATTTGACTTAAGGTGAAATGAGAGAGTAAAGAGAACTGGTTCTGACTTATAGGACTGACTAAAATTATCCAATAAAATGATTTCAAAACAGAAATATTCTCTAATGTATTCTCTAACTCTGAGAAGAAAGAGCAGCATAAGATCCACAACATCAATTCATGTATTTTTCTAGATAATAAAGTATAAAATTAAGGGCAAGAACATGAACATGTAAATTTTTGAGTGCTATAGTTACATTATACAGAATGAGTTGTGAATATTTTTCAGATGGAAAAGACATGTTGAGTTAGAAGGCATCTCTAAAGTTTTAATATGTACAATAAGCTGAAGACATCATTATGCAGGGTTTTTTTTCCCCCAGAAGATCTGGAATAAAGTCTGATTTATTTATTTATTTATTTATTTAGAGATGGAGTTTCGCTCTTGTTGCCCAAGCTGGAGTGAAATGGTGCCATCTCAGCTCTCTGCCATCTCAGCTCACCGCCACCTCCGCAGGTTCAAGCAATTCTCCTGCCTCTGCCTCCTGAGTAGCTGGGATTACAGACATGTGTCACCACACCCAGTAATTTTTTTTTGTAGTTTTAGTAGAGATGGTGTTTCTTTATGTTAGTCAGGCTGGTCTTGAACTCCCTACCTCAGGTGATCTGCCCACTTTGGCCTCCTGAAGTGTTGGGATTACAGGTGGAGACACCACGCCTGGCCAATTTGGTGAATTTCTAACAAGCTCACCAGTAATGCCAATGTCTTTGGCCCAAGAAGGATATTTTGTCAAACATTTAGTAAGTGGAAGAGCCTGTGTTTTTCCCATTTTTTCTAGCCTGTAAACAAACATAACAGCCCTCATTTACCAAAGAAACATGTGTAGAAAAAAAGTAAGGACAGTTGCCAGATTAAATGTGATGGTTTATGCACATCAGCTGCATAAAGATACTTAATAATAAAGAGGAAAAATAATTAACTCTATAGTGAAAAAAATATGTCGGAGAGATCTTTAACCAATTAATTAATGGTTAATGCATTAACTGTTAACTGCACTAGGACAATGGTTTTTTTTTTTTGAGACGGAGTCTTGCTCTGTCGCCCGGGCTTAAGTGCAGTGGCGCAGTCTCGGCTCACTGCAAGCTCCACCTCCCAGGTTCACGCCATTCTCCTGCCTCAGCCTCCTGAGTAGCTGGGACTACAGGCACCCGCCACCACACCCGGCTAATTTTTTTGTATTTTTAGTAGAGATAGGGTTTCACCGTGTTATCCGGGATGGTCTCGATCTCCTGACCTCGCGATCCACCCATCTCAGCCTCCCAAAGTGCTGGGATTACAGGCGTGAGCCATCGCACCCGGCCTAGGACAAATTTTTATGATGTGCTAATGCACACAGAAGAACACAGCATCACTGTTGAAATATTCCTCCCCAAAAAAGTTAATTATAGTCTGAATGTAACCATAAACATCAGTTTTAGGCCAGGTATGGTGGCTTATGCCTGTGATAGCAATTCGGGAGGCTGCGGTGGGAGGATCACAAGGTCAGGAGTTCGAGACCAGTGTGACTAACATGGTATAATCCCGTCTCTACTAAAAATACAAAAATTAGCCGGGTGTTGTGGCAAGCACTTGTAATCCTGGCTACTCAGCATGCTAAGGCAGAATTGCTTGAACCTGGGAGGTGAAGGTTGTGGTGAGCCGAGATCATGCCACTGCACTCCAGCCTCGGTGACAAAGCCAGACTCCATGTCAAAAAAAAAAAAAAGAATCATCAGTTGTATACAAACTTTAAAATACAGACGACTCTATGTTCTATAACTTTTAGTAGTAATTTTAAGTAGGCTTCATTTAGCATCCTAAAGAGCAGGTATCTCCTAATAATTTTTTTCAGAACTTTCTGGGTAATAAATGCCATCCCATTTAAATAAGTTCTTTCTTTTTTTTTGGAGATGGAGTCTGGCTCTGTTGCCTAGCCTGGAGTGCAGTGGCACAATCTCGGCTCACTGCAACCTCCACCTCCTGGGTTCATGCCATTCTCCTGCATCAGCCTCCCAAGTAGCTGGGACTACAGACACCTGCCACCATGCCCAGCTAATTTTTTGTATTTTAGTAGAGACGGAGTTTCACCATGTTGACCAGGATGGTCTCAATCTCCTGCGTGATCCACCTGCCTCAGCCTCCCAAAGTGCTGGGATTATAGGCGTGAGCCATGGTACCTGGCCTAAATAAGCATTTTCTTAATCCTCTTCTGCACAGAGCTAATGGAACACACAGCTGGAGCCTCAACATTACATGTTCTCCATCTTTACTAAGGACCACAGTTTTCCCCAATAGAAATCTTAAGTATCCACATCTTTCCATGTTCAACAGCCACAAAGGGAACACTCTTAATATTGCAGATCATAAATTCTTGCTGAGAATTCTGCATGGCATATAAGAAGCTATAATGCAGAGAATAAGGAGAAGGCTCTGAAATATAGGAAAGAAATATTTTTCAGACTCTTGACTATCATAAGAATTTAAAGAAGTAGTTAAGCCAAACTCATTAGGGAGGAAAAACACAAGCAGAGAAGTAAAGGTCTGTGAGTACTAAACGCATGGCAGTCCAGGAGGCAGAGTCGACATAGCTCTTCATCTGACACATTTACCTGAAGAAAAGCCACTTTTTTTCTTTCTCCTCCTTCTCTGGATTCCTTCTCAGATGAGATTCTCTAGACAAATTACACCTGTTATCTTGAGAATATGTCTTTAAAGGTGTCAGTACCACATGTTTACCTGCTAGCATAACATCAACTGGCAGAAAAACAGACAGAAAAAGTCCACCCATTTCTGTCCTTTACAACAGAAGACATTCAGGAACAATGAGCTGCTCCATGAAGGTAAAAATATAAATTTCTCTTTCCTGTCCTCAGATGCTCTCCCCTGCCATGGACACCAGCCATTTCTGCTACAGTAATGGAAATAAGTGCCACACTGACCTGTCCCCTACCAAACCCAAACAGAATAGGCCCCATGACCACCCTTTAGGGCAAAGGTGGAACTTAACTCTCATGAATGTATTTTGAACCCCTCATACTTGGTTCTGGTCTCACCTTAGAGTCACATAAGGGACTTCATGGATGCTTCCACCCACAACAATAAACAGAAGCTGTGGGGAGGACACAAGGAATTTCTGCAAATTGGCCATGTGATTCTAATGAAAAGCCTGGGTTGATAACCACAGAGCTAAGCATTTTCTCTCAAGCTTTAATGAGCTTATAAATCACTTGGTAATTTTGGCCCCAATTTATGTAATGTGACTCTGGAGGTTTGAAAAGCGTCCATGAATGGGTGTTTTAAACAAGTTCCCTTTCAATGCTGATGTTGCTCCCTCGCCCCTTGGTGCATTAGCATTAGTTAGAGAAAGCAGGTACAGCACAGGGTCTCTTACAATTAGCACTCTTGTCACAACCAAATACTTCTTGTACAAATAAGGACAACCCATCTCCATCCAAAAGTTTTATATCCTTTGCTGGTTCTTTAAAGTTTACAGAAAAAAACAGAAGGCAGCAATGTCTGAATAAGTCTGGATTTAAAAAACAACATGTACACATGTACTAATGCAATGTTTATTAAGCAGGTACTATGTGCACAATAGTATGATACAGAGCACTGTGCTGGGCATAACACATTATGTGATTTAATTCTCATAACACCCTGGGAGCTGGTACTAAGTGTATAATAATTTTCAGGATTTAGGTAAAGGGCCCAGCATTTTTATTGCTTCTTCTGTTTCTCTGCCATCAAATTTGTTAAAAACTGTAAAAAATTAAAACTAAATATAGACAGATGAAAGAAATATGGAAAGCAAGAGTTTAATGTAGTCCAGAGAAAATTTTATTCTGTTTATATTTACATTTTTGTAACTTGTGGAGCAATTACTGGATCTGCAGGAATGGAAAACAAGTTCCTAAATAGAATGTCTCTGCAAACACTAGTTTTAATATAAAATTTAAAAACTAAGACCCTATAACACATAATTTACTTTTCCTATTTATCTGCTTTTGGATTTCAGGAAATTGTAAGCACCAGCTCTAGAAAGACAACAGGATTCACCAGCCAAAACTCTGACCTCTTCTACACAGTTCTGTGAGACAAGACTCCAGGGTAGGATCAGACCTAAATTAGGCCTCCAAAAGGGTGAATCTCAAGTGAACTGGGACAGGAAGTGGATCCTATGTAGAATTCTGTTCTCTATGCCACTGGGGTATTTCCAGTTTTGTTTTTTCAAAACTTACCTAAAAGAAACTTAAATCCCAGAGTCTGTATAATTTTAACCTTTTCTAGCCACTGCCCTGTCAACTTTAGATTATGTGCTAATATGAAATTTAAACAAATCCCTTAAGGTTTTCTAGGGTAAGTTTATTAGGAAACAAATATGTACACGTAACAGGATGAAAGAAATAGAAATACGGCTGGGCCTGGTGGCTCATGCCCATAATCTCAACACTTTGGGAAGCTGAGGTAGGTGGATCATGAGGTCAGGAGTTCAAGACCAGACTAACCAAGATTTTGAAACCCCGTCTCTACTAAAATTACAAAAATTAGCTGGGTGTAGTGGCAGGCACCTGTAATCCCAGCTACTTGGGAGGCTGAGGCAGGAGAATCACTTGAACCCAAATGTCAGAGTTTGTGGTGAGTCGAGATTGTGCCACTGAACTCCAGCGTGGGTGACAGAGGGAGATTCCATATCAAAAAAAAAAAATGAAATTATAACAACAATTCTTCTGTTCATAGATATCCTTTCAAGTATAGACATCAGAAGTCACAACAATATAAAGTGGCAAATAATGCCCAATATTTTGGACATATCTATTTGTTATACCAACCATATGATGCATAATTCAAGTATTCATCTAGTTGCTAGTCTAGACTAAAAGTTTCTGGATTATAGGAACCATGGCTGCTTCATGTTTTATTTTAACGGCCATATGAAATGGAAGCTACTAGTTTATGTATTTGGGTCTCCAGATCTCCTCCTTGTTTATCATCCCAGTACCAGGAAATTGGAGAAACTCTCATTTGAGTAGCAACCAAAGACACCTCTTGTATGAGGGGATGAACAAACAGGATGATTCATTTCTCTTACACTTTTCTTTTCTTTCTGAGAAAGAAGCAGAATTAACCACTCTTGTCAGCCTGACACAATTCTGCTCTGGACATCCTCAAATCCCTCAAAGACCACTAGATGATTGTGAGAGAATTCCCAGTGACCTGGGGCTGATGGCCCAATGACAAGCCAGGCTGGAGAGACTCAGGCTGATTCTAAATAGGAAATAGAACTGCCTTGGTGGAGCTCCAGAACCTGGATCACCTGTCCTGACTTGCTAGCTCTTGTGTCAGAGAAAGAACACAAATACTCTACTCCAGTATCACATTTTACAGGTAAATACAGTTGTGGTCATAGCTCTGGATACTTTGTGGCCTTGTTCTCTCACTCACAAGATGCTTTTTTTTTTACACTTACACATATTCTGTCATCAGATTCTATTTCCTCCTGGAGGCTCTCACATCACTGTAGCAGGTCAATGAACAAGATGTGAAAAATCTCACAGAGCCACAGTCCCAAATGGGAGCTGTAAGCTGTCTAGGTTGACATCGCACAATGCAGAAAATGTCTTTTCTTAGTTTGCTGTACATTCTCTATCCAAAGTCCAGTCCTTTTTTATAAATCCCAGGCAGAGGCCAGACGTTATCTGCAGATTCTAGGTAGGATCCACCTGGCTCTGCATCCTTTGGTGTTACAGCAAGTGGAGTACAAATGAAGGAGACATCCCCTCATAGAGGCTGCTCTAGCACATTGTAAATGATATGTCTACAAGAAAAAAAAAAAAAAGCTGACACAACATAAATATAAGTAGACAGTTTATTTGGGTAAAGTTTACAGATTATAACCTAGGAGCAAAGATTAAAGTTGCCTGGAATCTACACTTTGAGTAGTAGCAGTTATGAGAAGATTCATAAAGACAATAAGAGAAACACAGAGAGTGGACAAAGTTGTTTGTCAGAAATTTCTATTTATTTACAAAAATAATATTGATTATTGATTAGATACATATCATTACAGTTTAGGGTATGGGATATAGTGTCCAATGTGGCATTATTAGTTTAATTTATAGCTACATGTGGCAATAGTGAACAGTTTCAAAAGATGAATACAGAATTCAAAGGGAGGAGAAAGACATAATTGCACTTTTATTTTAACATCTCTGAGTTTGATAACTAAAAGGACTTGCATTTTTCAGATAAAAGTTTTTTAATTCCCAAATCTCAAGACCTGGATTCAAAATATGGAGCTGCAGATTTAGGGCTTGAGTGGCTGGAGTAGCAGCACATGTTACCTGCACATTTGTGAGCTTTTTAGCAAGAGAAGGAAGAAAGAAATGGAGATTTTCTTGTCTACATGTCTACTCAATGCACACATGTTACTCTACTTGGGTTTGTTGGCCCCATGGTCTCTGAATCAGTTTCAGGTTTGAAGATAAAAGACTCACTGAAAGAGGTAAAATGATTGATTGCTGCTCTGTGAAATTTATAGAAATCTGATCTAGACTCTCTAGAAGTGACTGTAGAGGACTATAGATAACAAACAGGCAGAAACACAATTCTGCCTGTACATTTAGGGGATGGCATGCACTTTTCTGCACAAGTGTGAGTTGACTGGAAGCCTGAGAGGGAATGTCCCCTCTAGAGTAAATTCTGGTTGGCCCTTTTGTGTTTATATCATGCCTGGTAATTCTAGACTGTTTGGAAACAATAATTAAAAGAACAATTTTCTCCAGCCCCAGAGAGACTCCACAATAATAGAACAAAAAGAAAATGGTTTTATTACACAATTAAACTTGAATGTGACATGCATCAATCTGCTTAAGAGACTGCAAAGATAGAAAGACGGTCACCATAATTAGTTCACAAGTAGAAGAATTTCCAGCACCATGTCATACATAGTTTATCCTAAATTCACCTGGAGATTGAAGAGGTCATCTGTGTATGCTAATTACTTATATTCAATGACAAATAAACTTTTCACCTCTTTATAACAGGAGATAGTTTAGCAGGAGAATCGCTTGAACCTGGGAAGTGGAGGTTGCAGTGAGCCCAGATAGCACCACTGCACTCCAGCCTGGGGGACAGAGTGAGACTCTGTCCCCCACTTCCCCACCAAAAAAAAAAAAAAAAAAAAGAAAGGAAAAGAACAGGGACATATTTTCAGAAGAATTTTATAAAGTTTCATTTCCATTTCTGCTGTTCTCTCCTCTCCTAGCCATTGAGTGGGGGTCTATATTGAAATACATCTTACAAGTTCCAACAACACATTTTGATGAAAAAATAGAATCTGACTGTGTTCACACACTGGAATATATTAGAACTTGCAACACAGCTTATTGAAGAGCTACTATAGTTTTTGGGTGGCCACATCACCTGTCTTTATTTGTCCTATAACAGCAGCATACAAATTTAGTGAAATAAAAGATACTAAAATTGTTTACTCATAATTATCCTGATTGAATAAAGTAATAAACACATCTGACTAGTATCTACTAACTGTAACAATTTGGTTGTAAATATTCTTTTGATATTAGATATAAATATCTAAGTATGAACAATTTTAGTGAACTAGTCATAATGTATGTAGCATTAAAAAAAATTAAAACTATACATCAGTTAGGCTTGGCGTGGTGGCTCAAGCCACCTTTGGGAGGCCGAGGCAGGTGAATCACAAGGTCAGGAGTTCAAGACCAGCCTGGCCAACATAGTGAAACCCTGTCTCTACAAAAACCACATAAAGAAATTACCTGGACCTGGTGGCTCACAACTGTACTACCAGCTACTTGGGAGGCTGAAGCAGGAGAATTGCTTGAACCTCGGAGGTGGAGGTTGCAGTAAGCCAAGATCGCACCACTGCACTCCAGCCTAAGCAACAGAGGCCGGGCGTGGTGGCTCACATTGTAATCCCAGCACTTTGGGAGGCTGAGGCGAGTGGATCATGAGGTCAGGAGATCGAGATCATCCTGGCTAACATGGTGAAACCCCATCTCTAGTAAAAATACAAAAAAATTAGCTGGGCGTGGTGGCAGGTGCCTGTAGTCCCAGTTACTTGGGAGGCTGAGGCAGGAGAATGGCATGAACCTGGGAGGCAGAGCTTGCAGTGAGCCGAGATGGTGCCACTGCACTCCAGCCCGGGCGACAGAGTGAGACTCCGGAAAAAAAAAAAAAATCCATACTTCAGTTAAAACATTTTATATTTCAAAAGCACAAATAACAGTATTAAAATAACCATTTAAGTGATTAATTCAAAGTAAATATTGTGGCTTTGTATTCATACTATTTTAGAAAATACTGTTTATGGCTCACGCCTGTAATCTCAGCACTTTGGGAGGCTGAGGTGGGTGGATCACCTGAGGTCAGCAGTTCAAGTTCAAGCTGGCAAACATGGTAATACCCCATCTCTACTATAAATACAAAAACTCAGCCAGGCATGGTGATGCATGCCTGTAAACCCAGCTACTCAGGGGACTGAGGCAGGAGAATCACTTCATCCCGGGAGGCAGCAGTTGTAGTAAGCAGAGATCACACAACTGCACTCCAGCCTCGGCAACAGAGTGAGACACTGTCTCAAAAAAAAAAATGAAAAAATGGTTTAATTTATATGAATGCAGATTATCTACAAACATAACTGCCAATTGCTCTGAAATAATAAACAGAAAGCAAGGTACAACTACAGACTCAACTGTTCAGTTTATACCCCGAACTGTTTTTGCTTTCACAGTATAAGTACTTCAGCCTGCAAATATTGGATAGTTACCTTGGATTATCAGGTTTCTGTCAAAGAAACTGAGTATCATTTAGTCTTTATTATTCTGTATTGCTACCTTTAATCCTATCTTTGTGCTAAGCTTCTGTGTGCTCTTAAAATGAGCTTGTATCTAAACAAATCTGTGTCTACTTTAAAGGAATAAAAATAAAAAAAATAAACTTTTCAGAACCAAAAACAAAGCAATAAATCTTAAGTACTAAAAATAATCTGGAGTCAGAAAAAATGACAAAACTTTTATTTAGCTATTGACATGATTTACACATATTTCAAACAAGCAGAGAAAAATATCTATATATATTCTAAATCCCTTAAGAAAAGAGGGAATAGCGGCCAGGCACGGTGACTCGTGCCTGCAATCCCAACATTTTGGGAAGCCGAGGCAGGTGGATCACGACGTCAGGAGATCAAGACCATCCTGGCTAATTTCCTGAAACCCCGTCTCTACTAAAAATACAAAAAAAAAAAAAATTTAGCTGGGTGTGGTGGTGGGTGCCTGTAGTCCCAGCTACTTGGGAGGCTGAGGCAGGAGAATGGCATGAACCCAGGAGGCAGAGGTTGCAGTGAGCCAAGATCGTGCCACTGCACTCCAGCCTGGGTGGCAGAGCGAGACTTCATCTCAAAAAAAAAGAGGGAATAGCAAAATTTTTTTTGGAACTTTTTAAAGAGTTTGAACTCTTGGACATCTGAAATTAGCACACTGTATGCACTTGAAATAATGTTTATGGGGGAAAAACCAGAAGAGAGAAAGATAGTATATGAAATCCATAAATGCACAAGACCAACACAACAGAATAGAGAGCCCAGAAATAATGCCACCCTCCTACACTCATCAGATTTTTGACAAAGCTGACAAGAGGAATATGGGAAGAATTCTCTCTTTAATAAATGGTGCAGGAATAACTACCTAGCACTATGTAGAAGACTGAAACTGGACCCTTTCATTACACCATATACAAAAATCAACTCAAGATAAAAATTAAAGACTGAAATGAAAAACTTAAAATTATAAGAAACTCTGCAAGATAACATAGAGAATAACATTCTAGATATAGACACTGGCAAAGACTTCATGATGAAGCTACCAAAAGCAATTGCAACAAAAGCAAAAATTGACAAATTGGACCTATTTAAACTAAAGAGCATCTTCACAGCAAAGGAAACTCTAAATAGAGCAAACAAACAACCTACAGAATAAAAGAAAATATTTGCAAACGTTGTCTATGACAAAGGTCTAACATACAGAATTTATTAAGAACTTAAACAAGTTTACAAGAAAAAGGCAAACAACCTCATTAAAAAATAGGCAAATAACATGAACAGATGCTTGTCAAAAGAAGACATACATGTAGTTAACAAGCATTATTTAAAAAAAAAAGGTCATCCCTAGTCATTAGAGAAATTAAAAGGAAAACCACAATGAGATACCACCTCACACCCGTCAGAATGGCTGTTTTTACTAAGTCAAAAAATAATAGATGCTGGCAAGGTTGCAGAGAAAAGGGAATGCTTATACTCTTCTGGTGGGAGTGTAAATTAGTTCAACAACAGTAAAAAGCAGTGTGGTGATTCCTCACATAACTAAAAACAGAATTATCATTTGACCCAGGAATCTCATAATTGGGTATATAGCCAAAGAAATATAAATTATTATATTATAAAGACATATTCACATGCATGTTCATTGCAGCACTATTCACAATAGCAAAGATGTGGATAGGCCCTGAATGCCTATCAGGGGTAGACAAGATAAAGAAAATATGGTATGCTCAGATGCGGTGGCTCATGTCTGTAATCCCAGCATTTTGGGAGGCTGAGGCAGGTGGATTGCCTGAGCTTAGAAGTTTGAGATCAGCCTGGTCAACATGGCAAAATCCTGTCTCCATGGAAAATACAAAATGAAAAATTGGTATTTTCAATTTGTAGGCATGGTAATGCATACATGCAGTCCCAGCTACTTGGGAGGATGAGGTAGGAAAGGATTGCTTGAGCCTGAAAGATTGAAGCTAAAGTATGCCAATATCATGCTATGACACTCTAGCCTGGGCAATAAGCCTATCATCTCCAAAAATAAAATAAAATAAAAGATTTAGTAAAAACAAAATATGGTACATAAACATCACAGAATACACTGTGGCCATTAAAAAAAAAAAAAAAAGACCATGTCCTTTGCAATAACACTGATGAAGCTGGAGACAATTATTCTTAGAAAACTAATGCAGAGTCCAGGCATGGTGGCTCATGCCTGTAATCCCAGCACTTTGGGAGGCTGAGGTGGGATAATCACCTGAAGTCAGGAGTTTAAGACCAGCCTGACCAACATGGAGAAACCCCTCTCTACTAAAAATACAAAATTAGCCAGGTGTGGTGGCATGCAACTCTAATCCCAGCTACATAGGAGGCTGAGGCAGGAGAATTGCTAGAATCCAGGAGGCGAAGGTTGCGGTGAGCCGAGGTGGCACAATTGCACTCCAGCCTGGGCAACAAGAACAAAAATCCATCTCAAAAAAACAAAACAAAAAACAAAAAAAGAAAACTAATGCAGAAACAGAAAATCAAATGCATGTTATTATTTATAAATAAGAGCTAAGTAATAAGAACACATGAACACAAACAGAACAACAGGCACTGAGGCCTAGTAGAGGGTGGAGGGTGGGAGCAGTAAGAGGATCAGAAAACAGACCTGTTTGGTGCTATGCTTAGTACCTCAGTGACAAAATAATCTGCACTCCAAACCCCCAGGACATGATTTTAGCTGTATAACAATCCCACATGCGTACACCCAACCAAAAATCAAAGCTAAAAAAAAAAAAAAAAAAAAAAAAATCCCTGCATGGGAGAGAGTGCAATGTAGGTGAATGGACTGATTTTCATTACAGACGGTGGCCCAGGTGGGGCTGTATTCTGATTTATTTTTGTTTGCATGCAGACAGATGAGATTATAACCAGGAGGTCCAGAATGTCAGGTTGGTGGAGAAAACGGGTTGGTGCAGAAGTTTCTGTATCTAGGGGTGGGGATATGCTAGGAGACCTGTAGAGACTTTTGGGTTCTTGGCTAGAAACACTAGGATCAAAAATGCCATGGTGAAGTTCCTGAGGGTGGTGCCTAGTCCTGGGAGGAGTGATGACATGTCAATGTCTACTGTGTGTGTTTAGGCATGGGTGGGAATCCTGTGGTGGCAGCTGCAAGAAAAGGGGGTCTGTTATCAGAGCTCTTTCCTCTAAGTTTTCAGTCTTCTGTCACCCTGGAAGAAGACCTTAAATCACAGGACAACAGGCAGTGTGACAGCCTATGTACAGGAGAGCAGAGCCTCCCATTTTCAAATACCCAGAGCTTTGTTCTAGGTCAGGCCTCAGTGATATCTTTTTTCTGGCACCAAATCTATAGAGTTTGCTGAACATCAAACAATTCTCCAACACCAAGTCATTGCCTAGTAATTGAATTCTGACACCACCTAGAGTCAGCACAGACCCTGATCCAGGGCTGGGTCCCACAATATTGGCCTCACTGCAGATGCCAGTCACAAACCCCACAGGCCCATCTATGCTTCTGAGCTACTGTTTGAAAACTGAGGACTCCCAAAACCTCCCTGAAGTTCAATAATTTGGTACAGCTACTTACAGAACTCAGCAAAACATTGTAGTTATGTTTACCGGTTTCATATATAAGATGCAGCCCAGGAAAAGCCAAATGGAAGAAATGCATAGAACAAAGAAAAGAGATGGGGAAAGATGAAACACATAGACAATCCTGGAAAATATTTGTGATTAATAAAATTCTCCACCTTTTGTGTGCTCCAGGAACAGTATATGGAAAGAAACGCCCTTCTCATTATGACTTAGATGGTGCTCTCTTTTCTTACCTATCACATAGCCAGACACACACACTGCACATTTTCTCCTTTTTCTCATTAAGAAATTCAGCTGAATTTGTCTTCAGTGGTCAAAATAATTTTTTTTTTGAGATGGAGTCCCGCTCGGCCACCCAGGCTGGAGTGCCTTGGCACCATCTCAGCTCACTGCAACCTGTCTCCAGGGTTCAAGCAATTCTCCTGCCTCAGCCTCCCAAGTAGCTGGCATTACAGGTGGCCACCACAACTACTAGCTAATTTTTGTATTTTTACTAGACACAGGGTTATCACCATGTTGACCAGGCTGGTCTCAAACTCCTGACCTCCGGTGATCCACCTGCCAAGGCCTCCCAAACTGCTGGGATTACATGCCTGAGCCATGGCGCTCAGCCTAAAATATTTCTTAATCAAACTTTACTTAAGTTTATCTCCATCCCTCAGGCTAGTGAACTTTGAGCCACCCTCAGTCTGGGTCAACATACAACCCCATTTTATGTCCCTCCTAAGAACACGCTGATTTCAGGGTAAGACATTCTCTGATCTAAAATCTGACTTTTTCACCCTCCATTTGCCATTCCCCTCCTGCCTTCTCTGTAATCTTGTTTACTTCTCCCTACGAAAGCAAGCCCGTTTCTGCCTACATTTTTGCAAACCATAAAGATTTTTTAGTTAGCTGGTACTTCTTCCTGTTGCAATACTTTTTAGGAATTCATTTTTGTTTTTTTACATAAATCTAACATTCTTATTTTAGAAAGCGTAAAAAATGCCTCAAAACCATAACAACTTCATTACCAGTAAGACCCTCCCTGTTTCCTTTCATCTTAATCTTAACTGCATCTGCCTGTGGGGCTCCAGCTTTCCAGGGCTTTGTAGCTTCTTTCAGAATGAAGGTTCCTTCCATGGCTGGGGTGAGCAGTCTGAGATATCTGCAAGGGAGACTCCCCAGAAAAAACTAACAGGGCCTTTAATAACCTCCTACTGGCCAGGTGCGGTGGCTCACACCGATAATGCCAGCACTTTGGGAGGCCAAGGCGGGCCTGAGGCAGAGAGTTCAAGACCAGCCTGACAAACATGGAGAAAACCCGTCTCTACTAAACACCAAAATTAGCCAGGCGTGATGGTGCATGCCTGTAATCCCAGCTACTGGTGGGGCTGAGGTACGAGAATCGCTTGAACCCAGTAGGCCGAGATCACGCCATTACATTCCAGCCTGGGCACCAAGAGCGACATTGGGTCTAAAAAAAAAACCCTGTTGCAGGCTTAATATTAGCCTTAGCTTGGAGTCACTAGGTTCAAGCTTTAATGTCCACGTCAGAGTTATTCACTTGGTTTTTGAAACTAAGTGTTAGAAAATCCAGTGAAATTACTCACAGTGTTTACATAAAGGAATTTTTAAGATGCTTACTTTTTTTTTTTTTTTTTTTTGAGCCGGATTCTTGCTTTGTCACGCAGGCTGGAGCGCGATGATTGGATCTCAGCTCACTGCAACTTCCACCTCCTGGGTTCAAGCAATTCTCGTGCCTCAGCCTCCCAAGTGGCTGGTACTACAGGCACGTGCCAACACGCCCAGATAGTTTTCGTATTTTTAGTAGAGACGGGTTTCACCACGTTGGCCAGGCTGGTCTAGAACTCCTGACCACGTGATCCACCTGCCTCAGCCTCCGAAGTGCTGGGATTACAGGTTTGAGCCACCGCGCCCAGCCAGGAAGGGGTTTTGAACCCTAATGCAGTTCCTGTTTTTGTTTCCATCCCCTATTGGCTGGGATCAGACCGCACAATCTAAGCTGATCCCGGTAAGCTTAGACCCAAACTTTTTCCAAATAAAGTAAATGCGCGATTTGCAAGAAAAGGAAAAGGGGATAGAAGAAAGGGTAGGGTTGATTTACAACTTTTACAAGTTATGACCAGAAAGTTGAGTCATTTAAAAGGAACTCAGTTGTCCTGACACCTCTTTACCTCAAGTGATCCGCCCGCCTCGGCCTCCCTAAACGTTGGGATTACAGGCATGAGCCACAGCATCCGGCCCCATAAATTTTGAATAGGAGAAAAGAGAAACTGTAAACCCAAAGGAACAAAGCTCTTCCCATTCATGAACTCGCACCCCGAGTCAGGATTCTCCCCTGCTCACCCTCCCCTGGTCCCCGCACAATCTGGGAGAGACGCCACGATGCGGGTGCAGAGCTGCTCACAGAGGGCTCCACACTAGGGCAGTCACCGCGCAGTGAAGAGACAAGACACTCGGGAGCCGGCTGTCAGCGCAGCTGCCATTTTATGGCTGAACAGGACTGAGGCTGAGCTGAGCAAGGAGAACTGTGGGACCAGATTGTGGAGCTGACTGCGGGGAGGCCTGAGTCCCGCCACAGCCGCTTTCCACCGGTTTCAACCAGTCCCTCTCCTCTTTCGGGATGTCAGACCCTCACTCTCACCATTTTTGGCTTCCAGGAGGTCCCGGTGTCTTAGCTGTGGATCTCCCAATACCTGCAGGACACAGGGCCACAGAGCCTGGGCCTTTAGGACTAGTAAGAACCAGACCTGGATCTCTGGCTGCAGCCAGAGGCAAAGGCCGCACCAAACCCGGAAACCGTCCTCTTCGCTCCAGCTGCGTTCCTGATTGGATGGTTTCCAGCCCACCATCCCTGATTGGATAATGCTTAAGTCCCCGCCCCCTCAGGCCCTGAGTGACAGTAGATGTGATCAGAGGCTGGGCCGAGTGAAGAAAGAGTGACAGCCTAAGCTGCAGCCTTTTCAGGCAGGGCTTCCTTCCTGAGCTGAGCCAGGCCCACCCCAGAGCATGGGAAAATTCTGTCTTTTCTTTTCTCTCTCTCTTTTTAAATGTATTTAAAAGGTGAACAGAAGTATTTTGCTCTCATATTAATAATAAATAAAATTTTTGTTCAAGAGAAAATCAACTTTTACTTTGGCAATAATGTATTGTCAATACTAAAGGTAATTTTGATAAAACCTTATAAAAAAATCAAATTTGTCATTTTTGACCTCTCGAGATTTGCATATATATTTTGTAATCTAATGTAATTTTTTAACTTTTTATATTTTATTTTTATCTACATTCTTTTTATTTTTTCAATTTGAAACAACCTTTAAGTAATTTCAAACTGTTACAGGAGACAGAAAGAAATCATTTAGGGCCAGTCCGCTGGTGCACGCTTGTAATCCAAGCACTTTGGGAGGCCAAAGTGGGTGGATCACTTGAGGTCAGGAGTTCAAGACCAGCCTGGCCAACATGATGAAACCTCATCTCTAGTAAAAACACAAAAAATTAGCCAGGTGTGGTGGTACACACCTGTAGCCCCAGGTGCTACGGAGGCAGAAGCAGGGGAATCGCTTGAACCCAGGAGATGGAGGTTGTGTAACGGCCTAAGGGCTTCATCTTGCCTAGACAGAGATGATTCATCAAGACAGGGGAATTTGTGGAGGAAAAGTTAAATATTAAATTTGAACTCAGTTGAACCTGGACACAAACAATGGTTACCAAGTCCTGGAACAGGTTGTGTGAGCCCCTTGAGGCATTCACCTGCCGACCTTCTCCGGTCCCTGCACAATCTGGGAGAGACGCCATGCTGCAGGTGCAGAGTTGCCCAAAGAAGGCTCCAGGCCAGGGCACAGTCACAGCGCAGTGAAGAGACAGGACGCCTGGGGGCCTGGCTGTCAGCGCAGCTGCCATCTTCTGGCTGAATGGGACTGAGGCCAAGCTGGGCAAAGAGAACTGGGCGCAGATTGTTTCGGAGAAATCTCTATTTTAATGTATTCCTATAAGTTAGTTATTGAAAAACAGTAGCCAATCGCAAAAAAATCAAGTTGACCTTTTTGTGTTCCTTGAGCCCAGTTGTAAAGAGCCCAGTTGCAGCTGGGCCTCATGCCAAACAACTTGTTACAAAAAGAGCTAGGATCCCAGACTGCACCAAAGCTCCAAAGACCTCTCCTTGTCTGTGCAGGGATGAGTGGCCGACTCTGTAGCCCAGGCTGTTGGTTCCTGGTCTGCTGATGAATCCTCCATAGTCTGGTGAGTGTAAAGATATATATTTTTTCTCTTCTCCCCTTCCCATTGCAATGTTCTTATTATATCAATTTGCTTATTATTATATGCATTGCCATTTACCTGGGATAAAGCTTGTTTACCCTTAAAGGTATTGTGTGTGTGTCTTTTCTTCTCCCCTCGTGTTTCCTGCACAGAACGTTATATTTCTCAAAGGCTTCGTTTGTTCCTTTTTATTCATTTTTGTTTAATCTTGTCTGCATGCCTTATTTTGGCAAGGTGGTCTTCAAACTCTGATGTTCTTTCTTCTGCTTGGTCAATTCAGCTACAAATACTTTTGTATGCTTCAGGAGGTTCTCATGTTGTGTGTTTTAGCTCCATCGGATCATTTATGTTCCTGTCTAAACTGATTATTCTAGTTAGCAGTTCATCTAACCTTTTATCAAGGTTCTTAGCTTCTTTGAATTGGTTTAGAACATGTTCCTTTAGCTCAGCAGAGTTTATTACATATCTTCTGAAGCCTACTTTTGTCAATTCAACTATCTCATCCTCTGTCCATTTCTGCACCCTTGCTGAAGAGACATTTTGATAACTTGGAGGAAAAGCAGCACTCTGGCCTTTCAGCGTTCTTTTGTTGATTCTTTCTCATCTTCATGAGCTTGTCTAGTTTTGATCTTTGAGGTTGCTGACAACTGAATGGTTGTTTTTGTTTTGTTTTGTTTTGAGACAGAGTCTCACTCTGTCACCCAGGCAGGAGGGCAGTGGCACAATCTCGGCTCAATGCAACCTTCGCATCCCAGGTTCAAGTGATTCTCGTGTCTCAGACTCCTGAGTAGCTGGGATTACAGGCATGCAACACAATGCCTGGCTAATTTTTGTATTTTTTCAGTAGAGACAGGGTTTTGCCATGTTGGCCAGGCTGGTTTTGAACTCCTGACCTCAAGTGATCTGCCTGTCTCAGCCTCCCAAAGTATTGAGATTACTGGTGTGAGCCACCATGCCCGGCCTCGGATGGGGTTTTTGTCGGTACTTTTTTGTTGTCGATGTTGTTGTTGTTGTTTTCTGTTTGTTTGTTTTTCTTTCAGTGGTCAGTTCTCTCTTCTGTAGGGCTGCTGCAGTTTGCTGGGGGTTCACTTCAGGCCCTATTCATCTGGTTCACTCCTGTTCCTGGAAATGTCAATCAAGGAGATTGGAGAATAGCAAAGAAGAGTGCCTGCTCCTTCCTCTGGGATCTCTGACCTCAAGAGGCACCAACCTGATGCCAGTAGGATCACTCCTGTATAGGGTGTCTGACAACCATTGTTGAAGGATCTCACCCAGTTGGGTGGCATGGGGAGAACCCATTTAATGAAGCACTTTGTTCCTTGGTGAAGGGGAATGTTTTGCTGGGGGGAAACCCAGTCATGTGGGCTGCCGCATTTTTCAGAACTAGCAGGAGGAAAGGCTAAGTCTGCTGGTCCACAGAGACTGCAACTGTAGCAGGATGAGCCACAGACAAAACTCCTCAGACACTGAGTTAAAGAAGGAAGTGGTTTATTCGGCCGGGAGCATCCAGCAAGACTCCTGTCTCAAGAGCCGAGCTCCCCGAGTGAGCAATTTCTGTCCCTTTTAAGGGCTCACAACTCTAAGGGGGTCCACGTGAGAGGGTTGTGATGGATTGAGCAAGCAGGGGGTACATGACAGGGACTGCATGCACCGGTGGTCAGAGTGAAACAGAACAGACTGGGAAGTTTCACAGTGTCTTTTCTATACAATATCTGGAATCTATAGATAACATAACGGGTTAGGTCAGGGGTTGATCTTTAACTATCAGGCTTAGGTCAGACCGGCCCAGGCCTGGTTTCAGGTCTGGTTCCTAGGCGCCGGGCTACCTGCCTTTTGTTTCACTTTTCTTTTCTTTTTTCTTTTCTTTCTCATTTCTTTTCTGAGTATAAAACAATATAAAACAGTATGAGAGGGTCTGTCTCTCTTCTCTCACAGCCACCCCTTCCCCTAGGGGCTCAGGCCCAGGGACATCAGAATTCTGTCACTGAGCCCCTGACTGGAGTTGTTGGAGTTCCTGCAGGGAGGCCCAGCCCAGTGAGGAGCGTTGAGTCAGGGTCAGGCCTGAAGAGACACTTTGGCGGCTGTCTGCCACAGCCAGTGTGGTGGGCTGTGGGGGACACCTCTTGAGACCAAGCTGTCCAACCTCCCTGGCTCTAGCAGGGGAAAAATGCAGCCAGGAGCTCTAGAAATGGCTGCTGCCCTTCCCGTGCCCAGGGAGCTTAGCCTATTAGGCAATTGGGAGTCTCAGTGCTGGCTGCTGTCCCTCCTCCAAGGAGCTCAAAAGGCTGAGACTGCAGGCAGCCACAGTGCTGGTCGGCCCTCCCTGGGGAACTCAGCAGGCTTAAGCAGACTTTAGCTGAGAGGCTGTTTATCTGTTCAACTCCGGGGTTGGAATCTGAGGCTCCAGTTGTGTGGGTTCACAAGCGGAATCTTCTGATCTGTGGATTGCACAGTTTCATGGAAAAAGCAGTTTCCTAGGCTGGGTAGCCTGCTCAGTCACCACCTCCCTTGGCTGGGAGATGGCTGTGGCAGGACTCAGGCCTCCTGCACTCAGCTCCAAAATCTGCCCTCGGGGTTTTTCTTGCCCAGCTCGGCCTCTGTTCCCTTCAGCCATAACATGTTGGCTAGGCTGACAGCCGGCTCGGCCGTCCTGTCTCTTCCCTGTGCAGTGACTGCGCCCTGGCCTGGAACCCTCCCTGGGCAGCTCTGCACCCGCAGCGCCGCGTCTCTCCCAGATTGTGCAGGGACCAGGGCAGGGCAGGCAGGGGAGATTCCTGACTGGGCTGCGGGTTCACGAATGGAAAGAGCTTTGGTCCGTGGGGTTCACAGTTCTTCTTTTCTCCTATTAAAAATGTATGGGGCCAGGCGCTGTCGCTCACGCCTGTAATCCCAGCACTTTGGGAGGCTGAGGTGGGCGGATCACTTGAGGTCAGGAGTTGAAGACCAGCCTGGCCAAAATGGGGAAACCCCATTTCTATTAAAAATACAAAAATTAGCTGGATGTGATGGTGAATGCCTGTAGTCCCAGCTACTCGGGGGTCAGAGGAGAGAGAATCGCTTGAACCCAGGAGGCAGAGGTGGCAGTGAGGTGAGATCATGCCACTGCACTCCAGCCTGGGCGACAGAGCAAGACTGTCAAAAAAAAAAAAAAAAAAAAGGAAGTCACCGCAAAAATATCAAGTAATTTAAAGAGTGATTCGAGAATTGTAGAGCACCCAGCTACAGTTTGTAGTTTGTGGTCCATGGGAGGGGCTTGAAGAAAAGACATTTATAATTTGCATGATGAAGAAAACCAAATTCAATAACTGGTTAGATATAGTTAGGTAGTTTCTTAATTTGTACAATCAAGGTGGAAATTTCCTGATTATGTAATCAGAGCTTAATTGGCATTTTATAGTTGTTTAAGCTTGAATTGCATTTCCCCTAATGTAGTGATTTACCAAAAAATGCACTTGAGTTTATATTTTTTTCTTAGAAGTAGAAATCCGGGGAATAGAGCCTCTTCAGTCTCTCAGACTCCTAAAGTCTAATTGCCTGCCACTTAATTATTTTCACACCCCACAGGGGACTGATTTTCTCTGGCATTTTTCACGTGTGTCCCAAGCAGGGCCTCAAGTGTACCCCATGTTCCTCAATTAATCATTTTTAACACTATTAAATAAATTTGTTTTCTGTTTGTAAATATTTCCCCTTAGAAGAAAGAAAAGAATAATCCCCTGGCACTATATTGTAAAAATATTTGTGCCTCTTTTCTTCTATTTTTCCAGAGAACTTACCAGAATGTTTTTAGGTTAAGATTACCCTTTGGAAACTTTTTAGGGTGATGTGTCCTCAGCTATCCTTCAGTTTATTTTCTGGCCCTAGGTTTTAGTACTTTCTGGGGATAAACCAAGATACCCACCATGGCTATGTCTGCTAGAGTGTCTAGTGACTATTAGCTCTTGGGTCATTTTCTCCCATAAGACCACCTGAAGTATGGAGTGTAGCCTCTCAAGGGAGCAGGTGGCAGCCTTGGTGCTGAAAGACATCTCCTGGGGCACTTTTTTTTTTTTTTTTTGGAAAAACTAACTCCTTGAGACATGAAGATTGTCTTCACCCAACCTAGCTTCCATTTTTCGGAGACACATTGCTGGGCAGCCAATCAGATGCTGATATTGAGGGGAAAACAGATAATTTTTGCCCCCTGGATTATTTTGAGTGGGATAGAAAAATAGTGAAGAAAAAATAGTGAAAAATTTGGAAAAAAAAAAAAGAAAAACTCCAACAGACAAAAAAACTGACCCCGGTGTGATGGCATAAAAACTTATGAAGTAAAATGCACCTGGGGCACTCACTGGGGCATAGCGCACTGTCTCCTGGGAGATTATTGAGCATGTAAGTGAACAGGATGGGATAGGTAATTGGATGTGTACCTTGAAAAGATTTGTTCACTTATTTTGACCTCAGGTTTTTATTTATTTATGTATTTACTTACTTACTTATTTATGAGACAGTCTCCCTCTGTTGCACAGGCTGTAATTCAATGGCTCGATCTCAGATCACTGCAACCTCCACCTCTTGGGTTCAAGTGATTCTCATGCCTCGGCCTCCCAAGTAGCTAGGTCTATAGGTGTGTACCACTGCGCTTGGCTAGTTTTTGTATTTTTAGTAGAGATGGACCAGGCTGATCCCAAACTTATGGTCTTAAGTGATCCACCTGCCTTGGCCACCCAAAGTGCTGGGATTACAGGCATTAGCCACTGCACCCAGCTGTATCAGTTTTTTTTTTACTGTAATTTGCATTTTATTCATAGAGCTTAAAAGGTAAGAAAATATTTACAAAGGACAGAAAAGAGATGAGTTTCAAAAAAATTGGTATTTAATAATATATTCCATTTGTTAATAATTCTCATTTACCTTTTTCTTTCCCAGAGTAAGCTTAGGAATTTTTTCAGGTGTGTTTTTTATGGCTGAGTTATTTCAAACAAAATTCCAAGCCTTAGCTTTAAGAATGCTAGCTACCAGCTAAGTGCAGTGTCTCATGCCTGTAATTCCAGCACTTTGGGAGGATGAGGCAAGCGTATCACGAGGTCAGCAGTTCAAGACCAGCCTGTCCAAGAAGGTGAAACACCGTCTCTACTAAAAATACAAAAATTAGCCAGGCGTGGTGGTGGGCGCCTATAATCCCAGCTACCCTGGAGCTTGAGGCAGCTAATTGCTTGAACCTGGGAGACAGAGGTTGCAGTGAGTGGAGATCATGCCACTGCACTCCAGCCTGGGTGACAGAGTGAGAATCCATCCTCCATCTAAAAAAAAAATTAGAGAAAATCTTTCTTTCATTTTGACTGCAGACAATGAATATATTTCCACAGGAAAATGTGGTAGATAATTTATGGGTTACATAGATTCATCAAAACACCAGTTCCTCTTTTTGCAGGGTAAATTTGTGACAGTGAATATCTCGGTTCTATATCATGTTGCCTTGATTTCTTAGTTTAATGCTAAATTATATGTGATGAAACTTATGTACCTTCTACAAGCGTCCCCATATGACTAATTTTTCACTACATTATTTTTAATAGAAATAATAAAATAATACATGTATTTTCTGAAAGAAGTAGACATATTTGCTTTTCTTATGGAGATACAAAATGCAGGCATCTTAGCCATTTTCAGTGGTTCACACCTGCAATCCCAGCACTTTGGGAGGCCGAGGCAAGTTGATCACTTGAGGTCAAGAGTTCGAGACCAGCCTGCCCAACATGGCAAAACCCCGTCTCTACTAGAAATACAAAAATTAGACAGGTGCTGTGGCACATGCCTGTAGTCCCAGCTACTCGGGAAGCTGAGGCAGGAGAATGGCTAGAACCTAGGAGGCAGAGGTTGCAGTGAGCTGAGATTGTGCCATTGCACTCCAGCCTGGGTGACAGAGCGAGACTCCATCTCAAAAAAAAAAAAAAAAAAAAAGTAAGCACCTTAAAATGTCCTTCCCTTATGTAAACACTTTGAGTAATTTCACTGGATTTTTCAAGCAGTTAGTTTCAAAATCAAGTGAATAACTCTGACATGGAAATTAAAGCTTTAACCTAGTGACTTGAACCTAAGGCTAATATTAAGCCTGCAACAGAAGGTTATTAAAGGCAGAGTTAGATTTTTTTTTTTTTTTTTGAGTCAGAGTCTCACGCTGTTGCCTGGGCTGGAGTGCAGTGCCAGGATCTCGGCTCACTGCCACCTCTGCCTCCTGGGTTCAAGAGATTATCCTGCCTCAGCCTTTTGAGTAGCTGGGATTACATGTGCCTGCCACCACAACTGGCTAATTTTTTAGTATTTTTAGTAGAGACAGGGTTTCACTATGTTGACCAGGCTGGTCTCGAATGCCTGACCACGTGATCCACCTGCCTCAGCCTCCCAAAGTGTTGGGATTACAGGCGTGAGCCACTGCGTCCAGCCAAAGGCCCAGTTACTTTTTTCTGGAAAGACTCCCCTGCAGATGTTTCAGCCTGCTCACCCCAGCCATTGAAGGAGCCGTTATTCTCAGAGAAGCTACAGAGCCCTGGAAAGCTGGGGTCACACAGGCAGATGCAGTTGAGGCTAAGATGAAGGGAAACTGGGAGGGTCTTACTGATCATGAAGTTGTTTGTTTTGAGGCACTTTCCAGATTTTGTAAAATAAAAATGTTAGATTTGTGTAAAAAAAAGAATTCCAAAAAATTATTGCAACAGGAGAAAGCAACAACCAACTATAAGATCTTATGGCTTGCAAAAATGTAGGCATAAAAGGGCTTTCTTCCCTAGGGAGGAGGAAACAAGTTTAGAAAGGAGGTGGGAGGGGAATGGCAAATAGAGGATGAAAAACTCAGATTTTGGATCAGAGAATGTCTTACCCTGAAATCAGCATGCTCTTAGGAGGGATGTAAAATAAGGTTGTATGTTGACTCAGGCTGAGGGTATCTCAAAGTTCAGGAGCCTGAGGGAGTGAGAAAACCCTAAGTAAAGTTTGATTTAAAAATATTTTATTTTAAGCTGGGCACGGTGGTTCACACCTGTAATCCCAGCACTTTGGGAGGCCAAGGCAGGCGGATCACCTGAGGTCAGGAGTTTGAGACCAGCCTGGCCAACATGATGAAACCCTGTGTCTACTAAAAATACAAAAATGAGTCAGGCATCCTGGTGGGCACCTGTAATCCCAGCTGCTCGGGAGGCTGAGGCAGGAGAATTGCTTCAACCCGGGAGAAGGATGTTGCAGTGAGCCGAGACTGTGCCACTGTACTCCAGCCTGGGTGACAAAATGAGACTCCATCTCAAATAATATATATATTTTGACCAGTGAAGACAAATTCAATTGATTTTCTTAATGAGAAAAAGGAGAAACTGTGCAAAGTGTGTGTCTGGCTGTGTGATATGTAAGAAAAAGTCATAACAGGAAGAGTGCTTATTTCCATAAACTGTTCCTGGAGCACACAAAGGATGGAGAATTTTATTAATCACAAATATTTTCCAGGATTATCTATGCGTTTTGTCTTTCCCCATCTCTTTTCTTTGTTCTACACATTTCTTCCATTTGGCTTTTCCTGGGCTGCCTCTTATATAGGAAACTGGTAAACATAACTACAGTGTTTTTCTGAGTTCTGTGAGTAGCTTTACCAAATTATTGAACTTCAGGGAGGTTATGAAAGTCCCCAATTTTTAAACAGTAGCTCAGAAGCATAGATGGGCCCATGGGGTTTGTGAGTGGCATCTGCAGTAAGAACAATGTTTTGGGACTGAATTGCAGTCTGTGCTGACTTTGGGTAGTGTCAGAATTCAAATGTTTGACAATGAGTTGGTGTTGGAGAATTGTTTGATGTTCAGAAAACTCTACAGATTTGGTGCCAGAAAAAAGATACCATGAAGGCCTGGCCTGGAATAAAACTCTGGTTGTTTGGGAATGGGAGGCTCTGCTCTCCTGTACACAGGCTGTCACACTGCCCATTGTCTTGTGATTCCAGGTCTTCTCCCAAGGTGACAGAAGACTGAAAACTTAAAGGAAAGAGCTCTGATGACACAACCCCTTTTCTTGCAGCTGCCACCACAGGATTCCCACCTACTCCCAAACACACACAGTAGACATTGACATGTCCACACTCCTCCCAGGACTAGGCACCATCCTCAGAAACTTCACGACGGCATTTTTGATCAAAGTGTTTCTTGCCAAAAAGCCACAAGTGTCTGCAAGTCTCCTTGTATATCCCCATCCCTGAACAATGAATCTGCAGCAGCAATCTGTTTTTTCCACGAGCCTAGGGTTCTAGACCTCCTGTTCATAATCTCATTTGCCTGCATGCACACAGAAATGAATCAGAATACAGCCCCACCTGGGCCACTCTCTGTAGCAAAAAATTATTCCTTTCACCTACATTGCACTCTCTCCCACCCAGGGACTTTTTTTTTTTTCTTTTAGCTTTTATTTTTTGTTTGCGGTACACATGTGGGCTTGTTAAACAGCTAAAATTATGTCACGGGGGTTTGGTGTGCAGATTATTTTGTGACTGAGGTACTAAGCATAGCACCAAACATGTATATTTTCTGATCCTCTGAGTCCTCCCACCCTCCACCCTCAACTAGGCTCCAGTGTCTTGTTTTCTCCTCTTTGTATTCATGTGTTCTTATTACTTAGCTCTTAGTTATAAATAGTAATATGCATTTGGTTTTAGTTTCTGCAGTAGTTTTCTTTTTTTGTTGTTTTTTGTTTTGTTTTGTTTTTGAGTAGGAGTTTTGCTCTTTTTGCCCAGGCTGGCGTGCAATGGTATGACCTCGGTTCACCGCAACCTTCATTTTCTGGGCTATTCCACTGCCTCAGCCTCCCAAGTAGCTGGTATTACAGGTGGGTGACACCATGTGTGGCTAATTTTGTATTTTGAGTAGAGATGGGGTTACTCCATGTTGATCAGGCTGGTCTCAAACTCCCGACCTCAGGTGATCCACCTGCCTCAGCCTCCCAAATTGCTGGGATTACAGGTGTGAGCCACAGTGCCCAGACTCTGCATTAGTTTTCTAAGCATAATGGTCTCCAGCTTCATCAATGTTATTGCAAAGGACACGATCTTTTTTTTAATGGCCACAGAGTATTCCATGATGTTTATGTACCATATTGTTTTGACTAAATCTTCTATTTTATTTTATTTTTGGAGACAGGCTTATTGCCCAGGCTAGAGTGCTATGGCATGATATTTGCTTACTTCAGTCTCAACCTCCCAGGATCAAGCAATTCTGTCGCCCTCATCCTTCTAAGTAACTGGGACTACAGGTGTGCATTACCACACCTGGACAATTTTTCATTTTATATTTTCCGTGGAGACAGGATTTTGCCATGTTGACCAGGCTGGTCTCAAACTTCTAAGCTCAGGCAATCAAGCTGCCTCGGCCTCCCAAATTGCTGGGATTACAAGCATGAGCCACCACATCTGACCATACCATATTTTCTTTATCCATCTACCATTGATAGGCATTTAGGGCCTGTCCATGTCTCTGCTATTGTGAATAGTGCTGCAGTGAACATGCATGCGGGTGTGTCTTTATAATATAATAATTTATATTTCTTTGGATATATACCCAATTATGAGGTTCCTGGGTCAATTGATAATTCTGTTTTTAGTTATGTGAGGAATCACCACACTGCTTTTTATAGTTGTTGAACTAATTTACACTCCCACCAGCAGAGTATAAGCATTCCCTTTTCTCTGCAAATTTGCCAGCATCCGTTACTTTTTGACTTTTAAAAAATAGCCATCCTGATGGGTATGTAGTGTTCTGACAAGTGTGATGTGGCATCTCATTGTGGTTTCTCTTTTAATTCTCTAATGATTAGCGATGAGCATTTTTTTCATTTGCTTGTTAGCCACATGTATGTCTTCTTTTGAACAGCATTTGTTCATATTTTTTCCCTCTTTTTAATGAGATTGTTTGGTTTTTTTCTTGTTAACTTGTTTAAGTTCTTAATAAATTTTGATTATTAGACCTTTGTCAGAGGCAAAGTTTGCAAATATTTTCTTTTATTCTCTAGGTTGTCTGTTTACTCTGTTGATAGTTTCTTTTGCTGTGAAGAAGCTCTTTAGTTTAAATAGGTCCCATTTGTCAATTTTTGCTTTTGTGGCAATTGCTTTTGGTAGCTTCATCATGAAGTCTTTGCCAGTGTCTATATCTAGAATGGTATTTCTTAGGTTATCTTGCAGGGTTTCTTATAATTTTAAGTTTTTCTTTTCAGTCTTTAATTTATCTTCAGCTGATTTTTGCATATGGTGTAATGAAGGGGTCCAGTTTCTGTCTTCTACATAGTGCTAGGTAGTTATCCCGGCATAATTTATTAAAGAGAGAATTCTTCCCACATTCTTCTTGTCAGTTTTGTCAAAAATCTGATGGCTGTAGGAGGGTGACATTATTTCTGTGCTCTCTATTCTGTTCCATTGGTCTTGGGCACTCATGGATTTTTTATAACATCTTTCTCTCTTCTGCTTTTTCTCCCATAAACATTCTTTCAAGTGCACACAGTGTGCAAAATTCAGATATTCAAGAGTTCAAAAACTCTTTAAAAAGTTCCAAAAAAATATTTTGCTATTCCCTCTTTTCTTAAGGGAATTAGATTATTTGTAGATGTTTTTGTCTGCTTTTTTGAAATACATGTAAATCATATTAACAGCTGAATAAACCTTTGTCATTTTCTCTGACTCCAGATTATCTTTATCTAGTACTTCAAATTTATTGCTTTGTTTTTGCTTCTCAAAAATTTATTTCTTTTTTTCATTTTTAGTCCTCCAAAGTAGACACAGATTTGTTTGGATAAGAGCTAATTTTAAGAGCACACAGAAGCTTAGCACAAAAATAGGAATAAATTTAGCAATACAGAATGATAAAGACTAAAAGACACTAAGGATCTTTGACAGAAACCTGATGATCCAAAGCAATTATGTAGTATTTGCAGGCTGAAATACTTATACTGTGAAAGCAAGAACATTTCAGTGTATAAACTGAACAGTGGAGTCTGTAGTTGTATCTTGCTTTCTATTTATTACTTCAGAACAATTAGCATAGTTATGTGTAGTGTTTGTAGACAACCTGCATTCATATAAATTAAACAGTACTTTCTTTCTTTTGAGACAGAGTCTCACTATGCCACCCAGGCTGGGGTGCAGTGGTGTGATCTCATTTCAGTGCAACCACTGCCTCCCAGGTTCAAGCAATTCTCCTGCCTTAGCCTCCCAAGTAGCTGGGATTACAGGTGCAAGCCACCATGCCAGGCTAAGTTTTTGTATTTTTAGTAGAGATGGGGTCTCACCATGTTAGCCAGCTTGATCTTGAACTCCTGACCACAGGTGACCCATCCGCCTCACTCTTCCAAAATGCTAGAATTACAGGTGTGAGACATAAACAGCATTTTCTACAATCGTATGAAGATAAAACTGCAATACTTACTTTGAATGAATCATTTAAATGGTTATTTTAGTATTGTTATTTATACTTTTGAAATATAAAGTGTTTTAACTGATGTAATTTGTAATTTTTGAAAATGCTACGTACATTATGACTAGTTAATTAAAATTATTCATACTTAGATATCAAATATCCAAAAAAAATTTACCATGAAATTGTTACAGTAAGTAGATATTCATCTGAAATGTTTATTACTTTATTCAATAGGGATAATTATGAGTAAACACAATATAAGTATCTTTTATTTCACTAAATTGGTATGCTGCTGTTACAGGGCAAATAAAAACAGGTGATATGGCCACTGAGAAATTGCTAGAGTCTGTGGCAGGGGAGGTCACCTAAGAACAGGAGAGGAGAAACTTATATTTTTATCTTCATGGAGCAGCTCATTTTTCCTGAATCTCTTCTGTTTTAAAGGATAGAAATGAGTGGATATTTTCTGTGTTTTTCTTCCAGTTGATGTTATGATAGCAGGTAAACATGTGGTACTGTCATCTTTAAAGGCATATTCTCAAGATGCAGGTGTAATTTGTCCAGAGAATCTCATCTGAGAATAAATTCCAGAGAAGGAGGAGAAAGCAAAAAAGTGGCTTTCCTTCAGGTAAACATATGTCAGATGAAGAGCTCTGTCCACTCTTCCTCCTGGACTGCCATGTGTTTAATACTCACAAACCTTTACTTCTCTACTTGTGTTTTTCCTCCCTAATGAGTTTGGTTTAACTACTTCTTTAAATTCTTATGATAGTCAAGGGTTTCTGAAAAATATTTCTTTCCTATATTCCAGAGCCTTCTCTACATTCTCTTCATCATAGCTTCTTATATGCCATGCAGAATTCTCAGCAAGAATTTATGATCCACAATGTAGGGTACTGTAAATTTATCTTCAAAGGTTTTAGCTTGTTAACTTCCTTTCAAATCCAAAAGGGGAAGATCATTAAGTACAATGAGTTCTGAGGTCCTCTTCAAAGAATCAATGTCAGTATGTTCTGCTTTCCTGTTGTTTATTCTCCATTTTAAAGTTTAACTTCCTCAATCTTTATGTTCCTTGCCCTAGTTTAGTAAACAACCCCCTTCTAACTCACATATTTAGAGTTTTTAGTCATCCCTCATCACTTGCTGTATCCTGAGTCACCTCTAGTTACCTGCTCTGAGTCACCCCTGTCACCTGCTGCATCCTGAGTTGCTCCAGTCACCTGCCTTGTAACTGTCCTTTCTGCCAAAACTACTCACCATGCCACTCTGGCTTGTATCCTTGGTCCCTTTAAAATAGCCTATCAAAATTAGCTTAAACTGTGTGGACCAACCCTACCCAATAGGGGAAAGACACAGCAGTAGGGACTAGTGGCCTTAGGGATAAGACCCCCTTCTCCTCCCTTGTCCAAAGGTACTCTCACCATTGTTGCATCCATGAGGTGCTGCCTTCTATAGAAGTAAATTTGCCTTGCTGAGACGTTCTCTGTTTGAGTGCTTGTTTTCTGTTTGACTCTGAGCAATTGTTTCCAACATGCAATATCAAAAATGTTCCCTTTGTGGCTGTTGAACATGGAAAGATGTAGAAACTCAAGATTCCTATTAGGGAAACCTGTGGTCCTTAGTAAAGATGGAGAACATGTAATGTTGAGGCTCCATCTGTGTGTTCCATTAGCTCTATGCAGAATAGGATTAAGAAAATGCTTATTTAAATGAGATGGCATTTATTACCCAGAAAGTTCTGAAAAACATTATTAGGAGATACCTGCTCTCTAGTGCTAAATGAAGCCTACTTAAAATTACTACTAAAAATTACAGAACATAGGAGTAATCTGTACTTTGAAGTGGGCATAACACATGTTTCTTCATGGTTAAATTGAGATTTTATTTACTTTTTTGGGAGGAATATTTCAACAGTGATGCTGTGTTCTTCTGTGTGTGGTTTTCCTTGGTGAGTATAACTTGAATACATAATTCATAATATACCCTAAATGTTTTATTTCTTTTTTTCTAGAATATTTTTTACTAATTTATTCTTTGCATAGAAGAGTTTCAGATGCCTTTCTCCAGAAAGTCTTCAGAATTTGTTCACTTAGAAAAGAATTTCTTCAAGAATTTTTATCTTAATCCAAACTTTTGACATTCCTAAGATGAGCTGTATTCTTAACCCTGAATTAGTAGTAATTCCAGCAATTTAGTGGCATAAAATACTGATGCCCCCACCTGAAAATCTCATTGCCATCACCAATTTTTGATTCAGTAGTACCAAGTAGTAAAATTTAAAAACCTACAAGGAGGGTCAGGTGGGGTGGCTCATTCCTGTAATTCCAGCACTTTGGGAGGTTTAGGCATGTGGATTGCCTAAGGTCAGGAGTTCAAGACTAGCCTGACCAACATGGAGAAAATCTGTCTCTACTAAAAATACGAAGATAGCCAGGCATGGTGGCACATGCCCATAATTCCAGCTACTCTGGAGGGTGAGGCAGTAGAATCTCTTGAACCCAGGAGGCAGAGGTTGCAGTGAGCTGAGATCACGCCATTAAACTCCTGCCTGTTCAACAAGAGTGAAACTCCATCTCAAAAAAAAAAACCTACAAGTTGAAAGTATTTTCTATATATTTAGAAATTTCTGTTATAACTTAGTATTTTGGTACTAATTTACTAGTGTTGCAGGAAGTCAGGGACCCTGAATGGAGGGACTGGCCAAAGCCATGGCAGAAGAAGATAAATTGTGAAGATTTCATGGACATTTATTAGTTCCCCAAATTAATACTTTTATAATTTCTTACGCCCGTCTTTACTGCAATCTCTGAACATAAATTGTGAAGATTTCATGGACACTTATCACTTCCCCAGTCAATACCCTTGTAATTTCCTATGCCTGTCTTTACTTCAATCTCTTAATCCCATCATCTTCGTAAGCTGAGGAGGATGTATGTCACCTCAGGACCCTGTGTTGATTGTGTTAACTGCACAAATTGTGGAGCATGTGTGTTTGAACAATATGAAATCTGGGCACCTTGAAAAAAGAACAGGATAACAGCAATGTTCAGGGAACAAGAGAGATAACCTTAAACTCTGACCTCTGGTGAGCCGGGCAGAAAAGAGCCATATTTCTCTTCTTTCAAAAGCAAATGGGAGAAATAATGCTGAATTCCTTTTCTCATCAAGGAACATCCCTGAGAGAGAATGCATCCCTGAGGGTAGGCCTCTAAAATGGCCACTTTGGGGGGTGGCCGTCTTTTATGGTCAAGCTGTAGAGAAGAAATAAGCCCCAGTCTCCCATAGTGCTCCCAGGCTTATTAGGATGAGGAAATTCCCACCTAATAAATTTTTGGTCAGACCTGTTGTCTGCTCTCAAACCCTGTCTCCTGATAAGGTGTTATCAATGACAATGCGTGCCCGAAACTTCATTAGCAATTTTAATTTCACCCCGGTCCTGTGGTCCTGTGATCTCGCCCTGCCTCCATTTGCCTTGTGATATCTTATTACCTTGTGAAGCACGTGACCTCTGTGACCCACACCCTATTCGTACACTCCCTCCCCTTTTCAAAATCACTAATCAAAACTTGCTGGTTTTACGGCTCAGGGGGCATCCTGGAAACTGCCAACACGTGATGTCTCCCTCGGACACCCAGCCTTAAAATTTCTCTCTTCAGTACTCTGTCCCTTTATTTCTCAGACCAGCTGACACTTAGGGAAAATAGAAAGGAACCTACGTGAAATATCGGTGGTGAATTTCACCCAATATCTGGCTGAATTTCCCCCGATAACTGGAATATATATATATAATGTATATATACATTTTATATATAATGTATATATATACATTATATAATATATATAAAATATATATACATTATATATAATATATATAAAATATATATATAATTTATATATAATATATAAATATATAATTTATATATAATATATATAAATATATAATTTATATATAATATATAAAAATATATAATTTATATATATTATATATAAATATATAATTTATATATTATATATAAATATATAATTTATATATAATATATATAAATATATGTATTATATATAAAATATACATATAATATATATAAAATATATATTGTATATAAAATATACATATTATATATAAAATATATATATTATGTATAAAATATACATATAATATATATAAAATATATATATAATATACAGTATATATTATATATAAAATATATCTTTAATATCTAATATATAATATATAAAATATATATATATAATATATAAAATATATATAATATATTATATATAATATATAAAATATATATAATATATAATATATAATATATATAAAATATATATTATATATTATATATTATATATATTTTATATATTATATATATTATATATATGAAATATATATATTATATCTAAAATATATAATATATAATATAAAATATATATTGTATATAAAATATATATAATATATAATATATAATATAAAATATATATTGTATATAAAATATATTGTATACAATATATATTGTATATAATATATAATATATTATATAATATATATTGTATATAAAATATATATAATATATATAAAAAATATATAAATATAATATATAATATATATAAAATATATATAATATATAATATATATAAAATATATATAATATATAATATATAATATATTATATATAATATGTACATATTATATATTATATATTATATATTATATATAATATATATTATATATAATATGTACATATTATATATAATATATATGATATAGATATAAAATGTATATAATATATAAAATATATATAATATATAAAATATATGTATTATATATAATATATAAAATATATATATTATATATAATATATAAAATATATATTATATATAATATACAAAATATATATATTATATATAAAATATATAAAATATATAAAATATATAATATACATTATATATAAATATATAATATATGTTATATATAATATATATAAAATATATATTATATATAAAATATATAAAATATATATTATATATAAAATATATAAAATATATATTATATAAAATATATAAAATATATATTATATATTATATATAAAATATATATTATATATAAAATATATAAAATATATATTATATAAAATATATAAAATATATATTATATATAAAATATATAAAATATATATTATATAAAATATATAAAATATATGTAAAACATAAAATATATAAAATATATATCATATATAAAATATAAAATATATAAAATATATATCATATATAAAATATAAAATATATAAAATATATATCATATATAAAATATAAAATATATAAAATATGTATCATATATAAAATATAAAATATATAAAATATGTATCATATATAAAATATAAAATATATAAAATATGTATCATATATAAAATATAAAATATATAAAATATATATCATATATAAAATATAAAATATATAAAATATGTATCATATATAAAATATAAAATATATAAAATATGTATCATATATAAAATATATAATATATAAAATATGTATCATATATAAAATATATAATATATAAAATATATATCATATATAAAATATATATAATATATAAAATATATATTATATATAAAAAATATATAATATATAAAATATATATTATATATAAAATATATATTTTATATAAAATATATATTATATATAAAATATATATTTTATATAAAATATATAATATATAAAATATATATTTTATATAAAATATATAATATATAAAATATATATTATATAAAAAATATATAATATATAAAATATATATTATATTAATATATAATGTATATAATATATATAGAAAAAATATATATAATATATATATAAAAATATATTTTCTTTTTTTTGAGACAGAGTCTCGCTCTGTTGCTCAGGCTGGGGTGCAGTGGTGCAATGTTGGCTCACTGAAAGCTCCGCCTCCCGGATTCAAGCCATTCTCCTGCCTCAGCCTCCCAAGTAGCTGGTACTACAGGCACCTGCCACCATGCCTGGCTAATTTTTTGTATTTTTAGTAGAGATGGGGTTTCACTGTGTTAGCCAGGATGGTCTCGATCTCCTGACCTCGTGATCCACCCACCTTGGCCTCCCAAAGTGCTGGGATTACAGTCATAAGCCACTGCGCCTGGCCTAACTTACTAGAATATTTTATCACATCCTCTCTGCTGAACACATTACTAGCTTGTAATTGGAGAATATGAGCAAGATTCATGTTATTTATTTTTAATAAAACATGTATTGGTGTCTCTGAACCAGACCTGATCACCTGTCTGGAGCAGGAAAAAAAACCTTCGACTATGAAGAGACATGAGATGATTGCCAAACCACCAGGTAGGTGCGAGTGAAAATGAATACAACAGATGACACAGATTATAGGTCCCAAGGTGAAAGAGAAAGCCAGTCCTTAGAATGTGATTTGGGAAGCTGAGTTCCAAAGGAAATAGTTCCTGGGCAGCTGTTCTATTGTTTGCTTGTTTGTTTGTTTTTTAAGTTTTGTTCTCACAAAGGGGGTCTTCTGCCTTATGCTTTTAAATTCTCTAAAAATTCCACTTTTCTTTTTTTTTTTTTTTTTTTTGGAGACAGGGTCTTGCTCTGTTGCCCAGGCTGGAGTGCAGTGGCGCGATCTCGGCTCACGGCAAGCTCCGCCTCCTGGGTTCACGCCATTCTCCTGCCTCAGCCTCCCGAGTAGCTGGGACTACAGGCGCCCGCCACCACGCCCGGCTAATTTTTTGTACTTTTTAGTAGAGACGGGGTTTCACCGTGTTAGCCAGGATGATCTCGATCTCCTGACCTTGTGATCCGCCCGCCTCAGCCTCCCAAAGTGTTGGGATTACAGGCGTGAGCCACCGCGCCCGGCTAAAATTCCACTTTTCTTTCCATGAGCTTCCTTCAAGTTCACAGTGAGAGCCAAAGTCCTCTTCAGGGCATATAAGAGACTGCACCATCTGGCTGCTTTTCTATCATTTTGGGGACACAAAAATATATGCACGATTTTGAGAAACTAAAAGTTTTTTAAGTTTTTTTTTTTTGCATCAGATTTGAAATGTGTGAGAGTAGTAATTTCTGTTGAATATTTTTGTGCATTTTTCTGCCCAGCCCATTCTGTTTTTATTACTATATAGCCTTGAAATATAGTTTGAAATTATACGTATGTATTTTTCTACTTTGTTGTTTTTTCTCAAGATTGCTTTGGCTATTCAAAGTTTATTTTAGTTTCATGTAAATTTTAGAATTGTATTTTCCATTACTGTGAAAAAAATAGCACTGCAATTTTGATAGGAAATTTATTGAATCTATAGATCACTTTGGATAATATGGCACTTTAATAACATTTATTCTTTCAATCTATAGACATAAAATATTTTAAAATTTATTTAGATCTCCTCTAATTTTTTCATTTTTTTTTATTGTGAAGATTTTTACCTCCTTGGTTAATTTTTTTCTCACAAATTTATTATTTAATGCTATAGTAAATAAGATTTGTTTCATCTTCTATTTTATCTGACAGTTTAATTGAAGTTTCTGAAACCATACATATACTTGCATGTTAATTTTATATTTTGCTAATTTACTGAGTGTATTTATTAGTTTAGATAGCTTTTAATGTACTGTGATGGTTTTTTTAAAATACAAGATTGTATGATCTACAAACAACAACTTTTTACTTATTTTTCTTTAATTTCAATGGATATTTTTGTATCTTTGAGTAATTCTTCTGCCACATACTTCCAGTTCTGTATTGAAATAGAAGTATTGACAATGGACACAATATAGTTTTGTATTGGTGTCTGAATTTGATGGAGCAAACACCTCTTCAAGTTTTCATAAACTGATTTTAGAAGGTAAGGATCTTTTTTTGGGCCCTTGGAATTATGAGATGCCCTCTGAATTTGTAGTGAAGAGGGGTTGTAGCTTGGTCACAAGGCTGCTGCGCTGCAATAGGGTCCACCTTTAGTTGGCTTGTTACAGGGGCTTGGGTAGTCATAATTCTCATTTTGTTTTGGAGATGCTGCAAATTTTTTAGGACTTTGCTCCATAGGGCAAACATTAGGGCATGTTTTTGCATTAGGGTCTGCATATGGTGGGCCTTATATCAGGACATGGATGAGTATGGCTTTCACTGAGTACCAGAGAGCACTTCCTCATGTAACTGTTTGGGATTCTATGTAGGCAAAACTGGCCATGAACTGTGGCTCAGGTACTGAAACTGAGTCATTGAACGATTTCAGGGAGCACAGCAAAGGCCAAGGTCTACAAGTCTGCCTGCATGGCTGTAAATGGGTACCTTCCTCCAGGTCTCTGGAATGGCAGGACCTCTCCCAGACTGTGGCTGGGAGGAGTTTGGGATGGTTACAGGGTAAGTTCAGAATTCTCACTGGGATCAAGTTGGGTGAACCCTATCCTGGTCTGTAGCCAAAAGCAGGGGTCCTGTAGTTTCCCACCTAAATGACATCCTTTCTTCTTAATAGAACACTTCTCAATCTTAAGCTTTAGTAGTGTTTCACAACTCCCTCCCGGGATCTCAAATCTCTCTTAGAGGCACTTATTTTGGAGATGGCTTCTTGCTACTTAACCCAGGCTGGTCTTGAAATCCTGGACTGAAGCAGTTCTCCAACCTTAATATACCATGTAGCTGTCATTACAGGTGTGAGCCATAATGCCTGGTTTATCAAAAAGGCATTTTTGTCAGGGATGGCTGACTTTTTTTGCTGTGAGGGGATATGAAAATAGGGCACTTTTAATCTTTTCATCTTACTGATGTCACTATCCCTATACATTTTTTCTTTCTATTTTCTCTTCCAGATTTGTCTGTAATTTTAGATTCAGATATTTAGGACAATATGCTAGAATTTGATGGTATTCCTGAAGTAAATTAGATAATTAGTAAGCACTCCATATTTACTCAGTTATTTGTAAATTTAAGTCTGCCGCAGGCAAAAAGGAATTATGGTATTTTCATCTACTTTCTTCAGCTTACATCTACATAATAAAATAGTTTATTTCCTAATATTTGTTTCATATATCAGAGGGTCTCACTTTATTCTGCAAAATATATATGTATATATTTTCTATATTTAACAATGTAAGGCTATTTTTGCTTCTAAAGTTAGATTACAGCAGTTTCATTTTGTGTAAGAATAGCATATATTTGAAACATATAAAATAATGTTGGTTTATTTTAAATGCTTATTTATTAAAAGTTTCTCATTGTGTTACCCAGACTGGTCTCAGGCTTTTGGCCCCAATGGATCCTCTTATCTCGATCTCCTAAAGTGCTAGGATTATAGGCAACAGCCACTGCACTCAGTCAGTATTTTTAAATTTAATAAAACTTGGTGTGTGTCCTAACAGAATACACTAGATGCAAATAAGAATATTGTACATTATCTTGGTTTTGACTGGAAAGTTTTGTATGTGTCTGTGAAGCCTAGTTGATCTATTATATGGTTTGGATGTTCATGTTCTCCAAACCTCATGCTGCTATATAAATCCTCAATGTTGGATGAAGGACCTGGTGGGACATGTTTGGGCCATGGGGGCAAATTTCTCATGAATGGCTCGGTACATCCTCTTGGTAACCAAAAAGTTTACACTCTATTAATTAAAATGAGAGCTGGTTCATCACATGAACCTAGCTCCTTCACCTCACACTTGCTTAGTCTCTTATCATATAATATGTCCAGTTACTGTTTACATTCCACCATGATTGTAAGTTTCCTGAGACCCTTACCAAAAGCAGATGCTGGCACACACTTCTTATACAGTCTGCCAAACTGTGAGCCAAATAAACCTTTTTTCTTTATAAATTATGCACTCTCAAGAATTTCTCATGCAAAATAATTAATATAGTCTATAATGTTGCCTAGGTTTTCTGTTTCTTATTTTTTTAATCTGAATTTTCTACTTATTATTACAAATGGGTTCTTGATATCTACAATTATTATGTTACTATGTATGTCTTGCTTCACTTTTGTCAATATTTGCTTTATTTGTTTTGGAGCCCTGATGTTATATACACATATTCATATAGATAAATAAATATTATAGTTAAAGTTTCCTGGTAAATCAGCTCACTTTACCATAGTATATTATCAATTTTTTCTCATGGTAGTACTTGACTTAAAGCATAATATGTCTAATATAATTATGACCACTTCACTCACTTGTGGTTACTATTTTCATGAAATATACATTTTTTTCATTCAGTTACTTTCAGCCTATTTAACTGAATGCTAAAATGAGTCTCTTGTAGGCAGCATACTGTATGCTTTTTAGAAAAACCACTCACACCGGGCATGGTGGTTCACACCTGTAATCCCAGCACTTTGGGAGGCCAAGGTGGGTGGGTCAACTGAGGTCAGTAGTTTGAGACCAGCCTGTCCAACATGGAGAAACCCCATGTCTACTACAAATACAAAAATTAGCCAGGCATGGTGGCGTGCACCTGTGATCCTAGCTACTCGGGAGGCTGAGGTGGGAGAATGCTTGATTCCAGGAGGCAGAGGTTGCAGTTAGCCAAGTTCGCACCATTGCACTCCCGCCTGGGCAACAAGAGCAAAATTCAGTCTCAAGAAAAAAAAAAAAACCACTCAGGCATTCTATATCATTTTCTTTATATTATTTATTTATTTTAAGATGGAGTTTCTCTCTTGTTGCCCAGGCTGAAGTGCAATGGTGCAATCTCAGCTCACTGCAATCTCGACTTCCCAGGTTTAAGTTATTCTCCTGCCTCAGCCTCCCAAGTAGCTGAAATTACAGGCACCTGCAACCACACCCAGCTAATTTTTGTAGTTTTTGTTGGGGTGATCAGACCCAACACCAGGTTGTGGGGGCTACGAAGTCTGGTAGAGTCAAGGGAATGGGACAAGACAAGTTAAGAGTACATAGGGTGGGTCCAGAGGGCCAAAGCCAGTTTGGAGGCTGTGAAGACCCTGAGTTCTGGGAGTCCACGCTATTTATTGGTAATCAAACAATGAAGCAGGTGGTGAGGATGTGTGGATATGAGGGTAGACAGGTGAGGACATGAGGATAGAAAGGTAGTGGTGCATCAAGTGTAGCTGTGACAGTTTAGCATATGCTGTGCTACTTAAGATAAGGGAGAACAGGTTCTTCTAATTCAAGATCCAATCAATTTATGATCTTGGGAGAGCAAGGAGCAAGGGGCCAGTGAGTCTGGACACATTCCAGAGGCTACAAGGGGTTTTATGCCCTGAACCCTGGGTTCTCTCCAAGCCACAAGGGGTTTTATGCTCTGGGCTTAGACTGTAGTGTGGCAGGGCAGCCTTCCACCATTTGGTACAGAGCTTGGTGTTCCAAAGGTCATGAGGGGTTTTAGACCCTGGACCCAGGACATGTTCCAAGACTCTTTTACATTATGTCAGACAAGCAAGCCCTGCCTCAGCTCTTCTGCCAACAGTTAATAGAGACGGGGTTTTACCATGATGGCTAGGCTTGTCTTGAACCCCTGACTTCAGGTAATCTGCCCACCTTGGCCTCCCAAAGTGCTGGGATTACAGGTGTGAGCTATTGTGCCCAGCCCCATTTATTTTTGAGATATGATCTCAGTCTGTCAACCAGGTTGATTTGCATGGTTCACTGCTGCCTGAACCTCCCAAACTCAGATGATCTTCTCATTTTAGCCTCTCAAGTAGCTGGGTTACAAGTATGTGCCATCACACCCAGATAGCTTTTTTGTATTTTTAGTGGAGACAGAGTTTTTCCATGTTGCCCAGGCTGGTCTTGAACTCCTGGGATCAAGTGGTCAGCCTACCTTGGTCTTCTAAAGTCCTAAGATTACATTTTATTTTATTAAGTAGTTTAATTAATTTATATTTAAAATGATTGCTTAAAGAAATGAAGTTGTTTTTTCCAGTTATTTTTATGGTTTTATGTGTTTCCAGTAGTTATATTTTTCACATTTTCTGTTTTACTTTCTTAATTTTTATTTAATTTTGTACTCACATGCTTTATTTTTTATTTTCTTTTGCATACTTTCTATAAATATTTTCTTTCTAATCATCTGAAAACTGGAGATTGCATGCATCTTAAAGTTAAAACAATATGTTTTAACCTCATAAAAACTTCAACTGAATACAAAAACTATGCCTCTGTATTTTCCAGTTTGTTATTGATATTTAAATTATTTTATATGGTATATCTATTAACACATGTATGCAGATTTACACATTATTTTTATATTCTATAAAAGAACTTTAAAAGTTTTATGTACCATCATTTTTGGTATTTTTGGTTTTTTTGGTTGTTTGTTTTGATTTGTTTTTGAGACTGAGTCTCGCTCTATTGCCCAGGATGGAGTGCGATGGTGCAATCTTGGCTCACTGCAACCTCTGCCTCCTGGGTTCAAGGGATTCTCCTGCCTCAGTCTCCCAAGTAGCTGAGGTTACAGGTGCCTGCCATCAGGCCGGCCTGGCTAATTTTTTGTATTTGTAGTATAGATGGGGTTTCACCATGTTGGCCAGGCTGGTCTTGAACTCCTGACCTCAGGTGATTCGCCCACCTCAGCCTCTTAAAGTAATGAAATTACTGACATGAGCCACCATTCCCAGGGTGTAACATCATTTTGATAGTAAAGAATTCTATATGTGTCCATATGTTTACATTGGAGAGCTTTATATTTACATATGTTTTTATGATGCTGTCCAGCATCATTTTATATTTCAACATAACGGACACATTTTAACATTTCTCTATTTTTATTTGTAGGGTCTCATTATGTTGCTCAGGCTAGTCTTGAACTTCTGGTCTCAAGTGATGTGACTGCTTTGGCCTCCCAAAGCTGTAGGATTACAGGCATGAAGCACTGTGCCTGAGCCCCATGCAGTATTTTTTTTTTACTTTTTTTTTTTGAGACTGAGTCTCCCGCTGTCACCCAGGCCTGGAGTGCAGTGGCATGATCTTGGCTGACTGCAACCTCCGCCTCTCAAGTGCAAGCACATCTCCTGCCTCAGATTTCATCCCGAGTAGCTGGGGTTACAGGTGCATGCCACCATGCCCAGCTAATTATTATTATTATTATTATTATTTTTAGTAGACATGGGGTTTCAACATGTTGGCCAGGCTTATCTCGAACTTCTGACCTTTGATGATCCAACCGCCTTGGCCTCCCAAAGTGCTGGGATTACAGGCTTGAGCCATCTTGCCCAGCACTTTTTTTTTTTTTTTTTTTGAGATGGAGTCTTGCTCTGTTGCCCAGGCTGGAGTGTAATGGCATGATTTTGGCTCACTGCAACTTCCGCCTCCTGGGTTCAAGTTATTCTCCTGCCTCAGCCTCCTGAGTAGCTGGGACTACAGGTGTGCTCCACCACGCCCAGCTAATTTTTGCATTTTTAGTAGGGACGCAGTTTCACCATATTGTTCAGGCTGGTCTCGAACTCCTGATCTCAGGCAATTCACCCACCTCGGCCTCTGAAACTGCTGGGATTACAGGCATGAGCCAGTGTGCCCAGCCCCATGTAGTATGTTTTGTAGAACTGTGTTAGTGGTGATGAACAGTCTCACCTTTTATTTTGGAAAGTCTTTATTTTTGTCTTCTTATTGAAGTAGTGTAATTTTGAATTGAGTTTTACTGGTTAGAAAATTTGTTTTAGTTACATTAAAATTTGGGAAGTTCTCAGCTTTTTTTTTTAATCTTCAAGTAACGTCTGTATTACTTTTTCGCTATATTCTAAGATTCCTTTCATGAATACATTGATCTACTTGATGATATCCAATAAGTTTTACATTCCATGTGTTAATTTTGTTTTGTGATTTTGTATTATTGTGTTATATATTTTTGGGTATGCCTCATCACAGCAGTTAGTTGTGTTTTGATTTTTTAGTTTATATTATAATTTTATATGACAGTATTTAACTCTGTACAATTTAAAACAGTGTGGAGCAAAATTAAATGTGAATAAGCTATATGTCTATTACCAGTATAATTTTTTCTATGTTCATTGTCCTGTATAAATATTATCCTGGTATTTTTGTGTCACTTGTATATTTGTTGTGTGTTTCTTGTAATACTTTTTTTGGAGTTTTTTGTTGTTGTTGTTTGTTTGTTTGAGACAGAGTTTTGCTTTTGTTGCCCAGGCTGGAATATAATGGTAGGATCTTAGCTCACTGCAACCTCTGCCTCCTGGGTTCTAGCAATTCTCCTTCCTCAGCCTCCCAAGTAGCTGGGATTACAGGCATGTGCCACGATGCCAGGCTAATTTTGTATTTTTAGTAGAGACGGGGTTTAAACATTGGTCAGGCTGGTCTCGAACACCCAATCTCAGGTCAGGCTGGTCTCGAACACCCAACCTCAGGTGATCTACCCGCCTCAGCCTCCCTAAGTGCTGGGATTACAGGCATGAGCTACTGCACCAAGCCATAACTGTTTTTTAATCCTGTCTAGATGAGTAGTCATAAAAAATCTCCTAATTTCAACATCTTATTTGTGAATCTACATTATTTTTATGTGAAAGAAACACTTTTGGATTTGAAGATAATTTAAAAACTATAATAACTCTGTATCTCTTTTAGGTATTATTTTTACTTATGTGTTTTGTGTCAAAAACACGTAACAAAATTTACAATAAAATATTTCTAGGCCGGGTGCAGTAGCGCTCACTGAGTGATATTCCAGTATTTTTGTACCTACTGAATGATTTGGTCACAGAAATTTGCATTGCTTTTACCTATTGGCTTTCAGTCACAATGTTGCAATAGTTATGTGAATGCTAATATATGTGCTGCATTCTGTTTTATTTTTCTAATTTTTCACCTTTATACTCATACCAATTGTTTTAATTCTGTAGCTTTTTGATGTGTTTTGAAATCAGAAATGGTAATGCCTCCAACGTTGTTCCTTTTTTTGAAGATTGTTGGGTACTTTCTTGTCTCTTTAGATTTCATATACTTTTGGATTTGCTGTTTTTATTTCTTCAAAAATGCAATGAGAAATTTGAAAAACATTGAGTTAAATCCGTAGATTAAATTGAGCAGTACAGACATCTTCACAATATTAATTATTTCTTTTTTGGTTGTTTGTTTTTGAGATGGAGTTAAATTCACCCACCTCGGCCTCCCAAAGTGCTGGGATTACAGGCATGAGCCACCGCACCCAGCCCAGTAATTTCAACAAGTGCATGCTCAAGAGTGTGTTTTATAATTTCTATATATTTGTAAATTTATAAAATATTTATAATATTGTTTTATATTCTAATTTCATTTTTTGTCATAGAAAGTAATCTATAAAATCTACATTTAAAAAAATGTGTTAAGGCCGGGTGCGGTGGCTCATACCTGTAATCCCAGCACTTGGGAGGCCAAGGCAGGTGGGTCACCTGAGGTAAGGAGTTCAAGACCAGCCTGACCAACATGGAGAAACCGTGTCTCTACTAAAAATACAAAATTAGCTGGGCATGGTGGCGCATGCCTGTAATCCTAGCTGCTCAGGAGGCTCAGGCAGGAGAATCACTTGAACCTGGGAGGCGGAGGTTGCAGTGAGCTGAGACTGCACCATTGCACTCCATACTGGGTAACAAGAGTGAAACACTCCATCTCAAATATATATACATATATATGTTAAGATTTTGTTTTTGGTCTAACAGGTGGTCTATATAGGAGAATGTTGTTTGAGCTATTGAGAAGGCTGTGTATTTTGATGCTGTTGAGGAGTGTTCTCTATACCTCCATTAGAAATAAGTGTTTTTTACTGCCTTGTAGTCCTCTGTTTCTTACTAATATTCTGTCTTGTTTCATTATTATTACAGAAAGTGGGGTATTGGAATATCCTACTATAATTATATTGCTCTCTCTGTGTTTATTCAATTTTGTTAGTGTTTGCTTTATATATTTGAGACCCTAATTTGAGACACACACACAAAAATACACACATGTATAAATAAATTTGTCATAGGTTCTCAGTGAATGAATCTATATATTGTTTAATGTCCTTCTTTGTCTTTCTGAAGTTTGAACTTAAAGTACATTCTATAAAATAGGACAGTTTTTGACTTAACATGTAGCTTGTGTAATATTATTTTGACCTCTTCTGCTCTCATTTGGTTAATATTTACATGACATTTCTACTTCCATTATTCCACTTTCAGTCTTTTTTGTCATTAGATCTCAACTGAGTCCTGGAGAAAGGCAAGTTGAACCTTGATTTTAAACATTTTTTAATAAACCTGTTTATTGAAAGTATGTCTCTTGATTGGAAAGATAATTATGTATATATTTAAATAGTTTTCTGAAAGAGAAAAACTTACTAATGTTATATTATTAATCATTTTATTTGATTCTTCTATCTTTTTCTCTCATTTTCTCTTTCTGTCTTTTTTTGTGTTTTTTTTAATTTCTGTATTAATATGCTTTCAGTTTTCTTCTTACTTTCTTTTGTGTATCTGTATAAATATTTTCTTAGATACCTTAGGGGATTACATAAAACCTCTGAAAGATTCAACAATATATTTGAATACGGTAAAAAACTAACTTCAATTGCATACAAAAATTCTTCATCATTACATCTGCCTTCAATTTTGTTATCGATTTTGCTAATTTTATTTTTTATGTTTTATGGTCATTAACAGATGCTTATAGTAATGTCTATACTTTTACCTTTTAAATTTTAGAGAATAATTAAAAATGTTTTCTGTATCATTATGATAATGTTAAGTAATAAATTTCATTTTTGTGTATGTGCATATTGTATTGTGTTATTTTCAGTGAAAGAAGCTCCTTTCAGCATCTTTGATATGTAGAGCATATGCAATGTAAATATACTTTCTCAGAATTTGGTTATTTTGGAAGGACGTCTTTGTATTTGGTAGTACAATTTTGCTGACGGTATTATTCCCACTTGACAGCTTTTTAAAAATTATTATAACTTTAACAATATCACACAGTTTCCTTCTGACTTGCAATTTTTTTTTGATAAATTCACTGGTTATCTCATGAGACTATGCTTATAAACGAAACATTTTTATATTGTAGTGCCCAAAATTCTTTTCTCATGTGCAATTTTGAAATTTTGCTTATATTTGTGTCTGTTATCAATATCTTTGTGTGTACCTAAATTTGTTTTTTCAGCTTTTTCATGTTTATGTCATATTTTCTTTTAAGAAATTTTTCAGTTTTTTTGGTAATTTTATATCCACAATTTTTGGTTTTTGGTATTTTAATTTTTTATCTTTATTTTTCTGATCTTCAGTAGTTGTCTGTGTTTCTATTTTTTCTGATACGGAGTCTTTTTCTGTCACTGAGGCTGGAGTGCAATGGCATGATATCGGCTCACTGCAAACTCTGCCTCCCAGGTTCAAGCGATTCTCCTACCTCAGCCTCCCAAGTAGCTGGGATTACAGCTGCCTACCATCACACCCAACTAATTTTTTGTATTTTTAGTAGAGACGGGGTTTCTCCATGTTGGCCAGGCTGATCTTGAACTCCTGACCTCAAATGATCCACCCACTTTGGCCTCCTAAAGCGCTGGGATTACAGGCATGAGCCACAAAATCCAGCCTTTTTCATTTTATTTTTGAGACAGTGTTGCTCAGGCTGCAGTACAGTGTTACAATCTCCATTCTCTGCAACATTCCCCTCCCAGGTTAAAGCAGTTCTCCTGTGTCGGCCTCCCAAGTAGCTGTGATTACAGGCAAATGCCACCGTGCCCAGCTAATCTTTGTATTTTTAGTAGATACAGGGTTTCATCATGTTGCCCAGGGTGGTCTCAAACTCCTGACCTCATGTGATTTTCCGACCTTGATCACCCAGGGTGTTGGGATTCCAGGAATGAGCCAGTAACCCTGGCCTGTTCAATCTATTTTGAATTTTTAAAATTACTTTCTATACTTTCTATGGTTGCTTTTGAAAATTTTATGTTTTTGATGGGGCCATGTTGCTCTAATATTTGGTATACATTATAATCTTTGATTGAGATTTGGACATTAACAAAAAGCTACCTGTTACAATCTTTATAATATAGCTTTGTGCTTGCATAGTCTGAAGTCAATTGTCTTGGCTAAAGATTCTGGGAATTCCTCAAACATGTTTTTAGGATGTATCTTGTCTAAAATTTTGTTTTTATCGTTTAGATAAATCAGCTTGTTCATATTTCTTCTTAACAATCAGTAATCACTTGCCACACCCATTCTGTGTTTGCGGTACTGCAGTTTCTCTGCTTCTCTATAATATACCTTTAGACTCAGCAGACTCAAACTGTCATTCCAACATGTATCACCATTTCTTTCAGCATTTTATGTCACGAGAGACATTAACTAATGTCTAAGAAAGCCCCTAGAAGCCAGAAATAAAGATATATGTGCATATATTTTTCTAGTTTTTTTTTTTTTTTTAAACGAGGGTTTGGCAATTTACATTTGTGTGTGTGTGTGTGAGACAGAGTCTCACTCTGTTACCTAGGCTGGAGTGCAGTGGCATGATCTTGGCTCACTACAATCTCTGCCATGACAGTTCAAGCAATTCTCTTGCCTCAGCCTCGTGAGTAGCTAGGATTACAGATATCTGTTACCACGCCTAGCTAATTTTTTGTATTTTTAGTAGAGATGGGGTTTCACCATGTTAGTCAGGCTGGTCTCAACCTCCTGATCTCAGATAATCCTCCTGTCTTGCCCTCCCAAAGTGCTGAGATTACAGGCATAAGCCATCATGCCTGGTCAGCAATTTACTTTTTTTTTTTGGGGGGGGATGAAGTCTCTCTCTTTTGCCCAGGCTGAAGTGCAGTGGCACGATCTCTGCTCATTGCAACCTCTACCTTCCAGGTTCAAGCAATTCTCATGCCTCAGCCTCCCGAGTAGCTGTGATTACAGGCACCCACCACCATGCCTGGCTAATTTTTTGTATTTTTAGTAGAGATGGGGTTTCACCATCTCAGCCAGGCTGGTCTTAAACTCCTGACCTCAAGTCATCCACTCCCATCAGCCTCCCAAAGTGCTGGGATTACAGGTATAAGCCACCACATCCATTCGGCAATTTACTTTTGAAGACACAATCTTATATGGAGAGCAGGAAGAGCTGTGATGGGTATAAGTAACAGACCTCTTTTTCTTCTATGTGGCTCTTTGCATTGTGCTCACTTGGGGCCTTTCACACACTTAACTCATTTATATATTTTTTACAAACGTTTTTTGGTCAGTATGTTTTTGTTACATTTATATGTCCAGGAAGAATTTACAGCTTATGGTATTTTGCTATGTCATCTTGCTTATGTAGTTTGTATAATTTTATAGTTTAGATTTGTAAAGTATATTTATCTGAGTCTAGCAACTGAAGTAATGTATTTGTATTGTTTCTTTCAGTTATGTGTTCTCATTTTGCCCAAGACCTTTGGCCAGAGCAGAGCATAAAAGATTCTTTCCAAAAACTGATACTGAGAAGTTATGAAAAATGTGGACATGACAATTTACAGTTAAAAAAAGAATGTGAAGGTGTGGATGAGCATAAGGTGCACAAAGGAGGTTATAATGGATTTAACCAATGTTTCACAAATACCAAGAAAAAAAATTTCAATGTGATAAATATATGCTTTTAACAAGTTTTCAACCCTTACTATACATAAGAAAATTCATACTGGAGAGAAACCCTGCAAATGTGAAGAATGTGGCAAAGCCTTTAAGTACCTTTCTTCCCTTTCTACACATAAGATAATTCATACTGGAGAGAAACCCTACAAATGTGAAGAATGTGGCAAAGCCTTCAACTGGTCCTCACACCTTACTACACATAAGATAATTCACACTGGAAAGAAACTCTACAAATGTGAAGAATGTGGCAAAGCCTTCAACTGGTCCTCATACCTTACTACATATAAAATAACTCATATTAGAGAGAAACCCTACAAATGTGAAGAATGTGGCAAGGCCTTCAACTGGTCCTCATACCTTACTCCATATAAGATAACTCATACTAGAGAGAAACCCTACAAATGTGAAGAATGTGGCAAAGCCTTTAAGTACTCCTCAAACCTCACTACACATAAGATAATTCATACCAGAGAGCATCTCTACAAGTATGAAGAATGTGGCAAAGTGTTTAACCCCTGCACGCTTCTTTGTCATTTTTAAGATTTGACTTAAAGTACATTTTATAAAATATGACAGATTTTGACTTAAGCTGTAGCTTGTGTAATATTATTCTGAGCTCTTCTGCTGTCATTTGGTTAATATTTACATGAAATTTCTACTTCCATCTTTCCACTTTCCGTCCATTTTTCTCATTAGATCTCAACTGACTCTTGTGGAAAGGCAAGTTGAATCTTGATTTTAAAAATTTTTAATAAGCCTTTATATTGAAAGTATGTCTGTTGATTGGATAGTTATATATATATTAAAATAGTTTTTTGAAAGAGAAAAACTCACTAATGTTATTTTATTAATTGTTTTATTTGATTTTTGTATCTTTGTCTCTTGTTTTCTCTTTCTGTCTTTTTTGTATTTTTTTATTTTTATTTTTATATTGACATGCTGTAGGGAGACCCTCTGAAACTGTGGCTATGGAAGGAAAGATGAAATGCTCCTGATAATTGTAAATACAAAATTACATGCAGGATTGTGTAAAGACAAAGCCAGGTTGGGCTGCCAGAATGAGCCAACAGCACGTGATGTGCTTCCCCCCTGCAGAGAGCCTATAAACGGATGTGCAGTCAGGGAGGTTTCACATCACTAAGATTCCTATCCCAGAAAAGCAGATGTTCATAGCTCTGGGAATGGAATGCGACCCTTGTGGAGAGCCTGTAAATGGACACATGAGAGGTGCCTGTTCATATGGATAAGATAGGGCTATAAACACCCTTATCTTGCCACGGCTCTTCTAGGTCTCTTTAGGGTTAAGACATACTCCCTTCTGAGAATTTGTGGTCTAATTGGTTGTCTAGTTTCACGTCCTCCTTCTATTGATTGTTTGCAACCAGCTTTTGCTGCAATTATTACTACTGATTAATATCTTGCTAATCATAGGTTATGGATAGACTGTGTTTCCATTTTAAGGCTCTGTTAGAAATTGCTGATGCACACACTATATTGTAAACTCTTATCTCTGTATACTGTGCTTCTGCATACTGATGTTATGTTAAAGAATTACTTCATTCCCATGTGACCATCTCACCTCATAATCAAATGACTCTAAATCCCTCACTAACCTACCCCCACCCTCACTAAACTTATTAATAAATGCTGGTATATCCAGTGCATTGGCAGCATTGCAGGACCAGAAGGTGGTGACCCTCCTGGACTCAGCTTTCACTATCTGTAGGGACCAGCCCCACAGGGTCGGTGGGTCTCTCCCTATGTGTGGAGATGAGAGACTGTAGAAATAAAGGCACAAGACAAAGAGATAAAAGAAAAGGCAGTTGGGCCCAGGGGACCACTACCACTAAGTCACGGATACATAGTGGCCCTGAATGCCAGGCTGCAATGATACTTATTGGATACAAGATAAAGGGGCAGGATAAGGAGAGTGAGCCATCTCCAATCATAGGTAAGGCCACAGGCATCACGTGTCCACTGGACAGGGGGCCCTTCCCTGCCTGGCAGCTGAGGCAGAGAAGGAGAGGAGACAAAGAGAGAAACAACTTACACCATTATTTCTGCTTATCAGAGACTTTTAGTACTTTCACTAATTTGCTACTGCTATCTAGAAGGCAGAGCCAAGTGTACGGGATGGAACATGAAGGCGGACTAGGAGCATGACCTCTGAAGCACAGCATCACAGGGAGACGGTTAGGCCTCTGGATAACTGCGGGCAGGCCTGATCAGTCAGGCCCTCCACAAGAGGTGGAGGAGTAGAGTCTTCTCTAAACTCCCCCAGGGAAAGGGAGACTCCCTTTCCTGGTCTGCTAAGTAGTGGGTGTTTTTTCTTGACACTGATGCTACCGATAGACCACGGTCCGCCTGGCAACGGGCGTCTTCCCAGACGCTGGCATTACCGCTAGACCAAGGAGCCCTCTGGTGGCCCTGTCTGGGAATAACAGAAGGCTCGCACTCCTGTCTTCTGGTCACTCCTCACTGTGTCCCCTCAGCTCCTATCTCTGTATAGCCTGGTTTTTCCTAGGTTATGATTATAGAGCAAGAATTATTATAATATTGGAATAAAGAATAAGTACTACTAACTAATGATTAATTATATTCACATATAATCATATCTAAGATCTATATCTGGCATAACTATTCTTGTTTTATATTTTATTATACTGGAACAGCTCGTGCCCTCGGTCTCTTGCCTTGGCACCTGGGTGGCTTGCCGCCCACACTATCTTGTGTGTGTCTTTTATTTCTCGACCTGCCGATCCACCTGGGAACAAAGAAAGAGCCCCATTGCATTGCGGGCTGCTGGCCAGATCCTGAAATAACATGCTTTCTGTTGTTGTCTTATTTCTTTTTTGTGTATCTATACAGATATTTTCTAAGTGGTACTTTCAAGGATTACATAAAACCGCTAAAAGGTCCAACAATATATTTGTTTGTGATAAATAATCAACTCCAGTTGCATACAAAAATTCTTCATCATTACATCAGCCTTCAAGTTTGTTATGGATTTTGCTAATTATATTTTTTACATTGTATATTCATTAACAGATGTTTATAGTAATTTGTATACTTTTTTAAATTTTAGAAAATAATTAACAATGTTTTCTGGACCATTTTTATGTTAAGTAAGAAATTTTATTTTTGTGTATGTGCATATTTTTTCCAGAAAGTTATGTATTTTCATATGATTAATTGTTGTTTTCTTGCATTATATTACTTTCAGTGGAAGAAACTCTTTTCAGCATCTTTGATATGTAGGACATATGCAATGCCGATATACTTTCTCCAGATTTGATTACTTTGGAAGGACTTCTTTTTATTTGAGAGTACAATTTTCTCAATATTCTTATTCTCACTTGACAGTTTTTTAAAATTATAACTTTAACAATATCACATAGCTTCCTTCTGACCTGCAAAATTTTTTAATAAATTCACTGATTATCTGATGAAACCATGCTTATAAATAACACATCATTTTTATCTTGCACCTCCCAAAATTCTCTTCTTCTTATCTGTGATTTTTGAAATTTTACTTATATGTGTATTTGTTATGAATATCTTTGGTGTATCCTAGTTTGTTTGTTTAGCTTCTTCATCTTTACATCATGTTTTCTTTTAAGAAATTTTCAGTTATTTTTTGTATTATTTATATTCACAATTTTTGTTTTTTGCTTTTTTTTTTTTTGATTCAGAGTTTTGCTCCTGTTGCCCAGGCTGGAGTGCAATGGCATGATCTTGGCTCACTGCAACCTCTGCCTCCTGGGTTCAAGCAATTCTCTTGCCTCAGCCTCCCATGTAGCTGGGATTACAGGTGCCCACCATCACACCCAGTTGGTTTTTGTATTTTTAATAGAGACAGGGTTTCACTATGTTGGCCAGGCTGGTCTTGAATTCCAGACCTCAGGTAATCCACCCGCCTTGGGCTTCCAAAGTGCTGGGATTACAGGCATGAGCCACCGCACCTGGCCTTTTTTTTTCCTTTTTAAGATTTCTTGTTGTTATCCTCATTTTTCTAATCTTCAGGAGTTGTCTGTGTTCCTACTTCACTTACTGAATATTATTCAATATATTTTATTTTATTTATTTATTATTTTTCTTTTCTGACATGGAGTCTGTTTCTGTTGTTCAGGCTGGAGTGCAGTGGCACAATTTTGGCTCACTGTAACCTCCGCCTCCTGGGTTCAAGCAACTCTCTCCCTCAGTCTCTCGAGTAGCTGGGACTACAGGCACCCACCACCATGACCGGCTTATTTTTTGTATTTTTAGTAGAGATGGGGTTTCACTATCTTGGCTGGTCTTGAACTCCTGACCTCGTGGTCCACCAATGTCAGCCTATCGAAGAGCTGGGATTACTGGCATGAGCTACCAAACCCAGCCAGCTTTTTACTTTTAAAAGCACAATGTTATACTGGAGAGCAGGAGGACCTGTGTTGGATATAAGTAACAGACTTTACTTTTTCTTCTATGTGGCTATTCACATTGTACTCACCTGGGGCCCTTCATACACTTAACTTATTAATAAATTTGTAACAAATGTATTTTGGTCAGTATGTTTTTGTTAAATTTATATGTCCAGGAAGAAATTATAGCTTGTGGTATTTTCCTATGTCACCTTGCTTATGTAGTTTGTATAATTTTACAGGTTAGATTTGTAAAGTATATTTATCTGAGTCTAGCAATTGAAGTAATGTGTTTTTATTGTTTCTTTTGGTTATGTGTTCTCATTTTGCCCAAGACTTTTGGCCAGAACAGAGAATAAAAGAATCTTTCCAAAAAGTGATACTGAGAAGATATGAAAATCTGAGAAGACATGACAATTTACACTAAAAAAAAGGCCGTGAGAATATGGATGAGTGTAAGGTGCACAAAGGAGGTTGTAACAGACTTAACCAATGTTTCACAAATACCCAGAGCAAAATATTTCAATGTGATAAATATATGAAAGTCTTTCATAAATTTTCAAATTCAAACAGACATAAGAGAAGACATACTGGAAGAAAACCTTTCAAATGTATAGAATGTGGCAAAGCTTTTAACCAATCCTCAACCCTTACTACATATAAGAAAATTTATACTAGAGAGAAACCCAACAAATGTGAAGAATGTGGGAAAGCCTTCAACTGGTCCTCACATCTTACTACACATAAGATAATTCATACTGGAGAGAAACTCTGCAAATGTGAAGAATGTGCCAAAGCCTTTAAGCAGTCCTCTAACCTTACTACACATAAGTTAATTCATACTAAGGGGAAACCCTACAGATGTGAAGAATGTTGCAAAGCCTATGATTGGTCCTCACACCTTACTACACCTAAGATAATTCATACTAAGGAGCAACCCTACAAATATGAAGAATGTGACAAAGTCTTTAAGAACTCCTCTCACCTTACTACACATAAGATAATTCATAAAGGAGAGAAACCCTACAAATGTGAAGAATGTGGCAAAGCCTTTATGTACTCCTCTACCCTTACTACGGATAAGGTAATTCATACTGGAGAGAAACTCTACAGATGTAGAGAATGTGGCAATGCTTTTAACCATCCCACAATCCTTTTTTCACATAGGAAAATTCATACTGGAGAGAAATCACACAAGTGTGATAAATGTGGCAAAGGCTTTATTTAATCATCAACACTTAGTAAACATGAGATAATTCATACAGGAGAGAAACCCTACAAATGTGAAGAATGTGGCAAAGCCTTCAACTGGTCCTCACACCTTACTGTACATAAGAGAATTTCTACTGGAGAGAAACTGTAAAAATGTGAAGGATGTGGCAAAGCTTTTAACTGGTCCTCAGACCTTAATAAACATAATATAATTCATATTGGACAGAAACAAAGAATGTGACAAAGCTTTTTAAGGAATTTCTCAACCCTCATTACACATAATTTATACTGTACAGAAACCTACAAGTGTGAAAAATGTGGCAAAGCCTATAAAAACTTCTCTTTTTTTTTTTTTTTTTTTTTTGAGACAGAGTTTCAGTCTTGTCACCCAGGCTGGAGTGCAATGGCACCATCTCGGCTCACTGCAACCTCCGCCTCCTGGGTTCAAGACATTCTCCTGCCTCAGCCTCCCAAGTAGGTGGGATTACAGGTGCCCACAACCACACCTAGCTAATTTTTGTATTTTTAGTAGAGATGAAGTTTCGTCATATTTCCCAAGCTGGTCTCAAACTTGTGACCTCAGGTGATGCACCCACCTAAGCCTCCTAAAGTGCTGGGACTGCAGGTGTGAACCACCATGCCCGGCCACAAGTTCTCAATTCTTAAGAGACTTGGTGATAATTCATGCTGAAGAGGAGCTCTACAAACCTGAAAGATGTGAAAGTGTTTTTAGCAACACCTCCAACTTTTCTATACACACACAAAAATTATACTAGTATGAAACTCTAGAAATATATAAAATGTGAAAAAGCCTTTATATCATTGCCACACTTGATTGTAGGTAAGATAATTCATAACGCCAAAACTCCTACAAGTGTGAAGAATGTGGCAAAACTTTTCATCAGTGCTTACACCTTATTTCATAGTAAAGTTAGTATCCTTGAGAAAAATTGTACAAATATAAAGAATATGGAAAAGCCATTAATGCCTGCTCACATCTTACTCAACAGAAGAAGATTCATAATTAATAGAAGCATTAAAAGTGCAATTACTGTCAAAAAAGTCTTTCAGAAAATATAAGCCTTTAAAGTGAAAAAAAAATTATTCTGAAGACAACCATTACAAATATAAAGGAGGTTGTGGTATCTTTACTTGTATCACTGATCTTATTGCAATCATTTTGTACTAGTGGATAATCCCTAAGCAGTTGCTCAAGCTTTATTCAACATCAGGGAATTTATATTGGAGAAAAGTCCTGCAAATGTAATGAATTTGGAAAGACTTTTTTTGTTTACAAAAACTACAGCTTGAAAAACACCAGAGAGTTTATACTAAAGTATATTTTTGCAGATGCAGTAAATATGAAAAAATATTTAATTCAGAATTGAGTCTATGTAAATATCAGGGAATTTACACTAGAATAACTAAGGCACTGATACTTCAGACATTACACTTAATCAGAGTGTTGAGTATAAAAACTAATCCACAACTAAAGTTGTTAGATAAATTGTTTGTATATTACTATAAAAGGAGTAGATTTTTTGAAGCATTGTAATTACATTGAAAGTATACTTGTTTCCTTGAAAAAAATTTTTTGAAAAGTGAATAATGATGTAATACAGCTTTCAAATTACTTTGTGCTGTTATTTTATTCCTATTCTATTCACATGTGAAAGCATGTGATCAATTGTTGCTGCATCGAGATATTAGAATTTCTTTTTTATTAATTGGGCACGTTTATGACCTTTTCTATAAAAGAGTAAGGACATTAAAATGTAAGATGCATGATGAAAATATAAGTGGAGAGGCTTTTTGTAGTTAACCTATATTAAATAATGCATATGGTAGATGTTCAGAGTAATACTTTTCTATATTATAGTGAGAGAAATTATTAATTATAGTTAAAAGTATATTAAAATAAATTAGATTTTACTGGTTGTACTTTTATGTAATAAAATGCAGTACCTTTAAAAATTGTTAGATTATGTGTGAACTTAATTTTTTTTTTACCATGTTAAGACTATTGCACATTTAATGAAGCATTATTATGCAACTAAATTTAGCCTATCCCATGTTACTCAAGGGTGTAGTGTATTATTCATACACTATTTGGTACATAGTGGAATAACATCTCTAGTAATCACTTTGCAAGTGGCTTTAAACTGCAAAGGAGTTGAAGAATACTGTTCTCATAGGTTAAATTTTTATTCTTTTTTCTTATTGAAATTTATTATTAGTATTTGTGTGTATATAGTATGTGTATATATTTATGCCTTACATGGCATATTTTTATTCAAGCATACAATATGTAGTAATTACATTAGGGTAAATAAAGCATCCATCATCTCTAGCATTTATTCTTTGTATTACAAACAGTGTAATTATACACTTTTATTTATTTATTATTTATTTTAAAATGTAGAATTAAATTCTTATGGATTACAGGGTTATTTTTATGGTCATAATAAAAATTATACAGAAATATAAATAGAATACAGCCAGGAGCAGTGGCTCATGCCTGTAATCCCAGAACATTAAGAAGCCAAGACAGGTGGATTGCCTAAGGTCAGGAGTTCAAGATCAGGCTGGCCGTCATGGTGAAAACCTGTCTCTATTAAAAATATAAAAATTAGTTGGGCATGGTGACGCATGTCTGGAGGTTGAGGCAGTAGAATCTCTTGAATCCAGGAGTTGGAGGTTGCAGTGAGCTGAGATTGCATCACTGCACTCCAGCCTGGGTGACAGAAGAGACTCCATCTCAAAAAAAATAATAATAAACAGAAATGGAAATAAAATTCATGCATTTCTGAGTCCTGAAAAATTATTAATAAATATTTGTTACATAGTTTTCTTTGAACATGTGGTCTCTCTGCATGCAAACATATAGACTTTGAATTTACATAGAGTTAAGTATACACATATTACTCTGAAGATAAACCTTAGATGTAAGAAAATTATAAAGTGAGTGTGTTTGTGTATGAGTTTGTACATATTTTTAGAAGAAAAGTGCAATTACTGGAACAAAACAAATTATTTTAATTAAGTGACTAATAGAAAACTAAACACCATGAAAATGCTGAAAACAAATCTATACTTTCTGCTTTGTCTTGAATTTATTAATGTAAAATTTTATGACTTATGGTTAGGATTCTCCCCAGAATCTGCCTATTAAAGCACAGGTAACTTTCTCTCCAGAAATAATACTCTTGAGTACAACAATAAAAGCCCTCTTCAAACAGAAAACAAATAATTATTTCTAACATTTATTTTAATGAAAATTTAACTAAAATTGAATAATTGGATAGATTTTTATTGTTCTATGTGTGAATGTATAAAATAGTACATAAAGGAAAAATAAGCCAGAAAGAAGATGTTAGTTAATATTTGTAATGAATAAAACTGGAGAGTAGTTAATTATTATTTGCAGATGATAGCTTTGTTTATGTAAATAACAAAAACAGCAGAAAGACTATTTTAAAAGCTTATTCAGTTGGGTAGGCAACATTCTAAGATAATACCCTGGATTCCCAGTCTGTTGCACACCTGCTGTGTAATAGTTTCCTCTTGAGTGTAAAAAAATAATGTGTGACTGTGATGGGAAATCACTCATGAAATTAGGTTACTCATGTGTTGACTTTGTGTTTATCAAAATGGAGATTATCCTGATTGTGCTAATCTTAATCATAAGGGAAAGAGACATATCATAATCACCCCTGCTGGCCTGAAAGTCAGTGACTTCTAGGTGGGCCATGTTGTAAGCTGCTTATGGTGGCCACATAGCAGGAAACGTGTTTGCATATTGTCATCATTCCTGCCTCCTGGATGTTGCTTCCAGAAGGGAGAATAAGAGGATCCTATGGCAGAGGGGGAAAAAAAGGGAAATTCATTCATGCAAGAAATAATCACCTCTCATGTGAGATAGCTTAAGAGAAACAGGAGACCACAACAGGACCAAATTAATGGGAGGAAAAGGGTAACCTGGGTAAAAGTGCTCACTGTCATTATGGAGCAATATTTACTAATCTGTAGTGAATGATCAGCCTCTGGGATACCGATAGTCTACCAACAAGGCTGAACCCATTCTGTTTCAATCAGCATGTCTGCACCATTCTGGTGACCCAGGTTTACAGCATTCATTACAGAAACACCATGAAGACCAGTGGGGTAATGTCCTAGAATTGAACTTCTTTCAAAAAGCATTCCTAATTCTTTGTTTTCACATTTGAAAAACCTTAAAAACAATACATTTATAAATAATTAACTTCTAATTAAAGAGGATTCTACTATACTGTAATATAATATTAAACTGTAAACACCTTAACATGAATATTTCTTGAATGCATGATTAGTTGTGTAGATAGTTTGTTTTAGATTAACATGACAAAAGCAACAATTAGAGAAAACATTTGACATGGGATAAAATTAATCAAAACCACATCTTTTCAATGGCTTGGCATAATTTCCATGCTTTTGGAAATGGCCAGATGATTAACAAGGAACAAAGACAAGATTTTGGCTTTGCTCAATGATTGTTCTTGACCTTTTGAAATCTAAAATCCTTGCTAAAGTATTCAAAGGGAGTATTTTATTGGTGGCTGCCGAGGGTTTCCAAGGCAATGAAGGAAGAATTTTGATAGGCAGGAAAATGCACACTGTATACAAACATTGCTCTTCCCTGATTTGCTTTAACACTGAAAAATTGAAGATTGTAAATGTAGTCTCAATTTAGAATAAATTAACAAATGACTTGTTTTTCAAAAAAGCCAATGTATAAAATTAATGGGTAACAGAAGCCATTAGCTGCTAAAAACTAGAATGACTAAATTCAGTAAGTATCTAGCTATGCAAATAACAGCCCAATTAAATGAAGACCCTAATAGGTGCATGTGGAAAGCATTGCTGTGCAGTGTGGTGCCTCCACTCAGCATTTTCTTCTGCCTGTTTACAGAGATATCACTTTTCCCTGAGTGACTCAGGGTGCATACTGGGAACTGAGATTGCTGTGTTCAGAGTGATTACTGAAAACATGGTTAATACACTTCTTCCATATGATAATAAAATGTTATAAAACTTACTCTGCTCAGAAAATCTTTTGGTAAATGGTTATAGTACTCAATTTGGGTTCATGGAGAATATCAATGTTCCAGATAATTCAGACATTTAAATGTTAGTGAAATTCCATAAAACATATTTGAATAAGATAAAGTCTTCTTAGCTAACAATTTTGTATTACTGGTAAATTTAGAAAAAAATAGAAAAACGGTACTTTAAGCCAAATAACAGTGTTTGACATGTTAGTAGCACCCAAACAAGCGCTCTTCATGGTCATTGTTAAAGCAGCAATAGCACCACGTGCTTTCCTGGGACCTGCTGGCCTGTTTTCCACTGATATAAAGTGGAGAAGGCATTGAAATAGCAAAGGAGGGTGATATAAATTGAATACTTATATGAAATAAAATTTTAAATAAAACATAGCATTTGATATTGTACAACTATAGGGGAGACTATTAGCATGAGGTCATATTTTTACTTACATTGACAAAATAATCTTTCACAATATTCTTATTTAGAATAATATTCCTGTTCTGCTATATATTTGCTAGCTTTTGATCAAATATTCAGGAGCTCAATGGAAATCAACAAAATGAATCTTTATTTTACCACAAGCATTATTGATGCATATGCTTGTTTTTATTAAAATCCATTTTTTTATGAAAGATTATACTTTTGCTGGGTGTGGTGGCTCACACTTGTAATCGCAGCACTTTGTGATGTAAAATCACACCCTTGTCTTTTTTGTCTTTGTGGCTGAAGTCGGGTATTTATGGTAATGAAAAAGAACTCTAGGTCTCTTTTTAGAAGAAAGATGGTGATGATGGAAGCAAATATAATGGTACATGGTACTTGGCCACATTTCAAATGGGTGATAGTGAACATTCACCAAAGTGCCATAAGCAGCTTTTATTTACCAAGTCAAATCTTCTTTGTGAGGAAGGCTCAGCCCACTAATGTCAAGCATTTTTGGTGGTTCCTAGATAGATGAACAAAACCTCACTGGGCTGGTTTAATGAGACCAGAACTAAAAACACCCAGGTGCCAGGTTATTAAGAACATTTTTACACTTGTGGAAAAAAATGTGATGTGGCGTGTGGCTTGGTTTGAATAAATCTTCACTGAGGTAAGTAGCTGATTGAATTTACCTAACCTGTAGGTTAAGAAATGAAAATAACCTCTGACCAAGTTTATTTTACAGGCTTATTTCTGTACATATAGATATAAAATAGATGGCTAGATAAACATATACACAAAATGAGTCACATGGGTATGTCTACGTAATGTTTATTTGTGCATAGATCTCACAAACAAAAAGGCTCAGAAGTAAAGTAGATCAGATGACATCTCCATATTCTACCCCTGAAGCCAAGGTAAATTAAATAAGCAAATTAGCAGAACCCAGGTGGTTGTAATCAGCCACTTTGCACAGCCCAGGTGATTCCAACCAGTGAATTAGCTCAGACGAGGTGGATCCAATCATCCAATTATCTAAATAGAGACTGTGGCTTTATTAAGGCAAGCCCCAAATGGTGGATGTGAACAGAACATGCACACACTGAGGAGACATGCAGGGCACTGAAATACTAACCTGGACAGATGTGTTATATGGTTTTATTTTCAGCTTATTTCTGCAGCCTTGCCCTTGAAGTTAAAGCTTTGTTGATATTTACATAAACAACATTGTATGGCTATGTTCCATTCTGACATGTTACTTAGCAAAAGAAAAAAGAAGTAATTCTACATCAGCATGTTTAGTGCATGCCAGAAGATTAAAAATGTCTTTTGGGGAATGTATTTTGTATACATAAGTATTTACATATAAATATTTATATAATTATGTGAGTGTTTGTCTACCTATGTATATTTATATCTAGATATGTCAATCTTTGTATTGATATGCATTTCTACAAATAGTAAGATAAACAGTAACTTCCAGCTGGGTGCGGTGGCTCATGCCTGTAATTCCAGCACACTGGGATGCCAAGGCAAGTGGATCGCCTCAGTTCAGGAGTTCGAGACCAACCTGGCCAACATGGTGAAATGCTGTCTCTATTAAAAACACAAAAATTAGCCAGGTGGGGTGGTGCGTGCCTGTAATCTCAGCTACTTGGGAGGCTGAGGTCAGAGTATCATTTGAATCTTGGAGTCAGAGGTTGCATTGATCCACGATTGTGCCACTGCACTCCAGCCTGACCGACAGAGCAAGACTCTGCCTGAAAAACAAAAACAAAACAAAAACAAAAGTAACTTCCATACATGTATAAGTTTATCTGCCCTATAAACAATATCACAAATATTACACAAATAAAAATATGCTCTAACATACATTGTGCCTCATTTAACATATATGAAAGAAGCAGCTTTTTTTTTGTTTGTTTCTTGCTTCTGGGAGATAAAAATACACTAAGGCGATGGAAGTCATTCATTGCCATATCAATGTTTACCCTTCTCTTTCTGTTGCACACAGGGCAAAAGTTAAACCAGCCTCAGTATAAACTTTCTCACCAAAATTTGAGAATGTTTATTCTTTTTCATTAAGACTTTCATCAAGACAGGAGCTCTTGTTTATTTCCATGAGTGTGCAATGTGAAAATACACTGTTGTCCTTTTGCCTTTGTGGCTAAAATAGGGACTTTATGGTAATGGACAGAAGGCCTAGGTTTCTTTTTTTTTTTTCTTTTTTTCTTTTTTTTTGAGATAGAGTTTCACTTATGTTGCCCAGGCTGCAGTGCAGTGGCACGATCTCAGCTCACTGCAACCTCCACCTCCCAGGTTCAAGCAATTCTCCTGCCTCAGCCTCCCAAAGTAGCTGGGATTGCAGGCATGCACCATCACACACAGATAATTTTGTATTTTTAGTGGAGATGGGGTTTCACCATGGTGGTCAGGCTGATCTCAAACTCTTGAACTCAGGTGATCTGCCTGCTTCAGCCTCTCAAAATGCTGGGATTACAGGCATGAGCCACCATGCCCCACCAAAAGCCTAGGTTTCTTATTAATATACTATCATACTGAAAGCAAATATAATGGTACATGTTACTTGGCTGCATTTCAAACAAATGATAGTGACACTACACTGAAGCACCAAAGGTGGTTCTTATTGGTCAGGCCAGAGCTCCTTGTGAAAAAGTTTAGGGCCACTGGTATGTCTGAAGGTTCCTAGCTGGATGGACAGAACCCCATGGGCTGTTTTGAATAGACATCGAATTTAAAACACCCTGGTGCCCAGTGATGAGGACATTTTCACATTTAGCAAAATGTGATTTGGTGGTGGCTTGGAGTTGATAAATCTTCACTGAGGTAATGGCTCATTGGATTTACCCGGCCTGAATGGAAAATAAAATAAAAATCACCTCTGACCTGTTCTTCTTTGTGGTCTTTTTTATGCATACAGATTATATATGGATATAAGATAGGTGGCTAGATAAACATATACACAGAAAATGGGTAACACAGGTATATCAATGTAATTTCCATTATTGCATATGTCCTGTAGAGAAGCCTGAGAATAAGTAGGTCAGATGCCGTTTTTCTTCACAACTTCTTCATACCAGGTGAGTTTAATGAGTCTCTTAGATCAGCGTAGATGGATATAAGTCAATTAGCTAAATTGGGAAAGTGAAGGCATCCAGGAAGGACCCAAACGGCAAATGTGAATCACATAGGCATACGGTGAGAAAGGGAGCGGGGCCCTGAAATGCCAAGCTGGAACTAGAGTCTTACATGGCTTTACCAAAAACATACTTCCTGGGCCATGCATCTAAACGTGAAGCTTTGTTCATGTTTAAACACAACATTGTATGGCTGTGTTCCAATCTGAGATGGTATGGATCCGTATAGGTGAGAGTAAGTTTATATCTGCATCCTCAATGTAGGTTGGGGAACTTAAAATGTTTGTTAAGGCCGGGCACGCTGGCTCACACCGGTAATCCCAGCACTTTGGGAGGCTGAGGTGGGCGGATCACAAGGTCAGGAGATCGAGACCATCCTGGCTAACACAGTGAAACCCCGTTTCTACTAAAAATACAGAAAAATTAGCTGGTCGTAGTGGTGGGATCCTGTAGTGTCAGCTACTCGGGAGGCTGAGGCAGGAGAATGGCGTGAATCCGGGAGGCGGAGCTTGCAGTGAGCCAAGATTGCACCACTGCCCTCCAGGGTGGGCGACACAGCGAGACTCCATCTCAAAAAAAAAAAAAAAGTTTGTTGATTAATATCTTTTGTATAAATAAATATCTACATAGGCACACCCACATAATTATATATGTGTGTGTTTATCTGTCTACCCATGTATATCTATATACAGATCTAGCTATCATTTTTTCCATATGAATACAGAGTAAAGATACAGGAGGTAAAAGGATAAATAGGTATTTGTACTTATAGCAATGTAAAGAAAAACTTCAATAACTGCAAAATCTTATTTGCCCCTTAAATTTTATCCACAAGAGTACACAAATGGAGGTATGCTCTGACCTGCATCTTGCTGCATTTGATGTTTTCAAAGAAAGAATTGGTTTTTGTTGCTCACAATCTGTTAGCAAAATTGCACTAAGGCCATAGAGTCATTTATTGCCAAGTCAAAAATGGCCTTTTTAATTCTGGTGAATGGGAAAACATGGATAAACTAGCCTTAGCTTGAAAACCTTAATCCAAATTTACAAATGAGAAATAATTCTCTTTAAAGCTTCCCTCAATTTTAGAGCTCTTATTTTCAAATATGTGACATAGAAATGGAAACTTCTTCTCTTTCTTTTTTTATTTTTGAGACGGAGTCTCACTCTGTCGCCCAGGCTGGAGTGCAGTGGCTCGATCTTGGCTCACTGTAACCTCCACCTTCCAGGTTCTAGCAGTTCTTCTGCCTCAGCCTCCTGGGTAGCTGAGTTTAAAGCAACATACGCCACCATGCCTGGCTAATTCTTGTATTTTTAGCAGAGATGGAGTTTCACCATGTTGGTCAGGCTGGTCTCCAATTTCTGACCTTGTGATCTGCCCACTTCAGCCTTCCAAAGTGCTAGGATTACAGGCATGAGATACTGTTTCTGGCTTTTTTTTTTTTTTTTTACAGTTTCACTCTTGTTGCCGAGGCTAGAGTGCAATGGCGACATCTTGACTCACTACAACCTCTACCTCCCAGGTTCAAGTGATTCTCATGCCTCAGCCTCCTGAGTAGCTGGGATTACAGGCACCCACTAATACACTTGGCTAATTTTGTATTTTTAGTAGAGACGGGGTTTCTCCATGTAGGTCAGGCTGGTCTTGAACTCCTGACCTCAGGTGATCTGCCCACCTCGGCCTCCCAAACTGCTGGGATTACAGGTGTGAGCCACCGCGCCTGGCAGAAATAGAATGTTATCATATCATTGTGTTTGCTCAAGTAGTAACATTTTGGGTAAGAAAATTAAACAAGAGGTCTCTGACTTTAAGATGGACTGCTATACTGAAAGCAAATTTCAGGGTGTTTTCAGATGCTTTTTTCTTTGGATTTAGATACAGATATAACATATGTAGCTAGAGAAACATATACAGCCAGGTGCAGTGGCTCATGCCTGTAATTCCAGCACTTTGGGAGGCCAAGGCTGGTCCTTCACTTGAAGCCAGGAGCTCAAGACCAGCCGAGCCAACATAGTGACACCACGTCTCTACTAAAAATACAAAAATTAGCTGGGCATGGTGAGACCAGCCGAGCCAACATGGCAAAATCCCATCTCTACTAAAAATACAAAACTTAGTTGAGCATGGTAGTACACACCTGCAATCCCAGATACTAGGTAGGCTGAGGCACGAGAATTACTTGAATATGGGAGGTGGAAGTTTCAGTGAACCATGATCACACCACTTCACTCCGGCCTGGGTGACAAAATGAGACTCTATCTCAAAAAAAAAAAAAAAAAAAAAAATACAAAGACCTAGGGTCATAGAAACATATGTATGTAACGTGAACTTGTGACTATATTTTGAAAAATCTCACAAATGTAAAGTAAGTCAGAGGTTATGTCTGTACTCATGATCCTCAAGATAGATGAATGTGATTTCATGAGCCAAATTTAATGAGCTAATGAGCTCAAGCCAGCTGTTTTCAATCAGCCAATTAGCTGAGCCCAGGTGATTCCTATTAGCCAATTAGCTCAGTCCAAGTGATTCCATTAGGCCAATTATGTCAGCCTAGACAATTACAATTTAGCCAATTGACTCAATCCAGGTGATTCCAATCAGTAATTCGCTCAGCCCAGGTGACTTCAAACAGCCAATTAGTTCAGCCTTCACAATTTCAATCAGTCAATGAGATCAGCCCAGGTGAATCTAATTGGCCAATTAACTCAGCCTCAGTGATCCTAATCAGAAAGCTCAGCTCATGTAATTTTATTTTATTTTTTTGACGGAGTCTCTCACTCTGTCGTCCAGGCTGGAGTGCAATGTCATGATCTCGGCTCACTGCAACCTCCACCTCCCGGGTTCAAGGGATTCCCCTGCCTCAGCCTCCCAAGTAGCTGGGATTACAGGCATGCACCACCACGCCCAGCTAAGTTTGTATTTTTAGTAGAGACAAGGTTTCTCCATGTTGTGCAGGCTGGTCTTGCACTCCCGAGCTCAGGTGATCCACCTGCCTCCACCTCCCAAAGTACTGGGATTACAGGCATGAGCCACCGCACCTGGCTAGCTCATGTGATTTTAATCAGGAAATTAGATAGAGAAATTCTAGAGAATCCAATCAGCCAGTTAGTTGAAACTGTGATTCCAATGAGTCAATTAGCTCAGTTCAGAAGTATCTAATTAACCGATTAGCTCAGGTTAGTTGATTTCAGTAAGACAACTAGTTCTGCACAGGTGGATCAAATCAGCCAATAATCTAAATAGTGACTGTAGATTCATTAAATCAGAATGGTGGACTTAAATAGAATTTTTCTACACTGAGAAGAAAAGCAGGGACCAAACACTCTAATCTGGTCATAAAGAATTACATTGCTGTATTGTCAGCTTGTTTCCAAGACCTTGCCTTTGAAAGTGAAGCTTTGTTTATGTAAACATCATTGTATGTCTATGTTCCATTATGGATTTCTATTGTGCCATAAAGTAGACTAGTAAGTCCACATCTGCATTCTTAGTATATACTAAGGTATTAAAACTGTCATTTGCTGAAATCTTGTATATTAATAAACATTTATGTAATTATATAATTCTGTACATGTGTGTTTATCTGTCTACCTATATCCAGATGTATCCAGGTTTGTACCTATATTCACAAAAAATAAAGATGTAGAAGGTGAAAGTGTTGATCTTTGTTGATATCAATAGTAATATACAAAGATAATTCCATAGCGGTATAAAATTTTCTGCTGTATGAAATATACCTAGAATGCTACTCAAATGGATGTATGCTATTACCTAAATCTATCATCATTTAACTTATACAAAGTAAGCACTTTTTTTTTTGATGGAGTCTTGCTCTGTCACCAGTCTGGAGTGCAGTGGTACTATGATCTCGGTTCACTGCAATCTCCACCTCCTGGGTTCCAGTGATTCTCCTGCCTCAGCCTCCTGAGTAGCTGGGACTACAGTTGCCTGCCAACAGGCCTGGCTAATTTTTGTATTTTTAGTAAAGGCAGGGTTTCACCATGTTGGTCAATCTGGTCTCAAACTCCTGACCTCTGGTGATCAGCCCACTTCAGCCTTCCAAAGTACTGGGATTACAGGTCACCACGCCTGGCCAGACACTTTCTTCTGTAGATTTAGAAACAGATATAAGACACATATGGCTGGGTGTGGTGGCTCACGCCTGTAATCCCAGCAATTTGGGAGGCTGAGGCAGGCAGATCATTTGAGATAGGGAGTTCAAGACCAGCCTGGCCAACATGGAGAAGCCTCATCTCTATTAAAACTACAAAAAATTTAGGTGGTCACTGTGGCACATGCCTGTAATCCTGGTTACTCAGGAGGCTGAGGCAGGAGAATCCTTGAACACAGGAGGCAGAAGTTGCAGTGAGCTGAGATCATGCCATTGCACTCCAGCCTGGGCTGCAAAAGTGAAACTCTATTTAAAAAAAAAAAAAAAAGACATGTATATAGGAAAACATAAACAAACACAAAGGCTTATATACATATGTCTAATTAATGTCTATTTGTGAGTATGTCTTGACAAAAAGCCCCAAAAGAAAAGTATGTAAAATGTTATTACCTTACTCATTCTCCTCAAGACACAGTCAATGAACTCAGCCCATGTGATCCTAGTCATCCAGTTAGCTCAGCCCAGGTGATCACAATCAGCCAATTAAATGAGCCCATGTGATAGCAATTAGTCAATTATATCATACAGGTGAATACAATTAGCCAATTAGATTAGCCCAACATGATTCCAATCAGCCAATTAAATGAGCCCAGATGATACCAATTAGCCAATTATATCAGTATCAGTGTGTTGGTGTGATCAGACCCAACACCAGGTTGTGGGGGTGACAAAGTCTAGTGGAGTCAAAGGATTGAGAAAAAGTTTGAGAGAAAGGTGGGACCAGGGGTCCATTGCTAGTGTATGGAGGCTGCGAAGACCCCGAGCTCTGGGATGCCATGCTATTTATTGGTAATCCAACAAAGAAACAGGTGGTGAGAATGTGGGGTCGAAAGGGCAAGTACATGATCTACAGCTGTGATGGTTTAGCATATGCTCTGCTACTTGAGATAATGGAGAGCAGGTTCTTTTAACTCAAGATACAATCAATCCTGGAAGAGCAAGGTGCAAGGAGCCAGCAAGTTGAGACACATTCCAGGGCCACGAGCCCTGGATTCTATTCAAGCTACGAGGGATTTTGTGCCCTGGGCTTAGATTATGGTGCGTCAGAGTAGTCTTCTACCCTTTAGCACAGAGCTTGGTGTTCTAAAGGCCACAGAAATTTTTAGACCCTGGACCCCAGACATGTTCCAAGACTCTTACATTATGTCAGACATGCAAGCCCTGCCTCAGCTTCTCTTCCAACACTCAGCTTTTCTCCCAACATGCCCCCCTTTTCTTTTTCATAAAACCGCCACAGCTATCATTGCTTGTTCTTGATGTTGGCTTTTTCTCAGAGGTGGCTTCCTCTTCAGAGTCAGCTTTCTCTTCAGAGGTGGCTTTCACATCTGCAGACTAAAAGAAGACAGCACAGGCACACAACCATCAGAACAAAATCTACAAATGTAGAGTCTCCAATGGCCTTCAACTGTAAATCTTTTAGAATGGGATAATAGTTTTTTAAGGGTCTCAGTTACAATATAAATAGATGGTGATGTCTCCCATGGTCTATTTAGAGGCACAGGGATCCAAACTCCTTCCCTGGCTTTAATTATCAAGATGGTTTGATTTTTATCAAAGGTTGAATTAATGTAGGTAAACAAGTGACATTCGGGGCACATAATAAGGCATGTATTTATATCAAGAGTAACGTTTCCTATTGCTAGCACAACTTTGAATCCAAAAGGTCCTGTTAGAGAGAAAAGAAAGAGCATTTTTATCCTTATCATCCTCCCCTCTATTCCTTGTATGTTTGCCCTCTCAGATTTTGATTGGACTTTGAGCCATAGCTAATTTCCATAATTCAGAATGTTCCTGTCTGTCCCTGCAAATCTCTGCTAGTCTTTGCTAGTCTCTACTTTTGTACCTCTTTAGGGCGCTGACCTTATATTGCTAGTCTTTGCTTTTGTACCTCTTTAGGGCACTGATCAGTACCTCTCTAGGGCACTGATCTTATATTACTAGTCTTCATCTATCTCTATTTATCTCTATCTCTCTATTTATCTCTGTTTCTCTCTCTCTCTATTTATCTCTAGCTCTCTAACTCTATCTATCTCTACTTAATTATCTCTAGCTCTACTTAGCTCTACTTACTTAGCACTTATTCAAAATGGAGTCATTCTGGTTTGAATGCTTCCCACATATCTCCCCTTTCCCTTTTACATGAGGACCCTTAATCCTAGGGGTTGCAGAAGGATGAAGGTCCGTCTTCTGTAACTTCTTCGTGCTGAATAGGGGTGATGATAATCCTGCCTAACTATTAGGGACTCTTGTATTCAGGGTAGAGAGGAGCTCAGTCAGAAAGCATTGGTCCGTTAAGCATCCATAGGTAAAACCCTGGCATTCCAGTAGTTTCTCAGCTTCCTGTGCTGTTTTCTTTCTCTGTCCCATGTTATAGGGGTTGCATCCACATGGTTCATTCATCTCCTGCAAAAACACAAGCATACCCTCAATCCCACATTAGTAAACCTAGCGAAACAGAAGCAAAAAGTTTTGTGGTTGTAACCGGGAAGCATGCCATTGCTGAAGCATTTGTTAACTCAGCTTTTGCCTCTTTGGTTAATTACCATGAGGTAAAACTTTCCACTGATAATGAGAAACAGGCCCCTTCTAACAGAAGGCACAGAGAAAGCAAATCAAGGCTTCTCAAATCTTCAATTTGCACTGTATAGGTGGGCCCACTAGATGCTATGCCTCATGACAGATCTTCAGATATTTGGTGGGCACCCCATTGTTGCAAAGTCTCTACCCCATAAATTGATTGGAATAGGTGTAAGAATATGCTGAATTGTCCCTTCCTGGCCATCTGGCCCTTGACATGGTAAAATCAAGGGACTCTGAAAAACTTCTGAGGCTGTTCCTATGCCAATGACACCCGTGGAAGCCTTTAGTTTGGGCCAGTGCTGGGGCAATTGATATAAGGTAATAATAGAGACATCAGCTCCAGTATCTACTAGTCCTTCAAAATCCTTTCCCTGAATAGTTACTGTGCAAATAGGTCTTTTGTCAAACACTTGATTAACCCAATATACAGCCTTTCTTGCTGAATTAGTATACTACCAAAGCCTCCTGTTCTTTTCACTGTGCTGCTTCCTAGTTTTACATAAGGTAACAGCCACAACTGAGCAATTCTTTCTCATGGGGAAGCAGACCACCGAGTTGAGGAACTAATAACTGATTGAATTTCTCTGCTATAATCAGAATCAATTATTCCTGTATGCACAGTGACACCTTTGCAATTTAGACTAGACCTTCCAAGTAATAGACGAACTGTTCCCCAGGGTAAGGGTCCCCTAACTCCCATAGGGACCTTCTTTGGTTGCTCCCCAGGAAGTAAGGAGACAGGAATTGTGCTGCAGAGGTCTATGGCAGCACTGCCTGCTGTGGAAGGAAACACTTGTTGTACATTTGTAAGGTCACTGGCGGTGCCATATATGACTTGGTTTGTTGAGGTGCTCTCTGAATAAACAAGTTCAGATTCCACTGGGTCTTACCCCATGCCTCACCCTCTTCATAATAAATTCCTTAAGAAATTCAAGCAAGCAAAATGTTTGCTTTCACTTTGTGCCATTGTTACCCTGGTTCTTCCGAGCACTCAGCTTTACTACCAAGCTTCTTTTAGTCATCCTTGGGTGTCCTTTGAGGATGCGTCATCCACTTTCACATGCTCTAGTGTTTCTTCACTAGGGTCTCTGTTGCCCCACATTGGGCAGCCAGAAATGTTGGGGTGATCAGACCCAACACTAGGTCATGGGGTGACAAAGTCCAGCAGAGTCAAAGGATTGAGAAAAAGACAGTTTGAGAGAGAAAGGTGGGACCAGGGGGCCATTGCTAGTGTATGGAGGCTATGAAGGCCCGGAGCTCTGGGAGCCCACAGTATTTATTGGTGATCAAACAAAGAAACAGGTGGTGAGAATGTGGGGGTCGAAAGAGCAAGTGCATGATCTACAGCTGTGATGGTTTAGCATATGCTCTGCCACTTGAGATAATGGAAAGGAGGTTCTTTTAACTCAAGATACAATCAATCCTGGGACAGCAAGGAGCAAGGAGCCAGCATGTCTAGAAATATTCCAGAGTCATGAGCCCTCTGGATTCTATCCAAGCCAAGAGGGATTTTATGCCCTGGGCTTAGATTATGGTGTGTCAGGGTAGACTTCCACCCTTTAGCACAGAGCTTGGTATTCCAAAGACCACAAGGGATTTTAGACCCTGGACCCTGGACATGTTCCAAGACTTTTTACATTATGTCAGACATGCAAGTCCTGCCTCAGCTTCTCTCGTGGCACTCAGCTTTTCTCCCAAGAATGGTGAATCTAATTAGCCAATTAGATTAACACAAGGTGATTCCATTCAGCCAATTTTCTTAGCCTAATTAGATCCAATGAGCCAATTATCTAAATAGTGACTACAGGTTTATCAAAGCAGGCCCAAGCTAGTGGATGTGAAAAGCACATACAAACATTAAGAAGGAACGCAGGGCCCTGAAGTGCAAATCTGAACCACATGAATAACCTGACTTAGTGTCAGCTTATTTCTGAGGCCTATGCTACTGAAGATTAAGGATTTTTTATGCTTATACAAATAATATTGTATGTCTATATTCAATTCTGAAATGCTACTGATCAAAAGAGATTGAAAGTAATTATATATCTGTAATTATATATCAATTCTGAAATGCTACTGAGCAAAGGGATTGAAAGTAATTATATATCTGTAATTATATATCTATATATAAGTTCTAGATCCATGAGGATCTAGAATTAGCAATATGATTTGTCCCAGCAATCCCATTACTGGGTATATACCAAAAGGATTATAAATCATGCTACTATAAAGACACATGTATGTTTATTGTGGCACTATTCACAATAGCAAATACTTAGAACCAACCCAAATGTCCATCAATAATAGGCTGGATAAAGAAGATGTGGTACATATACACCATGGAATACTATGCAGCCATAAAAAGCATGAGTTCATGTCCTTTGCAGGGACACAGATGAAGCTGGAAACCATCATTCTCAGCAAACTATCACAAGGATAGAAAACCAAACACTACATGTTCTCACTCATAAGGGGAGTTAAACAATGAGAACACATGGAACAGGGAGGGAAACATCACTCACCAGGGCCTGTTGGGAGGTGGGGGGCTGGAGGAGGGATAGCATTAGGAAAAATATGTAATGTAAATAATGAGTTGACGGGTGCAGCAAACCAACATGGCACATGTATGCCTATGTAACAAACCTGCACATTGGGCACATGTACCCTAAAACTTAAAGTATAATAAAAAAAGATTTAAAAAACCATATTCCTGAAGAGTGTAAGCTAAAAGTCAGCTAGTTGATTCTACAAAGGTGAGAAAATTGACATGTGTGTAAGAAGCCTCACTGATATAAGCTATGAGCTTTGGTATCACTGCTTGAATTCATGGAATCTATCAAAATATCGTTATTCCTTTCCACTTTGTAGAATCATGAGTCCTAAGGGTAAATAATATACAGAAATAAAGTAAAATCAGAAGCTTCAAACACTTAACATCTTCAAATTAATAGTACTTATAGTGTCAACCAGAGAATATAAGGGCAACCAGCAGGTGATGGAAATATCAGGAAACAAAAAAAGGTTGGTGTAAACCAGCTTGCCAGAGTTCTGTGGAAAGAGAATAGTTGCCAAGAGCAAGAGCAATTAAGTCTGTCATTTTTCCTACCTGGAAACCACCAAACAGAAATGCCTGTTATACTGGAAGTAACTTGGAAAACAGAAGGTTGTTGAAGAGGTAGGGATGTCTTCAAAACATTTTAAAAGCCCATAAAAATCTTAGGAAAATTTCTTACTCTTCAAGAAAGCTTCAAGAGTACATCCAGCATGGGCCACTTGTATCTAAGATTACTCAGATCCAGCTGGTTTCTCTTTGACACTTTATGGCAAACTAAAATCTATCTTCCAAAAAACAGCGAAGCATTGACCTTAGATATTTAATTGCCTATTGAGATGACAACTCAATGACCTTCTCTAGTTTGGAAAATACAAAGAAATAGTCATTTAGGTAACCATATATGAGCCAGAATTTGGTGGAATCTAATCTTATATATGGCCCTAACTCTGACCATTAATGAGATGTTGGGTTCCATTAGTTCATTTTATTTAAAAAATGGAAAACATATTAATACTTGCAATACTCTCATTCCTATGCAAGCAGGTGTCCCTTTGCATATGAAGATAATTAGACCATAGGTTTGATGGCACTTTGACTTTAAAAAAGAGACTTACTATGTTTTTTTTTTTCCAAAAAAAGGAGAGACAGTCTTGATTAGGTCTCTGTTGCCAAATCCTAAAGATTCTAGGCCCTATAAAATGAGACATTAAAAGGATTATGCATCATAATAAGGCCATTCTGGTTAAAGTCATTTTTATTCATCTCCATTACTTTGACAGTAATCTGTCAAAGACAAATTAACTGCCAGAGGAAACTTAGGAAAAAATATTTGTTCTCAAAAGCTGTAACGTATTTATTTTACCTTTAGTCTCCACTTGCCAAAACCATAAATTGCAGAACATCTCCATCAAAGCTCATGCCATATTCCAAGTCTCTCCTCTGGCTGTCATTTGCGAGATGGCTCCTCTTCAGGTTCCTGTTAGCTATGTGCAAAGACAGCCTAGGCAATGAAAAATCAAGAGATAAATAATCTCTGAGATTTCCTGAGTTGATTCTTTCGATCCCAGCACTGCTTTTCATTAGAATTTCTAAGTCCCTCTTCCTACAACAGAACTATCAGCACCAATGTGCTTGGGAGCAACTTATCTGCTCTGGAAGTTAGCACAAGTTAATATGAAGACTCAAGGCTGAGACCTACAAAACTTGGGTTCAAGTTAAGTTGTTTTTTGTTTGTTTTTATCAAATGGAAGTATGACTTTGAGTTTATCACCTCACATCCGACGTGGACCATCCAAAGAATTTTTCTTTGAACGTACTCTTGAGATGTCATAAACACAATCCCATTACTAGGAGAGGTCCCAGAGCTCAATTCCAACCTACTTGTGCTTGAACCTTCTCTAAAACAACCTGAAAATGAATGGTCTTGGAGCTTATGCCTGAAAGATTCCCTACCAGAGAATTCATCTCCCACCTACCACCACCACCAGAAAACCAGCCCAGTTGCCCTGTTTGTTTGGTTTGCTTTAGTTGTGAAGGAGCTTTGTAGAGAATGAAGAGCAAGATACTAGAATGTACACAAACTTCAGTGTTATGGAAACTTGATTGTATTTCTATCCTATGACTAATTATTTGTCCTCGTTTTTGTTTACAAAATAGAAGGCTATTATAACCTTGTGTCTTGCAAGTTTTATGATAATTACAAATGGGCTAAGCATTCAGTAAAACATCATTTTTCTCCTATTTGCTCTAACTGAAGACAGGATGACTTTGAATGACCAGAGCAATTGTATACTTGCAATAGCTAATTTACAATAACTCTAGAGTTCTTGAAGTTTGCCCTAGGGCATTAAAGATGCCAACTATGGCCTATGAAAAATATCAAAGCATGAGACAAGTCCATTCAATAAGAGTTCAGGAATTTCTCAACTGCTGCAAAATTTTTTAGCAATAAACTCATTTCTGGTAAATCTTCCACATCACCCACTCCTACCTTTACATACAAATGTGAATTATTACCTAATTTTTGTATCAGTGAAAGAATTTGAGGATAGCCTGAAATGATATTGTGGGTTTTGGAGCTTACAAATCTTGGAGAAAACTTATCTCAGAATCAAATGTGGCCTGGTGATCACCTGATTCCCAGGTAGGCCTGTAAACTCTGTCTGCGACTCTGCTGGCAAATGCTCTCTGTCTTCATTACACAAGACCAGCCACAGAAACAAATGGGTATCAGTTATTTTAACTCCAACTCATAGAAAGTGCTTGTATTTAAGTTTTTGATCAAATGTATCTATTCATATGGTTTGGAAAATTAAATCAAATAGAGATTAAAATGAAAAATAAACTTCCCTGCCCCATGCCTAACAGTCTGTAGCCTCTTTTCATACAGGGTAACTGTGTTAGACCTTTTCTGCGTTGCTACAAAGAAATACCTGAGGCTGGATAATTTATAAAGAAAAGAGATTTAATTGACTCCTGGTTCTGCAGCCTGTACAAGAAGTGTGGTGCCAGCATCTGCTCAGCTTCTGGTGAGGCCTCAGGGAGCTTTACTCGGCAGAAGGTGAAACACCTCCCACTAGGCCTCACTGCCAATGCTGGGGATTACATTTCAACATGAGATTTGGAAGGGACAAATATCCAAACTATATCAGTAACATTATTTAACTCTTAAAACTATTTCTAGGCTGGGTGTGGTGGCTTGTTCCTGTAATCCCAGCACTTTGGAAGGCAAGTCACTTGAGGTCAGGAGTTTGAGACCAGCCTGGCCAACATGGCGAAACCCCACCTCTACAAAAAATTTGAAAATTAGCTGGGTGTGATGGTGCATGCCTGTAATCCCAGCTATTCAGGAGGCTGAGGTGAGAGAATCGCTTGAGCCTGGGAGGCAGAAGTTGTAGTGAGCCAAGATTATGCCAATCCACTCCAGCCTGGGTGATAGAGCAAGATTCTGTCCCCACCCCCACAAAAAAATGATTTCTAAACTTATATTTCTGATTATCATCCACCTTTAAATAATCTGTTATTGCACTATATTCCTTGATTGATTACTTTGAAATAGCATTTACTGACTTGCTATTCTGACAAAAGATTTAACTTCCTTATGTCATCCCAAGCCTTCCCTTAGTACTCCTGCCAGTATGATTCTTTGCCTACTTTTTTGTTTTTCTATTAATTACTTTTGTAACTTTAAATAAGTGTTCACCATTATATTTCTTTTTACAGCAACTATAGGAAATATCTCTTCTCTAGTTGAGATAAAGTTTATTCTCTAATTTACTAATGTTTCAAAGATCACCTGATCTTATTTGCAGAGATAATATTTTTTAAATCTCAACCTTGCAAACTGTCAAGGTTGATAATATTTGCATTCCTTTCCAAGATGATACCTGTCTTCTGTCCTTCATCTACGGTTTATCATGAAAGCAGGAAGTGAATCATGTTTTGTTTGTTATTCCTCTTCCGAGTACTATTTGCTGCAGAACCAAGTCCTTGCTTAGGATTAATTTTGCCGGTTTTGTATAGCTATTTGGATTTTTCTGGAGTTTCTAATTCTCTTCTTATTTCTTCATATTGTCTTTAATACATTTTTAAGTAGTTCTATCTTCCTAGGGATCATATGAAATCTATGAAACACCATTTTTTGCAAAATGTCTTCTTGTTGGAGCCTCTGTTTCCTTCTGTCTGGAGTGCTGCTTCCAGGCCTGCTCCAAAGCTGCATCCTGGTACTCCTGCTTCTCTCAGTCACCCTGGATCCACCTTTTTTTGGATCTCATGTCTTCCACATTCTTAGCCTCCTCATTTTGTTTAAGAAAATCACCCAGTAACATCCTAAGAAAGTTTGAAGAGAAACTTCTTAGTTTCTGTAAATGTCTCTATTTTTTTATTCTCTACTCATCCACATTGAGTGGCTTGGTTTTTTTTTTCTTTTTTTTTTGGTTTTACAATGCATTTTTCTCTTTTTTATAATACTTTAAGTTCTAGGGTACTTAAGTTCTAGATTTGTTACATAGGTATACATGTGCCATGTTGGTTTGCTGCACGCATCAACTAGTCATTTACATTAGGTATTTCTCCTAATGCTATCCCTCCCACAGCCCCCCCACCCCCTGACAGGCTCCACCCTGTTCCCCATCCTGTGTCCATGTGTTCTCATTGTTCAACTCCCATCTATGAGTGAGAACATGTGGTGTGTGGTTTTCTGTCCTTGTGATAGTTTGCTTAGAATGATGGTTTACAGCTTTATCCATGTCACTGCAAAGGACATGAACTTGTTCTTTTATGGCTGCATAGTATTCCATGGTGTATATGTGCCACATTTTCTTTATCCAGTCTATTATTGATGGACATTTGGGTTGGGTCCAAGTCTTTGGTATATTGCGTAATGCCAAAATAAACATACGTGTGCTGTGTCTTTATAGTAGCATGATTTATAATCCTTTGGGTAGATACCCAGTAATGGGATTGCTGAGTTAAATGGTGTGGCTAGTCTTAAATCCTTGAGGAATCACTGCACTGTCTTCCAGAGTGGTTGAACTAATTTACACTCCCACCTACAGTGTAAAAGCATTCCTATTTCTCCCCATCCTCTCCAATATCTGTTGTTTCTTGACTTTTTAATTATCACCATTCTAACTGGCATGAGATGGTATCTCATTGTGGTTTTGATTTGCATTTCTCTAATGACCAGTGATGATGAGCATTTTTTCATATATCTGTTGGCTGCATAAATGTCTTCTTTAGAGAAGTGTCTGTTCATATCTTTGCCCAATTTTTGATGAGGTTGTTTTTTTCTTGTAAATTTGTTTAAGTTCTTTGTAGATTCTGGATATTAGCCCTTTGTCAGATGGGTGGATTGCAAAACTTTTCTCCCGTTCTGTAGGTTGCCTGTTCACTCTGATGACAGTTTCTTTCACTGTGCAGAAACTCTTTAGTTTACTTAGATCCCATTTGTCTATTTTTTGCTTTTGTTGCCATTGCTTTTGGTGTTTTAGTTATGAAGACTTTGCCCATGCCTATGTCCTGAATGGTATTGCCTAGGTTTTCTTCCATGGTTTTTACAGTGTTAGCTCTTACATTTAAGTCTTTAATCCATCTTCAGTTAATTTTTGTGTAAGGTGTAAGGAAGGGATCCAGTTTCAGCTTTCTACATATGGCTAGCCAGTTTTCCCAGCACCATTTATTAAATAGGGAATCCTTTCCCCATTGCTTGTTTTTGTCTGGTTCATCAAAGATCTGGTGGTTGTAGATGTGTGGTGCTATTTCTGAGGTCTCTGTTCTGTTCCATTGGTCTATATCTCTGTTTTAGTACCAGAACCATGTCATCTTGATTACTGTAGCCTTGTAGTATAGTTTGAAATCAGGTAATGCGCCCTTTTTTGGTTCCATATGAACTTTAATGTAGTTTTTCCAATTCTGTGAAGAAAGCCATTGGTAGCTTGTTGGGGATAGCCTTGAATCTATAAATTACCTTGGGCAGTGTGGCCATTTTCACGATATTGATTCTTCCTATCCATGAGCATGGAATGTTCTTCCATTTGTTGTGTCCTCTTTTATTTCATTGAGCAGCAGTTTGTAGTTCTCCTTGAAGAGGTCCTTCACATCTCTTGAAAGTTGGAGTCCTAGGTATTTTATTCTCTTTGTAGTAATTGTGAATGGGAGTTCACTCATGATTTGGCTCTCTGTCTGTCTTTGGTGTATAGGAATGCTTGTGATTTTTGCACATTGATTTTGTATCCTGAGACTTTGCTGAAGTTGCATATTAGCTTCAGGAGGTTTTGGCCTGAGATGATGGGGTTTTCTAAATATACAATGTCACCTGTAAACAGAGACAATTTGACTTCCTCTTTTCCTAATTGAATACATTATACATTTTATTTCTTTCTCTTGCCGATTGCCCTGGCCAGCACTTCCAATACTGTGTTGAATAGGGGTGGAGAGTGAAATAATCATTGTCTTTTGCCTGTTTTCAAAGAGCATGCTTCCAGTTTTTGCCCATTCAGTATGATATCAGCTGTAGGTTTGTCATAAGTAGCTCTTATTATTTTGAGATATATTCCATCAATACCTAGTTTATTGAGAGTTTTTAGCTTGAAGCATTGTTGAATATTTTTGAAGGCCTTTTCTGCGTCTACTGAGATAATCATATGGTTTTTTCATTGGTTCTGCTTATGTGATGGATTACCTTTATTGATTTGCATATGTTGAACCAGCCTTGCATCCCAGGGATGAAGCCAACTTGATTGTGGTGGATAAGCTTTTTGATGTGCTGCTGGATTCAGTTTGCCAGTATTTTACTGAGGATTTTCACATCGATGTTCATCAGGGATATTGACCTAAAATTCTCTTTTTTTTATTGTGTCTCTGTCAGGCTTTGGTATCAGGATGATGCTCACATCATAAAATGAGTTGGGGAAGATTCACTCTTCTTCTATTGATGGAAATAGTTTCAGAAGAAATGGTACCAGCTCCTCTTTGTGCCTCTGGAAGAATTCGGCTCTGAATCTTCCTGGTCCTGAACTTTTTTCGTGGGTAGGCTATTAATTATTGCCTCAATTTCAGAACCTGTTATTGGTCTATTCAGAGATCCAACTCATTCCTAGTTTAGACTTGGGAGAATGTAAGTGTCCAGGAATTTATCCATTTCTTCTAAATTTTCTGGTTTATTTGTGTAGAGGTGTTTATAGCATTCTCTGATGACAGTTTGAATTTCTATGGGATCAGTGGTGATATCCCCTTTATCATTTTTTATTTCATCTATTTGATTCTTCTCTTTTTTTTTTCTTTATTAGTCTAGCTAGTGGTCTTATTTTGTTGATCATTTCAAAAAACCACCTCTGGGATTCATTGATTTTTTTAAAGGTTTTTTTGTGTCTCTATCTCCTTCATTTCTGCTCTGATCTTAGTTATTTCTTGTCTTCTGCTAGCTTTTGGATTTGTTTGCTCTTGCTTCTCTATTCTTTTAATTGTGATGTTAGGGTGTTGATTTTAAATCTTTCCCGCTTTGTCTTTTGGGCATTTAATGCCATAAATTTCTCTCTACACACTGCTTTAAATGTGTCCCAGAGATTCTGGCACATTGTGTCTTTGTTCACATTGATTTCAAAGAACATCTTTATTTCTGCCTTCATTTAGTTATTTACCCAGTAGTCATTCAGGAGCAGGTTGTTCAGTTTCCATGTAGTTGTGCAGTTTTGAGTGAGTTTCTTAATCCTGAGTTCTAATTTGATTGCACTGTGGTCTGACAGACAGCTTGTTGTGGTTTCTGTTCTTTTGCATTTGCTGAGGAGTGTTTTACTTCCAGTTATGTGGTCAATTTTAGAATAAATGCAATGTGGTGCTGAGAAGAATGTATAGTTTGTTGATTTGTGGTGGAGAGTTCTGTAGATGTCTATGAGGTCTGCTTGGTCCAGAGCTGAGTTCAAGTCCTGGACATCCTTGTTAATTTTCTGTCTCATTTATCTGTCTAATATTGACAGTGGGATGATAAAGTCTCCCATTATTATTGTGTGGGAGTCTAAGTCTCTTTGTAGGTCTCTAAGGACTTGCTTTATGAATCTGGGTGCTCCTGTATTGGGTGCATATATATTTAGGATAGTTAGCTCTTCTTGTTGAATTGATCTCTTTACCATTATGTAATGGCCTTCTTTGTCTCTTTTGATCTTTGTTGGTTCAAAATCTGTTCTATCAGAGACCAGGATTGCAACCCCTGCTTTTTTTTTTTTTTGCTTTCCATTTGCTTGGTAGATCTTCCTCCATCCTTTTATTTTGAGCCTATGTGTGTCTTTGCACATGAGATGCATCTCCTGAATACAGCACACCAATGGGTCTTTACTCTTTACCCAATTTGCCAGTCTGTGTCTTTTAATTGGGGCATTTGGCCCCAATATATTTAACTTTCTTCATGAAAAGCAAATTTTTGCTTTTTTTACACACTCTTTATGCAGAATTGTTTTTCTTAGATCCAGTAGTTTTAATTATATATATTAATTACAATAATTCTTAAAAACCTAATTTTTAGTGAAATCCCTAGGAAGTAATTTTGGACTGTTTGGTATCAGTATTTGTATACAAAAACCATTTTATATTTTTAAAAGAAGATTTTGTTTTCAAATTCTCTGCTAACTAGCAGATCTAAATATGATTAGCTTTTCTATATCATATAAAAATAAGATTCTGGTCAGGCATGTTGGCTCATGCTTGTAATCCCAGCATTTTGAAAGACCAAGACACAAAGATTGCTTAAGCCCAGGAATTCGAGGCAAGCCTGGGCAACATGGCAAAACCCCATGTCTACAAAAAATACAAAACTTAACCCAGCATGGTTATCAACACCTGTAGTACCAGCTACCCAGGAGGCTGAGGTAGGAGAATTGCCTGAGCCCGGGAGATTGAGAGTGCAGTGAGCTATGATAAAGGCACTTCACTCAATCCTCAATGACAGAGACTCTTTTTTAAAAAATTAAATGCCAAAGCAGATAAACTTGAACTTATTGGACTTTGGGCACTGGGGCTTGTTTTTATTATTATCTCGACAGCTTTGTGGCTACAGGTGGTGTTTGATTACATAAAAAAAGTTTTCCAGTGGTGATTTCTGAGATTTTAGTGCATCCATATCCCAAGCAGTGTACACTGTACCCAGTGTGTATTCTTTTATCCCTTTCTCCCATCTCATTCTTTTCCCCAAGCCTCTAGAGTCCATTATAGAATTCTTATTCTTTCTTTTTTTTTTTTGGAGACAGTGTTTTGTTCTTGTTGCCCAGGCTGGAGTGCAATGGTACAATCTCAGCTCACTGCAACCTCTGCCTCCTGGGTTCAAGTGATTCTCTTGCCTCAGCCTCCCATGTAGCTGGCATTACAGCCATGTGCCACCACACCCAGCTAATTTTGTATTTTTAGTAGGGATGAGGTTTCTCCATTTTGGTCAGGCTGGTCTTGAACTCCTGACCTCAGGTGTTCTACATACTTTTGCCTCCCAAAGTGCTGGGATTACAGTTGTGAGCCCCAGCGCATGGCTAGCTCATGTGCTTTTAATCAGGAAATTAGCTATGTTCTAGAGAATCCAATCAGCCAGTTAGTTGAAACTGTGACTCCAATCAGTCAATTAGCTCAGTTCAGAAATATCTAATTAACCAATTAGCTCAGGTTAGTTGATTCGAGTAAGGCAAATAGTTCTGCACAGGTGGATCAAATCAGACAACAATCTAAATAGTGACTACGGATTCATTAAGTCAGAATGGTGGAAGTAAATAACACTTTTCTACACTGAGAAAAAAAGCAGGGCCCAGACATGCTAACCTGGTCATAAAGTATTACATTGCTGTATTTTTAGCTTATTTCCAAGACCTTGCCTTTGAATGTGTATCTTTGCTTATGTATCTGTAAACATTATTGTATGGCTATGTTCCATTTTGGATTTCTATTGTGCCATAAAGTATACTAGTAAGTCCACATCTGCATTCTTAGTATATACTAAGGTATTAAAAATGTCATTTGCTGAACATCTTCAATATTAACAGACAATTACATGTGTACTTATATAACTCTGTATGTGTGTATTTATCTGTCTAACTATATGCAGATGTATCCATGTTTGTATCTATATTCACAAAAAATAATGATGTAGAAGGTGAAAGTGTTGATTGTTGATATCATTAGTAATATACAAAGATAATTCCATAGAGGTATAAAATTTTCTGCCCTATGAAATATACCTAGAATACTACTCAAATGGATGTATGCTCTTACCTAAATCCATTGGCATTTAACTTATGCAAAGTAAGCATTGGTTTTTGTTTTGTTTGGTCTTTGTTTTTTTGAGACAGATTCTCACTCTGTCACCAGGCTGGAGTGCAGTGGTGCAATGATCTCGGCTCACTGCAACCTCTGCCTCCCAGGTTCAAGCAATTTTCCTGCCTCAGCCTCCCAAGTAGCTGGGACTACAGGTTCCTGCCACTGTGCCTGGCTATTTTTTGTATTTTTAGTAGAGATGGGGTTTCATCATGTGGGTCAGGTTGTTCTCAAACTCCTGACCTGAAGTGATCAACCCACATCGGCCTTCTAAAGTGCTGGGATTATAGGCATGAGCCACCACATCCAGCCGGACACTTCTTTCTGTAGATTTAGAAACAGATATAAGACATGTATATAGGAAAACAGATACAAACACAAAGGCTTATATCATATGTCTAATTAATGTCTATTTGTGAGTATATCTTGAAAAAAAGCCCCGAAAGAAAAGTATGTAAGAGGTCATTACCGTACTCATTCTCCTCAAGACGCAGTCAATGCACTCAGCCCAGGTGATTCTACTCAGCCAGTTAGCTCAGCCCAGGTGATTCCAATCAGCCAATTAAATGAGCCCAAGTGATACCAATTAGTCAATTATATCAGTACAGGTGAATCCAATTAGCCAATTAGGTTAGCCCAGTGAAATTCCAATCAGCCAATTAAATGAGCACAAGTGATACCAGTTAGCCAATTAAATCTGTAAAGGTGAATCTAATTAGCCAATTAGATTAGCCCAAGGTGATTCCATTCATCCAATTTTCTTAGCCTAGTTAGTTGCAATCAGCCAATTATCTGAATAGTGACTGCAGGTTTATCAAAGCAGGTCCAAGCTACTGAATGTGAAAAGCACATACATACATTGAGAAGGAATGCAGGGCCCTGAAGTGCCAAAGTTAACAGCATGTATAACGTGACTTTGCTGTCAGCTTATTTCTGAGGCCTATGCTACTGAAGGTGAATTTATTTATGTTTATACAAACAATATAATATGGCTATGTTTGGTTGTGAAACGCTACTGGGCAAAAGAGATTGAAAGTAAGTATATGTCTGTATAATTAGTATATGCCAAGTGATTGAAAATGGTCTATGGGGGAACATTTCTTGTATACATAAATATTTACATAGATATACTCATATAATCCTTTATGTAAGTTTTAAAAATCTATTTACCTGCCCAGGAATGGTGACTCATACCTGTAATCCCAGCACTTTGCGAGGCTGAGGTGCATGCATCATGAGGTCAGGAGTTCAAGACCAGCCTGGCCAATATGGTGAAACTCTGTCTCTACTAAAAATACAAAAATTACCTGGTGTGGTGGCGCTTGCTTGTAGTCCCAGCTACTCCAGAAGCTGAGGTAGGAGAATTGCTTGAACCTGGGAGGCAGAGGTTGCAGTGAGCCGAGATTGTGCCACTGCACTCTAGCCTGGGTGACACAGCAGGACTCTGTCCCCATCCCCAACAAAGAAACTTCTATACATGTATAAATCTATTTGCCCTGTAAACTAGATCTAGAAGAATACACGAATAGAGGAATCTTCTGACATACATCCTGCTGCATTTAACACATATGAAGGAAGCACTGGTCTTTATTGCTAACTCCTGGAAAATGAACATGCACTAACCAATGGGAGTCATTCACTGCCATGTCAAGGTTGACCCTTCCCTTCATGTTGCACATACGGCCAGAGGTGAACCAGCCTCAGTCCTAAGGTTCTCACCTAAATTGTGAAATGCTTATTTTTTCTCATCTGGGCTTTCCTTAAGACATGGGATCAACTTCATTTTTATGAGTATGTAATGTAAAAGCACAATTTGGTCTCTGCATCTCTGTGACTGAAGTAGTGTCATTATGGTAATGGATAGAGTCTAGAAATCTTTCTGGAAGATAGACCATCATACTGAAAGCAAATATAATTAATTGTTCATGGTACCAGAACACATTGCAACCAGACCATAGTGAACATTCACAGAAGTGCCAATTGTAGCCCTTATTGGCCAGGCCAAAACTTCTTTCTGAGTAAGGATAGTCTTACTGATGTCAGGCATTCCTGCCTTTTTTTTTAACTGGACAGAAACCCACTAGGCTGATTTATTGAGATTCACAAATAAAAAGACTGAGTGCCAGGTAACAAGGACATTTTCACATTTATGAAAAAAAAAGTGTGGCTTTTGGCTTGGATTTTATAAATCTTCACTGAGCTAATCATCTGATTGGATTTATGTAGTCTGGAAGTAAAGAAAATAGAAATGACCTTTTACCAAGATTACTTCAGTGCTTTTTTCTGTAAATGTAAATATGGATATAAAATAGATTGGTAGACAAACATACATACAAAGAATGAGTCACATATGTATGCATAGGTCAAGTTTAATTGTGCATGTGTCCCATATAGGACAGAGGTCATCTTCATTTCTACCCCTGCATCCCAGATAAGTTAAATAAGCAAATTAGCTCATCCTGTGTGATTGCAAAAAGCCAATTAGGTCAGCTCAGGTAAATATAACCAACTGATTAGCTAAACTGGAAAAGTGTAGACATCAAGGCAGGCTCAAAATGATGGATGTGAATAACACAGGCTTACCCTGAGAAGAAAAGCAAGGATCTAAAATGCTAAGCCAGACATAAAGCCTTACATCACACTACGAATATATTACTTCACAGGCCATGCTCATAAACATGAAGTTTCTTCATGTTTATACATAACACTTTATGGCTGTGTTCCAATCTGAGATGGTATAAAGCCATATAGGTGAAAAGTAAGTCTTCATCTGTGTCCTCAGGTTAGGCTGGAAAATTAGAAATGTCTATTGATGAACATCTTTTGTATGCATAAATATTTACATATACAAACTAATATGATCCTGTATGTGTGTGTTTATGTACTTACATATATCTATATCGAGGTCTATCTATAATTCTGTTAACATTCATACAGAATAAAGATGTAGCAAGGCAAAGTATAAGTGAGCGGTGGCTCATGCCTGTAATCCCAGCACTTTGGGAGGCCAAGGCAGGCAGATCATGGGGTCAAAACATCAAGACCAACCTGGCCAACATGGTGAAATTCCGTCTCTACTAAAAACACAAAAATCAGCTGGGTATGGTGGTGCATGCCTGTAGTCTTAGCTACTCAGGAGGCTGAGGCAGGAGAATCACTTGAACCTGGAAGGTGGAGGTTGCAGTGAGCCCAGATTGCATCACTACACTCCAGCCTGGTGACAGAGTGAGACTTCTTCTCAAAAAAGAGAAAAGGAAAAGAAATAAAGGGCATCCAAATTGGTAAAGAGGAAGTCAAACTGTCACTGCTTGTCGATGATATAATTGTATACCTAGAAAACCCTAAAGACTCATTCAAAAAGCTCCTAGATTTGAGAAATAAATTTACTAAAGTTTCAGGATACAAAATGAATGTACACAAATCAATATCACAGGTATACACCAACAGTGACCAAGCTGAGAATAAAGGAAAGAACTCAACCCCTTTATACCAGCTGCAGAAAAAATATACTTAGGAATATACTTAACCAAAGAAGTGAAAGACCTCTACCAGGAGTACTACAAAACACTCCTGAAAGAAATCAAAGATGATACAAACAAGTGGAAATACATCCCATGTTCATGGATAAGTAAAGTCAATATTGTGAAAATGATCATAGTGCCAGAAGCAGTCTACAAATTCATGCCATTCTTGTCAGAATATCACCATCATTCCTCACAGAAATAGAAAAAAACAATCTTAAAATTCATATAGAAAAATAAGAAAGCCTGCATAGCCAAAACAAGACTAAGCAAAAAGAATAAATCTGGAGACATCACATTATCTGACTTCAAACTATACTAGAAGACTATTGTTACCAAAGCAGCATGGTACTGGTATAAACATAGGCAAATATACCAATGGAACAGAATAGTGAATGAAGAATAAAGCCAAATACTTTCAGCCAACTGATCTTCTACAAACTAAACAAAAACATGAAGTAGGGAAAAGACACCCTATTCAACAAATGCTGCTGAGATAATTAGCAAGCCACATGTAGAAGAATAAAACTGGATCTTCATTGCTCACTTTATGCAAAAATCAACCAAGATGGATCAAAGACTTAAATGTAAAACTTGAAACTATAAAAATTCTACAAGATAACATTGGAAAAACTCTTCTAGACATTATCTTAGCAGAGATTTCATGACCAAAAACCCAAAACCAAATACAACAAAAACAAAGATCAATAAATGCGACTTAATTAAACTAAAAAGCTTCTGCTCAGCAAAATAATAATAATGATAATCAGAAGAGTAAACAAACAACACACAAAGTGGGAGAAATATTCACAAACTATGCATCTGACAAAAAACTGACAAAGTTTCTACAAGAAACTGAAACAAACCAGCAAGAAAAAAACAAAGTATCTTATAAAAAAGTGGGCTTAGCACATGAGTAAACAATTCTCAAAAGACATACAAATGGTTAAAAAACTTAAAAAAAAATGCTCAACATCACTAGTGATCTGAGAACTAAAAATCAAACCACAATGTTATATCACCTTACTCCTGCAAGAATGGCCATAATCAAAAAATAAAAAAATAACAGATGTTGGTATTGATGTGGGGCAAAGGGTACACTTTTACACTGCTGATGGGAATATAAACTACTACAACTACTATCGAAAACAGTCTGGAGATTTCTAAATGAATTAAAGGTAGAACCTCCATTTGATCCAGCAATCCAACTACTGGGTATCTACACAGAGAAAAGTAAGTCAGTTTATGAAAAAGACACTTGGGCATGCATGTTTATAGCGCAGAATTTGCAGTTGCAAAATTGCAAATGTTGGGAAGCAGCCTCAATGCCCATCAACCAATGAGTGGACAAAGAAAAAAAAAATGTGGTGTATATATACCGTAGAATACTACTCAGCCATAAAAAGGAACAAAATAATTGCATTTACAGCAACCTTGGTGGAGTTGGAGATTATTATTGTAAGTGAAGTAACTCAGGAATAGAAAATTGAACACCGTATATTCTCATTTATACGTGGGAGCTAAGCTATGAGGACGTAAAGGCTTAAGAATTATATAATGGGCAGGGTGCGGTGGCTCACGCCTGCAATCCGAGCACTTTGGGAGGCCAAGGCGGGTGGATTACCTGAGTTTGGGAGTTTGAGATTAGCCTGACCAACATGGAGAAACCCCGTCTCTACTGAAAATACAAAATTAGCCGGACATGGTGGCACATGCCTGTAATCCCAGCTGCTTGGGAGGCTGAGACAAGATAGTCGCTTGAATCTGGAAGGCGGAGGTTGCAGTGAGGCAAGATTGAACCATTGCATTCCAGCCTGCACAACAAGATTGAAACTCAAAAAAAAAAAAAGAAGAAGAAGAAGAATTATATAATGGACTCTAGAAGCTTGGGGGAAAGAACAGGAAGGGGTAAAGGGGTAAAAGACTATGCATTGGGTACAGTGTACACTGCTTGGGATATGGGTGCACTAAAATCTCAGAAATCACCACTAAAAAACTTTTTCATGTAATCAACCACCACCTGTAGCCACAAAGCTGTTGAGATAATAATAAAAACAAACACCCCGCCCCAAAGTCCCACAAAATTAATTTTATATGCTTTGGCATTTAATTTTTTAAAAAAGAATCTCAGTCATCAACGAAGGAGTGAAGTGGCTTGATCATGGCTCACTGCAGTCTCGGCCTCCTGGGCTCAGGCAATTCTACCTCAGCCTCCTGGGTAGCTGGTACTACAGGTGCAGGTAACGAAGCCGAGCGAATTTTGTATTTTTTGTAGACATGGGGTTTTGCCATGTTGCCCAGGCTTGCTTCCAATTCCTGGGCTTAAGCAGTCTTTGTGCCTTGGCCTTTCAAAATGCTGGGATTACAAATGTGAGCCATCGTGCCTGACCAGAATCTTATTTTTATATGATATAGAAAAGCTAAATATATTTAGATCTGCTAGTTAACAGAGAATTTGAAAAAAAATCTTCTATTAAAAATGTAAAACGGTTTTTGTCTACAAATACTGATACCAAACAGTTCTAAATTACTTCCTAAAGGTTTCACAAAAAAATTAGGTTTTTAAGAGTTAATGTAATTAATATATATAATTAAAACTACTGGATCTAAGAAAAATAATTCTGTATAGAGAGTGTGCAAACATAAGCAAAAATATACTTTCAATGAAGAAAGCCAAAAATATTTTGTCTAGTTTGAAATTACTTAAAGATTGTCTCAAATTGAAAAAATAAAAAGAATGTAGATAAAAATAAAATACAGGGGGGAGGAGCCAAGATGGCTGAATAGGAACAGCTCTGGCCTACAGGTCTCAGAGTGAGCGACCCAGAAGATGGGTGATTTCTGCATTTCCATCTGAGGTACCAGGTTCATCTCACTAGGGATTGCCAGACAGTGGGTGCAGGTCAGAGGGTGTGCGCACCATGCACCAGCCAGAGAAGGGCGAGGCACTGCCTCACTTGGGAAGCACAAGGGGTCAGGGAGTTCCCTTTCCTAGTCAAAGAAAGGGGTGACAGATGGCACCTGGAAAATCGGGTCACTCCCACCCCAATACTGCGCTTTTCCAACGGGCTTAAAAAATGGTGCACCCAGAGATTATAGCCCTCACCTGGCTCAGAGGGTCCTACACCCACAGAGTCTTGCTGATTGCTAGCACAGCAGTCTGAGATCAAACTGCAAGGTGGCAGCAAGGCTGGGGAAGTGGTGCCCGCCATTGCCCAGGCTTGCTTAGGTAAACAAAGCAGCCGGGAAGTTCGAACTGGGTGGAGCCCACCACAGCTCAAGGAGGCCTGCCTGCCTCTGTAGGCTCCACCTCTGGGGGCAGGGCATGGACAAACAAAAAGACAGCAGTAAGCTCTGTAGACTTAAATGTCCCTGTCTGACAGTTTTGAAGAGAGCAGTGGTTCTCCCAGCACGCAGCTGGAGATCTGAGAATGGGCAGACTGCCTCCTCAAGTGATTCCCTGACACCTGACAACCAAGCAGCCTAACTGGGAGGCACCCCCCAGCAGGGGCAGACTGACACCACACACGGCCGAGTAGTCCAACAGACTTGCAGCTGAGGGTCAGTCTGTTGGAATGAAAACTAACAAACAGAAAGGACATCCACACCAAAAACCCATCTGTACATCACCATCATCAAAGACCAAAAGTAGATAAAACCACAAAGATGGGGAAAAAACATAGTAGAAAAACTGGAAACTCTAAAAAGCAGAGCGCCTCTCCTCCTCCAAAGGAATGCAGTTCCTCACCAGCAATGGAACAAAGCTGGACAGAGAATGACTTTCACTAGCTGAGAGAAGAAGTCTTCAGATGATCAAATTACTCCGAGCTATGGGAGGATATTCAAACCAAAGACAAAGAAGTTGAAAACTTTGAAGAAAATTTAGAAGAAAGTATAACTAGAAAAACCAATACAGAGAAATGCTTAAAGGAGATGATGAAGCTGAAACCCAAAGCTTGAGAACTATGTGAAGAATGCAGAAGCCTCAGGAGTTGATGCGATCAACTGGAAGAAAGAGTATCAGCGATGGAAGATGAAATGAATGAAATGCAGTGAGAAGGGAAGTTTAGAGAAAAAAGAATAAAAAGAAATGAGAAAAGCCTCCAAGAAATATGGGACTATGTGAAAAGACAAAATCTACGTCTGATTGGTGTACCTGAAAGCGACGGGGAGAATGGAATCAAGTTGGAAAACACTCTGCAGGATATTATCCGGGAGAACGTCCCCAGTCTAGCAAGGCAGGCCAACATTCAGATTCAGGAAATACAGAGAATGCCACAAAGATACTCCTCGAGAAGTGCAACTCCAAGACACATAATTGTCAGATTCACCAAAGTTGAAATGAAGGAAAAAATGTTAAGGGCAGCCAGAGAGAAAGATTGGGTTACCCTCAAAGGGAAGCCCATCAGACTAACAGCGGATCTCTCGGCAGAAACTCTACAAGCTAGAAGAGAGTGGGGGTCAATCTTCAACATTCTTAAAGAAAAGAATTTTCAACCCAGAAATTCATATCCAGCCAAACTAAGCTTCATAAGTGAAGGAGAAATAAAATCCTTTACAGACAAGCAAATGCTGAGAGATTTTGTCACCACCGGGCCTGCCCTAAAAGAGCTCCTGAAGAAAGTGCTAAACATAGAAAGGAACAACCGGTACCAGGTGCTGCAAAATCATGCCAAAATGTAAAGACCATTGAGACTAGGAAGAGACTGCATCAACTAATGAGCAAAATAACCAGCTAGCATCATAATGACAGGATCAAATTCACACATAACAGTATTAACTTTAAATGTAAATGAACTAAATGCTCCAATTAAAAGACACAGACTGGCAAATTGGATAAAGAGTCAAGACACATCAGTGTGCTGTATTCAGGAAACCCATCTCACGTGCAGAGACACACATAGGATCAAAATAAAAGGATGGAGGAAGATCTACCAAGCAAATGGAAAGCAAAAAAAAGGCCGGGGTTGCAATCCTAGTATCTGATAAAACAGACTTTAAACCAATGAAGATCAAAAGAGACAAAGAAAGCCATTATATAATGGTAAAGGGATCAATTCAACAAGAAGAACTTTCCTAAATATATATGCACCCAATACAGGAGCACCCAGATTCATAAAGCAAGTCCTGAGTGACCTACAAAGAGACTTAGACTCCCACACATTAATAATGGGAGACTTTAACACCCCACTGTCAACATTAGACAGATCAACGAGACAGAAAGTCAACAAAGATACCCAGGAATTGAACTCAGCTCTGCACCAAGCGGAACTAATAGACATCTACAGAACTCTCTACCCAAAATCAACAGAATATACATTTTTTTCAGCACCACACCACACCTATTCCAAAATTGGCCACATAGTTGGAAGTAAAGCTCTCCTCAGCAAATGTAAAAGAACAGAAATTATAGCAAACCATCTCTCAGATCAAAGTGCAATCAAGCTAAAACTCAGGATTAAGAATCTCACTCAAAAGTGCTCAACTACATGGAAACAGAACAACCTGCTCCTGAATGACTACTGGGTAAATAATGAAATGAAGGCAGAAATAAAGATGTTCTTTGAAACCAATGAGAACAAAGACAACATACCAGAATCTCTGGGACACATTCAAAGCAGTGTGTACAGGGAAATTTATAGCACTAAATGCCCACAAGAGAAAGCAGGAAAGATCTAAAATTGACATCTCAACATCACAATTAAAAGAACTAGAAAAGTAAGAGCAAACACATTCAAAAGCTAGCAGAAGGCAAGAAATAACTAAGATCAGAGCAGAACTGAAGGAAATAGAGACACAGAAATCCCTTCAAAAAATCAATGAATCTAGGAGCTCCTTTTTTGAAAAGATCAACAAAATTGATAAACCACTAGCAAGACTATAACATCTTTATGCAAATAAACTAGAAAATCTAGAAGAAATGGATAAATTCGTCAACACATACATCCTCCCAAGACTAAACCAGGAAGAAGCTGAATCTCTGAATAGACCAATAACAGGCTCTGAAATTGAAGCAATAATCAATAGCTTACCAACCAAAAAAAGTTCAGGACCAGATGGATTCACCACCAAATTCTACCAGAGGTAGAAAGACGGGCTGGTACCATTCCTTCTGAAACTATTCCAATCAATAGAAAAAGAGGGAATCCTCCCTAACTCATTTTATGAGGCCAGCATCATCCTGATACCAAAGCCTGGCAGAGACACAACCAAAAAAGAGAATTTTAGACCAATATCCTTGATGAACATCGATGCAAAAATCCTCAATAAAATACTGGCAAACCAAATCCAGCAGCACATCAAAAAGTTTATCCACCATGATCAAGTGGGCTTCATCCCTCGGATGCAAGGCTGGTTCAATATACGCAAATCAATAAATGTAATCCAGCATATAAACAGAACCAAAGACACAAACCACATGATTATCTCAATAGATGCAGAAAAGGCCTTTGACAAAATTCAACAACCCTTCATGCTAAAAGCTCTCAATAAATTAGGTATTGATGGGACATATCTCAAAATAATAAGAGCTATCTATGACAAACCCACAGCCAATATCATACTGAATGGGCAAAAACTGGAAGCATTCCCTTTGAAAACTGGCACAAGACAGGGATGCCCTCTCTCACCACTCCTATTCAACATAGTGTTGGAAGTTCTGGCCAGGGCATTGAGAGAGGAGAAGGAAATAATGGGCATTCAATTAGGAAAAGAGGAAGTCAAATTGTCCCTGTTTGCAGACGACATAATGGTATATCTAGAAAACCCCATTGTCTCAGCCCAAAATCTCCTTAAGCTGATAAGCAACTTCAGCAAAGTCTCAGGATACAAAATCAATGTGCAAAAATCACAAGCATTCTTATACACCAACAACAGGCAAACAGAGAGCCAAATCATGAGTGAACTCCCATTCACAATTGCTTCAAAGAGAATAAAATACCTAGGAATCCAACTTACAAGGGACATGAAGGACCTCTTCAAGGAGAACTACAAACCACTGCTCAATGAAATAAAAGAGGATACACACAAATGGAAGAACATTCCATGCTCATGGGTAGGAAGAATCAATATCGTGAAAATGGCCATCCTTCCCAAGGTAATTTACAGATTCAATGCCATCCCCATCAAGCTACCAATGACTTTCTTCACAGAATTGGAAAAAACTACTTTAAAGTTCATATGGAACCAAAAAACAGCCTGCATTGCCAAGTCAATTGTAAGCCAAAAGAACAAAGCTGGAGGCATCACACTACCTGACTTCAAACTATACTACAATGCTACAGTAACCAAAAGAGCATGGTACTGGTACAAAAACAGAGATATAGATCAATGGAACAGAACAGAGCTCTCAGAAATAACACCACATATCTACAACTATCTGATCTTTGACAAACCCGACAAAAACAAGTAATGGGGAAAGGATTCCCTATTTAATAAATGGTGCTGGGAAAACTGGCTAGCCATATGTAGAAAGCTGAAACTGGATCCCTTCCTTACACCTTATAGAAAAATCAATTCAAGATGGACTAAAGACTTAAACATTAGAACTAAAACCATAAAAACCCTAGAAGAAAACCTAGGCATTACCATTCAGGACATAGGCATGGGCAAGGACTTCATGTCTAAAACACCAAAAGCAATGGCAACAAAAGCCAAAATTGACAAATGGGGTCTAATTAAACTAAAGAGCTTCTGCACAGCAATAGAAACTACCATCAGAGTGAACAGGCAACCTACAAAATGGGAGAAAATTTTCGCAACCTACTCATCTGACAAAGGGCTAATATCTAGAATCTACAATGAACTCCAACAAATTTACAAGAAAAAAACAAACAACCCCATCAAAAAGTGGGCAAAGGACATGAACAGACACTTCCCAAAAGAAGACATTTATGCAGCCAAAAGACACATGAAAAAATGCTCACCATCACTGGCCATCAGAGAAATGCAAATCAAAACCACAATGAGATACCATCTCACACCAGTTAGAATGGTGATCATTAAAATGTCAGGAAACAACAGGTGCTGGAGAGGATGTGGAGAAATAGGAACACTTTTACACTGGTGGTGGGACTGTAAACTAGTTCAACCATTGTGGAAGTCAGTGTGGCGATTCCTCAGGGATCTAGAACTAGAAATACCATTTGACCCAGCCATCCCATTACTGGGTATATACCCAAAGGAATATAAATCATGCTGCTATAAAGACACATGCACACGTATGTTTATTGCGGCATTATTCACAATAGCAAAGACTTGAAACCAACCCAAATGTCCAACAATGATAGACTGGATTAAGAAAATGTGGCACATATACACCATGGAATACTATGCAGCCATAAAAAACGATGAGCTCATTTCCTTTGTAGGGACATGGATGAAATTGGAAATCATCATTCTCGGTAAACCATCCCAAGAACAAAAAACCAAACACTGCATATTCTCACTCATAGGTGGGAATTGAACAATGAGAACACATGGACACAGGAAGGGGAACATCACACTCTGGTGACTGTTGTGGGTTGGGGGGAGGGGGGAGGGATAGCATTGGGAGATATACCTCATGCTAGATGACGAGTTAGTGGGTGCAGCGCACCAGCATGGCACATGTATACATATGTAACTAACCTGCACATTGCGCACATGTACCCTAAAACCTAAAGTATAACAATAAATAAATAAATAAATAAATAAAATAAATAAAATAAAATACAGAAACTTTTAAAAGTAATTTTAAAAAGGTTGGGTGTGATGGCTCATGCCTGTAATCCCAGCATTTTGGGAGGCTGAGGCATGTGGATCACCTGAGATCAGGAGTTGGAGACCAGCCTGACCAACACGGAGAAACCCCATCTCTACTAAAAATACAAAATTAGCTGGACATGGTAGCACTTGCCTGTAATCCCAGCTACTCAGGAGGCTGAGGCAGGAGAATATCTTGAACCCGGGAGGCGGAGGTTGCAGTGAGCCTAGATTGGGCCATTGCATTCCAGCCTGGGCAATAAAAGTGAAACTCCATATCAAAAAAAAAAAGTAATCAAAAGAGATTATAAACTATGTATGGAAATCTAGAGTGGTAAAAATGATATATTTGATGGATTTATTTATAAAGTTTTGTGAAAATTAGCTTTTAATTTTTTTTAAGTTTTAAAATTTTTATTTTTATTTTTTGAGATGGAGTCTTGCTGTGTCACCCAGGTTGGAGTGCAGTGGCGCAATCTTGGCCCATTGCAAACTCCACTTCCTGGGTTCAAGCGATTGTTCTGCTTGAGCCTCCCAAGTAGCTGGGACTACAGGTGTCTGCCACCACACTGGGCTAATTTTTGTAATTTAGTAGGGACGGGGTTTCACATGCTAGCCAGGCTGGTCTCGAACTCCTTACCTCAGGTGATCTGCCTGCCTTGACCTCCCAAAGTGTTGGGATTACAGGCGTGAGCCACTGTGCCTGGTCAAAATTAGCTTTAGTATTGATAACACACTAATACAAAAGTATAAGTTGATTTTCTCTTAAACAAAAATTTTGTGTATTATTACTATAACACAATAACCAATTTTTATTCACCTTTTGAATTAATTTAAAAAGAGAGAGAGATAGGGTTTTTCTCATGCTGTCTTTCTTGGGTCATTTGATTGGAAAACTGAATTTACTGCATCAAACAGTAAAAGGTTTTGTTTTTATAAGTCTTCTAATAGGCCAGGCACCGTGACTCATGCCTATAATCTCAGTACTTCGGGAGGCTGAGGCAGGCGGATCACCTGAGGTCAGGAGTTTGAGACCAGTCTGGCCAATATGCCAAAAGCCCATCTCTACTAAAATACAAAAATTAGCCAGGCAAGGTGATGGCTACCTGTAATCTCAGCTACTTGGGAGGCTGAGGCAGGAGAGTTGCTTGCACTCAGGAGGCAGAGGTTGCAGTGAGCCAAGATCACACCGCTGCACTCCAACCTGGGTGGCAGAGTGAGACTGTATCTCAATAAATAAATAAATAAATACATAAATAAATAAATAAATACACATAATAAATAAATCTTTTAATTATTGCTTTGGCTAAATGAATGATTCTTATTTAATAGTGGACTGTGATCCCATTTTGTTCAAGTATTTTAACCCTTTGACATATTTCGCAGGCTTGCCAAAATTAAAATTCAGCTTAAAAGCTGTGTGTATTTGACCCCTAACATTTGAGTGCTACATAGGTCCAATGCAGCATTTAAAAGAGGGATAAACAGAATTCTTTGATATGTTAAATTACATGGAAAGCATTGTCAAATTAAAAATGTTTGACCTTTATCAAGTTATATTTTAATAAATGTTATGATATTCATTTCAAAATTATATGAAATCTCTAAAAATCTACTGTACCTGAGTATATGCTACTAGTAATAATTATGGTTTTTATGATAAATTTTATAGACTACAGGTATAATCATTTTTTTCATTTGTTTCTTCATAACCATTTTAAGTCATTTTCACAGTTAATGGTTTAATTCTCATGTAGTTTCTAAAAACTTCAAAAGCACATAACATCCTAGAGGACTGTGTCCTTAAAGAGGTTTATGAGAAGATGGAAAGGGTCCACACAAGTTAAGTACAGGCTTCTGATAATTTTAGGATCATATTATTTGGACTGGCTAAGGATGTGAGAATTTGAATGAAGAGAAAGACTCTTAAAAAACTTTGAGCCCAGGACGGGGTATGGTGGCTCATGCCTATAACCCCAGCACTTTGGGAGGCTGAGGCAGATAGATCCCTTGAAGTCAGGAGTTCGAGACCAGCCTGACCAACATGGAGAAACCCCGTATGTATTAAAAATTCAAAATTAGCAGGATGTGGTGGCACGTGTCTGTAATCTCAGCTACTTGAGAGGCTGAGGCAGGAGAATCACTTGAACCTGGGAGGAAGAGGTTGCAGTGAGCCAAAATTGTGTCATTTCCAGCCCAGGCAGTAAGAGAGAAACTCCATCTCAAAACAAAACAAAACAAAACAAAACAAAATGAAAACAAAAACAAACAAACAAAAACACCTGTAAGCCTACACAAGAGAAAAATTGACTATTACAAAAATACTCTGCCACATTTTTAAAGTTATATCAGCCAGTATGGAAATGTTTTAGATATACTTTGTAAATAAACTCTGTGGTCCAAGTCAAATTATCTATGATAACTTCTCAGGTATCAGTGCTGTGCACCGAAATTGGGAAAGTAACCTAGTGTTTAAGAAGATGTAAACTTAATGTTCAGTGTGGACTCATGGAGAACATAGGCAGCCACTTGATATTTCCTGAGTTCTTTTTTTAAAAATTAATTAATTATTAATATTATTATTTTTTGAGATGGAGTTTCACTCTTGTCACCCAGGCTGAAGTACAATGGAATGATCTTGACTCGCTGCAACCTCCACTTCCCAGGTTCAAGTGATTCCCCTGCCTCAGCCTCCCAAGTAGCTGGGATGACAGGTGGTCACCCCCACGCCCAACTATTTTTTGTAATTTTAGTAGAAACTGGGTTTCACCATGTTGGCCAGGCTGGTCTCAAACTCCTGACCTTGTGACCCACCCCCTTCAGCCTCCCAAAGTGTTGGGATTACAGGCATGAGCCACTGCGTTCGGCCCCTATTCCTGAGTTCTTGAAGTTTCCATTATTAAAAGCCATGCATTTCACTACTCATCACAGAAAAGATAATCTACATTAAATATAAATTGAATGTGTGTTTGTGTGTGTATGTGTGTGTGTGTGTGTGTGGTGACTTCTAAATTACTACACTAGGTTAAGACCAATTTCTTTTGTCAAACTTATAATTCTTAGAAGACAATCAAAAGTTTATGTATGTTTCTGCTACGTCATGTGTGATTTCAACATTTATACAGAAATTGCAATTTTTTTTTTGAGACAGAGTCTCACTCTGTCACCCAGGCTGGAGTGCTGTGGCATGATCTCAGCTTACTAAAACCTTGGCCTCCCAGGTTCAAGCGAATCTTCTGCCTCAGTCTCCCTAGTAGCTGGGACTAGAGGTACACACCACCATGCCCAGCTAATTTTTGTGTTTTTAGTAGAGACAGGGTTTCACCATATTGGCTAGGCTGGTCTTGAACTCCTGACCTCGTGATCTGCCCGTCTTGGCCTCCCAAAGTGCTGGGATTATAGGCATGAGCCACCTCGTCCGGCTTTTTTTTTTTTTTTTTTGACTTAGTTTCACTTTTGTTGCCCAGGCTGGAGTGCAATGGCGTGATCTTTGCTCACCGCAACCTCTGCCTTCTGAATTCAAGCAATTCTCCTGCCACAGCCTCCCAAGTAGCTAGGATTACAGGCATCCACCACTACTCCCAGATAATTTTTGTGTTTTTAGTAGAGACGGGGTTTTACCATGTTAGTCAGTCTGATCTTGAACTCCTGCCCTCAGATGATCCTCACGCCTCAGCCTCCCAAAGTACTGGGATTACAGATGTGAGCACCAGACAGAAAATTGCACACCTGGCAATTGTCATTTTTAATGCATGTTTTCTGGTAGTATAAAAAAGCTTTCTGATGCAAGAATGTTGTTGTTATAGTGGTAGCTAAAAGGATCCTAAGCCTTTTTTTTTTCCCTCATGAAGACTTGCTGAAAAGGTCTCCAATTACAAAGATATTTATTTCACTAGAAAAGTTGTAAAACTGTTAAATAAGATATTACAGATACAATAGTACTGAGCAAAGCTAACTAAATTCACTAGATTTTTTTTAGTAATTGCAGTTGATGACACTCAGATCCACTTAGAGTGGAAAAAATGTGTTGACTGTTATAAAGAGTCATTGGAAGACCTATGCACCTAATAATAGAACGTCATGTATCATCTGCTACTGAAGTCTAATATTACTAAATGTGGCAAGGCTCTAATGCATTCTGGCAAAGCATATTTTCACAAGGTAAAGAAAGCTTGTTTTGTTTTGTTTTGTTTTTGACAGTCTCACTCTGTCACCCAGGGTTCAGTGGTGTGATCTCAGCTAACTGCAACCTCTGCCTCCTGGGTTCAAGTGATTCTCATGCCTCAGCCTCCTGAGTAGCTGGGATTACAGGTGTGCATCACCACACTCCACTAATTTTTCTGTTTTTAGGCTGGGCTGGTCTCATACTCCTGGCCTCAAGTGATCCACCTCCCTTGGCCTCCCAAAATGCTGCAATTACAAGCATGAGCCACTGCATCTGTCCAGAAAAGCTTTTAATAGTCTACTCACTGGGAAAAGGAAAACCTTTTATAATTTAGAAAAAAGAGATTGAATCTGATTGCCATCTACAATGTAGCAAGACTTTGGGACTTTAAACCTTGAGTTCATAACGTTACAACTCAAAGGGGGCCCTCTAAACTCTTGTAATCATATTGGAGATATTAATTGGAGATCTTGAGGTAAAGCTAACCAGAGAAGTTTCTCCTCAAAAGAAGATGACAACCTTGAAGTAGACAGTTTTTTCTGCAAGATAAAAAATGAAGACCTCTCTGATATCATGACACTCTTAGTTCACAGTTTCTTTTTTTATGGCTCTACACACAACAGAAATAAAAAAGGGATCTCTTGTGTGCTCTCATGGGGTATACTTATATATGTAAATAATTTTACAGCCAAAATTTAAAAAAACTTATGTCTTAATAGGTAAAAGATTAAGGGCCACTGTGGGTGAGAAATTTTAATGGGAAATTTGTTGCCTCATAATATCAGAAAAGAATATTGATCAACTGCTCTTGGAGCAATATTAAGTTAAAGATAAACTTATTCAGAATAGCATAAAGAGTATTGCCAGGAGGCCATTATTCTTCTGAGTGATCATCATTTGTTAGGTCTTTTTTTCAAAGGCTTAGAGTAAATAAGGCAATGATTAGAAATGTATCTTCCATAATAGGCTCTATAGCAGATTCTACCATAAAGGCTATGGTTACACAATAGATTTTAATTTTTTTAATTAAAGTTGTGCTAAATAAAATAATTTATCTAGTTTACTTACTGGATATATGGTATGAGGCTACCACTTCTCCTGTTGTCCTTCTCAGTTTCTCCCCAACCTCCCCTTTTCCCTAGTTTATAAGACAGGAGAAAAGGGAGAAAGCAAAAAGTTGGAAAGAAACAGAAGTAAGATAAATAGCTAGACGACCTTGGCACCACCACCTCACTCTGGTGGCTAAAATAATAATAATATTAACCCCTGACCAAAACTACTGGTGTTATCTGTAAACTCCAGATATTGTATGAGAAAGAACTGTAAAACTTTTTGTCTGTTAGCTGATGTATGTAGGCCCCAGTCACGTTCCTCATGCTTACTTGATCTATTATGACTTTTTTATGTAGACCCCTTAGAGTTGTAAGCCCTTAAAAGGGCTAGGAATTTCTTTTTGGGGGAGCTCGTCTCTTAAGACATGAGTCTGCCGACCCTCCCGGCTGAATAAAAAAACCTCTTCCTTCTTTAATATGGTGTCTGAGGAGTTTTGTCTGCGACTCATCCTGCTACTGATAAACAGAAGTATCTGTGCAGTTGGTAGTATTTGTAGTTGCACATGGAGAAATACATCAAGCATTACAGAGATTCAGTTGTAGGAAATTAATGAACGGACTGCTTGGTTGAAATGAGTAGACCATTTAACTAGCTAACTGTTTGATCTATTTAATCTTAGTTGGTTGGTTCATGGGGACCTTGGTTAAAAAGCATACTTCCGGTCGGGCGCGGTGGCTCATGCCTGTAATCCCCACACTTTGGGAAGCCGAGGCAGGTGGATCACCTGAGGTCAGAAATTCGAGACCAGCCTGGCCAGCATGGTGAAACCCTGTCTCAACTAATAATACAAAAATTAGCCAGGTGTAGTGACACACGCCTGTAACCCCAGCTACTTGGGAGGCTGAGGCAGGAGAATCACTTGAACTCAGGAGGCAGAGGTTGCAGTGAGCCGAGATCGCACCATTGCACTCTAGCCTGGGTGACAAGAGTGAGACTTCGTCTCAAAAAAAAAAAAAAAAATTGTACTTCTTACTCTTGATATTATTTTCCTGATAATCAAAATATAGTCTCCCTACTGCATTCTATTCTCTCAAAAGTTATAAATCTTTGCATGCAGTCATCTCTAGAATGTCAAGTGATCTCTCTTTAACTGGAATGATGAAAACTTGAAAATGTATTTGATCATGAGGACACCATAACCTATGAATGACCTGATAAGAATGGAAACCAAAAATAATGGAAACTGAGAGTGACGCTAAGACTTTGAGTTTTGGTGACACTCTGAGCTATGTGAAAACTTAATCAAAAGGGGGACATTTTTTAAACAAAATTATTGGAGGCTATCATTCTGGACTGAGCTTGTTCACTAGGCCCAAACAGACCAAACCAAACCAAAATGCAGTCATTCATGCTAAATGTGACATAGTCAAAATGAAAATTTAAAGAAATAGGTAGATTCTAAAACTGGCTAGGTCTTGTTTTTCTTTGGTAAAAAGCAGATTTCAATACAAGGAGGTCTCCTCTACTGTAATCATTTTAAAAAATAATAACCTGAAGTACTTGTTTTCACTTTATAAAACCCACTGTTCTGCTATTTTACAGTGGAATTTGAGACTAAACAAGTACATTTTTGATGGTGACAAAGTAATATCAACGCCTGAAGTTTTGGTTAATTTCTTGAAATTGAGGAGATAACCAAAAGGGAGATACTGTTAAATTAATTATAGCCTAAGGCTGACCCCTTTTATGTTTAATTTTGTTAATAGGATTTTCTGTACACAGTAAACTAAAACCTAACTGAATATGTAAATAGATTGTAACTTATTCTTGTACCAACCACTATGTTTTTGCCAATAAAAGAACATCAGCTGGTCAAACCATATTCCAGTAAGGCAAATCCCAAGCTGTAATAAATCTGGCTGTTTCTGTACCTCACTTCTATTTTCTGTATGTCACTTTGCTTCTTCTGTACATAAATCTTTTTGTCCACATGGCTGGGCTGGAGTCTCTCTGAGGCTACTTGGGACCCATAGGCTGCTTAATTTGCAAATTATTCTTTGCTCAATTAAACTATGTTAAACTTAATTTCTCTGAAGTTTTTTTCATTTAAAACTTTTCAAATGTTTTGTATGATAAAAAATAAGTTATGTGTTGTTGGATTTTGATTATCAAAAATAAGTTATGTTTTCCAAATTATTCCATATCAGCTATGTCAGCTATTTTTTCCAAGTTATTCTATGTTCTTTCAAAATGCTTTTGCAATTTCTTTTTTGTTTTTGTTTTGTTTTGTTTGAGACAGAGTCTCACTCTGTCACCCAGGCTGGATTGCAGTGGTGTAATCAATCATGGCTTAATGCAGCCTTCACCTTCCAGGCTTAAACAATCCTCCCACCCTAGATGCCTGAGTATCATCATGCCCTGTTAATTTTTTAAATTTGTTTTATATTGAGACAGGATCTTACTATGTTGCCCCAGCTGCACTTGAACTCCTGAGCTTAAGTGATTCTCCCATCTCAGCCTCGCAAAGTGTTAGGATTACAGATGGGAACCACCATGTGCTTCAGTAATTTCTTGAGATTATTCCCAACAATAAACAGTACTATGAGGGCACAAATCTAAAAGCAATCTGGTTTCTACTTTTGAAGTGTCACTCTCCAGGATTTTAAGAGTCTGGGACAGCTACCTGAGTAGTGTGATCCATGGAGGTACATAGGCTTTGGAGTCAGAGTTGATCCTGAGTCCCAGCCCAGCCACGTAGTAGCTGTGGGTATTCAGACAATTTCTTGATATGGAAGAGTTCTATAGACCACATATGCAGGAAAAGCAGAATGAGCTGGGTGTGGTGGCTCACGCTTGTAATCCCAGCACTTTGGAAAGCCGAGGTGAGTGGATCATGAGGTCAGGAGATCGAGACCATCCTGGCCAATGTGGTGAAACCCTGTCTCTACTAATAATACAAAAATTAGCTGGGTGTGGTGGTGTGGGCCTGTAATCCCAGCTACTCAAGAGGCTGACGCACAAGAATAGCTTGAACCCAGGAGGCAGAGGTTGCAGTGAGCCAAAATGGCACCACTGCACTGCAGCCTGGCAACAGTGAGACTCCCTCTCAAAACAAACAAACAAACAAAAAAAGAGACAAACAACATCAGAAAGACACTGATTACAAATATGGTAGCAATTTTTCATCCCTCCTGTATTCATGTCCATTGTCAGGTGCTTTTACAGCCATTCCCATCAAGATTCAGAATCTATTTTCGATACACTTGATCTGGCTGGCCTTATTTGCTCAGGGCGGTAGAAACCTGGAACATGACAATGTCTTATTTTGGGGCCTAGGTTCAAATAGTTTTGGCTACTTCGGTTCTTCTTTTCTTTTCTCTTTTCTTTTTTTTTTTTGTGAGAAGCAGTCTTTCTCTGTCACCAAGCCTGGAGTGTAGTGGCGTGATTTTGGCTCATTGCAACTTCCATCACCCAGGTTCAAGGAATTCTACTGACTCAGCCTCCCAAGTAGCTGGGACTACAGGCGTGTACCACCACATCCAGCTAATTTTTGTATTTTTAGTAAAGACAGGGTTTCACCATGTTGGCCAGGCTGGTCTCAAATTCCTGACCTAAGGTGATCCGACCACCTTGGCCTACTAAATTTCTGGAATTACAAGCATGTGCCACCATGCTGGGCCTGCTTCTGTTTTTCTTTCAGAATGCTGCCATCTTCATGAAACAAGCCCATATTAGCCAGCTGGAGGATAAGATACCATGGGGAGGAGAAGCAAGTTGCCCCTGTTGACAGCCCCAGAAGCAGAAACTCACAGTTAGAAGCACAGCTGCCTTCCTAGTCAATGAGCAGCTCATGATACATGTCTGAAGGAGCTCAGCTGTGAACAGAAGAATGGCCCCACGGAGTCCAGCCTAAATGGCTGAGCAGTTCAATTATGAGCTAATCAGTTTTGGATGGTTTGTTATGCTGCCATAGCTAACTAATACATGCACCCAGTGCAGATGGAATGCCAAGATTTAATGACAGGTTGGTTACTAGTTACCTTCTAATGCTAAGCACCATAAAAGTACTGATATTTTTCCCTATTTAAAGTTAGATGTCTTGTAAGATAATGTTGAGAAATGCAGAAATATTTTTTTTTTGAAATGCAGAAATATTGCTGGGTGTGGTGGCTCATGCTTGTAATCCCAGTACTTTGGGAGGCCGAGGTGGGCAGATCACCTGAGGTTGGGAGTTTGAAACCAGCCTGACAAACATGGAGAAACCCCGTCTCTACTAAAAATACAAAAGATTAGCCAGGCGTCGTTTCACATACCTGTAATCCTAGCTACTCATCAGGAGGCTGAGGTAGGAGAATCTCTTGAACCCAGGAGGTGGAGGTTGCTGTGATCTGAGGTCATGCTATTGCACTCCAGCCTGGGCAACAAGAGCAAAACTCCATCTCAAAAAATAAACAAATAAAAGAAAAGAAATGCAGAAATACATGTGGACATGTGGACATGTATGCATGTGATTGATGCTTATATTCACTCAGTTTCCCACACCACAGGAGAAAACGGATAACCACAGCCTGACCATTAGGGTCAAGGCCAAATAGCAAAATAAGTTTGCCTTTAATCTATTTTCTTCCTATGTAAATATTAAATGTCCAGACTGTGTACAGATCTGAAGACATAGAGTTTTCTTCTCCTGTTGCCCCATCATCCTTTGTTCACTGCCTGATCTGTGAAAGAAAGGTGGGCAACAGTAGTAAGCAGTGGTTTACCTGTGGTTATTTCATTCCTGCTGCCCTCAAGTGTGGTGGTGATTGAGGTCTTTGGCTCACTCTTTATTTTTACTTTTTAGTCAGGTCGTTTGTTTTATTGTTGTTTGAAAATTATTTCTATATTTTGGATAACAATCTTTATCAGATGTATCTTTTGCAAGCATTGTCTTCTATACTGTGTCTTTCTTTTCATTTTCTTTACAGTGTCTTTCACAGAGCAAAAATGCTTAATTTTGGTAAATTTGACATCAATATTTTACTTTCAGAAAATGAACTGGTGGTATTTTATCTAAATTATAATTGCTAAATCCAGGGTCATCTAGATTTTCTCCTAATTACATTCTAGGAATTTCATAGTGTTGCATTTTAAATTTAGGTCTGTGATCCATTTGTGTTAGTTTTTGTGAGGATGTAATGTTTGTGATTCATGCTTTTGTATGTGGATGTCCGATTGTTTTAGCATCATTTGTTGAAAGGATTCTCTTGGATGCATTGTATTGCCTTTAGCTTTTGTCAAAGATTCATTCAGTATATTAATATGGGCTTACCTCTGGGCTCTGCATTCATTCCATCAACTGATTTGTCTGTTCTTTTACCAATATCACACTCTCTTGATTACTGTTGCTTTATATTTAATCTTGAAGCTGAGTAGTGTCTGAATCATCCAATTTTATTATTCTCCTACAATACTGTGTTGGCTATTCTAGGTCTTTTGCCTCTGCATGTAGGTTTTTGCCTCTATACATAAACTTCAGAATCAGTTTTTCGGTAGCCCCAAAAGAAGTACATGGAATTTTGTTTAAGGTTGTAGTGCATCACAGATCAAGCTAGGAAAGACTGATATTTTAACAATGCGGAGTATTTGCATTCATGATCATGGTGCATCTTTCTACTCTTTGCTCCTTCTGATTTCTTTCATTAGATAAAAGTTTTTTTTTTTTTTTTTTTTTTAAGGACAAGAACCTCACTCCACCCCTCCAGGCTGGAGTTCAGTGATGCGATCTTGGCTCACTGCAACGTACACCTCCCAGGTTCAAGTGATCCTTCTGCCTCAGCCTCCCAAGTAGCTGGGACTAGAGGCATGTGCCACCATGCCAGGCTAATTTTTGTATTTTTAGTAGAGGTGGTATTTCACCATGTTTATTGGTACTTTTACCATGTTATTTCTCCTTCCTCAGCCTCCTGAGTGGCTGGGATTACAGCTGAGCCCGGGAGGTGGAGGTTGCAATGAGGCGAGATCACATCACTGCACTCCAGCCTGGGTGACAGAGTGAGACTCTATCTTAAAAACAAACAAAAGTTTCAATATAGGCATAAAACATCTGTTAATTTACATTATAGCACACCTACTTAAGATTAGTTTTATTTCTCATAACAAAGAATCTTTACTTGTTTCAATTTTTTTATCAACAATATCTTACTTTGTCACTCAGGCTGGAGTGCAGTGGTGTGATTATAGCTCACTGTAGCCTGGAATTCCTAAACTCAGGTGATCTTCCTGCCTTGGGCTCCTGAGTAGGTGGGAGTACAGTTGTGTTAACATGCTCTATTAATTTCCTTTTTTTATAGAGACTAGGTCTCCCTATGTTGCCCAGCCTAATCTCAAACTCCTGGCCTCAAGTGATACTCCTCTCATGGCCTCCCAAAGTTCTGGGAGTATTGGCATGAGCCACCATGCCTTGCCTATTTTCTTCAAAAGTTTTTCACACGCACACACAAAAAATGTACTGTCTTTCGTTGGTTGCATATTAGAATATAGGTTATATGGAGTATCCTACTTTGAAGCAGCCCATTCCAGAGTCTATGCAAAGTTGTCCTTCCTGAACTGCTTTAAGACAATTACCTCATGTGAGACAAGGGCATGGGGGAGTCCCCAAGAAAATTTAACAACTGAGAATAACTGCTGAAACAATATGTACCTATTCCCAAACAGAGCAAGAGTGTCTGTTGTAGACGGTCAACCTTTGCAGACAGTAGTAGCATCTACGTTCACCAAGAGACACACTGTGAACTCTGAGAACAGGTTACAATGTGTATTGAGTCAGGAGAAACTCATCCATCAGACCATAGCCAAAGACAATCAAATATTAAACCTCTTCCCCGCACATGTGAAAACATCAGATGTGCAAAAATAAAAGACTGGGAGACAAGGTCCTCACTGCATATATGTCGGCTTTAGTCTCCAGGGAGACATATTGAGTGCACATCAATTTCACTACTGCTGCATCTGTCATACACCACATTTCATATATATTTCATACTATTTTTGAATTTTATATTCCATTTGTCTCTAAATCTGTTCATAAATTAAAACTACATTATTTAACTTTTCAATTCTTTATAACAAATGACAGAAGATGTCACTTCATATTTCTTTTTTTTTTTTTTGAGACAAAGTTTTTGCTCTTTTTGTCAAAGCTGGAGTGCAATGACATGATCTCAGCTCACTGCAAACTCCACCTCCTGGGTTCAAGTGATTCTCCTACCTCAGACTCACAGGTAGCTGGGATTGCAGGCATGTGCCACCACGCCCAGCTAATGTTTTGTATTTTTAGTAGAGGTGGGATTTCACCATGTTGGTCAGCTGGTATCCAACTCCAGACCTTAGGTGATCCACCCACCTTGGCCTCTCAAAGTGCTGGAATTACAGGCGTGAGCCTTTATGCTTTTTACATGTATCTTTATTCATTTATTCTGCTTTGCAGTAAAATTTCTATTTTCAGAACACAAGATGGTGTCTCTGTTGGATTCAACTCAATTTTTATTTTTTTTAATTTTATTTATTATTATTATTATTATACTTTAGGTTTTATGGTACATGTGCGCAATGTGCAGGTAAGTTACATATGTATACATGTGCCATGCTGGTGTGCTGCACCCACTAATTCGTCATCTAGCATTAGGTATATCTCCCAATGCTATCCCTCCCCCCTCCCCCCACCCCACAACAGTCCCCGAAGTGTGATGTTCCCCTTCCTGTGTCCATGTGTTCTCATTGTTCAATTCCCACCTATGAGTGAGAATATGCGGTGTTTGGTTTTTTGTTCTTGTGATAGTTTACTGAGAATGATGATTTCCAATTTCATCCATGTCCCTACAAAGGACATTAACTCATCATTTTTTATGGCTGCATAGTATTCC